>NC_084724.1:5795977-7115439 GCF_033807575.1 Cydia pomonella
CGATGGTCAAAATAGGTGGTCACTAGGTGGTCATCAGGTGCTTTTTTTATACTACGTCGGTGGCAAACAAGCATACGGCCCGCATGATGGCAAGCAGTCTCCGTTGTTCATCTATAGGTGGTTTTACGATTGTACATTTTTCACGATTTTTACGCCGACAACGTCTCACGTTTATTCCATCCAGTTTTCACTATTTGCAGTTGCATAAAACCTCATAATATCATAATACTATTATGAAATGGCAAGGCACCAGAATAAGACTTCGAGCGTGAGCTAGCTATGGCGTGTGAAGAAAGGTCAATACACATCGGCAGGTGATGATAAAGTCAAGGTCAAAGACGCCAAGCGAATTGTATGCAATTATACTAAGCCTGTAATTTTCTAACCCATTAAGCTGGCTACACACGGAACTATGGTGAGGTTTTTGTCAATTTTGAGAATTTTTAGTTATTTTCTGTATAGGGTGTGAATTAGCGTGGTCAAAAATCTTTTTTTTTTTCGACAGAGGCCTCTTTTTTACACCTATTATGATGGTGAAATACGCCAAGTTCTGTAATTTTTTCTCAACTAAAATGGTGTTTTAAATAAGCAAAATCCTAACCACCTTATTTATCTTGTAAAGACGCAAAAAACAAAGAAAGTGTATACAAAGCTGTGAAAAGTAGATAATTTTAATTTCGAGCTACCTAGTATATATTGGAAATTTTAACTGTTTGTGAATGAAAAGATGAGAAATAACCGTTTACTTGTCAAAAAGATATTTTCGCATTGCCTGAACAAACTTTAGAATTTTTAACAATCCTTAAGTACCTTAAGTACTTGCTCGCTGAAAATTATTCATTATAGAATAAAATAAAATCATCAACATAATCATTAGACGAGAGACGCTTCTGTACTACACTCAAGAGCAAATAAATAGGAAATGTTTATACAAAGTGTTCTAGACGTTAAGGTTCATTTTGGAGTGAAGGTGTTAGAAGAAATTAAAACAGGTCCATACGCTTATGACTATTTATTGTAACTAAAAATGCAGCGGTGGGTTGGCTCATCATAGGTACATATAGGTATACATGTATAGGTGCGTATAGCTAATCAAATTTCGACTTAACATATCGCCCACCAAAAACAACAGTTTTTAAACCAAGCTCTAGAATGAGTAAGAAAATATTCGTTGACCTAAACCCGCATAATAACACTAGTACATTGTAAACTTTAACCGAAAAAACATAGGGCATAAAAATCTAGTCGATTAAGTTAACAACTAACAGTCGACATGCAAACTATGAAACCAAATAGTCATAAAAACTATAGTTCCTTACTCAATACAATTTAAACTACTGTATCGGCGGTAATTATCTAATCTAACAAAATGTAGGTACATTTTATTCATTGGAAACACAATATCGATCTATGGTCGGGCCGTAGAAAATATTATTATATCACGAACAAGTTAGCTTGGTGCTAATTACGTACTACATAACTAGTCAAGCTACGTACCCACAAAATGTGTGCTAACTAATTAATAATGTAAAAGAAGTAAACAAATCCCATCACCCAAGTGCTCGTTTACATTTAAGAGGTGTATGAACATATGTTATCAACCATGAATGAACTGCTTTGAACCTTAGATTCATAAAATTAAAGTATAATTTCAATAGTAAATGTTTCCTAATTAGTTCATTTCGCGTCTAAATAATGTAAACTGAGCAATTTAACAAAATAATATAAGCAAATATATCACAAATATTAAAAGCGATCTGACATAGGGCATGTAATATATAACATTTTTTGCGTACTTACGACTATAAATTCATTTTATCTTAGAAAATAACATTTTGTTTGCTAACACGGTTAACACGATTCAATTGTAATGGACTGTATGGATTGTTTTAGTTACTAAATACAAAACTTAATGTTAGCTAAACAAACCTTTTAGTAAATAATGTTTATGGTTAAGTACGAACATGGAAACTCGTTACATCTTATTTTTCACAAACAATCTAATGAATACACTCGAGTATAATTCTTATTCTAACATAATAAAGTCTTTTGAATGATGTTTGATGTTGACGAAATAATAACGAGTGGTTTATTTGTTAAATAACCACTTAAATCATCTCAATGATTACAAGTTACGTTTATAGGTAATTATGCACATGTATTGAGATACGCAACGGGAAAGCGGCTATGTAATGAACGTTTAACCTTAGTTACTTAGGTATTCGCGACTATACCTAAGTCTGATTGGGATGCTACCTAAAAAATAGGTATTTACGTTAAACTGTAATTGGATGTAAGTATTTTAAAGGCTGACCGCCCACCCTTTTGGACTCAGGTTTGTAGATCACGATGGTGTCATACAAGCGTACTATCTATGTAATGGTAAGCGAACACTGCAGCTCATGGACTCCTGCCAATCTCGCGTTTTTTGTTGCCATTAATTATCGGGGTGTTTTGGCAAGAGTACCAATTTTGACAGAGGCCTTTTTAGAAGGTTGTTTCCTTTACACTGCACCGTAACGACTCGCACCAGCTGATCAGGTCCTGGATGTAAGGCCATTATTTTTCCTAATAGCCACTTTGCCGGCGGCATATCATCTTCTTTGATTACCACGATATCTCCAACAGTAGGCGGATTAACTGTGTCCTGCCACTTGTAACGTTGTTGTAAGGTGTTTAAATATTCCGCTTTCCATCTTCGCCAAAAATCTTGAGTCTGTTTTTGTATAAGCTGCCATCTGGTCAGCATGTTAACATTTCTATTTTCGTAATTTGTATCTGGAACGCTAGTTATCGGTTCTCCGATCAGAAAATGGGCAGGTGTAAGTGGATTTAAGGTATCTAACGTTTCATCTAAATGTGACAAAGGCCTTGAATTACAACAAGCCTCAATTTGAGCCAGCTGAGTCGCTATCTCTTCGTATGTCAACTTTGTGGTGCCATTAACACGATTTAGATGTCTTTTCACTGAGCGTACTCCAGCTTCCCAAAGTCCACCAAAGTTGGGAGCCTTTGGGGGAATAAAATGCCAGGTTGTGCCATCATTGGCTAATAATTCCGCTATTTCCTTAGCTACACTTGAGTTGCTCTTTGCGAACATGTCTCTTAGCTCTTTGTCGGCTTTTACAAAATTAGTCCCATTGTCGCTCCAAAGATGTAAGCAGCGGCCTCTTCTGGCAACAAATCTACGGAAAGCTGCAATGAAGGCTTGCGCTGTGAGATCCGTTACAGCCTCCAAGTGTATTGCTCGGGTGGACATGCAGATGAAAAGACAAATATAGCCCTTCGTCGACGTGTGACCCCGACCCTTTGACGTCCTCAGCTGCACGGGTCCTGCGTAGTCTACTCCACTGTTAAGGAACGCACGGTGAGGCGTGACCCTCGGAGCGGGCAACTGACCCATCAGTTGCTGTTGGGTTTTAGCCTTTTCCACAATACATGTCCTGCAACCGTGCGTAATCTGTCTGACAGCTGCCTTTAGACTAATAATCCAATATTTGCTTCGAATGTATGTCATCATAGCCAGTATATCTCCGTGGAAAGTTCTGACGTGTGCCTCTTTTATCAACAGTTTGGTGATATGTTGCTTACTGGGAATGATGATAGGATGTTTTGCTTCTTCTGTTATAGAAGAGTTGTTGAGGCGGCCACCGACCCTCAATATACCGTGTTCATCTAAGTATGGGGTCAGCGTGATTAAAGAACTCTTTGCCTTAATTTTACCATTCCTTTTCAGATCCTTAATTTCATCTTCATATATCAAATATTGGTAGTATTTTATACATCTTCTTTCTATTTCTTCCAGTTCAGCCGCTGACAAATAATCTTCTCGACTTGTTTTGTTTTTCCAGTTTATAAATCTTCTGCAGTGAGCTAGTACTCTCTTTAACTTTGTCAAGGATGAAAACCTTTCCCAGATAGGAGTGTCACCTAGGTTAATGTGGAACGTCTTCTTCATTTCTAAACTTGTTGGTAGAATGTCAACTCTAGTGAACTCGGTGTTTTTGTCTTTCAGCCACTCTGGTCCAGTCCACCATAGTTCATTATCTATTATCTCTCTTGCTCTGATTCCCCTAGAGGCAAGATCAGCAGGGTTGTCTCTTGACTGAACGTGTCGCCATCTGTTATTGTCGATTATTTGTATGATTTCTGAGACTCTGTTGCCCACAAAAACTTGCCATCGACCTGGCTGTGACTGTAACCAGGCTAGAACTACCATGGAGTCTGTCCAAGCAAATATCTTCGCCATCGGAATCTTTAGTAAGTTAGAGAGCTCATGCAATAATTTCGCAAGTAGGACTGCGCCGCACAGTTCTAATTTAGGGGTACTCAATTGCTTCAGTGGCGCCACTTTAGTTTTGGCTGCTATCATTGTGACATGGACTTCGTCATTCTGATCTACTACTCTCACATAAGCTACTGCGGCGTAGGCCACAGATGAAGCATCAGCAAACCCATGCAGTTGAATATCCTTGCAGTCTGCTGTGATTCTCATCCACCGTGGGATTCCCATCATTTGCAGTTCGTTCAGCTCATCTCGGTAAGTAACCCATTCATTGACCAATTCAGCGGGCAGTTCTTCATCCCACCCATGGTTGCAAAGCCATAATTTCTGTATCATGACCTTCGCTGTTATGACGACTGGAGCCAGCCATCCTAAGGGATCGAAGAGACTGGCCACATCTGATAAAACTATCCTTTTTGTTACAGGATTCCTGAGTTCCGGTAAGTTCACCGTTATTTTAAAGGTGTCTTCGTTCCTGTCCCAGGTAAGTCCAAGTATCTTGATTACTTTATCTAGCTTTATTTCCAGAGTGTTCACTGTTTCTTTACTGTCACTGACCTCTTGTAAGAACTTTAACAACTCCTCAGAGTTGCTTGACCATTTCTGCATGTGAAAACCACCTGCCTTTAATAACATATTAACTTCGTTACATATTACTTTCATTTCAGATAAGTCTTCATGGCCAGTCATCAAGTCATCCATGTAGAAGGAGTCCTTAACCACTGCTGCACCTCGTGGATACCTTTCAGGTTCATCGTCAGCGAGTTGAAGTAGGGTTCGTACTGCTAACCAAGGTGCTGCAGCGGTTCCAAAAGTGACGGTTAACAGCTGATAACTTTCCAAGTTGCCAGTAGCTTCATCTCTCCACACTATCCGCTGTAAATCGGTATGGTTGTTTGTCATTTTTACTTGGCGATACATCTTGACTATATCGCCTACCACACAGATTTTGTGACATCTCCAGCGAATGATGAGGCTGCGTAGGTCAGGCTGCAAGGTAGGCCCTACGAGCATGCTGTCATTTAAGGATCGACCGTTGGAGCCCTTTGAAGACGCATCGTATACTATCCGCACCTTTGTAGTGTCCTTGTCCTCGCGAATTACAGGGTGGTGGGGTAGGTAAATAGCTTCCTTTTCATCGTCCTTCTCTGCCCTCTTCATATGTCCTAAATTCAAATATTCATTGATGACCTTTGTATATTCTTCTTTCAATTTGTCATTTCTCTGGAACTTCCTTTCTAGTTGTTGGAACCTAGTGATTGCTTGCTGCTTTGTTTCACCGCAAAGCTTTATTGTTTCTTCTTTAGTTTGTTTCAGAGGCAGATGTACTTCATATCTTCCTGTTTCATCTCTTACCGTTGTATTTTTGTAGACTTCTTCACAACTTTCTTCCTCCTTGGACCAAGCTTTCTTGGTTGTGTAAAGTTCTGTTTCCAATTCCCAGAATTTTCTTAGTAGATTGTTATCTTCCTCGACCTGTCTTGTGATGTGAAAGCTCCTGACATTATGAGACCTATTTGAATTTACCTCAATATCACCTGACAAGATCCACCCGAGACGGGTGTGCTGCGCGATTACGTCACCTGGCCCCCTAATCAAACCACTATCTATTATCTTTGCATAGATTTTCGTACTAAGTAAAATATCTATCCTACCTGGTACGTTGAAGGTGGGGTCAGCCAGTTGTATATCCTTAAGCTGTGGCCAATTATAGCCTCTAATTTCCCTTTCAGGCAACCAACGCGTTATAGACCTCAATACATATGCATTGTTTACATTAAATGAGAAATTTGTATCATATCTAGACGTAATCTGTAAATCTACTAAGTGCTTAAGAGATGTGCGATTACCTTCACCAACACCAAACATGACGCCGCTGATCTCGTTTTTCTTTAAACCTAATAAATCGACGACTCTTGAGGTTACTAGTGACACCTCTGAACCTGGATCTATGAGAGCACGGAAGACGTGTGACTGACCTGAACTCGATGTGACGTCTACCAGTGCTGTGGCTAACCATATATTCTCACCAGGATGTTCTCCGCTTGCCACATGCGCTGTGACCTTGGTGACAAACTTTTCTTCGTTTGTGTGTGCAGGCGGATCCTCTTTCGTTGCACTTGTAACCTGTTTATCTTCACTTATTTGCTCCTTCTCTCTATGTAATAAGGAGTGGTGTTTCCTCTTGCAGATTTGACATGTCGTGCGTTGTTTGCATTTAAACACGGTGTGATTCGGTATAAGACAATTATAGCACAAGTTGTTGCCTTGAACGTGGCTATATCTCTCTTCAATGGGTAGCTTACTAAACTGCTTACAATTATGTATGTAGTGCTTTTCTTTGCAGAAGGTGCATTGCAGATCATCGTTGCTTGCCGTTGTATGAAATGACTTCGGTTTAATACTCGGTGGTTGTTTGTAACTTCTACTTGCAGGTTCTACCATCTCTAGTGTGCGAAACCGCGTTTCCAAGAATTGCTTCAATCTTTCAAATCCAGGCAGATCATCAGAACTATCTTCACTAATTGTCTCTTCCCACTGTTTATGACTGTTGACATCTAACTTAGATATGACGACAAACGTGACGATTGCACCCCACTGATCGGTAGGCAAACCCAAATTCTTCAGCGCGTTCATACATTCAACAGTAGTATCTAACAGCTGCTTAATCGCAGAAGCCGATTCTTGAGACAACGCTCGTTGTCCAAAAAACTTCTTAAAAACGGTATTCGCGATATATCTCTTGTTATTATATCTCTTTTTCAGAATAGCCCACGCCTCAGTATAATTCTCTCCGGTGATTGAGAACTGCCGTAATAATACTTCAGCATCGCCCGTCAGACTACTTTTCAGGTAGTGTAATTTCTGTACGTTTTCCAATGACGAGTTGTTATGAATTAATGCCACAAAAAGATCGTGAAATGATTGCCACTCTGTATAATTCCCATTAAAAGTCGGTATGGAAATTCTAGGCAAACGGACTTCACTATTGGATGTACTTGTGTTACTCACAGTGATTTGGTTGGACGTGTTTACAGGTGCGATTTCAGAACTAAGCTTCAATAACGCCGTCTTTAACTCTCCTTTATATGTATAAACTAACTCCTCAAACTGGTCGAACATATCATCGGCGAAGTACGGAAGTAATTGTCTATCTTCTATTGAAATCGATAAGAGTATCTCCTCGTGAACTGTCTTAAACTCCTTCCAATATGTATCTAAAGTATCCATTCTTCCTTGTACATATCCAATAGTTATCCTTTCCTTAGGCGACTTTTTGTAGTTGCTATAAGCCTTTTTTATCTTTTCATAAGTATCTTTCTGAAGTAATATACGTTTTTCTATTTGCTCCATTGTGTAATTTCACTGCCACAATATCACCAAATTAAATACCGAATCACTAAGTTCTAGAATGTTCCAACGCGGCACTCACTTTTTACCGTGTAGGGTAAGCGCATAAGTACGTAGGTAAGTTCGCGCTTCATATAAGTACGTAATGTCCACTGCTATCTTATTTTGCCGCTGTATATGTATAAATGCACTATTCCACTGTCCCTTGAAACCTGCCAAATCACTCAGTTCAATTTAGTTCGAACAATAACGGTTGTAGAAACATTTTGTTGTAAATCCCGAAGTTACCAATCTATATCGTTCTTTTCACTTTAATTCACTTTAACACTTTATAATCCGCTATATTGTCCACTTTTTTGCACTGATTTGTCCATATTTAACTCCAAATTACATTAAATTCACTCCGCGAAATAGGTCACCGTAAATGATATCCGTGGTCGATGGACCATATGTTCTAGACGTTAAGGTTCATTTTGGAGTGAAGGTGTTAGAAGAAATTAAAACAGGTCCATACGCTTATGACTATTTATTGTAACTAAAAATGCAGCGGTGGGTTGGCTCATCATAGGTACATATAGGTATACATGTATAGGTGCGTATAGCTAATCAAATTTCGACTTAACACAAAGTGTTACTTATTATTGAGCCGAAGGTCAGATTATAATGGTCCGCCTATCACGAAAAATGGGTGTGTTGTGAACCACTCGGCTGGAACCACCGTGGAACTGCCAATTTGTTCTCATTACATCCTGTGATTTGAATGCATTCGCTTCGAAAATCGAAGATATCTAATTTTAAAGCAAAAAAAGTATTAAGAGCCCGAAGCAAGCTCGGCTGAATTTAACCTTCGCACACAAACGGAGTTTTGTTCTCATTATAAAACTACGTGTTGGATTGTAATACATTTGTGCACATACAAGGATATGAGGTATATCTATGCCTGTAATTAATTTATATAGCTCTAGCTTATAAAGCAAACGAAAAATAGCAAATACAAGTGTTGTATGAAAAGCTTAAATAGGTACGCTGTATTTTTTTTAACTATGGTATCTAAAGCCACGTAAACTAGTTGCGGGCATAGATATATCTTATTCTATTGAAAATACAAAGTTTCAGAGCAATCTAGCTAGTCGTTTTAAAATGAGAGCTTAACTACGTTTGTATGGAGAACCGAGTATGCTGCGGACTCTTAATTTCACAAAAAACATAGTAATAAAACGATTTCAGAGAAATTTTAAACATATAGGTAATTGATATAATCAATTGCAATATTATTTAATTTTTGCCGATGTTGTTAAATCGCTTAGTTTGTTAGACATAGGCAATATTTTCAACAGATTTTTGAATGAAGAGGTTTGTTTTTTACAAAAAATAATCAATAGCCGGGTTAAACTTTAATAGCTATCAAGTGAGTTGGAAATTATAAATACCATAAAGGGCTGCGCATGCGATTAAGGGTTAATTAGATAATAATATATGTTACATATACACTCCCTAGCTTACATATAATAGGAGCCTCGTCTGCCAACAAACCACTCTGTGGTTTCGTAGAAGAATAACGTAATTAGATGTAAGCATGATAAGGCCCACTTGCATCATCCCACTAACCCGGGGTTAACCGGTTAAACCGTTAACCCAGTTTCAAATCGTACTGGTAACCATGGTAACTTCAGGTTTAACCGGTTAACCCCGGGTTAGTGGAATGGTGCAAGTGGGCCTAAGTGAATAAACGTTTTTTTTCAGACTTTTTGCTTCTTTTATCCGATAAAAGAAGCAAAAAGTCTGAAAAAAAAAAACGTTTATTCACTTAGGCCCACTTGCACCATTCCACTAACCCGGGGTTAACCGGTTAAACCTGAAGTTACCATGGTTACCAGTACGATTTGAAACTGGGTTAACGGTTCCCTACATTCATACGATAAAATTTATCGTATGAATGTAGGGAACCCTTTTATGTGCTCAAGCTACATGCTCGTCGAAGGTTTTTTCTCATTTTGTGTAAATGTATAGGCATAAGTCCAAAAAGAAATAAAAGTGTACAAGTACGAGTTATTTATGATACTTAATGAAATGTAACTCTGATTTCAGAGTGCCGATAGAAGTGTCCTTCAACTTGTCACTTTTGCCAGAGATAAGATTCAATAAACAATTACTCTAATCTTTCTTTTCGAGTCACTGAAATAATTACCTTACACTGTTAATACCTAAGATAGTAAACACTTGACACAAACTTTTGAGTTAAATTTACGTCTGAAATTTGTCGCAAATTGTATATAGTCTATGTTGGTGTGTATGCATTTTCGTTCCTTTTACTTAATTATTTTATCTAACAAAAACGACAATAGTTTCGTCTCTCTACACATTTTTCTTATGATTCCTATTTAAGGTCACAGAGGATAATTCTCAAGTTTCTATGTTCTTCGTCAGTACATATAAACTTACTATGCTATACGCTTAGGAATTTGATAATTTAAACTACCCAGTATCCTAGTAATATACCAACACTAAATACGGTTTACCAGAGTATGTCAGTCTTTTTCTATTAATTTCTATCGACCTATTTTTTAATCTATGTGACCCTGCCTGTGAAGCCGATGGTCCCGGGTAGAATCCCGGTAAGGCCATTTATTTGTGTAATGAACACAGATATTTGTTCCTGAGTCATGGGTGTTTTCTATGTATGTAAGTATGTATTTATCTATATACGTATAAAAATCGATCTGTGTAACATTGTCCCCAATTTTTTTTTATTGGGCTGTAGGCTGTTTTCGCAGATAACAGCAGTGTGTGTGACAATCAATGTTTTCACAGGGTACAAGGGTATGTAACGATAACACCTTGAAACAATACCAGTAGTTTTAGAGTTCCGTTAAACAAAGTTAACTAGAACATATTTTTTGGCTTTACACCAACGCCCCTTCTCATATTGGAACTTAAAAATTGTTGTAAGCTTTTGCCAATTTACTGAATATCGGAACTATTGGATAAAATATAGTCAATTCATCTATCGTTTAATAAACATGCAAAATGTAAACGTTGTCCCTAAGGTCTTAGTTCACTCGGTCAACAAAGAGGTAAGTACTAGCTGAGATCCCTAACCCGACAAAAGCGTTGGTAGCTTAGTAAAACCAGGTAAGAGGACTTTCAAACCTAAGTTTGAGGGTCGAACCCTGGCTCGTACCCAATGAGCTTTCCAGAACTTATGTGAACTTACTTATTATTTTATATTAATGACCATTCGCTTTTCTCTGGGGCAAGAAGAATACTTTATGGATCGTCATATTGTGCGTTTTGCCTCGAGCATAATAAACTATGTTGTTCATAATACCCCATCCTACCTTAAAATACGAAAATATGGCGAGGAAACCGGACTAAATTCATGTAAGGTAGTTTTCCCTCTAGGTTTAAAGGACATGGCCAAGGAAGATGATAAGAATATAATTACTTCATACAAAACGCAATTAATACGGAATTTCATACAAAATGTACCCTCTTACTATTTGCCCTTAACTATTTAATAACACCCCATACATTTAAAAAAAGACTATAGTCCAGTATAAGTCTGTTGGTGATACTAAATGCCTATAACCGTTCGATCATAATCATATATTCATCTGTTAATAAAATTTATTATATACCCAGTATAAAATAGGACACATTTTTGTCTAGCATTTTCCAAGCAGATGTTCGCGAATCTAAACACCTGCGCTATGATTCTGTATCCATAACCGAGTTGTCTCGGAATCCAGTATGAGCGTGAGCTCTGAATAGATGTAGTTGTAACTTATATTGAGGCCAAATTATAATGGGCAATAGTTTAAATGTATCGGGAATAAGTGGATGTGCAAGTGTTGCTAAATACAGCTAATAGGGTTGCAAAATGGAGGCGAGGCACTAATAGGTAAGTATATGTATATATTTTGTAGAGTAAACAGTTGCACGCACATTGTGCTATGATAGCCTCTCCAAACGTCACTGAATATGGCATACATTGTGATACATTGGTTCCCCCCCCCCCCCTTCTCCCCCCGGGTCCCCGCCGGGCACAAATGGGAAGGATCCATTCCCATTCTGCGACCGGTCTAGCTTAGTAGGTAGTGACCCTGCCTATGAAGCCGATGGTTCTGGTTTCGAATCCCGGTAAAGGGATTTAGTTTTGTGATGAGTATACAGATATTTGTTCCTGAGTCATGTGTGTTTTCTATGTATTTAAGTATTTGTATATTATATATATATATATCGTTGTCTGAGTACCCTCAACACAAGCCCTCTGGAGCTTACTGTGCGGCTTAGTCAATTTGTGTAAGAATGTCCAATATTTATTTATTATTTGTCTCCGCCGGCCACAGATGGGAATGGATCCTTCCCATTTGTGCCCCGCGGGAATACACCGATACATTGCGGCGTTTGATCGATCTATTTAATTTGTTGCTCCTCCTTCGTCCCAATGAACTAAAATCACATGCCGTTTATTGCAAGATCTGCAGAAGCCTTTAAGGGCGATAGGACCAAAATTGACAATATAAATTACATAGACACCTGACAGCGCAAGGATTTGTGTTTTATATATTCGCCCGTGTTATACACAATGTATTTTATCCATTAAACTTGCAATAGTTTTTTTGTTTTACAAGGGGACAAAGTTTTTATGAACTGTAGCTATGAAATACCAAAATCATCAAAGCCAAATCAAAGCTAAATGAACGTAATGAAAATTTTATCATTCAAAATCATCATTAAAAAGTCAATTCCACCCACCAGCTAACATATGGAAACAACTCAAAATTTGCATCTGATTACTTTACCCCACATGTGGATAAAATGCAACTTTCTCATTGAGGGCCTTAAACTAGTTGATGTGGTGAAAAATAATCGGACAGACAGATGGACGTGACGAATCTATAAGGGTTCCGTTTTTTGCCATTTGGCTACAGAACCCTAATAATGAATGCGTTTTTAAGCCAGAATTGATGTTTTAAATTGACAAAAATTTCACTGGATCGCATGACTTAGTGATTTAATAAAAACATTATAACAACTTTAACCCTACATAAGCAAGTTTGATGAAAAAAAAACCCGCACTCAACACCCAAGAACACTAACGTATGTAATGCCCGACTCGCGCTTGACCCTTTTTTATCGGCCGTCCACTATCGGTCAGCGATTGAACCCCGATACTTTTCTATCTGTTTTTTATTAAAGAATTTAAACATTCGACCAATTTTCGAAATATGTAGGTAAATATATATTTTTAACCTCACGTAATGATAAGTAATGTTTGTAGCAAGGTTTGGTTACTACAGGCAGTTAAAAAGATGTCTTTTAGCTTAATACAAGTATTGATATGTGGCGTGGCACGGAAAAGGTACCTTATGGCGGTTGGTTCCTTCGCTCTAATTAACGACGCTCCAATACTAATGCAATGTGGTCGTAACTTACCCGTAGAACGTCACATATATACATATATCTGCTGTATATAAAATAGTCGCTTTATATAATGTAACTAAGGTCTACTAGTAGTATGGTTCTCGGGCCAAAGTATTAAACCCCTATCATAAACGAATGGTTACGACTAGGGTTGCCTTAATTATTCGGAACTGATGTAACTGTTAGTACTGATGTTAGTACTGAACTGATGACAATGGGGACAATAGGTAACCCCATTGTCCCGTTGGGGTAGTAATGGCGTATAGCTTTGCTCTGTTATGGCCCTTTGCTTAATTACATAGGTAAACACACTGGTTACACAGAGATGATTGTGACCGTTTCACTATGTATTCTACAGCGGTATCGATTATACGGGACAAAAACAGGACAGGTACAAATATGGGACGCGGTCCTTCGATACGGTGGCAGTCACGTATATACGGGACGTATGGCAACCCTAGTTATGGCTAGCGAGCCCAAGAGGGGATTTTTGTAGTTACTCTATCTTGCTATCCCGTGGAGTCTACCTTTAACACTTTTAGCCGTCTATGTTGAGCCGTTGGTTGGTGGGGGGTTCAACAAATCGTTAAGCAGATCGTGGATTTGGACATTTTAATACAAATTAATGCTATAAATTTGTTATTACTACATCTGACAATTATTTTAATCTGGCGGTTACAGTATGAAAATTGGGCGTCGAACTTGTGATCGTCAGATTAAGGATTTCCGTCTTTCTCTCCATGATAACTAATTTGGTTTCAGGCCTCGGCTGTCTACAGAAAGTGCAATACTGTCGCTTAAGCATGTCGTCAGATACTACACGGATCGCATAACTCCTGTCTATGCTCGTTTTTTGGATTTATCCAAAGCTTTCGACATGGTGTCCTACGAGCTTTTATGGAAAAAGCTTGAGACCATCAATCTGCCTCAGGAACCAATTAACATTTTCAAGCACTGGTACGGATACGGACACCAGGTCAACAGCGTCAGATGGGCAGGAGATATGTCGGAAGAGTACAGGCTGGAGTGTGGGGTAACGCATTTGCGTACAAATAATTGACAGATTAAATAATACAAAAATTGGAGTCATTAACTTGGGGCAAAATGACCAAATCCATAATCTACTAAATTATTTTTAATCCTCCACCAACCTCCCGAAATTTCAAAATCTGTAAACGCTTTCCTGCTCGCTGGAAAAATACTTTATATAACCTTTTTTTTATTCCTATCATCTAATCGTTCCAATATGTCTCTACGTCGCTCGAGTACTACACAATCGGCATCGCCGGCTCCCCAGCTATTAGTAAGCGAACAAAATGTCATTCGTTGCAAATGCATTGACCGCTGATATAGGCACAAATAATTACATAACCTTTTGTTATTTGTGCGTCAACTCGAATCTTCTGTTGATCACATATTTAATCAACTCACTGTTACTAATAACTTTTTAATAATAATCGAATCACGTGTTTTCGACATGCTACTGACTCAGCCTCTGTCTTGCACTAGTAACACACATTTTTCATTATACATACAAAACTGTTTAATCACATCACGAAAAAATAATTTTAATGAAATTATGTATAACATTTTCGTAATAGATTTGTAGAAAAAAAATTGGCTGGGTAACTTTATTATACGTCTCTAGAAAAAGGAAAAAAAAATCTATAATATTTTTCCATCATTATTTTTAAATTATAGGTATTGTTTGCGTCAAAATATCGAAAAAATGCTGCGAACCTAATTTCTAAGCGAAGAATTTTGAAGGAAACGAATAAGTTTATGATATTTTCCCGCCCTATTTTTTTTGGAGCATTTGGCTGCGTTCCAAATTTGCAAATGTCCGAATTGTGTTTCGTACAAGTCCGTTGACCGGCGTCGTGGTTTTGGAAATAAATGGCACGTAATTTGAAACGTGTCGGTTGTCGCGGTTTCGGGAAACCGCACAGTTTGTAATTTTAAGTAATATAAAATTATACTGTCTTAATTCAATATCGATAGGTGACAAAAATTTTCATTAATGATACGTATATAAAGTACCATGAAATACCGCTTTAATAGCCCTTAGGGCGGCTTTCAGAATAAAACTTTGAAATTCGATTAGGTATCTACTCACTTTCATTTGTAAGGTATAAATAAATAAAATATAATAAAAATCCGGTACCTACTTTTACCTGTTATCTTAAATTTATCTTGTCTTTCTGTCTTAATTATGCTATCATCCCAATTAAAAATCTTCTCACAACACTTACACCATAAAATAATATTTAAAATAATACTTACAGTAAAATATTCCCATATAAAAGCCGGCTATAGCTATAGCTATTTTCACAAAATCATTTGTCGCGTCCAAATCGAACTTTTTTAATAAGTCACTCATGATGTAAGTTTTCACTTGCCGCGCTCCGCACTGACTGTCCACCATTGCTCACTAATAAAAAACCTTTTATTTTTTTAATAACACTGACCAAGTGCACTGATAACCCGCCGACCGGAGTAGATACAGCCAAAATGCATATAAGTCGCTAAAGTCACGTTACGCCGCTTGAAACGTATGGTTGTCGCCAAGGTTCAGTCAAGAATGATTATGACGAGACGCCTGTCTTTCTGACCAAAGGGAATTATGTATTATCATTCTAAAATTACATCGTCGGTTAAGAGTGTAAACCTGCTAAACCCATTTTTTAAATTTATTTATTTTGAACTTTAATGTCTGTAAAAATAGGTACAAATTTCTTTGTTTTCAAAAATGGATTTGGCAGGTTTACACTCTTAGCCAACGCATGTGAAGCTTGCTAACCTATCTTAACGTCGTTAAACTAAGTAAAGGATTAGGGACTACTGACATAGTTCTATCGTACTACAAATTATAAAAAAAAAAATTAGATTAAAAATTAGATTTTAATCAGGTAATATGGCCAACGCTGCACAACGTAGGTAGATCTAGCTATTATAATAGTACATTACGATGCAAGTGCGAAAAATAGGAAACCATATAACGAGTAGCGAATTACCTATTCACAGATGTATCGTACTACGTTTTACAGTACACAATGGCCCTATAAGTTTTTGACATAGTTACATAATGTGCTAATTATCGCACTAGTCCGGAAAAGTAAAAAAGAAATATTATAGGGACATTCTTACACAAATCGACTAAGTCTCACGGTAAGCTAAGAAGACTTGTGTTGTGGGAAGACAACGATATACATAATATACAAATACTTAAATACATAGAAAACATCTATGACTCAGGAACAAATATCTGTGTTCATCACACTAATTAATGCCCTGGTATTCGAACCCAGGACTATCGGCTTCATAGGCAGGGTCACTACCCACTAGGCCAGACCGGTCGTCCAAAAAGCAGCACCATATGTATTGTAAAAAGTATTTTACAGTACATATGCACCATATGTACTGTAAATAGTTATTTACGATACAAGTGCAGAAAATAGGAAAGTGGAGGACCCGCGCGAAATCATCTTTTCATACAAACGTAGTCCTCATTTTCCTCTTTAGATATGAACATTATTGAAAATATTTTGACCCAATATGTTGTATATCAACCACAGCTATGCCCTCACGTTTGATATTTTTTCGAATTTTTAGTTATTATAGGAGTTAGAAGCATTTAAAATTTTGTCTGAATTCTGTTTTTCGCTCCTAATTTTTATAATAATACAAAAATCTAAAAAAGTCAAACGTAGGGGCATAGTTATGATTAATAGACATCAAATTGTGTAAAAATAATTTCCAAAATGTCAATATCCAGAAGGAAAATGGGGACTATGTTTGTATGGAGAATCGGCCGTCCTCTTTCCTCTTAACATGTGTCTGCTCCGTCTGTGACATCGTAGCTCCCAAACGGACAAAACAATTTCAATGCGTTTTTCATTAATAGATTTGTGATATAGGTACATACGATGCTTTTATATAGAGTAGATATTTTTAAATTTAAAATTTACGAAATATATATATGAAGTAAGAAACGCCTATAATAAATGTACGAGCTATTATGTAAGAGTGTGGTACAAACAGCGACAGTCTTAACTGTCCATCAGTGGACCTTATGCCTTTTGTAATAAGGTCCACCGATGAACAGTCAACAGTGTGGGTGATGCGCGATCACAGTATGCTCGTAACTAAAAACGCTTGAGTTTTTTGGATTAGAAAGAACTCCACAGAAATAAGAGTGCAGTTTTTATCAAGCTCTCTAAAAGGGCTCAACCATCCCCCCTAAAATCAGTTGAGCTCCTCTATGAAAAATTGATTTAGTACTATAGGTGCTAGCCAACGCCAAACGCTTTTGGCGTTTAAGCCCCTCATAAAACATTTTAGGTTATGTAAGGTTAGATGACGCGCAGATCTATCAACCCTAACCTTTAATAACAGGACATTACGAGTCAAGTCACGCGTCATCGTGAATAACACGATCTTTGACGACACTTTGACTTAAACTTCTTTTGGCAACTCTTTCACTCTTACCCATTCAAACGATAGAGAGAAACAAATAGACGAAAGAAACGGTTCGCAATAGGCACTGGTCCATTATAAAGCGGTATCATGGTCGCATTTTTATCACCTGTCATGTCATGCGTCACTTTCGCACTTACTGGTTAGAACGTGACAGGCATGTTGACAAATGATATAGAGCCGACCATCTTAGCCCTACTGCTTACCATTTTTTAGCTGGTTTATATCAGTTTCGGTTCCTTATAAAGAACGGAAAGATACAATTAAATTTGAGGCTTGTGTCCATAAACTAAGGTTCAAATATGCTTGTCGAACAATTATCAATCTGTGTGGCTTTGTGACGTTAGAAATTAAACTAGAAACAATCGATCGTTAAGTAAAATGAAACCTATCGCGGTTTTGGAACAATATTTACTAGTTAATCGTTTTTAAATTCAAAACAAGTATATACCTTATAGGTAGTATAACCTAGTACTCTGGTGATGGAAAATGAAAAACACTAACAACAAAATAATAAGTTTTTGAAAACAATTTTTTTTTGGTACAAGCATTTTTCGCTGACTACTTTTCTTACCACAAGCAACTATTACTCATCGAGGCAATTCTGAAACCCCAAACACAATTAGGTGGCATTATTTCATCACAGATTTCCTATGGCCACCTCCTGTCTCCATCATCAGATCAGCTAAATTGTACCACAATATTGTATTGTCACTGTGTGCAAATTTTCAGCTAAAATAACAACAAGGCAATTTAAATAAAAGCTTGTACAAATCGGCCCACATAGGAATATGTCCCTATAGTCCGTTTTTAGGGTTCCGTACCCGAAGGGTAAAACGGGACCGTATTACTAAGACTCCGCTGTCCGTCCGTCCGTCCGTCTGCCACCAGGCTGTATCTCATGAACCGTGATAGCTAGACAGTTGACATTTTCACAGATGATGTATTTCTGTTGCCGCTATAACAACAAATACTAAAGAGTACGGAACCCTCGGTGGGCGAGTACGACTCGCGCTCAGTGTTGCCAGCGCATAACTCCAATTTCGGACGGTGTGTAATCTGAAAAGGGACGGTTTTTATGACAATGGGACGAAAACGAACTTGGAATATTTTATCATAGTGTATCTCAATATATGTTTAAAACAAATGTGTATTACTGAATAGTGTGATACTTATGATTTTATGCATTTGTAGATGTGCAGAGCCATAGATGGTAGGATCCTACAGATGTGCTATACGCGTGCGTCCGTGAGGGACAGAACATACGCAACACAGCATGATGATTGGTCGGATATGGTGGGCAACAAATAATCCGACCAATCATCTTGCTCAATTTAAAGTGGGGAATTTAAAAAATTGTGAGAATGTGACAAGGACAAACAATAATATCGCTTTTTTCATACATTTTCATAAAAAACGAAAACAACATTAAATATAGACCATATTTAATGTTGTTTTCGTTTTTTTTTCTCAGATTTTGATTTAAGTTTTTGGATATATAGAGTTACGTTATCTGTACAACTCGAGCGCCACCGTGTCCTCAAAAATATTCTAGCGAAAACGTATAGAATTTCCGTAAATAAAAGGAAAATTACATACATATTTTTTGTCCTTAATTGAGATTTCGTGTTTATTCTGATCAGAATGGGAAGCCTAAACCTACCAATTTTCATATCAATCGAAACCTGAGAAAAAAATAAAAACTGACACATTTACTTACTCATTTTATAAACGTACCTAGTTTCGACGGCGCTATTTGGGCTATGTATTTGATTCAGGAGGCCTACCGCGAACCACGTTCGACGTGTTGCCTCTCTGTAGCACTTGTAAATTCGTACGTAAGTCTGATAGGGAGGTAACACGTCGAACGTGGTTCGCGGTAGGCCCTCAGATACTATTAGTTAACTTTGTTTTCTCGCAAAATAATCTAGATATGTTCCTCTGAGATAATGTCACAGATTATCACCTCCTCTGTAAGACTAAAAGTTTATATTCCCAATGCAAACTACATAATGAAATTATAGCAGTTGTACCCAAATAATTACGAAGAAATAGACAATTATTTAATTTAATACTTACACAAATACAATAGGATTCACCACGTTACCGAAATTTGCCGTTTCTTTGACCGACCGATCAAATGGTTGTAGGAGAGTTTCTATACTTTCAAACTTTAAACTAAAAAACTTTAAACTTAAGAACGCTCCAAGGAATAAGGGCTCTTAAGTACCTAGATCACAGTGTTTCTCTTTGACTCTCACTAGTCGCTTTTCAAGTTTACAGTCCTCGACGTTACCACAGATAATGGCTATAACAAAACAAACTATAGTTGGTCAAACCAATTTGTCAGTAAATAAGAACAAAAAAAACTATACTCATCCTTTTCTTTTGGATGCTAGTACTAGTGTAAGACAAAGATAGTATGACTCCCTCTGTCTATGTTTGAAATGAGATAGCCCTTTGACAAACTATAAAACTAAACTAAGGCGAGATGTAGATTAGATACAAACGCGGAAACTATTTTTGTTACGTAAGTTACATTTCTTATGTTGGTACACCTGTCAAACACTATAGGCTATTACAAAGTGAGATATGAAGCTTTATAAAACTATATATAAGCGAATGCTACACATTCGATATTCGCCGTGGATGGAAGATATTTATCGACCATGTAGCAAAGTAAATTGTCATTCGTCACTTTGAAATTAATTATTCTAGGCACTTGATGCCCAAAAGGGACGGTAGCTTGGAGGGGGCGGGAAAGGGACGGTGTGGCATTAAAAGGGACGGAAAACCGTCCCTTTTAGGACGATCTGGCAACGCTGCTCGCGCTTGTCCGGTTTTTTTTTTCAGATTAGATTTTACAACCTCAAAAACAGTGGTAACTTTTCCATCCAAAATAAAATCTGAGTAACTGTGCACAGAATTATAGTGTCGTTTACATATTATTGTACCGCAATATTTAGATATCATAGGAACCCTAGCATTTCGGAAGAAACAGTTAATTACCACTACATTTGACGTAAGAAAACGAAATTCTAATCTTAAATACGGAACGGTGATATCTTTACGAAGATGTACAGTCAGCTGCAGAGAGAGGTGACCCCTCTGCATACAATCAGTTTATTTACCGGCAAAGCGTCCCACTTTGTCACTTGCAATAAGGACAGGTAATACAAGCAAATCTCGTCCTTATGGCAAGAGACAAAGTGGGACGTATATATAAAAAAAAATACAATAAAAAGTTATAAATATTTCATTACAAAATTACATAAATATTAACTAAATCTAAACTTATGTAATACGTATTACGAAAATTAGCGATGTGAACCTTATTCCTCAGACCCTAAAGTTCATAATTAAAAGAATTGATTACTAATACTTGCACTAACTACTAAATATGAGTTTAATTTGATTGCCAATGTCGACTCCATAGCTCCCTATTATTATTACCATGCGGTAAAAACACCGATGCCGAGTTTACTTTGTTATCAAACACTATAGTGAATTCATTAGTAATTACGTATATAACCTTGAAACAAATGTATGTTTCCTAGATGAATAAAATGCAACACAATCGCGTGATTAAGGAAAAACTCGGCAAAACACTTTAACTGTTAGAGTCCTTATTCATTAATCAAAATTGTAATGTCCGACCGAAGTTTCGGACTTTAGGTACTTTCGGTTTCGGCATAAAAAACATGTTTTAGGCCAAAACTGGTGCAAAATCGAAACTTGGTTCTGATAAATGAGGTGTAGATTGCCGAACCGAAGCTTTAGGAAACTTTAGTCGGATCCTGTAATAAACATCCTCTCATTTGATGCTGCCCTCCAATGATTGGCCCTTTTAACGTTACTTTAAGAGTCCCCGTCCCCGGCAAGCTCGGCCGAATGTCACATTCCCACGCAAACGGAATTTTGTTCTCATTTTAAAACTACGTGTTTGATTGTAATAAAACTTTGCACATATAATGACATGAAGTACCTATATCTAGGGTTGAATAGAAATAGGGCAAAACAAGTATCGTATCAAAATCTTAAATTTACTGTATTTTCTAACTATCTATCTTCCATATGTATGCCACATATGTCGTTTTTGAGTTGTAGGAATTATGATTTTATTTCAATTAATCAAATTTGAAATTTATTTGACGTAATTTATTTGACGTGGACGGCCTACCACTTCAAGGGCTATGGTATATGAGGCTATATGTGGCATTATCTATGAAAAGGGACCTTATTGTCGATGGCGCTTACGCCGCACTGCGTCGCGCAGCGTTGTATTTGTATCGGAGCATCGTTTATGACGGCGGAAGCGACATCGACAATAAGGGCCCTTTTCATAGATAACGTCACATATAAACTAATTACAGCCCTAGATATACCTTATCATTGTATTGTATTCGGGTGGTTTTCGCAACTCGACGACTGGCGCCTATTTTGCGTGACATATGGGGGTGGGCTATTCCTGCCAGCCGAGCTCCTCAAGGAATCCTATCAAACCTTTCATATTGTAAGTTCAAAGTTTCAGAACAATCTAGGTAGTCGTTTTAAAATGAGAGTGTAACTACATTTGTATCGAGAACTGAGCTTGCTGAGAACCCTTAAGGCAGCACTGGCGACTATTACTTTAAAGGGTCAAACATTGAGGATTATTCTCTTTGATCTGACTTTCCTGATAGACATCAAATGCATAAAAGTACAAATAATTTATATTAAAACTTTAAAAGCATATTCATATTTAGACACTTTTTATTTTTAACATTTTTAAACCTTTTCTATAAAGGATTCAAAATGCTTTATTTATACTTTTGTGACCATAACTGTAATTAGGCAAATCCAATTTTATGTTGTGAAATTATAAATAGCAGTAGAAACAACACGCACATACATATCCAAATAACTAAAATGTAAAGATAATAGTTATTACAATCTAAGTTATTATCCGTTTTCACAGTACTGTATGGGGACTGATTATATGCCCTAATCAGCCCTTGATAAATGATGAATAAATGATGGGGCTGGTTACAGAACCCAATATAATTGGCGTCATCAAAGCCACACGACTCTGCTGGCTCGGTCACCTGGAGAGGATGGAAAAGGATAAAGCTTATGTGTGGAACCCGGGAAAATGTCCGTCTGGGCAATCCAGACACCGCTGGAGTGACAAAGCCCTAAAAGACCTGTCCACCCTCGGAATACCTAACTGGCATGAAGTGGCATAGAATAGGGCAGAGTGGCGCTCTCGTGTCAGAGGCCAAGATCCTGTTTAGGTCACTGAGCCAGTGAAGTAGTAGTAGTTTTAAAGATAAAGATAATTTATTTTGGATTAAACATAGTAATATCAATGACATAACTTGTAACGGCTACCACAAAAACTGGAAAATATGAATAGTGGGTGCTGTTAGGGTTACCATATATGCAAACAGAAGTTTAATTTATGTTAATAAAAATATGATTTTTTAAGCTAGGTACATCAAAAATAACATACATTTGATTTCTGGGTCATGTGATATCTTTATCTATATCAAGATAAAAACTTTGCCTTGAGGTGATCATTACATATTGCAAAAAAAGAAGAGATATTTCGTCAACTGGTAAACCGGTTCCTCTCGAAAGCAGTGGCGCAATAAACATGAGTTTGAAAACTAATATTAGAACTATTTATTTAATGAAAAAAACTTAAATGAATCCTCTTGAGGCTGCAAAGTATATATAAATAATTAAAAAGAAACTCACCCATCATCTCGTAAAATGTCGCCGAGAGGCTCGCTGTGTAGTTATCCACAAAACCCATATTTTTTAAAACAGCTGATCACTACGCGAATACTTATAACCAAAAACAATACTTTATTGTAAAATACTGACACGGCACTATAAAAGTAATGTCTGGGTTAAGTTGTGAAATACTGCTTGATGCATTAGAATATCATATAACGCTTTGTTTTCATTTTATTAAAATAAAAACAAAATGAGAGTAAACTGAATCGATCAACAACCATGATCTGACAGTTGACATCGTCAAGGCCGTCAACGTCAATGATAAGGTACTTTTTATTGCAACATAGACTAATTCATTCAAATTTCTTAAAATCAATGTTTTATTGGTAGTATGTTTATGATTTAAACATTTACGCACTTTCGTGAGTAATTGTTTATAAACTTAAAAAGGTTTACTAAGATATCTTAATTATTAAAATAAAAGTACACCATTGTGAACTAATCTACCTTTTAATAAAGGAGTTGTCTCTATAAATAACTTTTTATTACAAATTTTTTTACTAGTGATAATACCAATATCTCTTGTAAAAAAAAGTTATTGTTTGTCAATGTCATATCAGTGATATCAGTCTTGTCACTTGAGTTTTGAGTTGCAAAATAAAGTAACCTTTTGCACTCAAATTATTTTTTGATTTAAAATTAATATCCACTTTACACTACCAAACAATTATTTAACTGACCTTAAAGCTAGCCTTTAAAGTATATATTACCGGTTTGTAGCGTCATGGAAGTGTCTCTTCGCTCTTTTCGGATTTTTTGCCGGTTTATGCGTAATTCGTCTTCAGTTACATCATGTAGGCAAGTTTCAGATATTACTGGAGCATCAGTAAAGGAAGAGGTCAACTCGGCACTGGTGAACGCTTATAATGCTGATATTAAAGCAGGTAACATTTTAAATCGTTGTTGTTATTTTCTAATGAGTTAGTTTTGTTAGGCGACTTTCATGGTAAAAGTCTACCACTCAGTTGGAGCGGTTGGTGAAAACTAATTGTAAAAGATTACAGGAGGTCCTTGGAGCTTTAGGCGACTTTCATGGTAAAAGTCTATCACTCAATTGGAGCGGTTGGTGAAAACTAATTGTAAAAGATTACAGGAGGTCCTTGGAGCTTTATGAAATGACTGGAAGGCACTTCTTTATTACCACAACATTATTTATTATTAAATCTACACTAATGATGGTAAACTATGAATTGTTTGGTCTTGGGGCCATGGATCCACTCTTGAACACTGGAAAACACTTGTTAAGTCATTGGATTACGATTAAGCCAGTTACTGATTGATTGCTTCTCTAAGTTCACATCTGATTCGGTTAAATCATGAAAAAATAAAATTGATCAACCATCAAATTTCAAAATCATGCTCAAAATTTCTACTGTAAAAGTATGTTGTAAAAGTACTGTAAAAGTATGTTGGTAAGTAGATGTATTCTGTGAACTGCATTAAGATTTTCACACAAAAATAGAAATCAAAACAATACATTTTGGGGGTTCCCCATACTTAGAACTGAAACTCAATTTTTTTTTCATCAAACCTATATGTGTGGGTTGTCTATGGATAAGTCTTCAAAAATGATATAGAGGTTTCTAATATCATTTTTTTCTAAACTGAATAGTTTGCCCGAGAGACGCTTCCAAAGTGGAAAAATGTGTTCCCTGTAACTTCTAAAATAAGAGAATGATAAAACTAAAAAATATATATGATGTACATTACCATGCAAACTTCCACCGAAAATTCGTTTGAATGAGATCTAGTAAGTAGTTTTTTTTTAATACGTCATAAATGGTACGGAACCCTTCATGGGCGAGTCCAACTCGCACTTGGCCGCTTTTTAATAGTTCATGAAATAACTTTAAGAAAGTCCAATCAAATTATATGCCACATGCAAATGTTTCCTAAAACATCCCACAATACAGGAGGAGCAGTTCCCGTATTCCGACGAGCCTTGCTGTTCCCCTCACGCGTGGCGCTACAGGATGAGGTGGGGATCTACACCTACGCTGGCCTGCATCAGGCTGCCAGCCAACTCAGCCAAGAAATCTCTACGCAGCTGGGTAAGAATAATCCCACATTACAGAAAAATACCCGTGTTCCGACGAGCCTTGCTGTTCCCCTCACGCGTGGCGCTTCATGATGAGGTGGGGATCTACACCTACGCTGGCTTGCATCAGGCTGCCAGCCAAGTCAGCCAAGAAATCTCTACGCAGCTGGGTGAGAATAATCCCACATTACAGAAAGGTACCTGTTTTCCGACGAGCCTTGCTGTTCCCCTCACGTGCCCTACGCCGGCCCGCCGTCGGTGAGTTCATTTCCTTTTACAGTATTTGTATTTCATACCACATTGGTTTTTGACAATATTTCAAATGTATACTGGCCGGCACTGAGCAGCCAGTCAACTCAGTCAAGAGATCTCGATGCAGATGGGTGCCCTTTCCCCTTCACTGTGTTGGCAAAATTGTTTCTAAAAGTCGTTAACCCTAACGTTGTTTAACCGCCGCTTGCGGTCAAAAGGTTTAGTGAAGACATTAACATACGCACAATCCTTGAAATGACGATCTATTTAATTTTAAAACCTCAGGAAGCTATGTGTTTATGCGTTTTTTAAAGTATTTTGTTTTCCAGCGGGCGATTGCGAGAAGACGATCTGCTACATGTGTGGCAACAACGCTTCGCACGTTATCGTACAGTGGGCTATCTGGATGTCTGGCAACATAGGTATGTCTGTTTGTAGCTCATAAACTTATTTAAGTTTTAATTGATATTTTTCGTTCCCGAAACAGATATAAGCATCTTGTCTGCAACTACCAAAACTACACTGAGGTCGATTTTAGCTAATATAAGGCGCACTAGGGTCAATAACTTTTTTAATGTAAGTTAAAGTTAGACATCCTGTGGACATCATAAAGAAAGCCCTCCTTTTCTCGCAGAACCCTTACAGGATTTATATAAACTTCTTCTTCCTAGCGTTGTCCCGGCATATTGCCACGGCTCATGGGAGCCTGGGGTCCGCTTGACAACTAATCCCAAGATTTGGCGTAGGCACTAGTTTATACGAAAGCGACTGCCATCTGACCTTCCAACCCAGAGGGTAAAACTAGGCCTTGTTGGGATTAGTCCGGTTTCCTCACGATGGTTTCCTTCACCGAAAAGCGACTGGTAAATATCTAATGATACTTCGTACATAAGTTCCGAAAAACTTATTGGTACAAGCCGAGGTTTGAACCCGCGGCCTCCGGATTGCAAGTCGCACGCTCTTACCGCTAGGCCACCAGCGCTTAGGATTTATATAAATATATTTCTTAAATGCTGTATAATGAAAGTCCTAAGTAAAATGTACAACCAAAATCGTTAGATGTTATATTATCTACAGGAAAGACACCCGTTTTTCTGAACGTTTCTGACCCTCCAGTGCTCCAGTATTTTTTACTTCCAGAATATAACAAATGCCTCATATACTATTTATTTTTAACCCTTACGCAGATATTAACATTCACGTATTTGAACTTTGCAGCAAAGCATTTGTAAAACTTTTCAGCCGTACCCCTGACCCCGCTCCACCCTCCGGAGATGCTCAAGTACTTCGTACAAGACAGCACAGCGAGTCTAGTCATATGCACCAATGAATACGAAAATATCCTCCGCCCACTGACTAAAGACATGAAGAAACCTCTACTAGTCACTGGAAAGGTAACTAAGGTGAAAAACTAGGACTAGGAGGCTAGGCGAAAAACTAGGACTAGGGGGCTAGGCGAAAAACAGACTTATTACGAGTACTCGTATCTCCCTTCGCATTTGGTCCGTTGCGAAATGTCGCATCAGCTTATATATGAGATATTGTTTAGAATTCGAGAATTGGGGCCAACTAATCAGAAACAGCTGTGAAAATACAGACAGATTAGTTGGAAACAAATTTTGACGCCAACATTACAAAAAACAATCGCATAAAGGTCTCAGTTCCATCCATTTTGTTCGGAGCTTATACCTCTGGTCAAAATAACTTCCGCTAAATATTAGAGGAATTCGTTTTTAGGGTTCCGTACCCAAAGGGTAAAACGGGACCCTATTACTAAGACTCCACTGTCCGTCCGTCTGTCACCAGGCTGTATCTCATAAACCGTGATTGTTCCACCAACATTGTCGAACCATGAAACGTGAAATTTTCATAGCTAATATTTCTGTTGCCGCTATAACAACAAATACTAAAAAGTACGGAACCCTCGGTGGGCGAGTTAGACTCGCACTTGTCCGGTTTTTTGTGTCCATTATTGGACAAATCACGAAGTGAACAAAAACTTTTGACCGATAGTGTAAGTTCCTTGGAAGTTATTGGTTCGAGTATGGCCCTTACGATCTCCTGTTTAAAAGTACCTTCCTTTGTAGGACAAGGAGATAACCGCTCAGTTATACCAACCCAACAACTCATTCTCGTCCAAGGAAGAGGTGACTGACGTTGGAAGATCTAACTTGTGGTACGGAGAGAAAGACGCGCTACTTATCTATACTAGTGGTAAGTTGGCAATTTTTTTAGTGCCGACGTACTGTATTAAATAATATACTATCTAAAATACAGAAACATGAACGATATGACCTTTGAATAGAATGCAGAAGAAATTTAATGTCCTCATCAACAGTTTACTTTGTACTTAAGATCGCTTTTGTACATTGCATACCTACCTATTCCGAGAGTAAATGCACTAGTTACTTTAAAACATTCTCAAATTAGTATGTACATATGTTTAACATGTTTCTTCGATTTCTTCACGATTCCACGATCAGATCCCGACGGACACTCGTATCAACTGTGAAATATACCCGTTCGAACAAAAGAAGAATTTTCCAATTCGGCCCAACCGTCTTCGACAAGTCCGAAGCAAAGAAAAATATCCCAATAAACAAAAAATATTATTTAGCTAATCCGCGAAAAATTACGTGCTCAATCAGTGCTAAGTCTATTCATTATTTGAAAAAGATCCTGACGAATTAAGAACCCCTCCAATGCGAATCCTCGAACCGACGTGTTTTAACGGCTGTCCCTCATTTTTATTTTCAGGGACCACAAGCAAGCCCAAAGGCGTCGTATGGACACATTCCATGCTCAGCGCTCAGATAGCGTCTCTCCACCAAGCATGGCGGTATTCCCGACAAGACGTAGTTCTTCACGCGCTGCCGCTGCATCATATCCACGGACAGCTCAATTCCATGCTATCCACCCTCGCGGTTGGCGGCAGGTACCTACTTCCAACATAGATGGATCTAGCTGAAGCATTCGAGTTCTTAAAGCATACTAAATACACTGTTACTCAAGCTAATGAATGATTATTCGTCGAAAGTAAACAGAAACCTTTCACTATTATTACCTACTCAACCTTCAAAATAACTTTAAACATGTTTCCTAATGGAAAAAAGGTGCGTAGCTAGCACGGTCGTGAATATCGGGAGTACCTCAGGGTTCATTATTGGGGCCTTTGTTTTTACTAGGTAAGTACTTGAAAATGGGTAGTTTGGATGCAGTGCATGCTCAGCGCCCAAATACGGTCTCTTCGTTAAGCATGGGGAAGCCGTTGAAGATATTCTCGACAGCACTTAGTTCGACAAAACTTTATTTCTAAGATTATACCTGCCTGTATATCTCAGTATTTTGGCTCACCGCAAACATCGTTAGCAAATTTTTAAAGTTATTTATACTTACTTATAGTTTATGTCCCAACTATTATTTCTCAGATTACGAATGCTGCCCTCCTTCGTGCCGCACACCGTGTGGGCACGTCTACTTGGGATGGGCGAACGGGAGGAAGCCAAAGGTATTGTATCCCTACTAAAGTACCTGTCGGTCTGTTGCGAGTTCGAATCATGCTCGAATTACCAAACGGACTTGTTTGGTGCAAGGTTAATGTATAATTTTAAATAATTATAAAATTGTTCAGTGACCGTATTCCACGGAGTGCCGGCAATGTACGCTCGCCTCGCCGCCGACCACGAGAAGATGTTCCAGACGCCGAAAACTGCGGAATATGTCAAAACCACGCTTCAGAGGATGAGACTCATGTGTGCCGGCTCCGCGCCGCTGCCGGAGTCCCTGTTCCATAAATGGGAACAGGTGAGAACTGTTCCACTTCTATAAATATGTCGCAACCACACTATAGAGGATGAGATACATGTGTGCTGGCTCTGTGCCGCTGCCGTGGTCACTGTTCCATAAATGGGAACAGTTGAGAACTGTTCTATTGATGTTCCATTTACATATATATGTCATAACCACACTCCAGCGCATGCGGTTAATGTTTTCCGGCTCCGCACCGCTACCAGAGTCACTTCTCTTCACAATGCGGATCAGGCAACAATAAATAAATGTGTTTGACACATGTTTATTTAATCATAAATAGGAACTAGAGTCATACCAAGTTAAGTTAGCAGTGATTTTGATAGCCCAAGTGCAAGTTTGACGTTTAAAATAACACTTGCACTGTCGGGGCTGTCAAAATCGCTGCCAACTTATCTCGGTCTGACTCTAACAACTTTGTACCATTTCAGATATCAGGCCAGCGTCTCCTCGAGCGCTACGGCATGTCCGAAGTGGGCATGGCATTGTCCAACCCATACCGACCGATCTCCGCGCGTGCGGTCGGATGCGTCGGCATGCCGCTGCCTGGAGTTGCTGCACGCATTGCTATTAATGTCGACGGCGAGCTAAAGCCTGTTGTCACTGTTACGGCTCCCCCTATAGATACTAAGGTAATTATATAATGAAACTAAATGTTATTATTTATTAAAGCGAAAATAATAATAATTTTATATAATTAGATAATTACTTACTATTAATTACTAGAATATTATTAACCGGCGCTGTTTGAGTTGGAGGCCGTCTCATTTTATGTCACCGAGTCAACAGAGTAAGTTAAAGCTACAAAATTTGTTCAATTTCTTTTGGAATTTCTTCGATATGAATCGTAGATAGATTTCTCTCATCGCAAGTGGGTATGGCGCTCTCCAATGTACCGGCCGATCTCGACGTGTGCCGTCGGATACGTCGGCATGCCTCTGCACAAATTGCTGCCAATGTTTACGGCGAACTGAGACCTGCTGTTTCTGCAACTGCATCATCACGGTATTTGAGAAAAGCATGCGAATTAGAATTGGAATCTTGAGCGATGCGAGGGTGTCAAGCTGTCAAGGCACGAGGGTTAAACAAATTTTGCCACCGAGTGAAACACAAAATTTTTCACCACACCAACGCGGGGAAAATACTATCTGCAAAATATCAAACAAACTCAAACCAAATCAATTCTATAAATATTTATCTTGTGGGCTACATTGGAAGCATAAACTTCACATTTACAACTCGCGCTAAAATCTCCTGTGCTGCCCCCTACTGTTTATGCATGCTTCCTAAAAGACTTTTGTCATGTTACATTTCGTGTGAAATAAAATATGTTTATACATTTTTGACCAATTTGTCATCCCTTAAAGGGGTGGAAGTTTGTATGGGGAATCAATAAAAACCAGAATGGATAAAAAAAACTAATTCCACGCAGACGAAGTCGCGGGAAAAACTGATATCTTTATATAAGTATCTAATATATGTCTACATATTTTCAGATATCTCTAGAACAATCCTCTCTAACCTCCAAGGATACTAAAGACACCTGGACCACAGCAGAGGTGACCAGACACATGGATACTGACTGTCAGGGCGAGCTGCTGCTTAAGGGTCCTGGAGTTTTCTCAAGGTCAGGCATGAGCCTAACTACTGATATGTTCTTAAGATATATTTGCAGATACCTCTAGAACAATCCACTCAGGCATGTAAAGACATCATCATCATATCAGCCCTTTATCGCCCATTGTTGAGTATAGGCCTCTCTTCCAGTACGCCACTTGTCCCGGTCCTGAGCTAATCGCATCCAGAAGTGACCCGCAATCTTCCGAATGTCGTCCACCCAACGAGCCAACGGACGCCAGGGGCTTCTTTCATCCGAAAGCGGCCACCATTCCGTTAACATTTTAGTCCACCTGCCATCACTCTGCCTAGCAACATGTTCCACCCAACTCCATTTTATTTTGGTAGTGACGCAACCTACGTCTAGCACGACGGCGGCGACGATCTCGACATTCCTCACTCGATCTTGAAGCTTGATACCGAGCATGGCGCGCTCCATGGCTCATGGCATGTAAAGACACCAGCTTTCAAGGCCACACAAGCTTTCAAAGACACTAAAGGCACCTGGACCACAGCAGAGGTGACCAGACACAGGGATACTGACTCTCAGGGCGAGATGCTGCTTTTTATAGTAACTAAATAGTAAATTGCTCTCCGAATCTCGTAAAACACCATTTGATGAAGTTAACCTGATGAAGACCATAAAACTAGTGGTTCTAAGCTGTAGACCTCGCGATTAGCTTAAAAATGTAAGAATTAAAAATACTTACATCGTTGGAGTCATTATCGCAGCAAACTATAGTCTGAAGTGCGAGTGCCATAGACCCTACAGGCGCATAAGTCCTTTTTGCCAATTATGCAATTTTTCATATTTTAATATTATTGCTTTTAAATGTATTTTGAGAACCCACCTATAACGTTTCAACCGCTTGAAAGCTATGATGTACATTTTTATAATATTCGCAGTATTCATTTTAACATTCTTAAACGTCTCATAGATACTACAACCGGGACCGGAAATCGGACGATTTTACCCCTGACGGCTGGTTCCGTACGGGCGACACGGCCTCCTTCAGCGACAACTTCAGGATCCTCGGCAGAACCTCCGTTGACATAATTAAGACCGGTGGATACAAGGTACCTACTGTCTAAATCATTAAAGGTATTTGAATAGACCATGAATAGTAGAGGGCCTAAGATAGAGCCCTGTGACACTCCGATAAATTTACTATCATTGTCTAGACGGAGTTATATGTACAGTATTTGTACTGTATGTATTTGTTTTATCAGTAGGATATGAGGACATATGTATTACATTGTATTGTTATCAAACTGAATAACAAAATTGTTCTGTGGTTCATGCAATCAATTGCTTGAGAATGGCCACAATCACGAGGTCTACAGCTCACCTCTAGTTCTAGTTTTACTTTGCACTACACGGTACGATAACTAATTCACGGTCAAGAACACGCTAGGTTGGTTCATTTTGTATTCGAAATAGGGCGCCTGCATAGATATAAACTAGGGATAACCCCTTGCATACGAATTGAAACTGCGCCCTTCAAATAGAACTACGTGAACATCGCCCATATCCCGCCTACCAAGCGCTCGGAGCAATAACTTTGTTCGGGCGTACAAGGCTAATGCTACGCGGGTTACGTTTAAACGCGTCACAGACGGAGAGATAGTCTATATTAATATACCGTAACATACGGACAGATACCGACAGATATCTTATAGTATAGGTAAGCACCACACACGCCAACGATAGCAATATATATATATCGCTGTCTGTCTAGCACCTGTATTGTGAGAGAAACGAAATATATCGTAATATACGTTGGTATAATATCGCATGGTATCTTAAGATGTCTTGTGATGGGCTTTATTCGTGGTTTATACCAGAGGAGCGTCGTTTTAAAGTTTATGGTTAATCAAAATTATATAAACAATGAATTCAAAGTAATGAATACAGCAATGTGAAATGTGAATTAGTAGGAGTATGAGAATGCGCGCTTTGTTTCTAGCGCTTACCAAATTGACTTTTTTTTTTGTATTACGGTAAATAATATGACGTACAAGTAATAAGGTAATTATAAGTTTTATACATGATAAGTATAAATATATCCCTAAGTCGACGAATAAAACAACAACAAACACGTGCTCTTGTTATTTTTAATGTTATTAATCATTATGTAAAAGAAACGGGAAAATACTTTAATTTCTGTAATGATATAAGGTAGGTAACCTATATAAATAACGCATAATGCATTTCTACTTCATGGTAACTTCCAAAGAGAAATGACGTCCTTACAAGGTTAATGCATTAGCGTCATGACGTACGAGCGAACATCGGTTGCGCGTGAGAATTAAATAAAATTATCGTTCAAAATTTGTTTTAAGCAATAAATAAACGTAATTGGCAATTACTTTCCGATGATATGAGTCTTTCTTTCTTCTTACACTTTTTATAATTGTTTTTGCAACCTTTTACAACGCAATAAGGCATTTTTGTGTTATGCTGTGCGACATCTTTTTACTGCGAAATTCGCCAAACGACTGAGCGCAGCGGTGTAACTAAATGCGATTTTGACATCCATGTATCGACCCCATTCGTAGTGCTCGTAAGGTTGGTCTTTACGAAGTAATATATAGGTCTATGGGCGCCTGGCACTGAAAGTGTTAAATTAGTGTTTGCGCTCTTTAACCCTTTGACCGCCAAAGACATCATATAACGCGCGCGGCTACAGCCCAATATCAACCTTCATGCGTACCGACAAGGTTCACGATTACGCGCCGCGTGCGATAGGCGTGGCGTTCAAAAAGTTAAGCGTCACGTCATCGCCATGGTAAACCTAACCGGAATTCAAGAATGTTAATAGCACTTTAACAGTTTAATAGTTAATATTAGTACAAGTATTTCGACGTTACTTTGACCAGGTGAGCGCTCTGCAAGTGGAGTCGGCCATTCTGGAGCACCCGCGGGTGGCGGACGCGGCCGTGCTGGGGATCGACGATCCGAGCTACGGCGAAGTCGTCTCCGCGGTCGTCGTTCTTAAAGACCAGGCCACCATGACTCTGCAGGTATGATGATGTTTCCTTCACAAGTCTAGGGTCTCCAAGTGGAGAATACCCCCGGATCACGGACGTGGCCTTGCTGTGGATCGATGATCCAAGCTGCAGCGAACTTGTCTCCGCAGTCGTCGTACTTAAAGACCAGGCCACTAAGACTCTACAGGTATAATGTTTCCTTCACAAGGCGAGGGTCTCCATGTGGAGTGGGCCATTCTGGAGCACCCGCGGGTCGCGGACGCAGCCGTGCTGGGGATCGACGATCCGAGCTACGGTGAAGTTGTCTCCGCGGTCGTCGTTCTTAAGACCAGGCCACCATGACTCTGCAGGTATGATTTATAATAATAATAATAATAATTTTCCGCCGCTTGGATTGACTATAAGAAGGCCTATGATTCGGTGCCTCACTCATGGCTGGGGAGGGTCTTAGAGCTGTATAAAGTTAATACAGCTTTAAGAGCCTTTCTAAGCGCGTGTATGAGGCAGTGGACCACAGTCCTTCGTCAACCAGGAGGCGAGGATGACCGCCCTGGCCCGCAGGATTTTATAAGGATTGAGCGAGGAATATTCCAGGGTGATAGTCTGAGTCCTCTGTGGTTCTGCCTAGCTCTGAATCCCCTCAGCACCCTGCTGAAGGATTCGGGACTAGGTTGCCGGCTTCGGAGAGAGGGTGAAGTCATTTCTCACCTTCTTTACATGGATGACCTCAAATTATTTGCACCAAATAGCCAAGATTTGTTGGAGCTACTGAAAACCACCGAAGTCTTCAGTAGTGCCATCAACATGGAGTTTGGTGTCGATAAATGTGCGGTTATGCATGTACAGCGGGGGAAGGTTGTAAATTCAACAAATTTACAACTTTCTGAGACAATGTCTTTCAGATCTATCTCTGAATCAGAAACCTACAAATACCTTGGTATGTCACAGTCGTTGGGTATTGAGGACGATGGTATTAGACAGTCGGTGAAGGAGCGCTTTTTCAGTCGGCTCACAAAAGTCCTTAACAGTCTTTTGTCAGGAGGCAACAAAGTGCGCGCCTTCAACGCCTGGGTAATGCCCCTACTCACATACTCCTTTGGCATACTAAGGTGGACTCAGACCGAGCTGGACGCCCTGGATCGGAGGGTCCGACTACAGCTCACCACATACCGTATGCTACACCCACGCTCGTCTGTTATGAGATTGTACATCCCACGGAAGTGTGGAGGTCGAGGCTTCCTAAACGCCAAAGATCTCCACAACCGCGAGGTGTGCAATCTCAGGAATTATTTCCTTAACAACGAGTGTGGGATGCATCGTGACGTGGTGGCAGTAGACAGGAACCTCACGCCGCTCTCCTTGGCAAACGAGAACTGGCGCAAACCTGTGGTACTAAGTACTGCGGATCGCAGGGCGGCATGGGAGAGTAAGGTGCTACACGGGCGGTTCTACAAGGCCCTCACGGGACCTGACGTGGACCTGCTCGCGTCGGTGAACTGGTTACGATTCGGGGACCTCTTCGGAGAAACCGAGGGTTTTGCCTGTGCAATTGCGGACGAAGTTATGATGACGAACAACTATCGGAAATATATCCTGAAGGACGGTACGGTCGACATTTGTCGGGCATGCCGCCGTCCCGGAGAGTCACTCAGGCATATCATTTCCGGTTGTTCTCATCTTGCTAACGGCGAGTACTTACACAGACATAATCTCGTAGCCAGAATTATTCACCAGCAACTTGCTCTTCTATACCGCCTTGTGGACCGCGAAGTACCGTACTACAAGTACTCACCTGCGCCAGTTCTCGAAAATGGTCGTGCCACGCTCTATTGGGATCGATCTATTATCACTGACAGGACTATTGTAGCCAATAAGCCAGACATCGTCATAATAGATCGATCGCAACGCCGGGCCGTGCTCGTCGATATCACCATCCCCCATGATGAGAATCTCGTGAAAGCCGAGAAGGACAAGTCCAGCAAGTACCTAGACTTGGCTCATGAGATAACCGCCATGTGGGATGTTGATTCGACGATCATTGTCCCAATAGTCGTTTCAGCGAACGGTCTCATAGCGAAGAGTCTCGACCAACACCTTGAGAGACTCTCGCTAGATGGTTGGATCAAGGGTCAGATGCAGAAGGCGGTGATCTTGGACACGGCGCGGATAGTGCGGCGGTTCCTCTCTCTGCAGCCCTGACCACCGGCAGCTTGGGCCCTGCCCCGCTGCTGGCGGCACACTAGGTTAAGTTTTTTTACAATGTGTTTATATGTGTTTTGTATAGTATTTTTTGATGTATTTTTATATTTTACTTTTATATCCATATTGTAAAAAACATAACCTAAGAAGAAAGAGAAATAAAGATAATAATAAATTCTTTATTTGGCAGGCAAGAAACCCAAAAAATACAATGCACATAATAAAAGGTGTAAAAGAAAACATAAAATACAGTAAAGAATAAAAAATAATAATAATGCTTATAACCTAAAACAATGAAATAAAACATTAACAAAACTTATGCACTAAAAAAGGCCGTTTTCGGACCGGTGCAGTTTTCGCCAGTGTTTGTTAAATTCGTCACTGTAGTCTTTAGCTACCAGTGTCAGAATTTCATTGTTGGAGGCTAGCAATCTCGCCCGGAAGGCAGCCGACCTGGCTCTCAGGATGGCGTAGAAGTCAGGGACTCTCGCGTCCGCGAACATGCCCTTCGCACTGCAGAAACGCTATTAATGTGCTAGGCAGTTTTATCCACATTAGCTTGAAAATTCACGTATCATTATTTTTCAAATGAGTTATTAAATTGTGTGCATTATCTTAGTACATTTTTTTGTGTTAAAATATAGATAGAATATATAGAATGGCAAAATTTTATAAACTGTTCTGTAAAGATGACTATTGCAGTGATATTTCAATATTTCACGCTCCTTTTTCGCCCGACTTATTATTTCAGCAACACGTGTTCATGTTTTTTATGGATTTTGTGTCTTTTTCTAGGCTCTTCAAATGGCAATAGTGCTTAATTTAAAAATTAGGAAAAGTCTCCTAAGACCATTCTCGAATAGCAGCACGGGATCACGTGACTGCCCTCGCTGCTCCAAGCCCACAATATTATCTGACATAAATCTTTATTATCTTTTGGTTTACTCCTAGTTTTACCTTCCATTTATAAACATACTTTGCCTCAGAACTACAAAAATATAGTAAAATACACACCTGAACGAGAAAAATTGAGTTTATTTGTGGACCATAGTTGGGAGCTTTGGACTATAGTTGGGTGGTTTTACGGTATCTTATATTAAATCTTAATTTATTTTTAAAGGAATTGAAAGAGGAAGCCAGCAAGCGCCTCGCGCCGTACCAGGTGCCCAGAAAACTGTTGGTGGTGAAGGAAATGCCCAGGAACGTGATGGGAAAACTAGACAAGCAGAAAATACGTGAACTGTATCGTGAGGAGTTGAAGATGTAATGCAGTACTCGTGGAACAAAAAGGTACTTATGGTGATATTGTCAGGATAAGCTATGTAACCCTGTCCAAATAAGTCTATTATCAAAATATTCAGTACAAAAGTTATATATAAGAAAGTATTGCTTGTAATCAATGAACTAGAATAATTATAAGTCTGTTTAAAACTCAAAAATTACCTCACCTTAAACATTTTTTTATGGCTTTTTTAGGGTTAAACCGTAATTGTGAAACCAACGTCTGTTCTCAGTCTCCTTGCCAGAGTAAAATAAATTGGTACCACTGATAATCCGCAACATGCCGACGAACGTATAAAATCTTGCCAGGGTATAGATACTATATGTACTATATGTACTGTACTATAGATTCAGTGATATAGATCTGTAAAGACAAATTCAAGCTTTCATATTGATCACTGGTGCAGGTGGCGTTATACAGCTCCGTACATTATGCTGTAACTCTGGTTGTCAGAACTTGACGTTTGACAAGACCACAAAACATGGCATAATACAATGCAACCTATTTCAGCTGCCAAATTGCGTCATAATGTTTTCTTGAACCGTAAAACCACCCAACTATAGTCCAATACTGCAACTATGGTCCACAAGTTCAAAAGGAAATTAAGTATCTATACCAATGTTCCTTTTGGTTTACTCTTAGTTTTACCTTCCATTTATAAACATACTTTGCCTTAGAACTACAAAAATATAGTAAAATACACACCTGAACGAGAAAAATTGAGTTTATTTGTGGACCATGGTTAGGAGCTTTGGACTACAATTGGGTGGTTTACAAATAAATCTTTGCGTTTAACGGATATATCAGTATGTAACTGAACGTAAATTTATTACTCAAACCACCATACTGAGAAACTTTTACTATGGACCCCGAAATCGCGAATAAAAATTGACTCTCAACATCAGGCCATCAGACCAGCAAAATGTATGAAACAGACAAAAATTTTTTCGCGATTTCGGGGTTGGTCCCATAGTAAAAGTTGCTCAGTATGACTTGAACATTAACGGGTTTAAGTAATTACTTCATGTTCAGTTACTTGCTGTATAGAATACGCTTACAAATTGCCTTAAATGCCTTTAATAAATATAGCTTTTTGTATTGTTTTTAAATAAACTATTATTGTTGTTTTCTATTTTAAGTGAAATAAAATGCATTTATTGATTGTTATTGTTGTTATAATTTAATAAATAATGTTCATAATAATACAAATACTTATGTTGTGTAATTCATTTGTTGAATAAATGACATTTGCTTTGAAAATTATTTTTATTTAATAATTCACATTCACTAATTTTTTAATCAGTTTTAATAATACACGTGGGTGTCCAAGTGGTAATACGCGCTTGTATCAATAAATCCAATTTTTTTATTAATTAGTCCATTTATCATCTGAATCATAATAGACTTCCATTCCTTGAGACTTTAATTTCCTTCATCTTGATTGAGAGCGTAACGTTTGTTTTCCGGCCAAACATTGTCTATGGAAATATAGTTTTATAAAATATATGCGATAGGCCACCTCATCGTTTCATATTTGTCTTTTGCAAAACTTATCTAGTGACCTACGTATTTTTATATTATTAATATCTTTATATATATTAATACGACATATGTAAATATGTTCTATAATAATTATAACGTGTAAATTGGTTTTACTAATAAATAACTTATGACAGCACTATGCCCGAATTTAGCGATGTCCCGCTCGCACATCGGAATCGATCCGCAAATTCCGTAATCAATGTGTAGTCACGTCTAAAGATATCCATACGGTCAAAGTGCCAGAAACTCGTCTTCGCATCAGTCGAAATGCAGCCTAGTCCTTCGGTGGAGGTTCAGTGATTCAACTATAGATCATCGCTGGAAGTCGCCAGCATCATGCTGAGATGACACCATTTTGCAGCACTTTCTCCTTCCCATGTTTTTCTATTTTTAACCACCGACGCAAAAGAGGGATGTTATATGTTTGACGCTAATGTCTGTGTGTGGCATCGTAGCTCTCCAAAGAATGAATCGATTTCGATGCGGTTTTTATTATGTGCAAGCGAGTTTCCTTGCGGTGGCCTTTCGCTATGTTTGGTGGAAATTGATCCAGCAGTTTGAGGAGTTATTACCAGTTCTTTTCAAAAATCTTATACCTTTAAACGAGCAATTCTTGTCTATATATCTTTATATATTTCTGTGATCTCGAAAACGGCTCCAACGATTTCGCTGAAATTTGGTATATGGGGGTTTTTGGGGGTATACAATCGATCTAGATTAGTCTTATGTTTGGGAAAACGCGTGTTTTCGAGTTTTCATGCGTTTTTATTTCGACGCAGAATATGGTCGCTAATTTCGTGTTGCCGGCCACTGTCCGTCTGGCCCAGCGGGTTAAGACGCGGACGGCTAGAAACGAGTGTTACGGAATCGAATCTCGCCCGGTAACTAACTTTTGTTTTTTTTTTATATATGTTCAAGTTTTTTTTTTTTTTAATTTTTATTGTTTTAGACAAGTTTAATTTAGTAAAAAAAATGTACTTAAATGTAGTTAAGATTATCACCTATACATCACCATATTACAATAGATAGTTATAACCGAGCAACGCTCGGTCGCCCAGGTACTGATATATAGCATAGGTAGCATATCTGGCATAAAATGGATTTATTTGGCATGAAGCGTATGATTATTTTTACATTATTAATGTATTATTTTCTCTTCTGCGTTTGTGCTTACAAATAAATTATTTATATTGTATTATATTTAAAGAAACTTTCCTAGAAGCTACGTAATCCTGAACCCGGCTACATCAGCCATGGCGTCGGCGACCCGGTCGGCCACGGCGGCGCTCGCGTTGGCGCCCATCAGCCCCACGCGCACCGCCGCGCCCGCCGACGGGCCCAGCCCGGGGGTTATCATGATGTTGTGCCTGTAACCATATATAATTATCAGAATAAGACCCTATAGTAGTAGTCGATTTGTAGTTGGCCCCGATCAGCCAAATTTTTTAATTTTTTTAAAGTTTTTTAAACCTGCATAAAAAATGGTTCGGTCAATTTAACCGGTTATTGAATTACAAGTCCTATGGAAATTGCAATAAGATAAAAAATTACAAATGGAAAAATAGTTTGTGATTTCTTGTGTGGTCCCTCTACAGTTACTGAGTGCCGGCGAGTCGAACGCTACCGAACCAGTCTAAAATGTGTCATCGAGATGCGTAACAGAGGCGCGTTATCGGAGAGTGCACCTTCACTGGTTTTTTGAGCGTTGGACTAGCCCGCGCTCAGGTGCCAATTAGAATTATACATAACTTTTTTTAACGTGCGGTATCCTGCCTTTTCGCCGAAAATTGTAATGCCGAATTTCACTTGCCAACCAAATTTTTCGCAGACGTTTTAGTTGGCATAATAACTTTTACCAAATAATTATTTCGCAACCATTTCATTTCCCAACCCCATAGTTGGGAAATGAAAATTGCGTACTAGGTTGGGTTAGGTTAGGTTGGATTATGTAAAGTTGGGAAATGAAATACACTGCAGGACGGAGGCCGAGGAGGAAGGCGCGTCAAACCATCTGGCGCGCCTAGCGTGAAGGGCCTTCGGGCTTTAGCGAAGGAGTCGCTCGTGGGCGGCTGCCGCCGGTGGGGTCGCGGATGAGTACGCAAGCGTTCCTGTAACCCCACCAATAGGGCGACGAGGCGGCATACAGGGGGGTTTTTAGTAGGTATACCGTGGGCCCCATTAGCCTAGACGGGAGTCCCACATAACCACTCGGGTAACCCCCCGCGCCCGGGTGGTATGCGGAATGCATTTTCCCCCCTAACAAAAAAAAAGGGAAATGAAATTCGCAAATGAAATTTGGCGAAAAGTTGGTTGGCAAATGAAATTCGGCAATATAATTTTCGGCGAAAAGGCAGAGAACCGGCACGTGCGTATCTTACCAGATTAACAGAAATTTAATTTAAAAACGTATACGTAGTAGGGGTATTTTCTAGTGACGCATTTGATTGGCCCGACGGATATCTATAGTCTGTCATTTCTGTCAGTAGAAAAAAGCGGCAAATTTAAAAGTCATTCCCATAGAAAATTAGAAATTTCATAATACGAGTAAATAATATAATAATTCCCAATAAGGTCTAGTTTTAATGTACCCTCTGTAATAACTAGTGCCTACGCCATTGGCTTTATTGCCATTGGGATTAATTCCCAAGCGGACCCCGGGCCCCCATGAGTTGTGGCAAAATGCCGGGATAACGCGAGCAAGAAGAGAAGATTAGAAATTAGCGCCTGTTTCTACTGACAAACTTGTTTGGCCAACTATAGGGACCGTGCGCGTTGGAGGGTCTGCCATCTTGTGGTCTGAATCGGAACCATAAACAGGCACATTTACACGTCAAGTATTTTCTTGTGCACAGTAGGTTCTGCCATCTTGTGGGCTACATCAGAACAATAAAAATCACATTTACGCTTCGCGCCAAAAATCTGACAGCTCCTGTGCTGCCTCCTACAGTTCATGCACGCTCCCTATACTTACTTGCTCCTCATTTCAGCTACAAACGTATTGCACTCAATCCCCGGTAATATCACAGTAGTGACAGCATTTGTGCGGTCCTTTGGTCTTCGCACGAGGAAGTGGAAGCCGTGCGCGCGCAGGCGCGCGTGGAAGCGCGCGGTGACGGTGAAGTGGCGCGCCCATGCGCGGGGGAGCGACTCGTGCGCAAGCTGCGAGAGGCAGGCGCGGAGGGCCCAGAGCAGGGGGCTGCTCAGCGTGTGGTGGTAGCTGGTGAAACAAAAGGCGGGGAGGATAATACGCAACGCTTCATAAATAAATAGGATAGGTAAATATAACAATTTATACTGTGTTAATATGATATAAATATGTATTAACCTTAGTATTATAAGTGTAAGGCCTGAGTGGACGCTCGGAGCGGAGCGTTCGGCGGGGCGTGCAGCGGGGCGGGCGAGCGTGAGATAGAGCGTCCAGCGAGTGGCCTCAGTGCACGCTCACCGCTCGTGTTAATCGGTCGCATTCACCATGGCATCGACGTCGGACGACATTCTCGATTTCTTTTTAGAAGAGACTTCATGGCTCAAAATGTATCGTGTTTATACAAAGCAAAGAAGACGGTTTGGAGAATTTCCCACTTTATACGAAACCTTAAGAAGCAATGGATTAAAAGTGAAAATAAATACTTTAATTTACCTTCCATTTATTTAAACAGTCTATTTTTGTAATGATAGCCAAAATGCTGGTTTATATTGTATTTCAATAATTATTTGTTTGCACGACATGACTGCACGCTCTTATCGCCGCTGCAAATCACAAACAGGTTTGAACCTCTCCGCGACGCCCCGCTCGACGCCGCATTGCCCGCAAACTTGCCCGCTCGGCATTCGCTTTGAGCAGCGTCGACTCAGGACACCAGTATGAGTTTCATTTGTTTAACATGCACGCCGCACGCCCCGCCCCGCTGCACGCCCGACTCGAGCGTCCACTCAGGCCTTACACTAAGTTAATCATATAATTTAGGTTAAGGTACTAACGTTGAAAATGAGTACCTCATTTCGCCGTTAAACGTAAGTTTAGCGAACCTAACATAAGTTTAAAATGTACCATACTATTTTTGATATATATGTATATAAAGGGCGTGGCGCGCCCTATGCGCATGGTAGGGATTCGTGCGCAAGCTGCGAGAGGCACGCGCGGAGGGCCCGGGAGCCTACCGCAAAAATCGAAATTCGCAAATAGCGGGGATCTTTCTCTTTTACTCTCACTATGACGTAGTTAGAGTGACAGGGAAAAGTGCCCGCAATTGACGAACTTAAATTTTCGCGGTAATAGCCCAGACCAGGGAACCGCTCAACGTGTGGAAGGCGTTTTGAGAGATAGGGTATAATACAGCGAAATGATATCTCATACTATGAAGCATCAGGGTGCCTAGCCAAGATGCCAATCGTTTGCGCTACGACAACGAAACGCTGTCTCTCTATCGCACTAATATGTAAGAGTGATTTGCGACTGACCAAGATTGGCATCTTGGTCAGCCGCAAATAGCGGACTTAAGAGGAAAATAAAAATATTTGCTCACAAGAAAGTATCGTCATAACATTTCCACTGCCGCGCTAAAAGCTTTACGTCGAAGTAGAACGGCAGGTTGTGGTTCCTGCTGAATATTTTCGCCCTGAAAAATAAATAAAATAAACAATAATTGTCAATACATAGGTATATTATATTATCATATTCTACACGGTCAAGTATTTCGAAAAACTAAATCATAAAACCCAAGATTCGTCGAAGAATCGAAGAGACAATTACATATGACACGACGCTCGTCGACGACGCCCCACTCGTCCACCAGTAGCTTCATCTGAAGAAGACACTCGTGGAGTAACTTACTCTGCGCGGGCGCTGAACGCTACGGGCGCTACGCCGGCCGGCCCGCTCAGCGCCTTCTGGCACGACGCATACGCACCGTCGACACCCCACTCGTCCATCAGGAATGGCTCTGCGCCTAGAGATGCTACTGTGTCCACTAGCAATAACGTGTCGTATCTGTAAACGGGTATGTAATTTAGTTTATACTTAGTTGTTAGTAGGACTGAGTAGTACTGTAGGAGCATCAAATAACGAAGATATTTCAAGAACCGCTCCTTATTTGGGAAGACTGCGAGCCAAAGTAGTGGGACCTTAAAAATTCTCAAATCGTGATCATTGAAGTTCTTAGTGAGTAATCCTTTTTGAAGTGAAAACTTCTTTAGCGGCGCTGTGCACTTTTTGTGATGGGGAAAAAATGTTAAACTCGTGACAGGTCACGTGACCGACAGATTCGTCAGATTGAAAATTCGTAAGACGGATACGTGACCAGAGCCCCGCCCCTACTGGGGTACTGTATCCCTAGTGTAAATTTATTTTGAGTTTCCAAAACGTCCCGCTTGGCGCGCTGTTTCTAAATCCAAAATGAGACTTAACGCAAACGCGTACGTCACGTTTCGCAATCGAATAAATTTACACTAGGGGCTCTGATCGAACAACTGTTACAATGTCATTGAAGCCATAGACTGCCGGCGCGGCGTAGGAGAGGAAGTATTGTATTTTACCACATAAATGATAGTACTTTTATACTGTTAAATAAAGCAATTGGTGCAAAATTATTCCCTAACCATTCCAAAATATCAAAAATACACAACGTTAATATTCAAGTTTTCACTTCTGCCGGCACTCCCGGAGTGCAACCCGTTGCTTTTTTTTTCGTTCTTAGTCAAAAGTCAGAAGTCGACTTCAAGGAATTGTTGGCGAAGACTTTGTCAATGCAATTTATTCAATTCAATTCAACGAGACGTAACTATCTATTGTGGATAATGAGGCCCTCGCAGTGAGCCTCCACTTGCCACGCGGTCTTCAGCGTTAATGGAACATTGGACTATTGTGGTGCAATTTCTGTGTCATGTCTTTATTACTCTACGTTTTACAACTATTACGATCAAAAATATATCTAAAATATGTGGTATTTACTTATGGCAAAGGTCTCCAAGTCCCTTCAAGGTCTGCAGGGTACCCGTGGAGGAATCGCCGTGGGTGATGAACAGGCCAGCAGGGTGGTGCCGTTCCAGAGCAGACTCCAGCTCTTCAAGAGAGAACGTCGTGAAAGGTTCTGAGGTTTTGATTGTCTCTACTCTAATACCTAGAGCAAGAAGAAACAGATAAGTAGTTGGCGAACAAAATATTATTTAGTATATCTTCATCGCGAAAAAAAATCTACGTGGCTCCAATTCCTAGATGAATAGACTATGGATGGTCTTCCCTGATCTAAATACTGCCAAGTAATTCAAAGCGTATTACGTTGCACTTGCCCTGGTGGTGCCCTGCTTGCCTTGGTGGTCCATAATTACCTACATAAATGTGGGATCGGGAGGTCTATGTTCGCAACAACTAAGTACCGTTTTCTACTATTTATACTATTTATTCGTATGGCATGCATGGTTAGGCAATAGGAGTACAGATTTGAGGTTGTGAAGCCAGGTAACTGTGAAAGGTGTCAAGACATCTAGATCCTCAGCTGATCTATCTCGTAGGCTTAATTTCATTTAATTGTTTCTAACATAAGTGGGGTTGGAAGGAGTCTCCCCTCTTCGAGTAACCTTTTTCAACTGACAAAGCTAGATTACCAGGATATAGCTTAGAACTCCGAGTATCATGATTCATGAGGCTTCACGGCAAACAATCGCGCTAAGGACATTAAAATGCCTCTGCCTCCAAACATACAAAACTTCCATTCGCTCTATTTTCTTTGTAATAGTACCTGAGGGTATACTGCGTTCGACGACGAACGTACGAATTTACAAGTACGACAGAGAGGCAAGACGTCGAACGTACGTGGTTCGCGGTAGGCCCTCAGACATAGCGAGATTTATACGTAAGTTTTAGAATGAGCGTAACTTCGATTGTATCGGAGCGGTTTTTTGGCGTCGTGTGACTTTGTCTCCTAGCCATGTCCTTTGCCCTCTCGTCCTAGAACCCCCGACTGGGCACAAAAAGCAACTCCCCCGGTTCGATGGGGTTGCAGATGACCGTCTCCATGCCAGATGTGCCCTGACCCGCTCACTGCTTCAACCTTCGGACGCAGCATGACTTCTGGCCATGTCCTTAGTCGTCTCGTTCCAGAATCCCCAACTGGGCACGAGCAGTAGCTACCCCGGCGCGATCAGGTTGCTGATGACTGTTTCCATGCTGGCGTGCCCGGACCCGCTTACTGCTTTATCCTTCGGACTCACCTTGTCTCCTGGCTATGTCCATAGCTCTCTCGTCCCAGAATCCACGGCTGGGCACGAGCAGCAGCTCCCCCGGTGCGATCAGGTTGCAGATGACGGTCTCCATGCCGGCGTGCCCGGACCCACTGACGGCTAGCACCAGCTTGCTACGCGTCTGAAACGCGTACTGGATGCCAGCGCGAATGTCTTGGATTACCTTAAAAAACAAAGAAGAAGATATGTTAATTGAATTAAGATGGAGTCAAGTCGTACTTTAGATGGAGATTAGGCCTATTTTTATCAGCGATGAAAAAGATATTGATATTTAAGTGAGTTGATGGTAAAAGGAGATACCTAGCACTAAATACTCAACACTAGAGTAAAGTTGTCAATCAGTCCACACTCGGCATATGTGGACAATCACGGGTGACGCCAAAGGCCGCAGGGCCAGATTTAGGGGAGGGCAACCGGGGCTACTGCCCCGGGCCTCCACAAAAAAGCCCCCCCCCACAATAGAGAATTCGGTAAATTTACCATTTTATTTGGAAAAAATTTGGGGCCAAGGGGCCTCCACTCCTTTATTGCCCGAGGCCTCCAGACCTCTAAATCCGGCATTGCCAAAGGGCGGGGGGGGGGGGGGTCGCCTAGAGAACAAAATTTCTAACTAAATGTATGCCCCTCCCCTTGGCCATCGGCCATATGAACGAAGTGACACATACTGCTTTTCACATCACCTATGAGGAAATCATTATGTTTCAACATACACATTACTTATTCAAGCTAAAAATAATAGAATGCAAAAATTACAAAATTTGTGTCCTAGAACAGAAAAGTTTGATCCCTCCTAGCAGGGAGAAAAAGTTCCACTTTGATCCGTCCTAGCAAGAAAGCGAAAGCTCTTTTCCGAATAGGTGTTGAAAAAAGTATAGTTCAATAGCCGAATCTGACGGCTTCCTCACAGAACGCAGAACGTATTAGCATTGCGATACAACGAGGAAATGCCACCAGCATCCTTGGTACAGTCACGTCTAAAAATATCGATACGAATTACGTGCCAAAAAAATGTATACACTACCTTTATATATGGGCAACAAAGTCGTGTATACATATTTTTGTCACTTTTTTCGTATCGCTATTTTCAGACGTGACCGTACAATGCCTCAAGGCCGTATCTAAGCTAGTTATTAAGTTAGTTCAGTATTTGTACAGTTACTGTAATACACATGTTTGACACTCGTTTTTCTGTTACCATAATTTAAATCTGAATTTGAATGAATTTTAGACTAACCGTTTTTATAATTCTAATATTAACCCGCTAACACTCGGCTATCCTGATAGAGGTGTATTCCCGTATTTCCTGTAGAATTATACTTACTTTTTAAACTAAACAAAGCCCCGCCTGTTCTATCTCTATTGCACGTGCATATCAAATAATATATTGCTGTCCTGCTCGCACAGTGTCATTGACCGCCGGCATCATAAGCGGGCTGACTTGAACAGGGGGTCAATGTACGAAATTTTACGTGATAAGCGTCCTATGTTTAAAGACTTACCTTATAATATTGCTCACAAGCAGGAGATATGACAGGTGCGGCAAATGCTGCGGCTACAGCTGGATATAAGTCATTCGGCCCCGGCCCGCACATAAGGGGTTTCGAAAACTCTCGGTCTCTTATTATTGGGGCGGAGACCTCAAGTCTATAGGAGGCCATTTCTGCAAAGAAACATATTCAACAACACTTATTTAACAGTATCAAGGTTTAAAGGATTTTTAGTGAAAAAGTTGAACCAGTAGCGTAGATAAATTATGAAATATTTTAATAATATTAATTTATACATTTTACAGGAAATAAATAGTGAGACCTAGCTGTATCTTGGTATTTTTTTAAGTAACAATAAACATTTCCGAATTCAGTTTGCAATTTAACCAACTTTACGTGTGTTGATTACATTTGAAATTTCTATGAGATTACATTAAAAACACCTTTTTAGGGTTCCGTAGCCAAATGGCATAAAACGGAACCCTTATAGTTTCGCCATGTCCGTCTGTCTGTCTGTCTGTCCGAGGCTTTGCTCCGTGGTCGTTAGTGCTAGAAAGCTGAAATTTGGCATGGATATATAAATCAATAAAGCCGACAAAGTCGTACAATAAAATCTAAAAATTTAATTTTTTTAGGGTACCTCCCCTACACGTAAAGTGGGGGTGAAAATTTTTTGCGCTTCATCCCTACACTGTGGGATATCATTGGAAAGGTCTTTCAAAACTAATAGGGGTTTTCAAGAAACATTTTTTGATAAAGTGAATATATTCGGAGATAATCGTTCCGAAAGAAAAAAAATGTGTCCCCCCCCCTCTAACTTTTGAACCATAGGTCCAAAAAATATGAAAAAAATCGCGGAAGTAGAGCTTAAGAAAGACATTAAATGAAAACTATAGCGGACATGATCAGTTTAGCTGTTTTTGAGTTATCGCAAAAAGCATTCCCTTCATAGTAAAAAGACTTATTTTAATTAGGTACTGATTATGCAAATTTGCCTATTTCTTTAACTCAGGTGAAAGGTACCGTTTTATCCCTTGGTTAACAATTTACTATACTTTAAGCTCCAGTTTAGCTTATTGTGACGGAAGAGTAACTACGGAACCCTACACTGAGCGTGGCCCGACATGCTCTTGGCCGGTTATTTCAAATATACGTGCATTACATGGCGCAAATTAGTTACAATTTGCCGGTAGATGGCGCTGTACACCATTATACTTAGTATAGGTACTTCTGATCAAAAGTCTCGTCTTTATAGTTACACGAGATAATTCAAAATTGTACAGAACCCGCGGTGTGCGAGTAAAAATAACTCGCACTTGACCGGTTTTTTGTCAGCACTTTACCAATTTACGGTACAATAATACCTACTCAGGGTCTCGGAATGAAGCCGCAAACGGACACAGACGGACAAAGTGAAATAGGTAGGTATAGGAAACCGCTTTTTACGAAAAAAATTACTCTACAATAAATCATCATCATCATCATGGTCATCATCATCATCACCATGGGTGTTTTCTATGTATTTAAGTATTTATAAATATTTATATATTATATATATCGTTGTCTAAGTACCCCCAATACAAGCCTTATTGAGCTTACTGTGGGACTTAGTCAATTTGTGTAATAATGTCCTATAATATTTATTTATTTAATTTAAATATGTAGTTGAGACCATCACTAATTGACGATCACTTATGTATGCAATTAAATTCAATTAATTATAAAAGCTGTTTATAATTATAACCAGTCCCAGACGGGTAAAAAATATAGTAGCCTAAACTACCCTTTGTTTGCTTAAACACAAAGAACAAAATAATATTTTGCTGCGAGTTGCTACTTGAAACAAAATAAGCTTGAAATTTTAAGATCTCGTGAACTGAATCGAAAGCTACCCCTACACTTCACGCTAGCTCTATTTCCCATAGTAGACTCTGCCATCTAGTGTCTTAAATCTAAGAATGGAAACTTTACATAATGCTTCGCACCAATGAATAGGGGGCTGCTATGCTGCCGTCTACAGTTCATGCACGCTCCCTACCTCCACAATTGGTTACTGTCAAATTTATTTTTCATACTACAGAAATTCCTTACTTGATATACCGCCGGTATGGTCACGACACTCACGACTTGCAATCTTCTTACGTCCGTTTCTGTTACGATAGTTTTGAATCTGTCACTACAATAACTTCCAATATTATATATAACGTTTCTTATAAACAAAATTGAAATAAAACTATAGTCAAGAAGAAAGTAGCACCATCTTATCGAAAGTTGGCGGATAAACTGTTAATTATTTTGTGCAAAATCGGTTCTAAGCTTAATTACAGCTTTCACATAAGCAGCTTTTACACTAGCCGATGAGTACCAAGAACTAGTATAAATTAGAGTCAGACCAAGTTAAGTTTTAAGCTTATTTTAAACGTCAAACTTCTATGATATTATGACGTTTACTTAACACTTGCACATACAGTTATTGGCATGAAATCTGAATCCAGATCCGACGGGACACCGTCTAGGCAATGAGCCAAAGAGAATTTTGAAAAAAAAAATCTAATTTCTCGGTATTTTTTACTGTAAGTTTATTGTTAGTTTCGATTTCTATGACATGAAATAGACGCCAATGAGATGAGTTATCTAAAGCTCGCCATACACACAAGGGTACGCCTGCGCAGTTTTGCCTGTACATTTCAACTGCACAGACGAAGCTGGTTAGAAAACTGTGCAGTTAAATGCCACATACGCTACGTTTTACCTTTACGTTACGTTAGTGTGTATGGCCAGCTTTAATGTTAAATGAAACAGTCGTCATCCCCCCGCCCATGCCCAATCTAAAACTTACCTAATACTAAATTCATGATCTATATTTAACATTAATCTTTCCATTAATGTTAACTTTATTGTAAATATTTCTCAGTAATGTATGCACTTAAATAACGTTTAATATTTATACAGATTAAAATAAATAACCCACTAAACTTTAATAATTATAATCTACGAACATTAAAAGCAATTAATCGCTAAACTGGAACGTTTTTCAACTATACCCTCAACTATCAATCAGGAAATTCAATGTTTACATTGTTTACCAACCATTTACTAACATAATATTACTATTTATTACATTTTACTTGCTTCACAGGTTTTTATACGCGATTTCGTATGGAAGATGTGAAAGGGCTTTAAAGGCATGTTTGCTTAATTACTTAATAATTAGCAGATGTCGTTATCAAATTGGGTTACAAACATTTCAAAACTAAATGAGTTAATACTTACGAGTTGCTACATTTCTTGATTCTCGTATAAAACTCGTCAGAATCATTAGCAGCAGTTTATTGCGTCTTAGTCTTCAATAACGTAACAATGATACACGGGGAAGGTGAAGTTTTGGTGCCAGCGCATTTGAACTTTGGTAAATTCGTTTTGGACCGACTGCGACGGGCCAAACCGGATCAGACGTGCTTGGTAAGTACTTACTTAGTAGGTTTATTTGTACAACCTCGTAAAGGCTCTCTTCATTCTTCAAAAGCTGATGAGGAAATTGTATTTTATCCAAAAGAGTGGCAAAGTTAATCTGTCGTAAATTTCAAGTTGTTTCCACATGTTAGCTGGTGGAAATGGTGGAATTGACTTTTAACTGATGACGTTTAATGATAAATATTTAATAGCGTTCATTTGTATTTGATTTATAATGTTTTATAGGAAGTATTATATTTTCACTTGGTAGCAAAGTGTCTTGAAACTCTCGTAACGCTCAAGATTGCTTGCGCAGGTATCAGAATCTTCGGCTTGCTCTAGTATCAATATTAGCGCGAGGAATTAAACAACAACTTTGCTCCCTTGTAAAATATAACTCAAAACAAATTTATTTTTCACGTCAGCAGCTCGAACAAGGGTAATTTGCTGCTTAAAAACAGTGAGCAAAATCGCATTTTGCTCACCGAGTGAGACAAAATAACATTCAAGTGACCTTTAGATTCGAATGTCATTCAACGTGCGGGGCCTAATACAAGTTCGAAATATTTGTATTCTATTGTCTTTATCCCTTTCACGTCATTAGCAAAAAGAAAGAGACAAAAAAAGTGCATACGTAATTCAACGGTACATTGACGGTTTATAATAGACCCCCGAAATAAGTCAGACCGCATCGTTCCAAAACACCCTACGAGTCTTCATTCGTAATAATTAATTAATGAAATAAAAGTTTAAAATTTAATAAAAACACCATATTTTACGTATTTTATTATACAATCAAAACAATGAACTTATACAAATTTACGCAATTGTTACGCAGTAAATAATTCTACTTAACTACTTTTAACGATCTCTACTATAGTTGACAAATAGTAGTATCGGCAATTCGGACCGGATATTACAAAGTTTTTTTTTACAAAAAAAAGTTGTCGATTGAATTGTCAATTGATGTTCGTTAATTCATTATTTTTGTATTATTTTATTGAAATTTCTTTCGTTTTGTTTTATTGCGGTAATTAAAGTTAATTGTTAGAATACCTTTAGAGAACATGAGTGAAATAGTGATCTGTCCGTCTGGATTACTTACATTTTTTCAGGTTGTATTTTTTGATGGCTGACTGACGTGAAAAATTTTGTGTACTACACGAGATCAAAGTTATTTACATCTCGTGCGCTTTTGAGTCCCTTACTACGCTCAAGATTCTAAATTAGATTCACTCGCTACGCTCGTGAATCTATTATAGAATCTTTCGCTTGCACGGGACTCAAAACAAGCACTCGAAGAAATATCAAACTTTGCTCTCTTGTTGTACAAATAACTATAACCGTATTGCGCAAAATAAAAACCTTAGGTACCTACGTATAAAACTCAGAAGGCTGACTTTATTCTACATAAGGCATGCCGTAGGTTCTTTAGGTTAACGAATAACAAACAAGTAATACCTTTCGGTTTATGATTTTTTTTTTAAATATTATTTATATCAGTAAGCAAAATCGCATTTTGTTCACTGTCGATGATGTTCAATTAGCGCTAGTGGGATGAAATTCCACTGAAACCGCAATGCGCCGACGATTATATTAAAATTAAATTATAATAAATATTATATTTATATTAAATTATAATACCTAAATAGAATTCAATACGCGAGATTTCATGCAATTTACTTCACCGTCTAATTAATACAGTTAATGATATCGTTAAAATAAATTACCACTAGATACATGCCACATATCATACTTTTATTGAAGGGAAGTAGGTAATTGGTATGTATAGGTGTTTATTTAAAAAAATACATTACTGAAATGTTTCAGCGAAACTGCACGTCCGGTGAGCAGTTAACGTTTAGCCAGTTTACACAATATGCAGTCAGGTTGGGAGCGGCACTGGCGCACCTCGGAGTGAGGAGGGAGCACACGGTGGCAGTGGGGGGAGAGCCCCGCGTTACCTTTATGGCCACCGGGCTGGCGGTTATGCTGACCGGCGCGACATACACTCCCATCCCCCTTAGTTGTGGATCAGGTATTGTCAACCAGACCTTTCAAACCTCGTGATCACTTTAACAAAGACATCAAAAACCCCTACACTACAGTCTTTTGAGCGTCGACTAGTCAGCGCTATGGAAAATGGCGTCGCTGTGCAATTGCGCCAGCGTTGAGTCGAGCAGCAGCCATAGAGTTGACTCGACGCCAGCGCTTGGGAGACGCTAGTGTGTAGCTAGAGTTTCTAGAAAGAACATGCATCAGCTAATTTTCATCCTGATTATGCAGCATCCGCCCCTGTTTCATCATTGTTACTATTGTCACATGACAGTTACAATTCACCGTACATTACTGGTTCATCAAGTCAATATTGACACTAGGTATCTTTGTTACTTAACGACCCAGAAATGGACAGGAAATTGTTACTGTCAGGTGTCAATTGCCAGGGTGAAACAGGTCCCTGATCGCTCCTGTAAGCTTTTCGCGCAAGACATGACATTATATTGAATTATTTATTACTTATTCCAGCAACCCTGACGCACAAGTTAAACCTAACAAAGCCAAAGTACTTCATCTGCACTCGCCTGTTCTGGGAAGCCCACAGCACAACCCTGAAGAGTTTGGATTTCATTAAAACCTTCATTTGTTTCGATGCTATCGAGGACATAGAGTTGTCAGTTCAAAAGTTAGGCTCATGGCAAACCCAAGTTGATGTAGACACGTTTGAGCCCGCTGTTGTCAATGGGGATGACGTGGCAGTAGTCTTGTACTCGTCCGGGACAACTGGAATGTCTAAAGGAGTGCTTATACCGCACCTCAGCTGTATTGCGAGGTGTGATACACAAGGGTAAGTATATTCGTCGCTAGTATAAAGGGCGTACGATGGACGGATGGCACAGGACCGAGCAATCGTTTCTTTTTAAACACGCCCAATTGAAAGAACCATCATACCCACATCCTATCCATGCAGAGATTAAGGAGAAAATCTTTGAACATACAGACCTGGTTCATTCAAACGTGTGCAAGACGGGTCAGTTAGGTCAATTTTCACCATGTAAAAAAATGTAAGGAGGAGGTTTTCAAGTCATTAGACTGATTTGGATAAAATCTTGTTTTATCACCACAGTTGGTCCCACTGTCTTATCATTACGACAGCATCTGACTATGGGATCCTGGAGAAGTCGAGTTAAGAATTCAAATAATTAAAATTAGGTGTGCACCCCTCAATTGATTTTATCATTTTTATCTCCGTTCTCTTGAAAAGCATCATTTTAAAAATTCAAACTTCTAATTAACGTTAAATAGCATTTTCACATCACCTATTCGGAAAAAGGCTTTTCTTCCCTGCTAGGAGAGATCGAATTTCCACTTTTCTGTTCTAGTTACTATTTTTTTTTTCATACATTTTTATTCTATAAAATAATAGTTTGAAACATAATCATTTCCTCTGGTGATGTGAAAAGCAGTATTTGTCACATGGTAGCAAAATTATTTCTACCTTGGGCGTTAACACTTTAATCCAAAGAGTTTTAAAGTAAGTATCTTAAATCTCCCACTACGTTGGGGATTCTTTTACAGAATCCATACCTTCGTTCAGGATTCAATGTACGCCCTCGCCAAAATGTGATAAAATCTACTATTTAAAGTGTTTAGTAAAAAGTTTTATTTATTTATTATATAATACCAAAATGACGTTTTTTTGGTAAATTTATTGGGACCGAACACTATACTAATACGTTCTTCTGCCTGAGCCACACTAACGGGAAGCACCTTCGATTATCTATTGTGATAATCCCGGGTGGAATCCCAGTGTGGCCGTATGAAAAACGTCCATTATCGCGATGATCAGCTAAATCTGCAGCATTTCCCGTTAGTGTGGCCTCGGCATTATTCATATTATTTAGGTACTTTTACCCTTTCAGATGGTATGGCTTCGATTCTTTGCAAATAGCTTACTTTGCTGGTGATGACCAGTGTGGTTCTTACGGCATTTTTCCGGTGTACACGTTTTGGTGTGCGGGCAAAACAATTATCTACTCAGAAGATGATGTAGACTTGAAAATTATACAAGACTATAAGGTGAGTAAACAACCGTAATTTATACCAATGTAGATACTTTAGTTTCATTTTTAGGGTTCCGTAGCCAAATGGCATAAAACGGAACCCTTATAGTTTCGCCATGTCCGTCTGTCTGTCTGTCTGTCCGAGGCTTTTCTCCGTGGTCGTTAGTGCTAGAAAGCTGAAATTTGGCATGGATATATAAATCAATAAAGCCGACAAAGTCGTACAATAAAATCTAAAAAAATAATTTTATTTAGGGTACCACCCCTACACGTAAAGTGGGGGTGAATTTTTTTTTTCGCTTCAACCCTAAAGTGTGGGGTATCGTTGGAAAGGTCTTTCAAAACGAATAGGGGTTTTCAAGAAACATTTTTTGATAAAGTGAATATATTCTGAGATAATCGCTACGAATGAAAAAAAAAATGTGTCCCCCCCCCCCCCCTCTAACTTTAGAACCATAGGTCCAAAAAATATGAAAAAAATCGTGGAAGTAGAGCTTAAGAAAGACATTAAATGAAAACTATAGCGGACATGATCAGTTTAGCTGTTTTTGAGTTATCGCAAAAAGTTTTCCCTTCATAGTAAAAAGACTTATTTTAATTAGGTACTGATTATGCAAATTTGCCTATTTGTTTAACTCAGGTGAAAGGTACCGTTTCATCCCTTGGTTAACAATTTACTATACTTTAAGCTCCAGTTTAGCTTATTGTGACGGAAGAGTTACTACGGAACCCTACACTGAGCGTGGCCCGACATGCTCTTGGCCGATTTTTATTTACATTATTTCTTGCCCTTGACCTTTCATAACCTTAGAAACAAAATTCCGAAAGTGGAGTACTATATTCTAAAGTTTCTGAACTAATAATACGTTCCCATTTGAAAAAAAAAACAGACAATGACAATACCACCGGAAAACTACAATACGAATTAGCGACGAAGTCATATTGCTATATCTTTCATGCTTGTTCAGATCCAGCGCAATTGAAAGAGATGGCATTATAACTTCAGTTGCCAATTGGTACTGTGACTATTATAGTTCCTGTACAATGGTAACTTTCACGGCATAACGGGGTACGGCAGTCTTCTCTGGGGTAAAAATCATTAGGTAAAGTTTTCGTTAATGGCAATGATATTTTATTGTAGGTAGATGTTATGCCCACTGTCCCAGCCTTTGCCGAAGAACTGCTCAACTCTAAATCTGAATACGATCTGAGTTCACTAAAGACAATTTACACTGGCACCACACCTCTTCATCTCTCGACTGCAAAAGCATTCAAGGAAAGGCAAGTATTGGACAAATCTTATAAGAAGTAAGGCACAAAAGTGTAAACGTGTGTTTGACGTCGACCGTACATAATAATTTTTACTATATCAGGAAGTTTTGACTGTACTGTTTTCTAATTTATATCAATAGTTATTTGTGCAACAAGAAAGGAAAGTTAGTTTTTCTTGTGAGTGTTGATGACTTTGACTCAAAAACACGAGATGTAAAATAACTTTGCTCTCGTGTGACACATACAACTTTTCACCTGAGTAGTGAGAACATATTAAGGGTTAAAACAATTCAACATCAAGTAAAGTTTTTATTCCTGTATTCATGGCCTTCACTAAATGAAAAAGCTACTTTGTCCCACTCCCTGGAGTGAAGAAAGTGGGATTGGTCGAGCTGCTGAGGTGAAAACATATTTTATTCCAAAAGCTGCGGTTTGCTGAAACTGTGATACAATCATATCGCTTCACAAACACGTACACGTACACTAGGTATGCCGCGATACACTATTACCTTATACAATGTGATTAATCCGAGTGTAATCATGAAAAAATATTGCAGATATCCAAATATCGAGCTGCTAAATATATATGGCACGACCGAGGCTTATATGATAACCACGCAAGGCCCTTCGCCTATTGGAACTACGACTATTGGCGTTGCCGCTCCGGGTGTTACCATTAAGGTTAGCTTTAAAAATACCTTAAGTAGTAAATAGTATTAAAGCCAATTAAAGGGGTTTTTATAGGAAGCTAACAAGCGTACATAACACATGTTGCAACTCTTGATACTTCAGCGTCGTCACAAGCGCGTTGCCGACGTTTTATAGATAGGTATTGATTGTGTAATCTATGTGTTGATAGTGTTTAAAGGTTAAGGGACAAATGCAAGTCCACAGCTAACAGAGTAGGAGAGATATTTTTGCCACTGATAATTATATCTGAATAAGATTTTTTCAGATTTTTTTTTCGCTCCAAAACTGGAATAACTGATGTAGCTGAAACTGCCGCTAAGCTCAAATGGGACTGGGCAGGGCACGTCTGCCGTATGCCGGATGACCTGTGGGCCAAAACAGCCACTTGTTGGGTTCCACAGGTTGTAAGGCGTCACGGTAGACCTCGTCGGAGATGGCGGGACGAACTTGACGCCTTTGACAGAGACTGGTGGGAGATTTCCGAGGATAGGGACACGTGGAAGAATAAGAGGGAGGCCTTTGCCCAGCAGTGGGACAATATGGGCTCATAATAATAATAAGCTTGGGCCCTGCCCCGCTGCTGGCGGTAGGTTAGGTTTTTTATAATGTGTTTATATGTATTTTGTATTGTTTTGTGTTTTTATACTTTACTTTTATATTCATATTATAAAGAAACCTAATCTAAGATATGCAATGAATAAAGAGGAGGATAATAATAAAGATTTTTTCACGACAAAAGCTCAAACTAACAAACTTTTCTGATAGAAAACAGGATCCAAACAAGCGCAGCAGGGAGTAAAAGTAACTTTTTTACACAGTTTGTTTTGTCATATATTTTATTAAATGTGAGTGATTTATAATAATGTTATGATTTTATTTTCTTGGTCTTTCCATTGCCTCGAACGTAATGCTCGACTATTTTCATTCTCACTTGCTAAAAAAGGCTATCAAAAACTATTTTGGCTAGATTCCATCTTACCTGATTCTACACACCAACTTAGCAGTGACAATAAATGTGACATCGCTACGATAAGCGTTATACTTTTATAGGAGTATAAATATACATATACAGTGGTGCTACCACACTGTGGTTTACGAAGCCAGCTTAGTTAGACGGACTATAAATATTTAAGTATTGTCTTAGGTCGTCGATACAGAAACGCGAGTAGCACTATGCTCAAACCAGCGCGGCGAGATCTGCGTCCGAAGTCCGTTCCTCATGAAGGGCTACCTGGGGGCTTCTGCGCGCTACCTGGACGAGCAGGGGTTCTACCTGACCGGTGATCTGGGCTACTATGACGAGAAAAAGAAGTTCTATCTGGAGGGAAGGCTGCATGACATTATACCTCATCCTCTGGGATATAAGGTGTGACTTCTTAAGATACTTATTCTGAAATAGAAGTCAACATTACAACAAATAATGCGTACAACAGTACGCGTTAATGTGTTTTAAGTTAATATTGTCTCAAGCTCGCACCAAAATGGAACTTTGCTCACAATTGTGAAATTGACTTTTGCAACAATAAAGTAGGTACTCTTCGTGATATCATAAAGTAATATTGAGGTAACGTAGTAGATTGTATTATAGAATCCTTCGCTTCGTTCAGTATTAAATGTACGTCCACGCCGTAAATACGTAAGTTTGCTACTTACCATGTGACACATACTGATTTTCACATCTCTTATGACCAAATTATTATGTTTCAAAACTTTATTTACTTAAGCTTAAAAAAATAGAAAACAAACATGTTTTAGAACAGAAAAGTGCCACGTTGATCCCACCTAGCAGGGATGAAAAAACCCTTTTCATTTCTCATGCTCGTAAAATTTACATTCAAGTCGCGTGTAAGCGTAACAAAATTTCTTATTATGCTCTAGAGCATAAAGTAAAATCATCTATTACGACCCTTATATTAAGTATAAAATCTGCCATACTAACTACTCCCGCCCGCCCGCGCGCCCCCGAGCGGCGCGCTCCAGACTTGCCTTGATACGATTTTTTTTAATCTTGAAAAAATACAGCAAAATAACCTACAATATTGGTTATTTTAGTATATTAATTTCCTCGCAATCGAAGTGAAAAGCAGAGTGTATAACTCAGGCATAAATGTCCATTTTTATGCTCGACTATTTTGGTCCTCGCTACGCTCAGACTAAGAAATTGCCTCAGATAAAAATGGATCGCTTTATGCCCTTGTTGTACAACCTACTATGTAAGAATAGGTGGTGCGAAAATGATATTTCACAGAAGGTAAAAAGTCGCACGCCTAACCACTCCTACGCTTTATTAATTTATTATAAGTATATTGTGATTTTGAGATGTTAAAATGTATCTTTGTATGCCAGATATCTCCACTAGAGTTGGAAGAAGTCCTGTTGAGCCATCCGGCAGTGTGCGAGGCGGGTGTGGTGGGCTTGGACGTTGAAGGGGGAGGGGAGCACCCTGCCGCCGCAGTGGTGCTGCGGCCCGGCGCACTCGTTACAGAGAGAGAGCTGCAGCACTATGTGGACCGGAAGGTATGACATTGAAAAGTATGTTGGGATGGTTGGGTCACTGTTTATTAAAATGCAAACCATTTTTTCTGACCGGCAGTTGACCCTAGTCACACCTGATGAAAAGTACAGATTGAGCCTGAGATGGAGCTCATCGGTTTAGTAATAGAGTAATAGCCTATTAATTCTTGCGACTTTCATTTAAAAAATGCTTTGCATTTTGCCATACTTTCCATCAACGGTGGCAGCATGGTTCCATTTTTATCACTTTATCACTATGCCCGTCACTTTCGAGCTTACATGTTAGAACGTGACAGGCATGGTGACAAATGATAAGGAGCCGACCATCTTAGCCCTAGTGTGACTAGGGTCAATGGCTGGTCAGTTTATAATAAATCAAAAAACAATTTTTAAACAAAGACTTCTAATCAAACGAGATTCTCAAACGGAGACTACAACCTTTAAGATATTTTCCTACTCCTCTACTGTTATCTGTCATTTATGCATTCATTAACACGAATATAAGAACATACATAAAAGATTTCAAGAAAAGTCTATATTGTCTATTCTTCATAAAAGCTCTTGTGCTTTTATAAGCTATAATGTTACTGCGATTAATGGCTACCAACCTAACAAAACCAAAACGAATACAGTTTTAAACTAAGTGCATTGCTGCCAACGTACAAAATATTCATTTGGTTGCATAGTAAAAATAATTACTTCATAAGTCAGAAACACGCATGTGACACCCGTAATATAGCAACACCCATAGACTACGAAGACCGCTTAGCGTTGCTTGTTAGTCTCCGTAGGCTACGGTGGCCAAAATTGAGAAAAAACTGTCAAAAAAATTAATTTAGCAAGTAGCAAGTACCAGGGCCTCATGAGTTACGAGGAGGTGTCGCGGACCGGCCGGCCGCGGCCCGGCGCGGGCCGGGCGCGGAACAAAGTATGCTCGCGCGTCCTGGCTATATACTTTTGCTGTAATTTGTTTACCTAAATTAAGATTTATTTTTGTTGACTCGTAGGAAAAATATTGTATGCAACGTTGTATAAGTAGGTCAAAAAATTCTCGTGGCGTATTCCTTTACAATGTTCGCCTACGCCTTCGGCTCCGGCTCACATTGTAACTCACGCCACTCGCCTTTTTTGACCCTTCTTATACAACTGTTGCATAAAATACTATTATACCAGTGGGGCGACACTCCTTTTGGTCATTCCCGGCTCCGTTCGGCTCAGTCGCTATCCTATTTCTATGGTTCGGCTCAGCATTGCTCCGAGCAATTATTAGGGTTGGCACAACTTGACGTCCCTTTGCGTGCCCCAACTAGCAAAAATATGTCATATAAATGTTGTACAAACGTTTTTCATAAAACTTGATGGTATGCAATTTAAGGCATACAAACGTTTAAATGACGCGATTTTGGCGCAGTTTTTATGGCTAAATAGTCGTTGAGTGGTCACTCAATCGTCATAAGCAAGCACATTTAGTCCTACAGCTGTCATAAAAAATAAATTAAACGACTTTTTAGTCGGAAAAGTATCGTAAGTTCTCGATTTGTAAATGCAATTGCTTGTAGAGTGATCATAATGCAGACGTTTCTACGACTAATGAGTCGGTGAAATGCAATAGCGAAGCAGTTTCAATCATAATATAATTACCTGTTTGTGTGTACTGTGCATGGATGATTGCCGGTCAAACAAGTCGTGAAAAATATTATACTTTTTACCATTTTAAGTACTTAAGTATAACCGACTCGACATCTATTACTGCAACTAAAATGGGTAATGGGTAAATCAGATACGCATGCGAACATAATATTTTCGACGAATTTACTAGGTTTTCTAAGAAAATTTTAATGCCCCCTTTAAATATCGTTTATTTATTATATTTAATTAAATAAATTAATTTAATTTTTATCTATGAGTAGTTATATGACTCATTTATAATTAAAAGCACTAGCTTACGACTTAAAACTCTTAAGCCAACACGATACGGCCGCCATCACCCTAATTCAGGGTTCCCTGGTGAACTTGGTGAACCTAATAGGTGAAACAAACAGTTTTGAAGTTAAGTCTGTGCTAGTAAGTAAAGAAGCACAACTCTGACGAACTTTGCATCTATAAGTACCGCTCCTTTTGAACTGCTTCCACTTTTTCCAATCTAATTTTAACATTTTGCGTATCAACACTGTATTAAGAACTGAAAATTTATGAAACAAATAAGCCGTAATCCCTATCTTTTAGCTATAAGACGGTCGTGTTTATGACTGTTGTATGGCACTTTACCAATTTAACAGCTGTAAAAAGCTGATGTTATGATTAGTTGTACAGTAATCACTCATAAAGCTTTTCTATGACCAAAGTGCTGTAAGATGTCATATTGAGGTTGTAAAACTGGGAAAAGGTCTTGGTTAAAACTTTTGTACGACAGTGATTAAATTGCTTTATTACTATGTTATACAAACGTCTGTACAACTGCGATTTAAGAACAATTTGCATTTAAACTAAAGTGCGGTATAAATGACATTTATACAACATCACGTTTTAAAACTTGCTTATTTACGACGCACCTACGATGAATTAGTCGTAAAAGGTTCAGATGTTATTACCAATTTGCTAGTTGGGGCACGACCACAGATAAGACAATGACTTGAATCTTGATAACCCTAAATAGCCTAAACGGATAGTGCAATACATTAAAAAGGGACAGCGTGATTCGTCAAACTTCGGTTTTGTAGGAAGTGTCATTTCTGTACGGTAGTACTATTATTTATTATGTGCTTATACAATTTATAAAGCAACGAAACCTAATTATAATAATGGCCTATGTGCATGTGATATACACGATGGAAGGAAAACAAGCAGTTAAAACGACCGTTGGGGGCAAAATGTACTTTCAAGGGACATATTCAGAGCTGTCAACTGTGAGATCCGCTTGTAGACCGCGGGCCAGAAGCATATTTCGTCAGTCATCGCGTCCCGGCTGATACTTTGTCAGATTCTAGTTTAGATACTGTTTTAAACTAAAAAAACTGTCAGCCGGTTCTATCGCACAACAATCATGGATGGATGGATGGATGCACGTCCTTCAACAGTTTGAATGTGCTTAGTATATACTGTTATGCTGTACAACTATTTTGGAAATAAATAAATAAATCGCGGTGGAATGACCGTCAGCTGTAAAATGGACATGTAAAAAGTATGCGCCTTATCACTTTATGTGCGGCAAAGTATGCGTAATGTGTAAATTCCGTAATCCGTTGATGGCTTTTCAGGCGTAAACGCCTGATGAAATGCTACATGCAAAGTTTCATGATTTGTTATTGCTATCATAAAAGGTATAGCGTTTATTTTTTACATGTTCTTGCGACCAGCTGATGTTCTTACCACCGCGATATAACCGGCTGACGATTTTTTTAATTAACAACAGTATCTGAACTATCATTTGACAAAGTATCAAACTGGAGGCGATGACAAATTTGTTTTTTGTTTTACGTGTTTCGGTGGCTGCCATTCCTCAACCCACCAACGAAGCGACAGCTGACGTCCACGAGGGTTCATCATAGCTAGCCGTCAACCACTACACGAACTTTCAGCCGGGAGGCGATTGATCATGGAAATTGTTCCTGGCTCGCGGTCTTTATGGTTGGGGTCAAATGTCGGTCACGAGCTATGTATGTACTAATATAAAGCTCGTGTCATTCACGAAGACGCATGGCTTGACTCGTATTATCACGGTATTAAAGGTTAGATTTGACAAATCTGCGCGTCATCGTGGATACCAAGAACTTACATATAATTCTCTCCATGATTATTGATGAATGAACATCCGTTTCGGTGTTTGCAGGTAACTTGGTACATGAAGCTCAGCGGTGGCGTGAGGTTCGTCTCGGAGTTACCGAGGAACGCCCAACAGAAGATCCTACGACGAAAACTAAAGGAGATGCTGGTTTGAATGGCATTAACTTTTCTTGACCACCGACCGCCGAGGACGTCCACATGTGCATGGAAATCGATTACGTGTGTTCACGTTAAGAAGTAACAAGTTCTATGTTCTGGAGTTGCAGGCGTCCATAGGCTACGGTGACTGCTTACCATCAGGCGGGCCGTATGCTTGTTTGCCACTGACGTGGTATTAAAAAAATCTGCAATTATCTGTTTCTATTACTCTAGTCCGTATGTACTTCTAAGCTTTGATTGTAAATATATTTTACAGTACACATGGTGCTACTTTCCCGCACTCGTGCGGGAATGAGCACTTTCCGTGCGTATGTCGAAACTTTAAAGAGCCATATGTATATGTACTGTAAAACATTGTACGATACACGTGCGAATAGTTAATTCGCAACTCGTGTCGATTTAAAACACTCCCATCGGTCGTGTTTTAATTTATCACCACTCGTTGCGAATTTCGGATTTTCTGCACTTGTATCGTAAATAACTATTTCATAAACCTAATAAACTAAACAAATACTGTTAAGTACCTAAGTCCGTAGATTTTTGTATCGTTCGTATTAAACAAATAAACACACAAAATAAAAACAATTATAATTTGCTTTATATATTTATTAACCATCTTATCTATCCTTTTTCTTGTGTTTAGACTTCTTAGCTTTCTTCTGTTTCTTATTTTTCTTTTTCTTCTTCTTAGATTTCACCTCTCTCGCTTCTACCCACGAATCGGAGCTAGATGAAGATATTTCTATAGCTTCCCTCTCACTTTTACTTCTAAACATAGGCTTTTCTGTTATCTTCTCTCTCTCTGGCTCTTCTAGTCTTTTCTTTAGATTATCTGGAATTTTAGGGCCATACATATCAGCTTCCACAGGTGAAATATCATCAGATTTAGTTTTAGTAGTATCTTCAACTTTTTCTTCAGTTTTTTTCTCAGCATTTCTTTTCCATGAGTTGATTTCATCAAAATCTATATTAGCAAATATGCCTCTAGGTGGAGAAGTATTTCTTTCTACATTCTTTGGTACTTCAATAAAATCGTTTACACTATCAAACATAGATGTATGCTTATCAGTATTATCAGTTTTAGCTGCATCAATAAATGGTTTATCAGTGTTATCTTCCTTAGCTGTTTCATCTTCATTTTCACTGTCACTGAGAAAAATAGATTTATATAAATCCATTTTATCAAACTTATTAATAGTTTCTGTCACTTCTACATTCTCTTTGCCTTTTAAGTCTTTTTCCGATTCTTTTAAAAACAATTCAGCCACTGTGAGTCTTTTGAAACTAGTGTCTGTACTAGTACTAGGTTTAGGATCAACAGTAATTTTATCTATATCTTTATCTTGGACTTTCTTATCATCATGTTTCTCCTTGATCACTTCTCTTCTATTTTCTTCTCTGTTTAAAGACTTAGAGCCGCTGAAAGTGTGCTGTTCTTTGGCGAAGCTCTCTTTGTCGTGAATAGATGATTCTAAATAGTTGAATATGGAGTATGACACTTTAGGCTTGTCCTCTTTTTTTGATTCAGGTCTGTGGATAAAATAGCACGATTACAGCAGCTTCCTTGCTACGTTGAGTAAGTAATCTGGCAGTAAAACTTCTGTAAGTTTTGGCACATGGAGTAAATTTGAACGATTTTCTTGTTCAAGTACTCGTAAAATACCTAATTGTGGCCTGTTTAAATTCTTTTAAATACCTAAAGATACAAACTAAAATAGATATCATACACAAAATAAAAAGTGACTAAGGCACTCCAGAGAATTTGAGGCAGGTACCGTCGTGACCAGGTGGTCAGGAAGTTAGCCTGTGGACTTGGTCACTTTTTCCTTATTGTATGATATCTATTTCAGTTCATAATTTATATATAGTAGTGCGACTACATAAAAAAAAAACAAATCAAAAAATATTACGTAAAAAATAATTTCATTTGTTCCCTAGTTGTACCTAAAGATACAGACTGATGCGTGTCGCCATCAGATATATCGGAGCGGCCAAGGTGCTCGCAAATATGTGAACACGCCTCTATTGTCAAGGTGTTAGTGTGTGTTCAGATGTGTATCTGATGGCGACGGTATAGAAACATACCTCGCTAGTGTATCTTGCACGTTGAACCGCTTGCACACGAGAGCCTCGGGCCGCCACGGCGCCTCCCGGCGTGTGACGAGGCCGTAGGCGCCCATACGCGCCGCTTCTATTTGGTCGGGCGTGGCCAGGCCGGAGTTGGCCGCGCTGCGCGCCACGGCGGTGAGCGGGTTGAGCGCGTCGTCCGGTTCCGAGGCGTGGGTGAATCTGTCCGGGAGTTTTTTTTTAACCCTCGTATGTCTCAAGCACTGATCAGTGCGAATGAATTCAAACCTTTTAAATTCATGTGCTTAGAAATACGAAAGGTTAATAGTATAACCGCCAAAGACGGCCACAGACGTCCAGAGTTAACCCCTTACTGCAGTGGTCCTTAACCTTTTCAGTTCTGCCACCCCTTTGACTAACTAGGGAACCCGATTTTACCCCTCCTCCTCCATAATTATCAGTAATAAATAAATATTATAGGACATTATTACACAAATTGACTAAGTCCCACAGTAAGGATATATATAATATATAAATATTAATAAATACTTGAATACATAGAAAATACCCATGACCCAGAAACAAATATCCATGCTCATCACACGAATAAATGCCCTTATCAGGATTTGAACCCGGGACCATCGGCTTTATAGGCAGGGTCACTACCCACTAAGCCAGACCGGTCGGCCAAATAACCTTTTGTTACAGGTCTAATTTTTGTTATATTTAATTGAGCTTATTACCCCTAGTTATTATATCAATAAACTAGTTTTTACGAAAAAAATTACCTATTCATATTACTCCATACGTTTTCCAAGAACATGTACTTTTTATAGATAAAAACATACAAAAAGAAAAAATCAAAAAAAAAATATTGGCGGGATTGACTTTACTTTGTGTAAGATTTTTTTCCCTCTCATGACCTCAAGAATGCGTCGTTAATTTTTTGCCGTTTCCGCGCGGGCACCTTGTATATACTCATCTAGAAATACTGGTCTAAATTCGTTGTACAGTCACGTCTGAAAATATAGATACGGACAAAGTGCCAAAAATATGTACACAGAACCTTAATACTGTCGGAAGCCGGTGTTGCTCGAAGCTTTGACCCCAAAGTCGGCCATTGCCGACAACGGTTATAGAATAAAAAGAACCTTAATACATTCAAATAAAGTTTATTATTGCGTGTTATATAAAGTAGCTGTGATGGTCTTAAGAACGTACCTGTCACCCATAACACCAGAAAGCGGCTTATACAGCTTCGCGGCCTGCTCAAATTCCGAAATCTCTCTATTCCTCTCCCACGCCGTCAATCTATCCATCTCCTCCGTCTCTAGCACGCTATCCTTGTCTTTCAAAAACTTCTCGTACCGCGCTTGCTTCGCCGGATCACTCACAAAAGGTTTAAAGACTTTTTTTATTTCTTTACCAGAGTCTTTTATTGAGATGAAATCTTCTGTTTTCTTATCTGTATCTGTGTTTGTATCTGTGGTATTTTTGTTATCTGTGACGAAGTTGACGTTTCTACCGAGTAGTTGCGCTATGGGATCGGGTTTATGAGTTTCATCTGGTTTATTTTCTGGTATATTGGTTTTCGGGATTGGTGTTTCGCCCAGAAGTGAGCCTCGAGCTTCGGCAGATAAGTCATGACGGCCGAGACCTGAAGTAAAAATTACAGTTAAAAATTAGGTTTACAGTGTTGCTTTTTTTTTTAATTTTACCCGCAATAGTGCGTTGGAGCGCTGGTGGCCTAGCGGTAAGAGCGTGCGACTTGCAATCCGGAGGTTGCGGGTTCAAACCCTGGCTCGTACCAATGAGTTTTTCGGAACTTATGTATGTACGAAATATCATTTGATATTTACCAGTCGCATTTCGGTGAAGGATAGCATCGTGAGGAAACCGGACTAATCCCAACAAGGCCTAGTTTAGTTTAAAATTAATTTAACAGTCGTTTAAAATGTTTTTACTTAATTTTCAATCGTGGCTGAATGCCAAATAGGTATGTGCCTTCGATGCCTACCTGTCAAGAAATTACAAAATGGCGGACGAATGTTTGATATGTAACCGTATTTAAGAATTATTACGCTTAAAATTTAGTTTTTTCTTCGCAAGTGTGATGAAAAACATTGTCTGTAACTTTGGGGGTAGGAATATTGCAAACTCGGGTCTTTAATTACCCAAAGGGTATCCAAAATTTCACTTACCCGCCTCGTTGCACAATGTACTATACCTTGGTCCCGTTGCGGTGCAGCGCTGGGCTCGAACCTGGACCTGCGGGCGCCGGCGGGCAGCGGCGTGTAGTCGCGCGGCAGCGCGGGCGGCGGGTGCGCCGGCACGGGCGCCAGCGGCTTGCTGGAGCGGACGAAACCTTCCAGGACCTATAACAATTGTAGATAAACTAGTGTTAGGCCGCCTTTACACCTGTAAGTTGTTTAAGTTTTGCTTACGTACGTCACGTAAGCGACTTACGATAAATTTTCAAGTGTAAACACTTGTTGTAAGTAGCTTACTGTAATTTTTTACTACTTTCGTAAATTCGGAAATTACAAGTCTAAACACGTTCGTGTTTGTTTACAGAAGCGACTCACAGCTTATCGAACTAAATTCATAAATTAAATTTTAAGCGAAATAATTCTTAAATACGGTGACATATCAAACATTCGTCCGCCATTTTGTAATTTCTTGGTAGGTGAGGCATCGAAGGCACAGACCTATTCGGCATTCAGCCACGATTGAAAATTATGTAAAAATATTTTAAACGGCTGTATCAAATTAAATAATTTTAAACATAAACAAAAATATTAAATTATAAACGTCAGTATTTTAAAAGTGAAACTCAGTTATGCTTCTTGGTTTGTATGAATAAGTGACATAATTTTAAAAAAGAAACTCCCTAGGGAGTTGTAGCTTTTTTTTCACAATCCATAACTCCCGCGGGAACAAAATAGGCCTTTGTCCTTCAGCACACCTGCATGAAATAAGATCTTTTTCGAGCAAGTGTGATGAAAAATATTTTTAAGACAATTTTCAATCATGGCTGAATGCCGGACAGGTCTGTGCCTGAGATGCCTAAACCTGTCAAACAATGACAATATGGCGGACGAATGTTTATTATTTCGCTTAAAAAATAGTTTTTGCTCGCAAGTGTGATGAAAAACATTGTGTGTAACTCCGGAGGTAAGAATTGCAAACTCGGGTCGAATATTTCACTTACCCCCCTCGTTGCACAATGTACTATTACTTTTGTTCTGTGTGTACCACGGTTCCGCCACAGCGTCCCAACCACAAGAGCCGATTTTGAACAAAATAAAAAATGTACTAAAGCTCTTAGTCTATATATTTTCCGTCGCTAGGGAGCACAACCTGTATCAAACATATATTTCATAAAGAAATAGACTTCTGACATTACTCTCCTGTTTCTGCTCAGCGGATCCCTTATGAAAAGTCGTAGTGCGATATACCTTCAGTGGCGTAGCTATATTCGTCATCGGCCTCTAGAGCCCCCTTGACCTCGGATGGATACCTGTGTCAGAATTAAACATAAACAAATATGTCTTACATTACTCTCCTGTTTGTCTTTAGGCTTCTGTTTCTGCTCAGTAGGCCTCCCTAATGAGAAGTCGTAATGCGACATATTTTCAGTGGCGTAAATATATTCGTCGTCGGCCTCTAGGGCCCCCACGCCGAAGGCTTGACCTATAGATACAGTCAAGGTATTAAATATCGACACGGACAGAGTGCCAAATTGTATACACGACCTTATTGCCTGTACTTTAAGGTAGTGTATACATATTTTGACACTTTGTATGTGTATATATTTAATACCTTGACTGTACCTGTGTCAGAAATAAATAAACAGTCTTACATTACTCTCCTGTTTTCCCTTCGGCCTCTGTTTCTGCTCAGCGGGTCCCCCTAATGAGAAATCGTAGTGCGACATATCTTCGGTGGCGTAAATGTCTTCGTCGTCGGCCTCTAGTGCCCCCACACCGAAGGCTTGGCCTCGGATGGATACCTGCGGATAAAAAGAAAATAATTAGGGATATTGACAAAAGATAATTTTTTAATACAAGTTTTTTAAATTGCCGAGTATTCTTCGAAAAAGTCATCCACTAAACGGGACGAATAAACTTCAACTCGATGACGTTGCGCGGGACTAAAAAGTAATCCTACCCTTCATACAAGAAGTAGACTCCGGTTGGAGCAAAAAGCTATGGAAACTTAGCAGGAGACAACTCCAAATTATAACAGGGGTGTTTACGGGCCATTATGGGGTCAAAGGGGTTTTGGCCAGGATGGGACACTCTGACAACACCGATTGTCGAATGTGTGGTGAAGAGGAAGAGACAGTAACACACCTAATTTGTGAATGTCACGCCCTCGCCAGACAAAGAATGAAGGACTTTGGAGCAGGCTATCCGGAACCAAAGGAATTCAAAAGGCTACCCATAAGCTCCATCATCTGACACATGGAAATGGTCAAAAAGGCTCTTGAGTAGCTAATGGGTCTTTCCTTAGGGGGCAACTACACAAAAGATCCCTATGGGTCGAAGTGTATCCGCAAGGGCCCCCGGTAATTAGAAGATAAGATAATCCTACCCGGAGCTATTGAATGGGGTATACTAGTCTAATGTCCAACTTTGTCGCTTATCATAGTTATCATATGGAAGATTTACTTGTATCTTTATACGAATAATAACTTATCAAGGCGTCCTTATAGCAAGCGACAAAGTGGGACGTTTTGCCGGTCGCGGAAACAGGTAGTGCTGAGCATAGCGACTTAGCGAGATAGAATGTAATAATACAATCCTGAGCGTAGGGAGGGATTGTAAAGTAAAAAAAAAACTGATACAAGCTTTTATCATCAGGATAATATATCGAGGTATTCTAAAGTTGAATCCGAAGCGTAGTGATGGATTTGAAAGTAGAATCCATACGCTTCTGATTCGGACGCTTCGGCTGTGGAATGAGCTTCCTGCCGAGGTTTTCCCGAAGGGCTACAGTATAGAGTTCTTCAAAAAAGGAGTGTACAGGTTTTTAAAGGGTCGGCAACGCGCATGTAATATCTCTGGTGTTGCAGGCGTCCATAGGCTACGGTGACTGCTTACCATCAGGCGGGCCGTATGCTTGTTTGCCACCGACGTGGTATTAAAAAAAGAATCCCCAGCAAAGTCAGGAATTGAAAAGAAGGGAAAGGAAAGGAAAATCCTGTGCCACGCGAGGTATTTAAAAATGGAGTGATGTGAAAGGTTTTACAATAGATTCTTTAGCGTAGTTACTCTAACGCGAAATTCTGAGCTAGACATTGAGAATAGTAGGTTGTTAACTAAGGGATGAAGGGGTGTAGGGGACGTGGTGAAATGATATGCAGTTTTAAAGTAACAAAACGTAAGGGTGTTTGGACAGCGAGAAGCATGTACCTTAGCGCGTGATTCTATACATCGACTGACCGCTGAGAGCCAATGACAAATCTCCGATTGTCCCCCTCCTCTCCCGCTCCCCTCGGTCGCCATGAACCGGCACATTCCACTCAGACTTCCAGGCACCCACTTTTTAATAAAAAATATAAAATAAATTACAAAAGAAAATCGCGTCGCTTACATACCCCACCCCAGTGCTGCATCAGCACTTACTCAACTTCAGTAGGTACATATGCGACGCGTGCAGCTGATCGACGTAGTGTTCCGGATTTGGTTTTTATCTGCACCACTCTTATGCGGCCGTCTCTTCCCGGAATCACTTCCTGTATCCTTCCTTTAGGCCAAACGTTACGGGGTGACGCAGGATCCACAACCAATACCAGATCTCCCACTTGTAAGGGTCGTTGGTCTTGGTGCCACTTCTGGCGAGGGATCATCTGTGGCAGTACTTCTCGTACCCACCGCTTCCAAAATAGGTCTGCAAGTCGTTGAGAGGTTCGCCATTGTTTACGAAGGTACATGTCGGAGTGATCAAATAAACACCGAGAGTCGGTAAGTTGGAAGAACTACCAAGTAAAAAATGATTTGGCGTGAGGACTTCATCACTTTTCGGTTCAACTGTGACGTGTGTAAGCGGGCGACTGTTTACCATCTGTTCGACCTCTGCCATGAACGTGCTCAAAACTTCATCTCGCGGAGCCTGTTCTTTTAATACCACCTTGAGTGATGCCTTTATTGATCGAATAAGTCGCTCCCACGCGCCAGCCCAGTGGGGGCTAACTGGTGGCAAAAAATTCCAAGTGGTGCCATATTTCAAGGCCAAATCTTTTAATGCGGTGTGATTTAATTCACTAATAGACTTCTTAAGTTCATTATCAGCCCCTCTCAAGTTTGTGCCATTATCCGAGAAAATTTGCTGAGGCCAACCACGACGCGCCGCCATCCTTCGCAGAGCCATTATTAGTGCGTCAGCTGTGAGCCTCGTGACTATTTCTATGTGAACAGCTCGCATGGTAAGACACGTAAATAAAACTCCATACCGCTTTTCTCGACGTCTCAATACTGTTACTTCCATTGGTCCGTACAAATCAATGCCACAGAACGTAAACGGGCGCTGATGGTGGGCCATGCGAGCAGGAGGTAAGTCACCCATTCTAGGTGGTTGCGGTTGCGCTTTTTTTATTCTACAGAACATGCACTTACTGCTTACATGTTTCACAGTTGGACGAATTCGAATAACCCAGTATTTCTGTTTCAGGTTGTTTACCACTGCTTCTTGATTTCCATGTTCACCCGAGTTAAACACTCTACTTTTCATTTCGAATAAATTAAGGCAAGTAAATTAAGTAAAATGCATGTGTTTATTAAAAAAAAACATTAAGAAGAATAAACTTTTATAGTAGGTATTTCTTGGGGGGTAATTTCATTTTTTTTTTTATTTTTTTTTTTTTTTATTTTTTTTTATTTAAATACACAATAAGAAATACACAGAATAATTCTTTTTACATATTTTTTCGCCAAACTGCTTGACAGTTTGTTGGCGAACGGTAGCACTCAACATTCTTCCTTAATCTACTGTGTAAGGTACTAACAGCAACACACTTACCCGACCAGTCCCTGGGCCTTATCTAATCGCAACAAGGTTCAAAACTGGTCAGAGAACTGTGATACTAATGAAATATTTGTATCAGAGAAAATATTCAACATACAATCTTATATCTAGTACTATACTATATTATAATAATAATATGTTTATGCTAGTGTTGCGACTCAAATTAGGTAGTTATTTTAAAAACGGAAGACAGGTTGCCACACACTTTAACCTGTCTTTGTGTAATTGTCTAATAAAAATATTTTTAATTTATTTTTAAAGGACAATAGGCTATTACAGTCGTCTTCAGATGGGATTATATTATAAATTCTCGGTATTAGGTAATGCCTCGTCCGTTTACCGTAGTAGTTATTGGCCCGTGGTTCAACATATTTTTTGCGCGTTAACGATAAGGTTCTAAGGGAACGAGGGTACACTTTGGATGTTTTGAACTTTAAACAGTTATATTGGTTGACCGCTAGAAGAAATTTAAACTTTTCCTGCACCGGTAGTATGTTACATTTTTTAAAAAGTGTGTCATATTGTTTATTACATTTCTTTTTAATTTTGTTATGAACTAAGGTTTTAATTAATCTAAGTTGGAGATTGAGTATTCTGCCTATTTGTGTTTTGAATGTCCCACCGTATACTATGAGCCCATAGCTAAGAACTGAATCGGCTAATGCATGATACAAAGTATACAGGGTCGTCTTATCAGTGAAGCGTTTTATGTTATTGAACTTACATAAGATGGACCTCAGTTTATTACAAACTGCGTCTACATGAGGTTGCCAGTTAAATCGACTATCTATATTAAGACCAAGATACTTATAGGTGTGCACAGACTCCAGACTATTACAATTACACAAAGCCATGTCATTATGTAGACAGTCGTATGAGTGACCGATAATATGCATAAGTTCCACTTGTGTTTTCATATAAGGAGACTTGACCATTTAGGTAAAAGTATTGTGATTTATGGAATGGGGAGTGAAATATTAGAATGTAAATTGTACAACAAATCCATTTAATATCAAACTTTAATTGCTTATCGTAATATAAACGAAAAAAAACGTACTGGGAAAGTAAAATTAATCGGGACCATTTCGTCGCTAATGTGTAATGTTATACGTTTTAATGTTATGTAAAAAATTCTTTTACAGTACATATGGTGCTATTTTCCCGCACGCGTGCGGGAATGAGCACTTTCCGTGCATACGTCGAAACTTTAAAGAGCCATATGTACTGTAAAAACGTTGTACGATAAACGTGCGAATAGGTAATTCGCAACTCGTGTCGATTTAAAACACTCCCTTCGGTCGTGTTTTAATTTATCTCCACTCGTTTCGAATTTCCTATTTTTCGCACTTGTATCGTAATGTAAGTACTATTTTAATACAGTTGTTCAAAAAGTGCTACTTTACGTAGCTGTTTAGCGTGCGGAAAGTTGGTTTTCGCGAACTAGTCCTTTTCACTTTTCCATTTTTTTTAAATTTATACTTGTTCCAATTCATGAGTACTTATTGATGAGTGTTAATATTAGTTTCATTTAAAAGTCGTAATCAACATAAAAACGTACCGTAAATGTAAGAATAATAAAAATATACATATTTCATATTTTTTTACTTACTTCATCATTATAACACGTTTATTTTTTAATATTGAATATTGAAAAACCGTTCTTAATAAGTTGTCTGAATGGAATGGAATAGCTGCCGAAACGCCTGTCAAAGAAGAAGCGTTTTTTCTTACTACAAGCATGTTTCAAGTTTCCAAAACCAACATTCGATATTGTTTTTGTACAATTTAAATATACGATACACAAATAATCGTAAATAGCCGGGTCCACACAGAGCGACACTATACTGGCCGTATTGTGCGTGAGGAAATTGCCTCGCGCGTATGCTCGCTCTATGTGGACACGGCTAATAACTATACTTACGTAATAATAGTACAATGTTTTATATTTACAATTTTTGCTGTCTTATAGAACATGCATTAAAAAATTACTTATTGTTTTTCTTATTTTTTCGCAACTGTATTAAAAAACGTCGTTCGATACATGTGCGGAAATGTCATTCTTGTCAGTAAAAACATACTTTCCGCACTTGCATCGAAATGTACTATTTTGTTCATCTTTTTACCTGTATATTTTTGCCACAAATAAACTATTTATATTTCTAAGTGGCTCTAGTGCACAAAAGTATCATTGTCTGCATACTAATTAGAACAACATCCCACTTTCAGGTGAGAAATGAAAACAATATAGCCCACCTTTTTCCCCTTATCCTTCATAACCAGATGGCTGGAGCTGCTGCCCTCGTGCCCCCCCGCGCCCAGCACGGAGTGTCGGCTGAGCCCGGAGTACCCGAGCCCGAAGCGGTCGCTCTTGCGCGCCAACACATAGGGCTCGTAGTCGTCGGGCGCGAATAATGTGTCATACTCGAACTCGGAGTCCGAGCTGTCTGACTGCGGCTCCGATGTCTGAAACAAATAATGTGCACTTATAAACAAAACTTAAGTTTGTATTTTTGACATTTGTAATTGTAATACCTATGTGCGCAATAAAGGCTTAAAACTATAAACTCTTGCGAATTTAAACTGTCGTGAGACATACTAACATTAAATAAGTAAAACATTTCATTGTTGGTACAAGCGTTTAACGCTGACTGTACTTTTTTTTCCACAGGCAACTAATGCTCATCAAGACAATTCTAAAAACCCCAAACACAATTAGGTTGCGTTGTTTTATCACAGAGTTCCTATGGCTACCTCCTGTCTCCATCAGATCAGCTCGATGGTACCATAATATCATTGTCACCCGACTTACATGTGTATGCAAATTTTCAGTTACATCGGGTCAAATTTAACTTGCAAGAATTACCGTACTGTACAAACATAGTGTACGTACATACATTGCGAGTAAAAAAAACTTGTAATAAAATAAACAAATATATAAGGACAATATAGAAGTACTATTTATTTACAAGCTTTTATTTACTTTCACCTGACCGTTGTCTGTTTGTAATCAAAACTTGCAAGTTAAGTTTGACCCACTTCCCGGTTTCCGATGAAGCTGAAAATTTGCGTACATATGTAAGTCGGGTGACAATGCAATATTATGGTACCATCGAGATGATCTGATGATGGAGACAGGAGGTGGCCATAGGAACTCTGTGATAAAACAACGTAACCTAATTGTGTGTTGGGGTTTTTAGAATTGTCTCGATAAGTATTAGTTACTTGTGGAAAGAAAAGTACAGTCAGCGATAAAATCTTGTACCAAAAATGAAATTTTTGCCAAAAACTTATTTATTATTTAATATAGACGTTTTTGTCGTGGCACCCAAATGCTGTTTATTTGCTTTACTTGTTTCTTCACTGATTTGTTGTTAAATGTTTTGCGTGCCCGCTTGCCAGGTATCAGAACGAATGAAGACTGGAGGAGGCCTATGCCGACTGGATACAGAAGTAGTAGCAGGCCACTATTTAACCTCTTGCATGTGTATGATAAGGATCGGAAGGACCGACTTTTTGCCGTCCTGCTGTGTGTTAAGCATGGCGTTTAAAGGGTCAAAACTCACCGGTCTCAACTCCTCAGGCATGTAGCACCCGTAGACCTTGTGACGCTCACTGGCGGCGGTTTTCTGACGGCGACTGAGCCGCTCTCCTGTGCCCTGCCCTGGCCTCCAGCCCATAGCGCGGAGCATGCGCACTGCGGCTGTCTCGTGGACTGCTCGGACTAGCTGTTCAAGCACTGGCTCGCCTGTAAGAAATTTGTACATTACACAAAACCTTGCCACCTTGTGTGTGTTCCATGGGCTGTGCTCTGAAGAATTGTTTGACATGATGCCAAAGGCCCCGCTTGCCGTTGGCAGGGTGTTCATCCTCACACCCTAGAACCTAAATGCCTACAAAGTGCAGCACCGTGCGGTTTAAGAGGAATCTCCTCACGCCGACGCTCCGGCTGTGGAATGAGCGCTGCCGAGGATTTCTCTCTACAGTATGGGGTTCTTAAAAAATCGGATAAGTGCGAGTCGGACTCGCCTACCGAGGGTTCCGTACCTTTTAGTATTTGTTATAGTGGCAACAGAAATCACATTGACATCATCTGTGAAAGTTTCAACTAGCTATCATGGTTCATGAGATACAGCCTGGTGACAGACAGACAGACGGACGGACGGACGGACAACGGAGTCTTAGTAATAGGGTCCCGTTTTACCCTTTGCGTACGGAACCCTAAAAAGTGCATGTAACATCTCTGGACGGCTTACCATCAGGCGAGACATCGTATAAAAAAGAAACTAAAAATATCAGCTTCCTAGCAGTCTCGGCACTCAGGGATCTTATCCTCATGCAGCACTAGATTTTACGAAAGCAACTCTGCTACCAGACCATTTAAAGCAGCGGTTCCTAACCTGGGGGTAATTACCCCCGTGGGGGTAAAACTGGAATTTACGGGTAATAAGCTTAATTATAGATAACAAAGATTAGACCTATAAGAAAGACTTAATGATTATTGGCAGGAGGGGTAAAATCAGGATCCCTAGTTAGTCTTAGGGGTGACAGGACTCAAAAGGTTATGAACCACTGATTTAAAGGGAAACTTAGCCTCATTAGTATTAGTCTTAGTCTGGTTTCCTCACCGAAGTGACAAGTAAGGTGACATTTTACATGTAAATTCCAAAAAAGTAATAGGCACAAGCCAGGGATTGGACCCACTACCTCTACTTTAAAAAAAAGGACCTCTTACCTCCTCCTACACCTCTAAATATACTATAATACAGACTTAAATTCAATAATGGACCAAGGTATGTTCTTAAACTACGTCCAAAAGAGAGGTATGGGCATTGTGAATGTCATCTCGCTTTGTGTGGTAGAGCACAGCACAGCGGATGTCATTCCAAATCTAGAGCAGAGCCCAACTGGGGAAGTCTCTACCTTACAGAAAACCGCAGCCAAATAACACTAGACCCTACTCATAGTGTTGTGTTACTGCCGGTGAGTAAGGTTGCCAGAGCTGAACGGGGTGCGGAATGTTAGGGTCGGTAACGCGCATGTTACTCCTCTGGAGTTGCAGGCGTACATAGGCTACGACTGCTTACCATCAGGCAGGCCGTATGTTTGTTTGCTACCGACGTGAATAAAAAAAAAACTCACCTGGTATAGGTCCATCATGGTAGCGGGTGTGCTGTCTCTTTCTACCGGAGAATTCACTCTGTGTTTCCATGAGTCTTGGGGCTATGCCATGCTCTCCACGGTCTTCATCATCCATAAAGTCTTCAGGACGTTGTTTCTGCAAATTAACATAAAACGTTTGTAGGCTGTGGTGGATGATACCTTAGACAAAGTAGGCTTCAGGGAGCGACATTACAAAAGACTAGATATGGGCCGAATACAAATATTTGGTTCAACTCATACCGAAGGTTCGGTTGGGCTAAAACTAAGCCTAAGACGCAGAAAACAACTTGACACAGGTCACAAGTTTTCGACCGTTTTTAATTAGGCGGATCCACACAGAGCGAGCGCGCGCGTTTTCCTCGCCTGAGCGCGGCGCCTCGGCCGAGGCACGTCTACACTGGCTGATTTGTGCGTGAGGAAATTGTCTCGTGCGTATGCTCGCTCTGTGTGGACCCGCCTATTCAATTAAACTATAATTATTCTGGAATCACTATTAGATTTTAATAACTAAACTTTCGTGAGACACAGACATATTAAATTTATTCAAAATTGTTAATAATAGAAACTCTCAAAAGTTCAGATGAATTAAAAATTGTTAAACTACTTTACTTTTTGCAATGTAACAGCTCTAATTTAATGATTATTATTGAATGAGACATATCTTATAAATTACCAAAAAATCCACTCCAGTTATTTTATTTACTTTACACAATGAAAACTCCTGACATTTTATGACTTTTAAGAGCCCTTAATCCTTGGAGCGTTCTCCGATTTCACGAAATAACGCTCGATAGATGGCGTTGGCGCTCGGTACGCGAGCGCCGGCAACGCGACGCGCGTTTCAATGCAGACTAGAATAATCTTGATAGTTTTCAATATAATTTCAAGCAACATTAATTTTAGTGTCATATGATATCATATGGGCACTCTTTATTTTATTGTATATGCACAGTAGTTTTTTTTTTTATGTACACTACTACTAAGTGTACAGACTAGAGAGTGTACTATAACCCTTGCTCTTTATTCTGTCTCTTTCACACCAATGGAAAATGAAGAAGTTACTAAATGACTGCAGGTATAAATAAAGTATATTAGTGCGATAGAGAGACAGATAGTGTTTCGTTGTCGTATCGTTAACGATTGGCATGTTGGCCACACACTTGCTTAGTGCCTAGCCAAAATACCAATCGTTTGCGTATATTAGTGCGATAGAGAGAGAGTAGTGTTTCGTTGTCGTATCGTAAACGATTGGCATGTTGGCTACGCACCCATGATACCTAGCCAAGAAGCCAATCGATTGCGCATATTAGTGCGATAGAGAGATAGATAGTGTTTCCTTGTCGTATCGTAAACGTTTGGCATGTTGGCTACGCACCCATGCTGCCCAGCCAAGATGCCAATCGTTTGTGCATATTAGTACGAGAGAGAGACAGATAGTGTTTCGTTGTCGTATCGATTGGCATGGTGGCTACGCACCCATGCTGCGTAGTCAAGATGCCAATCGTTTGCGCACATTAGTGCTATAGAGTTTCAGTGTTATTTGAAATCACGTTAGGGTTTGTATTATTATTTTTGACCCGAATGAAGTCCATCCAAGTTCTTATGATGGAGTCAGGAGTTGGTCACCAGAACTCCTAATCTACTCATTATAATTCCATCGTGCTTGGGCTCAAAAGATTTGCCCTGACGAACACCATCGATCTAGATGAGGTCCAGGGTCTCATGACGGAGTCAGGATTTGGTCACCAGAACTCCCCAGAACTCCTAATCTACTCATAACTCCATCGAGTTTGGGCTCAATAGATTTACCCTGATGAGCACCATCAATCTAGATGAAGTCCAGGGTCTCATGATGGAGTCAGGAGTAGGTCACTAGAACTCCTAATCTACTCATTATAATTCCATCGTATTCGAGCTCAATAGATTTGCCCTGACGAGTACCATCGATCTAAATGAAGTCCAGGGTCTCATGATGGAGTCAGGAGTTGGTCACCAGAACTCCTAATCTACTCATAATTCCATCGTGTTTGGGCTCAAAAGATTTGTCCTGACTCCATGATGAGACCCTGGACTTCATCTAGATCGATGGTACTCGTCAGGGCAAATCTTTTGAGCCCAAACACGATGGAATTATAATGAGTAGATTAGGAGTTCTAGTGACCAACTCCTGACTCCATCATGAGACCCTGAACATCATCTAGATTGATGGTGCTCGTGAGGGCAAATCTATTGAGCCCAAACACGATGGAGTTATGATGAGTAGATTAGGAATAATGGTGACCAACTCCTGACTCCATCATGAGACCCTGGACTTCATCTAGATCGATGGTGCTCGTCAGGGCAAATCTTTTGAGCCCAAACACGTTGGAATTATAATGAGTAGATTAGGAGTTCTGGTGACCAACTCCTGACTCCATGATGAGACCCTGGACCTCATCTAGATCGATGGTGCTCGTCAGGGCAAATCTTTTGAGCCCAAACACGTTGGAATTATAATGAGTAGATTAGGAGTTCTAGTGACCAACTCCTGACTCCATCATGAGACCCTGGACTTTATCTAGATTGATGATGCTCGTCAGGGCAAATCTATTGAGCCCAAACACGATGAGGTTATGATGAGTAGTTTAGGAGTTGTGGTGACCAACTCCTGACTCCATCATGAGAACCTGGACCTCATCTAGATCAATGGTGTTCATCAGGGCAAATCTATTGAGCCCAAACACGTTGGAGTTATAATGAGTAGATTAGGAGTTCTGGTGACCAACTCCTGACTCCATCATGAGACCCTGGACCTCATCTAGATCGATGGTGCTCATCAGGGCAAATCTTTTGAGCCCAAACACGTTGGAATTATAATGAGTAGATTAGGAGTTCTAGTGAACAACTCCTGACTCCATCATGAGACCCTGGACTTTATCTAGATTGATGATGCTCGTCAGGGCAAATCTATTGAGCCCGAACACGATGAGGTTATGATGAGTAGATTAGGAGTTCTGGTGACCAACTCCTGACTCCATCATGAGACCCTGGGCCTCATCTAGATCGATGGTGTTCATCAGGGCAAATCTATTGAACCCAAACACGATGGAGTTATGATGAGTAGATTAGGAGTTCTGGTAACCAGCTCCTGACTCCATCATGAGACCCTGGGTCTCATCTAGATCGATGGTGTTCATCAGGGCAAATCTATTGAGCCCAAACACGATGGAGTTATGATGAGTAGATTAGGAGTTCTGGTGACCAGCTCCTGACTCCATCATGAGACCCTGGACCTCATCTAGATTGAAGGTGCTCATCAGGGCAACTCTGTTGAGCCCAAACACGATGGAATTATAATGAGTAGATTAGGAGTTCTAGTGACCAACTCCTGACTCCATCATGAGACCCTGGACTTCATCTAGATCGATGGTGTTCGTCAGGGCAAATCTTTTGAGCCCAAACACGATGGGATTATAATTAGTAGATTAGGTGTTCTGGTGACCAACTCCTGACTCCATCATGAGAACTTGGACTTCATCCGGGTCAAAAATAATAATGCAAACCCTAACGTTATTTCAAGTGAAAATGCGTTTTTCAGAAAATCGCAGCCAAATAACACTAGACCTTACTCATAGTGTTGTGTTCCTGCCGGTGAGTAAGGTTGCCAGAGCTCAACGAGGGGCGGGAGGGGGTTAGGGTCGGCAACGCGCATGTAACTCCTCTGGAGTTGCAGGCGTACATATGCGGGCCGTATGCTTGTTTGCCACCGACTTAGTATTAAAAAAAAAGTAACACTGAAAATCCATCAATAAGCGAGTCTGTTAGGCATACTGTAAAAAATGAACTTTTATTAAGATTTTCTAATCGCAGTATATAGCACTTCTCGGAACTCCGTAGCTGATTACGATCGCAACGAATGCCTGACAATCGAGCACAGGTCCGTCCTCTAAGCGCGCTCCGCGCGGACTGAGAGCGGGGCGTCGCTGCTGCGTGATTTATACGTGTTTTAAAAAAATATAAATTTACGGCAATATAGGTCCCATAATTACGATTTTTTTTTTATAGGTTAACATAAAGTTACAGTTTGCTATAATATTATTTTTAAAGCAAAATATGCGTACAATTTGCGGAAATAAAATATAATAAAACCCTGTTTTCGCCAAAAAAATGAAGAAAACTCGGAAGGTATTTTATCAGTTTTTTCAAATGAATCTTCGATTGTTAATCATTCCAGCCCCTCGTACGAGATATGTTGAATCAAATTGTAGTCATTCATGTACCAAATGATTCTTGTTTATAGCAAAATTGAGAACCGAAACGCCACATCTCACTGCAAAATTTGGAAAAGACTCCCAAAAAACCTCATTAAAAAAGAGGTTTAAAAGAGAAAATGAAAATTTGAACTGTTGGAGCCCCTAGTTTAGGAAACGATTATTTAAGTACGTTATCAGTTTTTGAATAAATACTAATAGTTACGTCGTAATCTTGAATGAAAAAGGAAGCATTTTACAAAATACGCTCGTCTGTAGGAATAAGGACTCTTAATCTAGGGTTTAGGATTGAATATAGTTTCCATCTTAAGTTTATACAATAAAAGTGCTCTGAAATAGACATGCATGAGATTAAAGGTATTAAGACGAAAACAACAGGTATTATTTTGTACACAAATGCAAACAAAGATCAACAGTGCGGTGCAAAACAAGTTTAAAATGAGACGGATTAAGATTAAAGACTAAAAACTACTAACTAAAGTTAAAATTAAACATGTAAGATTTTAACACTTTCACTATGTTTTACTTTTTTTTTGTTGAGGGTCTATAGTCAAAATTCCCAACTAGTTTTCTCAGAGAAAACTGCCAACTGCCAAAATTCCCAACTAGTTTTCTCAGAGAAAACTAGTTGGGAATTTGGGAGGAACATCCTCAATTTAGACCCCAGATGCGTTAGGACGACAACATCAAAAGGACAGCGGGGAAGAAGTGGCTCCAGGTCGCACAGAACCGTGACGAGTGGCATAAAATGAAGGAGGCCTACACCCGAAGAGTAGAGAAGCCCTTAAACAGAGAGAGAGTCAATATTCCATACTCACAGAACCCTGAGCCTTATCGCTCCTACTGCTCTTGAATGTTGCTGGGGCCCAGCCCTCGGCGCTGCCCACAGTGTTTCCAAAGCCGGCAGAAAAGCCCCCAGTAAAGGCTCCGTGGAAACGTCGCCGCCCGTGCTCGTCCACCGCAAACTGATCTGGAGGCTGCTGATACTTCCGCTTTGAAGGTATTTCATCTAAGTAAAAGAAGTTATTGTAGCAAGTAGATTAGAGAAATATCGACGCAATTTTTCGCAGTAATTGTAGTTACGATATTTCAAAGCCTTACCTTCCTCGTACGGTTCCAAAGGTGTACCATATCCTATAACATTTTCTTCATCGGAGTCAGAACTACTCATTTTTGATTAGGTTGGACTATTTATTGATAATAGTAATCAATTCTCTTTAGTTTCATAAATAAATACCGACCAAAACATAACCTATGAAGATCTGATCTGACAGTAACGAACGTCAGACGTTAGTGACATTTCGTTTTTTTAAATCCCTGAAATGAAACCAAAACATCAATAAACAGTCAGCCATTCCACCTAATTGAATATTTCAAAAGTAATAAAAATCTACGTATTTACGCAAAAGGTACAATTAAATGTTTGACTAGCCACGGCGAACAATATAATGTATTCTCATTGGAATCGTATGTAATTTTATTGCAAATTGCATACGATTTGTTAGAAAGAGAGGCAAACAGAAATTGTTGCCATTAGTGGCCTGTACCATCTTATACCTTTAAACGACCAATTGTTGTATATAATATATATATACATATGTCGGGGATCTCGGAAACTAGCTAGGTCTTATCTCTGGGAAAACGCCATTGACATATACCTAAGGACGGGCCTTACGAGCAATAAGAACCCTGTATTTTTCCCCGTTATTTTCCGACCAGCATAACGGTCACCGTCCTTGTTTGTAACATAATCGAAATATTCCACCAGTATAAAATTTACTATATCCATATGTAGAAGTGTAACACTGTCATTAGTATAAGAATTAAGCATGTGGAGCTAAATGAAACTACAGTTTAACTTTCAATTATAATTTCAGATTATGATATTGGCTTAATACAATTTTATATAATGCAAAATACTATATCAGTAAACAACCACACTTATATCTAGAAAAGCTTTGATATCACAATATAACTCAAAATAAATGAGATTCAAAACCAGTTCTATAACAGTTTTATATTGCCTATGTATCAATAAGCGGGTCCACACAGAACAAGCCGCCTCGCGAGGAAATTGCCGCGGGAGGCAGCTCGGACTGTGTAGACGACGTGCCTCGGCCGCATTGCCTCGGGCGAGACACGCCTCCACCGTCCGAGCTGCTTCGCGAGGTAATTTCCTCGCGAGGCGGCTCGTTTGTGTGTGGACCCACCTAATAATCTATAAATCCAGAAAATTAATGAGTATTAGCAGTGCAATTAATGTACTACAAAATGTGTTCTATCGTCAATTGATCCTTGGATTTCACTCATTACACTCCACAAACAATTTCGATGTTGGAGGCCCAACATCGAAAAGTCTAAGAACATTATCTGCCTCTGTGTCACTCGAATATGCAGCAGTGGTAGAGGCAGATAACTCTTTTAGATTTTTTGATGTTGGCGTTAGACCTAAACCCTCAGTAAATAAAGTAAGAAAATAGATTTTTACACAATCCTGCTTTTTGATGATACTATTTGATGATATAATCAAGCTTGAAAAGCTTGATGGTGCTATTGGTGCTAGGTACTAGAGCTGGTGATATAATTAAGCTTGAAAAGCTTGATTATATCACCAAATCACTATTGTATTTAGTACTTTTTATTCGAGCCAACTAAAATAATACTTTTTCTACTATAAAAAAAAAGAATAAAAAGATAGTACAAAAGACGTCAACGCACTTCCTACTAATTTAATACTAGCGCGTTGATGTCTTTTGTTCTATCCTTCGGCTACACGTGATTGGTCGAATTCATTACAGATGACTAAAGCATTTTAGAAGAAGTCATTATAGTTGCGTCGGGAGCCCATAGTGAAAATTAGGTGATTACAGTTTGGTATGTTTTCTAATTCAAGTTGACGAGTAGAAAAACCATTTAACCATTTACTAACACCAATCATTAATATGCTTACCAATGAGATCATTATTTAAACATTTTTCATAATTTTTAATTATCATCTAACAGTCATAGTACCAACAATCTTTTCATCCATCAGCATCTCTTTAACAACATGTTGTAACTTAGTAATACTGCTAAATCTGTCCTCAGACTTTGTCAGACAGCCTTTCAGAAGCTTATCTAAATAAGGTCTGTATGCATTGACATCCTTAGGTATGGGATACAATAGTGGCATGTCATCTCCAGCTAAAATGTAGCATGCAGCCCAAAGGTTATGGTCACTTAAATGGTGTTTACACATGTTTTCAATTGAAAAAGTGAATCCAGCGCCCATGAACTCTCTACTGTACCGTTGGTACCAGGATGGGAGGTCCTTTCCAGGATATATGTGTTTGTCAAGGATGATAACATCTTCAAGGTCAACGAAAGAGATATCATCCTTTTCGTTGGCAACTATGTTGTCTAAAGACCAGTCCATGAGATAGAAGCGAAATCTGAAAACAAAAATCAATAAAGAAACATAATTAGATGTTTAATTTTGAACACTGTGTATATAATTAAGGCATCAGAGATCAACAGACTTATTATTCGGTAAATAAGCATTTATTCCTGACCAAAATAAAAGTTTAAGTGTGAGGGGATGGGTTTATAGACCCGAGCCACATAAAAATTTCAATAGGCATTTACTCTCAGGCAATAACTCAGCAAGTAGTTAAGGGTGACATATCATTATAATGGCAGCTGCTGCTTCGTTGGTGAATTGAGTGACTCCACTGAATCAGCAAACACCAAAATATATAAGAAAATCTAGTAATTTTCTCACAGTTGTAATTCTAATCAACTCGGTATTCTCAACAAACATCTCACCTGTCATGTTTAAAAGTGAAATCCATAGCAGCATCCAGGATCTTCTTGGCAAACTTCAGTTTCCGATGCCAGGGGACATGCAGGAGGGATGCTAAAGGTTCTCCCTCATGGGCTTCTACAACAAGCCTCCCGCACACTCCTCCGTAGGCTGGGACTGGCCAACCATTGGATTTCGGGATCACCTGGACAGATTTAAACTAACACTAGGACAGTGTTACACCACTAGATAGTTGCTTAAAAAAGGTACAATTTTGCTGGTTAGTGGTTTGACAATATCAATGACAAGTTATAATAAGGCTTCCTAGTATTTTCAGAAGTTAAAAAAAGTGGAATGCTATAGTACTTGATTTAAAATATCGACAAGAAGCTATAATTTGCCTGATATAAACCTAAAATAAATAATAATCCAGCCTATATACATCCATCCCACTGCTGGGCACAGGCCTCCTCTCATACACGAGAGGGCTTGGGCTATCGTCCCTAGTCCCTAGTGTCCCTACGCTAGCCCAATGCAGATTGGGGACTTCACATTCACTTCAGTTTTCTTCACTGAAAAGCTAGTAGTAAATATCAAATAATATTTTGTACATAAGAAAACCTAAGTAAGAGAAAAAGTTCCTATTATGAATCAACTAGCCAAGATGGGGAAATTTTGTACACCACACAATGTAAGATTAGAAATTTAAATAACTTAAAAGTTGTTTATGATTACCTTCAATATCAAGGGTTCTGGGTTAATGCTTAAACTTGTCCATATATTGATCAGATCTGATTTAGAATCAGTCAATTTCTTTTTACTAGTATTTATGAAATCTAGGATGCCTGTAGAGTACGGGCAAAACACAAGCCCCTTCCTTGGCTCCGTATCTGGCCAGCTGAAGTTATAATGAACAATATCCTTGATTTTATTAATAATGTTACTCAAATTTAACAAATCTCTGGGCTTACAGTCGTCTTTTAACTGCCAACTCTTACACAACTTCGAGTCAAACTCTTGTAGCTCCCAATTCTGTGCTAACTTCTTTAAAATAACTCGACGATTTGACTTTGTGTACCCGTAGTATACATTCTTAGCGTTGAACATGCGAGACCAATGATTACCGCTTTCCAACATTATCTGGTTAGAATAGAGTTCCGGACAAACGGATACACCGTAGCAGGCCGGACAGCGATCTAAATCAGTAATACGCATCACCACAGGGGATTTTAAATCGCCGAATAATAAGATAGAAATTGAAAAGGAAATCGTAAACACTATGATCATAAATAAAAAACGTGTGCAAAGTCGTCGTCGCAAGAATCGCTTGTATAATTTGTCCCATGTTCGAGTCATTTGGTCCGAGTTTACTTTTAAATACAATTTAAGAAATACAATATATATTTGTTTGAAAATATGAATTTGGGCGAGCCGAAAGCAATTTTGTTTGACATTTGAACGTCAATGTCAAATCGAAGGCCAATAAATAAATTTAAGCTGCGTTCTCATTATTTGATCACACGGTACCTAGGCTATAACCGCCTTCATAGGAGTAAAAGAGAAAGATCCCCGCAATTTGTAGCTGAAGCAGGTAAAAGCGAGATGTACTTGCGTAAGTGTTTTGAATTATACTGGGCGCTTTTTTGCTGTGCTGATTTTTACATATTACATACCTTTAAGCGATTCATAGAACAAGTTCACTAACGTACGAAAGTAATGGGCTAGCAAATACAGTAATTATGTAATTAACCAACTACATAGCGCAACTAGTCAAATGAGTTTTATTTTAAAACTTTCTCTCTTTTAAGTTACGTATTAGAAAATAACTGCGGTCTACGTTTTTCAACTATTTAATTTTACTGTACTCTAGTTTAAATAATTTATTTCAATTAGAGTCATCATCAGTATATGTTCCGTGTGCAAGCCTTAAAGCTGAGTTTACATCATCAATCTGACCGATACTTGAGTAACATTTACAAGTTTATTACGTAGTCTCGAATAGTTGATTTCGCTGTCAAAAGTGTCAACTATCACAACAAGTTCACAAGTTGCGTTTTGGACTTTTGGTTCTTTGTGTGTGATGGTTCACGAATTGAAGCTTTCGGTGTTATGCCTGTGTTAAGCAAAGAGCATATAATCACTACGTTTTAGTGTTAAGTTTGAAATTCAGTATTTAAACGACACGCAATATGATACACAGTGTATAATGTTTAGTTATTAAGTATCCGCTTTATAAAACTACTGAAATGGTGGTGAATGCCCCAGAATCGCCTATACAGGCGGAGTTGATATTCGTCATCGAGGCTACCTCAACAAATGGGGCATATATAAGCGAATTAAAAACGAATTATATTATACCTACTCTCGAGTAAGTCAAGTTTAAAAACAGTATTATTTGCTTATTACGTTACCATACTTATATTCTTTCTATCATTGTAGAAGTTGACTGAATATTGAATGTACAATATACTACATGCATTCCTAATGTCTAGGTATTTCCACGGAGGCGCGCTAGAAGAGGGCGGAGGAAATGGCTCCGTGTATGGCATTGTAACATATCAGGCAGCAGACAACTTGCTGGCTCTGCCGGTGAACACTTTTGGTCCATTCACATGCCCGCAAACAGTTATAGAAACAATTGATAAGATACAGTAAGTAGTTTTATATTATCTTCTTCTTTTCATCCTGTTACTCTCTGCTGGGGTGTAGGCCTCAAACCATTTTCTTCCACAGACTCTGGTCTTGGGCAGTTTGGGTAAACTCCTCCTGCCCCATCCCCAATACACCCAACTATTACTCCATGGAACGGCACCAAGTAGATTTAGGGCACCATATTTCCGTTTTCAGGCATCTTCAAGATCAGGGCCACTTTGAATGGGTGGGTGTGAGGCTTCCTGAGGATATGTGGGTTATTCTCTACAAGTGATTTTGATATTATAATGTACTACAATTACTTTAGAAAAGACTATTTGGTTTATATAAGACATTAAGTAGGTATTAACTATCCACAAACAAGTATAGTGAGTTCAAGTTACTAATATTGCAAAAAGCAAATAAGTACAATGGGTGGACTTTATAGTATATTAAAAAAAAAGAAATATAATTTAAGGGCTATTTCTGCCATTCAGAAAGGAAACCTCGTACAAAACTTAAGTTTGACAGTAATTCAGCGGCACTATCCCTTTCGGCTATTTAGAGTTGTCATATTTCACACACACACTACGTCAAGTTTTGCCAACCCTAATAATTGCTCCTAGCAATGCTGAGCTGAAGAGCTGAGAACATTGAGAACACCTAAACTCTGCATTTCTCCTCCACTGCTGTCACACTTTGATTAGGGCATTTTACAAAAATAATTTAATTTAATTAAATGAATAAAAAAAGTAGAGTGCTATTGCATATCTAGATTATAATTTATATGAGAAAAATTAAATATAAATTTCATCCCATACAAAAAGCTACACACCTACAACCTCTGTATTTTGTTGGATAGCATTCATTTAATGAAACTTTAAAAATGGCTGGACTTTTAACACAGAAATACAATAATTATATCAACAGGTTTATAGGAGGGCAAGCTGAAAGCCGAGCTTGCATCACTGAGGCACTGGTTGCAGCCGCTGCATGTTTCGAGGAGCTCGGACGGACAGATGTGTCGAGACATGTGCTGTTGTTGTGTTGTTCACCCCCTTACTCGGCTTACGCTGGAGGATTGGTGCCACCGGGTGATCAAACTTTTTTTTACACTGTATTCATTTATTTATTGTTTATTTATTACTCACTCAGCATTACAGTAAAAACCAGGGCACAGTTAAACTACAAAATAAAAAAGAATACAAGGAAACAAAAAAAAGCTACAAATAAAACCAAAGACATACTAAACATTAGATTTGGGCGACAGACGACATAACAGTGTGGCTCCGTCCAACTTCAAAAACTGAGTTATTACGTGATGGTTATTAATTTTCTTATTATTAGGTATTAATTACTTTTTGGCAGAAATTACAGAATTGACTAGACAAAGACTTACATTTTCGTATTCTTTTGTGGCTCCAGAATTTCCATCATATAATTCAGAAATACATATCAAAAAATAAATAATACTTCTGTTCCAACCAAAGTCACATTTTTATTTCAATTTACAAAACCATTCTACTTGTTGTAGACTTGGCAGGTTTTCTTGCCTTGAACTCTAAATGTCTGGTTTATATTACTAAATATTATGATGGGAAATTAACAGGTGCTCCGGGAACCATAGAGCTGGCAGCACGACTCCTAGGCACCAGTGGGGCACAGCTGTCCATAGCCGCGGCCCGGAGACTCCCAGCACTCTTGAAGCTGTATGAAAATGCAGGTGGTGACACCCACCATGCTCAGCTAAGGAATTATGCTAAGGTACATTTATTCTTTCACTATACTAGAGCTCAACGAGGGGGGAATGCTAGGGGAGTTGCAGGCGTACATAGGCTACGGAGAGTGCTTACCATCAGGCGGGCCGTATGCTTGTTTGCCACCGAAGTAGTATATAAAAAAAATACTCTGAACCTTTAGGTATTTAAATATAAATAAACTAAATCTACCCTCAAATGGCTCTTTAAGCCAGTTGAGGGTAGATGAAAACATTACATGATCAAATAATGTAGGTTAAAGTCAGGTTGTTCAGTCACAGATCCAGGCGGTTTTATATTTGGTTGCTTAACCAGTAAATGTTATAACTACCCGAAAATGTACAAATTGTTTGTTTACTTTTATTTAAAATATTTAAATACCTAAAGATACAGAGTATAGACTTATATTGATCATGATACGGACAGTGATTACCTTTTGTTTCGTTTTCGAGCTCCCGATATTTCGTCGCAGTTACATGCATCTTGTTCACGGGCAACTAAACACGGGAAACTGAGATGTAGTGGACGCCCGGTCGGATACAGGCGGGCTGTCGATCACATGCTGCGTTCACTCAGCTATTCCCTGGAGTTGGAGCTGCCAGTTACTGTCCCGGCGGTATTCCCAAACTAATCTCCTCAAATCGTCTTGTTTTCCTGGATAACAGAAGGATATCTTTAAGTTCGTTTTCTTTTTGTAAGACTTTACCGAATGTATTATATCGCAATGCCGTGTACATAATACATTGTGCTAATAACCGAAGATCAAAAGGTAATCACGGTCTATATCCCGGTCATTATAAGTCTAATGAATCTAACCGTGAATCATTCAAGACTGTATTTTTTTCTTTTTTGTTGTGTTCATGACAGGGATGTGATAAATGTAGACACCACTATTTCACCAGTGCTACCTGTACCTCTTTATTATGGGCCTGGGGCATGCTGGTCTCTAATGTAATGTGGGTTTAGTCTCTGACGTTATTAGGGTTCCGTACCAAAAAGGTACAAAAGAAACCCTGATGGGGTCGTTATGGTGCGACTCTGTCCGTCCGTCCGTCTGTCTGTCTGTCTGGTCGTTATGGTGCGACTCTGTCCGTCCGTCTGTCTGTCTGTCTGTCACATCGCTAAATATCTCGAGATACACTTAAGCTATCGATTTGAAATTTGGAATAATTTGCCGATAGATGGCGCTGTATACAATTATACTTAGTTAACGTACTTCTGATGAAAGGTCTTTTGCCCTCATAGTTACACGAGATGATTTAAAGTTTGCACGGAACCTTAGGTGCGCGAGTAAAACAAACTCGCGCTTGACCGTTTTTTATTTATTGTGATACTTAAATTCTGAACATTTTCAATTTCGTTTACAATTCGTTCGTTTTCGTTTGTATTTCATAAAATAACCATATTGTCCAACCTGTTAGGAGGGATCAAAATGCCCCTTTTTAGGCTTCCTGATGGATTCGTCATGTCTGTCTGTCCGTCCGTTTGTCACATCACAGCCACTTTTTTCCGAAACTATAAGAACTATACTGTTGAAACTTGGTAAGTAGATGTATTCTGTGAACCGCATTAAGATTTTCACACAAAAATAGAAAAAAAAACCAAACATTTTGGGGGTTCCTCATACTTAGAACTAAACTCAAAATTTTTTTTTCATCAACCCGATACGTGTGGGGTATATGGATAGGTCTTCAAAAATGATATTGAGGTTTCTAATATCATTTTTTCTAAACTGAATAGTTTGCGCGAGAGACACTTCCAAAGTGGTAAAATGTGCCCCCCCCCCCCCTGTAACTTCTAAAGTAAGAGAATGATAAAACTAAAAAAAGTATATGATGTACAGTCAGCCGAGAAAGTGGTTTACCACTTTTCGACTTTATTTGTCAAGTAATAGAGTCGAAAAGTGGTAAACCACTTTCTTGGTTGACTCATTACCATGCAAACTTCCACCGAAAATTGGTTTGAACGAGATCTAGTAAGTAGTTTTTTTTTAATACGTCATTAATGGTACGGAACCCTTCATGGGCGAGTCCGACTCGCCCATGGCCGCTTTTTAGTTCTAAGACACAATTTTTTTTTGCAAAATGAAAATAAAACAGATTTCCTCATAGGTGATGTGAAAAGCAGTATTGTATCATATAGTCGCAAAATTATTTCCCCTTGGATGTTAACACCTGAAACCCTCAACGCTCGGAATTCTATTTTACAAATCTTTCGCTTCTCAGGATTCATGTACGCTCGTAAATATGTTATTTTGCTCCGTTGTGACAAAATCTACAATATCTTTACCAGGACCCCCGGCACCTAGTATTACTCCGAGGCTACAGTCTAAAGGAGCGCCCTCCGAGCCCCGCGCCGCCGCCCGCGCCAGAGGCGCCCCCAGACATATACGGGTATGTACCTCTACCAGTGCCACATCGTCTCCGCTGGCTTGGCCACCTCGAAAGGATGGGTGACGATCGGGCAGTCAAAGGGGCTTACTTGCGTGGATGCCGTCCAGTTGGTCATCCTAAATATCGTTGGGCGGATAGAGTGGAGGCAGATCTCCGTGAGCTCGGCGTCAGCGAAAGCTGGCGCGAGTCCGCTCTGGACCGAGCAAAGTGGCGTGCTGTTGTGTTGGAGGCCTAGACTCATTTTGGGTCATCGCGCCAGCCAAGTAAGTAGTACCTCTACCAGTGGCGCTATGTCACACATTCCTGAACAGATCGAAGTTTTGGCCTCCTCTCTTCGATGTATGGTACGTTAAGCTCAGTCAAATGAGGCAAGCAGGTGTTGTTGCCAATCATCGCTGCAGAGTTAGCTTGGTCGATCTAGGCGAGCTTCCCTGAACTTTATAGATAGGTACATATGTTATTGCAAGAGTATTGAACTAAAAAAACTAAGATCCGAATTCCGTAATACGACCCATCTTAACGGATGAGAGGCCGAGGCCTGGACACTAACTTTGAAGGGAGAAAGTAAGCTTCTGGTGGCTGAGAGGAAGATTCTTCGCAAAATCCTCGGCCCAATGCAGCGACCCGATGGCAGCTGGAGAATCCGCAAAAACGTCGAAGTCGAACAGATAGTAGCTGAGCCTAATATCATGGGTGTCACAAAGGCGTAACGGCTTCGGTGGCTCGGCCATCTAGAGCGAATGGGAGGCGATCGGCCGGTGAAAAGAGCGTTTGAGGGAAAACCGTCAGCACACCGCCCGGCCGGTCGACCTAGGTGTCGATGGGCGGATGTGGTGCACACGGATTTGCCCGAGCTGCAGGTTGAGGACTGGCGAGAAACTGCACAGGACCGGGATCAGTGGCGAAGCAGTCGTGTTGGAAGCCAAGACACACTTTGGGCCGCTGCGCCAGAGGAGTAAGTAAGTAAGAGTATTGAACTTGAGTATGTACAAATTCGGTACGAAATAACATTTCAAAAAGAAGAAAGATGATATCAAAAAGAATTAATACAGTTAAACCGAGACCAGTTGGCAGCGATGTTGATAGCCTAGACTCTGAAGTATGGAAGGTTGCAACTGTTGCAAAAGTGTCCAGCTGTCAGCTATAAATAATAGTTCTAAATCTCTCCAGAGTAGCGCTAGAGTAGCTAAGAACCTAGGCGTTATTGACGGAGTGAATTGTGCTGTCTATGATTTGATTTTTTTTGTTCAAGTACTCTAGGTATTGTAGCGCCACCTATTTAAAGTTTTTTGATGACACTTTTTGGTACATGGAGATTTCGTTCCACCTTCCGTACGTCATAATTTGCTAGAAACTTGACGTTTAAAATAACCCTTGCGCAGTTTCGGCTATCAAAATCGCTGCAAACTTAGCTTGGTCTAACTCTGAATATTATGGACCTAAAAGCCGTAAACTTAATTAAATTTACAGATGAGTTTGATTGTTAACGAAACTACGTCATATATTCTCAGAATACTATGATGATTCATCTATTTCCCGGACACATAAACAACTATATCTGTACTCTGTGGGTCGGGAATTACCAAACAGTAGCATTTGTTATCTGAAGTTAGCCGTGGTGACCGTATTTATTATATTAATATTTAGTCTATGCTCAGTTTAGTGCTAGTGATCTTGAAATACACATCTCAGTTTGGTTACAAAATATTGTGAAATAATTGCCTGTGTTTGTGGTTTTAGTGTTTTTTGTCAGCAATCGTTCAGTTAGAAGCAAAAGTTACGAGAATGTGTTGTTCAAAATGACTAAGCTGTTGTCATATATCTAAGGACGGGCCTTACGGGCAACAGGAATGGAGCCAGTACAGCGGTGTCAAGCACACGAATTTCTACAGTCTAACGCCACAACGCGATTGGTTTTTGGTGCGGGAATGTTTTACTCTAGCCAAAAAACAGGTATAAACTATAAAAACCGATACTATTTTAATATTTCTAAGCGCATTGGGAGCTTACTGTCTATTTTTAATTCATAGTTTGGTTTTACAATAAACAAAGTTATAAATACATGAAAACATTATCGCACCAAAAACCCCGCCGATGTATGTTGATGAGTTCGCATCACGCGCGATGGTCGCAACTAGTTACGTTAGACTGCACGATTGGCTCGAATTCGTGAGTGACAACACTGAACTGGCACCATTCTTAGTGCCCGTAAGGCCCGTCCTTAGATATATGTCAATTAATTGTATTAATAATGTGATTGTAATTGTTGTATTGTGTTAATTTTAATTTAATATGTCAATTGTTTAAGCCATATCTAACTATGATTTGCCTGAAAGAATGTATGGGGTTTGACGTTGACAGTTAGTTTTGTGACGATTGCTAACCGGCCGATATTGTTAATGGTACACAATTAAGTGAAAACGCCCAGTTGTAAAATTGCAGCATCAATATTTTACATTACTGTACGGGACTTAGTATTCCTGTACAGTAAAATCTCGATAATTCGTCACTTCTATGATCCGGTACATCTAGTAATCCGTCACTAAAATAGAGGTGCAAGTGATCATTCTATGTCCAAGTTTATCTATGGTTACATTATCACAGTGCCTTCTCCCTTAAAGTGCCTAAAAACCAGATAACGGAGTAATTTTCGTTGAACTTATTATTTTAGTATAGTATACACCGTGTTTTTATTGAATTCCGTTAACTTCGGGGTATCGGTAAGTACGTTTAAGGAAACTAAATGGCATAGTTAAAATAAATAAATAAAGTTTTTTTTTAATGTTTTATTTTTTATAAAAAGTAATTAAATGTTGCAAATAGCGTTGTTGTAACACGGGCATTACATTTAATTCAACCAAATAATTGAAAACTTTGACATATCAATGTCATTTCGAACATCGATCGTGCGAGATAGTACTTGCGATAGTAGCAAAAGTACACACTCGTACTAAACACTAATCAATATTTAAACAGGCCCTAAGGCAATTGTATACGCTCGTAAGAGCCCTATGAGATAAAAATAAAATTTTTAATATCTCCGAAATGGAGTTCGTTCGAATACCGGTGTCTTTGAGAAAGTTACTTAATTTAAGCTTAGGAATGCTCTCTTGAAATTAACGGAAATAAAAAAACCACGGTGTATATACAGATTTGCTATAATTTCCAGTAATTCGAATTTTCCACTTATCCGGCTCGCGTGTCAGGGATAGTGCCGGATTAAGGGGATTGTACTGTATATGGTTTTACCAATAACATTAAAGGTATAACTATGGGAAAGATCAATAAGTCAACCCAAACTGAAGAAAATGTACAAGCGGAGAAACACGGTCCAAGTTTACGCGTCACGCGTTGTGATCGGAACTGTTATTTGAAGTGCTTGTCGAGGAATGTGGTTGCCGTGTCGCGGCAGTATGATGACGTGCCTTCGGTTGATGGGTACTTGGGATATTTTTATAATATAACACTTTACAGTACATATGGTGCTACTTTACCGCACTAGTGCGAAAATTAGCATATTACGTTACTGTGTCGAACATTTAAAGGGCCATATGTACTGTAAAACGTTGGACGATACATGTGCGAATAGGTAATTCGCAACTTGTGTCGATTTAAAACACTCCCTTCCGTCGTGTTTTAATTTATCGCCACTCGTTTCGAATTTCCTATTTTTCGCACTTGTATCGTAATGTACTGTTTCAACACACTTGCTCAAAATAGTGTTTTTATTCCACCGATTTTTGGCTTATAATCCTAGATATTAAATTTTTTTTAGGCTACCTCCCCTACACGTAAAGTGGGGGTGAATTTTTTTTTCGCTTCAACCTTAGAGTGTGGGGTATCGTTGGAAAGGTCTTTCAAAACTAATAGGGGTTTTCAAGAAATATTTATTGATAAAGTAAATATATTCGGAGATAATCGCTCCGAAAGAAAAAAAATCTGCCCCCCCCCTCTAACTTTTGAACCATAGGTCCAAAAAATATGAAAAAAATCGTGGAAGTAGAGAGCTGTTTTTGAGTTATCGCAAAAGTTATCCCTCCATAGTAAAAAGACTTACTTTAATTAGGTACTGATTATGCAAATTTGCCTCTTTATTTAACTTAGGTGAAAGGTACCGTTTCATCCCTTGGTTAACAATTTACTATACTTTAAGCTCCAGTTTAGCTTATTGTGACGGAAGAGTAACTACGGAACCCTACACTGAGCGTGGCCCGACATGCTCTTGGCCGGTTGTTTATTTCAGTATATTATACCGCTCGTGCTTTTTCATTATATTATCCGAGTGAGTTAAGAAGGTAACTGATTGCTAATACGAGTAATATGTATGGAAACGGAGCCTTCTTAAATTGGTCGAGTAGATTTTACAACGTGGACTGGCGGGGGACCGGCCGGCCGCCGGCGGCGGGGCGAGGGGCGGCAGGCAGTATGACAGATGCAACACTGCATACTAACCGATTTAACAATTAAATTTTGATTAATATGAAAGTTTCTTATTTCTCGCAAGTGTGTTGAAAAACGTCGTATGAAACGCGTGTGCTATGGTCATTACACACATCGGCTTTCTTATTGCGCGCTCGCTTGCAGCTCGCGCGCACAATATCGTCTCGTGTGTAATGACCAACTTAGCACACTTGTATCAAAATGTACTAATTTTTATGTTTGAGTGAGGCGAAGGTCTCCCATTCAGAACGGTCAAAAATACAAATACAACAACAACATGCTTTCAGATGTCCGGTTATTCTGCACTACTGGTTGCATTTTTTCAAATTGTTGTGTGTCAAGTTTTGTGATAACTGACCTGCTAGCATGAGTTGCGTTCTCGCGCGCGAGTCCATACTTGAAGTCGCGCAAGGTGTAAGGAGTCGCGCGCGAGAACGCAACTCATGCTAGCAGGTTAGTTATAAATGATTTGACAATTCCCTCTTTGAAAGAATTCAATAAATAAATAAATATTATAGGACATTGTTACACAAATTGAGTAAGTCCCACAGTAAGCTCAATAAGGCTTGTGTTGAGGGTACTTAGACAACGATATATATAATATACTTATAAATAATTATAAATGCTTAAATACATAGAAAACACCCATTACTCAGTAACAAATATTCGTGCTCATCACACAAATAATTGCCCTTACCAGTATTTGAACCCGGGACCATTGGCTATATAGGCAGGGTCAATTGCCCACTAGGCCAGACAGGTCGTGAAGGTTAAATATAGTGGAGCTATGCGCATTTGCGAGGTCTGCTTAGAATCATTAGCTATTTCGATGGTAATTAGACAAAAAAGTACAATTTATCAATCATAAATTGGGCACATACCTATCATCAGTAACTGTACCATGAGTTGATACTTGACTTTTACGTTAGCCATTGCGTAAACTCGATCGCTCATCTCGCTCGCACTGATGTATTGATGCGAATGCGAACGAACAGTGAACGTCAAATGTCAACACGTGGTAGCCGGGCAGGTTTGATAGAGATTTATTTTCCATGTAGGCATATTACAATGCTCATATGAACGTCAAATAAAGCTACACCTCTAACCCGAGATTTAAATCCCTCCTAAATTGTAGGGTATCCCAATATGATCAAGAAACTCGGCGTTTGGTGGGTGCAACGACGATTGACCCTGTAATCTCCGCAGGCAAGGCCGAGGGGCTCCAGCGGCGGCGCCGCGGCCCCAGCAGTTCCGACCGACGGCCGCCGTGCGCCCCAACACGGGCTGGTTGCCCCCGCCACGGAACCCCTTATACGACAACTCGGCGCTAGTCAGGCAGCTAACGCAGCCCTCATATCCACCTCCACAGGTACGCCCACTTTCCAAGTGTAATAATTCCCGCAGATTTGTTTCTAAGTTTAATATCATCGTTCACAGACGTTACTTGATACAAAAAAATCTTACTTGATAGGTTCATAAGGTTGTTCTTGAGGTTTTTGTATATACTTAGTTATTAATTTTGTATTAAGCAGAAACGATGCCATAAAGGTAAGATATAATTTTAATTAAGAGTGGAAAAAAATCCTCTTTTTTTTCTAATGTTTATAATGTCATGATTTATTTATGTTTACATTTAAGATAGCAGTTAAATAATAATTATACCGTGACAACATTATTATGTTACCCCGATTAATACAGGGGTAGTTGGGAAAATAACATTATACTGAACACGATTTAACATTATGTCAAAACACGGTAGTTTTAGCAGGTGGTGGGGACACGGTAAATGTTGGACAGGCTCGTTCACTTGGGTTGAGGCTGTCAAAGAGGAAGCATCGTAATGAACTGGTTAGGTCAGAGTACCTGCAAGTATCCCGATTGCTGTAGTAGTAATAGTTTAGGGTAACCATGCAATAAGAAGCACTATAAATCAGAAGTGTTAACGTACCACTAACCCACATTGGGATTTTGAGATTTATTTTGATTCTTAAGTTTTATGAAACGTAAGTTATAGAAATAAAAAGTATTTTATTTCATGAGTTTAGGACGATTTACATGCTTCAGATATATGTTTTTGGCGACTGCTTGTAAGTAACTATTATATGTATTAGCAATTTAAAAAAATGCATGATGAAGTTGCAGGTAGCTTTAAAACTCGTGAGTAAAAATAGTCATTAAGAAGTATATCTTACCACTTCTTTGCAAGCAACTGAAAACAATAAATTGGCTGGTAGTTTATTGTGATAGATAATGAATTTATGATAATTTAGACAGATAATATTAAATGATTGTTGTAAATCATATGATGGCCCAAGAAAGTTAATTAAATATATATTATGATAATAAAAGTTCCTTTAAGACATCAGTATATGAGGCATCATGACCAGAAATAAATTAGTTTTGTCATTTTTACACATGGAATAGGTTATGCTTTCCTATATATTTTTTTCTTTGATAAGAATTTTTAAAAGCATTTATGTATTTCATTGTTGTACACGTCATGATTTATGTTCAATGCAGCAGTTTTAGTTAAATCTATACGAAATCAGTGAATTGGTAGTAGTAAAATAGAATACCTCGTTGGACAGCACTAAAATGCGAAATAATAAGTACCTATTTATAGACATATTTTTGTCGAAATAAATACCTACGTTTAATGGTGGCAGTGACAGTGTTATACAGGTGACAGTGTTACACATGTTATCTGTAAATTTTACTCCAATTTAGCTAAAATTGTATGAGACTCATAGTTTATTTATGCTAATGAAAGCCTTACAGTTGAAAGCGGGCTAGCATAAAAATATAAGTAAATACAGATACTTATTTAAAGTAAGCTAGTGTACAACAACGTAAACAAGCGTTTTGTGTAGTATATACTTATGTAGTTTTAATAACATGAGTAATATTAAGAGGGTAATATTAAGAGTTTGGACGTGAAAGATGAGATAAATAGAATAGCAGATTCATAATGTGAGCGTACATTATGGTAAATTTACATGAGCGAATGTAAATTAGATGATAGTACTTCATAATGTGAGCGTACATTACGGTAAATTTACATGAGCGTATGTAAATTGGGATAGTTTTTCATAATGTGAGCGTACATTATGGTAAATTTACATGAGCGTATGTAAATTAGATGATGATAGTTTTTCATAATGTGAGCATACATTATGTAAATTTACTTGAGTGTAAGTAAATTAGATGATGATAGTTCTTCATAATGTGAGCGTACATTATGGTAAATTTACATGAGCGTATGTAAATTAGAAGATGATAGTTTGACATAACGTTCTGACGTTGCATTATCTTATACCTTTGAACGAGCAATTCTTGTATATATACATAGTTTTCTGTGGTCTCGGAAACGGCTCTGGCGATTTCGCTGAAATTTGGTATATGGGGGTTTTTGGGGGTGTACAGTCGGTCTAGATTAGTCTTGTGTTTGAGAAGGCGCGTGTTTTCGAGTTTTAATGCGTTTTTCTTTCGACGCAGAATGTGGTCGCTGATTTCGTGTTGCTGGCCACTGTCCGTCTGGTCCGGCGGGTTGGGACGCGGACGGCTAGAAACGAGTGTTACGGGTTCGAATCTCGCCCGGTGACTAACCTTTGTTTTTTTTTATATGTTCAAGTTTATATATAATTTTTAATTTTTATTGTTTTGGACAGGTTTGGTTTGGTAAAAAAATGAGCTATGTAATAAGAGAAATTGGCAATAGATGGCGTTACTCTGTGACAAGTGCTGTAAGGTTGAATTCGATTGTAAATAATAATAATTGTCAGTTCACATTTTACTCTTTAAGTTTATGTAGATTATCGCCTATTATACGCCACCATATTGCAATGGATAGTTGTAGCCAAGCGGAGCTCGGTCGCCCAGGTACTAGTAATTTTAAATGAGCGTATCTAAGAGATCTTAATGAAACATAAAGAGATTTGTTATGGGCTAGAAGCCTGAAATAGACAATCCTTTTTTTATTTTTTGTTAATGAGATAATTTAATTGGGTTAAATGACACTATACTTATGTATAATGTGACAATGGATTTTGACAGTGTGTAAATTTAAATGCATTGATTCTAAATCACTTATTTAGTATTAAACGACAATATAGAACTTGGAAAGAAGTTATGATAATTAAACTCATGCAGAGTCTGTGTAAAATTGCTGGTCAATCATATGGTCTACTAGTATGATTTAAAGTTACGCAGGTACACGATATATAATAACAATGTGAGAGAGCATTATGGTAGCTTAACATAAGCGAAGGTAACTTAAGAGAAGTTAACTCAAGTTTTTGTATGACAATAATAAATAATATATTTATTAGCATGAGAGCGAGTATTGAGAGTTTGTTGTATACAGAACTATTCAGTGTCAGTGCCAGATGATAGTTTTGTTAAAGACAACAAAGAGCGAAAGAAATATAATTTATAACGAATTTGTTTGTTTCACTGATGAAAATATTTTATCACGTCAGCAGCTCGAACAAGGGTAATTTGCTGCTTAAAAACAGTGAGCAAAATCACATTTTGCTCACCGAGTGAGACAAAATAACATTCAAGTGACCTTTAGAGTCGAATGTCATTTCAACGAGCGGGGCCTAATACAAGTTCGGAATATTTGAACAAAAAAAAGTGCATACGTAATTCAACGGTATATTGACGGTTTATAAAAGACCCCCGAAATAAGTCAGACCGCATCGTTCCAAAACACCCTACGAGTCTTCATTCGTAATAATTAATTAATGAAATAAAAGATTAAAATTTAATAAAAACACCATATTTTACGTATTTTATTATACAATCAAAACAAGCACTCGAAGAAATATCAAACTTTGCTTTCTTGTTGTACAAATAACTATTGTTCAATCAAGTTATTTAACTTTTGTTGGACGTGAGAGTGCGTCTAAAATTTGATTATCGATTGACGTGAGCATGCGTCATGGAAGTAGGAAATTTTTTGACGTAAGAGTTCGTCTGAAATATGATTTGTGCTTGACGTGAGTGTGCGTCAAGGAAGTTGAAAATTATTTGACGAGAGAGTGCGTCTTAAATTTGATTTTTATTTGATGTGAGCGTGCGTTTTAAATTTGATTTTTGTTTATCGTGAGAGCACGTCAAGGAAATTGTTTTTTATTTGACATGAGCATACGTCAAGGTAGTTAGAAGTTATTTGACGTGAGAGTACATCTGAAATTCGATTTTTGTGTGAAGTGAGCGTGCGTCAAGGAAAGTAAACATTAAAGTACGTGAGAGTACATCTTAATATTTTATTTTTGTTTGACGTGAGGGTTCGTCACGGATGTTGAGAATTAGATGAAATTGTTTGTTTTTTGACGGAAGTGTACACATTGAAATTGCGAATTATAAAATGCGAATGTGCGAATGGTGAATTCTGTATGACTAGTTGCTAAAGATTTGACTATGGTGGTCGCGAGAACGAGACGGATGTTTTTTTTTTAGTCCAGATAAGATGACTAATCTTTTCTTTGATTGTTCATAAATTATATTCTAACGTGACATTGCAAGTAATATTTACAGTATTTAGTACGATGACGAGAATGCAACTGGTTATTGATGGAATGATAATAAAAAAAAGTAATTTGTAGCTTATATTGATTTTTAATTCCAACAAGCATACGTATGTATTGATTAAACGGAGATACAGAATCACAATAGTGACTTGTGAGAGCTGTAAGTGAAATATGAAAAAAACGGAACGTTTGTAGCGAACGTTCGTTCTCTTGAAATGGTTCATATATTTTTTATTTTATATATGGTTGAAATTAAAATAACCCTGAGCATACGCCTCAAATTTTGGAGAGATGAATCAAACGAAGGATGAATTAGTGAAATTACACTCTTATGAAGATAAGAATTATAGATTTTTATCGACGCTGGCAGTTTCACGACTGTCGTGTGTGGAGATATACTTACGCGATTTTTTTAGATATAGAATTTACAGTGGCCTTGTGAGAAGAGAATATAAAGTATAAGTGGGTAAAATGTAAGACAGCGTCTTGATTACAAGTTAGATCGAAATTAAGTTTGATCTCCGTTAAATTCTATAATACAGAGTATCAAATATTTTATTTTATGAAATGAAGTAAAAAAAAAAAGTATAACAAAACCTAATGGTTTACATCTACCTAATGATAGATGGTAAAATGAGAAGAGAGATAAGTTATACATAGAAAACATATTGTATGTGTGTGAGCATTGTCCGATTGAAATGGTTAATACTATTAATAGATGCTAAAATGAAAAGAGAGACAAGTTGTACACAGAGAACAGATACTGTATGTCTGTGACTATTGTTCGATTGAAATGTGTGTTACAATTAATATTTTTTACAAAAAAAATTGTTAGAATTTGGGGAAGTTTTTCTTTTTTTCTATGAAAAAACAGTTGTTTGAATTTCGGGTGTTGAGCCAGATGAAGAACGTAATTGAACATGAATGCGTTTAATGCTTGAGCATTGATTAAGGCTCTTGAGTTTGATATAGTGATCCAAAACTGAACTGCAGAAATTTAAACCGTCGTGAGTAATGATACAGTAGCAAGTACGTAAAGTGACTGAGTTCTAACACAGATCGAGGTTTTCTTTCTTTCTTTCGAGTAAAGAGATTTGCCTTTAAGCAGGAAATTGAAAAGTATCGAGGTACTTAGGTAGGTAAGCAGAAGCCGGTATACTAGAGAAAAAGATATTGAAAGTTTATACGAGATTGATAAATATAACAGAAATTAATTGTCATTTGACGGGATAAAGAGACTTATAATGGATAGACCAGAGCAGTGTGAGTAATCTTTTTGAGAGGTGGACAAAATGCATAGTTAAAATAGAATAGAAATATTTTATTGACAAACTGTGTACAGGTGATGTCATTACAGGCTAAAGTATCAAGTTACCCAGTTTGAACATGAAATTAACTACAAGCTAGTAGTATTTTCATAAATGAATTCTGGGTTTTCTTAATGCAACCAATAATTAAGACACGAAACAGTATTGCAAAAGTTTGCTGTAGTTTGTTAGCTTACTTATAGTAGAACAATTCGTGATCTCTTGTGAGTCGATAGTGAAATGAGAAACAGAAACGTAAATAATGACCCAAACAGTTAAAAAAAAAGAGAGGCGACAAGATAGAGGTATAATAGAAGATTTGAAAATATGATGCCTGAAAAAATTTAACGCATATGTTCGAACAATAGGATAACTAATAAATAAGTGTTGAACGTAGTAAAAGAAAGGAATTATTAAAATTATTGAAAAAATACAAAAACAATAGAGCAGAGAGATTGGGTATAACATACAGCTGTTTCTTTATAATTGATATCGAGAGGAATATGGAACAAAATAGGAGTATAGAAAGATGATTGTATCCTATCAAATACTTAAAAGACATGACACGATTGACTGATTCGAGTTAGCTGATGATCAGGAGTTTATCAAATGAAGTGGATGCTAATAAACCTATCCATGTTTAGTTGAGCTTTTGTAAATATTATAGTATACACGTCGCTTTATCGATGTAAAAATAAACTTTTGTTCAATTTAATCCACTCAGAACAACATAGTTGACTAAATGACTACTTATACGCAGTCTTGAGGAAAGATACATGTGTTAGAGTTGTAGCTCCTTTTTAGTATCCAACAAGCTAAATATGATAGTATTAAAAATAGTAAAATGAAATTGTGATAACATTTGACATCTTATATTGGCAATGGATGTTTAGTGTTTTTTGACTGAATTTTTGAGTCGCAAACTCTTGTGACAGCGAGTTCGTGAAATTGATTAAACTTTTGGGATAATTAACTCGATGTTGTTGATGATCAGTATTAGAAGAAATATCTTTATATATATATGTGAAATTTTAAATAATTGTTAATTATTTTCATGTTTCGATAGATTAGACGATATTCATATTGCATTTTGAGATATTGTACAGACATTAGACAATAGAGACATTGTTGTATGAGTATATTTTATGCACACGAAGTTCTAACTATCATAATTTTGAAGTAACTTTAATTATTATTCGAATAAAAAGGTGTTAAATGTATAGAAATGCATTAAATAAGAGATCAGAGGTAATTATCATGGATTAAACGAGATATTCCGTTAAATAAAACTAATTATTATTAATAAAACGAATGAATGCAGATGGACGCATAATGTTGAAGTGATAAGTGCTAACAAATAAACAGTAACAGGATAGTGCCTATATAAGCATATGTATACCTACCTATGGAGATTACCAAAATACCAAATGTTATAGTATAATAAATATGTTTTACTGTACGACTTAAATATAGAACAAATATAGTATAGAGTAGACTTCAGACAGTACAAGAGTATCTCAGGTAAACAGATTTTGAGTAGTCGAGATTGTAAAGTAAACAACAGATCGGACATATTGCAAACGATTTGTTGTATCCATGGGATTTGTGACAAAGGCTAACAAGTGAAAAAAAGTAGGCACTTGAGTGTAGATGATGATAATTGCCCTAAATATAGATTACGTAGGGAAACAGGGAAGATAAAGGAACAATTATTCAGAAAGATCAATAGAGAGACGAATCTTTTGTTTGCAGATTGAATGGTGATTATCTAGAATTGGTTGGAAGTTATATTTACATAACTAACGTTTGAAACTTAGCAAACGCGGTGTTCAGTTCGAACGATTCAATATAATTTGTACTTGTAGTACCTATGGGAGTATGCGTTGTAACAGCATCAGTTAGTAGCGATGTTAAAGTTAGATAATTACGACGGGACAGATAAGATAATTGAGTTGAACGCAAATGTACATGGTCATATTTCGCAAGTTGAAAGTATAAAAATATGATACAGATATCCAGAAAACGTTTTAAACTGCTACGTAGTTCCTGAAATTCAAAAGTGGAAGTAGTAAAAAACGATGTATAATTTATAAAAAAAAACGAATGAAAAAGAGATGTGTGAGAAAAGAGTGCATAGACGATAGAGATTTGACGTATCTGTAGAGTTATTAGTAGCGTTACAAGGTAAATACGCAATAAATTGTATGTAATAAGCTTAATGAGGATAGTTAGTTAATATAGTATTTACCTGACGATAATAACAAGTAACGCCCAAATAAGCTATAGATATAGGTTTGACAGAACAGTTATTTATTTAATCTTTATTGCACAAAAGAAAACCTTATTTATTAAAAGGCGGACTTAATGCCATGAGGCACATTTGGGGTTATTGTCTTTTTAGTAAAGATATATCTGTTATGGTTTGCTAATTATCATAATTTATATTGTTTACAAAAGTAATACAAGATATTGGAAGAAAAAAAAGCTCGTAGAGGTTTAAGGCAAGATAATATTAATAAAAATGTGGACTTCGATCAATGACATGAACAATATATTATGGCATAGATGTAGTCCTAGAAAAAAATATATATATAAAGAAAAAAATGGATTTTATTGGATATGACAATAATTTGATTTGGTAGTTTCAATCATTGTTTAAATTAAATGAACTTGAGTTTTTAGTATTGACACTTGTAATTTATATTGATGTCAAAGGCGTATCTAGCAGTGCTTTAGTCACCTTAAAAGCAGTATACGGGAATCTTATGTTAATGTATAAATACAACCAATTATTGAAACTGAAACTTTTGCAAAATGTTTGGCATCCTTTGAAATTTCAAGACACAAAATTTAATTACCTCAAGGACACTTTAGTATCACCCCTAGCAGAGTTGTATAATAGCCTCTGAAAGCGATGTTATTCAAGGTGGCATTTGAATAAAGAAATTGTCGTGTGTTATTGTCATACGAACACCCATTATGAAATGAGTAGTATTATTAACAATCAGAGCAATCTTTTAAATAAAAAAGTACAAAAACTTGAACATTGTTATAGGTATTGTTACCTATAACAATCCAATTATACGTTTATATAAGTTTGACACTTCACATGCAGATATGGATCCAGAGACATAATATTGTAAATGTGTAAAATTTCAACTGAACTTAATAGTTTTGAGCTGAACACAGGACTAATGACTATAAAGATTGTCACGTCGACTTCAGAGTTAAAGCCATTTAGGGGTTAAATATTATCTCTAACCTATTGCTACGTTACGTAACGATTAATACATGAATGGAGTAAGATGAAGTCTACATTAACGCAATGTAGTATAATACAATATTGGGTCAAGAAAGGTTTGATTGTTAAATGTAGAACTGAAACAGATAGTGCTGAAGTCGAACCACTTTTGCCTGTAAAACATCGGGTATTGAATTAAATCAAAGACAAGTTTTAACGGACAGAAGTAATGTTTGGTTTTTTGAGAAAACAAAACAAACTTTATACATAATAAAAACTGAGCTTTGTCTGTTTTTTTTAGTTATACGAAATTAACAACAGGTATTAAGATTTTTCATTAACGTAGCAAAATGCTAATGTCACGGCATAGTAGTAAGTTATATGAACAAGGGGAAACAGAAGACCGAATGTCATGATATTATTTTCATGTATCTCATTATAATTTTATTTAACACATTTCCTGATTATGTAAATGTATCAATTGTGATAAGTTAAGTTTCAATTTACTTCATTAGAAACTGTTTTGACGCTTTAAATAATTTTTCACGGTTGGTGTAAGATTTAAATCGATCTAGCTTTTAGTGAGAAGGTTCGTGCGCCGGAGTCATGCACGAAGTTGGATGGCCGAATGTCATGATTTATTTATGTTTACATTTAAGATAGCAGTTAAATAATAATTATACCGTGACAACATTATTATGTTACCCCGATTAATACAGGGGTAGTTGGGAAAATAACATTATACTGAACACGATTTAACATTATGTCAAAACACGGTAGTTTTAGCACGTGGTGGGGACACGGTAAATGTTGGACAGGCTCGTTCACTTGGGTTGAGGCTGTCAAAGAGGAAGCATCGTAATGAACTGGTTAGGTCAGAGTACCTGCAAGTATCCCGATTGCTGTAGTAGTAATAGTTTAGGGTAACCATGCAATAAGAAGCACTATAATACTTAGTTATTATTCTTAGTATCTACGCTATTAATAACTTCTACCTTTATTTTCAGCCCGGTATCCAACGCATGCCGGGCATGATGGCAGCGGGCCCATCCACCGGGGCGGCACCAACTCCACAACGGACTTACATATGGAGTGGCGTGTTGGAGTGGATGGAGAAAGGCAAGAACCCTGGCGACCAGCAGAAGGTTACCAAGCATCTTCCATGCCAAGTAAGTCAGTTATTGACAGAGCAAGCGCGTTTTCGTCTTAGCTTGGGCTAAAATGCTTTCATTTGTCCGCCTGTCCTCCAGAGGTCGCATTTCTCAACCGATTCTCGTGAAATTTTATGAGCAGGTATGAAATTGTCCTTATTGATTCACAGAACAACAGACTTTCAGAGCATCTAGCTATGATTGGTAGAAATAGGTTGGAGAACAGAACAGTCCTTCTATTTGGAGTTTGAGCAACTTTTTGGTGTACTTTTTGCTTTTTTGTAAAAAATATATTAGAAAATTAAAAAAAAAATCAAACAGCAATGGGGTTCGCGAGTTATATAACTCACAGAGCAACTAGCTATATTTGGTGAAAATTGTTTGGAGTACAGTCTTAGTAAATGATGGGATCTGATCAAGTTCCTTGGGAAGGTGGTTGAAGTCAGGAGCTGTACCAGCTCATCAAGGGACTTACATATGGAGCAGCGTGTTGATGGAGAAAGGAAAGAATCCTAGCGACCAGCAGAAGGTTACCAAACATCTTCCCTGCCAAGTGAGTGTCACAACTTGGCTATGTTTAGTGAAATAGTTTCAACTTTCAAGATCAGTTCTTTTCTATTTCATGAAAAAATTTGAGCCACTGACATGGGAAGGTGTTTTTTATGTACTACTTCGGTGGCAAAAAAGCATACGGCTCACGGTAAGCAGTCTCCGTAACCTATGGATGCCTGCAACTGCAGAGGTTTTGGCAACCTAACTCAACGGCTGGAACAGACTATGAGTAGGGTCTAGTGTTATTTGTCTGTTGTTTTTTGTAAGGTTTGGCCAGTTGCGCTCTGCTCTAGATCTGGAATGACATCCGATGTACTGTGCTTTATCACACAAATCAAAGAAAAAATTCTGAAAAGAATTCTGGTGACTAGCACAAGATCACCAAGTATCTGCCATGCCAATTACTTAAATCAATTATTTTATCATCTAGCTCTGATTGGTAGAAATAGGTTGGAGTACAGTTCTTCTATTTGATGAAGGGATTTGAGCAACTTTTTGGTGTGTTATGTTTTGCTTCTATGTAATATTATTTACCTTTACCCTTTCAGGTATCAGCCAACTCAAAGGACATAGAGCCAGAGCTGAAGGTGGACACGTGGCCCAACAAGCTTCTGATGCAGCTGATGCCAAAACAGCTGATCAGCAACATCGGAGGGCAGTATCTCAAGGATAGCAAGTCTGTGCTGTTCCATCTCCAGCAAAACGAGGCTTTGGAAGCGCTTACCAAAGTCATGGTCAACGGATTTGTAAGTAAATTTTAATTAACTTCTTATTTAACAGAATCAAAGCCATTTCTAATGAGAAATTGTTAATTTTTGACCTCATTGGATGAAAAGTTTCCAATTTTTAACTTCAAATAAGTAGAGCGTCACCCCAAATGTACCAGGCGATCATAATACGCTAAGAGTAGCACGCGCTGAGGCTGAAACAGCTGAATAACATCGGAGGGCAGTATCTTAATAGTATTTTTCCTACTCCTCTACTGTTATCTGTCATTTATGCATTCATTAACACGAATATAAGAACATACATAAAAGATTTCAAGAAAAGTCTATATTGTCTATTCCTCATAAAAGCTCTTGTGCTTTTATAAGCTATAATGTTACTGCGATTAATGGCTACCAACCTAACAAAACCAAAACGAATACAGTTTTAAACTAAGTGCATTGCTGCCAACTTACAAAATATTCATTTGGTTGCATAGTAAAAATAATTACTTCATAAGTCAGAAACACGCATGTGACACCTGTAATATAGCAACACCCATAGACTACGAAGACCGCTTAGCGTTGCTTGTTAGTCTCCGTAGGCTACGGTGGCCAAAATTGAGAAAAAAACTGTCCAAAAAATTAATTTAGCAAGTAGCAAGTACCAGGGCCTCATGAGTTACGAGGAGGTGTCGCCGACCGGCCGGCCGCGGCCCGGGGCGGGCCGGGCGCGTAACAAGGTATGCTCGCGCGTCTTGGCTATATACTTTTGCTGTAATTTGTTTACCTAAATTAAGATTTATTTTTGTTGACTCGTAGGAAAAATATTGTATGCAACGTTGTATAAGTAGGTCAAAAAATTCTCTTGGCGTATTCCTTTACAATGTTCGCCTACGCCTTCGGCTCCGGCTCACATTGTAACTCACGCCACTCGCCTTTTTTGACCCTTCTTATACAACTGTTGCATAAAATACTATTATGCAACAGTTGTATAAGAAGGGTCAAAAAAGGCGAGTGGCGTGAGTTACAATGTGAATTTTTTGGACAGTTTTTTCTCAATTTTGGCCGCCGTAGCCTACGGAGACTAACAAGCAACGCTAAGCGGTCTTCGTAGTCTATGGGTGTTGCTATATTACGGGTGTCACATGCGTGTTTCTGACTTATGAAGTAATTATTTTTACTATGCAACCAAATGAATATTTTGTAAGTTGGCAGCAATGTAACTTAGTTTAAAACTGTATTCGTTTTGGTTTTGTTAGGTTGGTAGCCATTAATCGCAGTAACGTTATAGCTTATAAAAGCACAAGAGCTTTTATGAGGAATAGACAATATAGACTTTTCTTGAAATCTTTTATGTATGTTCTTATATTCGTGTTAATGAATGCATAAATGACAGATAACAGTAGAGGAGTAGGAAATGATCATTACATATAACAAGAGCTGAAGGTAGACACGTGGCCTTGTTGGGCTCTTAATGCCAAAATAGCTGATCAGCAATATCGGCGGGCAGTATCTCAAGGATAGCCAATCTGTGCTGTTCCATCTTCAGCTAAACGATGCTTTGGAAGCGCTATTACTAAAGTCAAGATCAATGGATTTTTAAGTACATTTTAATTAACTTCTTATTTAACGGAATCAAAGCAATTTATAGTGAGAAATTGTTAATTTTAAACCTCATTGGATCGAAAAGTTTCAATTTTTTTTACCTCAAATCAGTCGAGCGTCACCCCAAAAGTACCAGGCGTTCATAATCCGCTAAGAGTAGCACGCGCTGAGACTGAGACAACTGAGTAACATCGGAGGGCAGTATCTCAAAGATCATTACATAGAACAAGAGCTGAAGGGTAGACACGTGGCCCTGTTGGGCTTCTTATGCCAAAATAGCTGATCAGCAACATCGGCGTTTCCAGGTTTGGCATAAATTGCCTCGAATATAAATAATGGGTTGTTTTATTCTCCTGTTGTACAATCTACAATTTTTAGGGTTCCGTACAAAAGGGATCCTTATGGTGCGACTCTGTCCGTCCGTCTGTCTATCTGTCTGTCACATCGCTAAATATCTCGAGAACGACTTAAGCTATCGATTTGAAATTTGGAACAGTTATGAATAACGCTAACCCAGACACATTAAAAGTATTTTTTTTTATTAAATATGGAAAATACCCAATATTAAAAGGGGTCAAAATTTCAAAGTCTAGTGACTAGGTCAAGTGGGGTATCATTTGAAAGAGCTCAAATTGTACATTCCAAAACCTTTTTAACCGACTTCAAGATTTCAAAAGGAGGAGGTTATCAATTCGGTGTGTTAGTTTTTTTTTCTTCTTAACTCCGTCATTCCTGAACCGATTTTGAAAATTATTTTTTTGTTTGAATCTATATATATACAGATTGGTCCCGTTTTTGTTTGTCAAAACTCAGTTCTGATGATGGGATCCATGAGGAATCGAGGGAACTCTTCAAATGTGAAGAGCATGCATATAGTGTTTTTGTATTTTCATCAACAAATCAAGCATTTACATTTAAAAAGTGACATTTGATGAAGTGAAACTGCTGATGATGATCAGAATGGAACTCTTCAACGACGCATAGTTCACGTTTGGCGATTTGTCCTCTTCGCTGTGTTTGTGAAGCAAATTAGATTTTTTGACAATTTTTTGTCAAGTTTGAGTTCTGACGGTGGGGTCCATGAGGCATCGTATAGTGATTTTAGTATTTCCATCATTAAATCAAGCATTTACATTTGACAAGCATTTACAAGTGACATTTGATGAAACGGAACTGCTCATGATGAACAGAATGGAACTCTTCAACGCCGCATAGTTCACATTTGGCAATTTGTTCTCTTGGCATGTTTGTCAAGCAGTTAGGTTTTCAAGGTACATTTTTATCAAGATTGAGATTTGATGAATTGAGGGTACTTCTCGACTCTTTTATGTAAACTTATAGCCATTTATAAAATTATTTCATGCATGGTGTGAAATAATTTATTTTAGATATAGTCAAATACCTTATTGCAGGTATTTTACCAGTCTTTTTAATTTCATTGTATAAAATCCTAAATCAACAATAATCTTTCTTTCACCGGTCTCCCTCATTGAAGTCGGTTTTTTCTTTTATTTTTTGATAGAGAAATAAAATTGATTTATGAAGGAAAATGTGATAAAAAAATACTGTGTACACAAATATACTTAGTATAGGTACTTCTATTCAAAAGTTTTTCGCCTTTATAGTTACACGAGATAATTCATAGTTTGTACGGAACCCTCGGTGCGCGAGTAAAGCGAACTCGCACTTGACCAGTTTTTTTTTACAAATACTTATTCATGTATATTTCACAGGCCGGTTGCGTCCACTTCTCGCCGATGTCTTCCCCGCCGCAATGTGACATCAAGGTGTTGATCCTACTGTACACGCCTGACAAGAAAGCTTATCTAGGCTTCATACCTAACAACCAGGCTACGTTCGTCGATCGATTACGAAAGGTAAATTAGCAACCTAAAAATCCCCCCCCCCCCCCCCCCCCCTCCCACACACATACAACACTCATCTACACAGACAGACAACGGGAGACATCAAATAAATAAAAGCTTGTAAAAAACTGACAGGCAGATGTCTGTAGTCAAAGTTTGCAAGTTAAATTTGACCCACTTCCCGGTTTCCGATGAAGCTGAAAATTTGCATACACATGTAAATCGGGTGACAATGCAATATTATGGTACCATCGAGCTGATCTGATGATGGAGACAGTATTAGTTGCATGTGGAAAGAAAAGTGGACTACGGTGACTGCTTACCATCAGGTGGGCCATATGCTTGTTTGCCACCGACGTAGTATTAAAAAAGTACAGGCAGTGATAAAAACTTGTACCTAAAATGTAATTTTTGCCGGAAACTAGTGAACAAGAATGAGCCCGGAGAAAAGTACTTCTTCTTTTAAAAATGGCTTCCATTAATTATGATGATTCGTTATTCGTATTCGCGGGCTGGGTTTCCGCAACTCGACGTCGCAATTCATGATTTCGCCACTGTTAAGTGTAGTTGCTATTTTTAGGACATACGGTGTAATGGCGCTTATATTATATACTATCCACGAAATTTTATGGAAATATGTTGAAAAAAACAATCGACATCAAAGTAATAAGTTTTTGGCAAAGATTTCATTTTTGGTACAAGCTTATATGGCTGACTGTTTTTTTTCTTTCCATATTATCATAATATTGCATTGTCATCCGATTTACATATGTGTGCAACATTTCAGCTCAATCGGAAATCGGAAAATGGGACAAATTTAGCTTCCAAGATTAACTAACTAACATACATACTAACAGGGTAAATTATATAAAAATTTTGTAAAAATCTACTCAGTTATGATTCTGATCAGATCTTTTAATGTCATTTCAGAAGAATCAGATCTGATTCTTCTGAAATGACATTAAAAGTACAAGACTAATTATATCGTATATTACAGGTGATTCAGCAACAGAAGATGACGCAGATCATCAAGCAGATGCCTCCGGCCGCCAGCGCGGCGCCCATGCCCGGCGCCATGCCCACGGCCACCATGGCGGGTAAGCCACTCACCACTGGGGGCCTACCGCGATAACCGAAATTCGAAAATTGCGGGGATCTTTCTCTTCTACTCTCACTAAGACGTAATAAGAGTGACGGAAAAATGCCCACAATTGACGAACTTCGATATTCGCGGTTATAGCCCTGGTGTGTTGCATGCATAGAGTGCTCACTCCATACATCAGTTTTGTTACCAAAACGCTTATTTTCGTAGTCGACATCTAGCGTCGAGTAGCGGAATTATTACTCTTGCAGTGATAAGGAGGGAGGGAAGAGAAGGGGGAAGGATGTTGTGTTAACTTCAACATTAACTGAACATTGTACTGATTTTTGGGGTTCCGTAGTCGGGTGTAGGGTATCGTTGGATAGATCTTTCAAAACAAACACGGGTCTCGTCTCGAACAACATTTTTTATAAAGTTAATATTTTCGGAAATTATCGCCCCGAAAAGAAAAAGATCTGAAATTCTTACTCTATTATTCGTGTAATTTTTTTTCCTAATCTCTTTCGTATCGTAAAATTTGTAACATTGCTTTTATTAAAATAATTTCGTTGAAAACAAAATAGTCAAATATGTGGCGTCACACTAGGGGTTTCCAAATGTGATCAGGTGTGACAAGGAGTGGGGGAGGGGTAAAAAAATAATGTAATATGTGTGATGTAATTGGATGTCCTGTAATGACATATTTACGGCGTACATTAAATGCATTGTATCGAAGCGAAGGATTCTAAAATAAGAGCCCGAGCGTAGTGAGGGATTCAAGTGTTAACTCCCAATGTGGAAACAATATTTAAGCTAAAAAAATATTATGCAAAAAAGTAAAAAAATTGTGTCCTGGAACAGAACAGTGCCACTTTGATCCCTCCTAGTAGGGAAGAAAAATGCCATTTTATACCCTCTAGCAGGGAAGAAAAAGCTCTTTCCTGAATAGATGATGTGAATAGTTTTTTACGATACAAATGCAGAAAATAAGAAATTCGCAACGAGTGGTGATACATTATTAAAACACGACCGAATGGAGGCTAAATCGACACGAGTTGCGAATTATATTAATATTCGCACGTGTATCTTACAACGTTTTACAGTACATATGGCTCTTTAAAGTTTTGACATATGCACGAAAAGTGCTCATTCCCGCACGCGTGCGGGAAAGTAGCACCATATGTACTGTAAAAGATTTATATGAATTTGTGCAGGTGCAGGGACAATGCAGCCCACAATGTCGTCAGCGGGCATATCAGCGCCCGGCATGAGCGGCATGGGCGGCATGGGCGGCGGCATGGCGGCCGGCATGAGCGCCATGCCGCCGCTCGGCCCGCAGGCGCCCAGCCCGCAGGGCATCGTGCAGCAGATGCATCCGCAGGTTGTTTATTAGTTTTCTCCTTGCTTGGGACGACCAACTGGGGCTTTTGACAGAGCATGTGGCAAACAACCCCTTGGCCGACGTCACGGTGCCTCGGGCAATGCGAGAATTACCGCCTCTGTTCGCGCGCGTGCGCACCGGAGCACTAGAAATTCGCAGGATTCGCCGTTTAGTTCACTCTGTAATATTATAACAGAAATGGTAGAACAGCACAGTGTGCAACGAGGCGGGTAAGTGAAACTTTGGGCACGAGGGAGGTAATTCCCGACAGCCGCAGGCTGGAGGGTTTAAGACCCGAGTTTATAATATTCTTACCCCCGGAGTGACACACGATGTTTTTCATCACACTTGCGAACTTTTTTGGTGACGGAACCCTTTTGAAATGTGAAATAATTGACGGAGCTGGGTTTTGTTTTCTTATTACAAGTATTCTTCTGGAGTACCCACAGAGGCTTTGCCTTATACAGGTATCCGACCCCTGGTTAATGTTTTAAATGGGTTGTGGGGTATTCAAGCTACATAATTTCGTATCCAATGTCCTTAACCCTTTTCCAGGCGTCCTACTGATTTATCGACCGCATACGCGCCAATAGAATTTCAACTTTAGCATTCCGATTTAAGGTTCAAATTAGATTGCACTTTCGGGAAATGTTTCAACAAGAAACATTTCCCGAAATGAATCATTGGTGCGGCCGGGAAAAGGGTTAAATGATCTACTAAGCCTCCTTAATAAAGTCTAGGTAATTGTTATAATTATAACTAATTTTTGTAGGGCATGATGGGAATGGGCGGTAACATGGGCGGGCAAGTACCCCAGCAGCAGCAACAAGCGCCCGGCGGCAAAGGTCCCCGACCCTCACAGCTGGACGGGCTGGAAGCCGCCCGCCAGCAGAACCTGGAGAAGATACAACAGCTGCAACAGACTTTAGAAGCTGCGCATCAACAGGAGGCGCAATTCAAGAGCCAGGTACTGCTTGAGTAACGGGTGTGGAGCAACACCACCTCGGGAAGATACAGCAGTTGGAGCAGATGCTTGACACCGCGCATCAGCAAGAGGCGCAGTTCAGGAGCCAAGTACTGCTTGAGTTACAGGTGTAGAGCAACAGCACCTGGGATAGATCCAGCAGTTGCAGCAGACGCTTGAAGCTGCGCATCAGCAGGACGCGCAGTTCAAGAACCTGGTACTGCTTGAGTTACAGGTGCAGAGGAACATCTGGATCTGGACAACCAACTGTAGAAACTAAGGCGGATCCAGAGGGGCATTGTCATGGGAGAAATGATCCTTAGAAGCAAAGCCATTCTTAAATTAATTAATTAATGCGTGGTATTTAAACACAAATCGACCTAGCCTCACAATAATCTCAATAAGGCTTAAATTCTTATCCCCTTCTTCATTAAGGTGAACTAAAGTTACGATGCCGCCTATCATCGTTTGTCCCTTTCCCACGTATTGGTATGATGGAAAGGAACAAACGATGATTAGCGGCATCGTAACTTTAGTACACGTTAATGAATAAGGGGGTTAAAGTTCACACGCCTCACTACAAGTTAGTGTCGCCAACGGTAAAGAAATTTAATTTTAATGCCATTTCGTACCTTGTCACAGTTCAAATAGCATAAGCATAGGTCCCTGAGTGGTCCCTAACGACTTACATATTGATTGTCACTGTAACAAGCAGGGACCGGTCTGGTATCCCCTTCGAGGGTTTTTGAAGGGTATTTCGTAACGCTTTGCTTACCAAAGCCGTTGCTAACTAAAATCCTTGGCTTTTTAAGCGCTTCATAATACGGGTAAGCTGATACCCATTCCTAAGCGATAACCTCTTGAAGGAGTATTGTTCGCGCCCCTTTTCATTCATTATCATTCATCCATCTCCGCTGGTCCTTCGATCTTCCTCGCGTCTCCAGGTATCGACGAGGTATTTTGGACCCGGGTACGTCCTTAAACTACGTCCAAAAGAGAGGTATGGGCATTGTGAATGTCATCTCGCTTTGTGTGGTAGGGCACAGCCAGTGGATGTCATTCCAGATCTAGAGCAGAGCCCAACTGGAGAAGTACCTCCACCTTACAGAAAACAGCAGCCAAATAACACTAGACCCTACTCATAGTGTTGTGTTCCTGCCGGTGAGTAAGGTTGCCAAAGCTAAATGAGGCCTAAGGGTTTAGGGTCGGCAACGCGCATGTAACTCCTCTGGAGTTGCAGGCGTACATAGGCTACGGAGGCTGCTTACCATCAGGCGGGCCGTATGCTTGTTTCCCACCGACGTAGTATTAAAAAAAATCGATTATGAATTATAATGCTTATGCCATTTTTGACTTACTCTTCGTAAAAATAGAATCAAATATTGCTTATTTGTGTATAAAGTGAAGGACTGGGTGTCTAGCGCGTTGACAGCACAGATGTCGTAGTTTTTTGAATTAGGAAGGGGACAACTTTTCATTTTAGCGGTATTTCGGAAACCCCTTCCTAGAGCTAAGTCAAATGAACGGGTAAGCAATTCAAAGGGAAAGCCAATCGTTAAGGTTATTCGTTAAACGACTAAGCCATTTAAAGGCTTTTTTCTGGGAAGGTGTAGACGGGTCCCTGGTAACAAGGTACGAATTGGACTGAAATTAAATTATTTGGCAGTACAACCATAAAGTTTAATTAAAATAGTGTTGTAACTTAAGTCTCCGTCGAGTCTTAATCTCTCAAGGCTTTAACACATTCATTGCCAGCGCGTAGCCGATAACATGGGAAATTCCGTATGAAGCGAAAAGCGACTTGCTGGAAGTGAATGCGTTTAGTGTAAGGCCCGACTGGACGCTGGAGTTGTGCGTGCAGCGGGGCGGGGCGTGCGGCGTGCATGTTCAACAAACGCACATGTCCCTTAATATAGCAACATCCATTGACTACGAAAACAGCTTACCGTTGCTTGTTATCCATAGGCTACGTGGCCAAAATTGAGAAAAGAACTGTCTAAAAATTGAATTTAGCAAGGAGCAAGTACCAGGGCCTCATGAGTTATGAGAAGGTGTCGTTGACCACCCCGCCGGGTCCCGGCGGCCGGGGCGCGTACGAGTATGAAGGTATCGCGGCTGCTCGCGTACTCGTATCTTAAATTGCCGTATACTTTTGATTTGTTTACCTATGAGATTTTATTAGTTTAAAGTATTATTTTTGTTGATTGTATAAAATACCATTTTAAATGAGTCCTAATTTACACCACTAGCTGTAAATGTTGGTGCCGGTCTTCAGTAAATATTGGTTGATTAGTTGTTCGGTCGACAGATGGACATCATGTCGCACCTGCAAGCCGCGCAGCAGCAGGAACAGCACTACAAGCAGCTGGAGGTAAGCCATTTCTACACACTATGTGTGGCACGCTGATGTTAGAGCAAGACAACGCTATAGTACCGGCCAATAATATATTACCTCCATGTTTTTACGGTAGAACATTTTTTTTCATCACACTTGTTCGAAAAAGATCTGTACTGAAGCACAAGGAAATTGTTCCCGCGGGAGTTATGGATTGTGAAAAAAAGCTATAATTTTTTTCAAATTGTATTACTAATCCATACAAACCATGTCATGTAATTGCGTTTTACTTTTAAAATACCGACGTTTATAATTTAATATTTTTGTTTATGTATCAAAATATTTAATTTGATTAATTTAATAGTTATTTAAAATATTTTTACATTATTTTCAATCGTGGCTAAATGCTGAATCCCTCTCTTTCAAAATTTCACTTACCTCCCCTCGTTGCATAATGTGCTATTGTATACTTGTAAGTTATTTACACTACACTACTTTAGGTAGTCTAGTAGTATTCCTTTGCGCAAGCGATGAGAACAATTGGTCTCATGTAATGGTTTTCTCATAGAGGTTTTTTAGGGTTCCGTAGTCAACTCGGAACCCTTATAGTTTCGCCATGTCCGTCTGTCTGTCGGTCTGTCTGTCCGAGGCTTTGCTCCGTGGTCGTTAGTGCTAGAAAGCTGAAATTCGGCATGGATATATAAATCAATAAAGCCGACAAAGTCGTAGAATAAAATCAAAAAAATTTATTTTTTTGAGGGTACCTCCCCTTCACGTAAAGTGGGGGTGAATTTTTTTTTTTGCTTCAACCCTACAGTGTGGGGTATCGTTGGAAAGGTCTTTCAAAACTAATAGGGGTCTTCAACAAACATTTTTTGATAAAGTGTATATATTCGGAGATAATCACACCGAAAGAAAAAAAAATGTGTCTCCCCCCCCTCTAACTTTTGAACCATAGGTCCAAAAAATATGAAAAAAATCGTGAAAGTAAAGCTTAAGAAAGACATTAAATGAAAACTATAGCGGACATGATCAGTTTAGCTGTTTTTGAGTTATCGCAAAAAGTTTCCCCTTCATAGTAAAAAGACTTACTTTAATTTGGTACTGATTATGCAAATTTGCCTATTTGTTTAACTCGCGTGAAAGGTACCGTTTCATCCCTTGGTTAACAATTTACTATACTTTAAGCTCCAGTTTAGCTTATTGTGACGGAAGAGTAACTACGGAACCCTACACTGAGCGTGGCCCGACATGCTCTTGGCCGGTTTTTAGTAATCTACTGTCTCCTATTGTAATTTACGGTATTTCATTGCAGTATTCATCATATATTTGTATAAAATGACTAGTAAAAAATGTGCAATCTACAAACTATCCTATATGTGGCTTTCCATCACAAAAGGGTCCTTATGCTTTAAGTGCAATAAGGTCCTTTCCATGTGAAATTTAAATAGAAATTCTAATAAAAAGTCCTTAGTGTTTCTGGGCATTTTCCGCAAATCGACAACCATTGTGCCTATTTTGCGTGAAACGAGGTAGCGCTACTCTAACCACCCCAGCTCCTCCACGAAACCTAGCAGTGTCTTCAGGTTGCTAACCGCCTCCTTTAATGTGTACGGAGTCCCAAGGTATTTGCTCCTGTATACTTCTACCTGTTTGCAGTCTAGGAGAATGTGTTTTGTTGTTTCCTCTTCTTCCATGCACGCTCTGCACGTGGGGCTGTCTGTTTTACCCATACTGTGTAGGTGTTTGTTTAATGTGTTGTGTCCTGTTATTAATCCTACTATTTTATCTAATCCTACAATATTCGATCAACAGCTCACATTCAATGACCACATTGTCAGCGCATGTAAGGCTGCAAGAAAATGCTTAGGTTTCGTAATCCGCCAGTCAAAATCTTTCAATGCTCAGAGTCAGAGTGCACTCAGAATGCTGTACAACGCGTATGTACGAAGCCGACTTGAGACGAATGCGATAATTTGGAGTCCCCATGAACAACAGTACACACTTATGTTGGATAGGGTCCAAAAATCATTCATCCGTCATCTATACAATAAACTTTATGGTTACTATCCTCACATGTACCCTAGTCTGTATATTCTCGGAATGGTTAACTACACCACTCTTGAGACCAGAAGAAATGTGGCACTAGTAAAATATTTTTATCTCCTGATTCGTGGCCAAATACATAACCCTCAGTTGCTAGCATTGGTTCCGCTTCGAGTACCTGTCCACAGCAGTATTCAACTGCGCCCTCGTCGCCGCGCACTGTTCGCAGTCCCGGCGGCGCGGACCCGGGCATTATCTCACTCACCGCTGCACCGCGCATTGTCTCTCTTGAATGATATATTGGACAGCGACAGCAAACTAGATATATTCCAATGCACTGAAGCTAGGTTTTTGGCAGTTAGTAGCCGATACCTAGAGTCAATAACGACGACAAGCTCAATCAATGTATAGTTAGCAGTAAGTAAATTGTTAGTATCAATGCGTATATAATGTCACTCCTTTTAACATGTGTAGCTTGACTGTAAGTGTTAATGTAAGGAATAAATAAATATAAATATAAATAAATTTTACGTAGTTGGTGTCTAGGTGTTTTCAGTCGTATTTTGGTGAGCTTGTAGTTTAGTTCCGGTAAAACATCTTTGGTCTGCCTGCATGTGTCCATTTCCTTCCAGTACTTATTGTGGAGTTGTACTGTCTAGCTGGTTGTGTATGTAAGATATTGCTAGGTGTAAAAAGTCCTTATTGCACATGAAGCATAAGGACTCTTCTCTCACGAAAGCCACATTTTGTTTACTCTGCATGTTCATACAAAAAAACACAAAGGTGATATATTATTGGCTGGTACTGTACATAAATACTACTGCTCCAGGAGCAACGTAAGCACCAGCAGCAGCTCCAACTTCAGCAGCAGCTTCAGCGGGGAACCGGGGCTGTTCCTCGCATCATGCGGCCCATGATGCCTTCCAACCCTGGACTTAGGCATCTTCTTCAGCAGGTACTTAAAAATTTAGGGTGCCTACCTAAACCTAGGGTTGTAGGCCCTCCTAAACCAAAGTCCTGTGTAACAAACTGCCTGAAATCATCAGACATACAACGTAACGCAAACGCGAGTGCTTTACAAAATGAAACATCGATAAATGGGTCGACATTCTTTTCGTTGTCTTGTTTTTGACCACTCTGTCACGATTGTTATTTAAAATAAAAAAAGAGGAGTGTTTTCTGTCTTTTTAGCTGTAGATTACATTTACCACGAGAGAAATTAAAACTAAATTTCATTTCATACAAAAAGCTACACTCCGTCACGTGTTTTGCGGACAAAAACAAGACAACGAAAAGAATATTGATCCAAATAAATTATACATCGTGTTTTTATTGAATTCCGTTAACTCCGGGGTATGGGTAAGCTTGTTTAAGGACACTAAATGACATAAGTAGTTAATTAAAAAAATTACTTTTTTTTTTATAAAAAGTCATTAAATGTTGCATATAGCGTTGTTGTAACACGAGCATTACATTTAATTCAACCAAACAATTGAAAACTGTGACATATCAATGTCATTTCGAACATCGATCGTCCGAGATAGTACTTACGTTTAGTAGCAAATGTACACACTCGTACTAAACACTAATCGATATGTAAACAGGCCCTAAGGCAAGTGTATACGTTCGTAAGGGCATTGTAAGATAAAAATAAATTATTGTTTATCTCCTAAATGGAGTTGATTAGAATACCGGTGTCTTTGTGAAAGTTACATAATTTAAGCTCAGAAATGCACCCTTGAAATTAACACAGAAAAAAAAACGCGGTGTAGATGTAACAAAATCATAGATTATGAAATAGAAGAGCATGTATGTATATAATGTTCTGCTGCTTACCAAGAAATTCAAGAAAACAAATCGATACATAATTAATATATTTAGTATGTACAGTCAGCAGCAAAAGTAGCGGATCAAATAACGCTTCATAAGTATCTACCATTCTATAACAGCTTAACAAACAGTGATGTCTTTAATATAATCTCTCTTAATGTGCCGCTGTGTTATATCATGTATGTATGTATATTTAGATATGTATCTAATATTTATTTATTTTAATATAAGTATGTATTGTTTATATTTATATGTTTATTTAAATTGTAAATGTACTGTATGTACTGTCTGCTTGATGTATGTGTAATTTTCCTATTCCTCTAATTCATTCGTGCACTACCTGTTCTAAAAACTTACTGTTCTTTATATCCTGCTACCCTAAGGTTGTCTGGAAGAGATCGCTTACAGCGATAAGACCGCCTGTTGCTACCTTTCTTTACATTGTAAATCTGTTTTTTAAATTTGTTTTCTTTGTGGTGCAATAAAGAATATTTTACTTTGCTTTAATATAGAACAACTTAGACTGCAAAAGATATACTCTGGAACGTGAATTTTAGAATTTTTCCTGTATTTGGAAAAGTTATCTGAGTTGTCAGATACTTTTGCCGCGTTGTTTCATCCGCTACTTTTCATGCTGACTGTACCGAAATGAAAAAAATACCTAGAAGATTCTGTAATTCGCGTTAGCTATCTTTAATAATGTTAGAAATTATTTACTAAGCAAGGTAATATCCATAACACACATGTCGATATTTCATTTTGTGAATCGCTTGCATAGTACAATACCAAAAATGCATGAACTGTACTGGGTGTATTTCAACCCTTAGCCAAATTGTCCGAGAGGTGTATATGTTGGCGGCCGATCGTAAAATCACGCAAATCATGAAATCGTTAGGCATATCATGAATCGTGAATATTATTGCCTCGTTCCATGTTTCATAGTTGAAAATATGGTAAAACTGTTAAGAATCAAAAAGTTAATTTTAATTAATATTTTTGAGCCGTAAAACGCCGACTACGTTAGCTGTCAAAGTCGTCAAATTTGCTTTAGATTTTACATTTTTTTATACTACGTCGGTGGCAAACAAGCATACGGCCCGCCTGATTGTAAGCAGTCTCCAATCTATGAATCTTTGGTATTAGCACACTGGTTCCTGTATAAATTCGTGTGTAATGTTTTGACGGTAGTCACATTAATACCAATAGATAGGTAGGATAGGTTCATTAGATTGCTTCAGATGCCCGAAGGGCGAACAGCGGGGCTCCGTCGATTCAGGAAACGAGACAATGATTTGTATGTTTCACGATATGACTAGGAATTTCATGAACAGTCGCCGACATATATACCGTGGGCTAATTAAACCCGACATATTTTAACCACGCATTCCTGAGGTAATAAGGAGCAAAACATGTTATATGAGTTTTGGCCAAATTCGAAAAAAAATATTGGTCGTCACTAAATACCTATTTGATGCTGACTATACGCGTCTTAGTATTCTCTAACTCAAATAAATGCTACTATAGTTTGTTTTCTTAGCATTAAAAGAAAGTAAAAAATAAAAATTACGTCTCTTATTGAAAATTATTGAAAAACGCTTTAATAAATAGTTTATATTACTTATAATACTTATGAAAGCAAAAGAATGTAAATAATCGTACATGATTTATAATTTTTACATACAAAATTTGCTGTGACTTATTTTTCTAAAGTGTTTTTTCAATAAAAAGACGCTAAGATAGCTTACCTTCTTTCTAATGTTTAAAAACGAACTATAGTGTGCTTTTTTGTAAATAGTGCTTGATCATATTAGAAACTTCGCTTTGTAAAGAAATTTACAAAATCATTAATAACTGATCATTGCACATCCATTTGTAAGATTGATTCGTGGGGTAAAATGGAAACGTAATTCACCATTACTAAAAATAACAGTAACCACATTTTCTAAAGTACAGTGTAGTATACAAATTTAACCTAAAACAACGCAGTATTATGCTTACTTTTGTTTTTTTTTTACAATTTTAGTAACTTAAAGATATCTTTTAAACAAAATGTGAATTACATTTTTACTGCCCATATTACTTTACTTTATTTTTCAGAAGCTCTATATTAAAATCTAATTTCACTTATTTGATCGCTTGTGGAAAACGTAAAATTCGAACGTGGAAATTTCCAATATATATTTAAATTTAATTTAATTCGTTGAGAGTAAGGTTGTTTTCCACATGGATCAGTTTTACATTTTCCAGTTCTGGCTAATGGCTCTTCTTATTTCAAAGCCTATTTTCATTTTTCATAATTAAATAATAGTTCAAAAGTAAAATTAATTAAATCAATAATAGTTATTTTATTATTAAGGCAATAACAACTAAATATATATGAAAGAATTATTTATTTTACTTCTGAACTATTATTTGATTCACCTTTTTCTTAATTTATGGCATCAAGTCTTGCATTGCAAATACATCCTTACTGCACGGTCATTAAGTTCACTTCTGGTTACACTTTAGACTGTCAGAATTTTTTATTGACTAGTGAATATAGACACTTGACCCTTTTCTAAGCCGCTATCTACAAGGTTTTCTCAAAATATCCAAATATATTCCAATTAATCTTGCTTTGATGATTCATTTGAAGACAAGTCACATTTCCCGAAAGTGCAATCTAATTTGGACCTTAAATCGCTGTGCTAAAGTTGAAATTTTATTGGCGCGTATGTGGTCGATAAATCGTGCTGTGCCTGGAAGACGGTTTAAAGCAGTGCAAAATATCGTAACCACAAATTAGACAACTTAAGAGGGAAGAATAGCTTTGCGATCCTAGCGAAATAACTGTATTTTTTCTATGTAATTTCATTTCGGGAGAAAACTTTAATTTTGATGTATTGGTTTTCGCTTTAAAAAAATATTTTTGCAAATTTTGCAAAACATAAAGGATAACCTATAAACCTAGTTTTTCACTGTGTCAATAACATACAAAAAAAATCATGGAGAATGGAAAATATTTAGAAGTGGATAAACGTTTTCTATTTTTGTACGGACGATCGCTGTCCGACTCCGTACATTACGCGGAACGTAGGTTGCCAAGCGCTAAAGTTTGCCAATCCAGTGACCACAAAATGTAGGACATCGTAAATACAACGCTATCTACGTATTCTATCAAATTAGCGGTTACAACATTATGCACTTCTTTACGCATCGCTAAGACAAACGCAACGCACATATGTAGAATTGGACCAAACTAACACTGCGTGGCATATGCAACGGTAAAGTGTGACAATTTCATCTTTAATAGTGTCAAATTTCTAAAAAAATATGCCGCATATAATGGCACGCTCACACTTGGTTCTATTCAATTTGGTGCAAAGTTAGTTTAGACGGATTAGCGTTTTTATCATAGGTACATTTTGATTTTAAGCAATGGTGTGGTTAAGCTTTATATTCATTGTTCTATGTTTCAACTTTTTAACTAATCTATATACACGAAAGCAACACTTGACGCCACCTTCATTTCCTAAAGCTTTGTCCACATGTAGCACTTGTTTTAGCAACAACAACAGCCCCGCGGCGGGCGCCCACACATGTGAACGCGGCCTTATCCACGCCTGCCAAGTAATGCTTGCATCAACTTTATACTAACCTACACATACATATATGCAGCAAAAGTAACTAGGCGGTTGCGGTGTTCAAAATTTTCTGCACACGCTCTTATTCTCACAACTTCATTGTGTTTAGCTAATTTTGATCACTTCGTCCGCTTAGCGACTTGTGCTTCTCACTGTATAAAACGTGCCCAAGACGAACACTAATGCTTAAAATCCTGGTGTTCTGTACCCCTAGTGTAAATTTATTCGATAGCGAAACGTGACGTACGCGTTTGCGTTAAGTCTCATTTTGTGTTTCCAAAACGTCCCGCTTGGCGCGCTGTTTCTAAATCCCATACAAAATGAGACTTAACGCAAACGCGTACGTCACGTCACGCTATCGAATAAATTTACACTAGGGGTTCAGATGTTAAAAGTAAAATACCTAGTGGCACTGTGAGCTGTAGACTTCGCGATGAGCTTAGAAAATGTAAAAGTGAAAAATACTTAGTTCGTTGAGTCGTTATCACAGTGGACTCACACTGGTCTTAAGTACCATCAAAGAGAATTAAGAAGACCAAGAGTGCTCACTCCATACAACGGTTTTGTGACCAAAAATACTATTATTTTCGTAGTCTATATCAAGTCAAGCTTCAAGCTAGCGTCAAGTAGCGGAATTCTCAGTACTGCTACTCCACCATAGATGCAAACGCGGCAAACAAAAAGTCTAATGCTCAACGATTTTCCGCTAATATGATAACTAAAGTAACCGGAACTCAATTTTTAACTCATACGCTTACTCTGGTTATAATATTAGCTGAAAATTCTGACTGTAGCACTGAACTGAGTCAAGCATTTCTTTTTTGAAAAATTGCACTACTACTACTACTACCAAAGAGAAATTGAAATAGAGGTGTATTGTCAAAGAAAAATTTGTAGCGACGTAAATTTACTGCCATCTTTCGACACATAATTAAAACTTTTAGAACGCCATTTGACTTTAATCCTTATTCTTTCACTGATATGTTAAAGATGTTCAATATGTTAAATATCAAAAAGTGACGCCATCTTACCGGGCACTACCTAAAGGTTATGGCGCCATCGCTCGAAACGATGCTGCTATACCTTTGGCCTTTGATCTATTAGATGGCGCCACTTTTTAATATTTAACAAATTTAACTCATATCAGTAAAAGAATATGGATCAAAGTCAAATGGCGATCTAAAAGTTTTAATTATGTGTCGAAAGATGGCAGTAAATTTACGTATCTACAAAGTTTTCTTTGACAATACACCTCTATTTCAAATTCTCTTTGCTACTACTGAGTTCCACAAAAAGTACATTTTACTATCTAAATATGACGAGAGACACACTATTAAAATTGAAAATGCTTTGTGTTCGTCCTGGGCACGGTCTTTAGTCTGGCTACCCATTTTCATCAATTATAAGTAGTTATAGATATTAGTTTAGTTCCAAAATGGATGGTCAGATTACATTGAACTGGACGTAGCAAATGCTTGTACTTACGGCGCGGGCACGCACGGGGTTGCGCGCTCGCGGTGAACTCGCTGCGCGCCTCGCTTTCAACTCGCTCGCAAATCACCAATGTGCCCGCGACCTTAGCGTGTCTTAGAGGTGCCCATCTCATTTAGAGAAAAACTACTAGTAATTATATTCCCAGTTCAAATGTCCGAACTAATTTTTGTATGGAGCACTGAAAAGTTTTCCATTGCTATTTCTGTTATGATATCACCATGCTTGAAAATATCGTTGAGCTAAGTCACACTATTGCGGGCAGTGGCGGGGCAAGACCAAAATTTTATGTAGGCACGGTACATTTAGCGAGGCCCTCTGGTGGCGCAAGAAAGAACGAATATTTCTACGTTGTGTCCGAGATATAGGTACTTTTTTGAGGCGCGAGGCCCCTCGGACGCGAGGCCGTAGGCGGTGGCCCACGTCGCCCACGCCTAACGCCGCCTCTGATTGCGGGTGCTTGCTGCATCTAGTTCAATCCATAACTATATATCGTTTTTTTAGCACTAGAAAGAAGGTAAGTGATCTCGACGTCTTTTTATGAAAAAATCACTTTTGAAAAACAAGTCACAGTATATATGTAACAATTATAAATCATATACGATTATTTACATTATTTTGCCTTCATAAGTAATATAAACTATTTTTTTTTAAAACGTTTCTAATAATTTTCAATAAAAAGACGTCAAGATTGTTTAGCTTTTTTTAATGCTAAAAAAACGAAGTAGGTACTGTAACACTGTTATCATTAAACACAATTATTTGACCATTTCTGGACCTTATTTGAACGAGTCAAGGTCTATAATGGTAAGTTAATTGTGTTGCTTATTACACCTTCGCCAAAATCATCTGACCGTTGATATTTTCATCGGATTGCACTCCTGCTGCTTTTATTTTTATTTTCATTACCCTATCGGGCAAGATTATTTTGACTTAGGTAACTAAAGCAAAATAGTTATAAAAAACTGCCAAATGCTCACTATAATAATAAAGAAAATGTTGATATTTGACCGCGGCCGGCAAAACGTCCCACTTTGTCGCTTGCCATAACGACGCTTTGTCAGTTTATTCGTATAAAAATACAAGCAAATCTTGTTCTTATGAGAAGCGACAAAGTGGGACGTTTTGCCGATTTAAATAGTAATTTCACTATTCGTTAGATGTTAATTAGAAACATGCGAATAATCGCAATTTAAATAAACAAGACTGGTATGACTACACAACGAGACTGCGTGATTTACATTAAATGTAATAAAATCGTACTGTTTTTGCCTACATCATACCCATCTTCATATTATATGCTTTAGAATTAAGCTTCAACACTCAAGCAATCATACCAGGCATGTATCTATTTTTTTAGCAAACATTCTTGGAGTTTTGGCTTAACTGTTTCTAATAACCAAACATTTTTTCACTACCAACATCATTATATCTTCTGTTGAATCAGTAATAGGATTTAAATATTAATTTCCCCCCTTTTTACTATGTAAAATCCGGCACTATGAAAAAAAAACTCGTAAATTCTGTCAATCAAAAGAAAAATGTATAGATACGAAATTGGACATGGAATGCATACAGATTGAAAGCCCGACCAGAAATATATGATCGTCGTCAGGAGGGCGCTGTTATTCTCATGTATAAAATTAAATTAAATAAATTAAATATCATTTATTTTCAGGCAACTAAGGCCCATATATACATACCTTACAGACTAACATACATACAATAATAAATATATATTAGACATGTGTAAGTAATGCGCGTAACATCACAAATGAGATATCACTCAAACGCGTAATGTTGCATTACGCATCACTCCGAGAAACCAAGCATTACTTCAAACATCACTCGAGCATATGACTGGCCAAAGCGCGCGTAAACTCGTAAAGCATCAATATAGATTGACGCGCCGGTAGTCGGTACGAAAGGTCCGTTCAAGTACAATCCGCGTAATGTATAATGAGCAATGAGACGTGATGGTGTGATGTGTGATGTTTGTTTGCCATGCTATCATTACTTTGCTATCCCGCTCGCACCCGCACTCACTGCTCGCTCGCTCTCATTCCGCAATGCTTTCGGAACACTTCGGATCGGTCGCTCGGCCGGTCGGTAGCAGTCTCATTTGAGTTATTGCAAATTTCATTAAATTGATACGATAACGGATTTTTGCACCTGCAATCGATTTAAAACTGTAATGCGTTACCATAGAGCTTACAATGTTTTTAGTATTTTACCTATAAGGATGCGGCTAAATGATAATTCGCTTGCGAGTTTGAATTTGACAAACAAAAACCGTATTTACTGTTTATTATTGTTGTGAAATGTTTGGTTTGGTTGACTTTCGCGGCAAACTAAATTAAGCACGAGTGAAGTTACTTATTTATCTTTAATTTAATAGTGAGCTAGTGTTTACAGTACATTCTCGTATCAGTATCATATCATAATTTTATTGATATACTTACCCAAATAAAAATACTACCTAGTGACTCTCGATGGCGTTATCTCATTAATTAACAGATATTTTCTTTTATTTTTTTATCTATGATGCATATTTTACGACTATAAAAATAAAAACATTAACAAAAACGATCTATCACATGGCGGTGACAAAACGCAATGCGTAATAGATCGACGCGCCGATATGATACGCCCTAGAGTCCTAACACTCGCTGCGTAATGTAGTTGGTACTGTGATGACTGTGATGAGTGTGATGTTGCCATCACGCGCGCGCCCGCGCGCTGTATTCGTTCGGGTAAATGTTTCGTTTCGAGTGATAAGTGATGTGATATCTCAGTGTAACATTACGTTTTCGAAAAAGTGATGTGATATAGCATTACTTTTTGAAGCACTGTTTCGCGCATGTCTACTGTTCTGGTCAAACCGCCGAAATATCACACCTTTTATATAGTTAGTTAAAATTTAGTTCCAATGAAATTCCGCAATATGGCGCGTGATCATATATTAATGGTCAAATGCCTTTCAACTTTGAGTAGCAGTGTGAGATACGAGATTTTTTCAAAATAGTGACGATTTCTCCCTGTTTACCTGGATCACAGTTTGATGTACGCGGCGTCAACCGGAGCGGAGGCCAAGATATACATAGAGTGGCTGAATACTCAATAAACAATTAAAATAAATTGACCCGGGCTTTAACAGCTTTGTGTGATCCACAGCAACCGCAGTACAGACCGAGCGGCGCGCGCGCAGCGCCACCGCAGCAGTTCGATGACGTCAACAATTACAACGACTTCATATAGACAAAAGAGATTAAAGGCAATATTGCACCAAGCCCTCTGTCACGATTAAGGGCGTCCGCTTGCGTGGGCGGGTGCCTGGGCGGATGCACAAAGCGGGTGCACGCACGCGGGTGCCATTATAGGTAAAATCCGTCGCATGCTTCCGCGCCAGTTAGCAACGCTCATATTCAGGGCTCGTACGTCATGCCGTTGAGGCAAAAATGACGTCACGCTACAAAGAGTATGATTCTAATTCGTTTTTTTTTATTGGTTCACCAACAATTGCTTACACTTTGTTAGATATAAATACAAACGACTTGACTATTAACGCTAAGCGTAACAATACTTATAGATAAACACCACATGCATGAATATAGAGTTTTTTTTATTAACCTCTTTAGTTAACTGATTACTTTAGTTTGCTGCTTAGTTTGGTATAGTTTACTTGACAATCAGTATATAAACCTCTGATTTTCATCTTATTGGCACTCAACTAAATAACATATTGTTACTTTATTAAATAATACATATTTTTGATTTTTAACAGTGTATTTTACGTGACAAGTATTTATTTTTCTATGCGTCAAATTTGTTAGTTATCAAAATTTGTAGTGTTATAAAAACTACCTGTATGTTAAATTACGTCATTTTCGCGTCAACGGCATGAAATGTGCGGGCTCTGCGAGTCAAGCTATTTTTCGCTCACCCGCTCTGTGCACCCGCGCCTGCTAGCGAACGCCCGCATGCACATGAAGCAAAAGGACCCTTCTCTGGTAGAAAGCCACATCTTATGGGCAGTTTCATATTTCTTTACTGAGTCACGTTGATTATGATTAGTCCGTCAATTGGCTACTTGACAGTTTTTTGTAAATAATGTCAATCGATCTTGATTTTCCTGAGGATCGAATGTCTATATAGGACTCATGGCATTTAAGCAACACAAAGGTCAGAAATGGGAGATAAAGTCTGACGCTCGCACTCGGCGATTGAAACGCCTCTAACAAAATAATATTGTAATGTGACGTCACATTACATTAGTCTCTCCTAAATGTATGGAAGATCAAGAAAATTGCTATTTTGACCTTGAAATATTGCGTTTATGTATATAGTTATAATACTTATAATACAACTTATTTTTCGATAAAATTTAAGGAATCGAATGGTGCCATTTTCAAAAAATCTTTTTTTGAGACGTCGGAGCCTTGTATTTTTTTATAATCTCAATGTCTTTTTAAATTCCACTTTTTTCATAATGGATGGCCCATTTTCTATTCATTTAACTAGCTAATTTTTGTTGTAATATTCAACATGTGTCAAGTACCCAATTGTGGCTGGTGCAAGTGGCTTTAGGACGCAGTAGCACTAATTTCTACCAAAACTCATCAACGTTAAATTATGATGGCGGCAGCTGACTTCCCATAGAGAACTGTCAAACTTTTACAAGCAATTTTCCAGCCATATGCTGCACTGTAAAATTATTTACACCCTGGGTGAAAACATATGAATCCCCCGCCACGCTCAAGATTGAATGCCCCTCACTCGCTATGTATTGTTACAACAATATGTATATCTGTACTGTGGCTTAGGATAATAATGAATTAATTATTATATATACTTAACCATTTGTAACGTTCCAGACGAAAGGTATTACATCAGATGTTAATAAGGTCGATATTCAATTTGTATTTTTAGGCAAATAGCTCCTTATTGCCAACCGACGAACTGGTACATTTTGTTTGAGAACGACTCATTTTAATTTAGGACATTGAATTAAATACTTTTTAAATAAATAGTATTTATTATTATCTCCTTTTTATCCTTATCCAAGAAGAGAACTACGTGCATGTGCAAACGTTGTAGTATTTCAATAGGCTACTGTGGCCTCTTACCCCACGAACTCGAATATAAAAGTCTGAGAAGAGCTCGACAATGACCCCACATGTACTGTGCAACATATATCTAAGGACGGGCCTTTCGGGCACCAAAGAGACTGAAATAGAGGTGGATTGTCAAATAAAATTTTGTAGCCACAGTAGGTAAATATAATGCCATCTTTCGACACATGATTAGAACGCCATTTGACTTCCGTGTTAAATTTGTTAAATATCAAAAAGTAGCGCCGTCTTACCGGGCATAACCCAAAAGATTGTGGCGCCATCCCTCGAAACGATGCCGCCATAACTTTGGCCTTTGATCTATTAGATGGCGCCACTTTTTGAAATTTAACAATTAAACACATATCGGTGAAAGGATAAGGACCAAAGTCAAGTGGCGTTCTAAAAGTTGGCAGTAATTTTACTGTGGCTACAAAGTTTTATTTGAGAATCCACCTTTATATCAAATTCTCTTTGCGGGCACTAAGAATGGTGCTATTTCAGTGGTGCCACTCACGAATTCGAGCCAATCGTGCAGTCTGACAAAACGCGCGCGTGATGCGAACTCATCAACCAATCGCGTTGTGGCGTCAGCAGTGTTGTCACATCTACCTACTTTTTGGTAGATCTACCTATTTTACCTGCGTTCTACCTATCTACCTCCCTCGGCCTGAAATCTACCTATTTTTCAAAATAGTACAATTGTAAGCAATTCTCAATACATGTGACGGAAGATTACCTAATTTCTACCGAATTTAGATTTGATTTAATGAAAACTTGCCAAAGAAACAGATTATACAAGCAGGTTTATTACCTAGAAACCATGGAAATCCTAACTTATATGTTTCAATTTCTTTAATGAACATGTGTACTAACGTCACAATATTAAAAACTCATAAATAATTCAAAAATTTTTAATCATTAAAATGTACTTCTATTGAGTTGTAGATCTACCTATTTTTCATTTTAAATTCCACCCATTTCTACCTATTTTTGCACCCTATTCTACCATTTCGGCAAAATTGTATGTGACAACACTGGGCGTCAGACTGCAAGATTGACTCGAATTCGTGTGCGTGACACCGCTGTACTGGGATATATGTACCGAGCATAGCTTCGTATATATATATATATATTTTTTTTTGACCACAATCTCACCTGATGGCAAGTGCCGATGCAGTCTAAAATATGTCTATTCACTCTCGATTTAAAAAGGTCCAAGTTATAGTGGACTGAGAATAGATTTGCAGGAAGTCCACTCCTTAGCTGTTCGCATGATAAAGCTGGATGCGTAGCGTTTAGTGCGAATCAGTGGTAAAGTAACGACGTAAGGGTGAAACGCAACACGGTGGCAGAACGGAGATGGGGGGATAAGATTATGTAATCCCATCGCACACTCCCCGAAATGTATCCTGTAGAATACCGATAAACAGGCTACCTTTCTACGGTGTTCTAGGCTCTGCAGTCTAGCCTCTACCAATTTCGCATCCCCAATAAGCTTCCTAGCGCGTTTGTCTATAGAATCTAAAGGTGGCGACTGACTTGTAACATTTCGGTGTAATGTAACGTGATACAACCCGAGCATTACAACAGTCAGTGCAGCGAGCCGAGCCGCTCGACGCGAGCACCGCGTGCTCCACTCGGCTGTCGGTTTTTACGCGAATCCCTTTGAGTGTTACAAAGGTGGCGACTGACTTGTAACGATCGTCGTGAACGATACATTACAAGCAAATGTTACAAGTCAGTCGCCACCTTAAGGTGTCTAGCTGATACTTGAGCTATGTAAAGCTGAAGAAGCTGCCCCGGTGTGAAGTACTGCTTGACCTTAGAAAGGACGCCTTATCGTCTAGGTGCAGATTTAGCCAGAGATCAAAATATAAGTAAATATATTCCGCCGCTGCTCTTACCATCCTACCATTCATTATCCAACGCTTTCCTGATGGTATCCTAAGAGTCTGAATCAGCTTTGAAATCCTAATCCCAAGATTTGGCGTAAGCCTTAGTTTTTACGTAAGCGATTACGATCTGTTTTTCCAATCAAACCTAGTTTTTCACTAGGCCTTATTGAAAATAGGTCAGGGGGCCTAGCCAAGATGTCAATCGTTTGCGCCGTAGCAAACGAAACGCTAATGTCTCTATCACTCTTTCATATTAGTGCGATAGAGAAAGGCGTTTCGTTCGCTACAGCGCAAAAGATTGCCATCTCGGCTAGGCCCCTAGACTCCTTCGATGATTTATATCCTAGACTATCAGCCAGTACCTAATCTTTCCATGCGAATAGATAAACAGAGTTTACATAATATAGTAAACAAAAACATATTTTTGCACAGCCTTCACGAGAAAATTTGTGATTTATTGAAAGCGCAATAAAGTCCTAATTTGCATGACAATAGTTGTATTACTCAGCGTTAGTCAGCTGATAAGTTACACGTGCAGAGAAGTCGTGTTTTTGTCGTAAATAGGTATTTTGTCGCGTGGAATAAGCGGAGATAGGTAAACGGACTGTAGACATCTGCGTATTATACATAAATACTGACTAACCTCGTAACGCCCAATGTGCATTACAATGAATGCACACTCCGTTTCAATTTAAAACCTTTCATAAACCAAATAAAGTAGCATTTCTTTTGATTCATTGCTTGCAAACCATTGACATATATTTAAGACCGGTAACGGGTACTAAGAATGGCGCTTGTTCAGTGGTAACGTGTCACTCACGAATTCGAGTCAATCGTGCAGTCTAACGCAACTCTAGTTGCGACCAATCGCACGCGTGATGCGAACTCATCAACCAATCGCGTTGTGGCGTTAGACTGCACGATTGGCTCGAATTCGTGTGCGTGACGTGACACCGCTGTACTGGTACTGGTACGTGACAACGTCCCAGTCCAGACACGCGGCAGCGTGTCAAGCCAAGTTCAAAAGAAGAGAACTGGCGACGCAGCGGCCGCGTGTCCCTCCCTACTACTCCTAGTGAACGAGAATTTGGATAGATCTCAATTCTTTTTCCGGCGTAATCAACAACGACGCATATTCTTGGTATTGAACTTGGCTCTCATTTCACATTTATGTTTTTGATGGGATTTACTAATATGGGTACAACAACTAAAAGTACAGTATATACATATACCTATCTATCATTTATCCCTGGCGGTTGGCAAAGAACTTGCTCGGAGGATTTTTAGTTGAAGGTAGCTGAATTTTGTTTTGGGACAAACTTTTTAAAAGGTACTTATCTAATTAATGAAAAGAGTAAAGTACCTAAGTACTATTAGTATTTGTTTGGGAGGTTAGCGAATCTGAATTACTTTCAGGAGCAGCAGACGGGTCTCTTCAATGACTTGTTCATATTTTAATTTTACAAATTGTTTTTATTTAAAAAATTATATTAAATGAAATTAACAAAAGTTAGAACGTTGGCGATTCTATATAAAAAGCAAAAAAATCGCGAGAGCGGCTTGTGTGCCGTGTCGTATGAGGTCGTAAAGGTGATGGCTATCGCCGCGCCCCCGCGCGGCCGTGCTTGGAACTCCGCCTCTTCTTGTAATGCCCGTCAGATGGCGTTAGACTCGCGAACAGTATTTTATACAATTGTGATATAATAGAGAGCTTTTCAGTCGAGTACCGTGTTTAGTAAGGTACGAGATTGAAAAACCATGATTATATCACTATTAAATGTATACAATACTTTTCTACGAGTCATCAAAAATAATACTTTTTTTTACTAGAAAACATAAATAAGTAATGAAAATTGATAAATATCTCAGTAAACAAAAATGTAGTACAAAGACAAAAACGCGCGAGCCGCCGCCCGCCCGCCGTCCGCTGTTCTATGGGTACGCGCGGCGGCACATGATTAGTCGATTTTTTATAGTTGACTACAGCGTATCGAAACTTTTATTTCAGTTGAGTTGGGCGCCTATGCGCCCATACATGAAAAGTACGCATTTATCTTTTGGTGCACGAAATCTTAATTCAATCATTACAGTCGACGAGTATAAATAATATACTTGTATCTAACTCTAGAGTTCTGCTTACGAGCAATAAATAGGACAAAGCGTCTTATAGAATGTATAAAAGTGAGACCTCGTTCTATGACGGTCCGACAATCTTCACAATCTCTTAATTTCTATTCTGGGCTATTGACGTAACCGTGAACGATGCTACGCGTGTAAAAATATGAAAAACATTCTGCGTAGCGATAGCTGATAGTATGCTGGCAATAAGTCAGGAAAATAGCGGTACTTTTGTATGGGTTCTGTGATAAAAACTAGGTTCACATAGCACATACTAAGCTATTGCCCGCGACTTCGTCGATTTTGAAATGGCTCAAGATTGATAGAGCCAGACTAAGCTAACTCGGAAACGATTTTGATAGCACAGACGTGCAAGTGTTGTTTTAATAGTCATAATTTCATTTCATAGAAGTTGAATTAAAATTATACTTACACAGTCTATGATATTAAAATCGCTGCCGAGGTAGCTATATAGCTTGTTCTGACTTTACCAATTTCTAGAACTCTAACTATTTCCATTTCATTGGCAGTTTATACATAGGTACTGTTAATACCTGAGTTTTAGTATAGGTAGGGACGATACTTAGGGGTGAAGTTACAAACTCATATCCTACCCATAGAAATAGGATGAATGTAGCGTTTGACAGTTCTAGAATCCTATCAGTTACCTCCTATTGATAACTCCTACCAATCAGAAGTAATGCCTAATAGCTTTAGAATGTTCTCATTCTGTTTTCTCTGCTATTCAAAATAGACCTAGATTCTATGTAAGTACGGACCTACCTAAATGAGTTTACATGGATAAATTTTAGTATTCCCTACCTACCGTAAGGAAGCAGGCAGTCATACATATCGAAAACCAAATCATAGTTTCAGAGGAACCCTACATATGCACGATACGTCAGACCATTCGACGAAAACGATATTATTTAATTACACAAATACGTTTACTAAAGTGTGGGCGTTCGTTCCAATTTCAAGGTCACTAGAACATTTCGCCATGCAATGCAACGCGATTGGCGGGAAATATTCAGAAAGGCAAAATCAATGCAGGATATGACCGGAAATACTTACAATTTAATTTTTCTAGAACTCTATTTCGGGCTAGACTGCCTGTCTAGGTAAAGCTAGAGGATACAAATATATTGAAAAAATTACCGAGTTATTTAGTTGACGTTATACATTACTGCTTTAAAACTAGAAACGAATATCTTCCACGGCGTAAAAACAGCAATGGACTCTGCTTTTGTTACGTTATTAGTGAGTTCTAAAGATTGCCAACATTAGTGTACAAGAATAGGACAGAGCTATACGATTTTGTAAGTAGGAAATAAGACATCATGAAAACTGTTGATGTAAAAGAGATAGCATGCACTGTTTCACATTAGTTAAAAGGAGATACACGAATATCAGTGTTTACAACAATATTTTTTTCCTTAAGGTTGGTACGCATGCGTCATTAGGAGATGGCAGGGACGTATTCAATAATAAAAAAAACACCATGTTTTTATTTTTTTTGTAATGTATTAATATTGTAACAAATCTTAAGAATTAAAGTTTAATTGACTCGCTGAGTAAGTTATATGAATATGATTGACATGAAACATGAAATACGTTAGAAGCATAAACTATTACAATACCTTTTAAACAAAACAAAGCGATAAAACTGCGCATATACTATACCTACGTTTTAGTCATATGTGACTTATTGAAACATTAGACTGCTCTCAGATTTTTTATCATTTAGAGTAGCGTGCTAGCATGTGATCATCACCATCGGTCATATCATATCGCATCGTAAGTCGTACCTAAGTCCATAGTGGTTAGTGGCAGTGGCAACACGTTCGAGTGCAGAAAAAAAATACAATCCGACCCTGGCAAAATACAATCAGCTGTTTGTAATGACAGTTCTCTGACAAATACAAAATGGTTGAAAACTAAAGTTGGCAAACAAAGAAAGGCAGCGTAATAGCGTTTTTTGGCGTTTAAAAACGTTTTATAAAGTGAAAAGTGTATTAAAATAGTGCGTGTGAAGTGTTTAGTGCACAATGTTGGATTTGGAGATCATCCCGGAGCGATCCCTGGGCTGCGACGCCTGGGAGTTCGTTTTAGGTGCGTCTTTTGTTATTCTATTTATTTGTTACGTCAAAAATTTGCGTTGTATTTACGCGAGATGGCTTACGCAATGGTGTTTTGGACGCCACAACATCGTAGTCGACGGCATATTCGAATTTCGAATGCATTTTGCGCTGGCCATCGACAAAACATTGATTTTTTTACTCGTAGTGTCAATGCCTTTGTCTCGTCTGCACTGGCTGTTTATTTTTTTATTGCTAGTCTTGACCGTGAAATGGGTGTATTTCGTCACCAAAATATATTTAACGTTGTAAATTAGGCCTCGAACTTTTTTCCTTGACAACCCATTACGCTCTACTCTCAATTTCTAAGACGCTTATTATTAATTTTCGTTTAAATTATGAAATCTGCATGATTCATCCCGCCAAAATAAAATAAAATAATCCTCCATTTTATAATGATTTTATTATACAAACTATTTTGCTGGGTACACAAACTTTGCTTTAACATATATTTTGGACAGTATCACAAATTAAATAGTGTCAGACCAGGCTAAGTTAGCAGCGATTATAATGTACTTAACTATGTGTGCGATAAGTTAAGAGCCATTCTAAGCAAAATGTCAATCCTAAGGTATAAATTACCGTACAAAACCCTACGTATGCTGTACCTAGCCCTCGCTGACTCTGTGATCGGTTACGCTTTGAGTACTTATGGTAAAACCTATAAAACATATATAGAAAAAATATATAACTTACAAATAAGATTATTGAAGACACTTGTACCTAAGCATATCAAAAAGAAATACGAAACAGAATATGCACAACTTTTCAAATACTGTAATGTACTTCCGGTTCAAAATAAGTGTAAACTAGCCATACTAACTGAAGAATATCACTATGTTACTAAACTAAAAGTAAACAAAAGATGTACAAAACTAAGAAGTCTACAGAGACAAAACAAATATTGTAAACCCAAATATAATAACATATATGGCACTAGGCTGTATACATATATATTACCTAAAATATTAAATGATTTGCCAGAAGATGTTCGTGTAAAGTACTTAAATGGTAAACATATAAAAAAAGTAATTAAAATGCACTTATTGACATCAAACGACACAAGCTACTTATACTAAGAATCCTACAATGTTTTCTTTTTTTTAAATTTAGACATAAGACATTAATATATGTATTGTTCTCTGAACTCCCCATCGGCACACAAACCTCCTCAAGGTTTTGCCTACGATGGGTCTTGTATTAAATTCTAGACTGTAAATTGTTTGTTTATTCAATAAATTAAAAAAAAAAAAAAAAATAGCCCAGACAGTGAATGTTAGTTACTTTAACACATTTACTGCCAGACAAAAAACGGCGCACTACCACAGAAACCAGTGGTCTATAGCTGTTTACAAAACAACCCGCCCCCCAGTGGGTTGTCCGGCATCTGAACAAAGTTCACGAGCGCCCACCAGGTGGGTCCCTGGCAGTGAATGTGTTAAACATCAAACTTTTATAAAATTATGACATTTACTTAACACTTGCTTAGTCTGACTTCTACCAAAGTGCAAAAAAAACCTAATAAAATTTAATGCTATATTATACACAAATAGTTTTTTTTAATAATGGCTGCTAATGGCTCTATGTCTGTCATATCACTTTGTGTGGTAGGGCACAGCACATTGGATGTTTTTCCAGATCTAGAGCAGAGCCCCATTGGGGAAGTACCTCCACCTTACAGAAAACCGCAGCCAAATATTACTAGACCCTACTCATAGTGTTGTGTTACTGCCGGTGAGTAAGGTTGCCAACATATGTAATATAATAATGAAGCTCAAAGAGCCACAAGTGTTATCTTCAGTGGTCTAAAAACTTTCAGGACTCGGGTGTTATCTTTTGTGAGGTTTACAGAGCCGCAAATGTAGTGCAAGCCATGGTTTGCTGACCCCTGTCCTTTATTAAATAAATTTTGTATCAAGCTGAAACACCTGTAAACAATGTTATTAAGCTTAGAAATAAATTAGAAGTGAAAAAATTCACTGTCATGGGTGGGAATTGAACCTACAACCACTAGTACAGTGCTCTAAGACGTACCCATTACAGCAAATAATTTCCGTTCCCTTACTTGACAATTTGTACCTCATTACTTTGTTGTGTTTCCTTCCTTCTTTTCTCAAGCAGAAAAAAATATATAACAAGGACATGGCAATGAAACTTGAACTGAGATTTCTTACAATCTGGACATTTAAAGGGTTAAACATGAAAAGTATATGCTTATTTCAATTTTAAGTAATACATTTTTGGCAACAATTTCCTTTTTCGTATAAGCTTTTATCATTGACTGTGCTTCAGCACAGTCAACTAATACTCATTGAGACAATTCTAAAAACCCTAAACACAATTAGGTTGCGTTGTTTTATCACAGAGTTCCTATGACCACCTCCTGCCTCCATCATCAGGTCAGCTTGATGGTACCATAATATTGCATTGTCACCCGACTTATATGTATTCGTTATTCGTTATTCGTATTCGCGGGCTGGGTTTCCGCAACTCGACGTCGCAATTCGCGCCTATTTTGCGTGATGGTGGGTTGACGGCACTACTCCTGCCAACCCAACTCTACCAGGAAGCCTAGCAGACCCTTGATGTTGCCGACGACTTCTGGGAGAGACCCCGGGGAACCGAGGTATTGTGCCCGGTATTCTGCCACCCCTGGGCATTCAAGAATGACGTGGGCGGCTGTCTCCTCCTCCTCCATGCACGCTCTGCAGAGGGGGCTATCTGTAACACGTAGGGTTAATAGGTGTTTGTTTAGTGGGGCGTGGCCGGTTATGGCCCCAGTCAAAAGCCGGAGCTGTGGCCTCTTCAGCTGTCTCAGCCTCCTCGACAAACCGGGGTCGATTGTCGGGAGGGCCTCCTTCGCCTGCCTGCACGTGCCTAGGTTAGACCAGTACTGTTGGTGTTTTACCTTGGTGTTGCGTCTCAGCATTTTCCGGAGCCAGGCATAAGGCAGAGGTATGATTGGCTCCGGTCCTGCCACCCTCAGTTCCGAGCCACCTCTCGCCAATATGTCGGCTGCATCGTTCCCTCGCGAGTTGCTGTGTCCCTTAATCCACTGCAGAGTTACGCTGGTGGTGGTGCTTACCTCTGACAGAGCCTTGTGGCATTCGTAGATTAGCCCTGAGGTCAAAGTATAACTTTGCAGAGCTTGCAGTACTGACCGACTGTCGGAGAGCATGCGGATGGGGTAGTCCTCTACTTTCCTTGAGACGACTGCGTGTGCTGCCATTATGATGCCCATACATTCCGCCTGGAAGACTGTGTTGTGGGCGCCTAGTGGTGTTGAGATATGTATGTTTAGGTCCTCTGAGAATACTCCCGCGCCAGTGCCTGACCTTGTCTTTGATCCATCCGTGAAGATTCTCAGCTCTCTCGGGTTAAGTCCTTCACGAGGTTCTTCGTGTAACTGTATCTTGTATTTCTTGTCGAAGATGTATTGCCTGGGTATCCTGTCAGTCACCGCTTCTATTAGCGGTTCCTTACCTATCGCCTCGTAGAGGATCTCGGTGTGTGGTACCCTGGGTGGTCTCCAGAGATTCGATTTTTTGAGACGTACCGCCGAAGCTAGCGCTTCCTGTTGTATAAAGAGGTGCAGCGGCGGCAGGCCCAGTAAAGCTTCCAGGGCCGCGGTTGGTGTTGTCCTCATGCAGCCCGTAGTCGCCAAACAGGCCAACCTCTGGAGTCGTTGTAGTTTAGCTTCAACTGTGGATAGTTTGGTGCGTGGCCACCAAACTATTGCACCGTAGCTTATTATTGGTCGTATGACTGCCTGGTAAAGCCATAGAGTGATCTTGGGGGTTAGCCCCCAGGTTCTACCCACCATTCTACGACATTGCCAGAATACGACCGTGGCTTTGTCAATTTTGCCGTTTAAGTGATTACTCCAATTCAATTTGCTGTCAAGTATTACCCCTAAATACTTTACCTCTGCAGATAGTTGGAGTTCAGTGTTGAACAGTTTGGGAAGGCAGAAGTTTCCCAAGTTGCGTTTGTTGGTGAACATAACCAGCTCAGTTTTGTTGGGATTGACTGAGAGTTCGTTGTTAATACACCAGCGCTCCACGATGGCTAGTGCAGAGCGGGTAACATCGCATACCGTACCTGAATGATTGCCGCTCGTCAGTATCACTATATCGTCAGCATAGCCGATTGTGTAATAGTGTTTGTTGTTTAGTGTGGTGATCAGGTCATTCACCACCAGGTTCCATAGTAGTGGTGATAGGACTCCTCCTTGGGGGCATCCTTTTGCCACTAATGCTTGTTGTGTTTCGCCCGTCCCGAGTTTGATGGTTCGCTGGCTCAACATGTTGTTTATCCATTCTGTCATAACTGCATTCGCGCCATGTCTTACCAGTGCTGCTGTAATGCTGCTGAACCTGGTCCTGTCGAAAGCCCCTTCTATGTCTATGAAGGTTCCTAAGCACATGGATCTGTTCTTGATCGCCACCTCAATCTTACTTACCACTGCATGAAGTGCCGATTCTGTAGATTTGCCAGGGCTATAGGCATGTTGGTTTGGATGCAAGGGCACATTAATTAGCACCCTCTCCCTAAGGTACCTGTCACACAACCTCTCTAATGTTTTCAGCATGAAAGAGGTCAGACTGATGGGCCTGAAGGATTTGGGGTCCGAGTAGTCGCTTTTACCTGGTTTCGGTATGAAGATAACCTTGACCTCCCTCCATTGCTTCGGCACGTATCTGTGTGCCAGACAGGCGCGCAGAACGATGGTCAGCTTCAGAGTGAGATGCTTCCCGCCCCATTTAAGAAGCGCAGGGAAGATCCCATCCATACCTGGAGATTTGAAGGAGTCAAAGCTGTTTAGGGCCCACTGCGTGCGCTGCGGGCTGATTACCTCATATGTCTGTAGCCACTCGCCTTCCGTCGGGGTGGTTGTCTCCATCTCGTTCCAACTTACTGGGTGCGATATCACGCAGTCCGGGAAGTGCGTTTGCACTAGGACCCGTTCCGCCTCCTCCGGTGAGTTTGTGAGAGAGTTGTCTGGCTTACGCAGGGATCCTAAGGTTATGGTCGAGTTGGTAGAGAGGACCTTCCTTACCCTGTTGGCCTGCGTGGTGGTCTCGATGTCTGTACAGAATTTGCGCCAAGAGTTTGTGCTTCTGTACCTGAGACGTTTTTTGTACTTGGCCTTGGTGGACTTATAGTTGTCCCAGTCCTCGTCAGCGCCTGTGTTCATAGCTCTGTTCAGTTGCCTCCTCATCTTGCCCCTGAGTCTCTCCAGCTCAGGTCCCCACCAGTTGTTTTTCCCTCTGCTTCTGGTCGGTGGGGTCGATAAGGGGCATGCTTGATGGTAGCAATCCAGAATGGTGCTCGTGAGAATGCTTACCTGTTCCTCTATGCCCGCTGTGCCTTCTATTCTAGGGGGACCCTCCAGCTGTTTCAATGTTGTAGACAATCGCACCGTGTAAAGGTCACGATTCATCTTGCGTGGGTTCCGCCTGGGCACTGCTGCTTGTGTTTCTACCTGAATGTCAAATCGAATCCACTTGTGGTCTGAGCACGATACCTCCTTCGATACATGCCAGCCCGAGATTAGTCTCGATGCTTTTTCGGTTGCTAGGGTCAGGTCAATGATTGTCCTGCTGCGTCTGTTTACAAATGTCGGTTCTGAACCTGTGTTAAGGAGGTTGAGGTTTGTAGTGAATAGGTACTCGACGAGCTTCTTACCTCTCTCGTTACCTGCTTCCATCCCCCATAGGGGGTGATGCGCGTTCGAGTCGGTGGCCACGATGAGCTCGAGCCCTGCCTCTTCGCAGTAGTTGACCAGCCTTGCCATGTCGTGCGGTGGTGGTTCTTCAGCCTCCGGCATATACACAGAGGCTACTACCACCTCCTGCAGGCTGGAGTCTTGCGCCCCGTGCAGTTTTATAGCGCACAGGTCTCTGGAACAGAAGCTCGTTAGAGGTTGCGCATGTATGTTATTGGTTGTGTAGATGCAAGCCCGGGGGTTGTCCGGGCCCGAGTAGACTGTTAGCTTACCTCGACTTATATGTATATGTATGCACATTTTCAGCTAGATCGGATGTCGGGAAGAGGGTCAATTTAGCTTTCAAGATTTGTCCCGCACTAACTAACAAATTTACTTACTAACAGGGCAAGTTAAATAAAAGCTTGTAAAATAGGGTTTCTATGGTTGCAGCTCAGGTAATATTGGGTACCTATGTGACCCTAAAAATGGTGTCTGTTTGTTCTAAGAGGAAATAAGTTAATAAAATAGCTAAATATTTCCAATTTTCTAATTTATATTAACTTGAGAAATTGGTTTAGCTGGATAGTATTTCAGCATTTTAAAATTTGAATTTCTATTTTTATATGAGGTTCTAATAAGTTTTTTCTATTTTTTTTTTATAAATTATTTACATTAGTCAAGCTCCAAAATAATTGATGCAACTAATTTGCCGTAATACATTGACATACAAACACGTCGACATATATCTAAGAACGGGCCTTACGGGCACTAAGAATGGTGCTAGTTCAGTGGTGTCACTCACGAATTCGAGGCAATCGTGCTGTCTAACGCAACTAGTTGCGACCAATGGCGCGCATGATGCGATCTCATCAACCAATCGCGTTGTGGCGTTAGACTGCAGGATTGGCTCGAATTCGTGTGCGTGGCACCGCTGTACTGGCCCCATTCTTATTGCCCGTAAGGGCCGTCCTTAGATATATGGCAATGGTTCATAATATGTATATTATAATTATGCTTACACTACCAAATCATATGGATAATATTATAGACCATTACTGTACTCCTTACCCCCACAGCTGTGCCCCTTACTATTTTTATTATATGCTATTGACCTTTAAGTAAATTCAAAACAAAGAACATAACTGATAAAACATCTGTTCACCATGTTCATAAAATGTACCAACCATAATATTCCAGTATATCTTGGTCCCTCCACCCTAACCTAATATATGTACCGAGAGATGAATATATGTTGGTTACTGTTATCACTGTACGGACATATATTAAACCTTATTTGAAAGAGATAAGGTCTACGAATGGTTAAAAGTGGTGCTGTTATGTTAGTAAATAACCATGTTCTTGACCAATAACGACTGACCAAGGGTCAAAGTAACCTTTTCAAAGTTAATCTTTGTATATGTATAGTCTGTCTAAGCTTACTTTGCGCTTAAACAGAACAAAGTGAGGAAGTGTCATTATAAATGTCATATTTTCATAGAAATAGGACATTGATGATGACATTCCAACACTGGCATGGCGAATGCCAAGCATTGTTAGTTTGGTCAGACTATATTCCAGATATTAAAATGAAAATTATATGTTACCTACTAGGCTTGAGATACTTTTAGTATTACACAATCAATACCTAGGTTCTGTCGCCATAAGATATATCGGAGCGGCCGAGGCGCTCACAAATATCTGAGGGCCTACCGCGAACCACGTTCGACGTGTTGCCTCTCTGTCGCACTTGTAAATTCGTACGTAAGCGTGACAGGGAGGCAACACGTCGTAGGCCCTCTGAACACGCACTCTGACGCCTTGACAATAGAGGCGTGTTCAGATATTTGTGAGCACTGTGGCCGCTCCGATATATCTGATGGCGACTATACCGTATCAATACTCACGGTAATTCTTTATCAGTTCCTTGCCCACAGATAATACATTTCCTAGTTCGCAATATTTTTCGGCCTTGGCCATAAATACGCAAAAACGTGTGGATTAATGTTATTGTTATTTTTATTACACACGCACCTATTGTAAACATGTTTATAATATTTATATGTTCACTCATTATGATTAGTGCACTTTTATTTAACCGTAGGTTTATTAGTTTTTGTAATTAAATTGAATTTAATATTATGGAATAGCGATGATGACTAATAATAAGTTTTTGGCAAAATTTTCATTTTTGGTACAAGCTTTTATCGCTGACTGTACTTTTTTTCCACAGGCAACACAATGAGGTTGCGTTGTTTTCTCACAGAGTTCCTATGGCTACCTCCTGTCTCCATCATCAAATCTGCTTGATGGTACCATAATATTGCATTGTCACCCGATTTACATATGTATGCAAATTTTCAGCTTCATCGGAAACCGGGAAGTGGGTCAAATTTAACTTGCAAGATTTGTCCCACACATACTGACAGGGCAAATTAATAAAAGCTTGTAAAAAGTACCAATTTTTTTAAATTTAAAAATATTTAAAGTTAAAATGAAATCTGTTTCTTTCAAATAAACAAATTAAAACGAAAAAAAAATATTACTTTCTACTTACTACTCTCTCCGAGGCATTCTCCTGAGCACGAGGCGAATCACGTGTCGAGTTTTGTACTTTTGGTGGGTTGTTATATTTATTTGCGTATTTATTTTTACGGTGGGAACATTAATTGCATGTATACGCAAGAAAGTATAACGGTTTAGCACTGATTGACTAGCACGTTATTTTTTCGCGGATTAGCAAAGATATATTTTTAGTTTTAATTAATATGGATGTGGGCAAAGTAACGCCTGATTCTATACATTATAAAAAAAAAAAATTAAACCTAGTTACAATCTTTACTATCTAAGATATCTTAAATTATGTCCTTCCCTCGATAATTTTAATCAAAATTCTCCATACCAAACTTCATCAAAATCGATTTAGCAGTTTAAGCGTGAAGAAGTGACACAGACAGACAAGTTAGGTACTTCCGAATTTATAATATCAGTAGGGTAATTAGGGACATAATTATCTGGGACAATTTTTTTATTTATAAGTTTTTAATTGTTTTTCCACCCATTTGTGTTTATTATAATTAAAATATAATTAGGGTAGGGATTGCTTATCAGAAGTAAGGTGATGAGGATAACCATTGAAAAAGAAAGAAAAGTGTTAAGGGGCTATCCAGTTTTGTGGAAGCTAAAAATGAACTCCAATGTAGTTACTATGATTTTAATATTTAAAAATGTACAAAAATGTAACGGAGCAGAGTCATTGCCGCGGTGGCTAGGAAGTAACGTCATCACTTCGGCTGCCCCCCGCTGGCACCTCTCCCCGCGGTCGCCCTGTTGGAGTGGTACGCGACAAAAAGTTCGTTTACCTATTACAAAAACCGCAAAACTTTTACCAAAATTATTAGTCCGTTTTCTGGAGCTAGTCAGAAGGTTGTCCATTATTTACTGGTCACCCTTATTATTTACAGTACATACTACTTTACGGGACTAGCGCGATAATTAGCAACTATGTCGAAAATTTAAAAGGCCATATGTACTGTAAAACGTTGTACGATATATGTGCGAATAGGTAACTCGCAACTCGTGTCGATTTAAAACAATCCTTTCTGTCGTGTTTTAATTGATCGCCATTCTTTTCGAATTTCCTATTTTTCGCACTTGTATCGTAATGTAATTATATTTAAAAAAATTGCTCGTTTATATGATAACATAAACATTTATTATTCAGGCACGTAATACCAATGGTTACTATGCCTGACGATGACGGCCTAATTATTCATATTGTTCTATTTATCACCCATTGTCCTGTTTCAACGCGATTATGCGAACATATCTGTTCTAAAAAGCCGTATAAGTCGCAGACTCACGCGCATGATAATTATAAGTAATTATAATAGGTATAAAAAAGTAGGTACTCTATTAGAGCATGTACGGCCACGTCTGAAAATATCGAGACGGACAAAGTGCCAAAAATATGTATACACTACTGTAATATATGGGCCATAAGGTCGTGTATACATATTTTTGGCACTTCCGATCGTGTCGATGTTTTCAGACGTGACTGTACTTAGTTAGGTCGTAAGTTCTGTCACAAAGGTTTTTACTCTTAAAATTATATATATATATATATATATATATAGGACGGGCCTTACAGACACTAAGAATGGTGCTAGTTCAGTGGTGTCACTCACGAATCCAATCGTGCAGTCTAGTTGCGACCAATTGCGCGCGTGTTGCGAACTCATCAACCAATCGCGTTGTGGCGTTAGACTGCACGATTGGCTAGAATTCGTGTGCGTAACACCGCTGAACTCCGTCTGTAGATATGTAATATGTCAATGGATACAATGTAATACAAAGCTTTTTATTTTAAAAAAGCGGCCAAGTGCGAGTCGGACTCACCCATGAAGGGTTCCGTACCATTTATGACGTATTAAAAAAACTACTTACTAGATCTGGTTCAAACCAATTTTCGTTGGAAGTTTGCATGGTAATGTATATCATATATTTTTTTTAGATTTTTCATTCCGTTATTTTAGAAGTTACAGGGGGGGGGGACACTTTTTTTCACTTTGGAAGTGTCTCTCGCGCAAACTATTCAGTTTAGAAAAAAATTATATTAGAAACCTCAATATCATTTTTAAAGACCTATCCATAGATACCCCACACGTATGGGTTTGATGAAAAAAGATTTTTTGAGTTTCAGTTCTAAGTATGGGGAACCCCCAAAATTTTTTGTTTTTTTTTTCCATTTTTGTGTAAACATCATAATGCGGTTCATAGAATACATCTACTTACCAAGTTTGAACAGTATAGCTTTTATAGTTTCGGAAAAAAGTGGCTGTGACAGAATCGGACAGACAGACGGACATGACGAATCTATAAGGGTTCCGTTTTTTGCCATTTGGCTACGGAACCCTAAAAAATTGCCTTAATTTGAAAGCTGTTTTATGCTTTTGTTTTATGCTGATCAAAACGTAATATAATTAGTTTAAAATTTAATCATGCGAAGAGAATAACATGTCTCCCATGATTATTACGAAGCGCTGGGGGCCTAGCGTTAAGAGCATGTGGCTTTCAATCCGGAGGCCTCGAGTTCAAACCCCGGCTCGTACCAATGAGTTTTTCGGAACTTATGTACGAAATATCATTTGATATCTACCAGTCGCTTTTCAGTGAAGGAAAACATCGCGAGGAAACCGGAATAATCCCAACAAGGCCTAGTTTACCCTCTGGGCTGGAAGGTCAGATGGCAGTCGCTTTCGTAAAAACTGGTGTCTACGTCAAATCTTGGGATTAGGTTTCAAGCGGACCCCAGGCTCACATGAGCCGTGGCAAAATGCCGGGACAACGTGAGGAAGAAGAAGAAGTATCCCATGACTATTACGAAGCAGTAGTATAGGTAGTATTACTAGTATTGCAGTTTATACTTATGCATCTATTTACATCTAATGGCTATAATCGTTATTCAAAGTGATGACTCAATGGTTATCACAATAGTGCGTGCCTCATATTGTTTTTATATTGTACTCGCCGTTGTCAACGACTTCGTCCGCGTGGATTTATTTCCCTAAAAACATCTTCAACCCATTTTTAACCCTATATAGGGCTGAATTTTCAAATCACTTAAAATTATTTTTTGTATTTTCTAATATTTTCTGTTTCTACTAATTTCAAGTTTCTACTGAAATTGTACCCGTTTCAAACTTTCAACCCCTTTTTACACCTATTAGGGGATGAATTCTCAAAAACGCTGGAATCACTTTGCTCGTATTTTATGAAAATGTATTGTCACGAAGTTTCAAGTTCCTAGCTTAAAAATGAAATAAAATTTGTTCTCCTATACAAACGTTCATCCCTATTTAACCCGCTAAGGGGATGAATTTCCAAAAACGAATCACGGTTCTTCTATTTTAATATAATATCTTTTCCGAAGTTTCAAGTTCCTAACTTAAAATTAAACTTGCCCCCAATACAAACCAGGGATCGGAACCGGTTTTTTGGAAAAACTTTGAAATAAACATATATTTAGGTTTATTTTATACTCCAAATATAGGACTCGTTTGTGTTTTTTGATAACGACTTCGTATTATTAGATTGCCCAATTAGAAATGAAATAATTAACAAAGAACGAAAAAATACCGTTTTCGTTCCCATACAAAAATACCGGTTTCCGCTCCCTGATACAAACTTTATTTTTAAGCTACTTTTTAACCTCCTTAGGGGATGAATTTCCAAAAACGCTGAAATTAGTTTTCTTACTTTTCTAATAAAATACCTTTTCCCGAAGTTTCAAGCTTAAAATACAATTTTAACGTCATACAAAACTTTAACTTTTTAACTCGCTTAGGGGTAGAATTTTTGATAATCGCTTCTTATCTGTTGTACACTGTATAAATGCAACCTATTATGCAAATTTCAACTTCCTAGCTTTTGCATTTTCGGCTCTGCGTTGATTATTCATTCAGTCAGGACACACGCATTTATTATAGATAAGTAGATGAATCGGTTACTATTGTATACATGTTAAAGATGTAGTTAGACCGCGGGCCAGGACCATATTTCGTCAGTCATCGCCTCCCGGCTGATACTTTGTCAGATGATAGTTTAGATGCTGTTTTAAACTAAAAAAAACCGTCAGCCGCTTCTATAGCGGTGGAATTACCACTTTATGTGCGGCAAAGTATGCGTAATGTGTTAATTGCGTATTCCGTTGATGGCTTTTCAGGCATATGAAATGCTACATGCAAAGTTTCATGATTTTTTTTAATGGTAGAGGAGGCAAACGAGCAGACGGATCACCTGATGGTAAACGATTACCGCCGCCCATGGGCACCTGCAACACCAGAGGGGTTGTATGATTTGTTATTGCTATCATAAATGTTCTTACCACCGCGATATAACCGGCTGACGATTTTTTAAATTAAGAACAGCATCTGAACTATCATTTGACAAAGTATCAAATGGGAGGCGATGACAATTTTGTTTTTTGAGTGCGGTGGCTGCCATTCCTCAGCTCACCAACGGAGCGGGAGCTGACGTCCACGGGGGTTTATCATACCTAGCCGTTAACCACTACACGAGTTTTCAGCCGGGAGGCGATTGGTCATGGAAATTGTTCCTGGCTCGCGGTCTAAGTTCATCATAGTACTATGATAATGAAGGGTTCCGTACCGCTTGTTGAGCTGAAGCCGTGACGATAATACGATAGTATCTATATAGTAAGGTCCGACCGAGATCTCGGTCTCGGTCTCGGTCTCGGCATTCTCGGCCAAAAATCGAGCCGAGTCCTCGGTCTCGGCTCTCGGCCAAAATGGGCCGAGATTCTTGCCGAGACCGAGACTAAGCAATGAGTTATCATTGGTGAATTTTTTTGGTGCGATTGTTTCCAAAAGTGGTTACTTAAGCAAAAAAAAACGTTTTTAGCAAGCTTTATGTACTTTTAAAGACCTGTCTAATGGTGAGCCACATGAATTTTTATAAAACTATTAGTTACATTTATATGGAGTATATATTTGAAAATATATTTTACAATTTTTTTTCGAAACTAAGAAGCGACTTACATAATACATCTACACCTACGTTCCAAATTTGGTTATTTGGTTTTTGAGTAAAATGGCTGTGACATACGCACAGACCGACAGTCATAAGGACATGACGAAACTATAAGGGTTCCATTTTAGCCATTTTAAATTCATTTTTTTTTCTATTTTATAAATTCTCGGTCTCGGCCGAGAATCCCATTGAATCTCGGTCTCGGTCTCGGTCTCGGCCGAGACAAAAAAAGCGTTCTCGGTCGGACCTTACTATATAGTGCTTAAAAGCGGATCCCTTTGTTTAACATAATTATTGAAAGTCATAATGTAATGATAGTCATGTTATCATTAGTCATAACTCTGAAACCGTTAACTTTTCAGGAATTTCCTTAGGTTATCCTGTTAGGTTAGGTTTGTTTTATGGCAATCCTGAAAAGTTTCGCGTTTCGGGCAAACAATACATTATGACTTAAAACTTTATGGGAAACAATAGAGACTCGGTTAAAAGCTATGGGTGGTACCTCGGTTGTCCAGTATAGAGAAAAAAAAATCGTCCTCAAAAAAAATAGAAATCCGATCATGATCCTTTAGTCTTACCACCACTGCCTTATCATTGTCAAACTGACATATTCGCTAACGTCTGCGTAACTTACTTTCTATACATCTCGCTCGCACTAATACGCGAGTACGAGCGAGATGCATAGAAAATAACTTACGCACACGCTAGCGAATATGTCAGTGTCAAACTGGTGGTAGCCGTACTTATCGATACATAGGCAAGAGGTTAAATTAAACTGCCCAGATATAGGTTTTTCATGTTTATAAATTTCTTAAAAGCGGTGGTGGCCGAGTGGATATGACGTCCGACTTTCAATCCGGAGGTCGTGGGTTCAAATCCTGGGTCGTACCAATGAGTTTTTCAGAACTTATGTACGAAATATCATTTGATATTTACCACTAGCTTTTCGGTGAAGGAAAACATCGTGAGGAAACCTGCATACATCTGCGAAGAAATTCAAAGGTGTATGTGAAGTCCCCAATCCGCATTGGGCTAGCGTGGGGACTATAGCCCGAGCCCTCTCGCGCGTGAGAGGAGGCCTGTGCCCAGCAGTGGGACGTATATAGGCTGAATTATTATTATTTATTATTATTATTATATAAATTTCTTATTTCTTTTTCGCAAATTGTAAGGTACATCAGTTTTATTTTTACAACAACCCATTATCAACTAACGAACAGATCTTATCTAAAATTTACATATAGAGAAGTCTGCCCCCATCCTAACCTAACTCAATTCAATTCTGAACCTTATTACTTGATATTAAAATCTACAATTGAATGTGTTTATCCGGTATTGTTTTGTAAGATAGCGGCACAGACATTGGTTGGAGTTATCGGTCATTCGCGAATTGTACGGAGTCAACCGATAGTGGGCTGTTTTAACTGGTTATCTGTACCTACATTTTAAAAACGACATGATATATCTAACTTTTACTACGGCTGTCTCCTATTACATAAAAAAAATGAGTAATGGACCGACTGGATCAACTTCTTTTAATCGGGTCTTGTCTTTCGAGATGGTTCCACGGTTCATGTTACTAGATGTCGCTGTTATAATAATTTCATTAAATGCTTTTATATAGACTTATTTTTGAGGTATATTTAAAGTACTGTATTTACCTCAGTAAATCATATGATATAATGTATTTCCAACGGTTCGCCAACACAAACATCACGCGGTACGACCGCTCTGCTCGCCGGTCTAACATCGACTGACTGTAACTGTCAGTGACGTCACAGTATATTAACATGTAATGTTTGTATGTTCCAGGGATGCATTTCTCTCAGTCAGTGGCCATCATACAGAGTCAAGTGGGCACAATCAGAGGAGTACAAGTACTATATAGTGATCAGGTACGTGAAATACATAAAAAAAAAACACTCATTGTGAGATATACCAGTCATATACCTAAGACCTATTTATACCTATGTTTTACAAACAAAGCATTCTGATTCTAAAGAAATAAAATTAGTTATTAAGTCCACTGAGTGTACATTTATATATTACGTGCAACGTGCAACAATGTTTAAATATTCTAACTTACCGTTTTGTTGTTTCAGAACCCCCTAAACGTAGACCTAGTGATAAATATGCCTCAAGACGGCATCCGGTTTATATTCGACCCGGTCGCCCAACGGCTCAAGATCATAGAGATATACAACATGAAACTAGTTAAGCTTAGGTATAGGTGAGTACCAGCATTATTTACTACTAGCTTCTGGCCGAGCTTCGTCTGCGTGGGATGATGATTGTTATTGGTACAAACTATCCTATGCCTTCTTTAAACTATCTCTATACCAAATTTCCTGTAGATCGGTTCAGCGCTTTAAGCGCGAAGAGGTAACAACAGACAGACCACACACACACACACACACACACGCACGCACGCACGCACGCACACACACACGCGCGCGCACACACGACTCATAGATATTTAGAGAGACTTCAGCATTTCTAATATTAGTAGGGATGATACCATGCTGTAATCCAAGTTATAGCCTGTTTTTATTCGACACAGTCGCCCAATGACTAAAGATCACAGAGATATATTAGCGTAAGCTTAGGGATATGTGACTATAGTCAAGTGTAAAATTAGATAAAATTAGAAGATGTACCTGCACACCTCTTATTCATGAATATGTTCCATATCTCTGACGGGACATATTTTATTTCATTTTATTTTATTTATCCATGCTGTCACATTGGTATACAAAAACATACACGTTATTTTTGAGTAAGTTGTTTATTTTTACACTTGGCTGTACCAAAATCATTTAATATCGTACTATTCTCGAAATAATATCTCACCAGAGAACTCTACAACCTACTATCTATATTTACTATACACGATACTTTAATTAAATTTTATTGTTAGAAATTAAATAAAAATCTCGAGCAGAATGATAATTAACAATTAATGCATTGCAGGCGCCTAAAATGATTGCAGCACGTCAAACATTAATTATGTAATTATACACACGCAATCTTATTTTCATAGGGATAAGGTTTACAGTATTTAGTTTAACCTTTTGAACGCCAAGAACACCTAACGTCGCCTTTACTAGTCGTACCCACAGCGCCAAGGACAACTATAGGTGTCATGGCGGACGCTGTCAAAGTAACCTTCACACATTGGAGTATGGTTTACATTAGCTCCCTTGCGTCCGGGAGCTTGGCGTTTGAGTGATGTTTGTGTTTATGACATAAAGCGTTCAAAGGGTTAAATAAGCTATAATCTAGTTTCATATGAAGGTGACCTATACTAGACTTGTAGAAATTGATCGATACTATCAGGTTAAGTGACCTAGCGACATTAGTATCATGTAATGACAATATCTATTGCAAGAGGTGTAATGACTTCTGTCATTAGTGTATCGGCTGTTGCTAGTTAGGTGATTAGATAAACTTATTTTTATGGCTGAGTAAAATTGAAGAGGTTAATAAGATTAAAACGAATAGTAGATTGTTAACCAAGGTGTTTAATTCACCCGAGTTAAACACTACTTTTCATTTCGAATACGAGTAAAGTAAAATATATGTGCATCTAAAATAACACGGTTAAGTATAAACTTCAGTAGTATTTATTGACAATTTAGGTAAAAATATCCTTATTTGTGGAAGGGGGAGTTAATTATCATAATGGAAATTGTACAAAAAATCCATTCATAACCAAAATTTTAACCAATAGTAAAAAAAAGAAAAATTGTTCTTAAAAAGTACAGTGCTCTAGAGCAGTAACGTATCATTTTCTGCACACTTTTTAGAAAAATAACTTTTTATCAATTCCGATTTTTATTAAAAGTCTTGAAAATGTGTAATAGAAAATGTAACAATATAAACAACATTGAAATATGTTTCTTATCCTTTGTATATCAATTGACTGTTGGATCGGCTAGTACAATCACGGACACAAATTGTTGAGCCATTTGGGGTTTACTTTATTGGACATTTTCATACCGTTACTATTGCCAACCAAATTAGCTTGAACCCCTGAATCAACAATTTATCTGTGACCGTACCTTAAATTCTTTCGAATATCATGCATGGTGGACATGCGCTTAAAGCACATACTAAAACCTTTATCGTGTACCAATAAGGTTCAATTTTGTTTACAGCGGCATGTGCTTCAACTCGCCAGAGATAGCGCCATCTATCGAGCAGGTGGAGCACTGTTTCGGCGCCACGCACCCCGGCCTCTACGACTCGCAGAGGCACCTGTTCGCGCTTAACTTCCGGGGGCTGTCGTTTTATTTCCCCGTTGATAGCAAATTTGAGGTAAGCTAACAAATAGACCAGGCTCTCTAAAACTGTGTTGTATGCATAATTATTTTTGCCCAGTTTGACTTCTGATCCCTGTAGTAGTGCTCCTAGGCTTGAAACCCGATGTTGCCAGGCTGACAAGTTGTGCCGTTTATCAGGAACTCCTGATAAGTACGTAATATCTGCTAAGGATTATTAACATTTGCTACGTATGTTTGCAGCCCGGCTACGCGCATGGACTGGGCTCGCTCCAGTTCCCGAACGGCGGCTCGCCCGTCGTCGCCAGAACCACCATATACTACGGATCTCAGCATCAGGTATACCTACTTTCAATCAAATAACTACGGGGTCAAATGTTGCAATTTAAATTTGACCCACTTCCCGGTTTCCGATGAAGCTGAAAATTTGCATACATATGTAAGTCGGGTGACAATGCAATATTATGGTACCATCGAGCTGATCTGATGATGGAGACAGGAGGTGGTCATCGGAACTCTGTGATAAAACAACGCAACCTAATTCTGTTTGGGGTTTTTAGAATTGTCTCGATAAGTATCGGTTGCCCGTGGAAAGAAAAGTAAGTAAAAGTAAGCCTTCGATGCAAGAAATGACAATATGGCGGATTTAAGAATTATCACCCTCGTTGCACAATGTACTATTAGAGGCTTCCCATACGAGTGTAGAGTCAGACCAAGATAAGTTGGCAGAGATTTTGACAGCCCAGATAGTGCAAGTGTTATTTTAAACGTTAAACTTCTATGATATTACGCCGTTTACTTAACACTTGCACAGACTAGGCTATCAAAATCGTTGGCAATTTATCTTGGTCTGACCCTGACTGAATATTAATGATATTTATGGTTTGTGGGTGGCTAGAGATTATAACTAACTGGTTTATTGCTGGTTGTACTAGGCCAGCAGCAGCGTAGGAGCGGCCACGGGCGCGCCGCTGCCACCTCTGCCATTATCATGCTACCGGCAACAGCTGCACCTGCGGCGTTGTGACGTGCTCCGCTCGCCGCAGACCACGAGGGGGCTGAGGCTACACATGTTCACTGAAGGTAGGCCTAGACTGCAAAATATAAAATGTTCATCACATAATAGTGATATTAGTTACATACAAGGTAAACATGTTCGTACTTGCCGATTTCAGTATTAAAAATTAGCGGCGTGATATAAGACAATAGTTAGAAAAATTGACTTATGAAACAAATAAAGTTGAGTTATGTACCGTCAACCGGGGTCAATAGGGACGGCTGGGGTGAATAGGGACAAATTTTGATATGTGATTTTCCTGACAATTTCTTTAAAAAAAGCCACACAAATGGTATCATACAAAATTTACTATTATTTTCAATCGACTGATACAATTTATGTGTGTATTTTTTAAGACATTGGCGGTGTAACTAAATAATAGAAATCAGTGGCCATGTAATTTTGCAACTTGGTCGTGAATCAACGGTGTAATTGAAATAATTGAATAAAGTCTATGGTTGTTTTAGATTCATAAGAAAATCTAGAGTTTCATTCCACAAAGCAGTTTGTTTGCGTTGGTCGTGATACAAACGCGCGTTGCAGGCGCGTTAGCATCGATATAGGTGTGCAAAGGTCTACAAGCTGCGTCTGACTTGCGTGCGAATCGCGTGTGTATCGATACTAACGCGTGTTGACGGCGCGTTAAAAAAACACGGTGTGCATAGGCCCTTAGAGCCAGAGTCAGTCACGATAATACACCATCAGTAACAAAGCGGTGTTCACTTCACGTCACACCGTGTTTCGTAAAACTTCGCCTGTATTTGAGCTTTTTCTAAAAAATATATAGAAGACCTAATTCTCACAATCCTGGTGTTTTTACGTTATTTCAACTCAGAACCACTAAGCATATTTATTATTAAATCTTGATGCTAAAAAAATGTCCCTTAAATTCGTATGGAAATTGTAGTTTCCACTATGTCACGCACATACAAGTGAAAAATTTCACACTAAAACGTGACGTAATGGAACGGACCTTTTGGGACATCTTCATTTAATAGTAGGATGGAGAATGCTAACGATTCTAAGTAGATTGAGCCCAAGAAAGTCCAGTTTTGTAAGAATTCGTTTTTGAATATTTATTCAACAAAGCGGCCTTCTTCCATGTGTTACAATTGTCCAGGCACGTCGCGCGCCCTGGAGCCGGTGCAGCTGGCGCTGTGCCGCGTGGTGCGGTTCGGCGACTCGTGCCAGGCCGTGGCGCGCGCGCTGGGCGCCCCCGCGCGCCTCTACTACAAGCACGACGACAAGATGCGCATCCACCGCCCGCCCGCGCGCCGCCCGAGGCTCCAGCCTCCCGCCACGGATTACTTCTTCAACTACTTCACCTTGGGATTGGTAAGCGAAAACGATCCTCTTGCAAAAACACTCTAGGGGTAAGACAGACAAGACCGTGTCGATACTGGAATGTTTTAGATTAAATTGCTTTAACTACATAATAAAATAAATTAAAAAATAACACAAACCTCGTAGACGATGGAATCTTTTTGTTCGTTCGCATGAAGCCCTCGAGTGCCGCGGAGCCGCGTACGAGGAAACTATTAGAAAGAAATAATCCTGGCACACGAGAGATTAATTCTATCGCGTGAGTTATATACGTAAAACGACTGCCAACTTTCTTTTTAAATTCAATTCCAAAGCTTCCATTTCAGTTCCATCTGTCCCGTTGCCTATATATCTGTAATCAAAATTTACAAGTTAAATTAAACACAGTTCCCATTATTCTCTCATTTTTTTATTATTATTATTCGATAGAGCTAAAACTTCACATAGGTACCTACCTGCTTACATATGTAAATTGGGTAATACTGAAATATATGTACCATTGACCTATGAGACACCGTAGGTGGCCATAGAAACTTTATGATAAAACAACATTTTCATTGTATTTAAGTTTCTTAGAAGTATTTCGATGAGTATTAGTTGCCTGTCGAAAGACGGGAGCGATAAAATCTTGTACCAAAAAATTTTTTTTATTCAAGATATGTACTTATTTATGCAAATAAGTAATTATGTTATATTTCAGGATATCCTCTTCGATGCGAGCACGCACCAAGTGAAGAAGTTCGTCCTGCACACCAACTATCCTGGGCATTACAACTTCAACATGTACCATCGTTGCGAATTCGAGCTCGCCGTGCAACCCGACAAGTTAGTACTTTTGACACAGTAAAATGACCTTGCGTATATCTTATTATTTGTTTTCTTTATTACATAAATTGCAATGTATTTTTTGTTCTCTAAGACCAGCATTTTTATTGTTGCACGTGCGTAGGATGTGTCGACGATATTTGTGTCGCTTAACTTCAAACTCTGATAAATCCACTCTAGCTCTTAGGAGACTATCTACCTTATTACCTTTTCATTATATACCAAAATCTTAAAATCTCTGAATCGGATTTATCCGGGTTGTGACTTATTTATTGTTTAATTATATTAGTTTTCAGAAGATTCACTGTTCTTGTTCTTCTGTTTGAGAATTATTGTTTCATTGATTAGTACATGTATCTTTAGTCTTAACATGACTGCTTCCACATTCCAGATGCGAACCCAACTCGCTAGTAGACAGCGTGGGAGCCGTCAACATCACCGCGTACTCCAAGTGGGAGTCTGTCTCCCGCGCGCTGCGCGTGTGCGAGCGGCCCGTTGTCCTCAACCGAGCTTCTAGCACCAACACCACCAACCCGTTCGGCTCCACGTTCTGCTACGGCTACCAGGACATCATATTTGAGGTTAGGCTTTGTTACAAGTGTTACAAGTTTGGACGAGGTCGGTTAGAACACTTGCCAATTATCTACTTTGGCCCCCACGTTCTGCTACGGTCATCATGTTTGAGGTGTAAAATGTTACAAGTTTGGACAATACCGACATAACTTTGTTGTAAGTAAGGATTGGTGTCCCTGAGAGTCTGGGAACGCCCCGTCGTACTCAACCGGGCTTCTAGCACTAACACCACCAACCCGTTCGGTTCTACGTTCCGCTGCGGCTACCAGGACATCATATTAGAGGTTAGGTTTTAAAGCGCTATACATGTCAGAAATCTGGACGTTAGTGAAGACCGCGGTCGAGTAATGTTACTGATGGGGTAATTTAGCATTGTGTTGAACAAACCAACACTACCACCCCATTTGTCAACACACATCATGCTAAAAATGGTAATTAGTTGTCAGAATTTGATAGATTTATTTTACTCAAATTCTGACAACAAATACATACAAAACATATATACTTGAGGTCAAAAAGCACGTGTACTTTTTAACTTCTATTAACATTCCTGTTTTAGATTTTTAGCAACTAAGTCCGATTTAAAAATATAAGGCAGCATAAACCGGTCTTATTTGTGATATTCTCGATAACTTCTTATTTTCAGGATTAAAAAACATGATGATGTTGAAGTATTTGCATGTCGCAGGTGATGTCGAACAACTACATCGCGTCCATAACGCTGTACCAGCCCGAGGGCGGGCGGCCCGCCTTCGCCGTCAACTCCATCGCGTGACACAATCAGGTTACTATTTATTCACACATGATTTACACTAACATTCTATTTATTCATATAAAACAGGTATCTTCCACTACCGCTAGGATTATTAGATTTTATGGAGATATAGAGGGTGAAATTTTAACGACCAGCCATACTCTGCGTATTGAGTGTACAGGTCATTCTGAACAACTTTTATTAGAGGACCAATGCCGAAATGGCTTGTAATGGAAAAGCTTGCATATATATGTAAGTCGGGTGACAATGCAATATTATGGTACCATCGAGCTATTCTGATGATGGAGACAGGAGATGGCTATAGGAACTGTGTTATAAAACAACCTTATTGTCTTTAGGGTTTTTGTAATTGGCTCATTGAGTACTGGTTGCCTGTGGAAAGAAAAGTACAATCACCGATAAAATATGAAATTTTTGCCGAAAACTTATTAAACATATTGTTGCATTAGTAAACTTACATATGTTTTACCTCTCTTTTAACAAACAGAAGTGTCACAGATAAGAAAAAGATCATTAATGCATAACGTTAATGTATAATTAAGATGGTCATTAATGCGTAACGTTGAGGGTAGTTTTTATGGTTCCGTACCCAAAGGGTAAAACGGGACCCTATTACTAAGACTCCGCTGTCCGTCTGTCTGTCTGTGTGTCCGTCTGTCACCGGGTGTATCTCATGAACCGTGATTGAAATTTTCACAGATGATGTATTTCTGTTGCTGCTATAACAACAAATACTGAAAAAATACGGAACCCTCGATGGGCGAGTCCGACTCGTACTTGTCCAGTTTTTTTACGATTTGTTATATATTTTTAATGAAAAATTCGAGGTTGTCACAAAAAGGAGGGTTGAATCAAAATATTATATATAAATATACGTTTCATTATAAAAACTGTGCCTTAAAAATTAGCTGACATGTTTTGTAATTATTATATATATTCAGCTCCCATAGGTGATCTGACTTTGGAAAGTAATTATATATATATATATTATATCTGTATGTAACATAAACCTTATATATTTCAGTAGTATCATTCATAAAAACAGCTCCTTTACCTTTCCAGGTTTCCCCAAGCAAAGGCTTGTACACATCCTGAACTATTTCAGTTGCCAGCCTTTACAATCCTCCACTTGCGCGGGCAACACCGTTGCCACGCGCTGCGAAGCAATCACAACATATCCCCAACATAAAGCACCTAAGAGGAAACAGTATTGAAAAAAAAAATGTGATAAAAACTGTGAAAAAAAAAACTAAAAAAAGTTAAGTGAGTGACAGATCTCAGATGGTGTGCATAAGTCTTATTTAATTCCTCGGAAATAGTAACTTTTTTATTTCTCGACATAGAAGGATATGTAAGAAATTAGTTAAATTTGTTTTTAAACGAATTCTGATTCACGAGAATTAGCATTAGGCTGTTGTAAATATTTTTGAAAATATGGTAAAATTAAGAAATCATAAATCAATGTATTTTTTCTAAAAAAAAAAGATGATTTTGAAAGGCGTTTGCTATTGCGTGTGGGAATATTGAGAAAAAAAAGTGTAAAAAAATATTTTTCTTATGACAACACCACAATATGCCATGGATGTTTTTTTTTGTAATTTTTATGGTTTTAATTATTAATAAATGTGTAAGGATTATAAGTAATGTGCCTCACTATGACGTTATTTATTTATGTGTTCGTATTTTCATTTTTTATATTGTCTTGCTTTTCGATTTCGTCAATAGTTTATATGAATCGAAGAGTTAAGCTTGAATCTAAATCCTTTCTTATCTAAAATTTTAAATAAATAAAAAAATAGGCGCTTAGCCTTTCAAAGATAGCATACTCCAGAGAATTTAGAACGGTTACCACCGTGGCCGGGCGGTCTAGTGGTCAGGACGTAAGATGAAGATGCGGGTTCAATTCCCGCCTTGGCCACCGGTGGACTTGGTCACTTTTTCTTTAGTGTACGATCTTTCAACTTATTAAAAAAACTCTGACTTATGCCAATTGTTTATTTATTTAAAAATTTAGATTCAGGACGATTAAATATAATTTTAAATATTGAAAGCCAGCGTAATACAGATACCATCAAAGATCAGTACGATCAAGGTGCACAAAAATATCTGAACTCGACTTTATTGTTAAGGCGATAAAGTATATATTCAGATATTGTAAGGCACTATACTAGAGTCAGACCAAGCCAAGTTGGCAGCGATTTTGATAGCGCAGACGGCGCAAGTGTTATTTTAAACGTTAAACTTATCAGGAATTATGATGTTTACTTAACACTTACATCGTCTGGGCTATCAAAATCGCTGCCAACTTAGCTTAGTCTGATTCTATCATCGTCCATTTTTGATGGTGATAATATAGTTCTGAAGACATGCTTTGTTATGTGTCATTATGGGTAGACGAATGTGTGTGTGTGTGTGTGTGTGTGTGTGTGTGTGTGTGTGTGTGTCAATGCCACGAAGCTGTCACAAATGTATGTGCAATATAGTTTTGTCTTATCAACACTTCGAGCAAACTTGATGAAAGTCAAAAACGGTTAAAACACGATAACAGGTTTTTTGTTAACATACATACCAAACTGTTCTAGAAATTTCGAGCTTTGTCTTATTCGTGTCCTATAGGACGAGATATGGCTTGGCTGTTTTTTGAATTCGTTTTGACCTTTTGAACGCCAAGAACACTTAAAGTCGTCGTTACTAATCGTGCCTACAGCGCCAAGGACATTTATAGGAGTTACGACAGACGCTGTCAAAGTAACCTTCACACTTTCAAATAAGGTTTAAATTAGCTCGTATGCGCCCGTACAGTCGTTAGTTTTCAAGCTGACCCTTACGGCTAACTTTTTGTCTATTGTAAGTGAAACCGCACGTGCTACAACTTGCAAGAACAAATCCTAATTGGCACCTGAGCGTAGGCTAGTCCAATGCTCAAAAATCAGTATAGGTGCGCTGTCTGATATTACATTACGCATCTCGATGACACATTTTAAGACAAGTTCTGTAGCGTTCGACTCGCCGGCACGTAGTAACCGTAGAGGGACCACACACCGCCTCGCAACATATTTTTCCATTAGTTCATTTTGAATCTTATTGCAATTTTCATAGGAGTTGTAATTCAATAACCGGTTAAAGTGACCGAAACTTTTTTGTGCAAGTAAGTAGCACGTGCGGTTTTACTTACACTAAACAATGAGTAAAGTAACGACTATACCTTGGTGTATAAGTGTCGTTTTTCGCGAAAAGCGTTCTTTAAAAGAAAAGCTTTAAAGCGTGCAAAAGGTTAATTTGATCAATAATACCATAAATCAGCCTAAGTGTATTTTGGCTTATCGGTCCAGTCATTGTTTAAAAATGGCTAAAAATCGGTCCAGTTATTGTTTAAAATCTATTTTTACAAAAAAAAAAGAAACAACGGGTTGCACTCCGGGAGTGCCGGCAAAAGTGAAAACTTGAATATTAACGTTGTGCATTTTTAATATTTTGGAATGTTTAGGGAATCATTTTGCACGAATTGCTTTAATTATCAGTATAAAAGTACTATTATTTATGTGGTAAAATACAATACTTCCTCTCCTACGGCGGTCTACTGGCTTCAATGACATTGTAATAGTTTTTCGATTAGATCACGTCTCCGTCTTACGAATTTTCAATCTGACGAATCTGTCGGTCACGTGACCTGTCGCGACTTTAACATTTTTACCCCATCACAAAAACTGCACAGCGCCGCTAAAGAAGTTTTCACTTCACAAATCTAATGTCAAAAAAAATACTTTTATTACGTTTGCCTCGAAGGGAATTTATAAGCTCTTAATATTATGGTCGTTCGGAGATTTTTAAATTATTTATTACTTACCATTTTTATTTCACAAGAAAGTTTTCTTTTGTACCATGTCGGTGGCAAACAAGCTTACGGCCCGATGATGGTAGTAGTGCCCTGCAACACGAGAGATGTTACATGCGCGTTTTCGACCCTTTAAAATCCTGTTTACTCCTTTTTTGTACGGTATGCTCCCAAGCCAAAAATAAAATTACAAGTAGGGTTTGCACGACAGATCCGAAATTTATGGGGAGATCCGCGGATCCAGATCCACATTATTGCATACATTTTGGATCCGGATTGCAAACCCTAAATACAAAGCAAGGGATGGGCAATTTCCCCAGTTGTAATATTGTTGAAAATCTCCGTTCACTATCAGATAGTGTCAATCGAATCTGAGCTCTATTACTTAGGACCTAGAGTCGAGCTTACGCAGGCAGGTTGTGAAATTCTTGCAATAGGAAAGTTAGTTCATTTTTGTCTAAAATCTTTCAGATATCGAATTAACTTAGAAAACATTTAAATATATAAATACTGAAAATATACATGAGCATTCTAATTTAAATAACAGTATATGAACTCTGACCGATCCGATCCGATCAAATCGAATTCATATACTATAATTAAAATCAAAATACGCCTTACAGCTTGTTTATGATTGAAAAAAAAATTGTACATTTTGGCAAATCAGATGTCAATTCAATTCAATTGCATATGATCTATATGTGCCGCCTACCATACTGAATTATAGCCAATGAAGTTTGATTCTAGTTGTGTTTTTAATTAGGTTGAATTTCATTTGTTCACAATTTTAACGAGATAAAAGAAATGCTACTTTGTTGTTATGTAGTTTGAAATTTCACTGGAACAGAGTGTTCATCGTACTGTTTGGGCGGCACGAGGTTATTCATCTCGCGTAATGGCTAATTGTTGAAACACCCGGTATTTAGAAAATCCATATGATTTATCTTTTGAAACAGCAAATGATTAAAAACGCTATTATATCCAAAAATTGACAAAATACCGAAAGATGATTTAGTGTTTTAGAACTCTTTTTTTATATTATAATAATGCACAAGTCACGTGTGTGTGTGTGTGTGTGTGTGTCGTGAGAATTAGCGGCTGTGGTGTCATACAACAAAAAAAAAATATTAAAAAATTGACAAATAATACGATAAAAAAAAGTATTACGTGTAAGGAACACTGCGTATGTGGATAATGTTATTTTACTTTTCTTGTTTTTACATACATTTGTAATTCACAAAAAGGAACTACCTAATGATTGGCTGACTAGTGCCAGCCTTGGGCATTTATTCTTGGGAGGTCATAATATTTTTTACAGTACATATTGCTATTTTACCGTACTAGTGCGGTAATTAGCGTGCGTGCGTGTATCGATTATTTAAAGGGCCATATGTGCTGTAAAACATTGTACAATACACGTACGAAAAGTAGATAATTCGCAACTCATGAATTTCCTACTTTTCGCACTTGTATCGTAATGTACTATAAGGTCTCGTGTTAATTGTGTAATAAGGGCGGTAATCAAGAATTACAATCGACTGTGAAACTTAATTAACACAGGTTCGTAATTCCTGTACCGCCCGTAGCACACAGTGCACACACAATGTTTTTCATCGCACTTGTGAGGAAAAAAAAATAGTATAAAAAAAAAAACTAATTTCGTACGTCGAAATTTCGGATTTCCGTTCCGTATCACCTACGTGTAGTGACACCTTTTACGGGAAAGTGTGCTGAAAATATTAATATAACTCTATAGGCGGGCCATACAATTGTTGGCAACATAACAAAATAGTTAAATAACAATATCCACACACGGTTGAGTTATTTTTATAATTAAATTAAAATGTAAGCTTATTTTCGCTGTGGTTGTACTGTCACAGCTTTAACTCATAACGTTGTTTGTATGTATGTCAGCCTCTGTAAGACATTTTCTCTGTGGTCTTGTTAAAATGACACAGAAAACATTATGCAGAAGTTTGACTACATGGGAAGTGTTGCTAAAATTTCAGAACTGTTCTCAAGTTTTTGACATTTGTCCTGTTTTGATTGTATAAATGACATAAAAAGAGTTATTACTATAATAGGGAGTATTACTGCAATGTTTTGCCGCCAGAGTGCGGCACTGACACAAACCGTAATCCATAGAGTAACTTATACATACTATGCCTTTTTGACAAGTTTTCTCAGATTATTTGCTACGAATAAATATGATATTGATGCATCAAAGCGGTTTTTTACGGTTTTTGCTAGTGGCGCCCCCTACGCAGAGTTTTGCGTAATATTCCCTAACTAACTAACTCTAAGTAACTCTCAGTTACAGCTCAGCGGGCTTGGTGGTTGGTGTTCAAAATTATCTGTATACGACACTGTTATAATGAAAATGTAGATTATTTTAGACACCTGGGGCGTGTAGCTACTTCTGTGAGCAATTGTATAGTCAGCGTCAAATATATAGTGACGGCCAAAGCGGTCAAATATATGACAACGCATCCATATTTCTATGGTAACAAAGGTGTGTTACGATATATTAATAATTATTAATGTTTTTATGATTTTGAGGGCCCCGTTTCACAATGTCCAAGTAAAGTATTGGATTGCTAACTAACAAATAAATTAACTGCCAGATAAACCTACCTTAATTTGTAAAGGTATACAAATTAAGCTGATTTGAAGATTGTGAAACGCCAACGATGACTTATTCAGGACGTTACTTGGACATTGTGAAACAGGCCCTAATTTGAATTAATTAATTATATGTTATTTTTTAATTTATTGTATTTTTTATATTATTTGCTTGCCGATTTTTTGACATGTGTACTAAAAACATATAGATTTTTAGAAGTATGAAATAAATTTATTTATTTATTCATAATATTTATATTATTCATTCATATATAACTCTACTTTGGTCGTCTATCTATTTGATTCTGCCTGTAAATAAATATAGTCAAACTTCTGTAGTTATTTTTGTTGGTGTTTTGGCATTTTAATAAATAACCAAGCTTATACATATATAAATTATCAGAGTTACCTTAAGCCAGTACATTAAATTAAGTTTAATATAAGTTTTTTTAGTTTCGTACCATGACTGTAAAAAATGTCATATATTATGTTTTTTGTGTATCTACACGGTATCACAAGGAACCCGAAAGATTTCATCCACGCATTTCTGAGGTCAAAGATGGAAAAAAATGTTATATGAGTTTATGTAAATAGGCGGCGGCCAGTGTAGACGTGCCTTACCAGAGGCGGCGCGCGCGTTTCCCTCGCCTCGGCCGAGGCATGTCTACACTGGCCGGTTTGTGCGCGAGGAAATTGCCTCGCGCGTATGCTCGCTCTGTGTGGACCCGCCTAATTTCGCCAACAAAAAAATGTTTCGTTTGATGTTTCGTTTCTTGAATGTATTTTTATATAAAAAACAAATGTTATTAGTAAACCTGTCACTTAAAATAAATTTTAAATATTTTTTCTTAAATCTAGTTTTTGCAGTGTTATTTGTCACCTTTTTTTTACATCTATTAATGAGGATAATTGTGACCGTGGCCGGCAAAACTTCCCACTTTGTCGCTTGACACAAGAACGCATTGACAGGTTATTCGTATAAAGATACAAGCAAATCTCGTCCTTATGGCAAGCGACAAAGTGGGACATTTTGCCGGCCGGTCACATTTAGACTACGTCCCATAGTAGCATCATCGCCTTCAAAAAGGCGTTAAGCACTAAGTAACAATAAAATGTTTTTTTTTTTTTCATTTGGCGCTCTGAAACTTGGCGAATTCCAATAAAGTTTAAAGGACATTCTTCTTCTTCTTCCTCGCGTTGTCCCGGCATTTGCCACAGCTCATGGGAGCCTGGGGTCCGCTTGACAACTAATCCCAAGATTTGGCGTAGGCACTAGTTTTTACGAAAGCGACTGCCATCAGACCTTCCAACCCAGAGGATAAACTAGGCCTTGTTGGGATTAGTCCGGTTTCCTCACGATGTTTTCCTTCACCGAAAAGCGACTGGTAAATATCAAATGATATTTCGTACATAAGTTCCGAAAAACTCATTGGTACGAGCCGGTGTTTGAATCCGCGACCTCCGGATTGCAAGTCGCACGCTCTTACCGCTAGGCCACCAGCGCAAGTTTAAAGGACATTATAGTCTTTAAATATGATCAGGAATACACTATTAAAATCTTTCGGGTTTCTCGTGAGCACCGTGTATCAGAGAGTTATCGACACTAGCAGCGATGCATAGTCTTAAAAATTCGTGCCTCCGAGCTTGCCAGCTAGTTGGCGCACTGCTCTATATGTTTTGTGGTAACTGGATTGAAAAACGTCAACATTGGACAACCAAAGTTACCGTTACATTAGCTGTCAAACACGGATAGGACTTTTAAACTATGTATTACTTCTAACATTAATAATAATAAGTAATAACTCTTTTCTAAAAGTAATATAAACTTCTTCTTCTAATAAAAATATAACTAAACACACAATATTTTATGTTATATTTATTAGGCGCTGTAATTTTCTTAGTGTTATATTTTTCTTTTTATTGGGAGTTTATATGTTTATCAAAACATGTCAAATGAAATTATAAAAAAATATGTTTATAGCTCTGTAAAGGCTGGCATATGCATACGTATAACTATAGCTTGTATATTATACGTGTAGTAGCGTTATATTATACATTGACAGTTGACATGAAATATGACAAATAACAGAATCAAGCGTTACTTTGCTCTAATATGGATTTTTATTAATGTTATTCTGCTTATCAGCGATATAATGACGTACCAACCCGTTACACCTACTTCCGTATTTTTACATGTGCAACTAATATTTTATTCATCGTGAAAATAAATACGTAAATAAGTATAACAAACCACCAAAAATACAAAAATCAGGACGTGTGCCTCTCTTCGAGGCATCATCAGGAGATGCTGGAGACTAATATTATTAGTCCTCGAACTGTCAATTCGTATGGGTTGCCATGGCAACACACTAATAATATTAGACTAATACCGTTCGAGGAATGGGCCCCTGTCAAGTCGTATGGGTTACCAGGGGCCCATTTCTCGAAAGGTATTAGGATATTAGTCCACGAACTGTCGAATTCGAGGATATGGTTCCAGTTCGTGGACTTAATAATAATAGTTTAATACCGTTCGAGAAATGGGCCCCTGGCGTCCGGCCACGTGTCGAGTTTTGTATTTGTGTAGTTTGGTGGTGGTTTGTTATTTTTATTTGTGTATTATTTTCGCGATGGGTGTATAAAAATACGCAAGTATGTATAACGGGTTGGCACTGATTGACTAGCACGTTATTATTTCGCCTATTAACAAAGTAATATTTTTTATTAAGGACCATTAACATTAACTACGTCTAGAGTCGGACCAAGCTAACTATGCAGTAACGAAGTGTAATATATATCATAAACGCAAAATTACTATGAAACTTACACCCAAAAATTGGATAATTCGCAAATAACAGTTTTCTGAAACAAAAAATGTCAATTTCATGTCATCTCTCAGTTTTAGGGATACATAACAACTTTTATGATTAGTGGGCCCATTCATAATGGTCTATATGATATTTTTTAAGTAGTAACAATTTTCAAGAGGCATAATACAAATACAATCACCAAGGTTTATTAAAGAAGATCTCAGGCAAAAGGTACCACTTTAAAAGGAGCTATTTACAGCTTAACAGATGATAATAATGGTACCCTTTGCTTGAGAGTGTTGCGAATAATGAACAGAGTCGGACCAAGCTAAAGCTGCATGACGTTTGTAATGACAATGAAAATATGATTTATAATGACACTGTTCTATTGAAATCGGTGAAAAGTTAGCTTAAGTACGATTCACACCGAACGGCCCGAGTCGGCGCGCATTTCACATTTGTACGGCCGCAAGCCGGTCGGCTCCTCGCGGACGCAACCGCCCCGGATCGGACGCTATTCTGCCATACATATAGGCAATATTGAAAATGCGCACTGGCGCGGCCCGATACCGGCCGGTCGGTGGGAATCGTACATTAGACAGATTCAATGCATAAATATATTTCCAATTTTGAAGCTGTGACAAATTAAAATGGCAGTTTTTTTAGTTATGTCATCAAAAATTATAAGTCCTATTTGAATTGATATAATATTATTATCTTCTATGCCTTCATAGCCAATCTGTTTTTGTTGAAACTAATTTTTGATTATGTCCTTATCGATTCGCATAAACTGTGTTATAATATACAGTCGCGTTCAATAATAACTACACGACGAAGTGCGCAAAAAATATATATGACACAAACCTTTTTAAAGAAAGGACGCGAAGTACGAGGAATTTTGTAAATTGACTCGTCTGTTCCTATCTCTTACTCGTATCACTCGTGCGTAAATATATTGCTGTTCCGCCTGTGCACTGTGCAAGCGGAACAGCAATATGATCATGCGCGTGCAATAGAGATAGAAACAGGCGGGTCAATGTACGAAATTCCTCGTGGTTAGCGTTCTTTCTTAAGCTATACTCAAATAAAGAATGAGAAAGAGTAAAATAGCAGTTAAGAGTTACAAGAATACAATCGAATTTCACTTTCATATAGTTTTTTGTATTTTTAGCAACGAAAACTAGAACCAGGGGCCCATTTCTCGAACGGTATTAGTCTAATATTATTAGTGTGTTGCCATGGTAACCTATACGACTTGACAGTTCGTGGACTAATAATATTAGTCTGATACCGTTCGAGAAATGGGCCCCAGTTCGTAGACTAATATTATAAGCCTAATACCGATTGAGAAATGGGCCCCAGACGTGGATATATGTCATATAAATATTCATACCATACCGTTCGAAATGGGCTCCTGGTAACCCATACGACTTGACAGGGGCCCATTTCTCGAACGGTATTAGTCTAATATTATTAGTGTGTTGCCATGGCAACCCATACAATTAGACAGTTCGTGGATTAATAATATTAGTCTGATACCGTTCGAGAAATGGGCCCCAGTTCGTAGACTAATATTATAAGGCTAATACCGATTGAGAAATGGGCCCCAGACGTGGATATATGTCATATAAATATTCATACCAACATTGATTCATGACGACCGGTCTGGCCTAGTGGGTAGTGACCCTGCCTACGAAGCCGATGGTCCTGGGCTCGAATACCGGTAAGGGTTGTTTTTTATTTTATTATTACTGTGATTAACTCGGATATTTGTTCTTGAATCATGGGTGTTTTCTATGTATATAAGTATGTATTTATCTATATACATATGTATATCGTCGTCTAGTACCCATAGTACAAGCTTTGCTTAGTTTGGGGCTAGGTCGATCTGTTTAAAATGGCCCCCAATATTTATTTATTAAAGTTATTTAAGAATGTCGTTTTAAAATAGAGTGTAAGTTCGATTGTACGCGAGCGGTTTTAAAGTTAAGTCATATATATTTTTTCACGCTCCGTTTTATTTTTCTTAAAAAACTGAATTGTAAAAAATATATAGGTCGTGTCATTCACGAAGACGCGTGCCTTGACTCGTAATGTCATGTTATTAAAGGTTAGATTTGACAAATCTGCGCGTCATCATGAACGACACGATCTATACAGGGTGTAACGCCCTTCATCCACCATAACTACAATAACTATCGTATGTAAAAATACAAAAGTAAAGAGAGGATTGAGAAACGATAACGTTTTTTCTTTGCATGTAACCCTTTATACATACATGGCGGCCGATCGTAAAATCCGGCAGATTAGAAAATTCCTAGGCATATCGTGTAACGTGAAAAAGGTTTTCTCGTTCCCTGAGTCGACGGGTTCCTACGGTCATCTGAAGCAACCTAACGAACCTATCCTACCTATGTATTGGTTAAATGTGACTGCCACCAAAACATTACACAGGAACTTTACGATCGGCTCCCGACATACATAAGTCGAATAGAAATGTTACCGCGGCCGGCAAAACGTTCCACTTCGTCGCTTGCCATAAGGATGAGATTTTCTTGCATCTTTATACGAAAAAACCGTCAAGGCGTCCTTGTGGCAAGCGACGAAGTGGTTCATTTTGCCGGCCGCGGTCACAAATATAGCTCGACGAAAACGATTTCACTGACACTTTAATAAACGGTAAGTTATTTTTAATTGCCGGTTACCAATAATATACTCTTTAATATGAAATCAGCCTTATCGACAATGTGGTACCTTCTAGTTAAAAACGCCACAAATAATTTGAGCTAAAATCATAACTTAACATTAGTCTGGTAAGAACATGGATTTATGTGAATCGATAGAGACTACTGAAAAAATATACTGGCTTATGTGCGAAGAGCGTGGTGGCACTAAGAGCCTCCCGCACTAGCGTCTCCCGAGCGTCGGCGTCCACCCTTGGGCGCTCGGCGGTACACTGCACGCTCCGCTGGTCGCTCGACGCTACGCTGCACGCCCCGCTCGTCGTTCACCACTGAGGCCGTATTCTTAGAATTAAAGTATATAATAGGATTATCTGATTCCAATACGTTAGGTTCTTATCTTATCCGTGTTATAATCAGCACTTCAGGTGTGTTCCGTGACTCGGTGAAATTCAAATAATATGACTTGGCTGACAAAACCCGTCGTTAGGTATTTAATCTAAATTCGTTTCGAACAATTGTTTTTTTTTTCGCGATTTCTAAGTACTCCATATAGTAACAATGACGCCACACTCACGGTCGCGGCTTCGCGCCGTGATTCACGCGATGTGCCCCCCCCCCCCCCCCACAATTAATAATAACACACGTGTAGTATCATCTTCTTTTCTGAATTGTATAACATGACCCAGAACATTAATAAAATAGGCTATAAACCTATAGTTGATAGCCAGATCGACTTAAGTCCGTTTTGTACACGCAATTTGTAGATCCAGTTACTAGGAGATTAGTGCTCAAAATGGCAACGCAATTCGTGTGAACTCAAACCATTCTCGGAGTTTGAAACAAACACGTAGGTTAGAGGGAAAAATGCGCGTAACGTTTTTAAAGTTATGGACTTTGTTCCTTTTCTATCTGATATTTAATGACAGTTATTTTGTATTTTATTATTAGGCTATAAAATATGTCTAGTTTTTGTACGCGTAAAATATAGCGTTTTGTCGAAAGTCGTAAACATAAAGAAGTGGCAGTAAATTATTTTAAAACTGGTAATGATGCGAGTTTATAGCCTAATTACCACTTGTCTGTATGACCTAACCGAATTTCTAATAAACTTTTATTACATTACATTAGAAAACATATTGTTGTGTTCCTGCCGGTGAGTAAGGTTGCCAGAGCTCAACGAGGGGGGTGGGGTTAGGGTCGGCAACGCGCATGTAACTTCTCTGGAGTTGCAGGTGTACATAGGCTACGGAGACTGCTTACCATCAGGCAGGCCGTATGCTTGTTTGCCACCGAGTATAAAAAAAAACATCGGTCTCGGAAAATCATGAATCTAGTATAACTGGATCAGGCATGAGCGGCGTGGGAAAATGACCGAACGGGAAATAGGTATGTATCTTTCAGTAGGAGTAGCAGAGTAAGCGCTATAAATTTTAGTATGGTTTATGGTGGGCAACAAATAACCTGATCAAATTACGTAGGTTGTTTTTGGTTTGTTATTTTTTTATTATTATTTATTTAGAACACAAACAGTCACATGAGGCTGACACAACTAGAAACAAAAAAAGTTTTGTATGGAGTTTGTTTCGCAAATCATTGCCAACGAAGTAAAAGAAAACGTCAGTGCTATTTATTCTGTCAAGTTTACATCAAGTCAACTGTCAAACCTGAATTGTTTTGTTTGTTATGAAGGCTTCAATGTTTGGTTCGGTATTTCGTGCAATTTCTTTTTCACTAAATAAAAAAGAAATTGCACGAAATACCGAACAAAACATTGAAGCCTTCAATGTTTTGTTTGTTATGAAGGCTTCAATGTTTGGTTCGGTATTTCGTGCAATTTCTTTTTCACTAAATAAAAAAGAAATTGCACGAAATACCGAACAAAACTGTTAGGGTCCTACTAGACGTAGAATGAAAATGCGGACTGTATTAAAATAGGCTGGTTTATTCCGCCTCAATTACAGCTAAATCCCGGCCAAACAATTATAAAAAACTACTACGGTATTCGTCCGTTGCCGTTGGAGTATGTGAAGCCGAGTGTGTGCCGCGCGGCGCTTGCGGCTTGCTCTGTCCGCCGTCCGCGCGTCTCCTCCCGTGCGTATGTCCAGTACTTAACAAAACATTGAAGCCTTCATAACAAACAAAATAATTCAGGTTTGACAGTTGACTTGATGTAAACTTGACAGAATAAACAGCACTGTGAACTTAACCCGATACATTTCTGTTTGGGCTTTCCTTTCCTTTTTAACGTTGCATGGCAATCATGGCATGCGATTATGACCCCCCCCCCCCCCCCCCCCCTCCCCCCTCCTATGTCACGCTTTTTCCTATCTCTTTAACATAGACTGTCACATTTGGCATGACCCCCTCCCTGTTGTTGTGACATATGGATGACCCCTAATGACTAATAGACATGTCACCGCCTAAATTAAGAAATCAAAATAAATATCAATTAACGTGTATATTACAAGCAAGGTTATATAAGAGACACCTAATTGGCCAATTGCTATAATTAGCTTTCAAAAAGTAGCCTTAAAACGAACAGCTCTTACTCCCTTATTATCCCCAAGCTTATACATATTTAGCTAATTTAGACGTATGTGACACAAGTAATAATGTTCTTTTAGCCTTTAATACACAAATTAGCCTCCAGATGAGTAAAATATCTTGTTATCTCCTCTTTTGGAAGGAATATAGACTCTATATACTAGTTTTTAAGGCTCAAGTTTCAATGGGATGAATTTTGGACTTAATGAACTTAGGTTTAAACAATTAAGGGGTCAAATGAAGTCATGGTCAATCCGAGATAAGAATGTTTAGTGCCGAGCGCCGTGGGATAATTTTGTATCAAGAAAACCGTTACCTAGCTACTCGTTAGACCTCGACTCGCTACGCTCGTGGTTCAATTTTGAAATCATTCGCTTGCGCGGGTATCAATATTAACACGTGCGGTTAAACAACGACTTTGCCCCCTTGTAAAACAAATAACTATTGCCGCTACGTTAGAAGTCGTTATAATAACACAATAATGAGTAGGTATAGATCACAAAAGTTTCCTTTTCAGTCTTGCCGAGTTTTATAATAAAATACTAGGATTTTAATTACCTAATTAAATAATCTTCATGTGTTATATAAAACAATGATAAATATGAGACGATGAATTATCAGCTAATATTCGCGTGATATTTTTTCTTTATCAATTTGATAACAATATCGGTACCAAGTAGTCACGTAGTTGGATTAAATAGATATTTAAGTCTGGCGCTGTATTAACAATTATTTATTTTACGAGAGCATAAAATGGTTGTTTAACACAGGGCTAGTCAAAGATTGTAAAATTGAACCTTGAGCGTACCAAGTGATTCGAAAAGTGGAATATTGAGCGTTGCGAGTGTTTCAAAGTACGAGGGTTAAACTAACTTTGCTACCAAGTACGTGAAACACAAAATGTGTCACTACTGCAACCCATGGATTTTTTTTACTGTAAAACATTATAGGTAAAGGAAATCAAAATAAATATTATAAATAAATAAATAAATAATATAGGACATTATTACACAAATTGACTAAGTCCCACAGTAAGCTCAATAAGGCTTGTGTTGAGGGTACTTAGACAACGATATATATAATATATAAATATTTATAAATACTTAAATACATAGAAAACACCCATGACTCAGGAACAAATATCCATGCTCATCACACGAATAAATGCCCTTACCAGGATTTGAACCCGGGACCATCGGCTTCGTAGGCGGGGTCACTACCCACTAGGCCAAACTGGTCGTCAAATGAAAGCTTTTACAGATATATTATTCAAAATCATTACTTAAAATAAAAGTAATGACTTAAAGCTAGCAATATGAGGAATCTCTTATGGATTAAATGCAATTTCCATATATTTTTTTGATGAATAAACAAAGCCTTTACGACCTGGTGCAAAATTATTGATCACTGTTTTCTAGCAGCAAAATATGCTTTGTTTAAGCTTAGATCTGCCGACAAGTTGTTCATTGCGACTCCTAGTTTCATAGTCTACTTACACAAGATGAAATTTTAACCACCGTCCCTACTCTACGTAGTGACTAGGTCATCAATAACTTTTATTACGAGACCAATGCCGAAAACGTGAAAAAAAATAGGGCTGTCCCATAGAAATATGGCTGTCCCATAGAAATCAGCGGCATCACATCAGCCGGAATCTAAGAAACAGCCAAATATTTTACAATATTTTACATACCCATAATAAAACTTGTTCAGTTTGACCTATAAAGTCACTGCGTAGAGTATGTACGGTGGTTAAAATTTCAGCCCGTATAATGCGTTGAGCAATTACTAATTATATGAGTCAAAGTCTACTAGCCCTTTGACCTGCCCTAGCATGATACAATTATCACAAATTACGACATCATTGTGGCCTAGGTGTCGCGTGACTAAGTACCGAATACGCTTGGCTATTTAGGGTTACTCATCGGTCAAGTACTTATGCTTAAGTACACTCCAAATAGCATAAATATTAAAATTAAATTACACACCGGCGTTGTCCCGGCATTTTTACATGATTCATTGGACTCCCAGATCATAATTTACATGAAAAAAAAATCCTTTATCAAAATTTATTTTGCGGACGAAAAACAAGACAGCGAAAATAATTTTGATCACAATTTTCAAACGTTAATATTTGAGTTAAGGAGATTTAAGAAATGTTTCATAACAATTCCTGCTAGCACGTGAGTATATAGGTAGATCGATAAAGTGCGTTGAGCAATTATTAATTAAGTATATGAGTCAAGTGAGCCCTTTGACCTGCCGGCCTGCCCTAGGATGATACAATTATCACAAACATACGACACAATTCTGGCGTGTGGCGTGACACTGACAGGATACCGAATATGCTTGGCCATATTTAGATGAGTTACTCATCGGTCAAGGTGTGTCCGCCCCAGAGTATAGGATTTATTTATAACTAACTAGCGACCCGCTCCGGTTTCGCAAGTGTTACACAAAACCTTAACAAATGATATACCTAAACCTTCCTCAAGAATCACTCTATTGATAGATGAAAACCGCATGTTCAGTAGTTTTTGAGTTAATCACGAACACACAGGCGCGGCGGGGACTTTGTTCTACAAGGTGTAAATGAAACGTAAAATTTAATTAAAACTACTGACAGTAGAAGTAAATTTAATTTCCACACAAATTCTCGACATTATTCTTTCTGGATTTAGGTCGTAGGTGTTTTTTTTTTTTTATATGAGTTCAATATTACCAGTACTTGTGTCTTTTATTATATTCTACTTTATTAGGTACACTATACAGATATCGTACAATATCATGAAAATCATGCAATTGAAAAAACTAGCACGAGATCCAAAGCAAGTGTAAACAGCATGATTTACAAGTAAGCGAAAATGTTATTTTAACACCTAATTACAGTGAAAAAATATCAGAGAACAAATAACTATCTAAAACATTACAATATAGGAGAGTAATAAATTAAACCTCGTAAATAAGACAAACTCTCTCTCTGAACGTTTAGCGTTTTTTGATATTTTTGTTTTTATAAAATCTACGCTTACTTTAAAAAGCGCTAAAAACGGCCAAATAAATGCCTCGCCGTAAAGCGAAATCGGCAACAATAAACGCAAAAATCAAAACTGTCAGACACATAATTTCTTCCTCATTCCGTTCCCAAAATTTTATTACGATTGGTTAAGTTTTGGAGGTGGAAAATGTCGAGAACAAAATCTCGATTTCCGAGATTTTTACGCACGGTTTTTCGCCTAAGCTTCAGTTGTCCTTATCGCACTAGTTGAAGGAGCCGCCCCGAACAGCGCGACGGAGATCTTTACCTAAATACCTACCTAAAATTCTCAATTCTCATCTGGTATTTCCTGTTAATGTTATCTCCAATCTGTTTACAATATAAGTCTCTTGACACGTATTCTCTTATCGATTTTTGGCGAGGTAATTAGTCATAGCGTGTAAATAATATATTTGTCTACATTCTACGTACTGTGTGATTCAGAATTAGCCGTAATAACTATTAAAAATAATTGTTTTTCCGTGGTGTTAACTGCACTTATTTATATATTAGTTTATGTTGTCTGCTACATAATGAAAGGTACTTACGAGCGTCGGTTTATGAAACGAACGAAGTGAGGGGGTTTATGGACGAAGGATCACACGAGTGTTTTTATGCCTAATTATGTACAGTTACATACATTATTTTATCTACGCACATATTACAGGCTCTCTGTTAGTGATGTGTCGTGGGAAATTATGGGAAATTCCCGGGAAATTTCCCTCGTTCCCAGGAAAATTCCCAAAACAGGGAAATTTGCTATTGTAATTGGGCGAAATAGAATTTAGTTAGGTATAAGGGATATTAACCGCTATGAATAAAATAATGTTTTTGTAGCGTTCATATATCTATCTCTTTCTTTTAATATACAGGGTGTTTATTTAGTCACCTGCAATAATTTACGGAGTGAATATATGTCATATTGAGCAACTTTTACTATGGGACCATCACCGAAATCTTGATTTTTTTTTATTCTTCCATAGAAAATTTCAAGGTCAGACCGCTAAAATGTATGATGAAACAAGCCGATTTTTTCGCGATATTATTACAGGTGACTAAATAAACACCCTGTATAGGCCATCTCACTTCTCAAAATATAAAATACCGTGTTCCACGTTCAGTCTTCTTACGTATTCGGTGTAATGAGCATTATTATTATTTATTGAATCAAGTTATCATAACATTACAGCTTACGCCAAAGCGTTACGTAGATTCATAACTTAAAAACTACTTATTCATTAATTAAAAACTAACTTACATCTACGAATATCTGTCTTGCATCCTTTCAAGCATTCCCTTCCACTCAGATATAAGCCTTCCTATCCCTGTCACAAACAGATCACACTCTGGTAGTGCCGTGAATAAGGAGTTAGCTAGAGCATGTGCGTAGGTTAGGGTTGCCATAAGTGTGGGGACTCTGACCGGGACATTTAAAGAAAATCCCGAAATGTGTTGACACTGTTGACGTAAATTCGTGAAACGTGAACGGACAAGTGTCAGCGCTTACGTCGTTCTATCCACGTACGATTAGCTTAGCTAGTTAGTCGCCTTTATTGTAGGTATATTACTGTTTACCGAGTCCAGCCCTCTATTAAATAACTATGATTTTTAAACCGGGACAATTTGCTTATCGGCCGGGACGCCGGGACACTATTCAAACCGGGACATGTCCCGGCGTACCGGGACGTATGGCAACCCTAGCGTAGGTATATGTGCTTTTTCGTAAATCATGAGGCAGAAGAGTAGTGTTAGAACATTTCATCACTCACACTGTCAATAATAAATATTCTTCCAATTACTGCAGCACTTCCAAGTACTGTTGTATTTATTTAAGAATGTGACAAAATTTGCCTGGCATTTAGGTAAAACGTACCAAGTGACGTATTAGTAGTGATGTGTAGGACATCAATTTAAAATGAGTTTGTATGAGTACCTCATTCTCTAAAATGAGGTGTTACAATGTCTTACTTCAAATGAGGAGAGGTACTAGCAGTTTTGCAGCATCGACTATTCCATCAACTCCAACGGCAGCAAACCATGTTTAATGTAAATACATATTTAGGCATTGCTAAACTTCCTTTTAAATATTTAATTGGAGTGCAATTCTGGAGGTTTAAAACAGAACTTTAACAACAGAAGACATAAGGAGTTAAAGTACATACATCCTATTGCAACTTAATTTGATGCTTTTATGAAACTTGTTCTAATTTAGCAGTTTATTATTTTTATTGTTAGATTGTTCAGTATCAATTTTTGCTACTTGATATCATTTTAAGTTTAACATTCATATATTGAAATAAATACTAACCATAAACTACCAAACAAACAATTAACAAACTAAGGAGAACAAATCCAATATTTTTTGTACCATTATTATATAGAAATTACTAACTTACCACCTCATAATTTATCAGTAATAATATCATTGTAATATGATAACAAACGAAAGCCTCAATAACGTTCGCGCGGTAATGCCACCGGCGTGTAATATACACTTGATTTTTGTATGCAAAAGACACAACGAAAGACCCACAGGTATATTTTATCGCGAAAACAATGTTAATATATTGTTTTTTTGGCATAATTATAAGAATGGTCACTGATCACTATTTATAAAACACAACTAAAGATTACGAACAACTTTTTCGAGTTTCTCGTATTATAAATATGTCAAAATCATAAATGATCGAAATAGTTTACGAAGCACGTTAACAAAAAGTATTACAAATTCAAATCGTTAAAATGTACATGTTTATTTCACCTATACAAATTATATTTACTTTTTTTATTAATAAACTAATGTAAATTATCATATTTTGTGTACGCCACTATATTATATTTCAATAATTTAAATAATATTTTGGTCTCTTAAACGATAACTGTTTTTAAGCAAGCTTCGTAAATGCCCAGTGAGACTTGGTTGGCATTTCAATCGCTTATCTTATCAAGTAACCATTTCACTGTCCAGTCTAATTGATTCAGATTATACATGACACCAGGAATATGAGTCTTGAGGTCAGGTTATACTGGTATGCGCGTTAGTACAATAATAGCTAACAAATATGGAGGCCTACCGCGAACCACGAAGTTTTGCTTTGCTGTCGCACTTACGTATGAAATTACAAGTGCGACAGAGAAAAAAAAACTTTTTTCGGTAGCTTCTTTGATGACTTAGATTTTTCGCTTTTGACAAGTAACTTAGCAATGCTAGGATCAAAATGGCGTAATATGTATGTAAGCTTGCGGACGCTTACGCTTGTTTTCTTTCGTGTTTCATTTTTAACGTATTTTCGATGAGGTGTTATTGAAGCACGGCGCGTGTCTGTCTCACTCCCTCTTTCGGTAAATCCAATTCATTGTTTCATTTTGAAAGGATTTTTGAGGGGATGTCACAGTGAGGCGAGTGAATGGTACAAACACAACGCATTTCTCGGTGGACCTTTTGTCCTTGCAATAAGGTTTGTAGTTGGGCAGTTGATAGTATGAGCGATGAATACGATGACGTCAATGACTCATTTCTTCATTTGAATGTCGGCGAGCACCGAGCGCCTCGCGACTCTCTTGCGAGTTGTGAGGAACGCGAGTGAGTTTGAAAGGCTGAGAGTTTTTTTTTAAATTTGAAGTGTTTGAGTGGTAAGAGCTGTGTGTGATGCGCGCGAGTAAATGAGTAAAATTAATTGAGGAGTGATGTATGACATTTATGCGGTGTGAAGTTCTGCGACAATTTAACAAAGTGAGTGGTACAAATGAGGTGCCTCACGAGTGAGCAACTCAACACTACGTATTAGTGTTATTTTAAAAAACATGTAAAAATATTAGCAACAGTGAATCGAATAGTGAAAAGTCGTGTAGAGTCTAATTATTCGTCATTATAGCCGAATGTAGCCGAAATGTCGATCAGTATGAGCACTAAAGAAAAAGTACGTTTACAATAGAATCTATATTTCAAAGACCGTGGTTGTACTCGATACATGATTGAACGAAATCGGCTCGATAGAAAATAATTGCAAAGATTGGTCTTAAAATCACAATTAAACGGTTTTATGTCTTTATTGTTTTGACTTATGGGTCTGCAATTAAAATCACAATTTCAAAACATTTATATCTAAACCGCTGTTGAGTAAAATATTACACTAATAATCCACTTTTTTTTATTTAAATATTTTTCTTATTATTCCCTTGCCCAGGCCCAGTAACATGCGACAGTGCTATCTCATTTACTCCGATACAAATAGACAGTGTGCTCGCTATAGGTATTGTATTGAGAGCCTCTTATAATCTATCTATACCATATTTCTAACGTCAAAGTGACATTGGTTGCCCGAATAGAGCTACTTCTGTCAATTATAAGACATACAAACGATATCTAAATGAGTACTTATCTAAATCAAAACTTATCGTTATCGTATCTCATTCTTCGAATCGAGCCGTATCTAAATCTTAACAAATTACTTTGATATTGATGTCGATCGCTTCAGCATAATATGTTGTAGATTTACAGGTTTCGCTTTAAAAACATTTTTTTTGGTATAGCTACTTTAGAAAAAACAAGGAATACCTATCACTGTGTCAATAAAATACTAAATAATCATGGCCAACGGAAAATATTTAGAAATGGAAAAACATTTTCTCTTTTTGATATGGACGAGTAATTTGTATACTTCCCTCTTAAACTGCAAAATCAATTTAATGGGAATTTGAGAATCTAATTAAAATGCATGACTTTAACGAATACACACACAAAGGAACACAGGAAAACCCATATATCTTAACAAAGAGCCTAAAAAGTCTAGACACATTTGGGCGTAGAGGTTCACCTTGCTTCGCGTCCGCTGTAGGGATCGTAAACCTTTTGATTAAACTCTATTTTATTAAACTTTTATGGTTCTGTTTTGGCTCAGCGTACGTGAACCAGATTGTTAAGTTTATTTGCGTGAACCAGGAAAGTAGGGCTTAAAGATTGTACTTTTTCTTTGGCTACACTGTTTTTAGATACATCAGTCGTAAAGGTGCGTGGCAACTTATCAATGAATTCATTCATAATTTCTCCATGCATTTCGCAGCTCACTGTACACGATTATTTTAAAATTGAATTGGAACGTTGGCAGTCGCTTTCGTAAAACTAGTGCTTTCATCATGCAATCTTGAACTTAGAGGTTTGATTTTTTTCACAGCTCCAAGGAACTGTAGATCTAAGTATATTGTTCAAATTTCAAAGTTCAAGATAAAGTGTCTTGAAAGACAGACGGACGGACAACAAAGTGATCCTATAAGGGTAATAAGGGTTTCGTTTTTCCCTTCTAAGGTCGGTAACCCTAAAAAGGTTGGTAAGTACTTAGGGCTTGTGCACAAATCACGCGACGTTCGATAGGGGGGAAGGGGGTCACAAAAAAATCACGACAGATCACGTTGGAGGAGGGGGGATATAAGAAAACCTCACGTGTATTTTTCTAAGGTAAACGAAACTAAGAAAAAATATCTACCACATACTTTTTCTCGGTTTTGTTAATCAAAAACCTTCACTTGGCACTTCAAAATAGCCAGTCTAAACAAGATTTACTAAAATAAGGTCGAATAAAAAAAAATAAAAAAATACACGTGAGGTTATGTGGGGGAGGGGGGGTTCGCCAAGAACCTCACCAAATATCACCAAGGGGGAGGGGGGGTCAAAAACTAGCCGAAAAAACCTCGCGTGATTTGTGCACAAGCCCTTATGAATACTATTTGACCTACTCATGAACAATGTGTTACCTACTTATCTCCCGTAGCCTAGTAATTATGGTATTACGATATGAACTTGAGACGCTATAACAAAGGTCTGATCATGTCATTGTTACGCGTTTGGGTATCTCCGATGATGCGCACGTGATGTTATTCATCGGACCAAAGGTTGCCGATCTATGTTTATTGCATTTATGTTGCTGCTAAACTTAGAAAATAAGTATTTTGTATAATAACTAAATTATTTATTTATTATTGTAAATAAAACAACTTAAATGATGGATAAAATTGTAATAGTTAAAATATGACAAAGATATAATTATAAATACCCGTAATGATCATATTTAAATAGCCAATCTATATTTAGAATTATCTTTCTATGAAAGTAAACATAAAAGTATAAAAACAGAAATACATATAAATATAATAACATATTTAAAAATAAAAATTGGGACTAGGTCGGCGCCGGATGGTAGGGTGCCCAGAAGGCTGATGGCATTGCCGCGCTGTATGGCGATGCCAAATCGCTGAGCAAGGAAGGAACCAGCCTTCTGGTCACCCGTAGCATCAGTGAGACGCTTCGCCAGCTCCCCGAATATGGAGTGCGCTCTGGGTCCCCAAGGCCCGAGGGTCTCCACTCCAAACGGCTCATACATGCAACGAAAACCTGTATATTTGCACCGTTTGAGGCGCTCGGCCTCTTCGGCGGCTGTCCCAGCCTTGGTCGACGTCCCTGGAAAGTGGGACGGTGCAAGACTATACACACCCGTGGCACATCCCAAACTATGAGCCCAGCTTCCAGGCAACGAGAGTGATGAGGTCCGGCCGCTTGCCGTCGCCCCTGGTTAGGCCTTTGGGCTCTAGGACCACTGGTGCTCCGACACTGGTTAAGGCCCGGCGCAGGATGCCGTTGATGCTGGTGTGGCGTGTGATGCGGCCCGCGCTCCTGCTGCAAGATAGGCCGCGGCAACACAGACCGCAATCGAAATCGAATCGAAAGTCTAAATGTCTCATTGATCTGAGAAAAGTGCCCAGATTTTTGGATTGTAAAGCGTGTAACCACGCCCCCGACTCCCAATCGGAACAAGCAAAGAGCTTATCTAGATCTTAGTTCGAGATCCGATATGGGGATTTTTTTACCTCACCTGTCTTTTTGATTCAGACCATTTCTTTGAACGAACAAGTACTTAGGTACCAGGTACCATTTGTTATTGTCTTTTGTACGATTGCGTTTTGTTTGATAACTTAAATGATCTTTCCTATTTCCAGGGATCGGAACCGGTTTTTTGGAAAAACTCTGAAATAAACATATAGTTCGGTTTATTTTATACTCCAAATATAGGACTCGGTTGTGTTTTTAGATAACGACTTCGTATTATTAGATTGTCCAATTAGAAATGAAATAATTAACAAAGAACGAAAAAATACCGTTTTCGTTCCCATACAAAAAATACCGGTTTCCGATCCCTGCCTATTTCAAACTGGTTACCAAAATTATTCTTTTTAGCGTTGTACATCGTAATACTTACTTAATGCTTTTGTATACTTATGTATAATGTAATGCACGAGAGCAAGGTGGCTACCGCAAACAGCTGAATTAAGATTTTGTTTATTTGGGTCCTTGTCATCGAATTAGTTAGAGATAGAATCGTGCCATTGAAAACTTGAAAATAGAGTTAGACGGTGCAAGTGTTATTTATACGTCATAATTTCATAGATGTTTGACGTTTAAAATAATACTTGCACAGTCCAAGCTATCAAAATCGGTACCAACTTAGCTTGACTTGGTCTAACTCTCGAAAAAAAAATTAAAATCGAAAATTCATTATCTGCCTCTCGATCGCTCATCCATATTTGTGATATATGTAAATGTAGAGTTGTAGATAACAGATAACTAAACGATTTTCGTGGTAGGCCCTCTGGAGTCTCTGGATCATAGATGATAGGATCGTATGTGCTATACTATACTATAATACCGCGTGCACCCGTGAGGGACAGAACATACGCAATGCGACAAAATTAAAAACATGTTTTAACATTCCTGACAACATACCAAAAACAACCTACGTAATTTGGTCGGGTTATTTGTTACCCAATACTAATGTTAAACAATACTAATATTTACGGTGTGGAATAAAAAAAATATGAAACTGTGACAACTTGACAAGAACAAACAGTAATAACGCTTTCTCTGCTACTCCTACGGAAACTGAAAGATAAATAAGGCTATCCCGTTCTGTCAGTTCTCCCCATCACTCCATACATACTAAATACCAGATTCATGCTCAGGACACACCTTTTTAAATACGTTTTACACATTCACTATTTTCGTAGTTTAACCGTAACTCGCAACCGGTAGCGTGCGGCCACGCGTCGCGAATACATTAAATTATGTCTCACCCACGTTACGATTATATTATGTTAATGGACAGACAGTATTTGATAACTGCATCTAAGTCAGTTTTATGCAATTGCTAAAGTCAAGCACAGGAACTGCATGAGTTCAATGATTGTCGCGTTGGGAAATACACAAATACACATTTTTTGTATGTTTTCGTCCCCCTTCCTTAGAGATATCACAAAGTTAAATGAATTGTAAGGTGGGATACATTTTTTTAGGATTCGACACTCAAATAAGAAAAACGATATATTGTACTTGGGTCGTTAACTTTAGGTGTTCCACAGAAGTGACCTTTTTCTGAAATGTTTCTGACAACGTTACATCAGAAAGCTTCATTGTATCCGTGTGATAAATAAAAATAACTATTACTTTCCTTGTTCCATCACCGGGCGTACAAGCGTGGAGAGCGAATGCACTTACATGTTGCATAGTATATAGTATGTACAATTTGTACAAAATCGATTTACTTAAATAATGTTGAATCACATGCTCTTAGGTATATCGACTTTAGTTACTTCATTCATTAGGTATATCAACTTAAGGTATTTCATTATTTATGTACCTATCGTCCATTAGGTTATTTGAACTTAGGTAAAATGTTCGTTACGTATTTTAGAATTAGGTAAAACGTGCATAGGTGTTTCGACATTAGGTATTCTGATAACCCATTTACGTCCGAGTCAAGGAGTGGAATTTAAAAATAAATATTATTCTATATATGTAATTTGATCGATCGTAAAGTAATTATCTGTGAAAAAGCAACATACAGATTAATTCCAGGTTGATTGAAGTAGATTTCGATTTATTCACATGCGTCAAATAGTCCGAATACCTTTATATAGCCTTTGGCCTTTTTTTGGTCCGAATGGGATTCCTTATGACCTTTAGGATTTTTATATTACCTTTAGGTGTAATTTTAAAGCTCATATAATACTTGTCCTAAAGAACCAGATCCAGTATGGAGAAATTGTAGTTTTACCGTAAGACGACATGCAGTTTGGGTTTCCCAAACCGGTATAGGAAGAAACTTCGACGGCATCGGCATATCAGTATACCTACAAGTATTACAGTCTGAAGTCGTATTGAGGTCATACGCAGGCTGACAAACAACATAAAAATTAAGTACAGGTCTATTCGTTTAACTGAGAAGATTGATAAAATAAATAAATAACTAAATATTTTTAATTCACTAATAACACAAGCAAAAAAAACTGGATTATATTACTAAGTAATCTATAAAACTTAAAATCTAAATCTAAAAATAAATAAAACTAATCTTAAAATAAATAATTAAAATCTATGCCCCTGCGGCATGGTGCCGTAGATGCTGGCAGCATTTACTCGTTGTATCGCAATATTTATTCTTTTTGCGAGGAATTTGCCAGCTCTTCGATCACCGGTGGCGTCTGCTAAATCTTTTAGTTAATTGCTTAAAATGTAGACGCGTTCGGACCCCACGGGCCAGGGTCTCGACGCCAAAAGGTACGAAATCGTATGCGGCCGATAAATAAATAAATGATAAAAAATTATGATGATTGACCGGTTCAGAGAATTGGCTGGATGAAGCTGATTTAAATTAGGTACCTATGTAAAGAAATGTAGTATGTAAACTAGTTTTAGTTTCAAAACCCAGATGGTAGTAGTATGAGGTATGAGTGTGGTAAGACCGTCCTCCCATCTTAAATTCCAGCAACGCACTAACAACCCCTCTGGTGTTGCGGAGTCCATAGGCGACGGTAATCGCTTACCATCAGGCTCATCAGGTTTTACTTTCATAATTAATCTAATGTTTTAACAGCTATCGCTGTTAAAGGCTGAACTAGGGCCGTAGGGTCGAAATAAGTAAATTTATGAATTAAAAATGCAAAAGTACGTTCATTACGAATATTATATTGTCCAAGAAGAAAAATGTTGACATTGTTTCATGTTACCATGGAAACCAGTAAAGTTTTTAATGTTGTTATACAAACTACATTCTGCAACAATCGCATCATTTGGAGCTCGTAAACTTTTAAGGTGGTCTGCATTGCGTGACGTGTAACTAACTAACTACGTATTCAACACAAGTAGCATGCATAATAATCTTATAAGTCCGTACATGCATGTTTATCTTGTGAGTTATGACAACATTGGATGTATTATATTTTAAGTACATATTAACCGTTAACCTAAACCTTTGTTTTGTAATTACATATTCGTGCAAATGCCACAGGGATTGGATTCGGACTTTACCTAATTTGTTAATAGGCAGGTAGAATATGTTTGTGAATGATCACAAAGCGGAAAAAACATTTTTAAGGAAATAGAAAAAGAGCGAATTGTAATATTATTTTTTATTTCCTTAAAAATGTGTTTTTCCTTTAGGGCGTTTTTCGTTTTAACTTCTCACATTAGGGCGTTAGTCTGACTTCTGACTCCCAATTGGCCGGATTTATATAATTTATTTAAGTGAATGTGAAAGTGAAAGTCTTTATTCTTCAATTTAGGCGTATTATAATGCACTTATGAGGGTTACAGTACTGCTCGAAATTTGTCTGATATTGACCCATTTATTTAAGTAATGCGGGCGTGAAAATAGGCCCATATTAAGTATATGTTGGTTAAGTAAATGCTATAATAGAGGGTTTTATATGAGTCTTGTGAGTTGAAATAAGTCTAATAATTCGGCTATTGAGTTTTGATATAGACTGCTATTAAGCGGAAAGAATAGCTTTGCGATCCTAACGAAATAACGATACTTTTCTATAAATTTCCATTTCGGGAGAAAACAGTTTCCACTGACTATATCTTAACAAATCACTTTGATTATAATGTCGATCGCTTAATGTTTAGAAGTGGAAAAGTACGTGGTATACTTAATAATATAATAAGAAGTTAAGACCTTCAAACGCAAACCTAGCGTGGGTTGGAGATTATATACAATTTTAGTTTCCTTCACAGCCTTCCTTGACCCCGAAAAAACTAGTTCATTATTACTAAAACTATGAATTAGATTTTAACATAGATACGTACAGAAAGCCCCCCTTTTTAATTTACATAACACCTCGAATTTAGTTAGGAATGCTTAATATACATTTGATACATAGATAGCTAAATATGTGTAATTAATTAATGTCATTTAATGTACTCGTACCAATGTATTACTAGAAATATATTTTTTGTCCAAGACAAATAACAGATGAGATCGTGCGCGTGCCTATACTGTCGTCCTGCAAGAACGACAGACAATTTTCAGCAAGAAGAGTAATGCATATACCTACATAGATATATTTCCATCTCGTTTTAACAGACAGACCTAGGTTTTTATATAAGTACCATTGAGGTATAGTACTAGAGTCGGCATCTGCACAAAATAAAAAATAAACAGAAGGTCCGTTCCCGCCGTTCTTGAAAATACATACCTAAACTTGCCCGACTCACTAGGGTTGCTAGGTAATATAAGTTTACAGACATACATACATCGATTCGTTTATACATACATCTAATCATATTTACATTCCTTAGAGACTGCATTTTGACGTACATGACAGTAGGTACCAACTACCTACGTAGCAGTGGGGATGTCAAGTGAGCAACGCGCGCACAGCCCGACTAAACTCTGCCCGAGAGTGCCCGAGAACGCCTGTAAATGTAACGTCTGCGTGCGTAAATGTCAGTTCTGTGTGCGTGCGGCGAAAATGGCACTTTGTAAGTTTGTACTGAGCGGACTCTCTGCTCCGGCGCGCGCCGCCGCTATTTACTTTGTGGCATCTGTAATTCTGTAACAACATGTTTCGGCACCTCAATGAAGTGCCGGCATGAAAGGAGAAAGGAATAGGTACAATCGCTTGCACTCGTTCCAGTTAAGAAAAAATCCTGCTTTCTGTCTACCTGCAAGACGTTCAAACGATATCGCCCAAATAGTGGAATACCGCGAGGCCGAGCGCAGGCGATTGTACATTATATAGCACGTAATGCCGTGGCCTATGCGTGGCCTAATTATCAAAAGCATCGTCCGATTAATTTCTAATATAAAATGAGCTCCAGAGCTCCACTTAGACGTCTGCATAACAATGCATATCGATGCATAATGGTTGTGTAAGCATAACCTGTCTAATGCATTTTTTATAGCGCCCTTGAACCAATGGTTACAAGGTCACCGTCTGACTTGGCCGACTGCCATATTTTAAGAAAGGTCGGAATCCCGACCTATTCCTATGAAAGTAAGGTTTAAATTCGAGGTTATAAACTTTAGAATATTTTTATGTCTTTTTTACTGCATATATGTAGTATAAAACTTTAAGGTTTTTCCTGTAGTTTTTAGGGCTTATATATAGGTTCCCACTTGTTACTTTAAAAGTCCGCAGCAAAGCTCGCCCAATTTTCACCTTTCCATACAAACGGAGTTTCGTTCTCATTTTTAAACTACGAGTTGGATTGTAATGAAACTTTGCACATACAATGACATGAGGTATATCTAGCCCTGTAATTATTTTACATAGTTCCAGCTTATAAAACAAATTAAATAGAGCATAAACAAGTTTATTACGAAAATCTTAAATTCACTATATTTTTTAAACTATGGTATCTGGGGGCCTACCGCGAAAACCGAAATTCGCAAATTGCGAGGAACTTTCTCTTTTACTCTCACTAGGACCAAATTAGAGTGACAAATAAAAATGCGCGCAATTGACGAACTTCGCTTTTCGCGGTAGGCGCCCTGTAGCGATATATATAAGTACCTTAGCATATTGTAAGTACAAAGTATCAGAGCAATCTAGCTAGTCGTTTTAAAATGAGAGCGATAAGGGGGCGTCCATAAATTACGTGAGATGATTAAAGGGGGGAGGGGGTCGAGTCAAATCTCATCTAATCTCACGTTGGGGAGAGGGGGGGTCTCGACAAATATCACGCAATTTATTCTCTGATTGAAACAAAAAAAAAATTATACTATTTTGGTCCATTTAATCCAAATTGTATGTACATGCTTAAACTAGTCGTAAATAAAAGCACGAACCAAATTGTTTTTTCTTTTTACAATAAACAATCCAACGCGTTTACGTAATAAACCCACATTCTGAAAAATCTCACGTAAGATTGGGGGACGGGGGAGGGGGTTGAATAAAATCTCACGACATCTCATCAAGGGGGGAGGGAGGATCAGAAAATTGAAAAAAAAAAAAACACCTCACGTAATTTATGGACGCCCCCTAATACTGATCGGATTTGAACTGGGAACGCTAGACGGGTCACTAGTATAAAGGATTTTAACTATATGCTTATACTTGCAATTGCAATGTTTGTACCTATATGTATATACGTTCGAGACAAATTGCAAGCTAACTTAGACGGACATCCCATTATTCGACTGAACTTCACATACCTACCTATGTAAGTTGGGTGACAAATTGACAATGCAATATTATGGTGGGTGTGACGTTTATACAATAAATGTGGCTTTGCGAGCTACCTACAAGTCGACACTCGGTTGGGGTGTGTCATGGCGGGCAGGTGGCTAGGCAAGCACACGATCACAATTTGTATTTTATTTACCACCTTGTCATACAACGGAGTTAAGACGTCACAGTGGGTACCATCGGACTGATCTGATGATGGACACAGGACGTGACTGTGAAGTGACTGTGACTATAGGAAACGGTGATAAAACAACGCAACCTGTGTATGGATTTGTTAGAATTGCCTTTAAATATGAGAGATGATTTTGAAAACTAATTTTTTTATTAAAACTTTAGCTCACTAAATACCTACTCTAAATTTCAGCGCATTTTATTGCATTAAGGAATTTCGTACATTGACCTTTGACGATTGACAATGATTAATAAGCTACTGGGTAGACGTGTTGATAGGCAAGGCTAAATGAGCTGGATGATTTAGTTTTAATTTAGTTTTATGTAAATTAAATGGTACTAACGTAGGGTGTAAGATTTTTTTTGCTGTTACTAACAAAATTTATGGATCCTATCGGTCTGAAATAAATGATTTTTATTTTTTATTTTTTTATTTATTTTATAATAACTTAAGATAGTAAAAGTAAAGTAAAAAATGGTTTATTGTACACAAAAATTTTGGAGGAAACAAAATTATTTGGTCCTAAAACTAAAAGACAATTATGTACATTTATGCATTTACAAATAAGAATGTACCGGTTCCTACACTAGGCGTAGCCTGTCACTTCGGTTATAGCCGTTCCAAAATTTAAGCGCTTACCTCGTGACAGAGTGTACATGTGCAAGTTGCCTTTAGTCGCGCCTAGGCAAGCGAGGAATGTGCACGTGCTAACGAGCTCACCGATAGAGAAAAAGACAAGCTCATGTTTACCAACGGACAAAGATGAACGGAATGCGAAAATTAATCAAAAATAATATCATTGGGCAGCATTGTATATGAAACAATATAAATAAAATGTTTTTTGCTAGATTTTTTATTATCTATTAAATTGTGGTTTGCGGTAAACATAAAACTATACCCCAAGCCAGTAGTTCTGTGGTAAGTAGGTAACTTGATAGAGGATAGAGTTTTGCGGTTTGGTAGATATATTGTTAGGTACATGAATTGTCACTTAATATTCCTTACATCATTCGTATTTAACACTTACATACATTACTTTGAGCTAAGCGAATGCAGTGAAAACATTTACATATATCTAAGGACGAGTCTTACGGACACTAAGAATGGTTCTAGTTCAGCGGTGTTACGAATTCGAGCCAATCGTGCAGTCTAACGCAACTAGTCGCGACCAATCGCGTTGTGGCGTTAGACTGCATAATTGGCTCGAATTCGTGTGCGTGATACCGCTGTACTGGCCCCATTCTGATTGCCCATAAGGCTTGTCCTTATATATATATATATGTCAATGAGTGGAAATGAGAGCGTTGACATGTGTGTGGTGTGATGGCTTCTCTACACGATAGCCCAGCGCTGGACCACCGAGGTGGCCATACGATGGTTATGGCACCTCTACACGATGGAGCAGCGAGATGGCTATGCGATAGTTGAGAGCACACATTATGGAATGGGCTACGTGTAGATGCGTAAGCACCATCACTGGCCCACTACCTTTTATGTGCGAACGAAAAACCGACACTGTGGCCATCCCATCGCCATCCCGCCGCGCCATAAGCCATCCGATACCACTACCCTCTCTACACGCTGGCCCATCTTAGTGGGCCAGTATGATGGCCCATCGCGTAGAGGAGCCATGAGATTATACAAAACAGAATTAGGAACAGTGTGATAAGGGAAAAATGTCGTCTGAACGAAGATGTAGTGACAAAAATTGAGAAAGCTATGTTGGGATGGTTTGGACACGTGGAAACAATGAGTGAAAGAAGGCTAACAAAGAGAGTACATAAGGGAAGAAATAGAGGAGGGAGCTGGAAGGGGTAGACTTCGGCGAACTTTATCTGATCAAATCGGGGAAATCCTGAGGAAAGACCAGGTCAAGAGCACCCTAAACCGGTGAGCGTGTATGAGGTATCTCAGGATCGTAGCAAGTGGAAATTCGTGGTCTCTGGGAAATATTCCTTATAATATGTATGTATGTATGTATTATTTTTGCATCTTTTATCGACCAATCACATTTTGTTTTCAATAACGGAAAATGGTGTATCTGTTTCTACATTTCTACTAAAGCGCGCTGCAAACGTCCACCTCATAAAAAAGAACTACGCTTCGTTCAGGATTCAAAGTACGCCCCCGCCATAAATATGTCAATTCGCTCCCTTGTGACACACTGCTTTTTCACATCACTTACGAGGAAATTATTATGTTTATAAATATTATTTAAGTAAAAAATTTTTATGCAAAACATAAAAATAGTGTTCTAAAACAGAAAAGTACCACTTTGATCCCCTCCTAGCAGGTGAGAAAAGTGCCAATTTGATCCCCTCCTAGCAGTGAAGAAAAACCCCTTTTTCTAATAGGCGATGTGAAAAACCTTTACCTGCCTGTATAACGACGTGTAATAATGTAGTTATCTAATGACAAACAATTATGTATTGTGCTAGACAGAGACATCGATAATCGACCTTGTACTCGACTCGAGGAAGAATGCGGAATGTCTACTTTAGATATAATAATTACCTTCCTAGTCTAGTTGACGTTATTGTTCGATGTAGATTAGATAAATACTTATTACGAGGACAGGAGGCCTATTTCACTCGAGATAGGTGTGATATTTATCCTTCAGTTAGGTTGGTATTGAAAAAAAAATGTAATTTCGTACTAATACAAGGGGCTTTTAACTTCCGGAAATATTTTGTGATATGAATATATAGTATAGATCATACTGACACACTTCTACTATGGGACTATCCCCAAAAAAATATTTGTTTCATACACGGTAATGTTTTCTAGAGATAGCGAGCCAATTTTTTTTCGCAATTTCGTAGTTTTTCTTAAAACTTTACAAGATTTAATTACTTATTTTTTTATACTTTCTTACAATTATTTTATACATAGGTAGTCAAAAATATATAAGACTACAAACGATTTCATAGCTATACTCTGCACTTACAAATTATATGTGCTATACGTCAATGATATTGTGGCCACTCTGGCACAGCGACCTTGCCAATGGAACAAGGCGGGAAGAAGGCTTTCCATAGAAAATTTTAATTTTCGCCTTTTTCCACTGACAAGTTGGGTGTTTCAGTACTTTTATGAATAACGCCATCTGGCCAGCAAGTCGTGTCTCAAAAAAGCTAGTAACTAAAACTAGCAACATGGACACAGATTAGTGTCCTACAAGCAAACCTCCAGCACAGCGTGGCCGCTACGGCCCAACTGAGACGCTGTCTGGTAGGTCTGCCAACAGCCGTTGCCCTCCTACAAGAACCTTGGACGGGCAGCGGACATATACGCGGGCTCTCTGACACGAAAGGTAAGCTCTATTACTCCACGGTACATGCCGTCCCTAGGGCATGCATCCTAACCACTAACAATATTATTGCACAACCGCTCACTGAATTCTGTTCCAGAGATCTGTGTGCGATTAAACTACAAGTTCCACTGCCAACAGGATGTCGCGACCTAGTCCTCGCCTCGGCGTACATGCCCGGAGAGGACGAGCCGCCGCCTGCTGAAGTACAACGACTGGTCAGCCACTGCGAGAGAGCAGGTCTCGCGATTATCATCGGGGCCGACTCCAACGCACACCACCAGCTGTGGGGAATGGAGACCAGTAATAACAGAGGTAAGACACTTGTTGAATACCTTGTGACTATTAATCTAAACATTCTAAATGTAGGCGCTGAACCAACATTTGTAAACAAACGATGCAAAACGATTATTGACCTGACTCTGGCTTCGGAGGAGGTCAGCGAACTAGTTATGGGATGGCACGTCTCTCAGGAGGCCTCCTGTTCAGACCATAGATGGATTCGCTTCAATCTACTAGCATCTAGTGACACACCAATCGCCCGTAGGAATCCCAGGAAAACTGATCGAGCCGCTTTTAGGAAGATCCTAGGCGAAAGCCTCGATCTGCTTCCTCCGAGGGATGACCTTCGGGAACCAACTCAAATAGAACAGCAGGTAAACATCTTAACTGATGCCCTCGTAGACAGCTACCACAAGGCGTGCCCCTTAAACCCACCGGCAAGGACTGCCATAACGGGTCACCAGTGGTGGGGCCCAGAACTGGAGAGACTCCGGCGGAAAACCAGGAGACTCTTCAACAGGGCCATGAACACAATGGCCGAAGTGGACTGGGACAACTACTATGAAGCCAAGGCCAGGTACAAAAAAAAGACTGCGGTACTGGAGATCCTTATCGTGGAGGAACTTCTGCAGCAGCATCGAAACATTAGACCAGGCCAACCGGGTAAGGAAAACTCTAGCGCACAAGCCCACATCACAACTGGGCTCACTGCGGAAGCCCGATGGCACATACACATCTTCCCCTGCAGAGACTCAACGCCTTCTCCTGGTAACCCACTTTCCGGGATGCGTAAGCCTCGCTGATGTAAATCAGCAGGACGAGGAATACAGCACAACAGACAACAACTGGCAAATGGCGCATAGAATCGTCACCGCTGAGAAACTCAGGTGGGCCATAGATAGCTTCCATCCCTTCAAGGCGGCTGGTCCGGATGGGATCTTCCCTGCTCTCCTACAGTGGAGTCTAGGACTCATCCAGGAAACTCTAACCGATATCATGGTAGCCTGCCTAGCCTGGGGGTACGTGCCCAGGAGATGGAGGGATGTCAACGTGATTTTCATACCAAAACCAGGTAAGAATGACTACACGGCTGCTAAATCCTTCAGGCCCATCAGTCTCACATCATTCCTGCTGAAAACTCTGGAAAAACTGTGCGACAGGGATCTGAGGGATCGAACGCTAAAGAACATACCGATGCACAACAACCAGCACGCGTACAGCTCAGGTAAATCCACAGAGTCAGCCCTACACATGGTTGTAAGCCGCATTGAGAGAGCCATCCACGACAAAGAACTGTGCCTCGGCACTTTCATTGACATCGAGGGCGCTTTTGACAAGACCCACTTTACCAGTATAGGGAATGCCTTGGAAAGCCATGGCGCGGAACCCGGACTAACAAAGTGGATCATGAACATGTTAAACAAGAGGATTATAAGGTATGCAGGTCAACCGCAGGCCGTAGCAGCGGTGAGAGGATGTCCTCAAGGGGGAGTCCTGTCGCCTCTGCTGTGGAACCTAGTAGTTAACAACCTTATAACCAAACTGAACGAGGAACACTTCTACACAATAGGCTACGCTGACGATCTGGCAATATTGATATCAGGTAAATTTGCCAGTACAGTATGCGACCTCACCCAGTCAGCTCTCCGGATCGTAGAACGCTGGTGCAGAGAATTTGACCTATCAGTTAACCCCACCAAAACAGAAATGGTAATGTTCACCAATAAAAGGGCGCTTGGCAACTTTACCAGACCAACACTTTTCCAAACCGAGCTGCAGCTGACCGATGAAGTTAAGTACTTAGGACTAACTCTCGACAGTAAACTCAATTGGAACAATCACATCAACAAACGTGTAGACAAGGCGGGAGTTGTCTTTTGGCAGTGCAGAAGGATGATTGGTAAGAGGTGGGGACTGAACCCGAAAATCACCCTTTGGCTCTATAAGACGATAATCCGCCCCCTACTCTGTTACGGTGCCCTGGTTTGGTGGCCAAGAACAAACATAGGCAACGTACGAGACAAGCTACAAAGACTCCAAAGGCTCGCATGCGCGGCCACCACTGGCTGCACGAGGTCCACTCCAACTGCAGCCATGGAGGTCATGTTAAACCTTCCACCGCTGCACCTACACATACAGCAAGAGGCCAGTCTCTCAGCGGTAAGGTTGCGAACCCTTAATATATGGTCTAACAGCATAGGAGCTCTCCACACAACATGCCTGGAAAAGGTATATGACGAATTTCCAGTGCTTAGGTCGGGCACGGATCGGATTCACAAACAAGCTATCTTTGACAAAAGGTACAAAATACAGTTATATGAGGACGACAACCACGAAGGACTCAATCTCCGGGAGCTGAGAATCTTCACTGATGGGTCCAAAACAGACAGCGGGTCGGGCTCCGGAACCTTCTCAGAAGACCTGAACATGTCAATCACCACACCGCTAGGAGCCCATAACTCGGTATTCCAAGCTGAGTGCATGGGCATCTTAAACGCGGCGGCTGCCATCATTGCAAGGAAGGTAGTAGGATCCTCCATCCGCATACTCTCCGACAGTAGAGCAGTCTTAATGGCTCTAAATAGCCATATAATTACATCCAAACTTATACACGAATGCCACGAACGACTAATGGAGGTATGTCATAATAATAATAATGTGATGGGGTCACGTTCGCCGGGGCGGGCGTGGCCTCATACAACTCCCTTGTTCCAGACGGGAGCAAGGGTTTCCTAATTAGCTCAGAGGAGAGAGAGGGTGCAGGGTGAGACAAAGAAACCAAAGGTAATACTGTAACACAAATCGGCGGGCTTTTATGCCGGTTTATTATAAAATAAAGGTTTCTTAAATCTAGATGTCCTAGGCTAGGTACGACGCGGGGGATGATTCTAATTTATAGCAACAGGATTACGGGACGGCGCGGACCCTAAGCTACTCGCGAGTTTTGGGATCGGTATCCCCTAAGAGTGAAGGGGTGGTTGTGACGGGAGCGAGATAGTATAGGGGTGGATACCCCGGGTGCCCTCACGCGTCTGTAAACACGCCGGCACAACCGGGATAAGGAATCGGGAAGGGGTACGTACTCCAGGTGCCTTCACGCGTCTGAAAACGCGCCGGCTCGACTGGGCTACGGGGTCAGGAAGGGTACGTACTCCAGGTGCCTTAACGCGTCTGTAAACACGCCGGCTCAACTGGCCTACGGGAATCAGGAAAGGTAGGGTGGCTAGGGACCGGGAGCCTTAACGCGTCTGAAAACACGCCGGCTCGTACCGGGAGAGCAGCGGTCCTCACAGCGGAAGGCTGTGAGAGCGACTGCCTGCTATCTAGGCGACCGCGCTGGCTTTTATAGTGCGCGGCTCGCGGGGCGCGGGCGGGGGCAGCGACTCTCAGTCGCTCGGCGGCCGGCATGCGGCGCGATGGGTAGCTCGGGACAGATCACGCGGCGGTGGCGTGGTATTGTGATGCGTGGCTGCGCGCGCCATCACAGTCCCGTCACCCGTCTGGAGATTTTTACCTGTTGGGAAAAATCACCGAATTAGAACATGATGGTTGAAAGATGTTACCTCTCCTCGTTTACTGTTGTTTTGTGTTTTTATTGATATTTACTGGATGCTATTCTATTTATCTATTATTTTTGTATTTATCCTAAGTATTCGTATTCCTTTTTTTTGTATGTTTATTTAATTTGAGGCATTTTATTTTATGTCGCACCGGTATTTTGTATGCATATGTTTCGTTTATACTTGCTATCTTAATTATGTGTCTATTTATCTTCATTTATTGTTAGCCTATGTTCTCTGTTTTACCCGCGTCGTTTGTTTTTTAGTTATTTATTGTAACTATATTGCTTTTACACTATTATACTATTCCCACTACATTGTTGTTCACTTATCGTAATGCTACCAATTCACTTAATTGTTATTTACCTACCCAGTGTATGTATCCTACTTACTATTGTTATGTGCTTCTATGGTTTTATCCATTTACTATCTCACTTATATAAATTTATTTTAAAGGTATTTTATATTTTATATGATTATTTTGTATCCTTTTGTTTCGCATATTATATTCACGGTTTATTGGTTTTGTCTTTCACTGCATTGTCTGTTTATTTCACTGCACTTTACATATTTATATATATATTTTTTACTTATCTGTTAAATTTTTATAGGTTTATTTTTTTTTTTTATTATTCACGGTTTAAACTTTTATACTGGTATTGTCTTTCACTGCACTGTATTTTTATTTCACTACACTATGTAGGTATATATCTATATATATTTTTTGTTATCTATTCTTCTTTTCCCCCTTTTCCTTCTTGCGGTGGCGTTCGTAGGGCGGGTGCGCGTGGCTTTTTTTTATTTTTATTTCTATTCTGCTCTTCTAATGTATGGGTATCCCTTTGTTTATAACTTACTTGTTTTACTCGGATTTTCTGGTTCAGTCGGTTTCGCGCATGTTTTCCTCCCTATATGTATTTTTCTTACGCCAAATTGACGTTTAAGGATCCCATGTTCCTTTTCTGAAGGTTGTTGGTACCCTCACTGGGTTTTTTTTTAAAAAATACAATGCACGGTGCAACGTATTGAGTTGCTAACTTTGCCGCATGATTACGCTTTGCTCTGGATAAATTGTGATTTCTTTTCAGGACGATATTGACTTGCGGGGCACATTCACGTTTATTTCTGTCATAATGTCCTTTTTGTATGGCCGACGCTTGTTCTTGTTTACATTTTTCCTCCTTGCGTCGGGGTTCCTGGTCAGCTGATGCCATCCTTCCTGGTACCATTCGTGTTCTCTCGCTGTACTTACTGGATTTCTGGATAGGCCGTCTGCTATCTCGTTTTGCGTTGTGCTTCGATACACTATCTAGGTTAACCGACCTGTGGGGTCCTTTATGCTGTTCAACCAGTGTACTGCTTAATGGTCCGTTACTACGGTGAACTGGTTGCCTTCTAGGAATGCCTTCATTTTCTCTATACTCCATCGGATTGCTAATCACTTTTTCTCTGCTGTCGTGTATCTTTCTCTGTGTTACTTGGTACGCATCTTTCTCGGTTATCTGGTTCATTTTACGGAAATCTACACAGGGTCGGTACATTTCACTCACGTGTTTATCTATTATTTCTTGCTGCTTCGGATTTCGTGGATAATATCTGTGTTTTACGGGCCCTGTTTGCATCAACTTTATTCTATGTTGTACCTGTGTGAGCGGTGTCGTTGGCTGCTGTTGACTGGATTCGGTGATTGTGCTATTCTGGTTTTGCTGTTGCGGTTCCGGTGTGATCTTGTTTTCTTCTGTGCTTTCTGTGGTTTCTTCTCCTTCTCCGGTTTCTTTGTGTTGCCGCTGGCTATATTTATTACCGCGGTCATCTGAGTCTTGGCTTTCTCCTGGCCATTGTATGGACATTCCGACTCGCTTTAATACGTCCATCCCTATTATAATGTCCGTGGCTGACGGCAACACTCTCAGCCAGTGTCGGATCGTTACCTCCTTGATTACTATGTCGACCAACAGGTTGTCGTGTGCTTGCGTCGTGGTCCCATTTGCTAGTAATATTTCTCTTGTTTTTACTTTATCTTGGTATGCGCGGTCCTTACATTCATTGTACACCTGTTGATTGATGTACGAGTTGGTGGAGCCTGTGTCTATAACGCCTCGGTATCGTCTTCCCATTATGCGTAAATTCATGTATAGGCGGTTGTCGCTCGTCTGTAGACTGTCGGATGCTCCTAGCTTTTCCTGGCCTTTCCAGGTTATTTTCCTGCAGCAGGCTCTGCTCAACACTCCCAGTTTTCCACACTGGCTACAAAATACTTGGCGTCTGCCTCTGCAGGCGTCTGCGTTATGTCCCGGTTTCCCACAGGACCAGCAACTGGTCTTGGGGTCGTACCTTGGATGTACTGTTTGGCTCGTACTCTCTCTCTGTTCGGGTTTCGGTTTCAGGTTGTTGTGGCGTCTGTCGTCCCTACCTTGGGTCGCTTGCTCACTGTTTGCTTGCTCGTCGTCACTCGATTTGGCGTCGTCGCCGGTGTATCGCCATGCTCGTAATGACGTTGTTGTACCGTATATGGGTGTCCTTATGTTTTCATACTCGGTTCCCAGTCTTAGTAGCTCTGGTAAGGTCTTGTAGTCTTGTCTTTTGATGTATAGTTTGTAGCTTTGTAACATATTCTCGTGGATGCGGTATAACTTTTCTCTCTCATTGAGGTTTCCGTACCTGCGCATTAGTGTCTGTATATCCGTGACGTAATCGGTAAACCTCTCCTGGACTCTTTGCTTTCTGGTGACGATTTTGGCTATGAGATCCTCTTCATAATTGGCAGGAAAGTAGTACAACTTAAATATTTGCAGGAATTGTTCCCAATTGGTCAATGATTCAACGTAATTTCTGTACCAGAGCAGCGCCCTACCTTTTAAGATGCGTGGTAGTGCTGGTAATATATCCTCCTTCTTAATGTTGCTCGCATTGATGAGTTCTTCCAGCCTTTCTATGAACTCGACGGCGTCGTCTGTGGTACTGAATGATAGGTTCCACTCCTTTATGAGTTTTGTTATTACCTTTGCTCTGTTTTCTGCCATTTTTTTCGGCTTCTTCTTCCTTCAGGACCTCCACGAAGCTCTTACGTATCTCCTCTACGGTTAAGTCTTCGGTCGGGATGCCACGTTCCGTGGCTTCTTGTATCAACTCGGGTTTCTTCAGTCGGTATATCCAACTTGTAGGCATTTATAATACCTACCGGTAAGCAGCGGTTGTACGGTGAACGGTTATCTGTGCGGGAGTTGAATTTACCTGGATGGAGCGTCGGGGCTCCTGGTGTACCTTTGTGCGGGCTAGATGTGATCTACGGGCGGGCGGGATGCGACAGTCCCCCCAAATCGGTGCGTTGATGCTACGTATAGCGGTGTACGGTATATATACCCGGTACGGTATATGGCAAATATTTATTTATTTATTTATTTTTATCCCTGTCCTTTCTCTAGCACCGGTTCTTTTCAGGATACCGTCTGGACTCCTACGTTAGTTATTTAGTTGTGGGCGCTAGATGTGATTTACGGGTGGGCGGGAAGTGACACTCCCCCCAAATGGATGTGGTAATGCTACGGTGTAGCAGCCCTACGGTATATATATTTATTTATTTATTTATAACTACCCCTGTCCTCTCTCGAGCACCGGTTCCTTCCAGGATACCGTATGGACTCCTACGTGAGTTATTTCGTTGGGCGCCAGATGTGATGGGGTCACGTTCGCCGGGGCGGGCGTGGCCTCATACAACTCCCTTGTTCCAGACGGGAGCAAGGGTTTCCTAATTAGCTCAGAGGAGAGAGAGGGTGCAGGGTGAGACAAAGAAACCAAAGGTAATACTGTAACACAAATCGGCGGGCTTTTATGCCGGTTTATTATAAAATAAAGGTTTCTTAAATCTAGATGTCCTAGGCTAGGTACGACGCGGGGGATGATTCTAATTTATAGCAACAGGATTACGGGACGGCGCGGACCCTAAGCTACTCGCGAGTTTTGGGATCGGTATCCCCTAAGAGTGAAGGGGTGGTTGTGACGGGAGCGAGATAGTATAGGGGTGGATACCCCGGGTGCCCTCACGCGTCTGTAAACACGCCGGCACAACCGGGATAAGGAATCGGGAAGGGGTACGTACTCCAGGTGCCTTCACGCGTCTGAAAACGCGCCGGCTCGACTGGGCTACGGGGTCAGGAAGGGTACGTACTCCAGGTGCCTTAACGCGTCTGTAAACACGCCGGCTCAACTGGCCTACGGGAATCAGGAAAGGTAGGGTGGCTAGGGACCGGGAGCCTTAACGCGTCTGAAAACACGCCGGCTCGTACCGGGAGAGCAGCGGTCCTCACAGCGGAAGGCTGTGAGAGCGACTGCCTGCTATCTAGGCGACCGCGCTGGCTTTTATAGTGCGCGGCTCGCGGGGCGCGGGCGGGGGCAGCGACTCTCAGTCGCTCGGCGGCCGGCATGCGGCGCGATGGGTAGCTCGGGACAGATCACGCGGCGGTGGCGTGGTATTGTGATGCGTGGCTGCGCGCGCCATCACAATAAGATCACTTTACAATGGATCAAGGGACACAGTGGATCCCGGGGTAACGATGCTGCGGACGAGCTTGCCAGGCAAGGATCGGGTGCGGGGGCGATTGGTCCGGAACCGATTCTTCCGATACCGTTTAGCAAGGTACGCTCAATGCTGCTGGCACGTACAGGGAAACTACACACAGAACACTGGCTGAATCAGACTGGATGCAGACAGGCAAAAGAAGCCATGCCTGGCATCAACGGAAAGCTCACAAGGGCGCTCCTTCAACTAGGGAAGGTCCGACTGAGTATGGTAACCAGTGTCATAACAGGTCATGGACTATTTAACAAACATCTTTTCATAACAGGTGTCACAGACAGTCCCTTATGCCGAGGATGCATGGAGACAGAAGAAACAGCCTCTCACGTGGTGCTGGAATGCAGCGGAGTGGCCCCATACAGGGCAAAACATCTCGGATCCCCGAGAGACCTCCCTGAGGTCCTACTCAACATCAAAGGTTTGATAGGATTCCTCGAGGAGTTGGGCTGGCAAGAGTAGCCAACCCTCCACCGGTTGTTGAGTTGCGGAAAATCGCCCGAACTACAATACAATACAATACAAGCTAGTAACTAAATTTAAAAAAGGTCTTACACGACAGTAAAGTTAATATAATATGAAATGACAGCTTATATAACTGGCAGAATTTGTGCCATATGTCATATAAAGAATAAATAAAAAATGCTTGAGACGCATTGAGACGTGAATCACTGGCCAAAGTCTGAGGCCCTACCGCAAACACCGAAGTTCGTAAATTTCGGGCAACTTTATCTGTCACTCGAATTACCCCTTAATAGGAGTAAAAGAGAAACATGCCCGCAATTTGCGAACTTCGGTGTTCGCGGTAGGCCCTCTACTCTGCAAGTCTGCAGTGAGATGAGACATAATGTAATGCAACAGATTGCAAAAAACGAACACGTCATCGCCTACAGTTTCCGTACTATTCTTGGCTCGCAGTGACGTGTCACTTTAATGAGTGCAAGTCAATGTGTAGAAAATGAATAAAGGCCAGTCCAGACGAGACACTGTTTGCTAATTAAATTGTCTGATCAAATCAGGCCGTGAGGACGCAAACGCCAATTTCACTTTATTAGATTGAAAGATTATGACTAATTAAACGAAGGTGCGGACACAAGAATACCAATTAATGACGCTAGCATGCGCGATTTTAACAATCACCAAAAATATAAAATTAGTGAATAAATTGTGTACGTGTTGAATTACTAGATAAGATTGACGCAAATTTATTTTCTAATCAAATCGATCGATCCGTCTGGACTGGCCTCAACCACAAAATAAACAACTGCGAGTCGGACTCGCCCATGAAGGGTTCCGTACCATTTATAACGTATTAAAAAAACTACTTACTAGATCTGGTTCAAACCAATTTTCGGTGGAAGTTTGCATGGTAATGTATATCATATATTTTTTTTAGGTTTTTCATTCTGTTATTTTAGAAGTTACAGGGGGGGGGACACACATTTTTTCACTTTGGAAGTGTCTCTCGCGCAAACTATTCAGTTTAGAAAAAAATTATATTAGAAACCTAAATATTATTTTTGAAGACCTATCCATAGATAACCCACACGTATGGGTTTGATGAAAAAAAATTTTTTTTTTAATTTTTATGACGTATTAAAAAAAAACTACTTACTAGATCTCGTTCAAACCAATTTTCGGTGGAAGTTTGCATGGCAATGTATATCATATATTTTTTTTAGATTTTTCATTCTGTTATTTTAGAAGTTACGGGGGGGGGGGGACACACTTTTTACCACTTTGGAAGTGTCTCTCGTGCAAACTATTCAGTTTAGAAAAAAATGATATTAGAAACCTCAATATCATTTTTAAAGACCTATCCATAGATACCCCACACTTATGGGTTTGATGATAAAAGATTTTTTGAGTTTCAGTTCTAAGTATGGGGAACCCCCAATCTTTTTTTTTCTATTTTTGTGTAAACATCTTAATGCGGTTCATAGAATACATCTACTTACCAAGTTTGAATAGTATAGCTTTTATAGTTTCGGAAAAAAGTGGCTGTGACATAATCGGACAGACAGACGGACATGACGAATCTATAAGGGTTCCGTTTTTTGCCATTTGGCTACGGAACCCTAAAAAATAAACAGAAGGTCCGTTCCCGCCGTTATTGAAAATACATACCTAAACTTGCCCGACTCACTAGGGTTGCTTCTGTATTCATTTCGAATTTTAACCCTGGTAAAGGGTTAAAAAGGAGTAGGTAATATAAGTTTACAGACATATACATCGATTCGTTTATACATACATCATATCATGTTTACATTCCTTAGAGACTGCATTTTGACGTACATGACAGTAGGTACCTACGTAGCGGCGGGGACGTCAAGTGAGCAACGCGCGCACAGCCCGACTAAGCTATGCCCGAGAGTGCCCGATAACGCCTATAAATGTAACGTCTGCGTGCGTAAATGTCACGTCTGTGTGCGTGCGGCGCAAAATGGCACTTTGTACTGAGCGATCTCTCTGCTCCGGCGCGCGCCGCCGCTATTTACTTTGTGCCTTAACTCTGAAACTATAGGCGTAAAGACATCGGACATAGGTCACATACTTAGGTATAGGTACCTATATGTTCTCCGTGCGGAATACGTCATCGTTTGGCTACACGAAGTTGCCGCTTACCGGCTCCGTCAAACAGAAAATAGTACAAACCTCGACCAGTAAAAAGCCTCAAATCGAACCTGATGGGAACTTATCAACTAATCGCGTGGTAGCGTTAGACTGCACGATTGGCTCGAATTCGTGTGCGTGTGACACCGCTTGTACTGGCCCTATTTTTATCGTCTGTCCTTAGATATATGTCAATGGTGTTAATTTTTAATTTAAATGCGCGTAATGTATCGTGTTTTAACACTGATCTCTTTGCATGTTTGAGTAGTTTGCATGTGTTATTATTTCGTCCCCTTCCCGCAAAATTCAGCAGACATTTTTGTACACAAATACGACATATTGATGCTACTCCAGTTCCCAGGTAGCAAAGTGACGTCAGCGACGCACAAGCGACGTCATTTATAGGTCATAAATAAGGTCGGTCATTCATTCGTATTAGTTATTGTATGCTCTAAGGTTAAAGGTGACGTTCAGCGACTGTAGCACGACCGTATTTATCACTTGTCACTAGTCACTTTCGCACTTACATACTTGTTAGAACGTGACAGGCATGGTGACAAGCGATAAAAATGCGACCGTGCTGTAGGGCTAAGATGGTCGGCTGTTTATCATTTGTCAACATGCCCGTCACTTTCTAACAAATATGTAAGTGCAAAAGTGACGGGCATAGTGACAAGCGATAAAAATGGAACCATGCTGCCACTGCACTGGATTGCAGGATCAACTGGCGGGGAACCTAAAAAGCGGGTATGACTGCCCTAAGCATACTTATACCACAGCGCTCCGATCTGTCCAGGGTCCTTCATCAGGTTCAATTGTTTTTTGAGACTTTGATTCCCGAGACGTGGTGCCCTAAGCACTGCTTCATTTGCTTATTGGTTTAAAACTGGAAGTGGAAGTGCGTCAATTCCATGTCGTCAACTGCATTGTAAACTTGTTAGTGTCCTTATCATTTAATCATTTATGACTTTTGCGTGTTATCAGTGATAAGATAGAGTTACGAGTATAAAGGTTTGTCCAGTTAAACAATCCGTAGATAACCGTTGATACCGTAAGTGACTATGACTACTACCTACTTATTTGTTTAGCGAACGACAAAACCAGATACTGAATTTTTTTTTAATAACCCACGCTTTTATTACTGTTAGCGACGGAACATACCGGTATAAAGACGAGGCTCTCGGTACATTTTTAACCGACTTCAAAAAAGGAGGTTATCAATTCGAGCTTTATTCGTAAAAATTGCTTGTCGTAAAAAATAGTTATTTGTACAACAAAAAACCAAAGTTTGATAATTCTTCGAGTGCTTATTTTGAATCCCGTGCAAGGGAAATATTCTACAATAGATCTTATTTAGAATCTTGAGCGCAGTAAGGGACTCAAAAGCGCACGAGATGTAAATAACTTTGATCTCGTGTAGTACACAATTTTTTTCACAACAGCAGTGTGAACATATTTGAAAGGTAAAAATACAACCTGAAAAAATGTAATCCGTCTTCATCACTATTTCACTCATGTTTTCTGAAGGTATTCTAAGAATTAAGTTTAATTACCGCAATAAAACAAAACGAAAGACATTTCAATAAAATAATACGGAAATAATGAAGTAACGAACATCAATTGACAGAATAAATTTAAAAGTGGAAAAATTACTGTCTTGGGTGAGACTTGAACTCACGGCCTCTGAATCGATACTCCAGCGCTCTGCCATCTGAGCCACCAAGACCTCATCCATAGCCAGCAAAATTTTCCAAATTTCCACCATATGAGTCTAGGGGGCCCTAGCTATTTGCTGCCTATAGATGAGGTCTTGGTGGCTCAGATGGCAGAGCGCTGGAGTATCGATCCAGAGGCAATAAGTTCAAGTCTGGCTGACGACCGGTCTGGCCTAGTGGGTAGTGACCCTGCCTACGAAGCCGATGGTCCCGGGTTCAAATCCTGGTAAGGGCATTTATTCGTGTGATGAGCATGGATATTTGTTCCTGAGTCATGGGTGTTTTCTATGTATTTAAGTATTTATAAATATTCATATATTATATATATCGTTGTCTAAGTACCCGCAACACAAGCCTTATTGAGTTTACCGTGGGACTTAGTCAATTTTTTTTTCACTTTTAAAATTATTCTAAGCTTAATAGCATCGTTTGCAGACGTTTGTTAAAAATTAATCAACTGACAGTTCAACAACTTTTTTTTACGTATTTTATTAGCCTATCAAAACTTTATAAGATACGGTCCGAATTACGGATACAACTATTTGTCCACTATAGTAGAGATCGTTAAAAGTAGAATTATTTACTTTGCATAACAATTGCGTATTTTTTTAAGTTCATTGTTTTGATTGTATAATAAAATACGTAAAATATGGTGTTTTTATTAAATTTTAAACTTTTATTTCATTCATTAATTATTACGATTGAGGACTCTTAGGGTGTTTTGGAACAATGCGGTCTGACTTATTTCGGGGGCCTAATATAAACCGTCAATATACCGTTAAATTACGTATGTACTTATTTTTGTCTCTTTCTTTTTGCTAATGACGTGAAAGGGAATCCAAATATTTCGAACTTGTATTAAGCCCCGCACGTTGAAATGACATTCGAATATAAAGGTCACTTAAATGTTATTTTGTTTCACTCAGTGAGCAAAATGCGATTTTGCTCACTGTTTTTAAGCAGCAAATTACCCTTGTTCCAGCTGTTGACGTGAAGAATAAAAAGCGGCCAAGTGCGAGTCGGACTCGCGCATGAAGGGTTCCGTACCATTTAAGACGTATTAAAAAAAATCTACTTGCTAGATCTTGTTCAACATTTTACCACTTTGGACACACATTTTACCACTTTGGAACTGTCTCTCGCGCAAACTATTCAGTTTAGAAAAAAATGATGTTAGGAACCTAAATATCATTTATGAAGACCTATCCATAGATACCCCACACGTATGGGTTTGATGAAAAAATTTTTTTTTTAATTTATTGACGTATTAAAAAAAAACTATTCACTAGATCTCGTTCAAACCAATTTTCGGTGGAAGTTTGCATGGTAATGTATATCATATATTTTTTTTAGATTTTTCATTCTGTTATTTTAGAAGTTACAGGGGGGGGGACACACATTTTTTCACTTTGGAAGTGTCTCTCGCGCAAACTATTCAGTTGAGAAAAAAATTATATTAGAAACCTAAATATCAATTTTGAAGACCTAACCATAGATACCCCACACGTATGGGTTTGATGAAAAAAATTTTTTTTTTTTAATTTTTATGACGTATTAAAAAAAAACTACTTACTAGATCTCGTTCGAACCAATTTTCGGTGGAAGTTTGCATGGCAATGTATATCATATATTTTTTTTAGATTTTTCATTCTGTTATTTTAGAAGTTACAGGGGGGGGGGACACACATTTTTTCACTTTGGAAGTGTCTCTCGCGCAAACTATTCAGTTTAGAAAAAAATGATATTAGAAACCTAAATATCATTTTTGAAGACCTATCCATAGATACCCCACACGTATTGGTTTGATGAAAAAATTTTTTTTTTTAAATTTTTATGACGTATTAAAAAAAAACTACTTACTAGATCTTGTTCGAACCAATTTTCGGTGGAAGTTTGCATGGCAATGTATATCATATATTTGTTTTAGATTTTTCATTCTGTTATTTTAGAAGTTACGGGGGGGGGGACACACTTTTTACCACTTTGGAAGTGTCTCTCGCGCAAACTTTTCAGTTTAGAAAAAAATGATATTAGAAACCTCAATATCATTTTTAAAGACCTATCCATAGATACCCCACACGTATGAGTTTGATGAAAAAAGATTTTTTGAGTTTCAGTTCTAAGTATGGGGAACCCCCAAAATTTATTGTTTTTTTTCTATTTTTGTGTGAACATCATAATGCGGTTCATAGAATACATCTACTTACCAAGTTTGAACAGTACAGCTTTTATAGTTTCGGAAAAAAGTGGCTGTGACAGAATCGGACAGACAGACGGACATGACGAATCTATAAGGGTTCCGTTTTTTGCCATTTGGCTACGGAACCCTAAAAACGTTATTACGTAAACGTAAAATAACGTTGGAATGTGAAATGTTCTAGTGAAGAAACGTATCATTTTCTGCACTTTTAATAGAACAACACAGCACAGTTAATCATTAGTTTTTATAAAGTAAAAACAAGGGGTTGTTTAACCGCTCGTGCTGATATTGATACCCGAGTATGTGAAAGATTCCAAAATTGAAGCACGAGCGCAGCGAGTGGTTAGAGAAGTGGAATCTTGAGCGTTGCGAGGGTTTCATGGCACGAGGGTAAAACAAACTTTGCCTCCGAGTGAAACACAATTTTTTTTCACCAAAATACAAACTATGTAATACCAAATGAACGTAATAAAAAAAATATCATTCAAAATCCAATTCTACCAGCTAAAAACTCAAAATTTGCTACTTTGCCCCACATGTTGGATAATATACAACTTTCTCGTCAGTTTTTGAACAATCAAGAAGGCCTTTATCAGTAGGTGTGGTGAAAAAATAAATACGACATCGGTCACTATATTATTATTAGATAGTCATAATGTCCAGTCCGACCGGTCGCGTGACGCCCAGAAGGCAGGGCCGCGGCAATGGGCAATAAGGGAGTCTTCATGATTTAGGGCTGGTCACACCCTCGTTATTGTATTTATTTGAAAGCTGACCTGATTCCTGTCTGTGTGACTGTCCTTTGCTGTAAACACAAATATAATTACTCCTTAGTCTGGAACGGGTCTGATAACCAGCGCCGGACACCTCTGCCCAGCACACGCGGAGGCTGGAACCATTTGCCCAATACAATATAATAATTTTGTCTCACTGTTCTGCATTGATAATTGCTTTGTTTCTTTCTTTTATTTTATTTTGATAAATGCGCTTACTATGCAGGGTGTTTATTTGTTTATATATAGATCAGTGATGGGCAAAGTACGGCCGCGGGCCATCTCCGGCCCGCGAAAGGCTTTTATCCGGCCCGCCGCCGGTCCTATGAAATAGTTAGTATAAGGCATTGGCCCACGTTATAGCAAAGCAAAACACATTTGTGCTGCAATTCTGGCCCTCCTCTTAAATTTCTTGAACTTTCTGGCCCCCCATGAAGAAAGTTTGCCCACCACTGATATAGATCCTACTTTTATTATGGCACCAACCCCGAAATAAAAATTGGCTGTGTCATACATTTTGGCTGTCTGACCTTGACATTTTCTATGTTAGAGTAAATTTTTTTCGCGATTTCGGGTTTGGTGCCATAGTAAAAGTTGCTCAATATGACCGATATTCACCCCGTAAATTATTGCAGGTGACTAAATAGATCCCTGTAGAGTATATTAACTATTATACTGATCTTATTGTTTATTTATTAACTAACTTACACTAACAGATATACCAAGCATGTAAGTTACTATTTACTATACACTGAACTTAGTTTAACAAGACAACACTATACGAAACAGATAAACTTTATAAATATAACAAATTATTGTATTACTACTATATACTATATAAATGACTAATAACACTTATATTAGGACGGTGTAGTCGAGGGTATGGAGATCGACTCCAAATACCGAGTTGCTGTGGCTAGGAGTAGCGGTTCCTTCTGTGAAAATATTAGGTATGTATTGAATACCATTACCATAGATAGAGCATATACTGCATATACCTATGTACCACTTACCTTACGTTCCGGTTCCGTCCTGTACTACTTACGGCACGTGCAGGCTGGTGGGGAGAGGAGAAATGGTGCTCGTATTACCCCGGGTTCCCCTACTAGAAAATCTGTCCGTGGCTTCTGTAACATTCCGTCTATAGGTATTATCAGGCACTGTATAAAATCGCTTAAGATCTTATCTCTACAATCTCATTTACAATATCTACGTAATGCAACTCAAGTGCAACGATTACGCGTATTTTTAGTATAGCATGTCCTTCCCAAGCGGCATCATTTCATTGCTTTTTAGTGCAGTTGTACTGTACGTCAATAATGAGCGTATTGAGAAATTTAAGCATACGGTATACATTGGTGCAGCCATGTGTGATTCCTTAATAAAAACAAATACTTAACATTGTACTTAGTGTCGGCGCTAACCAAACCAGCGTGTGTACAGACAGCAGTGAAGAAAGTCAAATTTTCTATGGGAGGTAACCCTTTGCGCATTAGTTATTTGTACAACAAGAGAGCAAAGTTTGATATTTCTTCGAGTGCTTGTTTTGAGTCCCGTGCAAGCGAAAGATCCTATAATAGATTCACGAGCGTAGCGAGTGAATCTAATTTAGAATCTTGAGCGTAGTAAGGGACTCAAAAGCGCACGAGATGTAAATAACTTTGATCTCGTGTAGTACACAAAATTTTTCACGTCAGTCAGCCATCAAAAAATACAACCTGAAAAAATGTAATCCAGACGGACGGATCACTATTTCACTCATGTTTTCTGAAGGTATTCTAACAATTAACTTTAATTACCGTAATAAAACAAAACGAAAGAAATTTCAATAAAATAATACGAAAATAATGAATTAACGAACATCAATTGACAGTTCAATCGACAACTTTTTTTTGTAAAAAAAAAAACACTGTAAGATCCGGTCCGAATTGCGGATACTACTATTTGTCAACTATAGTAGAGATCGTTAAAAGTAGTTAAGTAGAATTATTTACTGCGTAACAATTGCGTAAATTTGTATAAGTTCATTGTTTTGATTGTATAATAAAATACGTAAAATATGGTGTTTTTATTAAATTTTAAACTTTTATTTCATTAATTAATTATTACGAATGAAGACTCGTAGGGTGTTTTGGAACGATGCGGTCTGACTTATTTCGGGGGTCTATTATAAACCGTCAATATACCGTTGAATTACGTATGCACTTTTTTGTCTCTTTCTTTTTGCTAATGACGTGAAAGGGATAAAGATAATAGAATCCAAATATTTCGAACTTGTATTAGGCCCCGCACGTTGAAATGACATTCGAATCTAAAGGTCACTTGAATGTTATTTTGTCTCACTCGGTGATCAAAATGCGATTTTGCTCACTGTTTTTAAGCAGCAAATTACCCTTGTTCTAGCTGCTGACGTGAAAACAGTATTAACATTTACTGCCTTTTTCTACTGACAAAGTAAGTGTGATAGAGTATACAGACCTACCTATTTTTCGATTATCATCTATACTCTGGCAAACCCACTCTTTTGCTACAAGGCGCGAAATTCAAATTTTCTATAGGAGGAGAAGACATTTTTTTTTTATTTGCCGCCTTTTTCTACTGACGGAAGTGGCTTGCCAAACTATAGATAGGTCTTACTTAGCTGACAATCGAAAGTTAAAAACGAATATTAAATTATCGATTTGCATCCGCATAAACACGACATTATTTTTAAGAAGATGAGAAATAGTGTAGATGATTTTGAACACCTCGCTCGCTTAGCTATTCTGTGATAAACTAGGGGCATAATTATATTATTCAATAGATAATCAACTAAGACATCTTTGTTACAGTACATATGGTGCTACTTTACTGCACTAGTGCGATAATTACTGTAATTAGCACATTACGTAAATATGTCGAAATTGTAATGGGCCAAATTGTAATTGTAATTAGGTAATTCGCAACTCGTGTCGATTTAAAACACTCTCCTTCTATCGTAATGTACTATAACTGATATTAACAAAATAAATAGGAAGTTTTCAATTATACGGTATGGCTCTGTATGTCTGTTACCGGTTATTTATTATGAACTCCCTTAAAGAAAACTATTTCACAAAAAAATTCATATGAGAACATATCAGAAGTACATCTACCAAACAAAAAGAGTCATCAAAATAAGAGGGCCTATCGCGAATCACGTTCGATGTGTTGTCTCACTATCGCACTTGTAAATTCGTAGGTAAATTGTGACAGGGAGGTAACACGTCGAACGTAGTTCGCAGTAGGCCCTCTTATTTTGATGACTCTTTTTGTTTGGTAGATGTACTTCTGATATGTTCTCATATTATTTTTTTTGTGAAATAGTTTTCTTTATCGTTAAAATAGTACATTACGATACAAGTGCGAAAAATAGTAAGTACCTAAATTCGAAACGAGTGGCGATAAATTAAATACGATCGAAGGGAGTGTTTTAAATCGACACGAGTTGCGAATTACCTATTCGCACGTGTATCGTACAACGTTTTACAGTACATATACATATGGCTCTTTAAAGTTTCGACATACGCACGGAAAGTGCTCATTCCCGCACGCGTGCGGGAAAGTAGCACCAAGTGTACTGTAATAGTACATTACGATACAAGTGCGAAAAATAGGAAATATCATAATAAATCGACACGAGTTGCGAATTACTTATTCGCACATGTATCGTACAACGTTTTACAGTACATATGGCCCTTTAAATGTTCGACACAGTAACGTAATATGCTAATTTAATATTTTTATTCGTCGCAGAGGATAAAGTTATACATAATATGTATCATAATGACCTTGAAAAACTGTTTTTATAATTTCCGCACAGTTTTCCAACACAAACACATGCATGCACATATTTGCAGAGTGGCACTCATAAATAAAACGAGTGTTCAATGTAAACCGCTTTATCAAGCCGTCAAGAGATAAGCGTCAAGTAGAAGCAGTCAACAAAGGTTTCCAGGTACCAGGTAGGTAAGCATACACGGTACCTATATGGCGGGGATTCCCATTAGCTGTCCTAATTCACCTAAGGGGTCATCCATGAATTACGTCACAATTTTAGGGGGTGGGAGTGGGTCAAGAAAATGTGACATGTTGCGACAATGGGGAGGAGAGAGTCACAAATATTGTGACGTCACTTTAACAATATTTTTTATTAAAGCTAAAATTTAATATATTTAATTAATAACAAAATTAGAATAAAATTTAACCTCTAATTAAAACTAAGTACCTAAAAATAAAAATTTCATCTTTTTATTAAATATACAGAAATTAGTAGATTTTCATTCATTTCATTTTTTGTTCCTTATTACTTTTGGTGTAAAACAATGTCTAATATTACTTTTATCAGTTTTATCAAAGATATACCATTACTTAAATATAAAATTGCTAAATATGTGACGTCACACTAGGGGGAGGGGGTTTTCAAATGTGGCACTTCAATGAGGTATTATTTGAGCAAATCGTGACGTCACAGTGATGTAATAGACCAATCAGGTTGGAAATAGACTTCAGACTAGACGTGTGCGCCGCGACGAAAAACGGTCAATTTTGTCATCCCTTCTGGACGGGCCTGTAGTCGCTTGCCGTGGCCTGACTTGTCACGCAATGCACCAGTCAATATGCCTATTTTTTTTTTAATTAAGTCGATTCGTTTCCGACAACGCGGAAGCTATTCACCAACCATTCACATTCTGAATGAATGACAGCGACTGAATGAAAGCTTCGTCCTTTACAAACGCCGCCGAACTTAAGTAACATTAATATCAATAATCAATAACATGTTTGTACGTGACTAAACTCCACATTTTTATGGTTTAGCGCAGGGATCACCAATATGTTTCTTCAAGGGTCCAGTTTTTTGAAATGAATTGACTATCGCGGTCCGTTTCTATTCTACTTGATTTTAATAAGGGAATTCGTACTCCGCGAACTACATCTCTCTCTCTCGCACGTTACTTCGCTCTCCGTTGTCGAATTAACGGGAAAGCGCGAGATACATTTTATTAAATTACGTACTCAGTAATACAAGTTACTCTTTACTTAAGGTCCGCATCAAAATGGTCGGCGGTCCGCGGAGATGACATTAACAGTGCCCCTGCCTCTCTTTTGGACGTAGTTTAAGGACACCCGGTTATGTCCTTAAACTCCGGGTCCGGGTAACATAAATATTAAAAAATAATAAATATTATATAACAAACACCAAACAATAAAAACTAGCCAAGCATGGATTCGCTCTTAATTAAGGAAAAACAAAACTTATAGCAGAGCGCGAATCCGCCTCGCACTTGATCTTATGATTATTTACAGCGGGCAGATACCGAACTGTTTACTCGACCGGCCTGTCTGCGTCTTATCGATTTAAAATGTATGACTTGTTTATGGCGGGAAACCCCGGATGCAAGGGCAAGGTACAAAGCTAATTTTACCCGTAGTTCAGACAGATTTCAGGGTTTCCCAATGTTGGGTATTTTAGCCCAGACAGGAATTAACTAGAGTTACCATTACTGCAGATTACTTCGAGGAACGAACTAGAATATAATACCTAATGATAATAGAAGTCTGAGAAGCAAGGCTCGAAAACCGGTTAAATTTCCAAACCGTTATCATGTACTTGGCGCAAAACCTTTAATTTCGGTTTCTTCCATAAACCTTTATCTTTAAACCCTCTTTTAGGAGAACATTTCCATAAAGTTCTTGTCAGATTAACCGGTTTAGAACAATAAAAACGTTTTTTTCCTATGTCGGTGTCTTTGTTTACGCTCGTCGAATAAACCGGTTTATTTAGGTTACAATTACAATAAAGCTCTTAAAACGTTCGCGTTCTTATGAAAGTTCGGAGTAAAACCGAAAGAAACCGGTATTTACAGCTATTTTTAAAACCGGTTCCGAGCATTGCTGAGAAGAGCTCAAAAATGACCCCACGTATATTATGCCGGGAAACGACAGCTACACTGCGCTCATGTTGACAACGTCAAATATTGTAATGGCGCAAGACGACATTTTATTTGAGACAATTAAAACATTTTCATTTCTCAGCTCAGAAAGGGGCCCGTTCGACCATCATAGCCCGCGGGAATAGGTTAAAGTTAGTTGGGTTATCCGCGCCCACATACGTAGTATCGGCACATACTTGTTCTTTCGTAAGCTAGCCTTCTAGACATTTTTTTGGCCTTCGCCGTGTCACTGTAGGTCAGATGAACGTCAGATAGGGTCATTGCGCTAGTTTTCGTCCACTTGAAGAATTTTAATATAATATAAACCTACCTTGCCGTTTAGACTTATTGCAATCCTTAATGTCTAAGAAACAATATACAATTCATAAAAACAATATTTTGCAAGTACCGAATTAAAAATAAAATATACCGGGTGGGGCCTGTAACAGAAGCAAAAAAAATTAAGCTGTAAGGTACTCTTTAAACTAACCAACAATTCTATAACGATTTTTCTAAATAACTACTTAGTTTATTAATTTTAGCACACTTTAAAGTTTATTCTTAGACTTAATGTATTGCCAATTTTGTTATGTTTAAAGCGTAACAAGCAACGTCAATTACACTTATGACAGCGTGTATTGAAGATAATATTTAATTTGTATGAAAAATAGGAAGTCATCTTATGAGGAGTACAATCTATATTTAAGTTATTTGCTCGTGTTACAGGCCCCACCCAGTATTAGTTGCTACTTCTTAGAATCCTCTAATGTAAATCGGATTAATGTTTTAATTATTATTTAAGGGCTTAGGGAAAAGCACAATGAAACCATCGGATGTAAGACATAGACAAGAAATTTATTTTTTAAAAAGTGTTGCCAGGTTGCGGTTAATTATTTTAACATCCTCCCTTTAAGCGCAAACCCATGGCACTGGAGCATTTGTGAATCTTCACTTGTGAAGTGGATTTGGTCAGGATATCAGCCACCATGTCCTCGGTTCCAAGGTAGATGACTTCTATTTCCTTTTTGGCTACTTTCTCTCGAACAAAGTGGTACCTGATGTCTATATGTTTGCTGCGGGCACAATAGGATTCTGTACCTGCAAATTTAATGGCACTTTGATTATCACAATATATAACAGTCGATGATGTCCCAACATCATGATGTAATTCTGACTCCAAGTGTCGGAGCCACATTGCTTCTTGTACAGCAGCAGCAAGCGACATAAATTCTGCTTCCATAGTCGAAAGGGCAATGGTGTTTTGTCGTTTAGAGCACCATGATATTGCTGCACCCTGAAACAAAAAAGTGTAGCCGGAGCAAGATCTTCGGCTGTTAATGTCTGAAGCCCAGTCAGAGTCACAGTAGCCAGATGTTCTTTTTTCTTCAGTATTTTGGCTATATATTAATTTCATTTCCTTAGTACCTTTAATATATCGCAGCACTCTTTTCAAAGCTAGCCAGTGCTGCTGTTCTGGCTTGTTATTAAAGCTACTTAATTTGTTAACTATAAAACATATATCCGGCCTGGTCCCTTGGGATAAATATAACAGGCTTCCAATTGCTTCTTGGTAAGGTATGTCTGTTAGTATATTTTTCTCATCTTCTGTGCTGATCAATTTAATGCTAGGGTCACATGGTGAATGCACAGGATTACAATCTGTCATCTTGAATCTTTGCAGAATTTTTTCTATATAAGCAGTCTGATCAATATAAATTTCGCTTCTTGACGAGTTTTGTTCAATTCTCCAACCGACAAAATGATGTATGTAACCAAGCTCCTTCATGTCGAATTTACTTTTTAATTTTTTTTTTATTTCTTGACCCATGTGTTCATTGTTATAAAATATCAATATGTCATCAACATAAATGAGTACAATTAAAATGTTTGTTTCAAATGTTTTGTAAAATATACAGGGGTCCACTGATGAACTTTTCAGCCCCAATTCCTTTAAAACAGATGTAAGTTTCAAGTTCCATTGACGACTCGCCTGCTTCAGGCCATAAATAGATTTATTCAACTTACATACTTCTTCTCCATGTTCATAAGTCGGTGGTTGGTACATGTATATTTCGGTATCTATATCCCCTTGTAAGAAAGCCGTAACTGCATCCATTTGTTCAATGAATAAATTGTACTTAACAGCCAATGCTAATAAATATCTGATTGAAGTATGACGAACAACTGGAGCAAATATTTCATTATATTCCATTCCTTTTCTCTGAATAAAACCTTTAATGACAAGTCTTGCTTTGTATCGTACAATCTCGCCCTTAGCATCAGTCTTTATTTTAAAGACCCATTTACACGGAATGGCTCTCTTGCCTTCTGGTAAGGGTACTAACGTCCATGTATTATTTTGCAGGAGTGACTCATATTCATTACTCATGGCATCTTTCCATTCTTTTGCATTCGGGCCTGAAAGAGCTTCTTGTAGGGTTTCTGGCTCTTTTGCGAGAAAAGCTACTGCTTGGTTTGAACCATTCATGCTTTCTTGACATAAGTAGGTGACAGGCTTGTTATTTCTTGGCCTTAGCGTCATTTTACGAGATAATTCATCACTTACTTTTTCATCTGGTATGTACTCCTCATCGGCATTATCAGTGAAGTAAGTATCCTCATCCTCAGATATTTCTTTCTTAAGGCTCCCATTTAGAGTTGTATCTGCTGGACTTTGAGGCTCAGATGTGTCAGGAGATTCACTGGAAGTATCAGCTGTTTGGGACAAGTCTTCCGTCTCCTTTTCCTGTAATTCTGATAATGGTACAATAACGCTATTATTTTGAACTGTGTGCTCAAGAAAAACGGCATCCCTGCTTTTGTATATTCTTCTCTGCTTTAAATCATAAAATCTGTACCCCTTTGTGTATTCACAATATCCGACAAATAACATTTTGACTGACTTGGGGTTCCATTTTTGTCTTTTCTCTTTAGGCACATGAACCATGGCTTGACAACCAAATATTCTTAAATTTTCAATATTAGGCTTCTTACCAGACCACATTTCATATGGTGTTTTGTAGTCCAGAGCTTTCGTTGGTGACCGATTAATTATGTAAGCAGCCGCAGATACTGCTTCGGCCCAAAATGCCTTTTCTAACCTGGAATTTAGAATCAAACATTTAGCTTTTTGCACCAGACTCTGATGCATTATTTCAGCCATCCCATTCTGTTCACTGCAGTAAGGATTAGTTGTTTGATGTTGTATGCCAAATTTATTCAAAAAAAAATTAAATTCCTTATTAATATATTCTGTTCCATTGTCAGAACGGATCATTTTTATTCTTTTTCCAGTCTCATTCTCTACTAGGTTTTTAAAATCCTTAAAGCTCTGTAAAGTTTCAGATTTATTTTTCATAAAATACACATAAACTTTCCTACTATAATCGTCGATAAAATTGACATAATATTTGGAACCTCCTATAGAGCTAGTTTCCATCGGTCCACAAACATCGGTGTGAATTAGTTGCAAAGGTTTGGTAGCCCTGGTTCCAACATTTTTAAATGGTTGTCGTTTCATTTTACCTGCCATACAGGTTGTACAGACTTGGCTGCCTTTCTTTGATAATTTAACACCCTCTGTACAATCAACTATTTTTTGTAAATCAGTGAAGTTCAGATGAGCCATTCGAAGGTGCCAAATATTTATATCTTGTTCTTCAACAGTTGATAAAAATGCCGGTGCTACAGAAATTTCTTTCAAAAGATACATGTTATTGCACTTAAAAGCTGTCAAAATCAGTCTTTTATTTTGGTAGACTGTACAGACATCTTTTTCAAATTGAAGCACACAGCCATTATTTGTCATCTCACTTACAGAAAGTAAATTGGTTGCCAGAGTAGGTACATATAACACATTTCTAACCTGAATTGTCTGAGGTTTGCCTTCGGAGTCTGTTATTTGCAAGTTAACATTGCCACATCCTTCCACTTTTAAAGTCTTCTTATCTGCCACTTTAATGCTACTTATTGTTGCCGGAGTAACATTGTACATCCAGTTTCTGTCCCTACACATGTGGTAAGAACAGCCAGAGTCGATATACCAGCGATTCTCATCCAAAGTGTCTGCAACAGAAAAAGCGGCAAAATAACCATTATTTTGGGTATTTGTTTTATTTTTCTTCTGGAAGTGACAGAAACTACTGAAATGGCCGTATTTATTGCAATTATAACATCTTGGCCCCTTCTTTTGTTGATTACCATGTGAACTTTTCTGAGACTTAGGTATATTTTTAGCTTTATTATGGTTTACATATAATGCTGCAGAATCTGACACTTTCACCTCCTGGAGCAGCTTTGTTTTGACAAAATCAGCTGTAATAGACACACCTGAGCTCTCAATAGCCATTATCATCGGTTTGTAGACATCAGGGAGGCCAGCGAGAAGCAAAGTACCAAGCCACTCGTCTCCGACTACAAAATTAATATTCCTAAGCTTATGAGCTGTTGTCATTACTTTATTTACATACTCTTCAACACCAGAGCTGTCATCCAAAGTTGTTGAAATCAGATCTCGTAACAAACCTACTTTTCTACTGAGCCCGGAGTCGTCAAACACTTGTTCCAATTTTGACCATACCTGTTTCGCCGTGGTCGCCTCCTGTACATGAACGTAGTTAATTGGATCAATCAGAAGTATTATTTTCGACTTCGCCTTTATATCCTTCTTGTTGTCTGCTACATAATCGGCACTTGGTTCGATAGTATCCCACAAGTCTTCGTGTTCCAAATAGTTCTTGACCGCAAATTTCCATGTCGGATAGTTTTCCCTGCCAATTAACTTCTCAATTGTGCCCATTGATATTTGCGAGGCCATGATTTAATGATAATTTAGGCTGAAATGGCTGAAAAGATAAAAACTTGCCACGCAGCGCGTGGGCACTTTTAGGTTAAGTTAACTTTTTTGACAACCGAGCCGCGAAACTTATCGGTAAAACACTAATTTTAATTATTTGAGGAACAAATGGCCCATGACCTCTTAGAATCCTCTAATGTAAATCGGATTAATGTTTTAATTATTATTTAAGGGCTTAGGGAAAAGCACAATGAAACCATCGGATGTAAGACATAGACAAGAAATTTATTTTTTAAAAAATGTTGCCAGGTTGCGGTTAATTATTTTAACACTACTCCGTCAAGTGGACGAAAACTAGAGGTGAACGGAAACTAACGCAATGACCCTACCTAGTGTACAGATTAGGTAAACAATAAACATGTTATTTGGACTTTTGCAGGTAAACATACGTATCCCACAAGGAATAAGACAGCAAATAACGCTACCCTACGTATTTACTTTTCATTTCCCATACTCTGAAAGAGGGTCATTGTTGTTCTAAAAAGTGTGCAGAAAGTGATACGTTTCTATTTCGTTACAATACATCAAATTACACAAAAATATTTTCCAAGGAGGAAATGGGGACTACGTTTGTATGGAGAAGCAGTAGTCCCCGTAGTCCCCTTTCCTCATAATCCATTGGGGGTGGGTTACGATGCCACAGACAGATAAGTACACAGATTCACAGGTTAAAATAATAAAGTCAGACCAAGATAAGTTGGCAGCGATTTTGATAGCCCAGACGGTGCACGGGTTATTTTAAACGTATCAAACTTCTATGAAATGATGACTTTTACTTGACACTTGCACTGTCTGGGCTATCCACAGACCAACCCCTATAGAATGAGCTTATAGGACGACTCGCGGTCACCGTCCGTGTGGTTTATAGGGCACATATTGCACGCGCGCCGTTCCGAACTTCCGATCAGTTGCGCCCAAGTCTACGGCGGTTTTCTGTGGGGCTATCAAAAACGCTGCCAAATTATCTTGTTTGCTTTGACTCTAACACCCTTTAAAATAAAAATGAACGAATTATATCCACGATTAAATTCGTGATAATTATATAATCAACATCACGCCACTATCCTGGCGCACAGTGAGTCACACATTTCATGTTATCGTGACGTATGTTGTATGTCGTTGACCATACGAGTAGTTTCCTGTTAATACGGTATGCTTGCGAGAATTGTAACTGTAACTGGGTTAAACACATTTTAGAAAAAGCGGCCAAGTGTGAGTCGGACTCGCCCATGGAGGGTTCCGTACCATTTATGACGTATTAAAAAAAATACTTATTATAGATCTCGTTAAAACCAATTTTCGGTGGAAGTTTGCATGGTAATGTACATCATATATTTTTTTTAGGTTTATCATTCTTATATTTTAGAAGTTACAGGGGAGGGGGGGGGGGACACATTTTACCAGTTTGGAAGTGTCTCTCGCGCAAACTATTCAGTTTAGAAAAAAATGATATTAGAAACCTCAATATCATTTTTGAAGACCTATCCATAGATACCCCACACGTATGGGTTTGAAGAAAAAAGATTTATTGAGTTTCAGTTCTAAGTATGGGGAACCCCCAAAATTTATTGTTTTTTTTTCCTATTTTTGTGTAAAAATTTAATGCGGTTCATAGAATACATCTACTTACCAAGTTTGAACAGTATAGCTCTTATAGTATCGGAAAAAAGTGGCTGTGACATAAACGGACAGACAGACGGACATGACGAATCTATAAGGGTTCCGTTTTTTGCCATTTAGCTACGGAACCCTAAAAAGGTGGACAAAACAGTAGATTGTTTCATTTGTTTACCAAGAAATGGAAGGCACTCATTTCTGTCAAGATAGTTTGGCGCTAGAAGGCAGCGAGCCTTTTAAATATAAACTTACATATTTAGTCCTTCTTCAGGGTATCTTTTTTCAATTAATAATTTAGGTAAAAGTATAATTATTTATTTAATGGGGAGTTCAATATCATAATAGACACTGTCCAACAAGTCCATTTAAAACCAAAATATAATTGCTTAACGTTAAAAAAAAAACTACTTGGAACTTAAAATGATCTAGTGCAGAAACGTATCATTTTCTGTACACTTCATAGAATAACAATGACCAACTTTCAAAGGATGAGAAATGAAAAATCATTTAAATGTTAACGACCCGCGTACATACGAGTATGTATACTCTGGCAAATCGCATTTATTTGGCCGTTTTTAGCGCTGTTTGAAGTAAGTATATATATTAAAAAAAAACGCAAAACATACAGACACGGTACTGGTTATATTGAACTCATATTAAAAAGCACCTAAGGCCTAAATCCAGAGAGGAAAATGTCGTTTGTATAAAAATAGCCAGTAATCTTTCTTCTTAACGGCCGGTTAGCAATCGTCACAAAACTTACGGGCAATGTCAAATCCCATACATTTTGTCAGGAATGTGACGGTTAGACGTTACTGAAACACGACTTTAAAGTACCCACAAGTTATTTTTTTTATTATTCATAATAAAGTATATATGTACATTTTAGACATTATATTGTATGTCTATGCATAAAACTCGCTATACTGTGACGTTTGATGGCAATGGCAAGGTACGCTCATTAAAATGAAAATGCCCTAATAACGATTTCCTTATTATTCCGGCACAGAAAATAGTTATTTGTTTTACAAGGGAGCGAAATTGTTGTTTAACCGCTCGTGCCAATATTGATACCTGAGCAAGCGAAAGATCCAACATTGATCCGCGAGCGTAGCGAGGGTTTTAAGGCACGAGGGTTAAGAAAACTTTGCCTCCGAGTGAAACACAATATTTTTCACCACACCACGCGGGGAAAATACTAACTATGCAAAAAAATCAAACCAAATCAAATCCAAATGAACGTAATAAAACAATTATCATTTAAAAGTCAATTCTACCAGCTAACATTAGGAAACCACTCAAAATTTGCAACTGATTACTTTGCCCCACACATGGATAAAATGCAACTTTCTCATTCGTTTTTGAACAATCAAGAGGCCTTTACCAGTAAAAATGATTCCGCCTGTAAGGGTGCAGTTCAAAAATTAGCTTTCCATGTCTACATGAAAGACGCGAACGAGTAACATTTTTACCAATAAACAACGTAGGTAGTATGTTGACAATTATAAAGATTTCCTGTTAAAACCATTACTTAATGCTTTCGAGAATTTCGACATACTTATGTGACCATGACGAGCTGGCTCAATTTCGGATGTTTGGTATTTGATAACGTAATATCATGATTCATGACTGCCGAGTGCCGATAGTGATCGATCCTACAGTTGAGTTGAGTCAAAAAGTTTCGGGAAAACTCGCCTATTTTCTGTGGGCAATTAAAATACCGGTAAATACCGGTTTAAGAACTTTATTGTAACCTACAAAACCGGTTTATTCGACGAGCGACGCAACGGCCGGTTGGCCGGGTGGTGTGCCACGTAAACACCTACCTACTACTACTACTACTTAGCTATGGAAACAATAAACGTACTGATTAATGAAGATAGACACCGACATAGGAAGAAGCCGGTTAATTTGACAAGAACCCGTTCTCATTAAAAACCGGTTTAAAAATAACGGTTTTTCGAGCGAAACCAAAATTAAAACGTTTTGCGTCAAGCACATGACAACGGTTTGGAAATTTAACCGGTTTTCGAGTCTTGATTTGGATACATGTTTTGGGTAAAGTGCCCTTATATCAGCCACCTAAGCGTTTTTCTCACTTTAACCGCTAATGATATTATCTGTCATTACCTACTTAGAGTAGTGTTTTTATAATGTAAAACTTTATGAGCAATCGTATAATTTAAAAAAAAATATCATAAAAAAACAAAAAACTCGACTGCACACTAAAAACGAGGAAAACAAGCCCCACAAGAATATTGTTTTTGATGGTAAGTATCGCAGGCGGGGACCAACAGAGGGTTGCTTATAGTCATTTTGGTTGTTGGTCGACACAATTATACTTAGTATGGGTACTTCTGGTCAAAAGTCTGTCGCCTCTATCGTTACACGGGATAATTGAAACTTGGTACGGAACCCTCGGTGTGCGAGAAAAACGAACTCTCACTTGACCGGTTTTATTTTGTATGGGGGACAGTGAACGTTCCGATTATCTTATGTTCACAGAAAAGACGCAATAAACCTTACATACGACAAAGTTTGACCCAGTTTTCCTGTTAAACAGCATGCTTTCGAGAATGGTGGCTGACGTGCTAGCTCAAATACCGATACTTGTGATTATTTGATAAGGTTTGTCATAAAAGCCTGCCGAAAGTGATGGATCTGATAGCCGATTACTCATTGTCGACGATTCTCGACGTCACGTCACTTTGGAACGAATGTCAAGCCCGTCACAGACGGAGTGATAATTCTTATAGTATAGCTAAGCATCATACACGCCGACGACACCAAAATATATATCGTCTGTCTTCTGTCTAGCGTACATTGAGAGAGAGACAAAATATACCAAAATATATCGTAATATACCGAGCTATATATCGCAAGGTATCTTAAAATGCCTTGCTATAAGATATCGTAAGCATATCGTAAGATATCAAAATATAGGTATATTATCGCTTCGTGTGTGGACGCTGTCAAATGGTACTTAAAATTTAAAATATGTCGCATATATAAAAAAAAAAGAGTTGTGTATATATTTACCTTTGTTTAGTTACCTGCAATAATTTACGGGGTGAATATATACTTAGGGCATATACTAAGCAACTTTAACTATGTGACAACCCCGAAATCGCAAAAAAAAAAACACTCTGTATATAAATACGGCCTATTTCAGATTTAATATATCCATTATGTTAAAATATTAAAATATATATTTATTTTCACCTCACAAAGCATACATTTAACAATTACTATTAAATAGAGTAAAGGCAAATTCGATTTATATTTATACCCTTTGTGGGAGACTGGAGTCTGAACTAGGCGTAAACCTGTAATACTGTTAATGTATATTGTTATTGTAAATAAAATGTATGTTTATAATACTAGACTCATGAAGTCAAGTCTTGCTATCTACGGAAGGTAAGTAGGTATAGTTGGTAATGTGTGACTATTCAAATATCATTGTTATTATCAACACGTGCAAATATATCAGTAACACATGTCTTCGATGCAGATGTTTGAAATGTTTCAAATGCGTATTGACGATTTATGGAATATCAAGTAAACAGTGAACAATACTTAATCATACTCATATACCTACGTTATTAAAATGAATTCTACTTAATATTTCGACGTAAAAGGGGTTTTATATAAGATTTACAGGCTGGTTTTAACCCTTTCGCAACCACATTAATTTATTGCCATATAAGTATATAAGGACGGGCCTTACGGGCAATAAGAATGGGGCTAGTACAGCGGTGTCACCAGCACGGTGTCACGCAGACGAATTGCGACTAATCGTGCTGTCTAACGCCGTAACGCGATTGGTTGATGAGTTCGCATCACGCGCGCGATTGGTCGCTACTAGTCGCGTTAGACTGCACGATTGGCTCGAATTCGTGAGTGACACCACTGAACTAGCACCATTCTTAGTGCCCGTAAGCGTCCTAGATATATGTCAATGGGTTGGGGTCATGGTCATGTCTAGTAACGATAATAAAACTATAATCTTCATATTCGCCTCGAGGAGTAAGTAGTCGTCGATTGAACAACCTTTATCTATTTTTTTTTGAGGGTCTTTTAATTGAGGGTCAACTGTACGAGTTGGGCAAGCCAAAACTGAATTGATCTGTTTTTTTTTTTCGACATTTGTACAATTTTGTTTGTTTGTTTAAACTTTATTGCACAAATTTACAAAAAGAGTACAAATGGCGGACTTAACCCCTTGAGGCATTCTCTACCAATTCAATTTAATATCAATTTTTTACTTCAATTTTATATCGTATAATAAATTTTAAATAAATAAATATTGCTTAATATCAATAAACAGCAATCGTCGGATATTATATCGTGCCCTTGACACAAGAGCTATTTTATTCCAATTAACTATAGATAATGTTTTTCTGGTCGTTAGTATTATTTTCAATGCGGTGATGCGTAGAGTTACGAATAAAAGTAAGTATAAAACGTGTCGACTGGACAGAAACGGCCATGGACAGAGAAAGCATGGCGGTCTATGGTGTCGGAGGCCAAGATTCACTTCAGGTCGCTGCGCCACAGCAGTAAGTAAGTATAAAACGTATCTGTCCCCGCCAAGAGGAGCCAAGCGAAGCGCAAGGGCACTACCTACCTTTTCTCGAAGCGCTCCGTCGTTTTTTTTTTGAACCTTCATGGCTTGGGTTTGGATTATCCCAGATAAAAAAAAATCTCGAGATATGATAGTGGAGTGGACCTATTAAACATAAAAAGTTTCAATTGCATTGCTTTAGATTATATTGATATCTAAAAAAAAAAACGATTTTTCACGTCAGCAGCTCGAACAAGGGTAATTTGCTGGTCAAAAACAGTGAGTTAAATCGCATTTTGCTCACTGAGTGAGACAATTTAACATTCAAGTGACCTTTATATTCGAATGTCATTTCAATGTGCGGGGCCTAATACCAGTTCGAAGTATTTGGATTCTATTGTCTTTGTCCCTTTCACGTCATTAGCAAAAAGAAAGAGACAAAAAAGTGCATACGAAATTCAACGGTATTGACGGTTTATAATAGACCCCCGAAATAAGTCAGACCGCATCGTTCCAAAACACCCTACGAGTATTCATTCGTAATAATTAATTAATAAAATAAAAGTTTAAAATTTAATAAAAACGCCACATTTTACGTATTTTATTATACAATCGAAGCAATGAACTTATACAAATTTACGCAATTGTTTCGCAGTAGATAATTCTACTTAACTACTTTTGACGATCTTTACTATAGTTGACAAATAGTACTATCCACAATTCGGACCGTATCTTACAAAGTTTTTATTTTTAAAAAAAGTTGTCGATAGAACTGTCAATAATGTTCGTTATTTTCATAATATTTTATTGAAATTTATTTGGTTTTGTTTTATTGCGGTAATTAAAGTTAATTGTTAGAATACCTTCAGAAAACATGAGTGAAATAGTGATGAAGACGGATTATATTTTGTCAGGTTGTATTTTTTGATGGCTGACTGACGTGAAAAATGTTGTGTACTACACGAGATCAAAGTTATTTACATCTCGTGCGCTTACGAGTCCCTTACTACGCTCAGAAGAATCTTTCGCTTGCACGGGACTCAAAACAAGCACTCGAAACAATATCAAACTTTGCTCTCTTGTTGTACAAAAAACTATTGTCACTGACTCACTCACTCATTCACTGATGATCATCAAAACTCTTAGGGTAGTTCCTGAAGTCCTAGAAACCTGAAATTTGGATGTAAGCTAGTATTAGTACACAAACAACAAAAAAAATCTAAATCTTGGAACTTTTACCCCCCAAAAATCTGTATGAGGGTTCCGGAAATTTTGATGCTAGAGGTCTGAATATTGATAAATGGACTCATTGTTACAAATAATAAAATACATATTTCAGAATTTTTAGTAAATCACCCCCCCCACCCTTTAAATTAGGGGATGGAAGATTGTCATCATAAGCAGCTTACAAAAAGAAGTGTAATCCCACGGATCCCACCAAATCATTCTCATGTAAAATGTTGTCAGGACGAAACCATTTTTAAAAGTTATCAAATCTTCTGACGCAGCCAATCAGCTGACGCGACTTGTGCGTGCACGGATCCAACATCTTAACGTGCGTGCACGTGCACGTGTATGCACACGCAGCCGATATGCTCTGGCCTTTATATCGGCCTGTTTTTATAATTTATAATGTAACTTCACACAGGAGATATTATTTTTTATCTTATCCCAACATATACACCAATTGATATACCTACACAGTATATGCAAGGCGACAGATAAGAAATACTCTCAGGGTCATGAAGGTGAGTCAGCGCAATTTGGAATTACGATGGAACCTCGAGAAGACCAAATCCGCAGCACGAAACAAAACACGAAATAAAATGTTCCCATTACTTCAAAGCTTATTGCCTCTATAACTCTCTTCTTTTGCTTTACCTTATCCCACATTAGGTGGGGCCGGCTCTCCTTATCCTTCGGCGCCAAGACGATCTGTCTTGAGTTGTCGGGTTGGGTAGTTGGGTTGGGTGACACAACACTCTCCAAAGCCTCTATAACTCGAAATAATTAACCTCATTAAGATGACGTAATCAATGATGTCCTTCACATATATCCAGTAGATCTACTATTTTACCTCCATAACTAGAAGATTGTAGTTTGATCTCTATAATTCCAAAAAATAGGCATATTGTTTGTCTATGATTACATTAAAATTAATAATACAATGGCATATTTTATTTATAATAATTTGCTCATTGTAATTTCGTTTTGTTTTGGATTATTTTTTTGTATTTTTAAAGAATTAACGATCGGTATTAAGATACAGCATGATTATGTCAAACCTCATGCGCAGCATTACTATATTTGACGTTTGGGTCGCTCCTTCCCCTTCCCGTGTGGTCATTTATAGAGCAGCTCTTTCTGTACTTATTATTCTAGTTCGTTCGACTTACATATTTATGCACGCGTCAGTACTGTTCAAGGTATTCGAAACAATGACCTTCAGTCCTTAAATTACTGAAGATACGGTTACTACTAATCAGAGATTATGAATTTATGATGAAGGCATTGAGACTCGGTCACGAATGCTGGCAGTATTGATCGCAAAATTGGACATAGTTAAGGAAAAAACGTCTAGTATTTGTAACTGTAGGATGCGAGTTTTTTTTTAAAGCTAAAAACAAATCGAATTATTTTATTAAATATTTTGATTTGTGTTTTTTGTAGTTAATAATTAAACCTGTTAAACACTGGCTCGTACCAATAAGTTTTTCAGAACTTATGTACGGAATATCATTTGATATTCACCACTAGCTATTCGGTGAAGGAAAACAGCGTCAGGAAACCTCCGTAGTGCGTACATCCGCGAAGAAATTCAAAGGTGTATGTGAAGTCCCCAACCCGCATTGGGCCAGCGTGGGGACTATTAGTCCTAGCCCTCTCGAGCATGAGAGGAGGCCTGTGCCCAGCAGTGGGATGTATATGGACTGAATTACTATTTAGATGTCATATACTACAGGAAAGTGACGAAGCTCTTCAGTGGCGAAAGCTGGATCAGTTTGCGTGGCTTACGCCCTGGACATTTTCAGATTGTCCGATCCGATATCGGAGGTCGGACGACCCTTCGAGAAAAACAAGTGCCATCAAGTCATTTCATTTCTGCATGAACACATTCTTTTTAACAAACTACAATTATTAAATAATTAGTTAACCTTTTGAACGCCACGCCTATCGTACGCGGCATGTAATCGTGAACTTTGTCGGTATGCATGAAGGTTGATATTGGGCTGTCGCCGCGCGCGTCATATGACGTCTTTGGCGGTCAAAAGGTTAAAAATGCACTTTTTGCTACTCTATGGCCGTTAGTATTAGTTAGTAAATCCGATATCGGATCGCACAGTGTGAAGACGCTCTTAGGCTACCCGGCTACCACTACCACTGGGGCATTACACAAACAGCAGATTTCTTTGACGACTTCGGTAAGGTATATTCGGGTCAATCCGAATACATAAAAATGACGGGTAATCCGAAAATGAACTCTAATTAGATGGAATGAAGGGAGATTTTCAGAGTTAGTCGACTGTCAGAAGTATAAGAAATTACCCAAATACATCTTATTGGTTTCCAAATAAAAATTGGTCAGTATGTGGGTATTAGTTTGACGAATATTCGGCAGAACGTTTGGTTCAGATCTTACCGAACCGATAATTGGCCGCATTATTCGGTTCATTTGTTTCATACTAATAGGCTGTTTGAAAATACTTCAATTACATTATTAGCTAAAGATGAATCGCTTCCTAGGCAGTGCCATGTATTCAGTTATTAAAAATGATATAACCTTAAAAGTAGTGGTAGCTTTTTCCTCCAATATGAAATCAGAGTACATAATATTTATGTGACTGACTGTCACTGAATTATAGGGTCGTTTACATATTATTGTAACGCAATATTAGATATCATAGGAACTCGAGCATTTCGGAAGTAAAAGTTCATTACCACTACTTTTCAGGTTAGAAATATTCTCTTAGGTTAAAAAGGCATAAAATGAAATTCAAAGGCTTTTTTATTGCATTAAATTTATTAACTTTTTTCGTTTAATATTTACAAACTATCAAGTATACATAGTATACACAATCGACGCCGTCAATAAAATAAATTACAGTAACACAAATTACAATTTTATCTTATTTCTTTATTCATTTACCAGCTTGAGTACAAAGGTTATTATTATCTCTATAGTTTGTTATTTTAACATTAGAAATATAGAAGGTAGAGTTAGGGATAGAATCTCCATATACCAAAAAGTATCCGACAAAAAACCATAGTTAGGTGGCGCTACAATACCTAGAAAACTTGAACAAAAAATCAAATCATAGACAGCGCACTTTACTCCGTCAATATAGCCTAGGTTCTTAGCTACTCTAGCGCTACTCTGGCGAGATTTGGAACTATTATTTATAGTTGACAGCTGGACACTTTTGCAACTGTTCTACCATAAAAGATTTCACTCCTTTTAATTCCACACTCCATAATTAGAAAGAAAGTAAGCAATTTAGACGTGTCTTTTTATTGCAAAACACGTTTGAATAATAAGTCACGGCAAATATGTAGCAATTATAAAGAATATACGATCATTTACAATCTTTTTCTTTCATAACTAATAGTTGCTGTATTTTAAAAAGCGTTTTTCAATAAAAAGACATGTCAAGATTCTTTACTTTTTTATTTCTAATGTTAAAAAAAAAACGAACTATAGCGGCTCACAATACAAGAAAAATTGGCAGTCAAATTTGATTTTGAACCAATGGTATTTGAAAATTGAATTTATTTCGTTTTAGAACTGAACGAAACAAAATCAACTCTGTTCCGTTTAATAATGATTCAAATTTCATTGGAGGTAATTTACTAGTATCATATAGGACTGTGGGTCGCTAGAGGATAAAGTATTGCTCATACATCCGGAAATCGATATTGCTATTTATTTTTCTCCGTATTCTTCAGTCATATGCGAATTTTATTTTTACTTTAAATGCCAGAGTAAATTGGCTGCGTATGCGGAGACGTGCATGTGCTGGCGCTAAAATGCATGCACACATTACTCAAGTGGTGTGCCGTCTCTTATAAGTATCTGTATATTAAAACGCGTGCACGTGCATGTCTACGCACACGCATCCGGTGTGCACAGCCCTTTAGTTCGGTTCGGAGAAAAATACTTCGAAATTGCGATAAGCAACGCATACTTCCACGAGCACAATTTACAATAATTTAACAAATCACACAACCGCTCTGCGTTTTTAGAAAATCGACCCTTATCTCTAGAAAGTCTAAGTTGGAAAAAATAATACAATAGTTATTTGTTTACAATGGGGCAAAGTTGTTGTTCAACCCATGGTGCTAATATAAATGTATACGTGTTTCAATGCGCGAGAGTTAAACAAATGTTGCTACCGAGCGACACAAACCCTTTCACCACACCAATGCGAGGAAAATACAAATTGTAAAACATTACAAATCAAATCGAAATGAACGCAATTCAATATGTATCATCCAAAATCGTCACATAAAAGTAAATTCTACCAGCCAACGTGAGGAAACAACTCATATATAGCATAAAAGGACTTTGCCAGACTTAGAAAAAAAAAGGAACTTTTTTCGCTTCAAAAACATATTTTTTGAAGCAAATTATTATTTCAAAAATCCAAATTCAAAATCAAAGTTTTCAATTATTAAATATTAACATATTAGCGCGCAAAAGTTTACCCGCTAAAATGAAAAAGCAATTCAAAGTTTAAATTACTTTTTCAGCCTAGTCCGTTAAGAGGACTTCTGCTGGATGAAAAGCCTAATTTTAGATAACAATGCATAATTTAAATGAATCAGTAAACACAAAAAAATATTGAAAAGTTAAGGGTCAGACTTTCAGACTTTGTACAGTATAAAAAAATATAACACTAAAACATCGAAGCTTAAAGTAGAAATCACAGGACAAGTACAAAACAATACTTATTGCTCGTATAAAATGTACTAGGACAAATAATTATGATTTTTAAATTGACTTTACCGGCCTCCCTTATAATTACATGCATTAATCAAAGTAAACGATGCCAAGTACCTTACGTCTAAATGATCGGCTACACAATTGTGTGAGTCCAAGTATATACAGTCGCCATCAGATAAATCGGAGCGGCAAAGGTATTCACAAATGTCTGAACAAAGCCACTACTCAGTTCTAGTTCAGATATTTATGAGTACCTTGGCAGCTCCGATATATCTGATGGCGACTGTACACTCGTAAAAGTTACATAAGGACAGTGGAGACAAGGATTTTAGAAAATTATAATAAAACAACTTTTAAATTTAGATTACTATTACTTATTATTTTCAAACTTAAACGTAGCTCACTCAGTTTTTTGGTCATGTGACTTAATGTGTTGGTCCTAAATAGCAGTAGGTATGTACTGTAAGACCACCCAGACGCAAGTACAGAATATTGCAACTATGGTCCCAAGTTCAATATGTAATTAAGTATAAATAACCGATATTATTTTTAATTTTGTTTGGATTTTTCTTTCCATTTATTAATATTTAGCAACAGAACTAAAAAACCATAAATACTTTTGGACCATAAATAGTTGGAAACTTGGGAGCTCTTGGAAGTTTTGGACTATAGTTTTCCACGTCTTCTTTCGCTGTCCAAGCGATCTGTCTTCTGCATATGCTAGAGAAGCCCCAAACAAGCTGACTAAAACGAATGCTCTACAAGCACCTGCTAGATACTGTCTAGTGGGATTTTTTAAGATAACCGAATGTTACTAATGTTACTATGTAGTCTTCCTACAATACGGACATTCAATAAAATTGCAAATGCATACTATCATAATAAGCAAAACCTCCGTCTCCAATCGGACTGCAAAATGACAAATATCACAATACAACCTTTAAGCAGTGTGTGTGCACTGCACGTGCATGTCTACGCACACGCGTCAGGCGTGCACACTTGCATGCCTTCCATCATAGTGGAGTTTTTTGTCTAAAGATTTCATTTTTGATACAAGCTTTTATCGCTGACTGTACTTTTCTTTCAACATGCTACTAACACTTCGACTTCATTGAGACAATTCTAAAAACCGCAAACAACTAGGTTGCGTTGTTATTATCAGAATTTGTATGGGCACCCTTTTGCCCATTATCGGATTAGCTCGATGGTACCATAATATTGCATTATCACCCAACTTACATAATTGTATGTGAAGTTTCAGATCAATCGAATAATGGGAAGTGGGTCTAATTTAGCTTTTAAGATTAGACCCGAACACAATAACATTGCAAGTTAAACAAAAGCCTATAACCCACATTACAATGACTGACATTGACGGCGCCAAAATTGCCGGCCTAAATGGCTCGTCAATGATTTGGCACTCGGCAACCAATTCCGAGTACCAACAGTTTCATTTATAGATAGTTGGAATTTGGTCGGAGTAGTTGCACTTGCCTTTTTTCAAATCGTCGTCACAGTTAGATATCTAGTTATTTTTTATGAGATAGAAGGCAAATCAGCAGAATAAACGTCTGATGGTAAGCGATTATCGTTGCTCATGGACACCAGAGGGGTTGTGAGTGCGTAGCCGACATTTAAGAGGGGAGTACGCTTTTCTCTTATTCGTTTAAAGGTCATATGCATGCGATAGTCTTGCAATCTTAATTTGTCAGTAAAAAAGACTACAAATTGGTTTTATGGACTAACAATTTTAGTTTAAGCTGATTGATTCACAAAAGCTTAAGCTTAACCCACACACAAGGCGGGTGCGTGACCAACTAGGCCCGCGGCAGCTTCTTCAGCTAGCTTTATATGAACATCATCACAAAGGCCGCGGACACAGGTCGGGCACTATTGGGACAAATTCTAAAGATCTAAATAACAGAACATTTCAGAATAGGCACATGGCAATTATCATATCGAATACCAGAGTCAATAAAAAAGTGCCTATTTATCAACCTATATGGCTGTTTGATCAATATATTAATATCCTCGTAAGGCCCAAGGTCCTACCTATAGGACTTATTCAGTTCGATGTAATTTAAATCATATTCAATTAGGACAGAGTTGCATTTGTTTTGTTTCGTGCAATTTTCAAACAAAATAAAATCTACTGTATTCCGTGCACTATAGGTTCAAATTCCAGTGGCAAATTTTGGATTTTTCATTTCTATGGCTGGGCCTTAAGACGATATAAATTGGTTCAAACAAATGGTTACTTTTGCGATCAATTTTTCAAGTAAGTAAAAGTAAGTACAGTCGCCATCAAATATATCGGAGCGGCCAAGATGCTCACAAATATCTGAACACGCCTCTATTGTCAAGTCGTTAGAGTGCGTATTCAGATATTTTTGAGCACCTCGGCCGCTTCGATCCTTGCAAGTAAACAAAAAAAAATACAAAAAATCGATTTTACGACTTTTTGTGTAGCAACGTGTGGCCATACGGCCATAGTGGGTTCTCATTTCGTTGGACTCCAAGAACGCCTATTGTCGTCAGTAGTTGTGCACGCGTTCAAGAACGGTTTCAAATTAAATGGTCCGAGCCTTGCCACTAAGGCCTGTGCACACTGGGCGCGTGTGCGTAGACGTGCACGTTGTAATATACAGTTCCTTATGAGAGACGGCATACCGCTCGGGTGACATGTGCGCGCGCGGCTCCAACATTTTGGCGAACACGCCGTGCACGTCTACGCACATCCAGGCGGTATGCTCTGGGGGCCTACCGCAAAAACCGAAATTCGCAAATTGCGGGAATCTTTACTCTCAGTAAGACGTAATTAGAGTGACAGAAAAATGCCCGCAATGGGGTTGGCCGGTCGAAGTATTAAACAGATGGCGCCATCATAGCTTGCCCTGTCAATCCCTAGAATTGTGTCAAATTCTTGTTTTTTTTTTGGAATTTTGTGACCTGGATTCCAGTACTTTAAGCCAAATCTCATAGAACAAAACTAGAGACAGGGGCAAGCTATGATGGCGCCATCTATGCAAACCTTTGACAGTTGCCAACCCCATTGACGAACTTCGATTTTAACGGTTATAGGGTTATAGCTCTGATCTTTAATCGATGTGATGACGCATATATACGTCTAAATGTGTGCGTCATCACGAAATCATACGTGTGATAACTAATCTTTTAAAATTTGCGTTGGAAACAGCGGAGAAAAGTATCGAATAAGAGAAAAGAGCAGCTGTTCAAAAGCGTGGGTGCGGTGCGTTACGCGAATGACCTTGGAGCGTGACCGTCGCTTTGTGGAAATTCCTATTACAATGCATGAGCGATTGAGGTGATCAGTCGTACAATTGTATACATTAATTTCCTCATAGGCTGCCTCTCTATGGGGCTAATATGCAAGAGCTCCCTCGGTTAACGCATTATTCCATTTCCGTGTCAAAAATAGGTGTACTGTATATTTATTAGCTAGGCATTGTATTTTTCTCTATACCTATTTTAGATTGGAATTTGCCTAAAGATTTTTGTCATTATTGTGCTCAAGTGTTTTATCGTGAAGAATGTCAAGATAAGAATGAATTATTTTCAAGTTAATTTTATAGAGTTTAAATTGATAGTTTTCCGTGTAATTAATATATATGGTATATGGTTTTGAGAACGTAATCACAACTGTAGTGGCCTATAATTATAATTTTTAGTGTATTTTTAACGCAAAACCACATTATAATCCAATTAAAAAAGTTTAATAGGACACTAAATTTATTTTAGAACATAAATTACACAAGTATTTTCTGCAGTTATGTGTAAAATGAACATGTTTTTCTAGTACCTAGTTACCTACTTGATTTGAAGCAATTTACATCTAAGCATTCTTGTATTTTTTTTGCGTTGATCCCATATTTAAAATAGGTAGAGTCAGACCAAGATAACTCTGCAGCGATTTTTACAGCACAAACGTGCAAGTGTTATTTCAAACGTTAAACTTCTATGAAATTATGACGTTTAAATAACACGACTGTGCTATAAAAATCACTGCAGAGTTGTCTTGGTCTACCTACACCCATTTATATAACCTGCGGTGTTGCAAAATTCTGCATATCGTCGGAGATAGTACAATTACCTTGTACATTGTTTGAATTTCGAACTGTTTCGACTTTGTTAGTTGCGCGATATTGCACTATCGACGATATCAAATTTAAGTTCCTCTTCAGAAGTCATTAATGTGACGACATTCGGAAGACTGCGGGTCACTTCTGGATGAGATTGGCTCGGGACCGGGATAAGTGGCGTACTAGAAGAGAGGCCTATGCTCAGCAGTGGGCGATAAAAGGCTGATATGATGATAATGTGACTAGCCGTAAATAAACGAAGCCGATTATAACCCCTACTTTTAAAAAAATGGCTTCCATCAAATTTAAGATCTCGCCGATGTCATGTGTGCTCGTAGAGCATGACGTTCGGTAGTTGCTTTTAGTAAAGTGATAGCTAACTTTTACTTATAGCCACGATGGATTGCCGGGTGTTGGCTAAAGATTGGTTAAACTCGTTTCAAGATTAATTCTTCATTAGCTACACACTTCCAGTTTAGTTTACTGCATAATAACCTATCAATATTTCAACATTACACTATATACAACATCAATGAGCAAGAGACCAAAAAATATTCTCGAGATGACTTCCCTATTTAGAACCGGGAATCCCTAATCTTGAAGCTACATGAATTATCTCGTTGTGTCGAGTTAATAAATATGTATACATTTCGTCATTGCATTAGGTGAAAAAATGTATACATATATATGAACTCGACTGTAGATGCTTGTCAAGGCTGTTCTTGTATTCTCCTAGTTCCGGTCCAGCGAGTCATGAAAAAACTACATCCATTGTTTCACAAGATTTTAGTCCAATTCACGCCTTATTTGTCAAGACAGCATCAATATTCAATAGTAACGTATCAAACTACGTCTGGAATATTTTATGCATATAGTGATATGTTAAGACAGGAACAATTTTTCACCAATTTGATTAAGTTGTCTATACAAATCAGTTTGGTGTGGACGCAAAGGCCAAATTTGGCTCGCCGATTTTGACCGATAAAATGGAGGACCGGATAATACCAATTTGACACGCGAATGCGTTTGGGTGCATTTTTTAATTTAGAGCGCTCAAATATAGGGCTATAAATCTGGGAGGCCAATTTTTTTCTGATCAAATTGGCCGATTTGATCATCCCACTTGGACTGGCCTGTGGCCGTGTGGCTTCTACAGCTCGCGTTCAAAAGTATCTGTAACAGACGCCACAATTCACAATCTAATTCGCTACAGTATTAATTGTTCTACATATATATAGATACATATATATTTTTATTAACCTGTTAGAGAAGCGTAGATACTATTGACTCGTAGTGTGATGCGCACGTACTGCCATCAGATATATAGGAGCGACCGAGGTGCTCAAAAATACCTGAACACGCACTCTAATGCCTTGACAATAGAGGCGTGTTCAGATATTTCTGAGCACCTTGGCCGCTCCGATAAATCTGATGGCGACTGTACCATAAACAACCAAAACAAGTAAATAAATGGAACACACGTTTCTTAAGGCGGCTTCGCTTCGTCTTATTTGCCCTAAAATACTCTTGATCGATCTCTTGTTTACGAATCTAGGGCTAAAATTATACTAAACGTTTACAAGGGTCACCTATAACAAGAGCCCTTTTATGTCTGTGTTTATAAATCGTTTATCACCAAAAGCTGAACACTTTTTAAAGGTACATGCTGGAACCCGGCGACGTGTCACGTCTGCAGACGACGTGTCAATTGCGCTTGTCTACTGATGTGCGGTCGGGCGATGTGTCTGCCGCTCGGCGACGCGTCGCCGACTTCGAATGGTATTTCATAAAAATATAACATAGAAACCAGTCGTGTCTGTGTGCAGTCGCGACACGTCACCGGGTTCCAACTTGTACCTTAAAATTGAAGAATTAATTATTTGGCCCCCTCCTGATCTGCCGTTTTCTTTGAGCAAAGGTGCAGAAAAGCATATGCAAGTACCCTGTAAAATTTTAGAACATTTTTAACAACTCCCAAAGAGGAAGAAGTTTTACATACAAAACAACGGAATCCAGTATACTCAAGCAGCGAACGAAAAAATACAATTATTATCAATCGCTGTACTCAAGGTATTAAATATCGACACAGACAAAATGCTAAAAATATGTATACACGACCTTATTGCCTGTATTTTAAGATAGTGTAGACATATTTTGACACTTCGTCCGTGTATGTATATACTTAGTACCTTGACCGTTACGCATTTTCATGCCAAGTTTCATATAATTTAAGTATGTCGTTTTAAAATGAGAGCGTTACTTCAATTGTATGGAAGCGGGATTTTGCGGAGGATTCGTGTGTATTTTGTGACTTTACATGGAGTATAAAACGTTTCTACCAATGGACAGTACCCCTAGTGTAAATAAATTCGATTTCGAAACGTGACGTACGCGTTTGCGTTTAGTCTCATTTCGTATGTGATTTAGAAAGAGCGCGCCAAGCGGGACGTTTTGGAAACTCAAAATCCTATACAAAATGAGACTTAACGCAAACGCGTTCGTCACGTTATGAAGTCGATTGAATTTACACTATGGGTACTGATTTAAATTACCTACACCTAATTATGAGCCCAATAATTAAATACCTACGTTATTAATTTTATAATTAATAACGTCTTAATGACTAGAATTTTGGATTAGGTGTAGCAACATGAAGGGATAACCGTGTCCGTCATAACATGAAGTGACGGTTAAATGAGGATAAACGTGCACTTCCGATTGAGCCAGTGTTGCCAGGCGTACGATAATTGTCGTACACGTACGATAATTTGGGCTACGGTACTTTGTACGTTAATAATAATGTACGATAATTTCAGCCCTTGGACGATGGCACCAAAAATTGAAGCAAATTATGACACTTTCCGTGAGAAATAGGCTACAATTAGCACCTTTTGGGTGTTCGGCTCCTTGATTTATGTCAAGAATGTCGAAATTTCCTGTTAATCGTTTGGATCTATCACAAAAATACACAAATATAAAACAGATTTTTGTGCAATTTCGACGAATTGATTATACATTGGATATGTAAGCTTATTTTGCAAGAAATTTTGGGAGTAGTGCCTTTTTGACACGAAATTTTTTTCATCGGTACAATAATTTTGACAATCAAATACGATAATTCTCTTCCGCTTACCTGGCAACACTGGGTTGAGCTTCATATTGGTGATGGCGTCTCGTGATTGTTTTTTTGCTCATTAATGTTGTTTTTATTCTCCAGCACTCTTACTGCCATAGACACCAAAATCAACTTCATAAGAAGCGCGACGCGCGGGGCCTGGCGCTCCTGTCTGACTAATTTGATCAGAAATGGCTCCATTTTTACGCGGGCAATCTGCTTTCGTATGTCGCGATCTTCTCTACAGGTCGCAATTCTTAACCGATTCTTGTGTAATTTTGTGACCAGATTCTATGATAAAATAGATTTTTTTTTTCGATCCAGTTTTTGTTTTTTTTTTTTCAAAATGCGGAAGTTGGCATAAAGGCGAAGGTTGGTCAATAATAATTCAGGTTATCATGATTATAAAAAAATTAATAAATAAATATCGACAGACAAAGTACCAAAAATATTTTACGGTAGTGTATACATATTCTGACACTTTGTACGTGTATATACTTAATACCTTGACTGTACCGCTTCTGGCGGCAATCTTGGTTAGGTTTTTATACTGTGTTTATATCTTTTATATTGTTTTGTGTTTTTATATTTTACTTTTATAGAGATATTGTAAAAAGCCTAATCTAAGTAAAAAGATAAATAAAGGAGACAATAATGAAAATATAGTGATAAGGTATGACCACGGGGGGGGGAAGCTGCAAACTGCAACATTCAACATTCGGGCATTCTCGGCTCCATTCGGCTCAGCATTGCTCTCTTGGCAAACTTGACGTCCCTTAGCGTGCACGACCACAGATAAGATAATGACTTGTATTTTGACAACCCTAAGTAGCGGAAAGGGATAGTGCCATGCATTAGAAAGGGACAACACGATTCGTCCCTGAATTGCTGTCAAACTTCAGTTTTGTAGGAAGTTTCTTTTCTTTATTGTACTATTACTTATTCTTCTGTGGTATGACTCAAGTTTTTATATACCTACTGAATTGAATCAATAACTAAGTAGCACATATTTGTTGTCAGATTTGCAGAAGGGCAGCTTGCTAACAAATATGATTCTTACATACAGCAAACAAACAAAAAGGTAAACAGCGTGTACAGGTTACAAGTGTCTTATAAAACGCAACCTTGCTATTATTTAAATTGCTTTATAACTTTAAATTATAATAAACCGCGCCACTCAGAAAAAAAATGTTACTACCCATTAATAAAGTGTTAATCACTTCACCACAAACCATTCATTAAATAAGATACTTTTAATAATTTATTGTATTAATATATATTTATCACCAGAACAGTGATTTAAACCATAAGTTAACTGGAAGAAACCCCTTAAAGTGATAAGTTGGCCTTTGTAGTGCCTATCCTGTGCCATATTTGTGTTTTGTATGATAAACAGTTTATACATACATACCTACATGTTTCATTGAACCGTGTCACACAACGCATAACAGATGCAATTGCAACTTGTTTGTGTATGATAAGGATCCTGGGCCCCTACCGGCCTCCTGAGGGCCTACCGCGAACCACGTTCGACGTGTTGCCTCTCTGCCGCACTTATAAATTCGTACGTAAGTGTGACAGGGAGGCAATACGTCGAACGTGGTTCGCGGTAGGTGCTCCGAGATCCTGACCGAATATTTATTCATCAATTCTTTTTTTGACAATGAATGTTTACAGCACAACCTAGATTTGAAGCCACGATATTTGAACATATGGAAAGTTAAAAGCCATTCGAAAATGCATTTAGTTATTTACGTTATTATCAGACTTAAATTCCAAATTCAAACTTGTTTTTTAATAGAGTTAGACCGAGCTAATTTTGCAGTGATTGATAAAAAATAGTATAAAACACCACAGAAAAAAGTATTAAATAGTCTTGATACTTGTGAATTATTCTACCATTAACGGATTGAGTCAGGCATCTTTTTTTTTATACTACGTCGGAGGCAAACAAGCATACGGCCCGCCTGATGGTAAGCAGTATCCGTAGCCTATGTACGCCTGCAACTCCAGAGGAGTTACACTTACTACGGAAGAATAGCTTTGCGATCCTAGCGAAATAACGGTACTATTTCTAGGAAATACCATTTCGGGAGAAAACGTTTTCCACAAACTAAATCTTAACAAATCATTTTGATTTTGATGTCGATTGCTTCAGCATTATATATCCTAGGCTTATAGGCTTCACTATAAAAAAAAAATTGTATTGCAAACTTTGAAAAAAAGTAAAACCTATAAACCTAGTTTTTCATTATGTCAATAACATACTATAAAATCATGGAGAAAAGAAAATATTTAAAAGTGAAAAAAAAGTGGAAAAACGTATTCTCTTTTCTATGAATGATCACATTGTATGCTTCCCTCTTAAATAATGATGATGATGTTCATAAGATTTGAGTTAAAAAAGTATCAGTGCTATCCAGGTTATATAGATCCATGGTTTTTGCTGTTGATGCATATTAGGGCAGTATAGACAGCTGATATCAATTTCCCTAGGTTAAGTACATCAAATTTTGTCATTCAAATTGAAATGCAATATGAAGTATCAAGTGAATTTATTATGTAAGGACCATTGCTATATGAATTTGGTCTTTTTCTAATCAAATATTTGAATAATTTCATATAGCATGTAGTATTTCAGCACTACATGCCAACATACATACATGTACATGTTAACATATGCCTATCCTCCATAAAGAAAAACCTCTTTCCTCCATAAAAAGTGTAACATACATTGACTAGAATTTAAAAAGTCCTAGAATTGGTGTCATTTTTATGGCTGTAATTTCAGTAAATTATTAAGTAGGTTTTGGTAGTTTGAAGGGCAGTAGAGTTGAAATATAAATGATATGAGTCATAGTTGTGTGGTACCGGCATCTATTGTAGATAAAGAGTGAATCACTTCACTAACTTATTTAAGGGGGCACGGTAATAATTATAAAATGAAATACCTTTAACATATTCAATGTACAAGTTCTAAATCAAAAGCGTTATAAAGGAATAAAAACTTATTATAATAATACAACTCACTCAAGCTTGCAGCACTCGCAGTTAACACTGCACCCAAATTAAAGCTTTAACAGAGGATGCTCAGAATTTGAGCTTAGGTTTAAGTTCATGGGCCTTCCCACCCCAGTCCAGCCGGTAGCTCCGCGTCCGCCACGAGATCTCCGGGTTCAAGAACGCAGCAAATAATATGAACGGCGCACAGCACTCACTCCATATCCAACCAACTAAGAATTGCACTTTAGTGAACGGCGGCGAGCCGTTCTGCACTGAACGTAACATCAGCCAGTCTGAGAGGAACCACAGCAGGATGTGGACGAGGAAGAAAGGGAGCGGCTCGGCGCCAAAGAGCTGGCCGGAGGCCCACGCGGCGCCCGCGCCCAGCGGCAGGCACTCGCTCAGCGGCTCCATCAGCGTCGTGGTCGGTACCATGGCTATCCGCAGGCGCGCCCAGCGCGTCAGCCGCGCCTGCAGCTGACCCACCGACCGCGTCCCCGAGTTCTGCAGCGCAGGCAGCGAGCTCACCCGCATCTTCCATCCTCTCGACGTCACCTCCTTCGCTATGAAGAAGTCCTCCGCCAAATATTCACCGAACGTCGCTAAACCACCACACTCCTCCAGCGCGCAGCGCCTCACGAGCGACGACATCCCCACATGGCAGTTTATTCTTAGAAAATCTGCTGCCAAGTACATACGGGCTTGTGCGGTCCCGAAAAACACCTTTTCATACACTGCGGCGAATCCTTCCGCGTCGCACGCGAATGGCATCTGATGCACTATGCCAGTATCGTCCTTCATGTGCTGCACCATGTCGAGCAGCGTATCTTCTCGCATCCGAATACCGGCGTCGCTCACGAGGACTAGAGGATACTTCCCGGCAAGAAACGCCGGCTGCATATTGTTAATTTTAGGGTTCACGCCGACCCGCACGCCGCCCGTGAACAGCCGCGCGTCTACGTTAGGATACTTTTGCATTAAGGAATGTACGAGCATCACAGCCGGGTCGTGCTCGTCCTCTACACAGAACAGAAGCTCGTAGAGCGGGTAATCCAGCGTGAAAAAGGTCTCGAGGTTCGAGAACAGGTTCGGATCCACGCCGGTCAACGGCTTCAGGATCGACACGCCGGGGTAAGGCTGCTCTGGCGGCGACCGGTCCACCGTCCGATGTAGCTTCCATTTCGAATACGACAACGCCACTATGTGAATTGTCCATATAAACAGAAATGCTAGCATAAAGAATATGGCGAAACCATACACTGTGTACACCATCGGCATCATAATTGTGATCTTTTTATAATTGTCTCTTGGTCGGGCCGCATAATATCGAGTGTCCCCGATTGTCTTCTATGACGCGGTCACAATTGACTTAACTGGTAGAAAAACTGCAGAGGACGTTTAAGTCTCGTAAATATGTACACCATTATAATAAACTAAGCTAGCTATCGTGTCATTTTAGCCGATCGGCCGCTCGGCTACGATTTTACCGAATCACTAAATGTAAACTTCTTTTACATATCGTACAACTCCCGTCATTGTCGCTATCATCGTAACCCCTCCACATCACGCAGCTCCGCCTCTAGCTCTACACTGCAGCCAACATGCAGACAGATTTTCAAATAAATTGATAGAATTTTTCTAATTTCTTCCTTGGCGCTAGTGAGCATAGCAAATGTGTAACGATAGAAAGAGATAGCCAATAACTGCGTTTTGTTTAAGGTATGGAAGGTCGAGGTAAGGAATGGAATCTATATACCAAAAAATGTCATCAGAAACATTAAATAGGTGGCGCTACAATACCAAGAATACTTGAAAAAAAAAACGAATCATAGACAGCGCACTTCACTTCGTCAATAACGCCTAGGTTCTTAGCTACTCTAGCGCTACTCGAGAGATTTGGAAGTATTATTTATAGCTGACAGCTGGACACTTGCAACAGTTCTACCATAAGACATGGAGACAGAAGAAACAGCCTCTCACGTGGTGCTGGAATGCAGCGGAGTGACTCCATACAGGGCTAAACATCTCGGATCTCCGAGAGACCTCCCCGAGGTCCTACTCAACATTAAAGGTTTGATAGGATTCCTCGAGGAGCTGGGCTGGCAGGACTAGCCCACCCCCAACATATCACGCAAAATAGGCGCAAGTCGTCGAGTTGTGGAAAATCGCCCGTATACAATACAATACAATACAATACAACCATAAGACATTTCACTTCTATTAATTCCACACTCCATAGTTTAAGGATTATTTTTGCCCCCTCCAGACTATGCGCATGAATGGCGGCGCGAATTTATTGGGATACAATTCTGCCCTAAGATTTGTAGATGGAAACAACCCTATTAGAGACACAGTAATATTTTTTACATGTCAAATATTGTAAAAGATGTTCTGATATTTGGTGAAACGGAAAAATACTTTTGCTCAGACCCGACGTCGGGACCATAGCGAGTGTGGATGTAATTGGCCCATTAAGCGCCAATTACCAATTAAATCTGCACTTCCCGAACTCAGTCCCAATCAAAGAGTAGTAGATGTCGGGCCTGATAACCGTTTTCTTTTAGACGGAAGATTAGTACATCGTTAACAATATTTGAAATGTAAAAAATACGTTATCTCTAATTGCAATAGGGTCGTTTCCAATTTTTTGAAACGCTTGTAATACGTTCTATATTAACCAAACGTTGCCCTAAAATTCAAATTTTACCCTAAAAACGGCTTTAAATATGTTAAATTAACAAAATATATTTTAATACATGCTTTCGCACCCAAAACGCTCTTTGAAAATTGTGTGTCGTCACAGTTTACGGTTTGACACATAACTATGTACATACACTCGTAACACCAAGGTCTGTTCTATGGAAGGTAGAGATAAAGTATCCGTCAAAAAACCCTTTTTTTTTTTTTTTTTTTAAATAGCCTATTTTGTGTCCCACTGCTGGGCAAAGGCCTCCCCTTTTTTCCGCCACTCATCACGGTTTGAAGTATGTTCCCGCCAGTCTCTGCAAAAAGCGTCGAGGTCATCCCGCCATCTCTTTTTTGGTCTGCCTTAAATAAAACAAATCATAGACAGCGCATTTCACACCGTCAATAACGCCTAGGTTCTTAGCTACTCTAGCGCTACTCTGGAGAGATTTGGAACTATTATTTATAGCTGACAACTGGACACTTTTGTAACAGTTCTTCCTATGGAGATTATATTCCTTACCTCCACCTTCCATAGTCTGTACACACATTTATACGCACACATACACAGCTTGCCCACCACCAAAATGGCTACGGCTTGAGTATTAAATTTTGTACTGAAAACAGGGGGCCTCCCGCGAAAACCGAAATTCGCAAATTGCGGGAATCTTTCTCTTTTACTCTCACTAAGACGTAATTAGAGTGACAGAGAAAAATGCCCGCAATTGACGAATTACGATTTTCCCGGTAGCCGCCCTGACAACGGGGGGGCCTTGGTTGATGTCTGTCTGTCCGAGACTGTGACGAGTCACCTGTCTGTCAAACCGAGAGTTGTGACGTCATCAGAATCTTCAATGTCGTTTCGACTTGGGTCACGTGACGTGTGTTAAAAGATATCTTAAATTCAATATTTACAAAAATATGCTCATTAGACTTCCACTACAGTTAGTTTAACATGTTCTTATAATCTATAAGAATTTATTGGGATACAATTTTGCCCTAAAATTTGTAGATGGAAACAACCCTATTGCTAAAAAATGTTGATTGTGCGATATTTTTGCATATGAACCATTTTTTTACATTTCAAATATGTGCAAACGATGTGCTGATATTTGGTGAAACGGAATAATACTCTTGCTCGGGTCCGAAATCGGGTCTGATATCAGGCCTAATAAAGTGTGGATGTGGACACTTTTTTGCTTTTTGGTATATGGAGATTTTATTCCTTGCTTCTACCTTCCATATTAGCATAGTAGGAAGTGTCATTTTCGTACGCTAGTACTATTATTTATTCTGTGCCATCGTACCGTTTGTCCCTTATTGTAGTCTGTCTAGCCATTTCCCTCAGTAGAAAAAGCGGCAAATTTAAAAAATGTAGGCGCGAAATATTATTGCACAGAAAATTTGTATTTGGCGCCTTTTGTCTACCGACGAAAATGTTTGACAGACTATATTTTTTGTTATGGCATCATTGAGAGCGACTCTTATTCTTTTGTTTTTTTTCTTCCCCTTCACCCTTCGCGGGAATATAGTTGGATTATAAAAAATATAGTGGTGTCGTTGAGGTAACTCGAGTAAAAGTTTAATTAGACGATATAGGTTTTGTACTTGTGTTTGTGCGTGGTATTTCATAATTTACTATTTGGCATGTAAGTAACATTTTTATTTGCGTCGAACTGTTATCAAACTTTATAAATTTTTGAAGTACAGGTCGTTTAGAATGTTTCTGTCATACTTAGTTTTTCGAAGAATTCTAATTCCGTTTAACGGTCGATTCCCAACCTATATATAGATCTATATAGATATACGAATCAGTTTCAGGATAATCTTATGCTTTGATTTTGATGTGTAAGATAGTTAAGATACTAGTGAAACTGATACATCTATAAACAACATTTCAAAGAGAAAATAAAATATATCTTAGATAGGTACCTACAGAGCATTTGACGCCTATCTTTTTGTCAAATGTACAGGTAATGTCATAGTAGCTATTTATGTTACTGACAATAATAATTATTATATTTTATATACTGGGGGGTCTTCCGGTTGGAGCGCCATATTGATAGCATCGCCTCGTGATTAATTGCTTTATTTTTTGCTCATTAATATTGTTTAAAGTGTAATATCGATAGCTCAGTCAGTAAACTAATGTGGTAGTGTGCAGTGAATGGAATGCTAGCTCGGTATCACCTGAGTTGATCCAGTTAGAAGGTATGAACCATACTGTTCTGTTCTACCTTAGAGATGGCTAGGGGGCGCCATAAGCCTTCAGTAAGAGATGCATATACTTGGAAATATTCGACCAATGCTGCCGTGACCCCGGTGGCCGAGTGGCTCAGGCACCTGCCGCGATAGCAGAGGACGCTGGTTCTATTCCAGCCTGGGGCACTGGAGGCCTTGGTTACTTTGTTATTTTAGTTATTTTTTTCAGTTTATAATGGAGAATTAATCTTGAATTGCGTCTATCCACCATTTTGGAGTCAAAGGCCGGTAGTCCATGTGCTCCTTGTAAAGCTTACTTGCTTGCTTGTAAGCTTGCTTGTTGTTGTTGTAACGCTTTACAAGAGCTGATAAAATTACTGTACACTGTCTTGTACTAACCATACAATTTTAGTTGTATTTAAAGCTCCTAAGACTACTAGTATTACTGTCGAAATAGTCCCACTGGATTGAAGCCGTAATTAAAAAAAAGAAGAAGTATATGCTGGGAATATTTTAGTCAAAACTCAAAACTCTTAGTTACTTTGTATAACAGTGCAGTGTACAGGTATGTATAATAGTTTGGTCTTAGCACTCTTAGCTGTATTTACAGGTTGTATCAATGTTTATTGTAAGTGCTATCCTGTAAGCTTACATAGGCTGTGGCCAGCAATCCTGGTCAAATGTTTACATTAACAGCATTAAGCATGATTGTCATACACTCATACACATACCTCGGACAGGCAGGGGCAATTTAGGCTTGATAATAAGGCAAAGGTAGATGAAAATTGAAAATCTAGCAGATATGTCTGCATTATTATAACTTATTATTATTTATTTAAATTGCAGACATATCTACTGGATTTCAAGGAAAAATATCAAACTGAGTCATAATCCTCACTGCTGAGGATTGTGACTCCTATGTAAATTTCCTTACAGCAGCTCTCTTCTCCCTGTCGGTTGCTATGTGGGAAGCATGGCTTAGTGTGATATCCATCTGAGCTGATATTTGGTGGACTTGGTCCACTAGGCCGTCTGCAATCCACCTTTTCCATCACCACAAGTCTCTCCAACTTGCCCATGGGAGAAGGCAGGTACAGGCAGCCCTGGAGCTCAAATTTTACATACAATGTATGCTCCTCTGCATCTAATATCAACTCCCCCCCCCCGCTAGTTCACTGGCTGATTACTTGCCAGGTTTAGATAGAGAACTTTATGTTGAGATAAGTGATACATCTAAGTATATTTAATTTAGATTATTAAGTTGCTATATTAAATAACTCTTATCCTAGTTCCCCGAGGCCCCGGGTTCGAATCCTGCGAAGAGCATTTATTTGTGTTTTTATTAAAAATATTTGATTGTTATGGATGTTTTCTATGTACATAAGTATTTCCATATAACTATTTATGTATATTATATGTATTGTCTACTAGTGCACACAACACAAGCCTTATTGAGCATACTGTGGGCCTAGGTTGATCTATGTAAAAATGTCCTTTAATTTTTGTTTTCTCATATTTTAATATAATGTTAATCATGAGTAAATAAGATGTCATAAAAGTTCTGGTTAATATGTCATTTGAGCATCTTCTTCTTCTTCTTCTTCTTTCCATCCTGTTACCCCCTGCTGGGGTGTAAGGCTCAAACCACTCCACTCTCCACTGACTCCGGTCCTGGACACCTTGGGTAACCTCCTACCTCCTCTCACCTCATCCCCAATACTCCCAACTCTTGCTCCACGGAACGGCGCCAAGTAAGTTTTCCGGCCATCTTCCAGGTCAGGGCCACTTTGGATAGGTGGATTGAGCATATCCTCAGGAAGCGTGACACCCACATATTTGAGCATACCTGACAACAAAATGGGCGCTCTTATACAATTTCGAATTAATACCATGATTCTACTTAAATTAATTTTTAATATGAAACCCGAGCTAATACCAGAGTTGTGGAACTCTGAACATATACAATAGGGAGTGTGCATAAACTGTAGGGGGCAGCACAGCAGCAAAATAAATATTTAAGGGGGGCTCCCATACAACAAACATATTTTTTTTGCCGTATTTATAAATAATGGTACGGAACCCTTCGTGCGCGAGGCCGACTCGCACTTGCCCGGTTTTTTGTCCTAATAGGGTGGGGGGTAGTTTTAAATATACAAAACTATATTTAAAACTACCCCCTAACTTGGGTTACTTGAGTCAAAAATATATATCAAGAAAATCAATAATAAGTAATAAGTTCTCAGTTCACCCCAAGGAGAACACACCTGTTGCTAAATTGAGTTTTTTTCGTGAAGGTAAGGCATTATTAGGGTCAAACGGTCGGCGAAAAAGTGAGGTTAGTGGCGTACACTGTTTTACAGCACATTAGATTACCATTTAAAGCATTTAGAAAGATTTTAATAGAAATTGTGATAGTAGAAACGTATCACTAACGGTTTTGCCAGTATAGGTAATCATAAATTGAGTTTTTTTCGTGAAGGTATGAATGAATTGTTTATTGCATATCACAAACCAGTTATTAAAGGTAAGGCATTATTAGGGTCAAACGGTCGGCGAAAAAGTGAGGTTAGTGGCGTACACTGTTTTACAGCACATTAGATCACCATTTAAAGCATTTAGAAAGATTTTAATAGAAATTGTGATAGTGGAAACGTATCACTAACGGTTTTGCCAGTATAGGTAATCAAAATTCCTACTAGATTTTGTCTAAATACGTGCCTACTCACTGTTTAAGTTCAATTGATTTAATATGTTTAGTCAATGGCGGCTTAGCCACGTGGCAAAAGTGGCAAATGCCAGGGGCCCCGCGCACCAACGCCTTGTGACCGTAAATAGTATAGGTATTATACTACAGAGGCTGAAAACATCTGGAAAGTAAGGGGTTGCCGGCCGAGCGCAGCGAGTCGTACGAAACCCTACACTGAGCATGGCCCGACAATGCTCTTGGCTGATTTTTATGTTATTGATGTTAAGATTTGAGTGTACCTACTCAAATCTTAACATCAATAGTGATGCTTGATGAATAGTTGATTATTTTAAGTTATTTCCTTGTATGTTTAAAAAACCACTACATGTAACTCAGCGTTAATAGCAATTCGTGGACTTGATAGAATTTGCCACAGGCCCCGCGCTGGCTTAATCCGGCACTGTGTTTAGTAGAGAGTAAAAAGTAAAACTCCCATAATGTTAGCCACGTGCTAACTTCATTGCGCAAACAAATATAAAACAGACATCTCACTGTTTGCTTAAATTTAGATTTTTACCGGTATTTGTTTGTCCTACAGGGATCGAGATGACATAACACGTGTGGTCCGACAACCTGTATTCGGCTCACAGGACAGTCGCCGTGCCAGGTCTCGCCGCTTCTCAATTGGCCCTGTAAGTAAGCATAAATCAATCATTTTTTTTACGTGATACAAGATATAGGTACGTGACGGCACTCGTTACTATGAGAGCAACTTGAAAACGCAAAAAAGGTTGCATAAAAAACTTCTATAGGATGTCCCAGAAGTAATGCAAGATTTGAATCTATTAGAAAACAGTTTCTTATATTTTTATTTTTATTTTTATATATGGTATATAAATACCACATCGGGCAAATTGCTTCCGAGGATTTGCTGGCACATTATGTTCTCTTTTGATAAAACTATCCATGACCATTTTGCGTAAATGTACGTGCACTGTTAATTAATGGTGCTCGATCTTGCGACATGCTAACAGTTTTTCTGCCTAATTCTATATAAATTCGATGATATTGACGTGGTCATTGACATATATCTAAGGACGGGTCTTACGGGCACTATGATCATGTTCGCTATAATAGGGGTGTTACAATGTCTGTCTGTGGCATCGTAGCACTCAAACGCATGGACCGAATCCGATGTTTATTTAACTTGCCCTGTTAGTATGTAATATATTTGCGTGGGTCAAATCTTGGAAGCTATATTTGACCCATTTTTTCGGTTTCCGATTGAGCTGAAAATTTGCATAAGTATATAATATGTAAGTCAGGTAACAATGCAATAATGTAGTCCCATCGAGCTGATCTGATGATGATCGAGACTGGAGGTGGCCGTAGAAACTCGGTGATGAAACAACGCAACCAAATTGTGTTTGGGGTTTTTAGAATTGTCTCGATGGGTATTAGGTAGTTGCCTGTGGAAAGAAAGGACAGTCGATAAAAGCTGTACCAAAATGCTATTTTTGCCAAAAACTTAACATTTAAAACTTTCGTGTTTTGAACACATTTTAAAACATATAACGCGAATTTATTTTGTTACATTGACATATATATCTAAGGACGGGCCTTACGGGCACTAAGAATGGCGCTTGTTCAGTGTCAGCCGTCATGACTAGTTCCGTTAAACTGCATGATTGGCTCGAATTAGTTGCGACCAATAGCGCGCGGGTTGCAAACTCATCAACCAATCACGTTGTGGCGTTAGACTGCACGATTGGCTCGAATTCGTGTGCGTGACACCGATGTACTGGCCCCATTCTTATTGTTCGTAAGGCCCGTCCTTAGCTATATATGTCAATATTTTGTTACAATGGAGTGTGGAATAAAAGGAGGAACATCTCTATGTATGAAAAGTGTCCATCAAAAAACATTAAATAGGCGGCGCCACAATACACCGAAATAAAATTCCATAGACCTAGTATTTATATAGATGTGCTATACGCCTGCGCTCGTGAGGGACAGAACATACGCAATGCGACAAAATTAAAAACACATTTTAACATTCCTGACAACATACCCAAAAACAACCTACGTAATTTGGTCGAGTTATTTGTTGCCCCTCCCCCATTTCATCTCTATATTATTAAACCTCTATGGTTCATGTAATCCATGAGCCTACCTAGCGCCACCGGAGAGATTAGGAATTATATTATTTAAAGCTGAAAGCTGGTCACTTTTGCAATAGTTCTGCCATAAGAGATTTTCCTCCTTTTAATTCCACACCACAGTGGATTTTGGGACCCGAAAAAGTGACATGGTTCCATAAAATCGAATAGGCCTACTTACATGCACCCCGAAACAAGTTAAATTTTTTTCTGCTAACTTGTAGTTTTTTTTCTAGACGAATTTCACAAACGCTCAATACGACCCCGGAAAATTGGGAAAATTCTTTATATCGACAAAATGAGTGCACACTGTGCACACTTCATATTTGTTACCTTTATTTCCGACGTTTCGTTTCGTTGTGGTGGGTGGTTTGAAATTGTGATTCCTACCCCAAACTTTATAGACTTTTCGCCGAGTAACTACACGAATCTTTGACATTTTGCTGAGACAACAGTTATCCGCGACCACGCCCAGTGAAACCTGTGTCGAAACCTCGGAAATAAAGGTAACAAAATACATTTGCGATAGGCCCGATTTTAAACATGTTTTAAAAACTTATTTTAACGTGAAATCGAGTTTCCTTGCGGGTGGTTCTTAGTTGTGTTTAATAAAAATCGATCTAGCCGTTTGAGTATCAGCTCTTGGCATAACACGTAAGTGTTTTTTTATATTTTTAATTTAATAGTTATTATTGAATGTCTTTATTAAGCATTATTTTCAAGATTTTTCCCTTTTTTTGGACCGCACGGTTCCAGGGAGGTTTGGGACATTTTTTTTTAGGGTTCCGTACCCACAGGGCCAAACGGGACCCTATTACTAAGACTCCGCTGTCCGTCCGTCCGTCTGTCACCAGGCTGTATGTCATGAACCGTGATAGCTAGACAGATGAAATTTTCACAGATGATGTATTTCTGTTGCCGCTATAACAACAAATATTAAAAAGTACTGAACCCTCGGTGGGCGAGTCCGACTCGCACTTGTTTTTCTTTTGGAGCGTTTATTTTCGTATATAATATATTCAAAATTCAAAATTCAAAAATTTATTCTGCAAGTATGCCTCAAGGGCTCTTTTACAAGTCAATACAACATTTATAGTAACATCATATAGTGACATGAAAAATACATAACAACATTTTATAAATACAACAGCCAGTACCTGGGTAAACATTACATTATAATAATCTTAAAATAAATAATTACTACAATACAATAGAGATGTATAGTCTCTATGGTTAAAAACACATTAAATCTGGAGATGTAAAAGGTCCCCAATGTCAGAGTACTAATACTAATAAAATTTGGAGGTGTAAAGTCTCTCCAAGAGTCAAAATAAAATTTATACTAAATAAATAAACCGCGTCTGGACTGTTAAACTAGCAGTCTCATAAACTAATGCTACATTCTGTACATGGGTGAATCAACTTTTTTTGTTTTGTTATCCTGTCCCGTTGTCCAAGGGACAACAGTGGCACAGTTTGTTTGAAGAGACGGTGTATGCCGTTCTATTAACAAGCTTAGTAGGGGGCCCAATATGGACATTGGTTATAACGACCACAAAAACGCAAGTTTGATACATTTAAGTACCATAAAATCAGTATTTCAATGAACTTTTGTCCCCTGGACAACTAATCGTAACCATGGCAACGAGTGACGCTAAAAAGTTGATTCTCCCATATAACTAGTATGTACCAAGTCAAGTATATTATACAATATGACAGAGACGTATAGTCACCACGGTTAATACATGAAGTTTGGAGATGTATAAGGTCTCCACGGTCTGAGAAAAATAATAATACACAATAATAAGATTTGGAGGTGTAAAGGTTCTCCAAATGTCAAAGAATAAAAAAAATAAAAAAATGTATGAAATACATATTTCACGTCAAGAGACTGTTAAGCTAACAATCTTAAAACTAGTTCTACAGAATACATAACTACTATGTATTTAATATGTCAATGTCATCATCAAAATAACTAAAACATAACAGACATTAATACATAAGGTTGAACAGCTAGAAACAACAGCGCCATATGCCTCTCCGGGACACTGCACGCAAAACTATTACAGCTTTTGAGACTGGATACTTGGCCATGATTCCGTGTCTCCCAAGTAGTCATCTTGGGTAGTATAAGTAACATTCACACTTTCGAGTAAGGTTTACATTAGCTCCCTTGCGCCCGGGACCTTGGCGTTTGAGTGATGTTTGTGTTTATGACATTTATTTATTTATTTAAGCTTTATTGCACGATATAAAATTGTACAAATGGCGGACTTAATGCCTTAAGGCATAAATCGTTTAAAGGCACCGATAGACATAAAGCGTTCAAAGGGTTAAAAAATCGTTAAGAGCCCTTATTCCTTAGAGCGTTCACGAAATAAGGCTCGATAGATGGCGTTGGCACTCGGTACGCGAGCGCCTGCAATGCGACGCGCGTTTCAATGCAGACAAGAATAATCTTGATAGTTTTCAATATAATTTCGAGCAACATTAATTTTAGTGTTATATCATTTTTTTTTTCTATTTATTTAGAAACAAACAGTCATACACAATTTTTGATCAAAACTTATAGACAAAAAATAGACCTATAGTTTCATATGTAGAAATAAAATATAAACAGGTCCGTGGCTATTACAAAAAACAAAAATACTTAAATCTGTATTTTATAATAACAAATACTTGAAATATGTAAATCAGTGATTTGATACGTCTGTAGAAAATAAGTTACATATACATCGTAATATCATATGGGCACTCTTTATTTTATTTTACAATCACAGTAGTAGTGTACAGAGTGTAATGTAAACCTTGCTCTTTATTCTATCTCTTTCACACCAATGGAAAACGAAACAGTAAATGACTGCAGGTATAAATAAAGAACATGCGCTTATGGCTAAATTTGCAGAAAGTCACAGCATGAATTGTATAGCTTGAATTGTATTGGCTAAGCACCCAGGGTGCCTAGCCAAGATGCCAATCGTTTGCACATATTAGTGCGATAGGAATAAGGCCTCTTAATAATAAGTCAAATGTCTTTGTTACATTTACCATTAAATTGTTGTCAGGAACAAGAACGGAGTCTTCCTGAACCGCGCAGGAGGAAAGCAGGTAAAAACTATTGAATTATTTGAACATATATGAAATTATAAAATTGGTCCAAGTCACTTTGAAGTATGGTTCACATTATGCTTTGAGTTAGACCAAGATAACTGCAGCGATTTTGATAGCTCAGACTGCAATAGTAGATTGTACAACAAGGGCATAAAGCGATCCATTTTTATCCGAGACCATTTATTGGCCCGAGCGCAGCGGGGACCAATATACTCGAGGATAAAAATGGACATTTATGCCTGAGTTATACACTCTGCTTTTCACTTCGATTGCAAGGAAATTACACAAAAATATCCAATATTTTAGGTAATTTTGCCGTATTTTTTCAAGACTAATGAAAATCGTACTCATTCTGAAATTATGATTTAATATAAGAAATAGGAGCAAAATACAAATCCATATAAATTTTTAAAAGCTCCTATTATAATAATGAAATAATCAATAAGGGGCAAAAAATATTTTCTATAATGCCAATACCCAGGAAGGAAAATGGGGACGTTTAAAATAATACTTGCACAGTCGGCGCCATCAAAATCCCTGCCGAGTTATTTTGGTTTATCTCTAGCCAAATTATTTGCTAGGAGGTACAGAAATAAGGTGTTAATAGGGAAGAATAGCTTTTCGAATCTAACGAAACAACGGAATTTTTTCCATGAAATTCCATTTCGGGATAAAACGGTTACCACTATCTAAATTTTAACAAATCACTTTGATTTTGATGTCGATCGCTTCAGCATAGTATATTCTAGGTTTATTGATTTCTCTTTTCAGAAATTTCTTTTTCTTTTTTGCTTTGCAAATGTTGAAGAAAAGGAAAACCTATAAACCAAGTTTTACATTGTGTCACTAAGCCTCACTTGCACCATCAGGGGCGTAGCTACCGCCGTATCCGCCGTATCAATTATACGTGCCCCCCCGGGCCACGGGGGCTCCCAACTAGGGATTGCAAACCGGATTGATTTTCAATCCGGCCGGATCCGGACGGATTTTGGCCGTAGTCCGGCCGGATCCGGCCGGACCGGATCCGGTTTGGTATAGGGATAAAAAAGGTAATTAAATGACATATTTTTCTAGTATTTTGCGTAATACGTATTCCTAAATCTATAATTTGAAGTTAATAAATAACTTCTTAACAATATAATAGAACTTGGTATTAAAAAGTGTCACAATGTCAATATCATTTTAAAAACAAAATTTTAAATCGGTAATTTATTATATTTATCCATTCTAAAGTGCTCAAATTTTCGTTTACAACTATAAATTTGATTAGTTTCCAAAGCCTGATGATGGGATGTGGGGTGGGAATTGGAGCTCCTTGAAAGGACAAGTTTTCGTAACTGTTCTTTGATTGAATTCTTTGTAGAGTCTGTTCGGAAAGAGAAGAGTCGTGGAATGTATTGGGCCCCATAAATTCCACGACTCTTCTCTTTCCTCACAAACTCTAACGTTGACATCCATTCTAGCATAGAGAAATAAGAAGTACATAGAGTGCTCACTCCATACATCAGTTTTGGTACCAAAACGCTTATTATTTTCGTAGTCGACATCTAGCATCGAGAAGCGGAACTCTCAGTACTGCTACTCGATAATAGATATCGCGGCAAACAAAAAGTCTAATGATCAACGATTTTCCGCTAATATTATAACCAGAGTAACCGGAACTCTATTTTAAACTCCTACGCTTACTATTATTTATTACTTTTAACGAAGATATTTTACTTTTAACCAATTATGATATTAAATGCGCTCTAGTATTATCTTGCTCTAATTTATTTGTCCGAAAAAGTAGTAGACTGAATGACTTAAAAAAATTGTAATTTTTTTAATTTATGGAAAAGTATATTGGTCAAATTATAAGGAACAACACACGACACGACAATCTCATGCGAAAAATAATAGAATGTATGATTGAAAACCATCTCGGAAAGGGACTCCCTAAGAAAAGCTACATAGATCAAATAAAGAATTGGCTAGACGTAGAGTAGCATGTACCAGGAGATGAAGGAAATTGCATTAGATTGGATGAAATAGTAAAGACAAAAGATTCTCTCTTAAATTTGAATAGAAAAGAATCTATATTTTATCATATATATACATATATCGGAGAAAACTAAAGATTATCAATATTATCATATATTATTCATTCACACATATTGATAAGCCCAACTGTAGTCGGTTAATCTCCTATCACAACATTATGACACGACATTAACCTTCTCTTTAGCATAAATTACAAACGCCTTCTATGGCATCTCCATCCTTTCATTTTTCCTTCTATTACAGTATTTATGTAATCGTCATATCGTGCCACCAACATGAAAGAAGAAGAAATCCTCTTCTGTTCCCAGTCATCGTCATAATAAATATATTTTTATCTTACTAAATTTAAACTTTTTCATTCGTTTTTTGTTCTGTTCAACTTCATACCTCGTATCCGTTGCCTTTTCCTCATCTGAAACGCACAGCGCGTGCTGTAATTATCCGGTCCGGATCCGGTGATTTTTACCGCATCCGGTAGCTCCTGAAAAGTGCCGGATCCGGCCGGATTACCGGATCCGCCGGACCGGATTGCAATCCCTACTCCCAACGTCCGTTCTTGCATAGAGAAATAAGAAGAAAATAGAGTGCTCTCTCCATACATCAGTTTTGGTACCAAAATGCTTATTATATACGCAGTCGACATCTAGCATCGAGTAGCGGAACTCTCAGTACTGCTACTCGACAGTAGATATCGCGGCAAACAAAAAGTCTAATGCTCAACGATTTTCCGCCGGCTAATATTATAACCAGAGTAACTGGAACTCTATTTTCAACTCCTACACTTACTCTGGTTAATAATGGAAGCTTATATACAATTAAAATAATTTAAGTGTGAGCAAGAAAAATACGAAATTAAATCATTAATAATTTGACTAGTTTTAAATCTAAATTTACCAATATAAATTGTAAAAATAATGTAAGTATATCAATTATTTTAATTATTATTGTTAAAGAAATCATTTAATGATTAACCATGTCTTAACATTTGTATAAAATGTATGTGCAACTAATCTAGTAATAGATTTCGGCTTTGTGTTATAAATTTTGTTTAGCATATAATGGGAATTCTTTTTAAATAGGCTTAATTTTGCGACTGATATGTTCAGAGGTTTTTGTTTAATTCAACACAACACAAGCCTTATTGAGCTTATTTACTGTGGGACTTAGTCAATTTGTGTAATAAAGTCCTATAATATGTAATATAATTACCAATTTTTTTATAATTACTTGTCATTATAGGCCTCTTGGGATATCTTGTATGGAATTAACCCACATTTATCAACTTGTGAACAATCTTATGACCTACCTACCAAACCTTGGAAGCTAAATTTGCACTTTCCGATTGAGTTGAAAATTTGCATACATATGTAAGTCGGGTGACAATGCAATATAATCAACAATCGAGCTGATCTGATGATGGAAGCAGGAGGTGGCCAATTTATAAAAAAGTAGCGCCATCTAATACATCAAAGGCCAAAGGAACACATTGGCATTGGGTAAAGGGCACATTGTTTCAAGCGATAGCGCCATAACTTTAAGGTTGTGCCCGGTAAGATGGCGCCACTTTTTGATATTTAACAAATTTAACACATGTCAGTGAAAGAATAAGGATCAAAGTCAAAAGGCGTTCTAAATGTTCTAAATCATGTGTCGAAAGATGACAGTAAATTTATGTGGCTATAAAGTTTTATTTGACAATACACCTCTATTTCAAATTCTCTTTGGTACAACTCAAATCAAATATTAGGGAAACATCGATAATCATATACTGTCAATAAATCATGCCCCCTAGAATCGGAGGTCTGAATATGGCCCAATTACAGGCTTCGCCGTACGATCTGCCGTCCAGCATCCGTTAAGTTGCAACTCTCCCTCCAGTGCTTCCACCACGTCTCTCGCACAGGTGAGGGCAGCATATAGGTAATAAAGTAAGAACCCGCCTATTCCTATCTTTATAAGACACCTTTTTAATTACTTTATTAATTTAATGCCTTATATTCGGATTCATCAGCTCTTTTCTTTAATTTGTTTACATTATTGGTAGAAAAGCCGACTGCAAAATTTCGTACCGACTTGATACCGCGATGAAATGCAAAATGGTTTCCCATAAAAGTGATGCTGTAAATGCAGACTTAGCATCACGGTATCAAATCGGTACGAAATTTTTGCAGTCGTTTCTTCTACCTTATATACTCCGAGAGACAAGACCAAAATCACGCCATCGATTATAATTTCAACTAATCGAAACTACTTAAGTATCCCATTGTTTCTTCTGATATAGGTAGGAGGCTTGTTTTTAAACAACACTTTTTTTCTGAATCTTCAAAACAAGTCAATAATTCATAATTCTAACACTGCAATGTGACTTCTTCGCCTGCACTTAGTTTTGCTATCCCAGTCAGCAGTTTTATCTGGCCAGTCTGCCTGTGACCAGTGACCACGAACGAAATGTCATGTTCGAAACGTCAGGCCAAATAATAAAAATAAGTGCACGCGATTAAGTCCCGTTTTAAAATTATAAGTGAAAATTGTGTTAGTTGAAATCAACATATAATACAATCATTTATCCTAATATGCTTTACAAATGAGGGAGCCAGTGCTCATTTTACCTGCTGTTTCTCTATTCCAGCTTCGAGAGAAGTTGACCGTGTTACCTCCATTAAAGTTCACCAAAGTAACCGCAAAAATCGCCACCACCCCCGAGCTACCTGCGCTCGAGGAAGAAGAATACGAACGTTTAAGCAACCGCGCACCAAAGCCAATTTGCGGGGTGTCGCATAGAAAGCAGTATCATAGCGACAGCGAGGCTCAAAATTTTATTAAAAATACCACATATCTTCTGCCTATTGTCGAAGAAAATTCACATAGCCTAGTCGTGACCGCGGCTCTAGATACTACTGTCAGTAGTGACCAATCAGCCATCATTAAGACATTTGAACAACTACACAATAAAGTCCCCCAAGCTGATCTGGTTAATTTGTTGGTAGAAGAGGCGCTTAACTACGGGCAAGACAAAGATAGTGGTATAATATCGGTTAAAATCACACAAGATAGCGACATCGTTGAAAATACACCATTTTCAGAAACAGTACATCGCAAAAAGTTGGGCTTAAAACGCAAAACTAAAGATATTAAAGAGATCCGGTATACCACCGACGACTCTGACGTCGTCGATGATACCCCTTGTTCTGACTATGATTGGAGGAAAAAATGCCGAACTAAAAGTGACAAAACAAATAAGAATAATAATGATGAAAATGAGACTTTAAATGAGGAAGCAGTTGACGCATACTTTTGCCAGGAAACGAACAAAAATTACGTTGACCTAATAAGTTCTGCTACAATAAAGAAAATTAGTGAAAGTCTTTCTCAAGATGAAGACAGCGAAATTTTTTGCGAAATGATGGATGGCATAGAAATAGTCGAGGAAGAAGAAAATGCGCGCAATTTAGCTTTTGAAGCAGATATTGTCGATTGTGTCAATAACGTATTAGATAAGGTCTGTAATGACCTTGATAAATGTGTTGATCTACTAGCAGAACAGCAGGAACAAATCGATATTTTAAGAGCTGTAAAAAATATTGATGATAAGTCAAATAATACGTCTAAAAGACTGAAAATGAATAAAGACATATTAAAATCGCCCAAAGAAACAAACGAACTCGATACTAACGGTGTTCAAAAAGTCACCCTGAAATTTAAGCCTAAAAAACAAGCTACAAAAAAGAATACTTCTCGGCAAAAAAAAGCTAAATGTGTCCAGCCTCCAAATGATATCCAAGAAGATGGAGACTCAAAACAAAATACGAAATCGCCAACTAATGCCATAGAACAATCAATTCGACAAAAGCGCAAGCTTTATTCACCCAAGGACGACGATAATGAAATCAATGAAATCCATAGATACAAAAAAGAACGTAGACCATCAAGTTCAACTCAATCTCCAATTGCAGCATGTTACAAAGAATTGGAGAACGCTCGCAAATCCCGCATAAGACTTCCTAGGAAGAAAAAGAGTACACAACCTGTAATTTCGCCTAATACCAAGAAGTTGAATGATATATTCGATAAAATTAAAGATAATGTTGTCAATAACGAGAAAATAACGCTCGTTGATAAGAAAAGTGACAAAGATCTGAGTCTGTATAATTTGTCGAGTGAAAGCGACGATGAAGTTTTTAAAAAGAAAAAGATCCAAGTCCAAAAACGTATATGTCCGTCCAGTCTAGAGTCCGTAACTAAACGCAGGCAATCGGTGAAGTCTGTAAATTATACTTCGTTCTATTCATCGGAAGATGAATGCCAGAGGGTAGTAAAGCCCAAAGCTGTTAAACAAACGAAAACTAGAAGCCGTAAAGTTAAAAGAACACAGAGTACTAACTTGATCGATGAAAGAATGAGAACTGATCAACCTGAAGTTTTAGAATCCTCCTTCGTCCAAGATAAGGGCGATATGAATGTACCTGATGAACCTCAACCTGCGGTAAATGTATCAGTTTTAGAAACCATACCTGCTGATGATTTACATGATGAGCCCGTAGTGTCGGGAAGTAAACATCAAACACTTAATAACCAGGAAATCATTAAAATTAAGACTGAAAAGAGCTTGAAAAAGAAATGCGAAAGACTCACTAAGCCAACTATAACAAAGAGGAGCAAGGAAATAATTACAAATGTACCAACGGAAAGGGAAAGTACAACAGTAAGTCCGCTGCCTGGACTCGTTGTAGAAACGGAACCAAGTAAAGATGATTTGTGCTCTTCCCTAGACGCTAATTTGCTTCAGAAACTCCAAAATATATACACAGGGGCAGAAGATTTAAGTACGACCCGTGATACTCAAAACTTGTTGCTAAACGATAATAACAATGATGGAATAAAAGTTGATTTACTAAGTAAAACCTGTTATAATAAAAATTTGACAATAAACCTGGACAACTCTAATGACAACGCAGTAGCTCCTGACAATTTACAGGCTGGGGATAAATCTGATGTAAATTCGGAGAAATCAATAGAAACAGGCGGTCGGTCTCCCATTACTGCCCATAACAACCTTGATGAATCTCCACCAAGTTTGGACGCACTGAACGAGAGTTTTCAACACAGAGATGTAGATGTCGAAGGCAGGAGCAGATCCATAACGGAATTCCTGGCTAATATGAGGAATCAAATAACAAATAGTAAATCTGTAAAAAGCACTTCCCCTATCATACCTATTACTAGAATGTCCACAAGTTCGCGGTCGAAATTATGTGCGAAAAAAAAATCAGAATTAAATGGGAAGCCAAAAAAGTCTGATAAAAGTAACCCAAGAGTTATGTTAAAAAGAATGCCGTCTGAAGATATTGAATCTCACGTGAATCCCGTTACGCCAAAATCGAAAGCTTCAAATGTAGTTTTGACTAGAATGTCTTCTGAAAAATTCGTAACTCCCACTCGGACAAAAACATCAAGCTCTACTGTAACACCTGTAGTCGTTCTAAATAGGGTTTCTTCTGATGAAATTAATAAATGGCTTCCTATGCCAGAAACGAAGGATGTTCTTGAAAAAGAACCTGAGATAATACCTATAAAAACTCTTACGAGACGAAAAAGTGTATCAAAACCTTGTATTTCATGCGAAAACTTTAAACAAAAAATTTCCCCAGTGAAATTAAATTTTGATATCGTAGATCTTAAAAACGCAACTAGAGATATTAGAACCAGCAGAACACTCAGAAGCAGATCTCAATCATCCGTCAAAACAAATGAATCTCGTTCAAAATTAGAAAAAGTAAGAACAGAAATTTTCGAGTCTTCAAAGGAAGTAAATGACCAAGATACAAGCCGTGAAGAAACTGTTGTGAAATCAGCTGAGACAAAAAATATATGTAATAAGGAGAAGACTGTTAGGTCTACTGTGGATCCGTCAGAAATGAGTAAAAGTGTAGCTACCGTACAGAGCTGGATAAGGAAGAATGCCGAGGCCAGGTCATCAAAGACAGGTGAATATACATAAAAATAAACCCCTTAATCATAAACGTGTACTAAAGTTACGATGCCGATAATCATCGTTTGTCCCTTTCCATCATACCAATACGTCGGAAAGGGACAAACGATGATTAGCGGCATCGTAACTTTAGTACACTTTTATGAATAAGGGGAATAGTCTTTAAGCTTTTGAACTGAGCTCGTCCGAATATAGTATTCAGTATTGTGCTTAAAACCGCAAACGGCAGGCGCCATAAAAACAACCAGGAAGCTGAAATTTTGCATACATAAGTCCGGTGACAATGCAATATTATGGTACCATCGAGCTGATCTGATGGTGGAGACAGAAGGTGGCCATAGGAACTCTGTGATGAAACAACGCAACCTTATTGTGTTGGGGGTTGTTAGAATTGTCTCGATGAGTATTAGTTGCCCGTGGAAAGATAAGTACAGGCAGTGATAAAAGCTTGTCCGAATTATGAAACGTTAGCCAAAAATTTATTTATGTCTGTGCGTCTGTCTGTAGCACCATAGCTTTTAAACGTGTGAACCGGTTTTATTTCATTACAAAGCAGGTTTTCTAGCGGTGGTTATTAGACCTGTTTTATCAAAATCAATCCATCCGTTTTATTGCGTTGGGGTTTTTTTTTTTTAAAATTTAGGTTGAATATGTCAAAATGTATTTTGGCATTTCAGATCACATGGCGTCAAATACAGAAATGCTGTACCAACAGATGATGGAGACACTAAACACTCGCTTGATCGAAATCAATGAAGCTACTGGTGAAGCGTAAGTATTTTTACAGTACATATGGTGCTACTTTACTGCACTAGTGCGGTAATTAGTACATTACGTGACTGTCGAAAATTTAAAGGGATGTACCTACTGTAAAACGTTGTACGATACATGTGCAAATAGGTAATTCGCAACTCGTGTCGATTCAAAACACTCCCTTCGATCGTGTTTTAATTTATCGCCACTTCGTTTCGAATTTCCTATTTTTCGCACTTGTATTGTAATATTTGTAATGTACATTATTCATGTATCTAAAAAAAGTCAGGACGCTAAGCAGAAGCAAGATCTCTATCGCACACGCATATTTATATTGCTGTCCCGCTCGCACAGTGGTATTGACCGCCGGCATCATGGGTGGGACAGCGATATATTTACGGGCGTTCGATAGAGATAGCAACAGGTGGGTCAATGTACCAAATTCTCCGTGCTTAGCGTTCTTACTTTAATAATTATTCATTTATCTTTTTTTTGACAAGCAGGTACAGTCAGCGTCAAATACTTTGTAGCAACCAAAGTAGCCAAATAGTTCGGTACACCATATATTTAGTATGGTATACCGAACTATTTCGCCACTTTGACTGCTACAAAGTATTTGACGCTGACTGTACGTCTGCGAGCGATACGACAAATTTTATATGAAACTTGGCTTCCGTAGCTCGATTGGTTAATAGCAATGAACGGATTGCAGAGGTTGCGGGTTGAAGTCCTGCCGGAAGCGTGATTTTTCCATTTTTAGGGTTCCGTACCCAAAGGGTAAAACGGGACCCTATTACTAAGACTCCGCTGTCCGTCCGTCTGTCTATATGTCCGTCACCAGGCTGTATCTCATGAACAGTGATAGCTAGACAATTGAAATTTTCACAGATGATGTATTTCTGTTGCCGCTATAACAACAAATACTAAAAAGTAGACTCGCACTTTTCCGGTTTTTCCTTTAATATAAAATTATTCTTAATATGCACAACATTTGGGTATCAGGACAATAAGAATCAACAACGTTGAATGGTTAGTACCCCACAGTGTTGGCCGAAACGTTAACGCAATTAACCATTATTGGCCAATAACCATTGTAAATTGAGCCGTAAACTGTAACCGTCCGTAACGGTTTACGGCTCAATTTACAATGGTTAATGCTTAACACTGGTGCCCCATATAATATTTTAATAAATTAACAAACCGAAGACAACGGGTTATTCCCACTATTTACCACTTAGTTGTTACCAGCAGTGGTAACTACGGGGAATTTTTTTCCCACCTTTTACCACTGGTAACTACGCGGATTTTTTTTCCCACCTTTTACCACTGGTAACTACGGGGATTTTTTTCCCACCTTTTGCCACTGATAGCTACGGGGAATTTTTTCCTACCTTTTACCATTGATAACATTTTCTTCCTCGCGTTGTCCCGGCATTTTTGCCACGGCTCATGGGAGTCTGGGGTCCGCTTGACAACTAATAACACTTGCATTCTTATTAGTAACTACTGGGAAAAAAAAACACCAATTGGGAACTTTTTTCCCAGTAGTTACCAGTGGTAAAAGGTGCGAAAAAAAATCCCAGTAGTTACCACCGGTAACAACTTAGTGGTAACTGGTGAGAATAACCAAGGGAACACGTATGTGCCCCATATTTGCAACTGCCCTGGCTGACTAACGTCACTTTTTAGGATCCAAGCGGTCTTCTTAGAGGACCAAGAATCGCTGGCAAATATGGCAGGACAGGTCAGACATATGGAAGAAGCTCTTCAGAAAACGGTCAACAGCGTTAAAAGGTATTTATATTATAAGCTTTAACTATGTAGAGGTGTCCAGAACTGGTATTATACATGTGGGTGTTAAGGCCGCTAAGCTTAAGTGGGGTTGGGCAGGACACGTCTGCCGTATGCACCCGGATCGGTGGGCCAAATTGGCTACCGAATGGACACCGCAGATTAGCAGAGGCAGAGGCAGACCAAAAAAGAGATGGCGGGATGACCTCGACGCTTTTTGCAGAGACTGGCGGGAACACACTTCAAACCGTGATGAGTGGCGGAAAAAAGGGGAGGCCTTTGCCCAGCAGTGGGACACAAAATAGGCTATATCAATCAATCAACTATGTATGTTTGTACGGGTCAAATCTTGCAAGATAAATTTTACCCGGTTTCCGATACAATTGAAAATTTGCATACATTAAGTTAGGTCATCATTGGCCACATCATCTGTTGTAGATGCTTGTTGCGTCGCTTGTGGGTTTATGGGGCCGGACATCGCCAACTCATCGGACAACTTCGTGACGCTATTCCGGTCTCATTTCGGCGCGTTTCTCCCAACCGTCGGCCCCAATGCCGAAACTGTCATGTCCCGCTTACAGGAGTCCTTAAACCGTAGAGTTGGACGCAATGCAATATTATGGTGTCATCGAGCTGATTTGATGATGGAGACAGGGGGTGGCCATAGGAACTCTGTGATAAAACAACGCAACCTAATTGTGTTTATACTACCTTCGGTTGCTACGTTTAGCATTTCTATCGTAATGTATTCTTGCAATTTTCAGCCTTAAAATGAGAATAATCACACATCAGAAGAACAATATGGAACGTGCTTGCGATCTCATTCGCGCGGACGGCGAGAAAAAGGCACGTATGGTGCAACTTCTTAAGGAGGATATCGTGCGGATTTTAAGACAATAAAGAAAATATGGAAAAGCCTTAAAATAAGTAGGCCAGTACCTAACCTATACCTTGATTCGTCATTATACTCTGTATCTTTTAAATAAAAGTACACAAAATCTACCCTCAAATGGCTCCTTAAGCCAGTTAAGAGTACATGAAAACATTACTTGATCAAATAGGTTAAAGTCAGGTCGTTCGATGACAGATCCAGGCGGTTTTGTATTTGGTTGGTTAACCAATAAATATTAAAACTATCCGAAAATGTACAAATTGTTTGTTTACTTTTGTTTGTTTACTATGTTAAATTGTAATGAAATAAGTTAATGTTAAATTGTAATGAAATAAGTTAATGCGGGCATTTATTTGTGTTATAGCTAATTTTTTATTAGCTTGTAAAAGAAAGATTGGATTTTTTATGTATTATCAAAAGGTTGCTAAATTTCTTGCAATTTATTTATAATTGGGTATACTTAGAAGCTTAGTCACGGATGTACAGTAAGTTTAAGGAGTCTCTTACAAATATCACGGAGAAAGACGGTTGATCATAGCCACCTAAGACCCAGATTTTTTGATTTGTTGAACCTTTTGTTGATCAATGATAGTTTAGGATTGATGAATATGAACAAAAAATGTACAGCGGCCTCAGGAGAATAAGCGAGTACAGAGAAAGAGGCTTTCTTAATCGAGAGTAATACTGCAATGTTCTGCCGCTAGAGGCAGCACTAGCACAAACCGGAAACCATACATAGAGTAACTTTTAGTATATACTATGCCTTAAACTGTTTTTTTACAAGTTTTCACTTATTGTTTGTTACGTATATGACAGTGATGCATCAAGTTTGTTTACAGTTTGTGCTAGTGGCGCCCTCTACGCAGAGTTTTGCGTAATATTCCCTATTCGAATACTAGGGTCTTTCATCTTATCTGTCATTGGGTCATCCACCTGGAGTGCCATCTATGTTAAACTTTAATGTCTAGCATCTAAAAAAAAGGATTAGTTCCCGATTCGCCGGATTCTTGTTTCGTCGGATTCTTGTTGCGCTGGATTCTTAACTGTTTTGCCGGAATTTTTCAGTTACAGAAAATCAAACAAAACTATGGAAATATTGTGGTTTTACCTGTATCTATTAAATAAAATTACGCTGTTTCCTTGAAAATATGAATCGAACCGATTTCTAGGTAATTGTAGTTATGTCCTATTGTGCAACAACAATAAAATAATAATTCATACAATAATAAAATATAACCACACGCTTTCTTTACCTAACTCATTTTATTACATACTAATATTTCCGACGAAACAAGAATTCGACGAAACGAGAATCCGGCGAAGCAAGAATCCGGCGAATCGGGACTAATAAAAAAAAAACGTTAAGCACGTAGATTTATTATTTATGTTATATACGCTGATACTGTTCATAGTTAAGTATTACTTTATTCGTTTATTATTAAAGACTGTTGCCGTTGAATCTATTTCTATAATTTAGTTTCCACCATTTTTTGTTATGTAAGGTGTTTCATTTAAAAAAATATTATTTGTACTTAATTTTTACGTAGGTAACATACCTTCGTTTATTTTTCTAATTTTTTTAAATTAATTAATTATTAATACATATGTTGCCGTTAGTAAAATTTGGCTGTTATTTATAATTAAATTGATTGTTATTTTTTCTTATATCAAAGTTAATAATTGTTATGCTTTCTTAGTTGTAAGTGTTACTGATGTAAATATACTAAATATGTTATAAATAAATAAATATTATAGGATTTTGACGACCGGTTTGGCCTAGTGGGTAGTGACCCTGCCTACGAAGCTGATGGTCCCGGGTTCAAATCCTGGTAAGGGCATGTATTCGTGTGATATGAGCATGGATATTTGTTCCTGAGTCATGGGTGTTTTCTATGTATTTAAGTATTTATAAATATTTATATATTATATATATCGTTGTCTAAGTACCCGCAACACAACCCTTATTTAGCTTACCGTGGGACTTAGTCAATTTGTGTAATAATGTCCTATATTAAAGAAAAAAAAAGGACATTATTACACAAATTGACCAAGTCCCACAGTAAGCTCAATAAGGCTTGTATTGAGGGTACTTAGGCAACGATATATATATAATATTTATTTATAAATACTTAAATACATAGAAAACACCCATGACTCAGGAACAAATATCCATGCTCATCACACAAATATAAATGCCCTTACCAGGATTTGAACCCGGGACCATCAGCTTCATAGGCAGGGTCACTACCCACTAGGCCAAACCGGTCGTCGTGTTATAGTTATATATATATAATTCCTTTATTTACTCTAAAAATAAATACTTAGTAAAGATAATATTTTGTTTATTTTTGTAATGCCTGTCCCGTAAGCTGTTTTTTTTTTGTGCTAGGAGAATAGAACCTTATCCTTTCATATGTACATCGTCAAAAATTGTTCAGTGTTTAAACCTCGGTGCTGAAAAATAAGCATAAAGATGACTAAAAATACAATAGTTTAAATATTTACGAATAAAAATGGTTCACTTAATGAAAGTAGACAGGTTTTTGTTTTGTCTAAATCGTGTCATTCAAGAAAACGCGTGCCTTGACTCGTATAGAGACCGTGCGCGTTGGAGGGTCTGCCATCTTGTGACCTGAATCGGAACCATAAACATGTACATTAATACGTCACGTGTTTTCTTGTGCATAGTAGGTTCTGCCATCTTGTGGGCTACATCGGAACAATAAACATCACATTTGCGCCTCGCGCCAAAAATCTGACAGCTCTTGTGCTGCCTCCTACAGTTCATGCACGCTCCCTATTGTCATGTTCTTAAGATTTGACAAATGTGCGCGTCACATTGGATGACATGAACTATATTTTTTTTCATTTCTCATCCTCTGACAGTAGGTCGTTGTTCTAAAGTGTGCAAAAAATGATACGTTTCTGCTCTTAAGAGTACTGTACTTTCCAAGTAAGTATGTATTTTCTTTTTTTATACGATAACCAATTCAAATTTTGGTTTTAAATGGATTAGTTGTACATTTTCCATTCTGACAATTAACTCCCCATTTCATAAATAACGATATTTATACCTAAATTGTTAATTGAAAGTACCATCAAGAAATACTAGGAAATTAATACTAAGCCGTGTTTTATAAATAAAAAAGTAGAGCGTTTAACTCGGGTGAAATGCACCATTTCAGTCTCGGGACTATTGACGCTCTCACTGCATTCGAGCGCCAAACTACTTCGACAGAGATGGATGCCTCACATGCCTTGGTTAACAATCTACTTTTGTGTACCTACAGTCCCGGCCAATTATATATCATCTCCATGTTTTTATGGTAAGTATAACTTTTTTTATATTTGTGACTGAATTCCACCTCACTACTTTAGGTAGTCTAGTAGTATTCCTTCGTGCGAGCGATGAGGAAAATTGGTCTCATGCAATGGTTGTTTCATAGAGGTTTTTTGGTTTAATGTATGGACAACTTTATTTTCTTATTAGAGCTTTTTTAGTAATATGCTGAGATTGCTGAGTCTCCTACACACACATTCACAGTATTTCATTGCAGTATTCATCACATATTTGTATAAAATAACTAGTAAATTCTGCAATCTACAAGTCTATGAACGTGTATACAAAAACACAAAGATGATATATTATTGGCGGGTACTGTATGTGTTAGCTATGAGTTGGCAAAGAGAATGAGATAGAAGCATAGTTCTACCCAGAAGAAAGCATGAAACTTGGAATGCGTGAAGCTAATAGGTAAGCATAAAGGTAAGAAAAAAAGAAATAGAAGTGGAAACAAGTCTTAGCAGCCACACAAAGACCCTTATTGTAAACTAGGGAGCCGCATCGGCTTCGCGCATACAAACCTTAACAAATTATACACCTAAACCTTCTTCAAGAATTAGTCTATTAATAGATGAAAACCGCATGAAAATCTGTTCGGCTTATTCCCACTAGTTACTACCAAATTGTTACCAGTGGTAACTACTGGGAAACACTGGTAAAAGGTGGGTTTTTTTTCCAGTAGTTACCACCAAAATTTGGTTAGCGTTCAATACTAATAAAAATAGTATAAATATAGAGTGCTTTATTCAACAATTAATTATAAGCTACTTAGTTATTCGTTTAACCATGACATCTTCGTTTTGTAGTGATTTGTTTGTTCGTTCATATAATTGTGACGGTATTTGTTGAAAGGGACCTTATTGTCGATGTCGCTTACGCCATTATCAACTATGCTCCTATATAAATACAACGCTGCGCTACGCAGGGCGGCGTAAGCGCCCTTGACAAAAGATCCAGATTTCATAGATAACGTCACAATAAATTCAATTTACAATTAATAAGATAAATGCTCTCATGCTCTAGAGGTTGATGGCAAATAGTAAAAAAAACATATAATGTAATAATTCCAAATACAACGAAGTAATTTATTTATTATACGTAAAAATAAAATTTTAACTAACAACATTGATTGTATTGTATTGCTATCGGCGCGTAGGATAGGGCGCCGTAGCGATTAAAAAGCGGCCAAGTGCGGTTCCGTATTATTTATGACGTATTAAAAAAAAACTACTTACTAGATCTCGTTCAAACCAATTTTCGGTGGAAGTTTGCATGGTAATGTATATCATATATTTTTATTTTATTTTTGATTCTGTTATTTTAGAAGTTACAGGGGGGGAACACACATTTTTTCACTTTGGAAGTGTCTCTCACGCAAACTATTCAGTTTAGAAAAAAATTATATTAGGAACCTAAATATAATTTTTGAAGACCTATGATATTTAGGTTTTAGATATCCCACACGTATGGGTTTGATGCAAAATATTTTTTTTTTTTTAATTTTATAGCGTATTAAAAAAAACTACTTACTAGATCTCGTTCAAACCAATTTTCGGTGGAAGTTTGCACGATAATGTATATCATATATATTTTTTATATTTTTCAGTCTGTTATTTTAAAAGTTACACACATTTTACCACTTTGGAAGTGTCACTCGCGCAAACTATTCAGTTTAGAAAAAAATGATATTAGAAACCTCAATAAATTTGGTATAGAGATATCCCCAGACAAAGGCAAGTATTCCAGGAAATCATCCCCCCAAAACTTGAAAAGAAAAACTCCACAAACTTTAAACTTAATATATTAAAAAATAAATTATTTACAAAAATCACATAATTGTACATTTTCACGTGCAATAGCTTCTGTCATCAGTCAATGGCGCTACTCGCACAAATCGCATCGCTTCTCGAACCGTCTGCGTCGAGTTTTAATAGTTGCACACGTTCTTATCTCAGGCGGTTAGTAAAGTTTCGGTTATATTCTTAGGTAGTATTTTAGTGGATAGCCTTACCACGAGTTTGACACTAACATATTCGCTAACGTGTGCGTAACTTACTTTCTATGCATCTCGTTCGTACTGTCATATTAGTGCGAATGACTTTGTTTGACACCAGGGGGCCTACCGCGAAAACTGAAATTCGCAAATTGCGGGGATCTTTCTCTTTTACTCTCACTAAGACTTAATTAGAGTGACAGAGAAAAATGCCCGCAATTGACGAATTTCGATTTTCCCGGTAGCCGCCCGTGTTTTTATATAATTCCGTTAACTTCGGGGTATGGGTAAGTGCGTTTGAGGAAACTAAATGGAATAGTTAATTTACTTAAATAAAAAAAGTTCTTTTTTTAATAATAAGTAATTAAATGTTGCATATAGCGTTGTTGTAATACGGGCATTACATTTAACTCAACCAAATAACTGAAAACTGTGACATATCAATGTCATTTCGAAAATCGATCGTCCGAGATAGTACTTACGTTTAAAGCATGAACAGTAATATATGATCACGCGCCATATTGCGGAATTTAGCTGGAACTAAATGTTTCATACTAAACCGATCTGTCCCCTATACATGAGATTCAATGATCATATATTTCAGGTCGGGCTTTAGTAGCAAATGTATTAATTCGTACTAAACACTACTCAATATGTAAACAGGCCCTACGGCAAGTGTAGACGCTCGTAGCGCTCTTATCAGATAAAAATAAATTATTGATTATCTCCTAAATGGAGTTGATTAGAATACCGGTCTCTTTAAGAAAGTTACTTAATTTAAGCTCAGGAATCCACCCTTGAAATTAACGGAAATAAAAAGTAGAAAGTAGGTAAGTCACGCAGACGATAGCGAATACGTCAGTCTCAAACTCGTGGTGAGGCTACTAGTGTCGGTAGGAACTCTAGTCTCTCGAGTCTAAATTTGAAGAACTCGACACATTTTTACGAGATTGCGCTAAAAAACTTTCGTGTCTTAAGTCCCGAGTATTTTTAAGCGCAACTCAAGAAGGACACGAGCCTCCGAATAAAGACTGTCGACAATTTTGAAGGTTTTACCAAAATTATAGGAGTAAAGAAATTCAGCGTTATTGTATGGTGTGGAGCTGCAAAATTGCATGGAGAAATTATGAATGAATTCATTCATAAAGTCGCCATGCACTTTTACGGCTGACGGTACTTAAGAACAGAGTCTTAATGAAAAAGACTCGATTCTTAACCAACACTAACTGAAACAAATTTTTACTTACTATAGTACAAATCAGCTTCATGCCAAGCCTTTAACAAAGAGAATTTGAAATAGAGGCGTATTGTCAAATAAAATTTTGTAGCCACAGTAAATTTACTGCCACATGATTAAAACTGTAATCAGTCCATCGATGACCATAATTTCTTACCATCCGCCTCAGATAAACGTTAAGCCCGTTTTGAATAATTAAGACGAAACTGGAGGACCCGCGCGAAATTAGTTTTTCATACAAACTTACGCCATTTTCTTCTGTGGATGTTAACATTATTGAAAATATTTGACACAATTTGTTGTATGTCAACCACAGTTATGCCCCTATGTTTGGTTTTTTAATTATTATAAGAGTTATAGTTCGTTTTTTTAGCATTAAGAAAAAGGTATGCGATTTGGACGTGTCTTTTTATTGAAAACTTTCTTTTCTTTCTTTCTTTCTTTCTTCCTAGTGTTGTCCCGACATATTGCCACGGCTCAAGGGAGCCTGGGGTCCGCTTTGACAAAATTGATAATCTTATGAAAAAAAAATATAAAAAAAAATAACAAAAAACCTGACTGCACACTAAAAAAGAGGAAAACAAGCCCCACAAAAATATTGTTGGTGATGGAAAGTATCGCAGGCGGGGACCAACAGAGGGTTGCTTATAGTCATTTTGATTCCTATGACACTCCCGTGATCAAGACGAATCTAAGGATACCTCATACATCAAAATCCATCAAGCCGTTTAGGCTACAGGAGGCCACAAAGAAACAGACATACATACATACACTCGAAAAACATTATCCCTACCCCTATCAGTTTTGGAAGACCTTTCCAAAGATACCCCACACTAGGGTTGAAGCAAAAAAAAATTTCGCCCTCAATTTACGTGTACGGGAGGTACCCTAAAATAGTACATTACGATACAAGTGCGAAAAATAGGAAATTCGAAACGAGTGGCGATAAATTAAAACACGACCGAAGGGAGTGTTTTAAATCGACACGAGTTGCGAATTACCTATTCGCACATGTATCGTACAACGTTTTACAGTACATATGGCCCTTTAAATGTTCGACACAGTAACGTAATATGCTACTTCTCGCACTAGTGCTATAAAGTAGCCCCATATGTACTGTAAACAAATTTTTAGATTTTATTGTACGACTTTGTCGACTTTATTGATTATATATCCATGCCAAATTTCAGCTTTCTAGCACTAACGACCACGGAGCAAAGCGTCGGACAGACAGACAGACAGACGGACATGGCGAAACTATAAGGGTTCCTAGTTGACTACGGAACCCTAAAAAGCGTTTTTCAATAAGAATACATGTCAAGATTGTTTACCTTTTTTCTATTGATAAAAAAAACGAACGAGTATTTAAATAAAATTTGTATGAAAGCTGTTTCTCGCACCTAATTTTTCCCAAATTATTCTAAAAGTCTTATAAAATCAAACGTGGAGGCATAGCTATGGATTTTATATATATTAAATTATGCAAAAGGAGCATTCCATGCAATTGTCTACCGCTGCCCCGTACAAATGCGAATTTTCTGAAGATATACAGGTAGGTACAGTCAGCGTCAAACACTTTGTAGCAGTCAAAGTGGTCAAATAGTTCGGTACACCATAGTAAATATATGGTGTACCGAACTATTTGACTACTTTGGTTGCTACAAAGTATTTGACGCCGACTGTACAATAGTCTCCTTTTTTTTATACTACGTTGATGGCAAACAAGCATACGGCCCGCCTGATGGTAAGCAGTCTCCGTAGCCTATGTACGCCTGCAACTCCAGATGTGAGTCTTTTCTGTGACCAATGGTCAAAAATATGCACAGAAAAATAATCGCCTACTATAAGAGGGAAGAATAGCTTTGGAATCCTAGCGAAATAACGGTACCTTTTCTATGAAATTCCATTTCGGGAGAAATCGTTTTTTACTAAATCTTAACAAATCACTTTGATTTGGATGTCGATCGCTTCAGCATAATATATTCTAGGTTTATAGGTTGCGCTTTAAAATTATTATTTTTTGTTTTGATAATTTTCAAAAAAAAGGAAAGCCTATAAACCTAGTTTTTCATTGTGTCATCATCATTCGCTTGCCCTTATCCCATTCATTTGGGGTCGGCGCAGCATGTCTTTTCCTTCCATATCTTTCTGTCACCCGTCATCTCATCGTTCACTCGCGTTCGTTTCGTGTCATCTCTCACACAATCCATCCACCGTTTCCTAGGTTTTCCTCTGCCGTTCCACCCCTCCACATTCATTCGTAATACCGTTCTCGTCACATGACTTTCATCCCTCCGCATCACATGCCCATACCACGCTAGGCGATTCGCTCTTACTTTATCTATTATGGGTGCAACTTTCAGGCTTCCTCTTATATACTCATTCCTTATCCTATCCATTCTTGTCACACCACACATCCATCTTAACATTCTCATTTCCGCTACATGCAATTTCTTTTCATCCGTCACTTTTAGGGCCCAACACTCTGATCCATACATGACGACAGGTCTTATGATGTGTCAATATTATACTAAATTTAAAAAAAAAACAACCGAATTGATAACCTCCTCCTTTTGAAATCTTGAAGTCGGTTAAAAATATTTAGAAGTGGAAAAACGTTTTCTCTTTTTATATTCTGTTAAAATAAGAACCGCGCCATTTGGATACTTCTCTGAGATACCCACGTGACAGGCTGAGCCTAGTGCGGGGATCAATGTACTGCTGGTCTTGTAATGCCAAATTACAGAAATATAGTACATTGTGCAACGAGGAGGGTAAGTGAAATTTTGGATACGAGGGTGGTAATTAAAGACCCGAGTTTGCAATATTCTTACCCCCGGAGTTACACACAATGTTTTTCATCACACTTGCGAAGAAAAAACTAAATTTTAAGCGAAATAATTCTTACATACGGTGACATATCAAACATTCGTCCGCCATTTTGTAATTTCTTGGCAGGTGAGGCATCGAAGGCACAGACCTATTCGGCATTCAGCCACGATTGAAAATTATGTAAAAATATTTTAAACGGCTGTTAAATTAATCAAATTAAATAATTTTAAACATAAACAAAAATATTTAATTATAAACTCCAGTATTTTAAAAGTAAAACTCATTAATGCTAGTTTGTTTGTATGAATAAGTGACATAATTAAAAAAAAAGAAAAAAAAAGAATCTATAACTCCCTAGGGAGTTATAGCTTTTTTCACAGTCCATAACTTCCGCGGGAACAAAATAGGCCTTTGTCCTTCAGCACACCTGCATGAAATAAGATATTTTTCGAGCAAGTGTGATGAAGCATATATTATTCTATTCTATTTTTATATTTCGTGGTATTGTTCCCTCTTAAACACTGAAAGAAATTGGCAACACAGGAAATAAAATGCGTCGACGTACGAAATACGAGACAGCCCGTGGAATGCTCCATATTTTCCATAATCGGAGAGGGAAATGGGGACTTCGTTTGTATGGAGAAGCGGCCGTCCCCTTCCTCTCAAGTTGACTAGGAGTCTTCCTGGCTGGCTACCTGCAGGAACACTTGTTGCTGGGGCTGGTGCTGCGCCTGCGACGATACCTACACGGAATAGCATGTGATAAATGTGTGAGCAATGGTATTATAAATATAGTGTAAGGATCATTATTTATGTACGAAATATCATTCGATATTTACCAGTCGCTTTTCGGTGGAGGAAAACATCGTGAGAAAACCGGACTAATCCCAACAAGACCTAGTTACCCAGAGGGTACTCTGGGTTAGATCTTTTTTTTTATACTACGTCCGTGGCAAGCAAGCATACGGCCCGCCTGATGGTAAGCAGTCTCCGTAGCCTATGGACGACTGCAACTCCAGAGGAGTTACATGCACGTCGCCGACCCTAACATTCCGTACCCTCGTTGAGCTCCGGAAACCTTACTCACCGGCAGGAACACAACACTATGAGTAGGGTCTAGTGTTATTTGGCTACGGTTTTCTGTAAGGTGGAGGTACTTCCCCAGTTGGGCTCTGCTCTAGATCTGGAATGACATCCGCTGTGCTCTACCTCACAAAGCGAGCTGACATTCACTGTGCCCATAGATCCCTCTCTTGTGGACGTAGTTTAAGGACGTACCCGGGTCCAAAAGATCAGATGGCAGTCGCTTTTTTATACTACGTTGGTGGCAAACAAGCATACGGCCCGCCTGATGGTAAGTAGTCTCCGTAGCCTATGTACGCCTGCAACTCCAGAGTTACATGCGCATTGCCGACCCTAATACTCCGCACCCTCGTTGAGCTTTCGTAAGAACTAGTGCTTACGCCAATTCTTGGGAGTTGCCAAGCGGACCCCATGCAAAAATGCCGGGACAATGCTAGGAAGATGATGATAAAGGCTCACCTGTATGATCTGCGAGTTGTGCGGCTGTGCCTGTATGATGATGGGTTGTGTGGGGTTATTCTGCACCTGCAGCCGGATCATGTTCAGCTGCGCCTGCGTCAGCTGCAGCTGTAATGACAGGGTTATTATTAATAAAATAAAATAAAAAAAGCCTTTTATTCTAAGCTTTTTACTAAGCGGTGGTGGCCGAGTGGATATGACGTTCGACTTTCAATCCGGAGGTCGCGGGTTCGAATCCTGGCTCGTACCAATGAGTTAATCGGAACTTATGTACGAAATGTCATTTGATATTTACGACCAGCTTTTCGGTGAAGGAAAACATCGTGAGGAAACCTGTATACGTCTGCGATGAAATTCAAAGGTGTATGTGAAGTCCCCAATCCGCATTCTCTCGCGCATGAGAAGAGGCCTATGCCCAGCAGTGGGACGTATATAGGCTGAATTATTATTTTTATTATTTATTCTACCATAGTTTTGGTTTTTTGATCCATTTTATTTAACATATTTGGATACTAATAACAATTAAAACATTAGAAAAATTACAAATTTCAAATAAATTATTAAGCAAACTATTTTTAACATACAATATTATTTGACTAGTTAATTATGGAAGTCGCCTCTTTGATGTAGGCCTCCCCCAGGGTTTTCCAATGATCTCTGTCTTTAGCTAGTTTTACACATATGGCTCCACAGCGCGGAGACAGACAGGTGAATATAAATAAAAGCTGCATGCACATTTTTAGAAGCAATTTTCATATTCTTACTTTTTGTGCAAAAAATATTATAATTTTTAAAGTGCAGTTTAGACCTGTTCGTGATTTTTTATATCAATCAAATGTCAAAAAGTCAGGATTCGAATGGATGTAGTCACTGGAGAACAGTCTCAAGATTTCTAATTTTTATTGTGATCTAAGAAATCGGTATGTATTTTTATAAACTTATTCTGTGCACTACGTCACCTTAAAGCTAGTAAGTTAGTTTAGTTTTTGTTTAACTGCTCGTGCTAATATTACCTGAGCTAACAAAAGATTTCATAATTGAAAAGTGGAATCTAGAGCGTTGCAAGGTTTCAAGGCACGACCTGCTGCACCAGCGTCACGGGCTGCGGCACCACGCTCGGTACCGCGCCGTGCGACTGTTGCTGCTGATTGTGATACTGACCGGCAGCTGCTGCACCTCGCCCTGCGGCGTCACGACCTGCTGCACCAGCGTCACGGGCTGCGGCACCACGCTCGGTACCGCGCCGTGCGACTGTTGCTGCTGATTGTGATACTGACCGGCAGCTGCTGCACCTCGCCCTGCGGCGTCACGACCTGCTGCACCAGCGTCACGGGCTGCGGCACCACGCTCGGTACCGCGCCGTGCGACTGTTGCTGCTGATTGTGATACTGACCGGCAGCTGCTGCACCTCGCCCTGCGGCGTCACGACCTGCTGCACCAGCGTCACGGGCTGCGGCACCACGCTCGGTACCGCGCCGTGCGACTGTTGCTGCTGATTGTGATACTGACCGGCAGCTGCTGCACCTCGCCCTGCGGCGTCACGACCTGCTGCACCAGCGTCACGGGCTGCGGCACCACGCTCGGTACCGCGCCGTGCGACTGTTGCTGCTGATTGTGATACTGACCGGCAGCTGCTGCACCTCGCCCTGCGGCGTCACGACCTGCTGCACCAGCGTCACGGGCTGCGGCACCACGCTCGGTACCGCGCCGTGCGACTGTTGCTGCTGATTGTGATACTGACCGGCAGCTGCTGCACCTCGCCCTGCGGCGTCACGACCTGCTGCACCAGCGTCACGGGCTGCGGCACCACGCTCGGTACCGCGCCGTGCGACTGTTGCTGCTGATTGTGATACTGACCGGCAGCTGCTGCACCTCGCCCTGCGGCGTCACGACCTGCTGCACCAGCGTCACGGGCTGCGGCACCACGCTCGGTACCGCGCCGTGCGACTGTTGCTGCTGATTGTGATACTGACCGGCAGCTGCTGCACCTCGCCCTGCGGCGTCACGACCTGCTGCACCAGCGTCACGGGCTGCGGCACCACGCTCGGTACCGCGCCGTGCGACTGTTGCTGCTGATTGTGATACTGACCGGCAGCTGCTGCACCTCGCCCTGCGGCGTCACGACCTGCTGCACCAGCGTCACGGGCTGCGGCACCACGCTCGGTACCGCGCCGTGCGACTGTTGCTGCTGATTGTGATACTGACCGGCAGCTGCTGCACCTCGCCCTGCGGCGTCACGACCTGCTGCACCAGCGTCACGGGCTGCGGCACCACGCTCGGCGCCGCGCCGTGTGACTGTTGTTGCTGATTGTAACAATACATTCATTAATAAGGCTATTTCGTTGATTTTTGGGTGTATTCCCATTCCCCTGATCGGCGGGCGGGCACAGATGGGAATGAATTTCAATGAATCCTTCCCATCTATAACCGCCTCGGTGAATAGTTGAAATACTATGTCGTGAAATATACCCATAATAGTCTGTTTTGAAGAAACCAGTGGTGGATGAGCTTACTGTAATGTGACAAAGCCTGTGCTGTGGATCTATTTGTTTGCTATTCTTTGGTTAATAAATATATTTTTTTATGAAATAAAAATCTATACTTGACGCGGTTCAGCATTCAATAATTTACATCATAAATGTGAAAAATGTTAACTGGGTTCATCATAACAATACCAAGTATAGAGTTATGTAGCACATTTGATAAATTTTGGTGTTAAAAGTAAAAGTATTTCACGAATTAGAATTTAACTGTTCAATATAGCAACTAAGTATCTGTCTTTGTTATTATACAAATCGACACTTGTATAACAAAGACAGGACGAAATCGAGGCAGTCATAGATGGGAAGGATCCATTTCCATTTGTTCCATTTGTGCCCGGCGGGGATACATGAGAATACACCCATTTTTTAAATGTTATTTAACGAAAAGGATCCATGCTCTTAACGTTGTAATTAATTTAGAATGTCTTTCTTTTTGACAGAATATTAATATTCTATATTTGTAGATAGGAGGGGACAATATTCCCTCACTTCCACACCAATTCCACATATTTGTAGATGGCGCTATTAATTTAGGTACTGTGTGCATATGCAAACTGATAATACTGTTATTCTTAAATTCGGTAAGTATATTATGTAGAATTAAGACTTGATCATTTATCATGGGCAAAAAAACTACAATGAAATTATATTAGATCGAGAATAAAACGATTTACTTTTAAAAATCAGTTTTAAACATAGAGGTATATTTAGTATAGAGAAGAAATGGTAGAGCCGGAGAGAACCGAACGAGATGCTCTTATAGAACTTTCAGTAGAGGTACCAGAGAGGTGCACTACATTTCTTATGATTACTTTTCATATATTATAGTTTGATAAGTATATCGTTAGTTTGGATAACGTAATATATGGCATTATACCAATGATAACATTATGTATGCCGTTAATTAGGTACTCGTAATAACTAATTAACGGCATAAATAATGTTATCTTTGGTATAATGGGTATATTTATTACTTACTCTAAAGCATATTAATGGTTCTAACAAGTGACATGACATAATTATTTGTATGGCATGATTAATGACATGACATAAATGGGTTAGGTAGGTTGAACTGCGACTCCGCACAAACGAATAACTGCCTAGCAAAAGGTGGGTTAGGTTAGATAAATAAAAACATGTTGCATTGCGTATGTTCTGCCCCTCATGGGCGTACGCATATAGCTCATTTATAGGACCCTACCGTCTATTGGTCTTAATTATATAGACAAATACATTAAACTAAAATTACTCCACATTAAAATAAAACAATGTCTGAAGTAAATGATGGGGGATATAAAAGCGATTAGACCGCGGGCCAGACGCAAATCCCGAGCGATAACACGTATAGTGGTCATGAACTCTCGTCGACGGCAGCTACCGCTCCGTTGGTGGTTTGAAGAGCGGCAGCCTTACTTAAACTTTATAGTGGCTCAAATTGTAATAAGTACCTTCCAAATCTGTTCATTTTCATAATTAATGTGTATAAGTACCTGGACAACTTGAGCGCACGGCTGTATGACGAATTGCTGCTGGTTTGAAGTCGGCAACGTTTGCTGTTGCTGCACCACCTACAATTTACAATTATTGTGTGTTAAATACCTTACCTTTGCAGTACATATGGCGCTAATTTATCGCCCTGGTGCGGTAACTAGCACTATACGTGCGTATGTCGAAAATTTAAAGGGCCATATGTACTGTAAAACGTCGTTACACGTGTGAAAAAGGTAATTCGCAACTCGTGTTGATTTAAAACACTCCCTTCGCTTGTGTTTCTTTGGCGAACCCACTTTGTAAAAAAAAACATTTTGAAAGAGAGGTACTCCGAAAAACTGTTTTTTCTATTTTTTATTTTACTGTTCTGTCGCCATTCATGATTTATGTATCCATGCCAAATTGCAGCTTTCTCGCAACGATCACAGAGCAAAGCCGCGGCCGGACGGACAAACGGACATGACGAAACTATAAGGGGTCCTAGTTGACTGTGGAGCCTTAAAAATGAAACCATTCAGGCTGAGGGCCTATATTGCAACTCACATGTTCGGTAGCAGTATGTCTCGGAGGATCCTCCCTTGGCTTGCTCGGTTTGACTTCATGTCGTGGCACGATGTCGATTAGGAAGTCGAATTGGTCGGATTTTGATATCGCCATCGCTATGTCGTTGCGCTGCAAATATACAACATTGGTCTTATTTACGACTATAGATAGTCCTTATGGGTTATTCCCGCTGTACTCTGTACCTTTAGGTATTTAAATAAAAATAAACAAAAAATTTGTAAATTTTCGGGTAATTATAACATTTATTGGTTAACCAACCAAATACAAAACCGCCTGGATCTGTCACCGAACGACCTGACTGTAACCTACGTTATCTGACCATGTAATGTTTTCATCTACCCTCAACTGAATTAAGGAGCCATTTGAGGGCTGATTTTGTTTACTTTTATTTAAATACCTAAAGATACAACTCTACCCTACCCTTGCCAGCTCTTAAGAATTACTTTAAAAAGTCATTCGAGGACTACTTGACAGACAAACATGCATGGTCCAAACCAGAAACTGTAAAAACAAGTAGCAATTAAAATCATTGTATTATGTGTATATGTAAAATCATTGTATAGGTGACACAGCTCAGGTATTCACAGCACATCAAATATTTTTTGTAGGTATAGCAATCTGTCAGATTTATATAATGTGTATTCTCATTTCTTTATTAATTTTATATTTCTTTTCCCTTTGTAAGAATTCGATATGTTTTCTGAAAGAGCTACGTATTTGTATGATTTGATATGACATATATATATTTTTTATCAAATTCTATAATAAAAAGTAGCTACTGTATGTAATTGCATGATTTCTATAGTAATCTAAATTGTATTTTTTTTTTAATTTAATGCATGTTAATTATAAGATGAAATGTTTTGAAAAGATGTGTCCCGCCGAGTTTCTTGCCGATCCATATTGGGATACCCTCCTCCAATTGAAGGGGGATTTAAATCTTCTCGGGTCAGAGGTGTCGGGTTAGAGCCGGTGTAGCTTTATTTGACGTTCATAAGCGCATTGTAATATCTCTACTTGAATAATAAACTATCTTTATCTTATCTTTCAGAGTATAGATATGAACAGGCATGTTGAGAAAATGTACAGGAAAGTGTAAGTACCTGAAGTGTCCTCCTCTTATTATCTTCAGTATGGTTCCAAGCGCGCATGGTGAGCTCATGAATGAAGATTTCTGCCGCCTTGGCGAAGAGAACTGGAGCCTCGGCAGAAATCATTTTAACTTCTTCATCTAGCTTCATGATCTTCTTTATGCGGGCCAGTGGCAGTGCTTGGGTTTTGAAGTCTTCCTAAAATAAAAAATCGGTTTAGAAATGATGATGTAACATACAAAAAAGCGGTCGAATTGATAAACTCCTCATTTTTTTAAAGTTCGTTATAAAAAGGAAATCATGACTGAACAGACTTAAACCAGCTTAGTAAGTACTTCTGGACATTTTCCGCAAATCGACAATCATTGTGCCTATTTTGCGTTAAACGAGGTAGCGCTACTCTAACCTAAGGGCTAAATGGTCGACTGTTTATCATTTGTCACCATGCTTGTCACGTTCTAACAAGTATGTAAGCGCGAAAGTGACGGGCATAGTTACAGGTGATAAAAATGGTATCATGCTGCCACTGCAGCTCCTCCACGAAGCCTAACAATGATTTCAGGTTGCTAACTGCCTCCTTTAGTGTTCACGGAGTCCCTAGGTATTTGCTCCTGTATACTTCAACCTGTTTGCAGTCTAGGACAATGTGTTTTGTTGTTTCCTCTTCTTCCATGCACGCTCTGCACGTGGGGCTCTGTTTTACCCATATTGTGTAGGTGTTTGTTTAGTGTGTTGTGTCCTGTAAGTAATCCTACGATTTTACGTAGTTGGTGTTTAGGTGTTTTCAGTAGTATTTTGGTGAGCTTGTAGTTCAGTTCAGTACTGGCCGTTTTGTGCGCGAGGAAATTGCCTCGCACATACGTGCGCGCTCGCTCGCTCTGTACGGACCCGCCTAGTAACTTAAACAAGTACTTTTGTTTGTATACTGTCTAAAAAAAATGTTTACAAAGAGAACCGTTTAACCTTTGAGCCAAACAGACTAAAGTTATAGTTAAATTATAATCTTGTCCAGACTCACCGCAGTGACCTTTCTGATATCATCGGTGACCTTGGCCCAGAACTGCTGCAGGGTTTGATGCTGGGTGTCAGCAGAGTCCTCTGCTGGCCCGTCCTGCTCGAGAGACTCCTCTGCTGTTGAGGTCCCGGCTTGGTCACTGTAAGTAAGGTTTATTGCTTTTGTTATAAACTATTTTTTTTATAAGTAGGTATTTTATTGGATTGCAGGAAATTTGAGACCCAACATAGTTGATATATTAATTAGAGGAAAAAACATAAAATAATGATTTATATTTTCTTACTTTATAAAAAACAAAAAATAAGGGTTAATATCGGTACACGGCGAGATATACAATTGAAGGAATGAATTTAATAATTACATAAGGTTAAAAATTCCTCAATTTTATCTCACAAGTTATCAACTTCTTCCCTCCATGTACGGATATCATGACTACCTATGATATATTATTTACATATAAATATTATATATATAATTTTCATTTTATAATCGGTAGGTAACTAACTAGGTTTAGAAATAGTTTTTCTATATGAGAGTAATCTCATATTTTCCATTTAAATTTAAATTCCATCCATGGTTTCAAAAGTGATAAACAAGTAAAAAGTTTTATCAGTTCGAGTTGATCATTTATTGAGAAACACAACGTAAAGCCGGGTGTCCTATTGGATATTGTGACATAGTATTCCTTAACTAAAGTATACGAAACACAGTAACATCGCTAAATGAGCTTTAATATTATGAAGATAGTGACTACTAACTAAGTCAAACAAAAACAAGTACATAATTAAAACGATTAATCGGAACTTTTCATGAACTTACGCAGGCACGAAGAAGCACACCGACATCTTGAATTACAACACGGATAATGGACGACCTCGTCAAAATTAATTTTAGCAATTCAAATAACTAAATTAATTTACTAAAAAGTGTTTTAGAAAAATATTAGCCGCGGTCCAAAGTTAATGGGACACAGTAACCAATAATCAGACTAATATTTGGAGATCTCCAATCACCAATTACTGAAAATGCGCCACCTCCACGATTCGTCCACCGATGACCAGTCACAAGCTTGACGTATTGATGGTGTTGCTAGATTATTGCATGCTCTTTTGGTTATTCGTACTTCTGGTAGTGTAACCAATGTCTGAAACCTAATATACTATGTGAGACTTTAAAAAAGTCTTTTTAAACATTTAAACTAGTTGTACTGAAGTTATTAAGTTACTTAAAGCCTAGATCTTGGATAATTATTATTGAATTAGCCCTTTGAATATTTATTTTAAAGGCAACATTCACCGGAAATGAATCAAGGCTACGTCATAACTTTACAAGAAGAAACGTCATTACGTCAAGCGTCTGCTAAAATGGCGGCCGCCGAGATTCAGATCGTGAATCCAGCCAATTTAGCAAAAATTGAGAGGTAATTGCAATAATTCTTATGTATTTGACGTTAGAATCAACAAGATGTTCTTTACAAATTAAATGACATGTAACTTCTTGGTAATTCATCCCGTTTGGTTAAATTAGTTCGCCATCGCTTGTTTACGAATTTTCGCTTTTCCTGTTTCAGTTTTCTCAGTGATCCTAGTTATAAAGAAATTATAGAAAACTCGTCAACATTCAATACACGACTATGTGCCGAAAGAAGGATGCGTATGCCATTTATAGACACCCAAACAGGTAAGTTAAAAATATTGATTTTGCATAGTTTGACTCTGTCTATGTTTACGTGATTGTGTGTTGTGGGAGAGAGAGGCCGATATGTAATACTTGTTATGTTTTTTAGGCGTCGCTCAGACACACTGCAATTTGTTTATGAGCAGAAAGCAGCGTATGCCGGGTCAGAAGGAGGGACAAGTTTATACATATCCTGCACAGAGGTAATAGTTATTACGCATTATGTTGTAAATGAATTGAAAAAAGGCCACAAAACTAGGGCACCCAATATGGCACTTCAGTAGGGCTAAGATGGTCGGCTCTTTATCATTTGTCACCATGCCTGTCACATTCTAACAAGTATGTAAGTGCGAAAGTGACGGGCATAGTGACAGGTGATACAAATGCGACCATGATACCGTTACATGTGTCTACTAATGAAATCAAAGGTGAATACTTTATGATAATAATATTCAGATGGATCTGTGCCTTCCATGTCAACAATGACAAATATTAACAAATGTTCGAAATGTCACCATATTAAGAAATAATAGCTTTGAAATTTAGAAATTCCTCACAAGTGTTATGAAAAACATTGTGTCTGCCACAAAGGGTGACCAGATGTCCAGTATTTTATGGGTTTTCCCGTATTTCAGGCATGAGTTTTTCATTTTCCCGTAATTTGGCGAAACCAATACGGGACAGTACATTGTCCTGTAATTTTATGATTTAATGGCATTTAATGATAAGAATACAATATTTATTTTCTCGAACACAGCAGTGAACACTTGTGTGTGTCAATATTTTATTATTGTTTTAAGGGTTTTATTTGTATGTATATGTTATTTAGTTCATAAATTCACATTTTCTTATCCGCGTCCCTGTCGCGTAGGGTGCGGGACAGCTCTAACATCATCCTGAGGGCATTTGCGTCAAGGTTTGACTGTCAGTACATAAACCATTGCCATATGATACATGTACTGACAGGCAAGCCAATATACTGTATGTAGAAATAGTTAATATTGTAGGAAGACTAATTAATGTAAATGTGTAATTTAATATAGTATAATGTAATTACTAACAAACTATATGGGCCTATTTGACCTGAAATAAATGTATTGAATTGAATTGAATTGAATTATCCAAATATGAAATTATAAATTGATGATTTATGATTGTTTTAAGGGTAATTCATAGAGAAAATCACACTTTGTATAGGTTAATATATAGATAGATAGAATACTCTATTACGCGGGCGAGGAAAACGCGCGCGCCGCCTCAGCCGAGGCACGTCTACACTGGCCAGTTTGTGCGTGAGGAAATTGCCTCACGCATATGCTTGTTCGGTGTGGACCTGCTTATTGGCACACATTAGTAAAAGATACAGCTTAAACAAAAACAACAGACGACCGGTCTGGCCTAGTGGGTAGTGACCCTGCCTACGAAGCCGATGGTCCCAGGTTCAAATCCTGGTAAGGGCATTTATTTGTGTGATGAGCATGGATATTTGTTCCTGAGTCATGGGTAGATGTAGATGTAGTGTAGGGACGCCCGGCCGGAAGCAGGCGGGCTGTCGATCGCGTGTTGCGTTCATTCAGCCCAATTCCCTGAAGTTGGAGCTGCAGGTTACTGTCCCGGCGGCATTCCCATACCAATCTCCTCAAATCTTCTTGTTTTCCTGCAGAACAGAAGGACATCTTTAAGTTCGACGTCCTTTAGTTCGTTTTCTATTAGTGAGTCTCTACCGAATGTATTATATCGCAGTGCCGCGTACATGATACATTCTGCTAGTAGGTGGAAGCTAGTTTCCTCCTTACCACAGTGTGGACAGGAGGCGTACCAGAGTCATGGGTGTTTTCTATGTATTTAAGTATTTATAAATATTTATATATTATATATATCGTTGTCTAAGTATCCTCAACACAAGCCTTATCGAGCTTACTGTGGGACTTAGTCAATTTGTGTAAAAATGTCCTTTATTTTTTTTTATTTTTTATTTTTTTATTTAATTAGCAACAACAATTATTGTACAGGTTATTTAGTTGATTATTTCACATTTTCCTTTCCATATAATATAAAAATTGTCGTGTTTTTAAATATTTAACATTGTTTTCTAGTCTTTCATTAAGAAATTTAGCATTTGTGTAGGTTGATTGATGATGCCAAAATTTTGCAATAAAAAAACTAATGTTGATTTTCAATAAAAAAAACGTCCTATCCCGTATTTTAACCTCGGATCCCGTATTTTCAATGCAGTTTTCAATATGTTTATTCAATTTAGAAATTTAAATTCAATGATTCAATTTGTTAAATATAAAAACACTCCATATCCAAAATTAAATATTCATATATTTGTAGATGGCGAAAAGCCCGTCGCCAGTACCTCACCATGGCCTCCTCCCGATGGGGCTGGAGTGGGGCATCAGACTTGGCCGACAACACAGGGGAGGGTGAGAATAGTTCAGGGATACCTGGTGAGGCACTGGTTGGGGAAGACAGTCGGGACGGATCACAAACTGCTGCTAAGGATGACCCTAAGGTACTTTTTATTTGCATGATATTTCTTTAATTTTTCCAAGTGTAAGCCAGTCTCGCATCCTTTCTGTTTCCTTCGCGAATCACAATTTTTTACCAAAAAATTGTGATTTTCTTTGTATGGGTCAGTTTTCTTAAACTGACCCATACTTCACCAATTTTTATTATTTTCTTTGTTGAGTATAAAAAATATAATACATCAAGAAGGACATTAAAACAAAACCTCGATTCACAGGAATGGTTTTACGACGAGCTAGCGATGGACGAGATAGAAGCCGGAGAAGACCAAGATGCGGAGTCTGACGAAGATTACTTCGACGACACATACGCGAACAGGCGTAAGCGGCGAGGAGGCGCCACGCCTACAGGTCCGGGGTCCCGCGGCGGGCGCACTAGGAAATCACAGCCGGATGATACGCCGGCTAAGAGAGGCAGAGCGGTGAGTTATTATTCTATGTTAAAATCTTCTTTTCTTCTCTCAATCTTCGATTACGCGCCAAATGGCGCAAGCGGCGAGGAGGCGCCACGCCTACTGGTCCGGAGTCCCGCGGTGTACGCACTAGGAAATCACATCCGGATAATACGCCGGCTAAGAGAGGCAGAATGTTGAGTTACCATTTATTAATGTTCATTTGGTTCGGTAGCAAACACGCATTCAGCCTTGCTGATAGTAAACGAATACCAGTACTAGACGTGGGTACAGTCGCCATCAGATATACCGGAGTTGCCGAGGTGCTCAAAAATATCTGAACACGCACTCTAACGCCTTGTTAATAGAGGTGTGTTCAGATATTTGTGAGCACCTTGGCCGCTCCGATATGTCCGATGGCGACTGTACAACGGTGGTAGAAAGTGAAAGATAGAGGATGCTAAGCACGAAGAATTTCGTACATTGACCATATTGCTGTCCCGCCCACGATGCGCGTTAGACAGCGATAGCAACAGACGGGTCAAGGCACGAAATTCTTCGTGCTTAGCGTCCTTACTATAACTTCAATTTTTAATTTCATACTTTTTAAAAGCTACATTCATGTCAATTTTGATGCATTTATCAATGTGACATGTTTTATTTTTATACTAAAAAATACAATACCTATAATGGACAATTAAGCAGTGAGCTATGTATGAATTGTTGGATTGATAAATTGATCAGTATCAATTGATATTATTGTTAGTGCTGTACTTTGTTAACCCATGGGTCACATAGCTGATGTTCGTCTTATTTGGCTCATAAATTCTCGTGACAAAAATTACCTCTTAATGACACAAGTCCTGAGGGCCTACCGCGAACCACGTTCGACGTGTTGCCTCTCTATCGCACTTGTAAATTCGTACGTAAGTGTGACAGGGAGGCAACCCGTCGAACGTGGTTTGCGGTAGCGGCGGTGGTTGCGTGCCCTCTGGATTGTTACATAACATACAATTTTAAATAGCAATATTCGGGTAGTTTCTTAGTTTTTTTTTTTCGTTTAAGCTGCTTTGGGATAACTTCAAATGAGGGGAATTCTTTAAAATAACTAATATCTATTTAACTAGAAGCGTTGCGATTTCTACCTAATGTAGCAGTCATTATGCCCTGAACACTTGTACCGAGTACAGTAGCGATAGAGAGCCTCAACCTAGTGCTCGATTCGTGTGTACTTTGTGACGAGTACTCGGCCCAGCAAAATGACGAGCTATTCATTCGGACCTTGTTTTGTTTACTAGGCCGAGTGCCCCCCACCGCACTCCTCTCAGCATACCCCGCGCCGACTCGCTCGCCCCTTGACTCGCCACTGGCCAGTAGCGAGCGAGCGAATAGTTTTTTTTATTTTTATGTGGACGCTCTGACGAATCTCTTGAACGTGAACTGACTCGTCAGGAAAAGCAAAATGAGTGTAAACACCTCACACACCCTACTTTCTCGGCCGAGTACCAATTTGCTGTCTCGCCACTGCACTCGGTACGTGTGATCAAGGCATGAGAGATGCTTTGGTAAGCGTTGTAGTAGCTAGTAGATGTTTTATTATTAATTATTTAGAAAACAAATAGTCATATTGACAACAGCGACAAAGGAAATACATAAAAAAAGTGTCAGTGTTTTTCAAAATTACTCAGTTGTCGAAATAATCCCAATGCGCTTATCATTTATATCAAAATATTTCTAGGTATATCTTTTACATTTTAGCAATCAGTTGAATAAATGATTTCCACAGGGCCGCGGCCGCAAGCGCGCAGGGCAGGCCACACTGCCCTACGAGGTCCCCGGCGAGGGCGACAAGCCATTCGGATGCGAACGTAAGTCCAGCCGGAGGAGACACTAGTCTCATCGCTGCCCAGGTCCTACTACGAACATATATATAGTTGACGACTCTTCCATAGAACTTTTCTAATTTTAGTGTAGTAAAGGTGGTAGTCGTTTTTTAGGTTTTCTGTTTTGAATAAGACTACCTTCTTATTATTATATCATAAAATATACCTTCCTTTCTCAATTGGCATTACCGTAAACAAATATGGTCAAATATTGTTGGATCTATCGCGAATGAAAGTTACGCAGCCATATTCTCGCATATACATCAACCTAAAAATAGATCTGTTCTATGGAGTTAGGGAAATAGCAGTTGACGGTCTCTTAAGTGAATTTAGGTATCTTTCTGCTATTTCTCGTAATTGGACAGAAACAAAACTCATAGTTGTCAGTTATTATATTTAGTATATTTATTTTACTAACATTACAAATTCACACCTTTAGCTATCTTAGAGACCGTCAGCCTAATAAATAAACTGTTAAAGTGTAATAGAAGCAATCCTAAGCATTTATGTCCAATACTAGTTCATTCCTTTGTACCAGTTCCAAGCCAGTCTGCTGCCAAAGGGGGACGTTCGGATACTACCCTCAGAAGAATTATTTATACATGATTTTTTTATTTCTACAGTTAAACTGAGTATACCTAACCTTTTATTGATTCGAACTTTAGAGAAGACAAACAATCGACACAGAAATCTCCACGCGGTATAATATTATACCATCATTGAGACAGACACTGACTATTAGTAGATGTTATTGGAACTAGATAAGGGGACCTAGCCTATACTAGTCCGTTTTGTTCAGGTTAGAAATTTTATAACCTCAAAATATCTATGTCGCACTAATATGAAAGAGTGATAGGGAGAAATTAGCGTTTCGTTCGCTACGGCGCAAACGATTGGCATCTTGTGTAGGCCCCCTGTCATCTGGGTATAATTATAATTTGTCAATAAACAGTTTGTCATGCTACGACCCAAGGTTCTACAATAGGACAGTTACGTGTGTGTGTATGGGTTAGATATATCTATATTCAACCCAATCACATCTATTTTTTCTGATAAACGTCTAAATGTAAATAATTTCTATGCTTCATTTATGTTAGCACGTAGAGGTATCTGAACGTCTCCTGAATAGATTTGTAGCTATAAATAAACAATTGTCAGTGAAAAAACAAAACAGCTTAGATAAATATTAGTTTATTTTTAGCATTAAAAATATCGGCGAAATTTTCCTGTGTTTGCAAATTTTATCTGATTCCATAATTGTAGCAATGTCTAAATTTACATTTATTCGGGAAAACTTTTGTAAACTAATAGAAGATAGGTTTGAAGTATTTCCATAAAAAGTTAGACACAACTCAATGGCTATTCTACTAAATTGTGTTCCTTTGTACTGTACTTTATACAAGTACAATTGAGAACTTAATTGCCTTAATGTGTTCTCTACCATAATATTAGACCAAGATATTAATCGTATTTAATTAGTTGTACCGTTAAAATCATAATTGTGCTCTTAATTATCCTGGTGTGAATGCACAGTTTACGTCAAACACATGACGATAATTTCACTATAAGGTTTGATATAGAAATCACAAAAATATAAAGATTAACGTTATCAGGCGTGCCTAACCCGTGAAAAACACAGTAGAAAATTGATTTCAATATAGTGAGCTGGGAGCAAGAATCTTACATTCAAACTGTATGTTGAAACGCGGGTCACAACTTGAATGACGTCACTCATTTTGCATCGCTTTCAACGAGTGATTCTCTTAAAAGTAGCTTAAATGTGCTTTTAAGGTCGTACAATGCCACAGCTACTTCCAAGAGATTCACCCTGCTGAAAGAGAGTTTCAAAGTTCATTCTAGGTCATTTCGCAACTCAACGGAGTGGTACCATAGGTCGGCCAACTATTGAGACGAACAGATAACTACAATAAATTAAGGCCTGTTCACACCGGATGCGTAGACGTGCACACGCACGTGCGCTTTGTAATATACAGATCCTTATAATAGACTGCACACCGCTAGCGTGACGTGTGCGTGCAAACGCAGCCTGTGTGCTCTGGCGTTAAATATCACCAGTTTTAGGAATATCAAGGAGCTCTTGTGTTGTTTTTAATGGTCTAAGAAGTGTTAATTTTTAGAGAGATTTGGTATGCTGCGGTTTGCGGACCTCTAAAAATGAAGTTTAAATGTAAGATTCCTGGTCGGTAATCTTTAAAAAAATCTTAGACTAAATGATAGAAATGATTTTATAGGCGAGTTTCACATGATACATTGTACCTCAGTTAAAAACTATATTCATTGCTCAATAGTTACTAATTGCAAATACAAGTTTGAAAAGGACCTGAGATTCCGTAAAATAAAAAAATGCGGATGTGAATCTCTTATTTTATTGATATTTCGAGCACGGTCAACGGTCAAAGTTTTTTTTCTAGAGAAACCTCGCAAACTTTTCTGAAGTGACTTGGATCTGTAACGACATGTCTGAAATATTTCATGATTGAATATAAAGGCAAAAAAAAAAAATATTAGGGCAGGTCGTTCAAGTCGGCCAATCCTCCACACAAAGGCCAACATTGCGTTAAAAAAAAATTCTTGTTCTTTTTCCCAATTAGAACACGATACCAAAAACAGATCCGCACATTTTTTTTTGCACTTTGTAGAAATGAAAATAGTACGAATTTAAATTGATCCTAAAATATACTAATTTGTACTGTAATACGTTTTAACCTTTTTATGATACAACTATAATAATTGATTCACATCCACTTAGGTTTACGGGGACGACTATAATAGCAGGCCACTAGCTTAGATTGAGAGTAGGAAATGCAATCTTGTGTCTTGTGTTTTTCCTAATAATGTTTCAACTCTAGATGGGTCATCCCTGTAATGTAAGCCAAGTTTATAGCCACAATCTTCTCAAGCTGATTCAGATTGAAAAAGAAAACGAAACAAAAAAGGAAGAGAGAAGTCATCTAAGGTGTTTTATAAGTCCTAGAATATTTTCTAGCAAAACGAGAGATTGACAAAATTAAACATCGACTAACCTGTTATCAATAAGCAAAGCAAGTCAAAGATAAGTATATAAAAGTAAATTATAATGACTCACCGACATGTTACAAGAATACCCTAAAGTCCTATATTCCTGCTCACCACACTGGCCTGTCCCGGCGAGCTGTCTCTGGAATTCGCTCAATATAAGACAAGCCCCGAGCAAATTAGCTTTCAAGCGGTTGCTACATAAGTATCTGCTGAAACAAGAGTTCGAGTAGCGTCTATCATTATTCATTATATATTATTGAGTATCTATAAAATATGTATTAGTATATTATTATGTATATTTAAGTATTTTTATATGTAGGGCATCAAGATTTTCAGGTGTTTTCGATAGTTCTAATAAATATCATTTTTCCTTCTCCTTGCACCATTTTTACGTCTCTGTTTAGCCCGATGTTTGGTTGGTAGAGAATGCCATTAGGCATTAAGTCCGCCATAAATTACTAATAGTATTTTAAAGAAGATAGCCTACTACTATTTCGCGGTGGATATTTTCTTAAACAATGTTAGTTTTTCTCTGTAGAGTTGAAGTACCTACTTACATATCGATAACAGTTATTAGGGTTCCGTAGCCAAATGGCAAAAAACGGAACCCTTATGGATTCGTCATGTCCGTCTGTCTGTCCGTCTATGTCACAGCCCCTTTTTTTCTGAAATTATAAGAACTATACTGTTCAAACCTGGTAAGTAGATGTATTCTATGAACCGCATTAAGATTTTCACACAAAAATAGAAAAAAAACAATACATTTTGGGGGTTCCCCATACTTAGAACTGAAACTCAAAATTTTTTTTTTTCATTAAATCCATACGTGTGGGTATCTATTGACAGGTCTTCAAAAATGATATTGAGGTTTCTAATATCATTTTTTTCTAAACTGAATAGTTTGCTCGAGAGACACTTCCAAAGTGGTTAAATGTGTGTCCGCCCGTTTGTAAATATTTAATTTTGTAAATCCCTCGATTTTACTAGAAAAAAATCTAGGTTTTAAAACTTAAGTCACCAGAGGGCGCTGCTATAATTGAATTTAGGTAAGCAGTTTTTAAATTTAGAGTTATTAGAAGGCAAATACAAGACCCGTATTTTCGGAGCGTCGTTTGCTTTTAACTTTAGCAATTGGGAAGGTTGTGGGCGAATGGGGTAATTCTAGACAAATGCCTTTACGGAATATATCAAGTTAAATAAGGGTAATAGTTAATAGGGTAGTCGCGCAGGGCCAATGAGTACTGTAGTTTAATTAATCGACTCGGGCGTGCAATATTTATCCAGGGCGATTTTTAGACAGTATTTTTATACATGTATATTCATAGTTATATTAAGTATAAATTCGATACATTTGAATACTTGTAGCGTCCTCTGTGTCAGTTGTTACGCTGGCCTACGCCACACTGCTCGACAGATGGCGTTAGTGTGCCCGTTTCGCACGCAAATTGGAGTTTCCCTAGAGTTCTGCATCGCGCTATTGACATTTTAAATTAAACAAGGATTTAATGACAATTTTAATTTTTGAGTAGCTATATCTTTCTAAAAATCGCCCTTACGTTGAAAGTGCGTTTAGATATTTCGTGTAGAGTGACTTTTCGTCGGTAACGTTCGGAAATACTCTATTAACGTCGCTCTACACGAATCAGAATTTGATTTGTTTTTGTGTGTCAAATATAAAGTCCACCACGGCTACCACTAGTGTGAGCTCGATCGCCAAGGAAGTACAGGCAGGGGGCGTCTCCCCCCCCCCCCCAGGCCTCCGGCGATATCAACTTGCCCCCACCCCTCCCCCTAGATCACTGGCTGGCTACGCCCTTGTCGATCGCAATCCCTCTACCGTACGAAATAATCAGTGCGAGCGAGATGGACTGCGATTGAGTTTACGCAGTTTACATAAACGTGATCTGTCAACTCGTGGTACGGCTACAGTTAAAAGCGTAGACGTGGCGTTATTGCGTTCCTTTATTAATTTGACACATAAGAATAAAAAGTGAAGGTTTCAAGCAAAAGCCGCTTGTTGCGTAAACAGTCATTATAACTCCTTGTTGACATCCGACGGACCTTTTGCTTGAGAACGACACAAATAGTCTGTACATAGCAGGTTGAGTCACATGCCTTTTATCGTTGTGTATGGACGTGTATATTAGTATAGTTTAAGCGAATCTCTTAATGATTATCTGTTAATATAAATATTTATTGTAATGACTTCCAATCATGTGTGTAGATTCTAAATTTCACTTTTGTGTACCTTTAAAATGTTTTTATGGTAGGACGAAAGTTTTAAATTAGGACGTTTTTAAAGTCGCGCGGTTTTTAAACGCTTACTCCTTAACCTTTGAACGCCATGCCTGTCGTGCGCGCCGCATCATTGTGAACCTTGTCGGATTGTTCGTGCGTTAGTTGACGTCTTTTGCGGTTAAAGGGTTAAAATGTTGTAATGTCTTTAACCCTTTATGTCATAAACAAAAACATCATTCAAACGCCAAGCTCCCGGGCGCAAGCGAGCTAATGTAAAACTTATTCGAAAGTGTGAAGGTTACTTTGACAACGTCCGCCATGACATCTATAGTTGTCCTTGGCGCTGTGGGCACGACTAGTAACGACGACTAGGTGTTTTTGGCGTTCAAAAGGTTAAGTGTTATACAATTGTGGACTTAAGAACAATAATGATCCAAGTCCAAGATGATAATGTTTAGTGTCTGACCGAAACAGGGTTTTTTTGTCGAAACCGAAGGTCCGGTTTTGCTCTAGTTTCGACCGAAATCGAAACTAATTTTTATGGCGAAACCTGCCGAAACCAAAACTTTGGTCGAACACTTGATTTAGACCAAGATAACTCTGCAACGATTTTGACAGCACAGACTGCAAGTGTTATTTAAACGCTATAACTTCATAGAAAGTTGATTTGTAAAATAACACTTGGGCCGAAACAGGTACAAAAATAAATTAAGAAACAATAATTCTCCGAAAATATATCGTGACTCTAAAAACGTTGTTAGAAAATGTACCTATTCGCAATTTTAGAAAACGCTTATTGGTTTTACTTTTAATGTTTGTTAGATTTATCTCCTAATATTTATTATATGATGAACATGGATGCCTTTTTCTGAGTGTAATCAGAGAGTAAAGGGGTTTTAGTATAAATATGTCCAAAGAAAAATCAACTAACAACAACGTAAAGCTTTTCTTTGTAACTCTTTAGCTCCTTACTACTCTTTACTCTGTGTTGTATGTAATATTTAAATTTCATTTTATTAATAAGATACTCGGCATATTTTATTAGCAGCTATTAAATTAATTAGTAAGTTTATGGAAAATTTAGATCACCTGTTAAAATGTATGATCTAAAACGGATCGCACGGTTATTTTAATCAAATTTCAAATGTATTGTGAATTTAAATTAAATTCGGCTTAGGGAAAGTATTTATTGTAGTATTTTAACGTAGCTAAACTACTCATAAGAGCTGTTACACACTAGCGTTCCCTAGTGTGTAAGGGCCCTTAGCGTCAATTAAAAAAACCGAAAGTGCAAAATTTGTATAACACATATATAAATGTTAATGTGACAGGAATTCGTGACACCAATTAAAATAAATAAAATATAAAATTGACACTGCCACATAATATATTTTGTAGGGTACGGTTGAAGGCGTAATGTATTGTACTGTTGGCATATTGTGTAGGTTAGCATAGGTTTATGTTTTTAATATAAATTGTAAAGAGCGGCTGCGATTGGCTTACGATCTGCATGAATCTTAGAAAAGAAAAGAAAAACTTCTTCCAGGGCCATCTCCTACCGGAGGTCGGCTATCATGAGGGCTATACGGATTTGATATAATGATTTTACTTTTAACCCTTTAAAACAGCAATGTCTATCTCTACCAGAATGCACCTCTTTCATTCTTTGAGCGTTTCGAATATGCATATCGAATCGTGATGTGACATATTCCGAAATTACCTTTTCGAATATGCAAATAGACACGTTTCGAATATGCATATAGACACGTGATGTGATGTGATAGACACGTTTCGAATATGCATGTAGAAACGTGATGTGACCTATTCCAAAATTAAATGTAATTATTGTACCATATTGATAAAATATTTTGAACCTTTTGTTATACAGGAAAATCATCACTATGTTGATATAGGCTAACAGCTAACATGTTATTTATGGTGCCAACTATACATATAACATTGTGTGACTGGGTTAACACAATATAACACTATCAATACTACCATGTTGTCCCCATCACACGATGTTATATAACATTATATTCTACCTAGTGTGAATTTAGAAATTTGAGTTTTCATAAAAAGTACATTAATAATATAATATAATATAATATAATATGGAGTATTAGAAAAAATTAAAAATGATATGTAAAATTCATTTATTTGTGTGATGAGCACAGATATTTGTTCCTGAGTCATGGATGCTTTCTATGTATTTAAGTATTTGTATATTATATATATATATATATCGTTGTCTGAGTACCCACAACACAAGCCTTCTTGGCTTACCGTGGGACTTAGTAAATTTTTGTAAGAATGTCCCTATAATATTTATTTATTATTAATCCTAGGCCTTTCGCAGCCGGCCCTATCATTATTCTAAATGGGATCTTATGAGAATCACAATTGTAATCACAATTCTAGTACCTAACTCATCGTGCACTCATCGGTTTGGATTGTCGTCTGTGATAGATTATTTATTTCATCCTCTCGTAATTTATACTAGGAATTTTACATGATTCAGTGCCTGTTTTGCTTAGTTTCTCAATAACTTACTTCGAAAACTATTCATGTACCAATTTAAAATTGTTTTAAATGGTTTATTCATATATTATTAAGACGCATAAACAATGTTTCGATCCGTCTTTGAGGAGCTTCGACTGGATCCGACTGCACCGTTTCTGTTGATCGATCGCGCGACATGTACATTAATGTCGGTCGTTTATTCGACCGTTTTAAACTTAAAATTTAAACCGTTAAAAATGACATGTACCAATTTATTGACGATCCAGAAGGTCTATTGCGAATGACTTTTCGTTCGTCTGTTTGCCTCTCTGTTGCTCGAATATGCAAGTGCTATAGAGGCTGATGGGTCAAAATTCATTTCGTTGTCTTATTTCTGACCACTCTGTCGCGCTTATATTTGTGTAAATAAAATTGAGTGATATTGCATGTCTTTCTAGCTGTAGACTATAATTTACATGAGAAAAATTATAAAATAAATTTCATCTCATACAAAAAGCTCTCCGCCACATTTTTTGAGGACAAAGAACAATACAACGACAATAATTTTGATCCAGATAACGCAATTTCGATTTTCGATGTTCGCGGTAGGCTCTCAAATTATACTCTCTCTTTAGTTATTTAAACAAAAGTAAACAAACAATTTGTAAATTTTCAGGTAGTTATAACATTTATTGGTTAACCAACCAAATACAAAACCGTCTGGATCTGTCACTAAACGACCTGACTTTAAACCTACATTATTTGATCATGTAAGCCATTTGAGGGTAGATTTTTTTACCTTTTTTTAAATACCTAAAGAAACAAAGCGAGTAACTGCGAGGAGCTATTTACTATACATGTAAAAGTAAAAAGATACATATGGACAAGTATTTTTCTGTTTGAAAATACCTCGCGCGCAAATAAAAATCGCTACTCGCTGCTGCATTTTTTACTAGTTTTTGAAGTAAGCAAAACTTTCGGCACTGTATTTTTGGATGTATTCGGTTGGCAACTTATTTAATCTATTTATAAAAAATGCAGTAAATTATTAGGGAACTTTTTAGATCCAAACTATTATTAGCACCCAAAGATTGTTATGAATTTATACAAGAATATTTATGTTGAATAAGAAATAAAAGTATCCAATGTACCTGTTTTTTGTTCGCTAATTTTGATTGGACTCCAAGTTTGGATCTTTTGTTGAACTTTAAGTTTCGAGATGTGCATTATGCGGAAATTTTTCAAAAAGTTCTCACAAATCTCGGAACTTCATTTAATTATTATTACTACGTATAGAACCAGTACTTTGCGCCGTGATTGGTGTTGCCGACCGATAACAATGAAAGCGGAGCGTGAATCTCGCCGCGACCAAAACGTCGTAAGCGCCGTGTAATTGGCGGTTTACGACGTTTTGGTCGCGTGGTTCACGCCCCGCTCCCCTCGCCTACTTTCATTGTTTGGTATGGCGTCTGTATATGAAGTAATAATAACTCAATTGGAAAATTACCTTTTTTTAAATCAAATTTCCCAGATTTATGTCAACTTTTTGGAATCATTCCGCAACTTGTGCATTTTTGGCGAAACCGTAATATTTTTGGTAAAAGTGTGTACAGAATTGTAGCCTTGTGGCAGATCCAGTGATTTGAAGTCATCAATCGAACCCTCCCAGCGGCCTGCGTCCTCTAGAACTGACCATTGACTATCACGGCGAGCCGGCTATCTTTGACATTATACAGAAACGCAATAAAAGGTCCTTCAGGTTTTAAAAATGCACCCAAGAGAAGTTAAATTACGTTTATTTTGTTTGAAAAAACAGTCGGACCAAGGTAACTTTGACTTTGCTGTGATGAATTTTGAAAGTGCCACAATTAACGTAACAAATTTGTGTAAATATGACGTTTTTAGTGACACTTTACACTTTGACAGTTCAAAGTCTGTGCAGAGCTTGGTTCGACCCAAATAACTGGAAATCTTAACTTCAAGGGCATTTAAAGTCTCACAAGAACTATTACTTGAATAATAACTTGTTTTTTTACTTTAAATTGGCAAAGGAATTTTAAAGAAAGTTTATATTTAGAAAAAAAATATATTGAAATGTAAAATAACTATGTACATTGACATATTAAGAATTAAAATCATAAGAAACATTGCGTTCTTGTATAATGTCAACTTTTGTAGTATAGGTATTGATTGATGACGGATAATGCTTGGATATGATGATGATGATGATCCGCCGCCGTCGTAGTGCCTCATGATCTGTTCTGATGACGTAGGCCCCACCCCTTTACAAAGTCATCACACCGATGCCCGGACACCTAGGTGTGTGAGCGAGACAGCGCTATGCATAGCTATGTCCCGTTTGCACATCGGAGTGGAGCATCTATGTGAAGACCGATTTAATGATAATTTGACGATTAATGATAATGACTCGATGATTAGTGAAAAAGGCAGATGGAGGCACTACTATGGTAAGTGGATTGATATTGTTATTTTAATATTATATAAATTGAGATGCTAATGTCGTATTTAAGTGCCAGTTGTATCCAGAATGAAGTCTCAGTAACGTTTTTGTGTTCGTTTTGTGTTAAATATGGTGTTGTCCTCATAAGAGTCATAACCCACTATATAAAATATACACAAGATAAATTTTATTTTAGTTACATTAAAGGTGGATCATCCTTGTTTAATTTTATAATCAATTGTTAACATTTTTGTGACCGAAAAAAATACGAAACAAAACAAAATATGAATGAATTTGCTTAATGAAACGTTCAAATTCTATTCAAACGGATTGTAATAAATCAACTATTGAAAAAAACAGCGTAAAATGTGCCCAACTTTGCTCCCCACTGGGAATTAGTGGTCCAACAGGTTTGTTTTGTTACAACCTGATTATCTACGGCACATTATATATCAACATACCCCAATTTAATAATTTAAAAATTCGAATTTTAGAATTTTTTTTGGAGATAACTTCATTTGCGGTATATCTGACTGTACATACTATATTACACCATTTTCACACGCGTAAAAATCTCCTAAAACTTCCCTCTTTCTCTCAACAGTGTGCGGCGCCAAATACAAAACCCGGCCGGGCCTCACGTACCACTTCACGCACACACACAAGGAGCCCGCCCCCGCGGCCACCAGCGACGGGGACTCCCGCGACAGCCACAGCCGGCCCGGGGCGCACACGCCGCCCGCGCCGCAGCCCCCCGCCACAGAGTACCAAGACAGTTACGTGACATTCTTGAATAATCCCGGAGGGCCCGCTGCAGGTTAGTAGTTATACCGAGCAGCGCGGCGAGCGTACATAGCCATTCGAATGAGACAGTCTTATCAAATTATTGTACAATACGGGCAACGCATTTAACGCCCTACTCAGTCTCGTATTAGTGTTGTGATAGAGGCAGCAACTCCCATATGATACCATTAATCATCATCATTTTAGACTTCAGTCGCCCACTGCTGACCACAGGCCTCTCTTATCCTGTCCTGCGTTAGTCTCATCCAAAAGTGCCCGGCGATTTTTCGAATGTCATCCACCCAACGAGCCAACGGACGCCAGGCGCTTCTTTCATTCGAAAGCGACCACCATTCCGTCAACATTTTGGTCCACCTGCCATCATTCTGCCTGGGACATATCCCCGCCCAAATCCATTTGAGCTTGGTAATAACGTCACTCACGTCTTGCACCTTGGTGCGGCGTCGGATCTGAACATGGTACCATTATGATAGCATTAGGCATGGAGTCCCGTTGGATAGCGGGGGGCTGCCGCCACAGTACCGAGACAGTTACGTGACATTCTTGAATAATTCTGGAGGGAGCTGCAGCTTTGTAATGAACAGCGCGGCGAGTGTCCGATGACTAGGGCGGCCGCTTACCGTAAGAGCTGTGTGCGCGACACTAGTAGTAAAAGACGGTTATTGCGGTGGGATATGGGTTTATTAGGCTGAAATAGGGTTGCGTTAAGATTGTTTTTGGGGGGGAGATAGGATTGGTATGGGGTTTTCTTGAGATGAAGTAGAGGCTTTTGTTAGGATCTGATAGTGTTTTATTGCAGTGAGATAGCGATTCAAGTTTTAGATAATATTATATCGTTCTTGACTAGGATACGGTTTATTACAGTAACACAACTTTAAAAGGTTTTTACCTTTTATCCTTTGATATCTTAAACTAAACAGTCTTTAGTTTTTAACCTGAGCTCGTCCGAAGATTATTTAATATTGTTTTCGAAACAGCAAACGGACCTCCCGTAAGAAAAAGTTAAGTTCGCTATTTTAATGTTTGTCAATTATCATGTTTATAGCCGTAGGCAGTAGATACATAAAAGATTGTACTAACCAGGGATAACATGTACTTGGAGTGCCACGTGCCTTCTCAGCTTGTCGACCACCCTCTACATCTGATTGTCCATTATGAATCTACTGGTTAAAGACATAAAGTTAATAATTAATAAACAATGAACATAGTTCCGGTTATTTCATGGCGCCTCCGGTTTAAAGTTTTGCAAACAACAGTGAATGGATTATCCGGACGAGGTCAGTGTGGAAACTAAAGTTAATAATTTTTAACACTTCATAATTACAAAAAAAATATTTCTTGTTGTCTCCTCAGACCCCTGAACTCCATCATTTCTTAACCCATTTGGATTTTCTAATTGAAAGTATATAACCGATAACCGATACCATTAGTTCCATTTTTTTTTTCCAAATCTAACTGATGATTGGATCCATGAGGAATTGACGGTACTCCTCAAATCTTATAGGCATCCAATGACACATATATCAGATCAAAAAGTAATTTTGTCTCGTTTGCTTTAACACATTCACTGCCAGACAAAAAACGGCGCACTACCCCAGAAACCGGTGGTCTATAGCTGCGTACAAAACAACCCACCCAGCGGGTTGTCCGGCATCTGAACAAAGTTCACGAGCGCCCACCAGGTGGGTTCCCGGCAGTGAATGTGTTAATATACCGAATTACCGATAAACAATATGCATACAGCAATTACTCAACAAATGTTCCTCCCCCAGATAAACCAGCAGCGGCCACCCCTGCGCGGCGCCCCACGCCGCCCCCGCGCCCCGCCTCCGCCGACACCAGCTCCTCCGACTCCGCGCACGCGCCCCTCGTGCCGCCCGGCTCCTCCGTGCCCGAGCTGAAGCTGCTGCAGGACAGCGCCGTCAAGGTACAGTATACAGTAACACCCCGCCTCCGCCGACACCAGCTCCTCCGACTCCGCGCACGCGCCCCTCGTGCCGCCCGGCTCCTCCGTGCCCGAGCTGAAGCTGCTGCAGGACAGCGCCGTCAAGGTACAGTATACAGTAACACCCCGCCTCCGCCGACACCAGCTCCTCCGACTCCGCGCACGCGCCCCTCGTGCCGCCCGGCTCCTCCGTGCCCGAGCTGAAGCTGCTGCAGGACAGCGCCGTCAAGGTACAGTATACAGTAACACCCCGCCTCCGCCGACACCAGCTCCTCCGACTCCGCGCACGCGCCCCTCGTGCCGCCCGGCTCCTCCGTGCCCGAGCTGAAGCTGCTGCAGGACAGCGCCGTCAAGGTACAGTATACAGTAACACCCCGCCTCCGCCGACACCAGCTCCTCCGACTCCGCGCACGCGCCCCTCGTGCCGCCCGGCTCCTCCGTGCCCGAGCTGAAGCTGCTGCAGGACAGCGCCGTCAAGGTACAGTATACAGTAACACCCCGCCTCCGCCGACACCAGCTCCTCCGACTCCGCGCACGCGCCCCTCGTGCCGCCCGGCTCCTCCGTGCCCGAGCTGAAGCTGCTGCAGGACAGCGCCGTCAAGGTACAGTATACAGTAACACCCCGCCTCCGCCGACACCAGCTCCTCCGACTCCGCGCACGCGCCCCTCGTGCCGCCCGGCTCCTCCGTGCCCGAGCTGAAGCTGCTGCAGGACAGCGCCGTCAAGGTACAGTATACAGTAACACCCCGCCTCCGCCGACACCAGCTCCTCCGACTCCGCGCACGCGCCCCTCGTGCCGCCCGGCTCCTCCGTGCCCGAGCTGAAGCTGCTGCAGGACAGCGCCGTCAAGGTACAGTATACAGTAACACCCCGCCTCCGCCGACACCAGCTCCTCCGACTCCGCGCACGCGCCCCTCGTGCCGCCCGGCTCCTCCGTGCCCGAGCTGAAGCTGCTGCAGGACAGCGCCGTCAAGGTACAGTATACAGTAACACCCCGCCTCCGCCGACACCAGCTCCTCCGACTCCGCGCACGCGCCCCTCGTGCCGCCCGGCTCCTCCGTGCCCGAGCTGAAGCTGCTGCAGGACAGCGCCGTCAAGGTACAGTATACAGTAACACCCCGCCTCCGCCGACACCAGCTCCTCCGACTCCGCGCACGCGCCCCTCGTGCCGCCCGGCTCCTCCGTGCCCGAGCTGAAGCTGCTGCAGGACAGCGCCGTCAAGGTACAGTATACAGTAACACCCCGCCTCCGCCGACACCAGCTCCTCCGACTCCGCGCACGCGCCCCTCGTGCCGCCCGGCTCCTCCGTGCCCGAGCTGAAGCTGCTGCAGGACAGCGCCGTCAAGGTACAGTATACAGTAACACCCCGCCTCCGCCGACACCAGCTCCTCCGACTCCGCGCACGCGCCCCTCGTGCCGCCCGGCTCCTCCGTGCCCGAGCTGAAGCTGCTGCAGGACAGCGCCGTCAAGGTACAGTATACAGTAACACCCCGCCTCCGCCGACACCAGCTCCTCCGACTCCGCGCACGCGCCCCTCGTGCCGCCCGGCTCCTCCGTGCCCGAGCTGAAGCTGCTGCAGGACAGCGCCGTCAAGGTACAGTATACAGTAACACCCCGCCCCAGATCCTTGGTTAGGGTGTTGCTAATAGTACAACCAGCAAATGTGACACCATTTTTTTACTAAAAAAACTACACCAACCCAAATAGGGTTGCTGTAGTTTTTATACTCGTGAACGGAGTGGCATCATCATACATCTTCTTTGGCCGCGTTTTGAGTTATCGCTCGGGAAGAACTTTGTCATAAAAATAAAACTTGACACCACCGCACCAAAGAACTATCAATATTAAACATAGCAGTGGCAGCTAAATAGAACTGGCAAATTTTCCATAGAAGCAATTGTAACTAAGTTCGGTGACAGGCTATTTGGTCCTGAGTATTCCTTTATCTATGTTATTACATCAGAAATAACGTAAAACCCCTTTACAGGCCTCACCCTCCCCCTACTGCGACTTCTGCCTCGGCGACGACCGCGAAAACAAAAAGACCGGCACACCAGAAGAGCTCGTCTCCTGCTCCGACTGCGGGCGATCAGGTAAGAGGCCGTGCACCCACGAGCCCCGCTCCTGCGCCGCACACAAACACCTCGCCAACATAAAACTCAATGGCGTCGTCGAAATTATAAACTCCATGAGTTACCCCGCCGATGCGTTCGATAAGTTCGCGACGCAGACGAAACTTTTAGAGAACGACGCGTATTATCTGTCGCCACCGTCCTCGCCTAGAGAGTGGCGATAAGCGGCTGTGTACTTTAGAAATGAACTTAGTGCAAGATAGGAAGGGAATAGTCACTATACTCTAAATTTGTTATAAACCGACATGAAAAATTTAAGGAAGGAGGTTCTGCATTCGAATATATGTTCCCCGATTTTTCGAAAACGGCTGGGCCGATTTGGAGAATTCTTCATAAATCGAGATAACTTTTTAAATGTTATAGTAACCCTCGCATTTACTTTTCTCGGAAACCTACACTTACTATTGAATGTGTAGGACTTGCAAAAATCATATTTAGCAGTACATATACTTAACAACAAGTAATATAATATGTGTCTATACATAAAACCGTTTTCTGGCATACCTCTAACGATTTTAAAGATTTTACGACGTCGAAAAATCAATATAGATATATTTTGTTGTGGAATTTTTGTTTTCATAGTTTTCGAGGTGCAAATTAGACTATAGATGGCGCCATATCAAATTATTTTCTTCGAATCTTGCACAGTTAGTTCAGTGGTCTGTGTTTTGAATCTACAGATTCTCGCTTATTTATAGCCCTGGCTTCTAAATCATATTGATCGGACTATCTGAATTGGGCGATATACTTACTTTCATGATTCGAGTATTATCTTGTGTGTCACAAAGTTCATCACAAGAATTTGGTACTCTGCCGCAGAAGCTAACAAATGTAACAGAGTGACAGAAACAACTGCTCCGACGCATGAGCTTGTAAGGTACCTGCACCGAATAATGCCAATCATTTTAATTATTTTGAATATGAACTTGCCGTTTGGTATATGGCACTAGCGGACATGGACGCAAAATTTGAACACATTCACACGTATAATGAAATTTTGGATGTTAGGAAGCTTAAGAACCGGGCCTTATTTGGTGCAGGTATCTTATGAATTTCCTCTGGTTGTAGAATACTCTCACAGACTTATATGAAGCTTTCACTCTGTTACTTTCTTTGTTCCTGCGACCTTGCTAACCAAAGAGGGGGTTATATTATTTTCATAGCTTCATCTATTTAATCTATCCGTTATACATTCCAGAAAACATACTCTCAATAGAATTAGCTGCGTTCATATATTAAGTTTATTTTAATTTTCGTCTATGGTATACATTAAAGCAAATGTGATGTTAATGTTGCCATTTTAAAATTTCTATTGTGAAGATGGATGCCAAATATTTTAACATGTTATCTGTTGTATTGTAAGATTGCCGTCGAGCATGTGCCTTGGTTTTTCGACGGCCAAACATAGATCTTATTTACGTTTTAGTAGTTAGTAGCTTCGCTTTTACTGCCCGTAAGCCAAATTTTTCATTACTAAGCTTATCTAGTCACTGCGCCAAAAAAGAGTGCACGCGTCTCCCGTTCGAGGTTAAGATAAAGCATGTAAGTTGTGTCGAATCCCAATTTTTATCTCGGAAAGCGTTCGATTGAGCCGCTCGGTCAGTCCGTTAGCACAAGGGTTGTAGCGGGCGCATACTTAGTACAGAGTTATTGGTTGTTATAGAGGTAAAGTCTAAGAAATTGCTCGTCTAGCGTGACAGCCGAAACAGATGCCACTGAATTGTCAAATGTCAACTTCTGACTATTTACGGAGTCGTACAGCGCCTTCTCGTTTAGTTATCAATAATGTGAAGCACGAAATTCTCTTAGACTTTAAGTATCTTATACAATCAACATAGCTCTTTCCTTCGTTTCCCTGGTACACGTGCTGCGGCTATCTTAGCCTCCTTAAGGCCAAACCATACAAATGTAAAATCCCCAATTTGCTAACGAAATCTGAACCTATAGTGTAGGAAATAGAGTTGATTATGTTTTGTTTGTAAACCGAACGATACAAAACAAATGAAACTCTGTTCTAATTGAAATTGATTTAAATTTTATAGAACTGAATAAGTACCATAGGTAGGACCTTGATTGAGCCTTAGGAGGAGAGATCAATTTATGGGACGCAGTTTATGTGACAGAACGAGGTAACAATACTGCTTACGCCTTCTACACTCTATAGCCTGTTCTTTTATTCCGTAGACTAAAATGACAACCACAAATGTCAAACGCAGAAATAATGTGACCAGCTTAAAACAAATAGTGCTGATCTTTGATTTCGGTTTGTGAATAACCGATAAATATAAAATAATTGTAGATCCAAAATAAACAATTAATGAAATCTACTCACTACATGATAGGAAGTAAATAATAAATAAAATCTACTCACTACTAATCCACTCAAATATTTAAAAATTACATTATGAGCTTCGAGGTGCCTGTTAATCTTACAATAAAATCGCTTTTAAATATTAGAAATATTGTGTTTAGACCTGGATATAAACTTTCTAAATGTCTCAAAATGGTGTTATATGCCTATATAAGTAACTCCCAATTTTCGGTTAGTACCGGTTGTAGCACATCACTATTTATAAGACGTAAAAAACCAGCAACACATGAAATGTCATTTTAGTGTACGGGATAAAAAATAGACTATAGAGCATGAGTCCCATAGATCTAACTACGTTGGCCCAAAATCTGTACCGGTTAAAGGAAGATTTTTAAAACGCTTATCATTGTCTAATAACAAAATAAAACATCAGTATTTTCTGTTAACTGGTGGAGGATGAGAGCCTTATGTTTTATTTTGTCCTTATCGCGTGATAAACGTATCCATCATAGAACCTCGTTTTGTAACTGTTGTATGATATCGATATTAAGAAATTCGACATATTCATATTTTAACCTACGTCGTTTTTAAACCATAACGATCAAAAATAAATAAGTAAAACACTGTTATATTTCTATACCTAAGAAATGGAATATTTATCTGTTTTTATTCTGCATGATAGAAATTTATATTTCTTTGATTATTTTCATCTGTTAAACTGTTGGAAGTTTATTTTATAATAAACATAAAAACGTATCGACACGAAATCTTATCAATCATTATCATGTTTTATCTAGACAAAACATATTTATAGTTATATAAATATGAAATATGAATGTTTTAGTCATGTTAACTCGTGTTTTTTTTTGTTTCTGAGTCAGTCTTCAGCAGTCAAGTATAAACCGAATATTATTTTCTCAAGTTTTGTTATGTTTCATAAATAATAAATTATTATTTACCTAGTTAGTTGCAAACTTGAAGTCTGTGGCATGAAAGTATGGGCCAGCTACCAATATAGGTATATTTATATTTGTATATAAAATAATTGAGGGCTAGACGGGATTCACAACAATCAGTATCAACAGTATCATTGTTACAGACAAATACATTAACATAGAGATAATATTTATTGTATCCATACCTGCAAGGTAAACTATATATTGACAGCTTTGCAACAGATAAATGTGAAAGTAATATTTTGTCTGCCTATAGTAGAGTTTCCTTTATATTATTTTAGTTACTCGATATATTACCAAAAAAATCGGATGTCTACTTACAGTCAGTGTTGGTAGGAACTTGAGTCTCTTGAGTCTAAATTTGAAGAACTCGACTCGTTTTTGCGAGACTGTGCAAAAAAACTTCCTAGTCTTTTAAACCCCGAGTCTAGTCCTTTATTGGGTCTTTTTTAAGCGCTGCTGAAAGGACCCAAGCCTCCGAATAAAGTACCCAACCCAGAAGTTGAGTCCTTTGTAAGCCTAGAATAGGACGGGCGCGACAGTATCTCGCCCGCGAGAGACTACCCGTCTTTTTCTCACTGTATTAATTAAAGACGGACGAGTAGTTTATCTCGCACACTAGATACTATCGCGCCCGTCCTGTGCTAGACCCTTGTAACGTACTCAAGACAAAAGAGTCGATTCTCTAACTACCTAAATAAAACTCTAGTTTAGTTACATGAGTCTGAAAAACATCGAGTCTTAGAGAGGACTGAAAGGACTCGAGTCTTAACCGACACTACTATCGGTACGAGCTTAGTAAGTGCCTTGTCAAAGCAATATCTGACACCGTTAGAATAGTATCTATAATATAATTATATATAAAATTATAACCCAAAGATTCTGTTACGAAATTTTACTTAAATCCTAAATGTTTATCAACGAAAGACTAACTTGATGTTATCAATTAAAAAAATATATTATATCATTCCTGTAGTGTAATTTGTTTTGTTTAAATATAAATTTTAGATATTTTAAGGTTTGACAATTAAGATATTTGAATGTTATGAGTTTTATTTGCGAACATATATCATGTAGCTTTATATTATATAGTAAATTGGAGGTATACATGTATGTTAGCTTACTTGGTATTGTATGTTTTGTGTTGTCGTGCAATAATTGAACGTTTGCCATCGGTGCCTTGAATACGTTATTTTACAAGTTACTGCATTTCAGAAAATAACAGTTGAATGAAAAATCTTATATGCCCATAGATACTCTTAAAACTAGCATACGTATTATAAAAAAATATATATTAAAACTAAAAACTACAAAACACGATAGAGAGACCCCACACTAGCGTCTTTTGAGCGTCGGCGTCTAGTCAGTTCTATGGAAAATGGCGTCGCAGCGCAGTTGCGCCAACGTTGCGTTGAGCAGCAGCCGTAGAGTTGGCTAGCCGCCGACGCTCGGGAAACGCTAGTGTGGGGTGGCCCTGAGAGAGACCTCACACTAGTCGGCGTCTAGTTATCTCTATGGAAAATAGCGTCGCTGCACAGTTGCGCCAACGTTGCGTCGAGCAGCAGCCATAGGGTTGGCTAGACGCCGACGCTCGGCCAAATAAAAGTGCCAATTTGATAGACACTTGACGTTTGTGCTTCCACACTTTGTTATTGGAAAGTCTGTGCAGAACTTGGCCCGACTGTAACGTTTTTAATGTTCGCAACTTTGGGAACAAATCAAATTATTTTAAACAATTATTTTGTGTTTTATGTAGTCACACTATATACTTATAGTCGAGAAATCGGGACAGGTTCCACCGTGACGGGGTGACCTAGGGGTTCGTGGCGTTAGCTAAAAAACGCCGGTTCGAATCCGGCCTTCGCGACTGGAGGGCTTCGTCACTTTTTCAATAATATATGACATCTATTCAGTTTATGAACATAGATTTTATCATCAGAGAAAGTTCTTTTTAAAACACAAAGAGTAATTAATAAGATATTAGAAATGCAGTGCTTTAATAGCGTATTGAAAACCAAATTGTATTCCTGGCAATATAGGCATGCTGTTAAACATATCGTAGTAGTTTGGTTATGGCTGCAAACATTTTTACATATGTACTTGTTATTACTGTTTTTAAGCTGGTAGCATTGCCAAGGAACATGGACTTCTTAATGCGTTTAAAAAACACTAGTGAAATTGATCACTGAAAAAAGATATCAAAATATGATCTGATTTTGAAATTCAAGTCAAAGTTATAGGCAACGTTGCTAGTTGATATGGTACCTATACCATAAAATTATTGTTGTAGTTTTGTACAATCTGGTCAGATATAATGATTAAAACGTTACCATTAGCCCTTAAAAATTTGCATTATGATATTATCTAAATGATTTTTTTTCGCAAAGAGCATTTCCAAAGATTTAATTAAAACAATGCAAGTCAAGGGTATGTAATGGTAGCTACCATAAAAGGAGAATGTTAACTTTCGTTAAGTCTTGTTTTAAACATTATTGTTTGCATTGTTTGGAGTAAGATAACCATTTCTTTCCCTTAATTTTATTTTGAAGATGTTTCTTTGACTTTTGGTATTAGGAAGATGTTTTTTTCTTCGAGCAAACTTAAACAGTGGCAATGTTATATTTTTAAACGTGACTAAACGACAGTGAACTCTCCGATTTGGACTGATATGCGTTGTATACCATAGTTCGTTAACGCATCGTACGTGCCAAGTTTGTATAGTTGTTTGTTTTTATTCGATCTTAAATTTTTATTTCTCATTGGCTAGATTATATTCCAAAGTATCTTTAAATGCAAGTACGGAAGTGCATACCGTAGCCTGGTTTACTGTTATGCTTCTTTGTTACACCGAAATAGTTATTTTAGCTTAAGAAGTAGGTCTGTCGGCGTTTTTGTATACCAGCGGATTTTTATATCATTAAATTGTATGAAATTCAAATTAAATTGGCTTTTTTTATGTTGTGCTGAAGAATAGTGAATAAATGCACTTCCATACACCATTGAATGATACTTTATGTTAGTGATAATTGTTTGTTATATTTTAGTGTCGTTTTAAAGTGTTTCACTATTGTTCGGCACATTATATAAAACCCTGATTGCCTTTAATATTAATTGTTGAATTTGTTCCCACGTCGAAGATTGACCGAGATATGAGACAAGGTAAGATATCATGTGCCTTACAATTAGTGAATTACACTTATCTACACTAAAATTAAATACAATATTTAGTAAATTATACTATAGTTCTTAGGATTAGAAAGCACTTCGCAGAAGTAAGCATGCGGTTCCAAATCAGGCACATTATGTGTTAAAATAAATGGCTGTGACACACGGGCAGACAGACTTACAGACGGACATGACGAATCTATAAGTGTAAGGCCTGAGTGGACGCTCGAAGCGGAGCGTGCAGCGTGGCGTCGGGCTCACGTGCTGTGAGCAGCGTGCACTGCGGCCGCTCCTATACGTTTGCATTTGTTTAATATGTACGCCGCACGCCCCGCCCCGCTGCACGCACAACTCGAGCGTCCACTCAGGCCTTATACTAAGAGTACCGTTTTTTACCATTTTTGCTAAGGAACCCTAATAAGCAATGAGCTATAATCGTGTTAGTTGAAATTATAGTTGGTTCGCGTTTAGAATACAATAAAATCATCATTGTATGCCGGCCTAGCGGTGCTTGTAACCAATCAGAATTGTTCCCAATTTAAAAGTATGCCTTCAACTGGTCACTGTGAACTTGACTTTCTAATTAGAAAGGATTTAATTGGTTACGGGCGTGGCGGACAATAATTATTTTACTGCATACTTATTAACGCCAACCCGGTTATTATTATACCGCGTAAAATACGTTAAAAAATCGTCAATCTTCTGCGGAATTCTTTCTAGTGTTATGAACGGAATATAGTTTTAAAGGGAATGATTTATACTAACCGTTTAGAATCAGACTAGAGTCAAAGGAATTTAAAGCTTCCATGCAATAGATATATTTTAATCCATATTTCAACGTTAGCCATCCGCGGTAGCGCGATCCTACATTGATAAATTCTAATAAAATATAAGTGTAATGAACCCTAGAGCATGTTTTGACCCGTGTGTTGTGTTTAGGCCACCCAACGTGCCTGCAGTTCACGGTGAACATGATCGTGTCGGTGCGCAAGTACCGCTGGCAGTGCATCGAGTGCAAGTGCTGCTCCGTGTGCGGTACCAGCGACAACGACGTGAGTGCACTTACCTATTGTCGGCACCCAGCGATTGGCACCTTCAACCATATTTAACCCTTTGAACGCTTTATGTCGTAAACACAAACATCACCCCAACGCCGGGCGCAAGGGAGCTAATGTAATTCTTACTCGAAAGTGTGAAGGTTAGTTTGACAGCGTCCGCCATAACACCTATAGTTGTCCAAGGCGCTGTAACGATGGACGACTAGGTGTTCTTGGCGTTCAAATGGTTAATAAATAAGTGACTTTACTGTAAAAATAGGTTCCACTAGGAAATATACGAAAATCTTACAGAAATTGCAATTGAATTGGTTGTAAAAATAACCCAAGACACTTGTTTCGTCAAATTTTAGATTTCTGGCCCAGAGAATTTTAAAATAGGGCAAAATTTGTTAAGGTAATATGACGAACACGAATCAAAATGTTATTAATACGCCTTAATGGGTTCGATCATGTTTAATGCTCGAGTTCTAATGACTGTTCCCGAAAAAGGAAGAAGGGTCGAAAATTGTCCCAAAACGCGTTATAAATGGTCAATTTGTTCGGTTATAGGACCAGCTGCTGTTCTGCGACGACTGCGACCGCGGCTACCACATGTACTGCCTCGTGCCGCCTCTCGAGAACCCGCCGGAGGGCTCCTGGTCGTGTGCGCTCTGCATCAAGGAGTTCCACACCAAGTGAACAGGTACTTTACATACCAACCTGAGTACTGGAGTACTGTACATGGCGACCCTGCCAACCACATACGGAGTGTTTGTCCCTTACCCAAATACAGGGCATCTTGAAAAGAAATTGTCTCTCCCTCTAAGACATCTGTTTGTATTGTATGTTCGATATATGACATGATATTTATGACAGCCATTTTTGTTTTCCCAATTTTTTATTATGACCTATCTATCTCGGAAACTATGGCTAAGTTTTGTAAAACATCTCACTCTGCATCAAGGAGTTCCACGCCAAGTGAACAGGCAGGCCCTACACTACATGACAATCATATGGGTGTACCGTGACAGATACAGATGGAAATAATTACTTCCTATGTGTATAATGTGTAATCCTGGGACACAGAATGGAAAAAAGATAACCGTAGCCACAGATGTGTCGTTAATAATCATGTAATCAATACTTGAAAATGAAAGCATTTATTTCGGTAATAATAACAATTACTTTCGGTTAGTAAGAACAGCGGGTCTCTATTGTTTCCCATAAAGTTTTAAGTCATAATATATTGTTTGTCCGCATTTTCGTTAGCCATAGTTTGGTTTTTCTCAGAAACGCGTAACTTTTCAGTCATAATATATTGTATATATTGTTTGCCATAAAACAAACCTAACCTAACTCTATAGGATAACCTAAGGGAATTCCTGAAAAGTTAACGGTTTCAGAGTTATGACTAATAATATGACTATCGTTACATTATGTCTTTCAATAATTATGCCAAACAAAGGGATCCCCTGAAGCTCGAACTTAAAAAGTATAAACCATATACCAACAATAACGTCCTAAACTATCTTTAGAGCGTTTTGGGGTCAAATGTAAGCCCGCTACAGTTTTTTTACAAATAAAATAAAAGCCTTTAAGGCTTGCTATCCATTATACGTATTACATTAACTTATTGTTTTAATTTCCAGGTTAAAAGTACGCTGAATTTGGCTCGAGGTACTTCAGCAGTTGCTGTAACATTATACTAAGTTATACGTTGCCATAGGTTATAGGCGGGTGTGGGCGGACATTCAAATACAAATCAAGAAAATAGGGAATATTACGCATAACTCTGGGGGCGCCACTACCACAAACTGTAGCCGACCGCCTTGATGCATCAATGTTATATTTATTCGTAGCATATAATCTGTGAAAACTTGTCAAACAACTGTCTATGGCATAATATGTATAAGTTATTCTATGGTTTACGATTTGTGCTAGTGCTGCGCTCTGGCGGCAGAACATTGCAGTAATACTGCCTATTATTACCGTTTTGAAAATAAAACTTGAGTAAGGAAGTTGTGTTTGATGAAATTTCTAAGTCGTTTGAATCATGTCTGTGTCATAAAGGAAATGCAAAAAGCTGTAGCCCCAAATCGTGGCATGACTATATCGTACAGTCACGTCTGAAAACATCGACACAATCGAAGTGCCAAAAATGTGTATACACGACCTTATGGCCCATATATTAGGGTAGTGTGTAGATATTTTTGGCACTTTGTCCGTATCGATATTTTCAGACGTGACCGTACGTCAGAACTTAAGTAACTTTTGACCACGCTCTTTATCTTTTTATAATAAGTAGCAAACAAATCAATCCGTTTTGTGACGCGGGTATCAACAGATTTAAGAAAGGATTATATGCTATTCTATCGGACCTATATTGTGTTTTTAACCTTTTAACCGCTTAGAATGTTTAATCGAGCGTGCTTGTGTCGCCGGTACGAAGTTACACGAAGTTGTGTCTTATTTATCAGACTGCGGCGAAATGACCTGGATTTTGTATGTCTTATTGGACTATGGCGGTTAAAAGGTAAAAAATTGAGTAGTATCAGGTAAAAATCGTAAATGTCCTTTCAATACTTCAAATTGTATTTGGCAGTTTTCGATGATCATCAGTGATTTTTCGGGTCTGAAATTATGAAACAATCTTTATAAAAACTTCTGTTTGAAGAAGACTTGTATACCAATTAAATAAATATCATGGAACACAATTTTTTTTACACAATTTGTCTAAATCAAAAAATAGAAGGTAAATAAATTTGGATCACAGTACAGCTAAAAATAATTGCTACATAAGTTAGTTTTAGTTAAATGGCACTAAGTGCGGATTGTAGACTTAAAATATATGTTAAATATAATGTAAAGTTACGCTCACACTCGCCCATGTCATAGATATATAACTATAATAGACGTAAGGAAATTACTATACATGGACAATATTTTGTACGTAGAAGTATCTGGTTTCCATGAAGCAAGCCGTGCACTTTTCAAGACAGGTAACATTCGTTCTCTAGATTTTTTTTAGTAACGTTTTCTAGAATTTTAGTGCATTGAAGATTCTTTAATTTTTGACAGTATTTTTTTTTTATTAAATGTTACTCATAGGTTTGAGTATATACAAGATGAAAAGCGTGAGGAAACGGAATAAAATTAACCACGTATTCCTGTGGTCATAAGAAGGAAAAATCTTATACAAATTAATAATTCCCCAAAGTAATTCCCCAAAAAAAAGTGTTTTTTTTTTTACTTTGTGTATGTGTTACATAAAAAGTACATGTTCTTGGAAAAATTATGGATTCATATGAATTGGTACATTTTTTTCGTAAAAACTAGTCTATTCAAAGTGTTCCTTGTCACTTTGATATCTGTCAATATATTTTTGTCTCTAAATACGATCCGGAATACACTGTTAAAATCTTTCCGTTTCCTCGCGGGCACCGTGTATTTTTTTTTGTAAGTAAAGTGTGGTTTTAATAGAACCTTTATTTTCAAACATCTATTATAGTTGTTGTCTATGCTAATGTGTAATAAATCTTATGTACTCAGTCTCGAAGTTTCTACCTCCACCGGTGCTTGCTTTAGCTATTTAGAACCGGCGAAACTACTACGCACTTGAGGTGTATTTTTCCAAACAAAAGTAAAATATCCTACCATCTAGACAAGGAGCTCACACTTTTTTAAAGAACGCTAGTGCAAATCCACTATTTTGTTTTTAAACCCTTTTTCAGGCATTCTTTTTTATCAACCACTTACGCGCTAATAGAATTTCAACTTTATTATTCCGATTTAAGGTTCAAATTGTAGATTGTTGCGGCCTGGAAAATGAGTAAACTATTTTTTTGTCAAATTTAAACTGTCATGAATCAAAAACAAAATTAAGCCAAAAAAATAAGCTTTAACTCGAGTAATTTTAGTCACTTGCGCGACATGTTTCGGAGAGCCTAGCAGACTAAGCACGGTCGAATTTCTATCGCCTGTCACGTTCTAACAAGTATGTAAGTGCGATAGTGACAGGTGCAACCATGCTGCCACCGCACCGTAGGTCTATATTACGTGTTAAACCGAATTTTTTGGCTTATTTTTTTATTATCAAACCTGCTCACGAAATTTCACAAAAAGCGCGACCTGTAGAGGAACACCGCCGGACATACTATTTTTTTAACTTTCGAATGGTAGCATAGTTTTGGAAAAATACCTCTCGTATCTTTCACAAGTATTCAAAGCACAAAATATGTAAATACGAAAAATCGACACCTTACACATATAATAGATATGATGCAATGTTTATTCTGTTTATGTCTGCGATAACTATGAGAAATCTATCAAGCACACGTTACAGTAGAGACTACTCTATTTTATTACTCTAGTATTTAATGCATTTCCATACTCTATGACAGGGATTCCCAACCTTTTTAGGCTTCCGTATTTTAACCTTTAGTCAAAAACATAATGGGGCATGAAGCCCCCATTTCCGTTTATAAAAAATCTAAGAACTCTATTCCTAAGGTCATGTGAGGTAAGTTAGTAAGTAAATATTCTTTATTGCACAAACAATTATACATTTTACATGCACGTAAAACTACCAATACATTTTAAAGGAAAATAAAACCAGGCAACAACAGGCGGTCTTATCGCTAAAAAGAGATCTCTATTATTAAGCGAGTAATTATTATTATTGGGGTGTTACGGGCCTTTGAGCGCCACGTCGACCAAGCACTGATCTATTGTGACGGCCCTTTAAAGTTCATCACTAATGCCCGTGGAATCCAGGAAGTTCCAGATTCTTTGGGCCGTAGTCTTCATGTGGGGTAAGAGAAAACGGGGCAAGAGTAGAGAGGATTTACTACAATGTTTCTATGCCATAATGTTACTTGAATTACAAGAATAATAAAAATAATAATTGCCCCGCTGGTTGGGAACCCCTGGTCTGAATATAATAAGTTGAAATATCTCTATGTACGCCGGTTCAGTACTTACAACATAATTTATTTGCTTTAAGGCTGATTTGTCAACACCTAATATTATCTGGTAGATGAGCATTTTCAGAAAAATTGGTACCATTTACTTTTTTCGAAAAACTAACATTGCTTGGGTTATTTTGACTCGGAATCACTAGCACTATTGATTTAAACAATACAAAATATTCCCTAGTTTTTCATACAAATTTTTGGTGTCAGTTTTATGACGGTTCATATAAAATGTATTGGAAAATGAGTCCTCGTGATTTTGAGAACATATAACCCAATATTAGATGGTTTTTCGAAAAAAAAACAGGCTGGGCAACACAGAGCAAACACACGCGCGAGGCAATTTCGTCACGCACAAAACAGCCAGTGTAGACGTCTACACTGTCCGTTTTGTGCGCTAGGAAATTGCCTCGCGTGTATGCTCGCTCAGTGTGGACCCGGCTAACATTACACTTTTTTCTGAAAATGCTCAAATATAAACCAGTTTTAAAGTGCGCGTTCCCACATATCGAATTTATCGTGGTGTGCGTTGCAAGAATATAATTTATTGGCATTTGATCGTAAGCGGGCATTTTAAAAATGGTTTATCTCTATTTGCAGATCTATTCTGATATAAAAACAAGGAGAGATAATATTATTTGCTATAGCAGCAATCAAACCTTACCATACTGTGTGTATTTGCTAAATAATACTGGCATACTGAAATTCACTGTAAATCACATGCATTCCACTTCATATAGCTGTATCATTCTGTAAGCAATTTATCTACATGGGTGTGGAGCTCAAAAATATCTACACATTGAACTTTTGCCATGGAATAAAATGTATGTTTTAAGTGGTTTGTTCGCTATGAAAGGGGATGATATTGTAGATATTTATGAGTGAATGTAGATTTGCTTCTATTTTCATGCGTTATCATTAAAATTGCCAAAAGCGGTAAGATTTAAATAATACATATTCACGTTAAGGTTTAGACTAACATTTGAAGGTTGTTTTCCCATTTTTTAACGCTACTTAACGTAATCCGTAATATAATGTACTCGAAAATAACAGTGAAATTAAATACTAAGGTTTTTCCGAATTTGTGACGTTCCTAAACAAAAGGTTTTCGGTTTATTTATACAAATCGGCGATTCCTAACTGCATTTTTCTGCTTGTTTGTCGTCTGACTACAAACTAGGGTACCTTTTAGTTGGGAACGACACAAATGTTTCCTGCTTGCCTTCAGCTCTCTGTAAGCCATTGAGATTGTGATAGTATGGGAAAACTGCCGGCAGTCGATAGGATTATGGCCTCTATTGTGTTTGGAATAAGTCCCATTTTAGTAACAGATACGCGCGACAAAAAAAAAAATCTTTCAGCTGGCTTTTTTTACTAAACCTATTTACGGTGTAATAATAGTAGTTTGTGACTGCTACATAACGAAAGACATTAAAATACGAGTGTGGGTAAATGAAACGAAGGAAATTAGTTTCATAAAAGGATCACACGAGTATTTTAATGCCTAATTATTTTACAGTTACATACACTGCTTTATCTGCATCAATATCATTAGGTTCAACAAAACAAATTAATAATATACTTACAAACGAACTAGAAGAAAGAACAAACTAAGAGGAAACGTCAAATGGTGTTAAATTAATTTTTTTTCACGTTTGTCACGAGTCCGTAGTTTTTTTTTATTCAGAGCGTAAACTAGAATCGGGGGTCGACTGCTACATCGATATCAAGTCATGCGAGATTCGTCAAAATTGTTTGTCATTCGTCACTGTCACACACATCATCTCGACTGATATTAAAATAGAAGTCAAATGAAATTCTTTTGTTTCTCAGGGATGTTCTAAATTTGAATGTAATTGCCATATGGCCGTCGGCGCCGACTCTAGTTTGTCTCTGAATTATAAACTACGGATGTGTGACATGCGTGAACAATTTCATTTACCGCCATTTGACGTTTTGCTTATCTTTTAATTTATGGAAGGTGGAGGTAAGGAAAGAAATCTCCATATACCAAAAAGTGTCATCAAAAAACCTTAAATAGGTGGTGCTACGATACCTAGAGTACTTGAACAAAAAATTAAATCATAGACAGCGCACTTCACTCCGTCAATAACGCCGAGGTTCTTAGCTACTCTAGCGCTACTGTGGAGATATTTGGAACTATTATTTATAGCTGACAGCTGGACACTTGCAACAGTTCTACCATAAGAGATGTCACTCCTCTTAATTCCACACTCCATATTTTAATTTGTGTGTATATTAAAAATTAGTTCGTTTTGTTATGGATGTAGATAAAGCAGTGTATGTAACTGTACATAATTAGGCATTAAAATACTTGTGTGATCCTTTTATGAAACTCATTTTGATTCGTTTCATAAACCCACATTATATCAATGCCTTTCATTATGTAGCAGTCATTTAAACTACTATTATGTTATGAACGTACTATTATGATAGAAATTATAGAATTGTGTATCAAACAATGATACCCTAATACTGCCGAAATGTTGCGTATTTATTACTTAAATGGAACTATCAATGTCTTTTCTGATATTTTATCGATCTTAAAACACTTAATAAATATACAGGGAACAATAGAAATCACAAAGCATTTTGTAATCGCGGTTTAAAATATAACTGAAAACTACAATTTATTTAGTACATTTAATGTTGCCATGAACGAAATAACATCAGTATTAAATAAGTTGCTATCGTTGTCTAAAAAGTGTGTTAAAGAGGTTACACGTTGATTCTATTTGTAAATAAATAATATAGATTAGCATTAAATACTTTACGCACATGTGTGACGAAATAAATAGTATATTACCAAAGAGAATTTGAAATAGAGGTGTAGCCACGTAAATTTACTGCCATCTTTCGACACATAATTAAAACTTTTAGAACGCCATTTGACTTTGATCCTTTCAGTTTACTAATATGTGTTAAATTTGTTAAATATCAAAAAGTGGCGCCATGTAATAGATCAAGGCCAAAGGTTTCCAGCATCGTTTCGAGCGATGGCGCCATAACCTTTTGTAGTGCCCGGTAAGATGGCGCTACTTATTGATATTTAACAAATGGAACAAATCAGTGAAAGAATAAGGATCAAAGTCAAATGGCGTTCTAAAAGTTTTAACCCTTTACCAGGCTAAGGGATATATATTTCCCACATGCGGCTCTTCAAACATGTGTTCTATTTTCGATGAGTAAGACTGACATTTGATTGTCATTTTTGAACTGTCAGCCTGGTAAAGGGTTAAACATGTGTCGAAAGATGGCAGTAAATTTACGTCGCTACAAAGTTTTCTTTAACAATACACCTCTATTTCAAACTCTCTTTGATATTACATAACTAGGACAGTAACACCAATCAATATCTGAGACATTCTTATTTACTGTCCAAGATGTGCATTTTATTTTTCAGTTCGACGGAGCTGGAAATCGGCAACTTCGTTTAGTGCAGCGGGCCGAAAGTAGACGCGAACCGAAAAATTATTTCGCAATTTCCTATTATTCCTAAAAAAAACTTGATAAAACATTGTAGCATATTTTTTACACATAAGATACAATATTAGAATGGCGCAGCAAGCGGTTTAGAGTGATTTAACCTTTTGAACGCCTTTGACAACTATAGATGTTATGGCGGACGCTGTCAAAGTAACCTTCACACTTTCAAGTAAGGTTTTAGCTCGCTGTAGCGAGGCGTGTAAGGCCGGTTGTAGATGTCCGGTGTTTTCGCCGGACAATTGTCCGGGTTAGGCGACGATGTCTGGTTTTCTTGAGTGTAGCTGTCGGTAGCCATGTACAAAACCGGACGTAGTCGCTTAACGCCTAAGTGATGTTTTTGTTTATGATGTAAAGCGTTCCACTAGAAGTGAAATATTCTAATATTACCTAAATACATGATCGATAAAAATACAGAAAATGATGCACTAGGCCTATAAATAGATTATACGTAACACTGGTAAGGACTGTGATCAGACGGGGGTTGTGATGGTATATATGTGGGTTTACACCATTTTTTAATGCTTTTTATATTTTTTAAGTCTGTAGCGTAGTGTCATCAATCCGAATTTTGCTTTGTACGTTTGTACCGAACAATTTCCAGGTTTGGTTATACGAATTTTTAAAAACGTATCGATCAGTGGTCGAATATAAAAATTAAGCTGTCAAACATTAAGACGTTTACCTAACCAAATAACCTTCATAACTTGAGATAGTGGCGCGAAATGTTGCAAAGATTTTAGAGAATTTAGTTGGAAGTGAAAGACCTGATCCAGGGCGTCCGCTAGCTGGCGCGGTTACACGTAGCGGGTGAGCGGGTTAACGAAAAATAGTATGAGCGGCGCTAACTGGCGCGGACGCGTGTGACGAATTATACCCACACGTGTAAACGCTAGCGCCCGACGCCCTTATACCTAAATCTACAGATATTTATGGACGGCATCGCTGTTTTATCTATGGAGTTGCTTACGCCTTAAGCTGTGGTGTCCGTTTACCATATATTGCTACTATTGTGTTTTTAAACATTCGTATAATCATGCCCTTATATTCCTGCCAGCTTAAGTCTTCTATTCTTATAAATCGGTGTTATAACCACCTAAGTCTCAAAATTTAAAAAAAGACAAAAAAGCAAAATTCAACTTTATTTTTACATTACATTTGATTCAATTTGCGTTGTAATGTTTGGGACTTAGGAGGGTGAATGTAGCAAGTGTTGAACTCAACGCGAGCGAAATATTTTTGTAAGTAAGTAGTGTAAATAGTCACGTCGTAATCATCGAATATGTAAATTGGTCATTTTCACATGCGTGTGTTTCATGGGTGCGTTAATATAAATTATGAAATAAGCAATGAAAATTAATTCAATGCCATTCTTTAAAAAAAAATCTTTCTCCAGTCAGTTCATATGGTTTCGTCGAAGCCAATATTGTTGATGGCTAAATATTGGTAAACTTTGGAATTTAAATATAAAATCTTCAGTTGTGGTAAATATTAATTCATCTCAAGTATCCGCTTATTTCACGCGCCGATGAAACAGATATTTCGAGAACTCGCCTCGTACGACCTAGTATAATTGTGACTCGGTAACTAATATTGCATGAGTAAAGTGCACAAGAAATAAAAATTAATTACAATTGGAATTAATTGTTAACTATGGATATCAATGTTATTTTAAAGATACTAAAGATTAAAAGTAATTGATAGTAACCAATGATGGACATCAACTTATTAGGGTTATGCATACGCCATATTGCGGAATTTCACTGAAACTAAATTTTTCATACTAAACTGAACTGTCACCCTATACATGAGAACATCAGCGCCCTCTCGACAATGATCATATATTTCTGGTCGAGCTTTAACATTCTATTTATTAGGGAGTCCGCTAGCTGGCGCAGTTGCACGGAGCGAGTAAACGAAAAATAGTATCAGCAACGCTAACTAGCATGAACGAATGCGAGTGCGACGGATTTTACCTGCAATGGCACCCGCGTGCGCTCGCCCGCTCCGTGCACCCGCGCCAGCTAGCGGACGCCCTCACCGTACCTAATCTTTGAATTTAGAATGAACTGTCCATTACTGGTTCCACCGCCCTAGAGGTTACAAATGATACAATATACTGGGTCTCGGTGGTATAGCAGCATCATCAAATTGTCATAGCGTTTTTCCAGTTGTTCTTTATAACAATTATAACTTGTTAGGTTTACTTAAATTTAAGGTCTACATTATGTGTCATACTAAGTGTGGTGACGTAACGAATAAAAGGAAATTATGTATGCGAGTGTTTTATTTTAGCGAAACCTTGATTAGTTCATACAGTTTTAACGAAATTAATCCCTTTTTACTGTTAATGACGCCCCAACGAAACAACATTCAGGTAAATAGTATTAGGTACACGTCAAGAAACTCGAGAAATATTAGACAAAATTCTGCTAAGTCCTTATCTACGTCTAAACTTAAAGAACATTTAATGAATCTTGGTATTTTACGTGTTGCGTATTTTTGGGACCGTCGACCGGGGCTTGGGAGTCAAAAGGTGAAGAATTTAAGGTATTAAAGAATTTAATTATGAATGTACGGGATATTGAATCCCTACAAATATTAATATATAGTCTATAGACTATAAAAGTTTTTTTATTAACACAATTAAGATGAAGAGACAGCACCTGACCACCATACACATGCACGGTGAAGGTTAGTGTAGAGAAATGTGTAGGTAAGGTACCTAACAATAAAAATGCATTTTATGATGGATCTATATATATTTATCGGAACAATTCACTACTTTGTATGATATGAAACCAAACAACTTTTGGCATTAAACATCGAGACATGTCTAATTTCTAACATTGCACGTTCTAATTTGACTAAATCTATCTAAAATACTAAAAGTAACACTACGACATCAACAGATTTATATAAAAATCAACAGAAAGTAGGTAACAATTTCAAAGTACCACTTCCAAGGAAAAATATTATTATGAAGTGGCACTTTCTATAAAAAAAAGTAACAAAATTATAATAATTACAATAGTACTAAAGATTTTATATAAAATAGTTCTGATAATAATTTGTATTAAAAATCTTTCAGATCTCAATAAAATAATAGGTAACACAGGTAAACTGCAGTGTAATTATTATAAAATAAATGTTATTTGTATATGTAATAGCAATATGGGTCGTAATATTTAAAGTTGTACTATTATGCACTACACTTTTTCAAATTTGGGATTTTTATCAATGATACCTATATATTATATAACTATAGATTGATTATACTACTCTGTACATAAGGAGTACAAATAAAACTTCGATATTTATTTCATTACCTACGAATGAACCGTTTTTGTTGATTAATTTTCGCACACCATTCATCTTTGTCATAGTCACATTAAACTAATTTTACTATTTAAACACACGTGTTTTTTTTAGCCACTCGCGCGACCTGTGGAGACCCAAGGTCGCTTTTCTCACGCACTACAGTACGAGCAGCGTTCACGACCGCCGGGCTTCGCTTGCAGTTGCGAGCCGCTGCGCGCGCGCTGAGAGAAGCAGTTGGACGAGGTCTTGCGCTGTCGTTGTACGCAGGCATAGTGGTGTGTTTGGATTTGGGCCACCTAACACTTTAAGCCACAAACAACACGAACTCACAACATGAAAAATGTCGTGCGAGTTACTAAAATAACGCGAGTTTAAACCGTAAAATGAGTTTAATGATAGTATGTCTCACGATAGTTTAAATTCAATTTGTAATACTCGCTTGTCTCTTTCGGTGTGCGAGATCTCGTTAGCACGTGCACATTTCTGGCTTGCCAAGGCGCACAATATACAATCAATGTACAATTTGTACAATAAGGTAAGCGCTTAAATTCTGGAACGCCTATCTATAACGTATCTGGAGACATAATATCATTGATTTTTGTTATTTCTACTTATAATCACGAACTCTTTCAATCCTAACAAAAGGAAATAATGAGTGCAGTGTACCTACAACTTTAAATAAAAAGACTAATATAAATTAATTTGTTTTGCCATGTTTGAATTAAGTACCTAGGAAATCCTAATGAGCCTATCTTTCAGTGAGTTTCTTTAAAAAACAAGATGTAGGCTATATCTACATAAATAAACTTTTCAAGAATCTTATATAGGTCGATTAAGGTGAAAATAGGACATAAGGCCTCAATAGTTTTTACAAAGGTAATTTATGCATGGATACAAATTATATGATGAATTTTATGTTATATTTTGTATTGTTATTGTATGAACAACGATATGCGAAAAGTACTATACTCATAATAAATATATATTATGTCAAATAACGCTGTGAAACAGTGGGCCTCTAAGTGAAAATCGAAATTTCGATATCTGCTTCTTTATCGCACGAATATGGAAGAATAACAGAGTCAGATAGCGAAATTTAGATTTTCTATTTTCGTGGTAGGTCCTCAGAGCTGTGCCATAACGCGAGGTAGCTGGACCGTGCTAGGTGCGGTTCCCATTGGTGAACGCATTCCTATCGGCTTCCCTATAGCACTTAACTTACCTAATTCGGTAACTAGCAACAGAGACGCAGTTACTTTTGACACGGTAGAGTAGAGATATCTGCATCACACTTGCATATACGTATTGCTGGGTCCCTGTCGTCAATTACTGCATTAAGTAAGATGTGTTAAGCGTTAAACGCATAAGCATTGTTAAACATATTTTTTTATCGTGCAACGCTCCTACCATCAGCCTCGGCTAGTGCTAAAGCGCTTTACACATTAGGTCTATTGAAAAAAAAAAAAATTATGAAAAACTGAGCCTTACAAATCCGAACTTTCTTGGGGTCATACTCAGACCCGTGAGCATTCTCCACCCTACCATTAAAAAAGATGTCTCAAAATGTCCGTTCCATTACATCACTTTTTAGTGTGGATTTTTTTCACTTGTACTTGTACGTGACGTAGGTAAACTAAAATTTCCATACAATTTTTTTGCAGAATTAAAATGATTCTGAGTTCGATGAACCCAAAAAGAATAGGATCTGTGAGATGGTTTTCAATAAAAAAATTTAAACGCTCAACCGCTATTAATACCTACCTAAAGTGGCCTACTAATTACCAGTTCTCCGGACGATATCGGCCTGTCGGTTATTCGCGATTATCAGCTTTTGCGAATAACTGACAGGCCTATACCTTCCGGCGAACTGGTAATCAGTGGGCTCCTTAAGAGTCTGGACTGCGATAAGTAGAATCATTTCTTTAGGATCCTACTTAGGATGCCAGTTAGGACAACTGAATTAAATAAGGCGTGTGAAGTATTTCTTTCAGCGACTTTGAGGCCAACCGTATTTGTCTCATTGTCATCAATAGTAGAACAACAAAATACATACACATAAAAATGACGTTATAATAAGAAACATTTAACAGAAGTAAAATAATTCATTTAAAATAATATGTGGTCATGATAGCTTCCAACGTCATGGTTTAAAACTTAAAAACAACAACTACTGACCAATACTTAAAAATCAATTCTTTCGAAAATGTTCATATATAAAACCATATATGCAATATTGCTTTTTAGAACTGATTGTAATTTTAACGATTTTGAATGTAACTAACAACAACTACTGTCTAATACAAAACATAATACATATAATGATAACAAATGAAAATTATTCGATCTTAAAATTTCATATTAATATCATTTTTATATTAATTTAAGTCATTAAATAAAGTTATTTTAACGTTTTTTACAAACTTTCTCACGTAACGTTTATTAACGCCATATAATAACGATTTATTATTGTGTCTAAACTTTAGTTATTATAACTATCACAATAATTTGTGACGTACTTAAATAAATACAATACTATTTTACAAAATTGGAAGACATTGAAGATTATGTTGTTTATATTTAACTTCTAAATTAGATATTATGCCTAGTAAATTAAATTTAATTAATGGCTAATATGATTTAGGATTGTTTTATGGAAATCTTTTATGTGTTGATGATTATTCCTGTATTAGCATCAGGGCGATCTAAAAAGTATAAGATAAATCGTTTTCTTTACAAAAAATAGTAAAAACAGTCAACACGATAAAGGAAATAACTATCTAATTTCTAAACTACACAAGCCAAATACATATAACAGTTTCTAGCTCATCATGAACATGATAAGCCCAATCAGTATTTTGGCAAGACAACACCTGTACTTTACCATAAATAACGAAGTCAAATCTGGCTTGGCAGGCTCAAGATGTAAACGCCACTTGAGCATATTGCGATTCTTAGTCTAATGAGCAATGTTCACTTAAAACAACACATAGTCTAAGTCTTATGTTTTGAAGATTCAAAATCGTTTTAAAATGGACTTAACCAAGTATTACATGCAACTTTAATCCTTTTATTTATACAGTGAGAAAATGCTCAAGTAGGTGAAAAATCTTAAAAGTATGGCCTATTAACTAAATTCTCGATTTATTTAGCTATTTCTAATTGAGCGTTGTCTTAAACTAAAAGTCTAGTGTATAATAGATATTATTTTGATAACATATTTATTTGGTTTATTTTCTACAAAAATAATTAACAAACAGCACCGTTTATATATCACTGCGTTTCGTTGTTTTTAGATTAGGATATTATACAGAATACAAAATAATATGTTAAAAATATTTGAAGAGTGAGAGGAACTACGCAAAGAGTTTAATAGATTATTACAAAAGATTCATAAATAAGATATGTACTTACTTATAACATTGTTATAGACTTGCACGATTTACTTTTTAATGTAAATCGTTATATCTGCATAAGTTAAAAAATATTTGTAAAAAATCTTGCATACTGGTACACTGCCTAGGGTTTGCACGACAGATCTGAAATGTATGAAAAGATCCGCAAATTCGGATCCAGATAATTTCATACATTTCGGATCCGGATTGCAAACCCTAGTCCCAACAAATGGTTATAAAAAATAACAACAGATATAGATTTTTTGCGAAATAACATTGAAAAAAAATGCTAAAACGTAACGTATAGCTTATTTATAAATAAAATATATTTTTAAATAAAAATAATATCATAATGATATAATTATTTGTCTCAAAATATCACTACTATACTTGAGCCATTAAACTATTATTTTGTTAGAAATTGATGGCAAGTGATGTTTTACTTTCTGTTGCATAAATATCTTAAAATACAATTTTCAAAAACATTTAAAACTAAGCATCGCTGTCAACATATTAAAACAACACGCGTGCTTGTAACGTTAAAAAAAAAAATAATTTGATAAACATCATCAAATAGACTATCGAAATGTTTAAAAAATAAACTTCATTATTTTTTTGTTGTGTTGTGATTGCTACGGTCTATAGGTCTAATTAGTTTTGAGCCAACAAGATGCTTGACTAATTGACCATGTATATGGGCCATTCCGGACACGCCGCGGGAGGGGGGATGGGGAGGGGGGACCCGCCTCCAACTGACACCACATCCGGCATCTGTAAAACAATTAAACATAGGATTTAATTTCCTTTAGTCTCTTTCGAAATTGATTTTTTATAGTTAGCTATGAAAAAATAAAATAAAAAATAATGCAATAGCTAAAAGTAATAATTTTTCATGTGATTGAAACTGGGCTTGGCTACGGTAACTGCTTACTCTCAAGAAGGCTGCATGGTTTAATTTAATGCAACCGACTTGGTATAAAATAAAATATCAGCAGCTGGTTGATTTTTCGCTCACCGTTCGTGCGCTTGCAAAACTCCGAGTGTCGAGTATACTTATATTGCTTGGCAAAGTTACACACACACAACACACAGTAACAGGAGTGGTCATTTCTTCATACAAACGTACTCGACTGTTTCCTCTCCGTGGTTTTTGAAGCTAGTGCAATGATTTTTTACACAAATTATTATTATTAATATTTGTGTCGGACTGTTTTGCTCTTTTTGATATTTTTGTTTCTTATGGCGCTAGTGCACTTCAAAACCTAGGCCGCAAATAGAATCATGGTATTCAAAACTGAAATCAATTAGCCTAAAAAGCAAACAAGTCCGACACAGATAATTTCATTACCATTTGGTTTTCAAAATTTCATTACATTTGCTGGTTTAATTTTGGAGGAAAAACATCGTTTTTATGAGATATTTATCCTCCTGTATCCTCTTAACTTAAGGTACATATTTAGATTGGATGCGAATCCGCACGCCGCCACGGAATGTGAGCGAAACCGCGTTATGAACATACGAGTATATAGGCTTATCCCGATCGCAGCGTGCAGTTTCGGATTGATTTTGATATAAAATAGGTACAAGAACTCGTACAAGTGTTCGTTACCATAGTCTGCGGATGGTGAGGCGGGTGGTAGTAATGTGCGGGCGACACAGGCGGCGTGGGGTACCCCCAGTAGACCAGCGGCGGCGGCAGCGTCGGGCCCATGGTCGGGTAGTAATATGTGAGTGGCCCTGTGCATAAACCTTTATTCAGCATGCTTATATGTATGTCATATCATATAACGCCATATTTAAGTTTATAGGATGTGAAACTATAAGAATTCAATATGATTTAAGTTTCATAATCATCAGACTATATGTATATAAGCCACTTCTAAATAAATGCTTGTTGTTTTTTTTTTTTTTTTTAACTGAACTAATTAGGATTGTAGGTTTTGAGACACATCCTCCGGTTTGTTATATACTAAACTTACTACAGCACTAAGTTATATACTAAATTATTTTAATTACTCTCTATAATATAATGGCCTACTAGTGTAGGCCATTAATATTATGAACATAGCTAGGTTTAGTCGTAAAAATATTCATATTATATTACAAATAACTAATAGCATTTCAAGGAAATAGATGAGCACTCAATGCTACTCAAACGAAAACTTGACACTTCTGAATGCGCGTGTAAATTACATGACTTCGCAATGGTCTAAGGTACTAACAACGTAATAACATATTTATTGAAATATTCTAAGTACCTCAGGGCCTTGGTTCATGGTTTATGATTAATAAATTCGGAAAAATATTAGAATATATTTTATAATGATTCTAAAGTTATATTTTATGTTTGCGATTACCAATGGAGACGGATCATATAATATTTCGAGTAACCATTGAAGTAAATAAACGGTACACAGAAATCATGCAGTTTTGTTAGTCACGCAATAACTACTAGGTACTATATTTAGAATGTATGATGTAATTATATCAATTTTCAGATTTCATGTTAATATTTTAGTATAATTATATAATATGTCAAATGCTATTTCCCAATAGGACCCACTAATGTATTTCCTTAGGTGCTTATAGAGCCCATATAAATAGATATGTAGATATTTTTTCTTGTTGTGAAGGTTACCATGTATAACTGAGAGTTTTTGACTCTTATTCAATAAAAAAATAACATTATACGACAAGAAAAAAATAAAAATTCTAGTACCGTTGTTCGATAACGGTAAATAACGTTATGAACCAAAATCTCTCAGATAAACATTAAACGTCATTGCGTAAGTAACGATACAAAGAGACATACACAATGTATGTATTAAAAAACAAGATGAACACTCACCATCAGAGTCTCAGTACGTTAACAGTCCACCAAAGCAGTGCGCAACTTACACCAATCTGTTACACACGGCGCCGCCGACACCAAGCTGCGGACTTTACCAGACTTATGCTTGCCGAGTACCCTACTACGACCTCAGGTTAACTAAAGCTAAGCATAAATACTTTTCCGTAATATTAAGAGATTTATTTGTCTGCTTGTTTTATGACGCTCCCAATTTTCCCAGAAAAGAGAATATGTATTAAGCTGAAACGCGGGAGGATATACAGTAGATGAGAATCGTAACTGACTGAGGAGTACGGACTTTTTAAAAATAATTTAATGATGTATCTTTTATTGGAGCCATTGAAAAACTAATCACCGAAAAAGTCACGTTTCGTTTTTACAACTCAAAAACAAAATCGTGGAAGAAAATAACAAAAACATAAATTATTTGGTATAACTTGAGCTTACTTCAAAAGAACCGGTAGCAAATTGAAAAGCAAAATCATTAAGCTGAGGTTGTAGTGCAATAATAAACAGAAGGAAACTTTGTTGTGAACCCTCAACAATGTATACTTACTTCTTCAGCTGTATGCTACACCTGGCCATTAAGGGACCCTCTTAAATCCATTATATTAAGCACAAAAACATTTCTTCTACAACACACTAAGCGGAGATCCCTGTTATACATGTTTATCCATCTCTGTCACCTTTACATGCATTCGGAAGCAGGTCATGTAAAGGCAAGCATAGACTGCGACATGAATAATGTCAGTCTAGTTAACTTTGTGACACGCCGCGTTATTATAATTCAAATATGTATTGGTTTGGCTCAACTTTATAATTTTGCAAAATATCAGAGGAGAATGTAATTTCTTAAATTTTGCAAAATATATTTCTTTATTTAGTATCCGTTGAGCGACTACTGACGTTGGAATTACGCAGTTTTCATGCAACATAATTATAGATATCATTATTTATATCAAACAGTAAATGAAAACAATCGATGTAATTAAAACATCAGCAATTGTACCCACCACACAAAACATAACATGGACAATAATGTCGTAGTCTAGGCTGGCCTTAATGTACGTATTATCATTTATGAAACCTGTGCTTTTTTGTGAAGGAACCTTCCCCCGGAGACTTTTTAGCCAATGTTCTAACTAGGAAGTCTTTTAACACAAATATTCATGTCAGTCTGCATGATCCTCAAATAAGTCCAGAGCAAATCAAGGAGCCGTAATAATGTTACATATATTTAGGTATATAGGCATTATCTACGGGTTACTAGACTGCAGCAGCTCTGTGGTTGGTTAATTGACCTCAATTGGCCGGTCAATCAGAGAGCTCAGCTTGTTAACTGCCTAGTTATTGACCATAAACATAGTTAATTTAAGCTATATGTTAGGGGAGGACGGGATGATTGTGCTATTTGAGTAATGGCTCGGTCACCTGTGAAGGGAATATTTTGTGATATATAACCTGCAAATGGATGAAGATGTGCAGTGGTTTAAACATTTTGTTCCGTGAACGATTGTACATGTGTAGTAATGTGCACCCTAAAGATATTTGAATATACGGTATAATGTAATTGTATTCCATAAGTAGATACCTAAATCTAAGATTGTGTAGGTACTTATATCTACATGCCTGAAAAAAAAACCGATAAGTATTATTTTAATATAGCATGGTTTGTAAATAAAGTGATTATATAGCAGTGAGATATATAACGTATGTTAGTAGAACATATACTGACGTCAATTTGTAGGGCGAGGACAAGCCAAGTGTGTTAGACCCTTCACAGTACCAATTCTATGGACACAAGCCTACGAAGAAACAAAAATAGCACAACCAACCAACCAGAGAAACTTGCAATATCACGAAGATTATCGCTTTATTTAAAAATACGCAATAAACTATAATTAGCCAACTATAATAATTATAATAAAAATCAATGCGATACTAACAAGGTGATTAAAATTACACGGAACGCCTTAGTTCTACTTATTGATGTTTATGAAAGTAAAAATAAAAGCTAAATTTCCGTTATAGTGATTCCAAATATAACTTGGGCGTGATTCAAAATTAGCAAGAAATAGCAACCGATAACCGAAATTAAGCTTGTATTTTTAATCATTAATAATGTTTCCGTTAAAATTAACCGTTGATTTAAACCGTTATGCTAACGAGAATTCTACCTATTCCTCACACCACTTCCCCCAGTCACTGTTTAAAAAAACTATATTTCAACAACTTTTTGCACTAGATCGTTTCATATTACTGTGTTATATTACCCATGCATCTGTCTTCATTATTTTTAAACTACAAGTTAAAAGTTACTGAATTTCATGTTAGTACATAACATTGAATCAAAATTTCATAAAAGTTCCAAATACGTATAAGAGCACCACTTTACGTAACTAAATATGGAATAATTTTATTTTAAGAATTTATAATAAACCGATAGTTTTAAAGGTCGTTAGAAAACATAACTTTTATTAATGTCATCAATAACGCAAAAACATTTTTATAGCACTAAAAAGATCGTTGAAATATATAATTCGAAGTGAAAGCATATAAAGGCTCAGAATAGCAGAAGAAAAAGCTGTGGATATAGCGCTAAATGACTGGGGGATACCCGAATACCTAGTCAGGAACGAGCATTATGGTCTCGATAACCGTTATCTTGGTAAATTGATAACGCGTTAAAGTTATGTAGTGTAGACTTCTACAAGAGTAATGTTAATAAATAACTATTAAAAATGGATATTATTTTAATAAAACATACGAAATATGCCAGTTCAAATATGTATGGATACATAATTACTTCTATTAGTAACATAAACGTTAATTTTCTATCAGTAAAAAACGATTTCTATCATACATAAACATCACTTTAAAATGGAACTTACCAAGGAAGGTTAAGAGACCATAACACCAAGTATAGAACCTTGTACAATTCATTGAATATGTCGTTGTATCCGGCGGCTGTGCTGTGGAAAACGTTCACTCTACAAAGCGAAAGACACGTCGAGCCATGCAACCCCGTCCTTAAAATAATATAAATTAAGCAATCCATGCTAACCTTAGATCTATTCAGAAATTATGAACCACTAATCGAGTGACAAATCTGCCGTTGAAAGTACTTTAACAATAACGTTTCTCTGTTATTTTTTTAAGGAAATTCAAGGAATCTGATAAATATAAGAATCATGTTAAATGAGAACACATTCGTTTTTGCTTGGAACTGAGGGTTCAAAACGACAAACGGTAGAATTGTAAATAACCGGTATACCCAGTGTTACACTCTTTACATTAAAAAATCACAGAAAAAACGTTATTATAATAGTCACCGGTCTCGTACAAAACGACAGTTTCAAAAACTAGTGATTACCAATATCTCGAATAGAACTCTACACGATGGGAATGTCCTTCATAAATATATATATAGTAATGAGTGCAACTTACCGATTTACCACAAAACATGCCCATTTTCCAAAACACGACCCCTCGGATACACCAATTAAGTTACACACTTCATCGCCATGTAAACAATTGCATGGTATACTTAGTAGGTACGTATAATATATTATTCATTATAATTTTGTTTAAAGCCAAAGTTACAATGAAGATCCCTAAACAAATTTTCATTGACATAAAGTATCCTCTCCTTCTTACACATGTAAGAGTGAAAGGGAAACTATTATCGTACGAAAACTTGAACCAGGGCAATTTATCAGTAAATACATTTTAGAATGACAGAACAAATATATTAGCCTTTCCACCATGTGAAAGCCCAGGACCTATAGTGATTGAGGCATGGCAACACCATAGACAACATGACGTTAATTTAAAGAATACTAAGTTCATTATACAGGTCACCCAATTTAGTACTAAATTCCAAAACTGAGAAACTTTTTATTAGTTCATGTTTGTTTTGTAACGTTATATTTTGAGAGAAACGTTATCAAAACGTGTTTAATTTTTCGTTATGACACTGCTAGCAGTTATTGGAATTTCGTACCAAACATCTATTGATATTTTAATACCTTTTAAACTAAGTGGTGTGAGGTAAATGATGATGACATTAAGCTTGGTATCTATGCAAAAAATTGTTAAAGTGAATGCGTCCTGGACCTGGAAAAGGAAAAGGAGGAAAAGGAATCAAAGGAAAGAGAGATGGGAATAGCGATGCTTCACCTATAACTAACGACACGATAAACCTAATATAAAATTGCTGCTCGAATAACCAACTGCGCTAAGCAAAATATAGGACGTATTTTATAGATAATAGCTACGCTTGTGCAAAAGCATCTTAGCAAAAATTCGAACTCGCATAGAATGTATAAGTATAAACAAAATATGATTTACAAATGCGAAATGTCGCAGTATATACTAGACACTTAATTTTACTTAAATTGATTCCTCGTGCTAAAAACGCAAAAAACACAACATCTATACAGACGTCTAACATAAAAAGTGTATACTAACCACAAAAGTGCATTGTACTCATAAAAACGCAAAAAGTACCAACATAAGTACATAAAAGATATCAGCATATTTTTTCAGACTTCTGATCAGTCTCTAAAAAAATTGGCAAAAACTTTGTCTTTAAATCATGGAATGTCTAAAGTTAAAAATAATCACATTTTAACTAAGTAATCATACTTACTCTAACTTGTCATAATATAAACAACCTCTGGTTTTTATAATGCTCTACCATCTCGGCAAATAAAATTCATTCTATTATTTGGACATTTTTATTTAACCTTACGAATCGCAAGTAATTGATCAGTCATTAATTAATTCACAACTCTGGCTATGAAAATTTGCCAAATGATATACCAGCGAAACGTATTTGACGAAATGATGGAACATCCCTTACTAATATTCTTATATTTAATTGATTAAAACACGATGATTCAACAACATTAAAGTCAGTATAAATTCAACAAGAACTTGATTGTAGTAAAGTAAGCATTTAACGTAACGAAAAGCTGCTTTAATAACTGCCGTTAAAAATAACTGTTAATTGTTAACATAACTAAAGATAATTTTGCGTGCTAAGTTCAAAGTAAGGAGGACACATATTTATACCTACAATTATCTCGCTCTTACGAGTTCCAATAGAGCTTACGAAATAATGTGCCGGGGACCAAAAACCAAACCTCTATTTATTTTGGAATGCATCTCCGAAACGCGTCAAACTGGTGTATTTAGTCTAAATCCATAGCTGTCTTATTTTAATAAATTCATAAAGCTACAATATCAATAACACGGACACAACACTGTTAAACTTTGAGCTTGGTTTACCCTGTTTCAACGAATTGTCGATAATTTTACGACATTAGTACCCTAGTACTCTAATATAAATATTCATCATCCTATATTGTTGTTATTAAAATGTGAGATTTTTTTTATTTAAATGTACTTAAATTTTACTTAAATCCGGATAAAATCCAAGGCACTGTTCCTTAGTTTAACAATAAGTATACTAACCGTTTAAGTAACCGCATTCTTCTGCTATACAAAGCGCCTTAGATCATAAAGATAGTATAATATTTTTCAAAAGTTAACCTTCGATACGTAGTGTAGCAAAATTTTATATTAATAATCAAAACAACAGCATTTTCCTTTTTCATTTCGCTCTCGTCAGGTAAAATATCTACACGTATTCTAAAGCGAAACTTTCCTATCTCTATCGTCTATCGTTTGACGTTAATATTGATATGTTATAAAGAAACACTAAACCTAAACTCTAAACGCCAGGATAGTACGGATACATGGACTGCAGCATTGAAAAAGTAGCCGGGAACGGCGTAGTCATAGTCGGAGGTAACGCCGCCGACAACGCCGTACCGTACCCGGCCGGCATAGCTGCCGGCAAACCCGCTTGAAGCGCATTCGCGTACGATAGCATCGGGCTTGTGTTCGCGTAGGAGAATATAGGAGTGGACGTTCCGTAGGATAGCCCCATAGGGAGGGATATAGAGGGTGCCAACTGAGGCGGTAAGTACTGCCGCTTCGCAGGAGGCGCCTCTGCAGTTTGAGTAAAAGCGCGCTCATAAGACCTCTTATTTGTGATCGGAACGACCTGTTGCGGTAGGAATTGTTGGAGCTGATATTGTGGCGCCGGGGAAGGAGAGCGGATTTGGTAAGTGGGGAGCACGGGCAGCATGGGCGGACGCATGGAGGCGAGGAGCAAGTTCTCGTGTTGGCGAGCGAGGAGGCTCTGGTGGGCGATGTGCTGCGCGAGGATTCTCGGCGCGGGGGGCGGGGGGGAGAGCAACGTACCGGGCGACAGCACCTTGGGGGACGTGGCCGGCGTCGCGCCGCCCGTCAGCACCAGGTTCATGTCGTCGCCGGAGCACTGGAACACCTGGGAATAAGGTTTAATCGGAATATTATAATGTATTTAAAAAATGTGAGTAAATTAGTTAAGAACTTAATTAATCTTAATTGGATTGATTCCGTGTTGTGGAAATTAACTGATTGTTTTGTACTGTGTTTATTTCATACACATATAAATAGGTACAGCTTACGCCAACACACATGTAACGGAATTAACTTACAAAGCGGACTAACTTTACACACTTTACACGTATCACAGTAGAATCAATATTAGAATTAAGACTGATTCCAGTTCTTAAATACATATTAATAATTTTGTTATTTACCCATTTAACTTTACCAACACAAATTGCTTTCACATATAACCTGACTCGTTTTTGAACTGACTCTTAAGTTGTTCGAAAAATAATAAAATATAAATTCGTTATTAAAAGTAACGTTATACAAGAATAATAAGCCGTTAACGAATTATAAAACAAAAAAAATGTTATTTAAATAATAACTTCGTTAATAACTGTTTCATTATAACGGTATACGTTTATTACCTCAATGTACCGCTGCTTCTTGCCGAACGTCATGTACCGGTGGTGCTTCTGCTGCGCGCACAGGAACGCGCTCGTTTCGCTGTCCATCTGGATGAACGCTTCTCCGCTCGGGTGACCCTATAAAGACCTTATTGTAGCTCGGGTTTTATTACAAACGAAACAACCTCCGAAAATCCGATTTATGTTAAGATATAAGATAAAGATAATCTGTCTGCCATTTAAAATTAAATTTATTACCTTCTAGTTTATCATACCCGTACAACAAAAATAGGATTTGATAGGAGAATAAGGGACACTTGCGCCACCCAGGGCTAGCCATTAACTCGAGGCTAACCGGTTAAACTGGGAGTTAACAGTACAATTTCGCCTTGGGTTAACGGTTAATTCCGAGGCTTACCCAGGATTGGTGCAAATGGCCCTAAGAGCTTTAGCGGAATTAAATTATGATTAAAAAACCATAATTGTATTCTTAATTCAAAAATTTATTCTGCAAGTAGGCCTCAAGGGCTCTTTTACAATTAACGTTTTACCGTTAAAGTAACCATTAAATTAACGTTTTAATCAGTAAACCCAATAGTTATGCCTTATGGCATTATTCATAAACGCTTATTAAATCTAACAAGCCTTTGGTAAAACTTTTTGCAAAACTTATTATTTTTTTAAATTGTATGAATTTTGTTAATTAATTTATTATATACCTACTTGATTGGTATGATGGTACTTGATCAAGTATGGTATATTTAATTACTATTTACAAATATTTAAGAACATTTTTTATATAAATGTTATTGCTAAATTATACTATTTTACCACTAAACAAATAAGAAAAGATGTAATTGTACTGTAGTCATAATAAATATCTGATTGATAATTGTTGATTTTTGTTAAAATAACTTTAGTCTTGTATACATTGTTAGAAAGTCTTATAGTTTCTCAATACGAACTCGACTAACCTGTGCATTATAAACCATATGGACGCCCTGAACGACGATATTCTTCGCGAACTCGTCCAAGAAAGTCAGGATGTTTTCAACCTGCAAACAAATTGTAATAATAAAAAAAGAGAATAAATTGATAGTAGGAAGCCTCCTACGCTAACGAGCCACATATGCTTCATATGGTAAGCCGTGTAGTCTTACGTAGTCCTTAGCGTTGCGGGTTTCGCCATGTACTCTGATTCAGTGGTAAAAAGCGTTACCACCAATATTATCAGTCATAATATTGCTCCCACGCGTTGTCGTGAATTTCGCAACCTTTCACGATGGTACCCTTCCATCCATCGCGATCTGACGTGAGCTCTTCCCAAGTGTCCCTATCGATGTCAAAAGAGACCATCACACGTTTCACGCAGTCCTTAAAACGCAGCAACGCGTCAAGGTTCTTGCCCGAAAACAAACCCACCTGAAGTTGTTGCCGACATGTCTCCCTCCTTTAGCTGCCTTTGGCTTATACAGCCACGCGAGACTTTGTCCCTCACATACAAACGCTGCATAAATCATGTCAAGATGCTAAAAGCCTTATGAATATCGCTTCCATTGCTGATTGCTTCGCTTTAAGCATTTGAACGACATGCCTGCACGCGGCTATCATCGTGAACCGTCAGTTGACGTGTACGGCGGTAAAGGAGCTAACGGGCGAGACCTGTGCTTCGTAAGGCAGGCCGCGGAGCCGGACGCAGTCCTTGGCGGTGCCGGAGGTGATGACGTGCTGCGGCACCAGCGCCACGGGCAGCAGGCTCTCGGCGGGCGCGGGCGCCGCCGGCGTGCTGGCCGGCGTGCGCGGCTCTAGCGAGCGGTTCAGCACCTGTTGGATAAAAACATTTCGTGATTATCAAATTGATACATTACGATTATTATTGTCTAGAAAAAGCATTTTTTTTATAACCTTGTAAGGCCAACATATCAAAATTTTCCTATATCTATTTTGAACCTTGTTGTGACGTATAAGTTGGGAAGAATCTCGTTTGTTTCAAAATAAAAGAAATGCTACTTGCTTATAGTGTTACAACCCATTTTTTACAAAATTACCTGTTATTTAGTCCTTATCGTGTCAGACCTAAAGACCTACCAAGAAATACTTACTTCCTTTTTTTGGCTAGCTATGAACACAAAATGATTTCGATCAGACTTTTCAATAAGTAGTTGTTTCTCATACTATCTGTTTTATAGAGTGAAGTGAGGCCTTAGAATCAACTATTAGGAGTGCACTTATGTTTGTATGTTACATGTTTATTAGGCGATATCTTGAGTTTTCTTTATTCAAATTAAAGAAATTTGGCAAGCAGGAAAATACATAAATTCAAAAAAATACAATATTTTAAATAACGATACGAAATGTATCGGCGGCCCGGTTGAATTTGAGGGCTCAAAAAGTTCTCCAGTCGGTTCGAGTTGCTAGATAACCTTTTGAACGCCAAGAACACCTAAAGCCGTCGTTACTAGTCGAGCCCACAGCGCCAAGGACACCTATAGGTGTCATGGCGGACGCTGTCAAAATAACCTTCACACTTTCGAGTAAGGTTTACATTAGCTCTCTTGCGCCCGGGAGCTTGGCGTTGGAGTGATATTTGTGTTTATGACATAAAGCGTTCAAATGGTTAAATTATATACTCGTAATTTTTCTTATATGATCCTTTGCGTACGAAGCACATACAAGTGTATGTATTATTTACACGACTGCACACTGCGGTGTTAGTATTCGATAACATTATGTTCATGAGCGCGTGTTGCAGCATTAAGTATAGCTATCGATACGTTATCGAATGAGAATTGCTTGCCGATAAGAGGATCGTTTTAGATTCTACACCTTGGGGTTTGATTCAAGGAAAGTTATGGTTTGCTTTACTATTTTTTATGTTTTGACACCATGGGACGATTTTTATTCATACAAATATTTAACCGTCACTGAATACCTAATTGAAAAACCAGGATGAACCTTCAAGTTTCAAATTTTAACTTTTGTTCGGAGCATAGACAGAGTTATATTCTTTAGTAAGCAGCTAATTTAAATAAAATCTTTTAAATTGTTTCAATCTCTAATAAACAGTGTGCCAAGTATATTTAGTAAAGTACTATACAAATGTCAGTTAAATGATGAAAATAAGTGTCTACGGCCGATAAGAACTAATGAAACCGTTTAAGATACATCGTAAGTACCTAAGTGGCCTCTGGATTTGATTGGATAGTGGCTTGGGCGAAGCAATAACTAGTACTTAGGCAATCACTAATCAAAATTTGATGTAATTAACAGCATTTTCCATAAGTTTATACAGGAAACAATGCAAGTGGGCCACTAAACTACTGTCGTGAATTGCGTAAATTGCGTTAGGCTCCTTGAAAACAGTACGAAATCGTTGCCGGTAGCGCAGCCATCTTCCGCTTCGTTTCTAGATGAACTATATTTTAAAATGAAGGCGCTAAAGGAGTCTTGCCAAGCTAGCATCTTAAACCCTTTAATTTAAACGCTTTATGTCATAAACACAAACATCACTCAAACGCCAAGATCTCGGGGAACTAATGTAAACCTTACTCGAAAGTGTGAAGGTTACTTTGACAGCGTCCGCCATGACACCTATAGTTGTCCTTGGCGCTGTGGGCTCGACTAGTAATGACGCCTTTAAGGGGTTCTTGGCGTTCAAAGGGTTAAGCGGTAAATTTTAGGGCACTATAGAAATAGTATAGATACCTGTTGAACTTCAGCAGTCGTTGACCTGAACAGCTCGATATATCTCTGCCCGATCAGCTTCCGATGTCGTGACAGGGCTTTAGGCGAGTCCTCCTCCTTAGAGAACAGTACGAAGGCATCGCCGGTGGCGCGACCATCGGCTCGTCGGACGAATAGGACGCCTTCAGCGCCGTCTAGTACTTGGACCGGGTCATCGCCGGTTGAGAAGAAGTCGAGCTGGGAAAGAAACAGTTGTTTAGACTTTAAAAAACAATGACATTACAACTAAAGATAGGTTATATACGTTCCAAAATTAAAGCGCTTACCTTGTACAAATTGTACAAGTTGCCTTTAATCGCGCCTAGGCAAGCGAGAAATACGCACGTGCTAACGAACTCCCGCACACCGAAAGAGACTAGCTCATGTTTAACAATGAGTATGACAAATATGAATGGAATGCGAAAATTAATCAAAAATAACAGATCTCTTCCTAGGTAAAGAAATAAATATGGAAGTATTTTTTGTGCTCCTTATGTATAAATATAACCTATCTATAACAGGACTGTCAATTTGATTGTTAACTCTACTTTTGATGGTATCTGGATGATGAATCAACTATTTCTTCTTTATAATCTGTCCCGTCAGCCAGTCAGTGGCATTTTGTTAGAAAAATTCCTGTACCACGTCATCGTGCTTGGTAGATGGAACACTGTGGAAAGGGCTTATAACTCCGTCTCCGTCGTCCGTCTGCCACAGAAATGCCTGGTTGGTTAATTGAAATGCCATAAAACCGCAAACATGGCAACTAGTAACAATCAGGTCTCATGTTTCACCACTGTGACAATTGTCTACAATAGACAAGAAATAAATTAAATAATCATTTATTTCGGAAATATGTATGTATGTTTTGACGCTACTTACTGTCCTTACTGGGCCCGGAATTATACGAACATTTTCTGAGGCAGATATCAATTGTACAGCAAAAAGTACCAGGAGATATGAAGCTACAAGGAGTTACTCACCACTTGCGCGGGAGTGGCGTCGTAGGGCAGTCCGCGCATGCGCACGATGACCTGCGCGCCGCGGGAGAGGAACGCGGCTGCTTCGCACGTCGCGCCGCCCGCCACCGACAGGAAATCTTCACCGCTCGCCCGGTACACCTGACAAAATTCATTAACCATTCACCACTTAAATAGTTACAAAAAAAGTTTTACTAAGCTAAGTCGAGGACAGACACACTAAAAGTATTTGATATTACTTGTTGCTACCGAGCCATTACGTCAAGTGGCCAGATCAAAATATTGTGCAGTCGCACTGAGGGAAATCCATATGGTTGTCATCCCCGTCATATGGAAGATTAGCCGTTGTGGTGGTCCGTCCGACCTCTATATGTCTATGGTTAGAAAGAGGGAATAAAACATTTAAAATCCAGATCGCAGGAAAAGCAGACACTGGCAGGTTGAAGCCAGCATTGTTGAAAGACGATTGGGAAAATTACAACTCCAACACTGCTTCGTAGTTCGTCTAATACGCAATCAGATCCGCAACTGCTGTACACTTTCCGCCCCATCTTCTTGACTATCGACCGTAGCCAGCATCGGTCTCGATGGGGGAGTAGTGTGGCGGTCTGACCTCTTCAGCTATGTAGAGTTTAAGTAAAAGAGAACGACGAAAACAAAGAAATATAAAAATAAATTCGCACCTTTGCTTACTCCAGTTCTGTTCATTCGCGGCTAACTGGTAATTCGACTGGTACTTAGGTGCGGTATGCTTACCTCGATGTACCGCGGGCCTATGTGGTGTTTATGTCTCTTGAGCGCCATGTCGCGGTGCTCCTGGGATACGAAACGCACTAGTGCCTCGCCGTTCCGGCGGCCCTGGGGGGATAGGCAGAGCGCTACTCCGCCCCTGCAAACAATAATCAAGGTTAGGTGGTGTAGGCTATTCATGGCAGTTTTGAGGTTCAAGGACACATAAAAGCCCTGGGGACCGATTTTTTGATTTCGAGCTCCTGATTTCGTATGGTTCCCTTAAATACTGTCTCCACTACAAGGCATTTAAATTCTAATGATAGAATTGAAAACGAGTGGTCAATACCACTAGATTCCAAATTTCTATCGATCGTATTTAAAGCATTAGCATGTCGCCGTTTTGCACAGATTTTCTAGTGACGGAATGGGGCGTTCGAAATAAAAAAATCGCAATTAACGCGTTAACATCAATTTTTAACTTTCACGGTAAATGGAAAATTCAGCCAGCAAGATTAAACTCGCAACCTTTTGGATCATCGATTTAGTCGATAAATGTAACTGAGCTTCTAAAACTTGCCTGAATTCCGGTGAATTTTTATATCATTCTAATGTTAAAAGTCGATAAGTAATTGGGCCCTCTCTATTCATATTCGTATAACGACAATGCGATAGCTGTTTTATTCTTCTTTATTCGTTAATATTACTGGGAATACTTACGTAGTCCGTTAGCAGGAATCGTATGCTTTTAGAAAACAAACAAATATTTAATTGAAATTAGAATGATTTTGATTACATTATCGAAATAAAAATAATAATCGTTAACAAAAAAATCTGGAAGGTAGATGAATATCTGTGCCTCCATCAAAAGCGCTGCGGTCCATCTAACACATTTATTTCGAACCATCGGCTTTTTTTTTACTACCTCTAAATGTACATAGTTGATTGGTTTTACGTTACGATGTTCCAAACAAAAAACAAAGCTATTTTTCGCAATAGGTAGGAGGACTACCTATATTTAAACAAGCGATAATAAATATACAAATGCTACTGGTAATACTGGCATAGATAAATAAGAAGTAAGCATAGAGTGCTCACTCCATACATCAGTTTTGGTACCAAAACGCTAATTATTTTCGAAGTCGACATCTACTAGCATCGAGTACCGCTACTTGTCTCGGGTGTCGGGATTGACGAAAATTGTATTTCTCAACAATTTCCAACTAATCAAGCAGAAACAGTTCAAAATAGAGTTCCGGTTAATCCGGATATAATATTAGCTGAAAATTGTTGAGCATTAGACTTTTCGTTCGTCGCAACATCTATTGTCAAGTAGCAGTACTGATAATTCCGCTACTCGATGCTAGATGTCGACTACAAAAATATTAAGCGTTTTTGTAAAAAACTGATATATGGAGTGAAGACTCTATGCTTACTTCTTATTTCTCTATGCAACTGGTACCTTATTTGAGAATAGGAAGCGGGAGGTGCCGTGCATTCTTGAAAATGGGGGGCCAACGAAGCACAGCTCTTCATTAGAGCTGGCGCGAGATTTGTATTGAACTGTCAAAATTCTCTTAAAAAATCCACACCAGCATCAATATGAGAATGTACTACTACTCCAGTAGGATAGTTTTAGTTATTATTAGTTACCAGGTAGTTTAAGTCTTATTTTTTTTCTTAACTGTATGTATTGTATAACTGAAATAAACAATATTCTATTCTACTTACTTGGCAACATTGAGTCCTCGGAAGAACTTGGCGATGTCCTGGTCGGAAGATTGCCAGGGCAGACCCCGCGCGCGCACTATGCAGTTGCCGTCGATCTCATCGTCTTTTGAACTGCAACAAGAACATGTTATTTATTACTAGTAGTTCACCAAGAACCTTGCAAGGAGAGACCTTGCGATACACTAACTTCTTAACCTTCCGGCAGATGAATGTCTTATACAGGGGAAAAGTGACCAAGGCCTCCAGATCAGCCACCTGCCGCGATAGCAGAGGACGCTGGTTCTGTTCCAGCCGAGATCATTGGAGGCCTTGGTCACTTTTTCTTAGTATAAGACATTTATTTCAGTTTATAATATATATAGTAGTGTTTCTACTTGAAATAAAAACGAATTAAAATATTTTCTGGAAATCATTTAATTTGGTCTAAGACTTCTAATACATGTTCGAAATTAAAAATTTAATTCTATTTAAGTATACGAAATAGGTATAATGGACCTAACCTAACCACAGAATAAATAATAGTACTATCGTATAGACATGACACTTCCTACAAAACCGAAGTTTGACAGCGATTCAGGGACATGTCATGCCGTCTCTTTCTAATGTTGGGACCGTCCCTTTCGGCTATTTAGGGTTATCAAAATTCTATAAGTAGGTATGTGATTATTTTAGGCAAAATGTACCACGTTTTTCGGTTGTCTATATGAGTGATATTTGGTAGTAAAGTCAACCTTTATTTATTTCATTTCACATGCTCTGAACGTGGCTCATTGTTAATATATCAATCGGACTGAAAGTAATACGTTTCTGCCTTAGAGCGTTTTATTTTAAAAAACCGTTTTTATCTTTTTTAACGATGAGCATTGAAAACTAGGTTTTATCCATTCGACTCCCGATTTCATTAAATAAATACCGATTACTTTACTTCAAATGGTAATTGAAAGTACCCTCAAAAATTAGATAAAACTCGTCCGTAACGGGTGCCTTTCTTCCCTTGGTTAACTATCTACTATTTCCATAAAACAGCACATATGTACCGTTATCAACGTTACCAACTTACCTACTTTACATTTCATCATTCTTTATCTTAACATTTATGTCATCATTACTTTTATCGACAAAAGTTGACAACGACCGATTACTGATCGAATGGATTTAAAAATCAACACACTTTCATCGAAATTACCTACTTGGCACCGATTTTCTTATCAAGAACTTTACAGTCTTAAACGTTATCGAAATTTATTTTTGTACCTACATACTTACCTAGTATAACATTGACAAAATTAAAAGGACATTCTCTAAATAGGAAACTCGTAGGAATATGAATTGCACTTTTGTCTATACATTTGTACATGATCTACCCCAATGTAAACATTTTACTCGACTGCGACTTAACCAGAGTAAGGTAATGGATTTAAGTACTGAACACTGCACTTCTTCTTCTTCAGGTACCATATCCTCTACGGATGTCGGCTACCACAGTCCGGAACTCTTCTCTATTTGCAGTCTTTCTGCCCAGCGTGGCAGCGTCCATTCCCGTCCAGCTCCTAAGGTAGTTTTTCTTTTCCCTCTGCCTCTTTTCCCTTCGATTTTTCCCTCTATTATCCCCTTAATAATATTATATTATATTTGCTATGTCTGTATACATGCCCAAAGTAAGCGGTTTTTCTTTTCATTATTGCACGATTGGCTCGAATTCGTGTGCGTGACACCGCTGTACTGGCCCCATTCTTATTGCCCGTAAGGCCCGTCCGTGCTTAGATATATGTCAATGCCTATACCGTCGTCCATCTAGTCTGGACCGTTTCGTAAGTAAACAGCAGCTCGCGACAAATGCAGAACAATGCCATAGGCTGCGCTAAGAATGAGTCGTAAAAGCCGACCTCGGACCGATAACCACTGCCAGCGATAACTTAAAGTCTTAGCTAAATCTTAGGGTTTACGTTTCGATTCTAACGTACTTAGGTAGTAGGGTTTAGATAAATAACGACCGGTCTAGCCTAGTGGGTAGTGACCCCTGCCTATGAAGCCGACGGTCCCGGGTTCGAATCCCGTAAGGGCATGTAATTGTGTGATGAGCACAAATATTTGTTCCCGATTCATGGGTGTTTTATATGTATTTAAGTATGTATACCTATATATTATGTATATCGATGTCTGAGTACCCACAACACAAGCCTTCTTGAGCTTACTGTGGGGCTGAGTCAATCTGTTACTTATATTCAAACCAAGTAGCATAAATGAGTTTTACTTTTAAAATACTGACGTTTATAATTGAATATCTATCGAATAAATTTACACTAGGGTCTCAGATTGAAAATTCGTAAGACGGACACGTGACCTGATCGAAAAACTTTATGATAGTTCTAGTAATGATGATGGTGTAAGAGTCGCTGAAATTATGGATGGAAGTTGATTTTTCTGAAAGATAAACTTTTTAATGTTAAATAATTGTAATAGTTCTGAAGTGTTAAATTTTTAATGTAATATAAATTGTCATGTTTGTGTATGATAGCGGAATAAATGAATATTGTATTTTACCACTTTTATACTGATAATTAAAACAATTCGTGCAAAATTATTTCCTAACCATTCCAAAATATCAAAAATGTACAACGTTAATATTCAAGTTTTCACTTCTGCCGGCACTCCCAGAGTGCAACCCGTTGTTTTTTTTTATGTTGGTTTAACAGATAACACAAAAAAATACAGAGTGTAGACTCCAAATCGGGAAAATCAGATACTAGTAGAGATGCTTCGCCTCTAAGGACCACGAGTTTATTTTGGCTGGTTATTACGGATACTCTAAACTACACTTCAAAGTATTGAGAACGGGTCACGTTGTTCGAATTTAATTTCCTATATACATTTATAGAAACGCATATTGCATCCACAATTTATAGAAACTGACAAATTTTATCATTTTGTTTACCAACCGGTTAATATTTATCCTTTAAAACACCTCTTTTTTATATACCACGACGGTGGCAAACAAGCACGGCCAAAAACTGCACGGCACGGGCAAGCATGGCAAGGACGGTGGCTTTGACCTGAAATAGGACTGTTTAAAAACCTGTACACTCCTTTGTTGAAATCCCTATTCCTAACCTCGGGAGGCAGCTCACTCCACAACCGGACCATTATCAGCAGTGCATGCGCATCCTTTTGGGTTGTATTGTAGGGTGAGCGGTGTGTAATCTTTAGGTATAGTATCGTTACTATTACCACAATTACTACTAGTATTTTGACCGTGAAGTAACACAATTGAATAGTTCTAAGTGCCTAGATTATGATGATGACAAAATAACTTAACAGCGTCATTATGTACATTCTTACATCATTGTCATAGCAATCGACGTGTTGTCAAACAAATAGGAATCATACAATTCATACATGTTGGAAAAGGTGAAAGGAAATCACATTTAATGTTGTTTAATGTTTTGACGACGACCGGTTTGGCCTAGTGGGTAGTGACCCTGCCTACGAAGCTGATGGTCCCGGGTTCAAATCCTGATAAAGGCATTTATTCGTCTAAGTACCCTCAACACAAGCTTTATTGAGCTTACTGTGGGACTTAGTCAATTTGTGTAATAATGTCCTATAATATTTATTTTTTTGATGTTGGATAAATACACTTTTATCGTATATTCTTTAAAAAGCTAGGTAAATATGTCTCTCTATTTTAGCCGCCTAGTGTAAGTTATGTTTTGTCCAATCATTTTAATTCTAAAAATTAATTTAAAATAGTATTTTAGAGCTGTTTGAATCATAACTTTATGTCAATTAATTACATTTTAAATAAATATGTTTTAGTGTGGGTGTCTGCCTCGAGTAGAGTCTGTGGGTTTACTCAGGCCCACGGTGTAATATGTGTATAAGACACTTGTAACACTTGACAACCACTTGTTATCGTGTGATCGGGGGCGAGATTATCAACTCGTTATTTGATAAGAACTCGACGACGACGAACGACGATTATCCGTTATCGCTGAGTAATACTAAATTTCTTAAATATAAATTCATTCTTCAGATTTAGGTATGTTTTTTTTATGATATAGAAGGCAAGTGTGCAAACGAATCGTCTGATGGTAAGCAATTACTGTCACCCATGGACACCTGCAACACCAGAGGGGTTGTAAGTATGTTGCCGGCCTTTAAGAGAGGAGTACGCTCTTTTACTAACGATTTGAAATCATCGGGTCGTATCGGTTCGGAAATACCGCGGGCGACAATTCATCCCACAGTTAAGCCGTACGAAGGAAGTTTCTGGATAAACATACTGCTAGCCATCTAAGTATTAATCATGTAACGTCTCACCAATAACAATTGACGAACTGGCAAGGAAAGGTACCCAACTGTCCGGTTCCGATTTAATTTATATTTATATATATTATGTTATAGAGTAGCCTCAAAATAACAGACACGTATTTTTTTTAGCTGCCCAAACTCAACCTATTGGGAGAAATTGTCCTCCAAAGTACTAAAAAATTACTAAATCGTCTAACTCCTATAGAAAGTGATGCTCAAGCAACTTGCTAGTTAATGGCTGGTTTGAGTATATGTTTGAAAGCAGCAAAAAATAATGAGCACGTGTTTTGTTATATCGGCTAAAACTCATTTTTTCCTAAAAAAATCGACATTCGAGGTTTTATAATATCTTACATATAAAGACATAAAGACGGGTGTTTTTTTAGGAAAACTTGAGTTTAAGCAGATTTAACAAAACACGTGTACATTATTTTTTCCTGTTCTCAAACATATACTCAAACAAGTCATTAACTAGCAAGTTGCTTGAGCATTACTTTCTATAGGAGTTAGAAGAGTAGTTTAGTAACTTTTTAGTACTTTGGAGGACAATTTCTCCCAATATGTTGAGTTTGGGTAGCAAAAAAAAAATACGTGTCCGTTATTTTAGACTACTCTATAACATATATAAATATAAATCAAATCGGAACCGACTTGTTAGAAACGAATGATTCGAGGAGTCCTTTTCAATAAAGATATGTCGTTCTAACAAATACGAGTATACCACTTTAGTTTCGAAAAAACGATGCTGTAATAAACATTGCCTACTCCTCTACTGTTATCTGTCATGTATACATTCATGAACACTTATGTTAGAACATACATAATAGGTTTGAAGAAAAGTATATATTGTCTATTACTTTCTTTCTTTCTATGGCTTTAAAATCGCTAAAAAGTACTGCGATTAATGGCGACCAACCTAACAAAATCAAAATAAATACAGTTTTACAACTAAGTGCATTGCTGTCAAATTACAAAAACTATTTTTTAATTTCATTACCGTCTAGTTAGTAGTCGTAGAAAAAGTATTGTATGCAACGTTATATAAGTGGGTCAAAAATGCTCGTGGCTTTATAATGTTTGCCTGCGGCTACGGCTCACTCACGCCACTCGCCTTTTTTTACCCTTCTTATACAACGGTTGCATAAAATAATATTATTGAACCTCAACTAGTTCAAAAACAATTTACAAAAAATAATAAGATTAACATAACCAAAACATCGTACACGTTTTTGCTTGAGAACGTCACTTACGGTGATCTATTGCATGTCATTGCATATTTTCTCGGTTAGCATGTAATTTCTCAATGAGAAGACGATTAAATCAATATGTTTACTTGATAAGGAGGTTGTGTGAAGGGCGAATGTTACTTAGATTGTGATCTGCCATTTCATCTTTGGCTGTAGATAGTACCGTTAATAGATGCATTTGTAGTTAAATAATAATAATATAAGCGCATAGATACTAGTATCGTGATGACTTCCTCTCTCTACACGCTTTAATCACGCTATAATTTAAAAAAAATACTAGGTAAATATGATGTTAATAATAAGTTTTTATGATATTTATTTTGTTACTTGAAGCGGGGTGGTATTTTTATTATATAAAAGCGAAACGTTTCATAATTTGTCAATAACTTTAACGTTTTAATGTTTTTTTGTTACACCGTGTATGTTTGTGAAATTATTAATAATAATAAGACTATTGTTGATGTTTTTAACCATAGTTTCATCCCTGATTCCATCAAATTAGATAATGCCGCGTGAGCTGAAGACGTCGCCAACGTCACGTCGGTCCGAACCCGGCCGACGTCAGTACAGGAGTTGGTTATTTATTCTTTAGTGAACACACATCAAAGCTTCCGAAGACAACTGCAATTTTGATTAGTCAAAATAAAGATTAAAATTAGAATGGAATGGGAAACCTTTTTATTGGCCTCTGGGCTAGAGGATATCTCTTCAGTTTTGAACGCAGTGGGAACCCAAAAGACTATGCGAACAATCCTTTGAGTCCGCTAGCTGGCGCACGGCGCGGGCACACGCGCGCAGCTGAAATTGTTGGTGAAATCCGCCACATGCGCCCGCGTCAGTTAGCGGTGCTCATACTAAGTATTTTAAGTTAACCCGCTCACCCGCTCCGTGCACTCGCGCGAGCTTGCGGACGCCCCGCCCTAACTATACCGCCATGCCATACTGTAATACTTGTAACATTATGGTTTTGAGACAAGACGGAGGAAGTGGTGTTGACGAGAATTGTGATAATGTTTAACCTCGGCTCGATTATCCGAACTGATTGTAACATTTGTAACCAAGACCAGTTCGGATAATTAATCAAAACTACGAATAATATAAATGCAGGTTTTTAAAGATTCCATCCTTAGGTTAGGGAATGTATTAGTGATTGACAATCAGTGAGAAGCCAAAGGACTGCAAGATAGACAGTTTTGAAACCGCTATGCGAACAATCCTGTGAGTTTACCAATGTCATCCATAACAATGACGAACAATCGCACGTCGCACCGTGCTGTAATAACATTATGGATTTGAGAGACGGAGTGAATGGTGACGTGAGCTTCGGTAATATAACTGATGGTCAGCTGTTTCTTATACCGATGTTTATTATGTAGCCTCTTTCCTGTTTTCGTCAGATCCCGATACAATTTTGTGAATAAGAGTTCCCTATTCGGTACCTAGAATATAAGCGCAGTTTCACCGTGTGTGTGTGTCCTAAAAATTGTTAGTTACGAAAACGTATGAATTTATAATATATTCGTAATTACACGGAAAATTATTTCGTAATCACGGGATTTTGTGATTAGCCCAGAATGCTCTTGAAACTTATCAAAATCAGATGAAAAAAATGGATAATAAATAACGAGGAAATAAAACAATCTTCACCCTAAACTAACATTCGTCTCTATTATTTCTATTCTGAGACAAAACATCGGATAAGACAGCTAAGGTTGAATACTCGCTTTTAGGGTTTTTTGAAGTGAAAACTTCTTTACCGGCGCTGTGCACTTTTTGTGATGGGGAAAAAATTTTCAACTCGCGTCAGGGTCACGTGACCGTCAGATAGAAAATTGGTAAGACGGACACGCGACATCATGGTGACGTGCAAATTGAATGTCATCGAAGCCTGGTTACTTTTGAAAAATAATATCTCATTCAAGTGTGACATTTTATTTTATTCATAATCAAAGTGCTGTCATTACAATTAAAGAGGTTTAATCTTTGTTAATTGTGTTGTATTCTATCTTTGTGGGTTTGGGTGTCCATGATTGTAGATACTATTTTTTTTCCATACCAAAATGTTAAATAACAGAAAAGAAGCGTGATTGTTTTACTTAATATGATGGTGAACGATTCATTAACATTCATTCATTGTGTAGGCTGTAGTCCTGCTCACATCTTGTATGTTATATATTAACACTAAAATCATCTGTATATGTTATATATTAACACTAAAATTCGCATTTCAAAATACCTTCCACACTTAAATTTATTTACGTAGGTATAATAGAGAATTATCTCTTTGTATAAAAATGCTAGTCAATTTCTCCAAAATATCAAAAATGCACAACGTTAATATTCAAGTTTTTACTTCTGCCGGCACTCCCGGCAGCCCGACAGCCTACGGTCCGACACCTCCCTCTCCACAAACAGATCCCTGGCTCCAGGGGTTCAGTATCATTGGCAGTGAAACTGTATCTAACAACAACCAAACCTCCCCCCCCCCCCCTCTTACTGGCCCAATAACCGTTAGTGGCCCGTGCGAAAGCTTCTGAGGTGCAACATGGCCCTCAGATAAAAAAGTTTGGAGACCAGCAAATATTGTCATAGGGTGATCCTTAAAGTTAACTTTTTATATTACTTTTTTTTTTGACGACCGGTCTGGCCTAGTTGATAGTGACCCTGCCTATGAAGCCGATGGTACCGGGTTCAAATCCTGGTAAGGGCATTTATTCTTATGATGAGCGTGGATATTTGTTCCTGAGTCATGGTTGTTTTCTATGTATTTAAGTATTTATTATATATTATATATATCGTTGTCTAAGTACCCTTAACACAAGCCTTATTGAGCTTACTGTGGGACTTAGTCAATTTGTGTAATAATGTCCTATAATATTTATTGAAAGAAATTATTTTATTGACAATAAAAATATAAATAATGGATATATACAGATGATTACTATAACTAGCTTATATCTAAAATAGGCCCTTGAGGCATTGTACCAAGGATGCTGGCGGCATTTCCTCGTTGTATCGCAATACTGATACGTTGTGCGAGGAAGCCGCCAGCTCTTCGGTCACCAGTTACGTCAACCAGACGTTTTCGCGATTTCTCCAAAAAACTTTTGCGCGCTGGGACCCCATGGACCTAGGGTTTCAACGCCAAAATATATTTATTTATTTATTATTTTAACGAAAGCTGGTATAAATGCAGAGCTTACATGTTAATAAAGATGTTCTTGCACATTATCTTTCCATTATAGATAATCATGATAATATGATGAAATTAGAATACGCGGTTAAAAACCTTTAAAAACGGACAACAATTTTTAATCCTCGCCATCTTTGCTATCGTTGCTAGAATGAGAAGACTACGTCACTCATAAATTTAGTTCAAGTAGTCGGATGGTATAAAAAAGGGACAAAACACTTGAGCATAAGTGAAAACAAAACGAAAAGGGCAAGTCGTTAACACCATGTGAAAGTCATCCATTTTCGTACAAAATTAACCGATTCTCATCTTCATTACTTGACTAATATAGGAATCAAAATTACTAAAGATATTTTTATTTTACACGATAACTTACATTTAACACGAGACTGTAGAATATTAAACAAATTCTATTCATATCATTTTAATTACAAAGGTGTTGTTTGCTTAATGATTGTATATAGTTTTGCTGATTATAGCCAAAATAGCTAATAATATTAATTAATTTTAAATCCAATCAAACGAATGTTTACATAAGTGCCACTGAAATAAGCTAAATGACAGCAAAATTAAAAACTCAACGTTTCTCAAATCAGCATTAAACAATAATCTAACCTTAGAGTTAGAAAAAACACTTAAATATCTACCTAATTCCAAATAACATAACGACTACTTTAGCAGTCAACTTATGTTAGCTCCTCAAAATCAGCACTAAATTTCATTCAATCGTAACGTAATAAATCCAAAAATATCGCATTGAAATAAAAACCTAACTCCAATCCAAATAAAGTTTATTTTCGTAGGCAAACAGTTTTCAGTTAGGTTGTAAAAGGTGCAAGTTTCCGAACGTGTTCGGTTACGCGCGCGGCGCGCTTGGGCACGCAAAACGTGCCCCGACGACGCGGTGCGTCGGATTACATTCTGGCTAAATCATTAAGGCGATGCTATAGTTCCATAGTTTAACGGTTTCGACACAAATACGACTTCAGTAGTCGTAGAGAGGATCAGAGGATAGAAGTTAAATTCTTGAGACACATCAGCAAGCTCGGTTCTCCATACGAACGTATTTACGCTCTCATTTTAAAACGACTAGCTAGATTGCTCTGAAACTTTGTACTTACAATAGGATATGGTATACACGTCTTTAAGTATTATATTGTATTATTATATTTAAGTATTTATAAATATTTATATATTATATATATCGTTGTCGTTATCGTTGTCTAAGTGCCCTCAACACAAGCCTTAATGAGCTTACTGTGGGACTTAGTCAATTTGTGTAATAATGTCCTATAATATTTATTTATTTATTTACTATTTACGCTTGTATTTGTGTCTTCTATCAAATAAATGAAAAAAGTTGAATGCTATTGCATTTCTTTCTAGCTGTGGATAATAACTTACAAGAGAAAAATTTAAAAATAAATTTTATCTTATACAAAACGCTATACTCTGTCACATTTTATGGGGACAAAAACATATCAACAAAAGTTATTTTGACCCATCTATGCCTGTATTCAGTTAATGTAGCTTCAGATACCAAAGTTACTAAAATACAGCGAATTTAAGTTTTTCATAATAAACTTGTTTTTGTCATTTTTCGTTTGATTTATAAGCTGGAGCTGGGATCCAACACGTAGTTTTAAAATGAGAACGAAACTCCATTTGTATGGGAAAGTGAAATTCGGTCGAGCCTGCTGCGTACGTAAACGACTAAAACCAAAAAGTCTATACAGCCAATGGACTATTGATGCCAGTCGACTGCTCGAAAGATTTGCAAGTCCAAACCCTATTAATGCATACTATAATATACAAAAGTAACCCGCTGGATGTATTGCATGTTTGACACCTTTCTACCGCGCTTAACTACTGAACCGATTTTAATAAGCATATAGATTAGAATATATGATTAGAATGTATAAGCATGAGAATCAGTTGAGAATAGATGGCAATCGAAATTGAAGACAGAAAAATTTCGGAAACCAACCTCTTTCCTCTATTTTAATGCGAATTCAATACTCAAAATTACCACATCTAATAGATAACGACGGCCAAGGTGGTCAAATATATGAGGAAACATCCTTATTTCAAAGGTACATTAAGATATATTTGGTCACTTTGGACGCCACTATTTGATGCTGACGTACATACGAGGGACAGGGAACGTTATCAAGAATCATTGATCATTTTACCAAGAACTGTCCGTCCGTCACCTTCGAGTGTTTACGCTCGTGCTGTAGACTCGGAACGTGGCCCGATAAGGGCCAATTCGAAATACATTTGCGTGTCGAAATCTACACGTTGTATCTACCTACTCGTACAGTCGAGTTCATAAATATGTATACATTTCTTAACCTTAATCCAGTTCAATAAGGTGAAATAATGTATACATTTTTATGAACTCGACTGTACCTACAGGGAACGTCAAAATATCTAGAGCCATTGACAGCGATACTCAATCTGCGTCCCGGCGGGTGATTCTGGCATATACGAGTACCCTAATTCATAATTAAATTCCATCAAATTTACCAAGAAATGTCACTGTCACAATGACATCTGTCAACGTCAGTATGACGGGCCAGACGTCAACATAATAAAATCCGTTTTTGTACGGAATACGAAAGTTACGTCTAAATATGCGACCGAAACCGGCAAAACGTCCCACTTTGTCGCTTGCCAGAAGGACACCTTGGCAGGTTATTCGTATAAAGATACAAGCTAATCTCGTCCTTATGGCAAGCGACTAAGTGTGACGTTTTGCTGGTTTCGGTCTCGCTTTTCTATACCTTTAATGGAACGCTGCCAACTACATAAATTCAGGGTTTTTATACTTCGACTCTTAGATGTTTGTTATGTATATACGTCATTTGTTCACTATACGTACAAAATTACTTTCAAAGATATCGTATTTAAACACTTATAATTTGCTTATAAGTTGCCATTTGAATGTCACCATCAGAGAGACCCCAGACTAGCGTCTCCCGAGCATCGGTGTATCGTCTAGTCAACTATACGGCTTCTATTCGACGCAACGTTGACGCAACTGCGCAGCGACGCCGTTTTCCATAGCGCTGACTAGGGGCCGACGCTCAAGACGCTAGTCACGCTAGTGTGGCATTCATCTTGCGGCTCGAGGCAAGGCAAGATCGTCTTTATGGCCCTCAGAAAAATAGGTTAAGAGGAAGAGGCGGCCACTTCTCCATCTACGTAGTTCTCATTTTTCTCTCTAGATATTGAAATAATCAAAAATATTTTTGCATAATTTGATGTATGTTAACCATAGCCATGCCTCTACGTTTAACTTCGTTCGATTTTTAGATTATTGTAAAAATTAGAGGCGAGATATTTTTTTTTATACTACGTCGGTGGCAAACAAGCATACGGCCTGCCTGATGGTAAGCAGTATCCGTAGCCTATGTATGCCTGCAACTCCAGAGGAGTTAAATGCGCGTTGCCGACCCTAACCCCCTCCCACCCTCGTTGAGCTCTGGCAACCTTACTCACCGGCAGGAACACAACACTATGAGTAGGGTCTAGTGTTATTTGGCTGCGATTTTCTGTAAGGAGGTTCACACAAAATATTATAATGATTAAAAATTCGAAAAAAGTCACACGTAAGGGCATAGCTGTGCTTGATATACACCCAATTGTGTAAAAAACAACAATAATGTTTATATTCAGGGAGGAAAATGAGGACTACGTTTGTATGAAAAGGCGATACAAAGTCTTGCTGACCATTGATCATCTTGCCTCGCACCGCCATCACCGAGTAGCTCGCCGTAAACTGAGGAACGTGGTGCGATAAGGGCTAATTCGAAATACATTGCATGTCGTTAACAATAACATTAAGGTTATGATATGATAAGACCGTCTTGGGCGCTTGTTTTGAATAAGGTTTGTTATAAATAGCAACAAATTATAACACTTGATTAAATCTATCCTTCCGGCCGATTTCGACTATGGGGACCACTTCGACTCCTAGTTAGCTCGGCGCTCATGCGCCCGAAGATGGCTGACGTAGCCGATCTTCGAAGTGAACCCCCGTGCACATTGAGGGCACGTGAGGACACCAGCTACGAAGTGGTAGTGATTAAGTTAGAGGTGCTAATGAATAGCATCTACAACAGTGATTAGGCACGCGGCGTTGTACTGAATTGAGATAGCTTAGTCTTCTTTACATGCCTTTGGTACAATGTGAATGTCCTGACCAAGGCTCGGAACCGGTTTATAAAATACCGGTAAAACCGGTTTATTTTGGTTTTCATCCGAACTTTTATAAGAACGCGAACGTTTTAAGAACTTTATTGTAACCTATAAAACCGGTTTATTCCACGAACGACGAAACGGCCGGCCGCACTGTGGGCTGAAATTCGGCTTTCATTGACATAGAAACCGAAGTTGTTATTTTTACGTTTTTTTGATTAAAATAGGTTTTGCCCAGCATTGTTATGGTAACCTATGAATTTTAGACGATTTGGAATGAAAATTGTGGAGTTACGATTTTTTTTTCAAAATTAATGTATGGAGCAGGAACAAGAAATCATCATTACTCAAGAACCGCAAAACAAACCGTAATATCCTCGCAGATGGTTATACTACGAATTATTTGTGATTTTTTGGCATACTACATATATCCGCCACGGGTGCGGTTTTTTTTTTTAAATCATTAGTTGTTTTTATGGAAAAAGCACAAAAACCAAATTCAACATTTTAAGATTTTTTTGATTGAAATGGGTTTTGCTCAGTGTGTTTATGCTAAGTTATAAGTTTCACACGATTTGAGTTGAAAATGGTAGAGTTATGATTTTTTTTCAAAAAAAATTTATGGAGCCGGAACAAAATATCAAAATATCGCACCCGTGGCGGATATATGTAGTATGCCAAAAAATCACAAATAATTCGTAGCATAACTATCTGCGAGGATATTACCGTATTTGTAGCGGTTCTTGAGATATTTTGATATTTTGTTCCGGCTCCATACATTTTTTTTGAAAAAAAATCATAACTCTACCATTTTCAACTCAAATCGTGTGAAACTTATAACTTAGCATAAACACACTGAGCAAAACCCATTTCAATCAAAAAAATCTTAAAATGTTGAATTTGGTTTTTGTGCTTTTTCCATAAAAACAACAAATGTTTTTTTTTTAAACCGCTGCCGTGGCGGATATATGTAGTATGCCAAAAAATCACAAATAATTCGTAGCATAACTATCTGCGAGGATATTACCGTATTTGTTGCGGTTCTTGAGATATTTTGATATTTTGTTCCGGCTCCATATGTAGGTACTTTGGTAAATGTATATTCATGCATGTTGTGGGTAAGCATATAATAAATGAGGATTAGTCTTGATCTGAAACTGGTGTTTGATTGTCGCTTCCCAAGTACTTTAACATGGCGCAGCCGAATTGAACCTTTTGTAGAAATATAAATGTGTACATTAGTTAACGCGGGTGTTGAAAACTCGGGAATTGTAGTGATTACTGTGATTTTGTAGACATTTAAATTACAAGATCGAAAAGTGCTGGTGCCGTAATGGAAGCTGTGTTGCCGCCGCCATTGCCATTTAGTTTTACAAATAATTTAGAGAATGTCACATCGGGGAACCTCTCCAAGGAATGGGAAAAATGGAGAAAATCATTCCAAGTTTATTATGAGGCGTGTGAATTATCTAAAAAAAGTGCTCAGGTGCAGATGAGTATATTGTTGCATGTGATTGGTGAGCAGTGTCGCGAGGTACATGCCCAATTTGAAGGTACATTTGCTAGTGTTAAGGATTTATTGGACAAGTTCGAATCTTTTTTCTCACCGAAAAAAAATATTACGATCGAAAGGCACAAATTCTTTACTCGGTGCCAAAAACAAAGCGAATCAATTGAGCAGTACGCATTCGAGCTGAAAAAACTAGCAAGCGCTTGCGAGTTTAAAGAGCTAATAGATGATTTGATAAGGGATCGCCTCATATGTGGAATACAGGAGAACGCGCTGAGGGAGCGTTTATTGCGAGAACCGGACTTAACTCTAAAAAAGTCCTTGGAAATATGTAATATTGCACAAATATCGAAGTTGCAGGCGGGGGCAATCAAGAAAGAGTCCTGTGAACATGAAGCTTATACTTATAATATTACTGCGAGTAATAGTCAAGCCCGGGTTATGCTAGAGAATGAGGGTAGCCCGTACGGTCAGGTGAATTGGATATCAAGACGTGGAGGGTATCGAGCGCGAGGCGCGCCGAGGGGCAGAGGCCGCGGCTGGTCGCAACCGGCCCCGCGCCCCGCGCCGCCGCGCCGCAGCGCCACTCCTGCGCAAACAACTGCTTCATCGCGAGAAATAAGACACCAACATCAACAAATGGGACCCTATGGTGGAATTAGATCTGAAGTGCAGTGTCTAAAGTGCGGGCTAGCTCACGGTGTGTACATGAAGTGTCCGGCTTTAGGGAAAATGTGTTTGAGTTGCAATAACTATGATCATTTCTCACGCATGTGCACGGTGTATAACGTAGAAGCTGTGGAGCCCTCAGTGGAGCCTATCGATCAGGTAATCTATTGTCTTAGTAATTCGCGTAGTCATTGGTCTATAGATTTAACTTTTGGAGCAGAGGTTACTATTAAATTTAAACTGGATACCGGGGCCGATGCCAATGTTTTGCCGGTAAGATATTTAAGCCAGGTTGGTTTAGCAGAACAAGATTTAACTAAGACGAGTACAAAGTATAAGAGTTACTCAGATAACGACATCATCGTACTAGGCGCGTGTCATTTGAAAGTACAGTACAAAAATAATTATTACATACTGGAGTTCGTGATAGCGGATGTACCGTCAGCACCGGTGTTAGGCCGCGACTCGTGTTGTGAACTTAAGGTAGTTAAGTTAATAAAGAACATTAGCGTCACACGGGAATCACAGGATTATGATTATATATTTCGCGAGTACAACGACGTTTTTGAGGGATTAGGATGTATGCCGGGTGAGTACAAGATAGAAATTGATAGTAGTGTTAGACCCGTAGTTCACGCTCCGAGAAAGATGCCGGTAGCCTTAAAGGATAATATCAAGGAAAAATTAGATAACATGGTAGATGAAGGCATAATTGCAAAAGTGGAAGGCCCTACCGACTGGGTCAACAGTATGACCGTAGCGCGAAAATCTAACGGTGACTTACGTCTTTGTCTAGACCCACGTGACTTAAATCAGGCCATTAAAAGGGAACATTTCAAGCTGCCGACCTTGGATGAAATTACTGTAAATTTATTGGGATCAAAATATTATAGTACGTTGGACGCAAAACAGGGATTTTGGCAGTTACGTTTGCACAAAGAAAGTACGGATCTTTGCACGTTCAACACATGTTTCGGTAGGTATAAGTTTTTAAGGTTACCGTTCGGAATTACGTCCGCTTCAGAGGTTTTTCATAAGCGAATGTTTGAAAACTTTGATGACATTCCCGGAGTATGCCTATTTATAGATGATTTACTTATCCACGGCCGTACTAAAGAAGAGCACGACGACCGGCTGAAAAAGGTGTTCAACAGGTGCCGGGAAATCAATTGAAAGTTAAATAAAAATAAATGCAAATTCGGTTTAACAGAAATCAAATATTTAGGTCATAGAATTAGTGCGAAAGGTATATATCCAGATAGCTCACATACCTCTGCCATAAAAAATATGCCACGACCAGAAAACATAAAAGATTTAGAGAGATTTTTGGGTATGATTAATTACGTAGGCAATTTCATACCAAACTTATCGGATAGGAATTTTGTATTGAGGGAGTTGTTACGTAAGGATACCGAATGGCATTGGACAGAACACCACCAAAAAGCGTTCGAAGACTTAAAAGATTGTTTGACAAAAGCTCCCGTTTTACAGTTTTATGATCTCAATAAACCCGTAGTGATTTCAGTAGATTCGTCTAAGAATGGATTAGGATCTTGTCTTATGCAAAATGACTTACCGGTTTGTTACGCTTCGCGATCGCTTACCAAAGCTGAGCAAGCTTACGCTCAGATTGAGAAGGAGCTTTTGGCCGTGGTTTACGCGTGTGAGAAATTTTATACCTATATATACGGTAGGGGTGACATAGTAATAGAAACCGATCACAAGCCCTTGGTTAGCATAATTTGCAAGCCCATAGCAACCGCTCCAGCTAGATTACAGCGAATGTTGCTTCGTTTACAGCCGTACACGTTCAAGTTAGTTTATAAACCGGGGAAATATTTGTATATGGCAGATACATTGTCACGCGCTGTAGAACCGACGTGCGGTCCAGTTGATGTGCCGCGAGATCAGCTGGATTTGCAAGCACAAGTTTGTACCATCGCGGTGAGTAACCCGTTACTGGACACGCATTTTGTAAAAATACAAGTTGCTACGCAAAATGACGTGGAAATACAAACAGTACTGAAGTATGTCAAGGATGGGTGGCCAACACACAAACATGAGGTTGACACTCAAGCTAGGTCTTATTGGGGTTATCGCGACGAACTTTCGTTAGCATATGGCATGTTATGGAGAGGCGATAGAATTGTTATTCCAGTTGCAATGCGTAACGAAATGTTAAAGCGCGTGCACACAGGGCACTTAGGCATAGATAAATGTAAATTGCGTATTAGGGAGAGTATGTTCTGGCCAAATATAAATGCACATGTAGAGGACCATATTAGTAACTGTCAGGCATGTTTGACATTTAAAAATCAAAATAGAAAGGAAACCTTAATCCCACATCCAGTGCCTGAAAGAGCGTGGTCCAAACTAGGTGTTGATATATTCCATTTTCAGCAAAACCAATACTTGATAGTAGTAGATTATTTTAGTAAATACGTTGAAGTTGCAAAATTAAATTCTCTAACCTCTGATCACGTTATTAAGGAATTAAAAATAATTTTCAGTCGACATGGTATTCCTAACACGGTGATCTCTGATAACGGACCTGAATTTAGATCCAATAGTTTTGAGATATTCTCGGCAGAGTGGAGTTTCCAACATATAACCTCATCGCCACACTTTGCACAGTCTAATGGTCAAGTTGAAAGGACGGTTCAAACGATCAAAAACTTGCTAAAGAAAACTCACTATGAAAAAACTGAATTTAGACTAGCTTTACTAGAGTATTTGAATACCCCTATTAGTAACAAGCTAGCTTCTCCTTCTGAGCTTCTCAACAGCCGTAAACTAAGAGGTATTGTACCATGTCCTCCAAAACTGCTTTTGCCTAAAATTCAGAGAAATGTAAAAAAAGAGTTGGAAATACGTCAAGAAACACAAAAACATCAATATGATAAGAATGCTCGCGACATGTCTGAATTACACCCAGGCCAAAATGTAAAAGTAAGAATAGACAAACGTTGGGTGAGTGGTACCGTAATATCATTGCGCGGTATACGCTCGTATTTGATAAAAATATGTGGTGGTGGCACTTTGATTCGGAATAAACGACATCTCATTAAAGATTCTGATCAGCGCCCGGCAGCGCAAAACACTTCTGTGTGCTCCCTGCCTTACGATGATATCGGTACCTGCAGTGATAACGCGGTGACGTCACCGAGCGGCGCGGCCAGCGCGCCGCGCGCCACCGACATCGACACCGGGTTCGATTCTCGTGACACGGTCGCTCGCCCCGGTCCATCCAGTTTACTATCTGCTCCCACCAATAATAATAGTAATAACTATGTTACTCGCTCCGGCAGGGAGGTGATCGCTCCTGATCGGTGGGGTTCCTGGGGCTGGTAAACTGTTTGGAATGGTAATGTATTTTAAGATGTATGTTGTGTACCTATAATAAGTTCTACAATGATCAATGTTATCTAATATCTATAATAATGTACCTATTGCCTGTACATGCACTTCAAGGCCTAAGTTGTTGTTTATTATTACTAAATTAAAATGAGTTTCGTTGTAAGTTCTTACACTAATTTCAATCAATTATATCATTATAATGTAATTAAATTAATATTGTTATAAACGTTACATAATTATTACTTTTAGTATCTGAATTAAGTACATTGTCTCACGAATCAATGTTTTATCTGGAATAAAATATGGTTTGTCATTTGAACACTGCTACGTAACTATGCATAGATATAAGAAAATCATTTAGCATGTTGATGTGTTGTGTCATGTGTTATAGCAATTTCATGTTTTAAAATTGTACACCAAACAAGTTTTGTTGTAGTCTTTTTAAATTTACCTATAACAGTCAGCATTTATTTCTTAAACCTTTCACCTAGTTTTTTTTTTCTCTCGTTTGAGAATACAAATAATCAAAAGTAAAGTAAACATTACTAGGTATTATGTACCTCTTGTTTATGTCAGTTTTACCTCATACACTTTTTTTTGTATTTTTTTTTAAAGAGGAGATTGTAGGTACTTTGGTAAATGTATATTCATGCATGTTGTGGGTAAGCATATAATAAATGAGGATTAGTCTTGATCTGAAACTGGTGTTTGATTGTCGCTTCCCAAGTACTTTAACACCATACATTTTTTTTGAAAAAAAATCATAACTCTACCATTTTCAACTCAAATCGTGTGAAACTTATAACTTAGCATAAACACACTGAGCAAAACCCATTTCAATCAAAAAATCTTAAAATGTTGGATTTGGTTTTTGTGCTTTTTCCATAAAAACAATGATTTTTTAAAAAAAAACCGCACCCGTGGCGGATATATGTAGTATGCCAAAAAATCACAAATAATTCGTAGTATAACCACCTGCGAGGATATTACGGTTTGTTTTGCGGTTCTTGAGTAATGATGATTTCTTGTTCCTGCTCCATACATTTATTTTGAAAAAAAAATCGTAACTCCACAATTTTCATTCCAAATCGTCTAAAATTCATAGGTTACCATAACAATGCTGGGCAAAACCTATTTTAATAAAAAAAACCTAAAAATAACAACTTCGGTTTCTATGTCAATGAAAGCCGAATTTCAGCCCACAGTGGGCCGGCCTGGTGGTGTGCCACGTAAATATAGACACGGACACAGGAAGAAACCGGTTTTTATTGCTTTAAACCGGTTAATTTGTCAAGAACTGCTCTCATAAATACCGGTTTGAAAATAACGGTTTTTCGAGCGATACCATAATTAAAACGTTTTGCGCTAAGTACATGATAACGGTTTGGAAATTTAACCGGTTTCCGAGCGTTGTTCCTGACCAACCTGCATGACACTGTACCAACAGTAATCTTAAATCTTAGGCTTAAGAATTGAAATGACAAACATTCACTTTATAATTTTATTGATTCTTATTGAAAATTTGTCCAAGCAGCCAAACTCTTCAGTAAAAGTACCGTCAGAATTGCGTACTGATGGCACACTTGCGCTCCTATAACATGGTTTCGAGTTCACAACCGACTTTAAAAAGAAATGGTTATTGACTCGACTTTTTCTACATTACCAACGAAAGATGCGCATAATTAGCAAATTACTGTTATAGTTAAATAATTAGTTAAATATTGATATTGAACGCCGATCCGCCGATATCAAGCCTAAGTTCTCAGACGCTTCGATCTTTGACCATAGGCCTTCTAGGTCACCTTTATCGTTGATATCACATTCAAGCTTAAAGCCAGTTAGGTATTGTGTAAAAATACTAGGTCGTAGGTACAGACCGACGGACAACCGGACGTACTATATATGTTTGATAGTAGGTTCCATAGCATTGAGGTATGGTACCCCGAGCCCTATCTTAATATTTATACTTATAATACTTAACGGTATAATATTGATTTGATTTGAACAGTTAATATTTAAGGATATAGGCTCGAGTTTGGCGCCCCTTGGCGGCTATAGGAAAATTATTTGACAGTTAATACATGTCAAACTGAACATTTTTGATCACAAAAGTTTACATGTTTGTTATGCGGATAGCAAAAAGGCAGTAGGCGCCTATACTTGTTTAAGGCCAAGGTATTGCATAGTTGCTTGACATTCCTTCTCAAACACAATAATATGTATGAAATATTGTAGTATGTTGAATATTGCTAGTAGCATTCCAAGTATACGTACGGCGTATTTCAATGCGATATCATTTGAAACGACATTTCTGATAAACAAAATAACGTTCTTGAAATGACGTCAGTTAAATCTTTCGCCCTTGTGTCTTGCAAAAGTTGCAAATCGCTTATGGTTCCTCTACACGATGACCCAGCGTAGGTCAGTCCAAGGGACGCATTTATGCGTTAGAGGGAGCAAGTGATATTGCTATCTCATTCCACTGCATAGCTGCGTCCCTTAGACTGGCGTACGATGGGCCATCGTGTAGAGGAGCACTCACACTAGAACTCTAAATGTTCGATAAAATTAAGATGCTGATAAACCAGCGGTCAAATTACTGGCCGCGGGCAGAATGCGACCCGAAAGGCTGCCAATTTGGCCTGTTAATACTGGCAAATTAATACAATTCGAACGCGAATACAAAGGCCTGGCTGTGGCCAAGATGTTTGGAAGAAAAACTTTGTGCAGTCCATCTATCACTAGACGTAGACATTGGTCTACTGATGATGTCGTACGCTGCACAGAATCATACTACACAACATGTAGCATTTCTTTAAATCTTAAGTTTTATCAGAAGACCAATGTCTACGTCTAGCACGTGATAAATCATAGAAGGTCTGCATGAAGTTTCTTCAGATCTTAAGCCAGTCTTGTTCGAAGCAGTCTAGATCTAGGTATACTCGTAGATCTCTTTGTATCCGGTCTGCTGTTTCAATACCTACAGAATCTTGTAGCATTTACAATCCTTCCTACAGTTCTTAGGCGACTCTTTGGCGCTCCTCTAGATACGATTTAACTCAAGATGGTTGAATTTTAATATTGAAGAAGTTTCGCGGTCGATTTCTAGTAGCTTTATGTAGGCCTATATTTTGTTGAGGAGTACCCTTCATCCTATATGTTTATGTCATCAGCTTCTTATAACTACCTACGTAATAACGAACGCATATTATCACTCTTCAAACGTAAACGTAACAAGTCATCACAAACGGACGGACAGAGTCGCACCATAAGGGTTCCTTTTACACCTTTTTGGTACGGAAACAAAAAAAAGGGTGTGAAAATGGGAAGTTAATTGTGGCACTATTACACTTAGTCACGTGAAAGTCGATGTAGCTTAGACTTTAACCACCTTATTCATAAACGTGTACTAAAGTTACGATGCCGCTAATCATCGTTTGTTCCTTTCCGACGTATTGGTATGATGGGAAGGGACAAACGATGATTAGCGGCATTGTAACTTTAGTAAACGTTTATGAATAAGGGGGTATAAGTAAAAGATTTGTGTATTTATCAGTCTTTTTAACACGGTTCGGATACATTTCTTACACCAGTATTGCTCGCGTGTGTCATTTTACAGTTTTTTCGCAAAGCAGACTAGAGGTTAAAGGAATATTGCTTTCAAGCCGTCAATCTATGTCACCGTCAGCGTTCTACAACTAAAATCATGCCATTAAGTGTTTTCTTGAAAACAATGACACTTTAACACATTACATCGTACGTTTTGACTTTTCAGACGCATATCAAAAGTCACGCGAGGATTATTCCACTATCCTAGAAGCAGCCGTAATCAAGAAGCTATCGGCACTCACCTCCTTATCGTTCCCGAAAGCACTAACAAGTAACAACACGTTATCACCACACTGTTTACAGACGTGCGCGCGAGTTGACGGCCGGGGACGGAGTGGAGACGTGGTGGGGCATAGAGCGCACACACGGTAGATAGAGCACTCGAAGAACTCGACTTAAAGAGCCTAGAGTTCAGGGTGCGTAGCCAACATTCCAATTGTTTACACTCTGTGGCGAACGAAACGCAGCTGTCACCATCGCATTAATATCGAAGAGTGATAGAAAGAATGCTACGCTACGGAGCGTTAACGATTGGCATGTTGGCTAGACGCCCAGGACAGGTCCTTCCCTGAACACAGCTCGCTGAGCACCGAGTGGACGGCCGTGCGTGCCCGAGATCGCGGATATAAGATTCAAGCAAGAATTATTCCACTACTCCCGAAAGCTATGCTACTCTAACAACAAGTAACAACACTTTATCACACAATGTTTACTAACGTGCGAGCGAGTTGACGGCCGGGGACGGAGTGGTGACGTGGTGGGGTATAAATCACGCACACGGTAGACAGAGCATAAATTGCGTCTAAAACTTCACATACCTTATTGAATTTAGTCGTCCTAGCTGGCATCCTACTTAGAATGCTAAAATGTTCCTAGTTAATGCAGTAAGACTCTTACTAAGGAGTCCGCAGCAAGCTCCCTACCCACAGACATAGACCCTAACACTCCGCACCATCGTTGAGCTCTGGAAACCTTACTCAAGGAACACAACAGTAATATGTTACATATAATGTGTTAGTTGCCCAATAGATATTTGTAGGTAAATCTCAATTTAGAAGAAAATTATAACTAGGTAACAATAAGCTCTTATCGCTAAAAAGCGATTAGTGACAGAGGACTGATTAATTTAACTCAACAATAACCCATGAAATGTTCTACAAAATTGGAGAACGGAGATTACAAAATATTAATGAGGGCCTTCGAAGGTTTGAACCGCGTATAACATCGTTTGCGACTAAAAAACAAACGTAAAAAAAGCGTTCTACGCTTACGCGCTTAAACGCTTCAATGCGAAGTCTGCGCGAAGTAGTCTGTTTTAACGTCTTGAGTAATATTCTAACAGCCAACCACAGAAGAACCATTATAAAATGTGATCCCAATTTTATGTAAGTGTTAACGGGTTGTAAGTCAATCTTATACTGGTTTAAAAGTGTAATAATTTCTTGCGTGTAAAAGCGATAAGAATGTATTATGAGACGGCGGTGGGAATGTAAGCCGTGTCAAAAATATCATTAGGTAAATCGTTTATACCCCGAATTTTTGAGTGCGGGAATGTTTTATTATACTAGTAAAAAAATCGGTAAAAACTGTAAAAAATATAATATTAGAACATTGCTAAGCCCGTTTGGAGCTTTTTTATTTATAATTTGGTAATTATTTTACAATAAACAAAGGGTCAAAATTCTTTTGGTCGTCTTGTTTTTTGTCCTCAATAAATGTGACGGAGTGAAGCATTTTGTATGGAGTGAAGTGTAGTTTTTAATTTATCTCAAGAGAAATCTATAGATATGCAATTCAACAAAACTTTTGTATTTATTTGATAAAAGACAAAAATGGTGACAGAGTGGTCAAAAACAAGACAACGAAAAGAATGTTGAGCCAAACACACGAAATCATGCCTCCACCCAAAAATCGGGGTATCATATTTGTTTACATTTAGCCATTTTTATTGAATTTAATTTTATCTATTAGTTATTCATAAACGTCTGTAAAATCCAACAAACCGTTCACAATCGTTCCGTCATTTGGACATTTCTGTTTGTAGAAAGAGACAAAAAATAACAACAGTTTATAAGAGGTTGCCAAGTTGTATGAATCCAGGGTCTTTGCAATAAGATTTATTAAGTGGCAGTGTGGACAATGGTATTAAGTACTTGTGCCATTCTACTTTTTGGTGTACATCTTATCTTATCTTCTAATTTTCGGGGGCCCTTGCGGATACACTTCGACCCATAGGGACAAGGCCGGATTTAGGGGAGGGCAACCGGGGCTACTGCCCCGGGCCTCCACAAAAGAGGGACCCCCCACAATAGAGAATTCTGTAAATTTACCATTTTATTTGGAAAAAATTTGGGGCCAGGGGGCCTCCACTCCTTTATTGCCCGAGGCCTCCAGACCTCTAAATCCGGCATTGCATAGGGATCTTTTGTGTAGTTGCCCCCTAAGGAAAGATCCATTAGCTACTCAAGAGCTTTTTTGACCATTTCCTTGTGCCGGGTGATTGAGCTTATGGGTAGCCTTTTGAATTCCTTTGTTCCAGATAGCTTGCTCCAAAGTCCTTCATTCTTTGTCTAGCGAGGGCGTGACATTCACACATTAAGTGTGTTACTGTCTCTTCCTCTTCACCACACATTCGACAATTTTGTTGTACATACGTTTTTGACACTATTTCGTAAAATGAATATTTTAGAATACTTGGCCATTACTTTCATTTGCTGTTTTGTAATAGAGAAAGAGGCTTAATTAAGCTATCAATCCCGATAACTTTGTTTGTTCGATATATAACTACTGTTCCCAAGGAGCCCGGGCGCTCAGAGTATGTTTGCGGATATGGCCAAGTGGTTGTTTGATCTCACGGGACAGAAGAGCTGGCAGCTTCCCCGCTCAATGAATAAGCTTTGCGATTCAGCGAGGAAATACTGCCAGCATCTTAGGCTCTTTGCCTCAGGGGCCCTCTTAAGAGTTACATTTTTAGTTTTTAATTAGGTTTTCTTATATTACAAATTATTATTATTATATCTTATTTATTTAAATAAAATATTCTTAATCACAAGTAACTCAGCGGTCCTAGATTGTCACTCGATTTTTTATGAAAATAAGGCATTAATGTATGAATGGTCAACAAATTCCTATTATTTGGGTCAGGTACAATTTGGGAATAAAAGGATTATACTCGAATTCAATATATATCATACCTTTTCTGGCTATACATTCATGAAAAAGTAGAAAAGTGACCCACTATCGCTCTCTAGAAGATGTATCTTTTTAATTCATCGACTTTTTTTTCTCTCTCTGCACCAATTGTGTCTCTATTTGGCATTAAGTCCGCCATTTGTACATTGTTGTATAACTTGTATATATTTTGTGCAATAAAGTTTAAATAATAATAATAATAATCCGCGAGTAACTTAGGAGAAAGCGCAGCACACCTCTCGACACCCCTGAGCCGCTCACACCGGTGTTGCGCCGGCCGTCTTTACAATGGCGCATCGGGTACCCATCTATCGAGTGGCGAGTCACCGCCTGCCTTGATAACACTGTATACCACAATGTTATGGCAGTTGTCCTCTTATTTTCCACCCAAATTCAACCCATAGACCAGGACTCTTTCCATTTTTCTGCAATAGCCTCAAATGCCTGCTGAAACCGGTTTATGGGTATCTATTTATGTACCCATGAATGGGTTCCAGCAGGCGTTCTACATGACATCAAAGCTCTCCAAAGTGTTGGATCTATATCCCCACATACGCCTTATAAATGACCGGGCTTAAAAACCCGAGAGTTTGTAACGGAGATACAAATAATAATTATAATAATATCTGCTTCGTTCTAATAAGAACGCAACGGTACGATGTACCTACCTTATAGTATGACCCTAGCTTTTAAAGAAACAATGCTGTCTAATCATAATAATCTAATAGCATTCACTGAATAAACAATATCTTAAAAGCATGAACCATTGTTATTATAACGACGTATTTTATGTTATTTGATAAAACCAATGTATTTCCTTAGAAAAAATAAGTTACTTACTCATTTCTCTACGGTAGTTCCTAGGTATTCGTGACGTTGCTGGGAAAAGCAAATTGAATGGAACTGAACAAACAGCCCGTGCATGGAAGAAGAGGAAACAGCGAAACATATTCACCGAGACTGTAAACAGATAGAAGTATACAGGAGAAAATACCTAGGGACTCCGTCCACATTAAAGGAGGCAGTTAGCAACCTGAAGGTAAGGAGGAGCTGGGGTGGTTAGAGTAGCGCTACCTCGTCTTTACGCAAAATAGGCACAATGGTTGTCGATTTGCGGAAAACGCCGAGTATAACTAAGGGAATTAATGCCATGCTTACAATACAAAACGAGGTGTCAAGTATCGGTACATCTTCAATATGATATGATATTATATTACCTGACGGACAAAAGTCCCTTTTTCTTACAAAAGACACATTTTATCTCACCAGATTTAGAGGGCGCCCTATGGGATTGCATAAACTAAAGAAAATTTGACCCATACCGCCGTGCGAAGCCCTGATGGCCGAGTTCTAGGCATTTGCCGTGAATGTAGTGGACGCAGGTTCGATTCTAGCCTTGGGCACTGGAGGCCTTGGTCCCTTTTACTTTCGTATATTTATGACCTCTATTTCAGTTTACATTTTATCTAAAGGGTGTAGCAGGATAGCCTAGGAAAAATTGCCCCCAGCGATTTTGGGCCGAAACTGTAATCAAACGATGCCTTTTGGGGAGGTTATACTCTGCACAAAGTTTCATCCCTCTGTTACCCCCTGGGGGTGAAAAACACCCGATTAACCCCAAAACTGTTTTAATTATTTTTTCCTAAACTATGAAAGTGACGAATTTCAAATTTCGTACAAATATTAATAAGACTAAAAGCTATGTGCTAAAAAAATATTAACCCCCTAACCATTGAAATTCTTGTAAAAAAAACAAAAATAAAAAAAGAATCAACCTGTATATCAAGTTTGGCTCATGGTACCACACCATTTTTTTTTTCAAAAATGAACCAGTTTATATTCTACATGATACAAAAGTTTCATGGACCTACTCCAGAAGGAACATTGCGAAATTAATATGTATTGGCTCTTTGGTGCGTACTATTCATTGAACTCCCACTAAGAGCCTTGCATTATTAATAAACAATGGCTTGCGATCGGACCGCTGGCGCTGCTCGTGCCCGATTTGAAAAAGGTGGGGATAAAGAAGTATGAATCAAACTCATTTGTATTTATAAAAACATTTTTAGGGTTCCGTAGTCAACTAGGAACCCTTATAGTTTCGCCATGTCCGCCTGCCTGTCTGTCTGTCTGTCTGTCCGAGGCTTTGCTCCGTGATCGTTAGTGCTAGAATGCTGAAATTTGGCATGGATATATAAACCAATAAAGCCGACAAAGTCGTACAATAAAATCTAAAAATTTAATTTTTTTGAGGGTACCTCCCCTACACGTAAAGTGGGGGTGAATTTTTGTTTTTTGCTTCAATCCTACAGTGTGGGGTATCGTTGGAAAGGTATTTCAAAACTAATAGGGGTCTTCAACAAACATTTTTTGATTAAAAGAAAATATTCGGAGATAATCGCTCCGAAAGAAAAAAAAATGTGTCCCCCCCCCTCTAACTTTTGAACCATAGGTCCAAAAAAAATTAAAAAAATCGTGGAAGTAGAGCTTAAGAAAGACATTAAATGAAAACTATAGCGGACATGATCAGTTTAGCTGTTTTTGAGTTATCGCAAAAAGTTTCCCCTTCATAGTAAAAAGACATACTTTAATTAGGTACTGATTATGCAAATTTGCCTATTTGTTTAACTCACGTGAAAGGTACCGTTTCATCCCTTGGTTAACAATTTACTATACTTTAAGCTCCAGTTTAGCTTATTGTGACGGAAGAGTAACTACGGAACCCTACACTGAGCGTGGCCCGACATGCTCTTGGCCGGTTTTTTTAAATTATTTTGTTTTCGGGTCCGAGACGTTGCGTATTAAGCATGATACGAGTATAATGATTAGTAGCTACGAAATAGTACGTTTATTTTAATTTCGCAATGTTCCTTCTGGAGTAGGTCCATGAAACTTTTATATAATATAGAATATAAATTGGTACATTTTTGAAAAAAAAAATGGTGTGTGTACCATGAGCCAAACTTGAGATCCATGTACAAATGAGTTTGATTCATACTTCTTTATCCCCACCTTTTTCAAATCGGGCACGAGCAGCGGTCCGATCGCAAGCCATTGTTTATTAATAATGCAAGGCTCTTAGTGGGAGTTCAATGAATAGTACGCACCAAAGAGCCAATACATATTAATTTCGCAATGTTCCTTCTGGAGTAGGTCCATGAAACTTTTGTATCATGTAGAATATAAACTGGTTCATTTTTGAAAAAAAAAATGGTGTGGTACCATGAGCCAAACTTGATATACAGGGTGATTCTTTTTTTATTTTTGTTTTTTTACAAGAATTTAAATGGTTAGGGGGTTAATATTTTTTTTGCACATAGCTTTTAGTCTTATTAATATTTGTACAAAATTTTAAATTCGTCACTTTCATAGTTTAGGAAAAAATAATTAAAACAGTTTTGGGGTTAATCGGGTGTTTTTCACCCCCAGGAGGTAACAGAGGGATGAAACTTTGTGCAGAGTATAACCTCCCCAAAAGGCATCGTTTGATTACAGTTTCGGCCCAAAATCGCTGGGGGCAGTTTTTCCTAGGCTATCCTGCTACACCCTTTCAGGCTATTTTTTTTTTTTAATTTAAATACTATTTATTCAAGCTATGATTAAAAGCGTTGAGTGACAGTAAAATGTGAATAAAAGTACAATACAAACTTAAACTAATTGAATACTAAAAAATTATTTCTAAAGAGGGCCCCTGGGGCATAGTGCCAAAGATACAGGCAGCATTTCCTCACTGAATCGCAACGCTTATTCGTTGAGCGAGGAAGCTGCCAGCTCTTTTGTCCCCTGTAATGTCAACCAGCCGTTTGGCTAATTAAAATTAGTCTAACAGTACCCTGTGAATCCAAACTACCATAGAAACAGTACTGTGAATCCACAGGGTACAATAACTCGTTAAAACGACTGTGTCGTGAATCACTCATCTCGTCGTAAATCCATGAAAAACATGAATCATTTTATATTATTGTGCCATAAATGATCATATTTATTGACAGTACTTATGGATTAAAGTATATGACATATATCCCAACAAGCAAAAAAGTCTCAGATTGCGCACTTTATAAGAGTGGTGAGCTTATAGCGCTCTTATTATTGTTTTGGAATAACAATCGCTCTTATATGAGTCTTAGACAAGCTAGAACAGACTTTAGTAAGGTCAGTCTTATTACCTCGTCTTATATATGTTTATAAGAGCATTTCATAATGCTATTATAAGCCTCTTGCTCCTACAATAACATTTACGAAGTCTCATTGATCTTGAGAGTACCTGGTCTTATATCCCCATTCTCTAAGTTCATTTGATTTTATATTAGACTTTCTAAATGCTATTGTAAGAATGTAAGGCTAATATCAGCATAGCATAAGGACACTGTAAGTACGTACTTTTTTGATCTTATTTAAAGCTATAATAAGATCAACAGCGGCACTTTAGTAAGATATTGGAGTGATATAGGATCAGGATACTAAATCACACAAGACAAGATCAATATAAGATGATTTGATCTTAAATCGATTTTGGGAATCCATAAATTTAACCATTTCGCATCACCAATCTTGTCACTTAAATAAAAAGACATTTAGTTTATTAGTATGTGTCTAGTAATCAAGTAAGGATAAACAAATATATTAAGGGTTTTACTAAGTAAAGCAAGAAACCCTAATTAATTCAACATGGCCATATCATTTGTATTCAGAATGCCAAAGTTAGTGTAAATAATCTTAAAATACTCTAATAGTGCGCTTGAAAAAACCACCTACAGCAATGGCTCCCTATCAATACAAATAAATAAATAAAATAATTATAAGAGGATACAAATACCCATATTTGATCAGGCGCATGAAGTTTGAAGCGTAAAACAGGGTTTACTTTACAGTAAATAATATTTTCCCATGTGAATACTTACCGTAAAACATGAACACACACAATGATAACGAGCACGTTATTATATTTAAACATAATTCATAAACAGTTTGATAAATATTTACACTTTTTTTTGTCACGCTGCAGTTAATTTTATTCGTACACTTATACTTTATAAATAGAATGTTTCAACTCTGTGTGATCTTCCAAAAAATCAAAATAAGTTTATTTAGGCTTACAAGATACTTATGTAAAAGCGATATTAGCCTGAGGTAGCTTAAATTAGTTTTGGGAAGATTACTGTAAACGCAAACAGCATTAAATTAGACTGATATTAGAACGATATTAAAATAAATACGCTTATAATTTGTGCCCAAATCCGGGCTTATACGATGATATAAAATCAATATAAGAGCGAAAAAATTGTAGTCTTGAGACTGTTGTAAGCGTGTTTTTGCTAGTTGGGATGTCAACGAAGCTTATCAATGTGTGTAATCATTAATTGATTAGGACGATAATCATGATACAGTGAAACCTGGTTAAGAGAGAGAGTTCAAGGGACCGTTATTTTTTTTCGCTTATAGAGGTTTCTCACTAATCCGAGTTTCTAGCTTATAGAGGTACAAGAAAAGTCTCTCTCACTTACAGAGGTTATTCAATAATATGCAAAATATTTTGTTATAAACGAGATAAGCAAAATTTATTAGAGTAATTAGTTTACAATGAAATCAAATAATCTAACAATTTTATTTAAAGAAATCCGTTTTTTTTTGTGTTTTTGATTTTATATTTAGTGCACATTTTTCCAATTCATAAATTTAAATAAACATAGCCCTATCAACAACTGCTGAGTATTCAAAAAACTTGTGGAGCGTTTCCAAAGCCTTTCCTTCGGAGAACTGAGACTTTATCGAATATTTGAATTTTATAATTTTATAAAAGGTAGATTCTGCTAATCCAAATTCACTTCGTATTTCATTACGTATCTTGCTCGATTCAAAAGCATTAACAATTCTGAGCTTATCATTTAACGACAACACGTTTATTTTTAGTTTTGACATTTTTTGTACCGAGCCTTCCTCTGTAAGTATTATTGATTACAAATTAGTTAGGATAGATTATTATATTCTTCGAACTATAAAGAAAACAAAAATATACACAGTTCCTGAAAAATAAAGAATGAGTCATACATTGCCAGTATTAAACTGCCGCTTATAGAGGTTCAGACAAGAGAGGCTCTCCGTTATAGAGCTCAGGGCGAGAAAAACGACTGTCGCTTATACAGGTTTTTGCTTCTCACTTATAGAGGTTTTTGGGGGGTCAAAATCCGGGACCTGAGAATTATTCTCACTTATAGAGTTTTCTCGCTTACCCAGTTCTCTCTTACTCAGGTTTGACTGTAATAGAAGCGTGACAGTAAAAAAGAAATTCTTAACGCCTACAAATATTAAAGTATCGTAATGAGTATAATATTGTATGAGCAAAATATTGCCATGAGAAATAACGAAGGCGCTAAATAAGAACACTGAATCTAAGACCCTAAAATAAAATCTTCCTAATCTTATGATCAGGGGTCGGACAAAAAGTGCGAATGACGTCAAACCACTTATAGGATGATTTCAAATAGTATTTTTGATTTTCATAAACAATTATCACGTATCATTTATCAATCTCTTTATTGACCTCTTTATTAAACGATATCGCCACTTGAAATGAGTAAGTACGTTTTTGACTGACACATTGTCAATCAGATGAACAGTCAGCGTCAAATACTTCGTAGCAGTCAAAGTGGCCAAATAGTTCGGTACACCATACTAAATATATGGTGTACCGAACTATTTGGCTACTTTGACTGCTACGAAGTATTTGACGCTGACTGAACAATAAATTGACTTCGTTATTGTTTAGCTATTGTATCCTCACGATTATATTTAGCTAAAATTTATATTTACTAATATATAAGAAAACGCTCTAAAATGTCATCTTTACTCGTATATTGTGGCAATTTTCCGTTTTTGGAGGTACGTGACAAACACGTATACTGCTAATCTTACCTACTGTTACCACTTTTGACTATTAAACCTATTTATCTGAGGATCCCACAGACTTGTTCTAACTAATTTCAAATAATTATACCTTATGGTAACAAGTTTCGTGAAATTTATTTTATTTACTACATCACCCTACCACCTGTATTATTAATTCCATGGATTTATTTACGATTATTTTGTTACTTCATTAATACTACTTTGTTACTACATGTCACACGGAAGTTTAAATACAAACTCAAACATCATCCTGTGTGCAAGTTTAAGTACGTCATTTTTACGTCATCCGCACTTTTTGTCCGACCCCTGCTTATGATATTGTATTGCATTGTATTAGTGTATACATTACTTGTATATAATAATAATAATAATAATTCAGCCTATATACGTCCCACTGCTGGGCACAGGCCTCCTCTCATGTGCGAGAGGGCTCGGGCTATAGTCCCCACGCTAGCCCAATGCGGATTGGGGACTTCACATACACCTTTGAATTTCTTCGCAGATGTATGCAGGTTTCCTCACGATGTTTTCCTTCACCGAAAAGCTAGTGGTAAATATCAAATGACATTTCGTACATAAGTTCCGAAAAACTCATTGGTACGAGCAAGGATTTGAACCCGCGACCTCCGGATTGACAGTCGGACGTCATATCCACTCGGCCACCACCGCTTGTTTACTTACTTGTATATGAGAGATAAAAATGTTAGGTACGATGGGAGCTAGAGGCGAACATATTGACAATTTAACATCTAACGGCCCAGCATGCAAGAAAAATTGGCAGTCAAATGTAAATCAATGGCATTAGAAAATAGAATTGAAACAAAACAACAAGCAACTCGGTTCCATTTAATAATTATTTAAATTTCATCAGAAGTAATTTGTACTACTATTAGGACCGTGGGCCGCTACAGGTTAAATTCAAAAAATAATTATAGTAAAAACTTACCATATTCCAGTTTCTAATACTAAGTCGACCGTCTCCGGTAGCTCTAACCGGAAACCTGGAAAGTAAATAAATAAATAAATATTATAGGACATTGGTTCACAAATTGACTAAGTGACTCAGTAACAATAAGGCTTGTGTTGAGGGGACTTCGACAACGATATATTTACTATATAAATAATTAGAAAACAATATGACTCAGAAACAAATATCTGTGCTCATCACCAGGGGTCGGACAAAAAGTGCGGATGACGTAAAAATGACGTACTTAATCTTGCACACAGGATGATGTTTGAGTTTGTATTTAAACTTCCGTGTGACATGTAGTAACAAAGTAGTATTAATGAAGTAACAAAATAATCGTAAATAAATCCATGGAATTAATAATACAGGTGGTAGGGTGATGTAGTAAATAAAATAAATTTCACGAAACTTGTTACCATAAGGTATAATTATTTGAAATTAGTTAGAACAAGTCTGTGGGATCCTCAGATAAATAGGTTTAATAGTCAAAAGTGGTAACAGTAGGTAAGATTAGCAGTATACGTGTTTGTCACGTACCTCCAAAAACGGAAAATTGCCACAATATTCGAGTAAAGATGACATTTTAGAGCGTTTTCTTATATATTAGTAAATATAAATTTTAGCTAAATATAATCGTGAGGATACAATAGCTAAACAATAACGAAGTCAATTTATTGTTCAGTCAGCGTCAAATACTTCGTAGCAGTCAAAGTAGCCAAATAGTTCGGTACACCATATATTTAGTATGGTGTACCGAACTATTTGGCCACTTTGACTGCTACGAAGTATTTGACGCTGACTGTTCATCTGATTGACAATGTGTCAGTCAAAAACGTACTTACTCATTTCAAGTGGCGATATCGTTTAATAAAGAGGTCAATAAAGAGATTGATAAATGATACGTGATAATTGTTTATGAAAATCAAAAATACTATTTGAAATCATCCTATAAGTGGTTTGACGTCATTCGCACTTTTTGTCCGACCCCTGCTCATCACACAAATAAATGCCCTTACCGGGATTTAAACCCGAGATCATCGGCTTCGTAAGCAGGGTCACTACCCACTAGGCCAGACAGGTCGTCAAATGTGACGTTTTAAGTAGGTACGTATATTAATGCATTTAAACAAATTAAATTGCAATTGCAAATATATGCGAATTATGATTTATAACTGTGCTGTGTGCTGTAGCTCAATTTTATATGCGCAAAAATTTACAACCCACCACCTATTCTCTATAATTACGCCATTTTCTCTTTTTTTCCAGAGTATTCCAGAGAACTATGGATCAATTTCCAGTAATTAAGGACTAAAAAGTGCAGTTTTACGATTTGAACTCAACTATGGACCCGCCACGGCTTTGGACGGAATACACAAAACCTTTACAAATTATATACTATATACCTCAACCTTCCTCAAGAATCACTTCATTGATAATATTTAGTCACTGGGCAAAGATAAAGACATTGGGCAAAGTTACCCTCAAACATATAAGAATTTAATTGTTATTCTTAGTAGGATACGCTTACAAAAAATATGTAACTTTATTTAAGTTTGAGTACATATTTAATAATTAAATAATAAATGGAATTAAATCTTACCGTCTGAAATTATTCTCCTAATAACACTGGCCATGTCTTTGACCTCAGCCGCGTAAAAATTGTCTCCCGTGTACGGGGGTATACCTAAATCTGAAGGACGGATGTAAGGAAAACTGGTTGAGTATGTTAAAACGCATGCCGGTGAATACAATTAGTGCTTTTCAGCACTGCTTTCTAAAATAATGGTTTCACTTTTATCACAATTTAAGCATTTCAATTGTTCTAACACAAGTTGAACTATAATTTATCTTACGGCTGTAAAAATATATATGAATAACATAATAACATTATATTAGGTTCAAAAAGAGTACCCGACATTCAAAAATAAATTAAGTAAGTAAGTAAATATTCTTTATTGCACCACAAAGAAAACAAATTTAAAAACAGATTTACAATGTAAAGAAAGGTAGCAACAGGCGGTCTTATCGCAGTAAGCGATCTCTTCCAGACAACCTTGGTAGCAGGATATAAGTCAGTAAGTTTTTAGAACAGGTAGTGCACTAATGAATTAGAGGAATAGGAAAATTACACATACATTAAGCAGACAGTACATACAGTACATTTACAATTTAAATAAACATATAAATATAACAATACATACCTATATTGAAAAAAATTAAAGATTAAGATGGTCATACTGAACAAGGTTTCCCATGTGACCAGTATAAAATCTGTAAAAAACACCCATAAGTTTCATCTACTTCAGGTTCTGAAGCTATTGCGATGTTGTGATTAGTCCCATGGAAAAAATTGTTTAGTGTGACTATCTCAAAACAATTTTTCAGAATCACGACTTCCAAAAAACATCCAGTATAAAGATTTTTTGTGTAGATTTAATTTTTGTCATTTTTCAAAATGGTGATCAAACGCTTTTAGAACCAGTAAAATGTGTAAAGGATACAAGTAAGCATGTCTTGTAGCGCCGTGGGCTCGGGCGGGGGGACGGCGCGCAACGCGTACGCGCGCATGAACTCCTTGCGCAGGTCGTGGAAGCGCGCGTAGTACGCGGGCAGCGTTAGTTCCTTGCTGCACGCTTCTGGGTGGAGACATTGTCTGGAATGGTAGACGATTTTATAAGTAATTAATTACACAGAATTATAATATATTTAATCACATAGTCCAGTATTAATCGCTTTCGCCCAATAGCCTAGTTCATTTTAGATGCCATCAACTCCCAATAGCTCTTACACCCTACCGGGTGCTGTCTCTGCGTGCGTCCCATGACACGGACAAGGGCAGCATCCGCTCGGTGTACCCTTAATATCTTATTTAACTGTTAAAGGGCCCTCCACCATTGTTCCGTGATGGGTCAAGACATAGGTACCTAAAAATAATAATAAACGAGCGTGGCGACGCCTCGGACCCCTATTCTAGTAGGCCCTATTATATGGCCCTCGCCCCTGTAACCTGTAACTGCCCATCCTATATGATCAAATTTTATTCCGTAAAAGAATTTGAACAGACGACTCCCGGATTGAAAGTCAGACGTTAGATCCACCCGGACACCACCGCTTCTACAGTATAAGTACGATGTCAAAATAAGGCAATTAACAAAGGCTCGATAGCGGCAAGTGGCATATGGCACTCTCACAACTATTAGGAATTTAATGAGTCGAATGACATCTTATACGAGTTATACATTTGTACACACTACACAGTGCTAAATAATGAGACATGCATACATAAATCATAAATCACATCTACATACACATATACAGTCGATATACTTGTAAATAATTCCTTCCTTCAACAATCAGGTAAAAACACTACAGGTTCATAATTATATGCAGAATTTTATTAAATGTTTTGGTTTATTCCGAAATTTAGGCCGAAAATTAGGTCGGGTCATTTTAGCTTTCGAGAACATAAGTGGCCACTTTTGTTTAGGCGTGATACTTTTTTAGAATAACAATACACACGTAAAATCACATGTATTCAAATGTATTATTATTAACAAAACTACGATTCACGACCAACATAACATTACAAATCCGGTTCAAAAGTTCCAATAATGATTAGTGACGAGTACATTCTCATTAGTCGATAAGGTCGATTTCTACACCAATCTTTATAACAATAGAGCCCTAATGACTACTGTCAATAAAAACGATTTTGCTGTAAATATTTTAATTGATTTGATTATTTAAATGGCTCCAGGTTACCCGTGACCTCCGGCGCAGGAAGCGAGACGCTTCCATTTTAATGCTTGAATGACATTAGTTTCAGGTGCGACTCCATTGAACTCTGGAGTGACGTGTCGTTCAAAACACAAGTAAGCAGTTTAAACTTTACCCACATATCAGACATAAAATGTATTTTTTGTTATATCTCGGTATTCTTTTTTCTTATTACAAATGCTGTGTAATAGCAAACTATGGAGATTTCCTATTTTGTGACTTTTTGTCCAACTGGCACACTGACAGTCAACAATGCGGGCAAAGTTAAATGCATCTTATTTTGTAGAAATTCAAATTTTATCCAGAGCAATTCATCAAACATGGATTTCTAATAAATTTTGTTAAACACATAACTAATAGATGTACGGTATTATCATTCACTAATACAGTAAATCTAAATTTCTACAAAGCTAAGCTAATTCTTATGCGTGAGAATGGACACAAATTTGAAACCACACCGGATGTTTTGTATCTAGTCAATCTGTAATCTAGCGATAGATAATTTCGATATGATACACAATACCATCGTTCAATTCTAATGACGTTTGGATGACAATATCATTAATGACAATAGCACTGAATAGGTCTAAAATAGACTTGATAGTGGAATTGTGGCATATATTCATATTCTATTGTGTTGGAATGTTTATTTACATACCAAAAAGACAAAGATATAGATCAAGCGGAAAGGGATGCAATACGTATTAAAATGAGAACGTAATCTACACTTTACAGCAGTAAAATGGATTGTTTTGTCTATACAAAGCGGTCCATTTTTTTATTATTATGTGTCAATGCCTCGTAAAATATCATAAGCGATTGTAAGTTTTATAGCAACTATAGTGCAGCTCTCTAAAAATAATATTAGCAATCTATAAAAAAAATGGTCTAGTGATTATTGATTTAAAATAGTATACACACCTAAGTGGGGGTTGTCCGTCTGTGACTAGCCTGAAGAGGGGGGAGTGCGGGTCCACTTGTAGCGAGCGCGCGAACTCGTCGAACTGAAACATGAGAAAGACAAAGTTGTAAAAAATAAACAAAACTGGCCAAAGTTATATAAGTTTAGTTTATTATAAATTATACAACAGTTTTAGGGATTGCAATCCGGTCCGGCGGATCCGGTAATCCGGCCGGATCCGGCACTTTTCAGGAGCTACCGGATCCGGTAAAAATCGCCGGATCCGGACCGGATCCGGTAAAATAAAAAAAATGCCTAAATACAGTACGCACTGTGCGTTTTAGATAAGGAAAAGGCGACGGATGAGAGGTATGAAGTTGAACAGAGCGTAAAACGAATGAAAAAGTTTAAATTTAGTTAAATAAAAATATATATGACGATGACTGGGAACAGAAGTTGCCTTTCATGTTGGTGGCACGATATGACGATTACATAAATACTGTTATAGAAGGAAAAATAAAAGAATGGAGATGCTATGGAAGACATTTGTAATTTATTCTAAAGAGAAGGTTAATGTTGTGATAGGATATTAAAAGTAAACAAATGAGCAGGATTAACTCGGCGGTACTCAACCGACTAGAGTTGGGCTAATCAATATGTGTTATATGTGTGAATGAATATATGATAACATTGATAACCTTTAGTTTGCTCAGATTTTTTTTTCAGATATTTTGCTCAGATATTTATACATATATTTATAATATTGGTTATTTTCTATTCAAATTTACAAGAGAATCTTTTGTATTTATAATTTCATCCAATCTTATGCAATTTCCTTAATCTCCTGGTACATGCTACTCTACGTCTAGCCAATTCTTTATTTGATCAATGTAACTATTCTTAGAGAGTCTCTTTCCGCGATGGATTTCAATCCTACACTCTATTATTTTTCGCATGAGATCGTCGTGTCGTGCTCCATTCCCTATAATTTGAACAATATAGGTTTCTGTTTCGTAAGCGCATTGTAATATGCCTTCTTAAATAATAAAGTGTCTTTATCTTGGCAAATTTAATATGATTTTGGTTAATAGTAAAATATCTTATTTTCTTACTGGAATGGATGCCAACGTAACAAAGAATTCAATCAAATAACAGTTACGAAAACTTGTCCTTTAAACGAGTTCCAATTCCCACCCCACATCCCATTACCGGGCTTTGGAAATTAATCAAATTTACAATTGTAAACGAAAATTTGAGCACTTGTGAATGGTTAAATATAATAAATGACCGATTTCATATTTTGTTTTTAAAGTGATATTTAAAGTGTGACAACACTTTTTACTACTAAGTTCTATTTTATTGTTAAGAAGTTATTTATTAACTTAAATTATAGATTTAGGAATACGTATTGTGCAAAAAACTAGAAAAATAAGCCATTTAATTAACTTTAATATCCCTATACCAAACCGGATCCGGTCCGGCCGGATCCGGCCGGGTTATGGCCGAAATCCGGCCGGATCCGGCCGGATTGAAAATCAATCCGGTTTGCAATCCCTAAACAGTTTTCAATTTATGAATCATTCAGAAATAATAATATAGGTAGATTTTAGTAAGGTGTCCGAATTATAGGAAGAGAAGTAGCAGTAACATTCGGACACTAAAACAAAAATCCAACTATGTACTAGAACGCCCGTTAATTTATATTGTGGTGATATCGTTGTGAAAACATACACATAATATAGGCAGGCATTGCTACTGACATCTGTAAAGTTATTAAACTAAACTATACAAATGTGCTTGCAAAAACTTAAATTGGAAGTGTTTATTTTATGGCAGTTGTTATTTGATGGGCAAAATCGTACAGCTTTAGGTAACCTTAATTGAAATTTCAAAATAACATCTTCCACTCGGACACATGATAACATTATGTAAGTAAGCAGGTAGTTTATGGTATACATACATGAATTGCAAATTCTTAATCATCAAGATGTTAGAATAGATTATTACCATGCCCTGATTGCTATAAGTTAAGCATCTATCACATACGAAGTAAATATTTTTTTCTTTGAAAAATCACTTACTAAAATTTGACGTATTTTGATATTCACTTTATCATGCCAAATACCTAGGTAATTAAGAGGGAAGAATAGCTTTTCGAATCTAATGAAATAACAGTATTTTATCTATGAAAATCCATTTCGGGAGAAAACGTTTTCCACTAACTAAATTTGACAAATCACTGATTCTGATTTCGATCGCTTCAGCAGAATATATTCTAGGTTTACAGGTTTCGCATTTATTTCAAGAGAAAACTTAAGTGGTAGGTATACATATTTTTTCTCCAAACTGTGGACAGTTTGTTGGCGAATAGTGCGCTCCAAAATAAAGCTAACAATGTTGTGTCATACCTACTCATACTAAAACTCACTACTACTCATAAGACATCTGTTTGTTTTGCAAATAAAAAAGGAAATCCTATAAACCTAGTTTTTCATTGTGTCAATAAGTCAATAACATACGAAAAAAAACATGGAAAATGGAAAATATTTAGAAGTGGAAAAACATTTCCTCTTTTTGTATGGACGATCGCGTAGTATACTTTGTTTTTAAGTTGGGAAATAGCATAATAAATAAGTGGGATTTAATGGGAAATAAAAGTTAAGTTTTGAACATTTCATTTATAAGTTTATATACAATATGTATTTGCAAATATGTATTTTATTACCACAACCTTGCCGGACCCATCTGCACGTATATACCTATTGATACGTTGAGGGACCACGATAAGCTCCGATTTGTTAATAACAAATTTTAATGCAGTATCTGTTTCTATATTTAGAATCCATACAAACGTGCCTAAAGAACCATTCATACACCAAGGCATTCTTGCGTAATGCTCAATGATGCCATCCCGTTACCATGGCAAACAAACCATAGCTTAATTATAAATACCAGTATATTGACAGTATCGCTTAGCTTTTTATTACCGTAAAACCTCCCAACGGCCGACTGGTAACCGTCCGGTGGGTCGGCCCAGGTATCGTTGAGAAGACAGTGTGGCGGCTGCTTCTGCTTTAATATAGTTGCGTTGGTGGCCTAGCGGTAAGAGCGCTGGTGGCTTAGCAGTAAGAGCGTGCGACTTGCAATCCGGAGGTCGCGGGTTCAAACCACGGGTCGTCGTACCAATGAGTTTTCCGGAACTTATGTACGAAATATCATTTGATATTTACCAGTCGCATTTCGGTGAAGGAAAACATCGTGAGGAAACCGGACTAATCCCAATAAGGCGTAGTTAGTTTTAGAAGATCAGATGGCACTCTTGTAAAAACTAGTGCCTACGCTAATTCTTGGGATTAGTTGCCAAGCGGACCCCAGGCTCCCATGAGCCGTGGCAAAATGCCGGGACAACGCGAGGAAGATGATGGCTACAGTTGCGTTATTTTACGGTACTCAAGTTTTACGACTGGGTGCGTAGACAAGATGCCAATCGTTCACGCCCCGTAGCGTAGCGTATAGTTATCTCTGTGTATCCCTTTTCCATATTAGTGCGACAGAGACAGTTACGTTTCGTTCGCTACGGCGCGTGAACGACTGCGAACTCAGTCGTATTCCAATTTAGTTCTATCGAAACATTACTTTTATACTTAGTATACAAGTAAGTACATATGTAAATTAATAATATCATTTCAATGACATTTTAGAAGATTGTAAGGAATTTAATCAGCATTCCATGGTATTACTTACTAGTACTTGTTTGATTGATTCAGATTCAAATTTATTTATTACACAACATACGATTGCCTTACATATTACATTCATGACATTTATATGAATCTATATTGTGATCGTCAAAAAGAAATTCTAATAATAACATCATATTCCAGATAGCTTCATTGCAATAATTATAACATGGAAATTTTCACCTGAAAAGGATCATCAAGCCATCAAGATTTATAGAAAAGTAAAAATAAAATAAGAATGAAAATAAAATTAATAAGAAACAAAAACAATGACAAATATACAAAAATAATTTATACAGTTAGGTAAAAAAATTGCTATCTTCTGATAAAGCTTGTTTAACTATCTCATATATATCGTAAAGTAGCTGTGACCTGTAATCGCTCACACCTCTCCACCTACCTAGAAACCGACTTAAGTTAAGCGAGGCGTATAGTTAATCTACCGTTTATAATAATTATACCGTATAATTACGTGGAGTTATGGATACAAAAACTAACCAACAAAAAACGTAAACAAATATTGGCTACAATCACCAATGGTTGTTTATATGCTAATGTTATTGTTTATAGTAACACTAATTAACGAATTGTAGTTTTTTGAACCGTCAATGGTCACGAACTAACGCCGTCTAACCGTTGCATGCATTTCCTAGTTTTTCAATGAGTTAGTTTTATTTACTGAATTACTCGCTAGATGTCGCTGTGCCGTGTGTCAAAATCCTACTTCACGCTATTATGATTTTTCCAGGAAACATGACCTCAGAGCTCTAGGCGCGCGGTGTAGCCAGTATCGAGTTCATAATTCATAAATATGATTTTTTTTCACCTTATTGCAAAAGATTACGGTGATGAAATGTATACATATTTATGAACATGAACCCGACTGTACCGACTGGTTCGGTCTAACAGTCATTTAGTCGAGTAGTGAGTGTTTTAGTAACTTAACGTGTCTAAACACCAAAAATTTAGTGCAGTAGACAGTAAGATGGGGGTGCTTGCGCCAGAAAAAATAGAATACTTAAAATGAAGCCACTCGACTAAATTTTTGATGTTAAGACAGGCCCTTTAATGCATGCGTGCTTCTCTCACACATAACAACTAGAAAGAGACGACAGCATAACAGCTGCTTACGGTATTACGCTAGCATTCTTATGCACGTGTCTATCCATTGACAGTTGAAAAACAGCAATGGAGGCCAGTGAACCCTTGCACAAAGTCTAACAGCGACTAAATGTCGACCTTAACCCCTTACAATAAAGTTTACGTACAGTCAGTTATAAATGTACGATGGTACAGTTACCGGGAACAGGTTCCTTTTCAGTCAAAACGGAACAAAACGCCTGTAATGTTCGTGTGAGCGAAAAATAACCCTGTGACTGTTGCAGTAAGGTTGGGATTTAATTGCGTAAAGGTTGGAGGTGTTTTTATTCTGGTTAAATTAGTGAGATTCGTGATGGTGAGAGTTTCGGCTCTTTAAAGTTGCAACTTTTTAATGTCTGATTGTTTGATAATAATATTAACGCAGGGGAGCTTGTGTTGGGGACTAGCGACTACACGTACCCGAGTGCTCCAGGGAGTTCAAAAGGCCCTCTGCCTCTGGCGTGCTTTAGCCGGCCATCCAGAGTGGAGCAGTGAGAGCTGTGTTCTTGTGGGAAGATGTGAAAACATAATCGAGTTAGCTATATTACTTATGTTTTAACCAGCGACACCTCTCTACCCTCAGTCCTCACACAGGTTACCCTTGAACCAACTGAAATGTCACCTTTTGGCTGTTCTTTTAGTCGTCTCATGCAAATATAGAGACCGTAGTTTTGTAGAAAGCGACCAACTTTTTAATTTGCCAAAGTGACTTACACCATAACTCAGTGGATTTCATCGCTGTCTGCATTGATATAGTAGTTAAGTTAGTCACAACTACTACATAATGAAAAGAATAAAATACACGAGTGTGGGTTTATGAAACGAATGAAATGAGTTATGTACAGCAGTACATCTTTATCTACAGCAATATCATAAGCTTCAACAAAACAAAGTAATTTCATACTTACAAACTAACTAAACGTCAAAACGGCGGTAATGCAAACTTTTTCGCGCATGCCACGCATTCTTAGTTTTTTTTTTTAATTCAGAATCAAACTAGAGTTGGGGCCGACTGCCATATCAAGTATGGAGTGTGGAATTAAGAGGAGTGACATCTCTTATGGTAGAACTGTTGCAAAAGTGTCCAGCTGTTAGCTATAAATAATAGTTCCAAACCTCTCCAGAGTAGGGCTAGAGTAGCTAAGAACCTAGGCGCTATTGACGGAATGAAGTGCGCTGTCTATGATTTGATTTTTTTGTTCAAGTATTCTAGGTATTGTAGCGCTACCTATTTAAGGTTTTTTGATGACACTTTTTGGTACATGGAGATTTATTTCCTTACCTCCACCTTCCGTAATATCAAGTAACATGCGAAATTTGTCAAAATTGTAGCAACTGACACTTCATTTCGAATAAAAAGTCATCTCGACTGATATTAGAATACAGGCAAAATCAAATTTCTTTGTTTCTCAGAGATGTTCTAAATTTAAATGTAATTAAGGTATCGGTTATCGATAAAGTGAAGTTAAAATGACGATGCACCCACAGATACCAGTTTGTTAATATAGGCCGTTTATCGTTTCTTTATATATCCCTTGAAGTGGTAGGCCGTCGACTCCCGAGTCCCGACCGATTATCATTTAAATTTCAAATTTGATTAATTGAAATAAAATGAAAATTCCAATAACTCAAAAACGTCATATGCCACTTGAAGAGTAAATAGGCAGGTTATGATTATATATATATGTATATAAAAATAATTACGTTGATTGTTTTCTGCACAGACCCTGATTTAGAGACCCAGGGTCCCTAGGCACTTGGTATGGCACTAATAATTTAGTGGGGGCCCTTCTCCATCTCAAAACCATTACTAGGTTGCCTGGGCCCCTAGGCCCGGGCCTTGTGGGCAAAGGCGGAAATCCGGCCAAGTTTCTGCATAAATACGGTCACGTTAAATTTCCGTGACATTTTTCATAACATTGCTCTTGATTGATTATAATGTGTAAAAGTTCATTATAATAACCAGTGTTTTACGTCAGCCCCCTCTAAAATGATGTTTATAAATGTTAATGATGTTGGTTTGTTTATGTCTATATGCTAGAAGATTATATCTTGAACTAGTTTTATAGAAACAAGTTTCTTAATTGATGATTTTATAGCTGATACTAGATCTTCGAAATTTATCTTAGCTTATATCTTAAATACTAGTCATAAAATAACGAAATATGTCGGTAGCAATATTAGAATCATAATCCAATGGGGAAATGCATCAAGCTGATGGCACGCTGTTTCTAAACGTATAAAAGCGGAACGTTTTGGAAACTCAATATCCCATACACAATGAGACTTGACGCAAACGCGTACGTCACGTTACGCCATCGAATAAATTTACACTAGGGGTACAGTGGTGGGTGGGTAACGAGGGGTACGGTCTATCTGTGGTGGGGAATATAAACGCAGACGTAGATTTCTGATATAATATGTATATTTTAGATGGTTGTCACCTTGGGAATGGCCGTCTGCAGATCTTTATTCATTTAGCAAGGCGATAATTCTGAATCTGTAACTGCTGCCAGTTATTATCTTCCAAAAGACTGTGAAGGTTTCCAATCTTCACAGTACAGCCTTTCATCCAACCCGCCGCCTGTCTTTCGAAATAATTATGGCTCGCGACATAACGGTTTTGAATCGCAATACATTTATTGTACAGTTCCGGCCCTCCACGGATTTTTTTTATTTTCTGGCCTTCCATGAAGAAAGTTACCACTATGTTAGACAGTGACAGGCATGGCGACAAATGATAAAGAACCATCTTAGCCCTACGTACAATATAATAATATTTATACTATATACATTTTATGTTCGTAATATACTCGTTTGAACGCCTTGCAGGTAGGCAGTAGGCAAGTAAGGCAATTTTTTCTTAACTGGCATACCGCGAGCGTAGGCGATTGTACGTCTATACATGGGCGTAGGCAGGTACAGGCAGGGGGGCAGCCACCAAGTCATGGTAGCCGTGCTCAGCCGTGGTCAGTCCGGATTGTAGAATCCGGACAATGTGAGGACTGCTATCAATCGCGAACCCGAAACCGCCATTTTTTTCAATTTCGCTTTACAGTTATTCGTTCGGCTCGGGCATATCCTATAATTAAGAGCTCCGACCGAACTTGCTTTCACGAACTTTTAGGGTTCCGTACTAGTGTGGACCCTTTATTTTTCGAATTTTGAGAGGTTTGAGGTTGGAGATTCGATACCATACAACATTGCCCTAGCGGCTAGGGCCCTAGATGGTAAATACCTTCACATATTGTAACGCTGCAAGATGTTCGACATACCTGTCGAATTTGACTTTAGCCACTTAAAACCCGCCAAACATTCTCGCTATTTAAAAAAACTTAATCTTAATCCATTAAGTTTTTTTTTTTATAGCGGGAAATTGTGTATTGTGATGGGAGAAGGGATACCTGTCAGTGACACATCTCAAAGAAGGATCAGTCATATAAACTGTATTTTTTATTAAATCAATTATGTAGTTAGAGTTACTAAGCTTCGTCTTAGCAATGTGCAAGTTGCATAACATTCTCAAAATTTCCGCAATTTACGGAATGTTTCCAGTTAGAAAGTTCCCGTTTGGATTAGGGATTATAACTCAGTGTTTTTACTGTTGATGACATTTAACATTACGTGATTCATAGTCGTGTATTCCACAGGTGGAACTGTGAGGTTTGTCAATAAGTATGCAGAAAAAATTCGCGAGAACATTTCATGTGAACTTAGCAATTTTTGAAAATTCTCTTTGACACATTGCTAGTCGAGCTATATATTAGCGTCGCTCTAGATTAGGCAATTGAACTGTCATTTATCTTGCATATATGTCGTTTCAAAACAAAAAGTCCTACTTTGTCGCTTGCCATAAGGATACAGGTGTAGGTGGCTTTGTCGGATGCCAGGTTATTCGTATAAAGATACAAGCAAATCTCGTCCTTATGGTAAGCGACAAGTAGGTCGTAGGTACGAGACATATAGTGTTATTATGGTGGTAAGACTATGCACCTGATGCGCGCGGGCGCCTGCGCAGCGCGCCGCCCGCGCGCAGCGGGCTGCTGCGCCAGGCGCCGCTACACACCGCACTCACGCTGCTCAACTCTGTGCTTAATGTGGCACCGCACATTGATGTGTTCGCATCCAAGTGGTCACAACTCATACAAAAATGTAAACAAATATTTGAATCGCAGTATTAATTAAGTAGTCTAATGTAGTCATCATCATCATCATCATCCTGGACCTTTATCCCTATTTGGGGTCGGCCTTCCTTGTCCTAAGCCTCCAGGTGGCACGATTCCTGGTTAGGTTATTGTCGATTTTTTGTACTATAAGGTCTTTTTGGACCGTCGTCAACCAAGTGGCGGGGGGCCTTCCGCTTCCACGCTTCGTCGTTGGCAAGTTTAAGGCTGTTTTGACGATATGGTCTTCGGGTCGTCTTTGTATATGTCCGTACCATCTAAGGCGTTTTTCAATAACTTTCTCGTTAATAGGAGCGACTTTAAAGCTGCCTCTGACATATTCGTTCCTTACTTTATCCATTAGAGTGACGCCCGCCGACCATCTTAACATGCGCATTTCTGTAGAATGGAGTTTGTTTAGGTGTTGTTTAGTAGTGGCCCAGCATTCTGAACCATGAAGTATGGCGGGTCTAATCGCGGTCTTATATAGTTTTCCTTTTACCCTCAGTGGCATTTTAACATCGCACATTACTCCCGTGAGCTGCCTCCATTTTAACCATCCCGCAGATGTTCTATGCTCGACGTCTTTATCAATTTTTCCGTCATGATTAATGATGGAACCCAGGTACTTAAAACGGTCTACACGTGGGATTATGGTGTTCCCGGCAAAAATTTGAATATTGTCTCTGTTTGTGCTTGTAGTCTCCTCAAAAATGCACGACATGTGTTCAGTCTTATTCCTACTAATCTTTAGACCATTCTCCTCCAGAGCTTCAATCCATAAGTTAAAGTCGGCTTGGAGTGTATCTTTATCTTCGGACATAAGAACAACATCGTCTGCGTATAAAATATTCCAAGGTAGTGCTTTTTGACATCTTTTAGTTAGATAATAATATATATATAATAATAATATATATATATGATAATAATATATATATATATAATAAATAAAGGTTTTTGCTTTTTCCAGCAGTATGCGGACGGTTTGGATCGCATCAGATGTGCCCTTTTCTGCAACAAACCCACACTGATTGGGGGTAAGTGTAATTATATCACTTAATCTATTATTAAAGATCCTCTCCCATATTTTAAGGGTATGGGACATAAGTTTGATGGCGCGGTAATTGCCGCAGTCTCTAACGTCACCTCAAGTAGTCTAATGTAGTGATTTTACATATTAGGTTAAGTAATAATGGTTAATATTAAGATTGTAATGTATTGGCGAACGCTGTAATTACAATGTTTTTTTGAATAATAAACAATTATAGCTACATTTTCGACTGTCACATTCTGCTATTTTGCGTCTCAAGTGTCCTAAAAAAAATTGAATCATCAAAGAGAGCCGTCTCGCGCTTGGCAAGAGAGTTTTTCAACGAAATGAGGTAATACAGTCAACCAATATTAAGAAGAAAGATTGTTCTCATCAGCCGGACCTAAAGGAGGTCCTTACTTCTGCTTATGGAACAGGTAATTGTATTTTTTTGTACATACTACATTCGCTGGATGTGTTCGTTAATATTTTAATGAGGGTTTTGTTTTTTGACTTAATTATTGAGCCGATCCGAACAGTAGGTAATTTACTGTATACCCCGTTGTGCTAGTGTTATTTTAAACGCCAAACTTCTATGAAATGATGACGTTTAAATTAGCACTTGCGACGTGCAATGTGCTATCAAAATCGCTGCAGAGTTAGCTTGGTCTGATTGGGTCTCTATTGTTTATTTGTTTCCCATAAAGGTTTAAGTCATAATGTATTGTTTGTCCGCATTTTCTTTAGTCATAATTTGGTTTTTTATCAGAAACGCGTACCTTTTCAGGATTGCCATAAAACAAAACTAACCTAACCTATCTATAGGATAACCTTACGAAAATTCTGAAGAGTTAACGGTTTCAGAATTATGACTAATGATAATCTGACAATTATTACATTATGGCTTTCAATAATTATGTCAAACAATGGGATCCGGCGTGAGCATTATAGGTAGGAGGCAAAGAGCTTTTCCATCAAAAATGAGGAAACTCGACATTGTGCCATGATAGGGCTGTATCCTTGCTGGTCACGTTGAAGCGCTTATGAATTAGGTTGGGCAACGCTAATCCAAGCGAATATAAATGCCATACTTAACACGGTTTTGGTAGCATTTGGTAATGTTTGTCCGGTCAGTAATTCAGTATACATGGGCATTTCTCCAGTCTTCTATTTGGGCCGATTTTGAGGGTTTCGTAGTCACCCAGAAACCCTTATAGTTTCGCCATGTCAGTCTGTCCGTCCGTTCGCGGCTTTACTCCGTGATCGTTAGTGCTAGAAAGCTGCAATTTGCCATAGATACATGAATCATGCATGGCGACAGAACGGGTATAATGTGCTAAATTAAAAAAAAAAACAACGGGTTGCACTCCGGGAGTGTCGACAGAGAAGCTTCTAAAGGCGACTCCTGAGTAAATGCTCTAAGTCTAAAATGCACTTTAAAAATTTGTGACAAAATTTGCACCTTTGCTAAAAATATGAACATTGCTCCTAAAATCGTCAATATCATGTTTGAGAGAACTTATCGAATTACTTATTTTTTAATTTAAACGTACAAAAAATTAAAGTTCAAAAACATATCCGCGCTCCCGGGCACACATCCATCTCACTCACACATACTATCAGTGAGAGTGAGAGAAGAACACGATCTTACGGTGCCCTAAGTTACGTATCATTAGTAAAACAAACAACCCGTCGCTTTTTTCACAAGAACTAGCGAAACAGGTATGAAAGCAATTTTAATTTTGCATAAATATAAATCTGTTTAATTACCTACTAAATCAGCTTAATAATTACGATATCTAGACAGTGAACAGTTTGTCATCAAAACTAGTTTATTTACATTTTTATACGAGATCTCTCTTTGAATTATCATGAAATAGATTTAGTAAATAGATTAACTCGATAACATAGAATATACACCGTGGGCCCATATAACCCGACAGATTTTAATCACGCATTCTTGACTTGAGATCATAAGGAGAAAAAAATGTTATTTGACTTATTTTAGTATGTCTAAAATAAGTCGCATAGTGGCAGCGTCGCAGCCAAAGAGGCGTTTTTTTCACTATGTTATTACAGAAACAAATTTTCACAAGAATTGTCAATATCTCTAAAACAAAACCAATTTCAGAAAACTTTGTATGACATTTTAGTCTCTAAATGCGGTCAAGAGTACACCTTTAAAATCTGTCTGGTTATATGGGCCCACGGTGTATACGATATCGCCAATAACTACAGAAATTATGTATTTTTTTAAATCTTTGTTCTCGCACATCCGTTAATATTGACTTGATTCAATTTTAAGATTTAGACCGATCAAATGGAGATGCGGACGCAAGGATGCCAATTTTCGACGCTAGTATGCACATTTAGGGTCTTTTTTTTGAGCGCTCGAGTCTAACCATAAATAAATAAATAAATCTTATCATATCGGTCGATTTGATCATCCTGTCTGGACTGGCCTTTAGATATAAAGCAATCACCAAGGTAGTAAAAAAGCGTCAGTTTTCACGCAAAGACGTCAGCTGCGCAAGAGTCAAGGTTGCCACATAATTAATTACAATGTTACCCGCCGTAAAAACAAAGGTTTATGACACAAACTACCGGGTGTGGTAACATTCAACCTTCTAGCCTTTATGCAGTTGTAAACAAATACTTTTTACAGTACATATGGTGCTACTTTACCGCACTAGTGCGATAATGAACACATTACCTAACTATGTAGAAAATTTAAAGGTCCATTATATACTGTAAAACGTTGTACGATACATGTGCGAATAGGTAATTCGCAACTGGTGATTTTAAACACAGGGAGTGGGTTGTGTTTTAATTTGTTGCCACTTGTTTCGAATTTCCTATTTATCGCACTTGTATTATAATGTACGATTATCGGACTTGTATCATAATGTACTATTTTAAAACAATAAAATTTACATAAGCAGTGACGAGCCTTCCATAGAACTATACTTTGGCCCAGGATTGTCTCATTTCAAACATAGACAGAGATAGTCATGCTGTCTTTGTTTTACGCTAGCAATAGGAATAGCACCCAACAGACAGAGCGTGCACGGAAGAAGAGGAAACAACAAAACACATTCTCCTAGACTGCAAACAGGTAGAAGTATACAGGAACAAATACCTACCTCCTTGCACACTGGAGGCAGTTAGCAACCTGAAAACTTTGCTAGGCTTCGTGGAGGAGCTGGGATGGTTAGAGTTGCGCTACCTTGATTTCGCGCTAAATAGGCAAAATGGTTGTTGTCGTTGTCGATTTGAATGCCCAGAAGCACTAGCATTCAACAGAAAGGGATGAGAATAGTTTTCTTTGTTGTTGCGTAAATGTTCATGCCAAGTTTTATGTAATTTAAGCATGTCTTTTTAGAACGAGGGCAATGCTTCGATTGTATGGGAACCGCTTTTTGGCGGCGGGTTGGTGTGACTTTTAGAGTGATAATGATAAAGATGTAGTGCATAATTATTTTCCATCTTATTTTCACGGAAACGTGCGAGAGTATCTTTCTATTTCAGTCAGTCTCTGTACAAAAAGTACTGACGTTGACTGAAGTAGCAGGACTAATACGAACGTTTCCGAGAAAATACGATGGAAAACCATTTTCGACTACATCTGTAATGGCTCCCTACACGATGGCCCAGCGCAGGCCAGTCCAAGGGACGCATTTATGCGTTAGAGTTAGAGGGAGTAAGTGATATTGCTATCTCATTCCACCGCTTAGCTGCGTTCCTTAGACTGGCCTACGCTGGGCTATCGTGTAAAGGAGCCCTAACATTGTACGTAACGAACGTCATATCCTCATAACTCACTTTGCAACTTCAAACGTAAAATTATTGGCATTGAGATATTTTACTCGTAGATGACGTCCGCCATGTTTACGTAGGTTTCCTGGTAAAACAGAGTGATTGAAACAATAAACAATAGAGCAGTCCAGTAGTAAACAGATTTTTAAAGAAAGATTAAAAACAATACTCTTAGATAATATTATCGATACATAGTACTTATATTTCTTAGATATATATATATATATATATATATATATATATATATATATATATATAGATAACTAAATAGTTGTGTAAGTATTGATACCTACAAGTAAGCATTTTAAATTAATCATTTAACTCAGTACTCACCTACTAAAATAAGTTTGTATAATGTATGAGTAGGTATGACACAACATTGCAGCATTGTTAGCTTTATTTTGGAGCGCACTATTCGCCAACAAACTGTCCACAGTTTGGAGAAAAAATATGTATACCTACCACTTAAGTTTTCTCTTGAAATAAATAAATAAAAAATTAAACCAAAAATGTAGAGAACCATAATGTCAAATTTTCACTTTGTTCTGAAAGGTCGGCGTAGATATGTGGGTCAAAATTCTTTCCGTTGTATTGTTTTTATCCCCAAAAAATGTGGAGCTTTTTGTATGAGATGAGTTTTTGTTTATAATTTTTCTCATGTAAAATATAATCTACAGCTAGAAAGACATACAATAGCACCCGATTTATTTATTTATTTGATAGAAGACATAGATACAAGCGTGACAGAGTGGTCAGAAACAAGACAACGAAATAGTACATTTCGATGCCAGTGCGGAAAGTATGAGCGGAAAGAATGACATTTCCGCACGTTAAAGGTAAAGGTTTGGGTAAGTAGTACTCGCCTACGGCTCGTAGCAAGATATCTCGGTGCTCGTGAAGTAATGACATGCTTCCCGCACAGCATCGAAATGTACTATTGACCCATGTGTCGACTTCCTTAGGAAAGATTATTCTTATGACTTCTCTGTGATATCCCTATTGATCTATAATTATATATATATATATATTACCCTACTAATAATATTAATTTTATAAATGAGAAAGTAAATCTGTCTATATGTCTGTCTGTTACCTCTTCAAGTTTAAATTAAACTGCTCAATTGATTTAGATAAATTTTGGTATATTGGAGATAGTTCCAGGCTCTGGGAAGGAAATAGAGAGGTATCGGCATTGTGAATGTCATCTCGCTTTATGTGGTAGGGTACAGGCGCACAACACAGCCGCATTCCAGATCTAGAGCAGAGCCCAACTGGGGAAGTACCTCCTCCATCTTACAGAAAACCGCAGCCAAATAACACTAGACTCTACTAATAGTGTTGTGTTCCTGTCGGTGAGTAAGGTTGCCAGAGCTTAACGAGGGTGCGGGGTGTTAGGGTCGGCACGCGCATGTAACTCTGGAGTTGCAGTCGTACATAGGCTACGGAGACTCCTTACCATCAGGCGGGCCGTATGCTTGTTTGCCACTGACGTAGTATAAAAAATCGGTCAAGAGCATATCGGGCCATGCTCAGAGTAGGGTTCCGTAGTTACTCTTCCGTTACAATAATAATTATAGTATTATTGCTTTATTTTAATTGTAAGAATTTCCTAGTATTACGTAAATGCTATTTTGTGTTTGAATATGTATTTATTTTAGTAATTAAGTAGTTTTAGAATATCAATAATGTTGCTATGCCCTGACAGGGTAACCATGCATGCACTCAATACATGTTAACACCTTAATGTCCTTAATGTAACCATGGTTCTGCAATAAACGAAATAAGAAAAAAAACAAAAAAAAAAAAACAATAAGCTAAACTGGAGCTTAAAGTACAGTAGATTATTAACCAAGGGATGAACTGTGGATAGTACGTCTTTTTACTATGAAGGGGAAACTCTTTGCGATAACTCTAAAACAGCTAAACTGATCATATCCGCTATAGTTTTCATTTTATGTATTTCTTAAGCTCTACTTCCACGATTTTTTTTTCATATTTTTTTGACCTATTGTTCAAAAGTTAGAGGGGGGGGGGGGGGACACATTTATTTTTCTTTCGGAACGATTATCTCCGAATATATTCACTTTATCAAAAAATGTTTGTTGAAGACCCCTGTTAGTTTGGAAGACCTTCCAAACGATATCCCACACCGTAGGGTTGAAGCAAAAAAAAATTCACCCCCACTTTACGTGTAGGGGAGGTACCCTAAAAAAAAATGGAGGTTTTGTTTTACGACTTTGTCGGCTTTATTGATTTATATATGCATGCCAAATTTCAGAGAGAGGGACATCGAAAAACTATAAGGTTTCCTAGTTGACTACGGAACCCTAAAAAAAGAGAAAGTGCATTGATAACTGTGTGACACCCAAACTCGGTATTTTCCATACATTTCATTTACATCACGTTGACCTTCAAAAGTCATAAAAATGTGTTAAAATATGACCTGTCAACTGTTTTTTTATGCATACCCATTAAAACCATACAAACTAAGCGGTTTTTATTGTTCTTGACTCTCTTGAACGTATTCTATTGGCCGGGTGCACGATGACAGCGCCGCCTGGCGTAGGCAACTTGGTAGGCGCTCAAGAATGAGCGCTACAAAATAAAGATTATTCCTTAAAAATTAAAATCATTATTTATAAATTAACATAACTCACCTGTTGTACAACTACTTCTAGGGGCTGCCCGGTCTGCAGCTCCTCGGAGGGTCTCCGCGTCGGCCGGACAGCATATTCTCGTTCTCCGATCACCTGCAAACAATAATAACGTTACAACTTTGTAGTGTTATTTACAATCGCACAACTGCTCTAGTACAGGCGCCATCAGATTTATCGGAGCCGAAGTGCCCAAAAATACCTACACACGCACTCTAACGCTTTGACAATTAATGCGTGTTCAGATATTTTTGAACGCTTAGGCCGCTCTGAGACATCTGATAGCAACTGTATAAAGAGTAGACTATATTGTTATGGCTCTACTGGGATACTACACTATTGGGATTAAGTTACCGAACGGATAGGTACCAGGTTTAGCGAGATAACAGATATCTAAAAGTAGGAAACCGGAGTTGTATCCTAGTTTCCCAAAATGAGCAAATAAAATATACAATTTAATAAAATAAACTAATTAGTTGACGCCCTAACAGTAATTATTAAAATCTCTGTCACCTTCACACTTACGTCCTATAAAACGATAGAGAGATCCGTTACGTCAGACGCCATTAGAGGATTTACACTAATTCGCTATCAAACAACTATCTGTACGTAACCAAAATTACTTAAATATGAGTTATTGCCACTAAAAAGCAACCAATCATACCCAAAATGCAGTTGTCGCTTACGTGATGAAGTATCAAAATTTTATTAAATATCGTTAAAAACGTCGTAACTGCCAAACTTTTGTTAGTGACAATTCGAAAGAATCACTTGGAATCTCTCTATTTTCACCGGCAACATCTCACCATAGGTTAAATACACTACTTATAACTCGTATGAGGCATCAAAAAGACATGTGAAAAATGTGTCAATAATAAAGGTCTGTGCCTCACGGCAGTTAACATTTACGCCACAAAACTTGTTAATAAAGTTTACTACGTCATTATTTCTTTTCTAGTCCCTTTTCGTACGGAATTACGGATTACATATGTAGTAAATTTTATTGCTGCAAACTAGTGGTTAGCTGATATGGACACCTTAGTTCAAATTTAAACTTTAAGCAAACGACCTAAGGTTATTAATGCAATGCAACCTTGGTACATACGAGTTTGTTTAAATAACTAGTTAAAGTCCCATTTAAAAATAGCATAATACCCCAGTCATTCAAATATATTCTTTATGAGTATTATCTTAAAGTTTTCGTCACAAATCCTCCTATATTTTACGGAGAAACGGTAGCCATATTGTTTCTCGCAATCCGAACCCACATGCGACCAGCATGTTCCAATTTCAAACGCCTAGCGAATGAGAAGCCAGCGTGCCAACTACTTATGCTGGAGTTGATTTTAATTCTTATGATTACGATGTTAACGGCTAATTTCGTCGTAGTGAAATGCAAGAACAAATACAAAATGACATATGCGTGGATAATTTCTTACAGACATAAGCTTTTTTAAATTATTTGGTTATACACTTGTTTAAAACGACAAAAGACTGTTAGAACTGTAGTGTATTTAAGTCGTTTTTAATTTGAACTGTCAACCAATCAGCTTCATTCAGTGTTAGTAAACAAATGGCGGGAAAATCTTGAGACTTTATTTATCTTATCTATGGTTTTTAATAAAGCGTTAAGACATCACGGTTTTTCTCTGATTAGAAGTCTTATTTATATAAAGTCAGACCAACATAAGTTGGCAGCGATATTGACAGCTCAGACACGTGTTATTTTAAACGTCAAACATCAATGAAATTATGACGTTTACTTAACACTTGCAGGTTGGGCTATCAAAATCGTTGCCAACTTAGCTTGGTATGACTCTATTTACTATATTATCGATTCATCGCAATTTTGCGGTTAAATATTTCTAAGTTTTTAGTCCAAACAATATTCTCCTCTTTTTTCGGACTAATAGAAGTGTAGTGATGATGAAACAGGAAGTGTAAGTACTTGGCGCTTACGGCACATTCGTAATGGTGATAATGCGGTAATAAGGTAAGCGCCACCAACCGCAAGGGATCTAGCTTAATAAATAAATCTTTATATCTACTTTTAATCCGGCAATACACAAATAAAAAATACAGTAAGTATTTAAGCTAAGCCACGAGAATGTATGTAGGTTTTTCTTTTGGCTATCTATGCCATAACCGGTGTCAGAAATAATGCAAAATTAACCCTATTATAGTAAACATCCCTATGATAGGACAGGCACCAGTAATGGGATGGTATAGACCAATCCTGTAAAATAAGTACTTACCATCAGTTTTTAAACGCTGGCAACATTTCACCATAAACAAGAGCTTGATATTTATTAGTTTGAAAATTAATGGCACCATACATCGCATGACTGCAGCAAAAAACATAGTTGCAATTGCAGCAGCTTTTATTAAATACTAAAATGAAATATCAAAAGTACACCAAATTTTCTCTTAAATGTCCCATGATTGGTGGCGGTGCCATTGGTGTGGTTAAAATAAAGTTCAAAATCTGGTGAGGAAATATATTCCCTCTGCCTAATAAAGACTTAAGTATTTTTCTACATAGGTAAGCGAAAAAATAATAGTCACATAGAGTACACAGACGCAGACAGAAAGAGTAATTTTTACATCTCGTAGCGTATTGGTGCATCCAGGAGTTCCAGGACTTAGTATTAGGTAAATTGAAAGTATTGAAACCACCGAATTAAGACTCCACCCGTAAAAAAGTCGTCAACAAAACCACAAAATAGAAAGTATTACACAAAATCACATATATTTTCAAACGTTTTCGCTATCCACCGCCTAATTTCCCATTTGTTTTCCAAAACCAGAAAGCTTAGCGTTTTTTTTAAGCATTGTATGCAAAGAGGGGTCGCGACACGCATTGCGCATGCTCGGTGCGGCCAAATGTCAACGTGACAATGGGCCGCCATCTTGGATCTGAGTACACAAATTAATTTAGATAATGCTACGTCTATCTTTCGACATTGACACTAATTGTTATTAAATATGGGTGTAGGAGACAATTGTAGATTTGAAATTACCGCTTAAGTATACGTTTATTTTGTTTACTCGACTAGGTAGGTATTTGTTATTATGTATTTCGGTAAAAAAGTGGTATCAAATTTAAACGATTACCATAATCGCCAGCCTATATAAATTTTACTCCCGAGAAACTTTTACTATGGGACCAGCTCCGAAATAGCTAAGGTGTCGGCTTACGTGAGAGAATAACTCGCGAACGCGAAGCGGCGCGGCGCGAATTCAATCCTTTGATATCTATGGAAGTGTCCTACGTGGGCGATCTCGTTGTGCCGTTGGGCCGCCGCGCCGCGCCGCGACGCGTCGCATTGCAAGTTATTCGCTCACGTAAGATACTGCATAATAAAACTTCCGTGAGACACAGCTTATTATTTATTTGTAATAGCTACATTATATTTAATTATTTACTGTGTTCGTATAGTTAACCACTAAATAAAAACTTAGGTAATAAAATTAATTAATCGAAAATTTAAACACTGAAACAGTGATATTCAACAGCACTTAGACCAAAGATCAGAAAATAAAAGACTGTACATCTCTATCTATAGTCACTTCTCGTCATATTTGTAGGTGGCGCTACCGAACGCCCATTTTTAGGGTTCCGTAGTCAACTTATAGTTTCGCCATGTCCGTCTGTCTGTCTGTCCGAGGCTTTGCTCCGTGGTCGTTAGTGATAGAAAGCTGCAATTTGATATGGAATATGGATATATAAATCAATAAAGCCAATTAAGTTTAAGCAAAACAAAATTCTCCCCCACTTTACATGGTAAAGTCGTACAATAAAATCTAAAATTTTTTTTTTTTTAGGGGTCCTCCCATACACGTAAAGTGGAGGATATTTTTTTTGCATCCACCCTACAGTGTGGGGTATTATTGGAAAGTTCTTTCAAAATTAATAGGGGTCTTTAACAAACATTTTTTGATGAAGTGAATATATTCGGAGATAATCGCTCCGAAAGAAAAAATGTGTCCCCGCCCCTCTAACTTTTGAACCATAAGTCAAAAAATATGGAAAAAAATCGTACAAGTAGAGCTTAAGAAATTCAGTGAAAACTATAGCGGACATTATCAGTTCAGCTGTTTTTGATTTATCGCAAAGTCTCCCCTTCGCAGGACGTACTAAACATAGTTAAACGTTATTACGACACTAAATTAATTGTTAAAGTTGATTGGCATTATTCATGTAAATAAGCTAAAATTTAAGATAAAAATTGCTTACTTGTTTGCTTCATTTTATCTTTATTTCATATTTAATTTCTCTAAAACAGTTTGATTGGCTGTATGAGTAATGCCGTTGACTATTGGCAGTTATAGAACGAAAGAGTAAAAACTTCAAAAGAGGCAATCCCGCTAATTTTATATTCATATTCGTTTATTGCACTCATTTACAATGCATTATGCCTAGGACTGTGATTTCATCACTTGGTTAACAATCTCACAAGTAACTACGGAACCCTACACTGAGCATGGCCCGACATGTTCTTGGCCGTGTCAGTTAAATACCGGTCTTTATTAATTAGCTGTCTGTGCTAAAACTGATTTAAAATGGGTAGTTAATGAGTTGCCGTCATTATTTTTTAACCGAAATGAAACTAAAATGCTTTTCTACTTTCTCTGCATTTATGTCACACGTTAGTAAATGTGTTTGGTGTAAAATGTATTTTAGTATACACTATAAAATATAATATAAAACGTTAGCACTTCAGTACCCCTAGTGTAAATATAGTCGATAGCGAAACGTGACGTACGCGTTTGCGTTAAGTCTCATTTTGTATGGGTTTTTGAACAGCGCGCCAAGCGGGACGTTTTGGAAAGTCAAAAATCTCATACAAAATGACACTTAACGCAAACGCGTACGTCACGTTTCGCTGTCGAAAATATTTACACTAGGGGTACTGATACCTAGTACCCGTATTACGTATACAATAGTATACATACATACATAACATACAAACAAATAGTAACATACATAACAGTAAAGTAAGAATTGCCATAGATCATAATTATGTAATTCTGAGATCTAAGCTTTCTTATTTACCGGCCAGTGTGTTGTTTTTTTGTGACAAGATGCTTTCATTGCAGGATTTCTCAACATTCCGGTTTTATTTAATGGTTATCTTTTCACCATCTTTATGTAGAATGACAGTTAATTTAAAGTCCGTTTTGATCATGTACGCTCCAGTTTATTGTGGGCCAAAGTGCTTAACAAAATCGATGGTCTCCCACATCCCAGATAAAAGTTCCTAGAATAACTTTAGCACTTTATCTATCAGTTAAGCTTATTTGAAGATTGTGAAAGGCTAACGATGACTTTATTCGTCAGATAAGTGGCAAGTAGCTTATTCAGAACTTTACTTGGATATTGTGAAACATGCTCTAAATCGAATTTCTTTTTTTATTTCTGTTTAGTATGCAAGGGTACAGGGAACGTAAGTTAAAGACGAGCGCTGCTTTAAGACTGGTTTTAATTTTACCCTCCACACGCTAATATATGACAATTTCTTTATTCTCAGTGATGTTCTAAATTTGAATGTAATTAAGGTATCGGTTATTGATATAGTTAAAATTACGATGCACAAACAGGTACTGTCGGGCTATGATGGTCGACTCTTTAATTATCATTTGTCACCATTCCTGTCACGTTCTAACACGTATGTAAGCGCGAAAGTGACGGACATAGTGACAAATGATAAAAATGGAACCATGCTGCCACGGCAGGTTTGTTAATATAGGCCGTTCGTTTATCGTTTCCGAATAGACTCGATAGGTTATGATGATATAAATGTAGACAAAGTAATATACAATGGCTTACACTTATATTCATTTTCAACATTCGAATACCATATTACATCGAATCATCGGACATAACGAGCGTTGCGTGCGCATGCACGTCGGAAAATAACCGCTATCACTAAACTATAGTAAACTGAATGAAGCTCAAGTTGCGTAGCCAACATGCCAATCGTTTACGCTCCGTAGCAAAAAACACAACTGTAACTGTTGCACTAACACGGAAGAGACATGACTACGCTTCGCTACGGAGCGTTAACGATCAGCACATTGGCTAAGCCAGTCATCTTTATTAGTCGCCATGAGATATATCGGAGCGGCCGAGGAGCTCAAAAATATCTGAACTAGTAATCTAACGCCTTGAAAATAGCGTGTTCAGATATTTGTGTGCATCTTGGCCGCTTCGATATATCTAATGGCGTATGTACATAGCGAGATCTTGCTTGTCAGTGGTCAAAAGGAGCCGATCTGTCAACACCACACTAGGTCAAGAATGACACTTACGTTTAAATACCTAACTGGAGTCTGCAAAAGAGAAGCACATATATGAACATTTCATGAGTGCGAAAGAGGCAGACTAATTAAAAGACGTGAGCACTTTTGACCGCATGATATTATGCTGAAAAAATTTAAAAATCTTGAAGAATCTTTTTGGTCCGTCCTTGCAATTGGGGTTCAATTTGCTATCGGTACGATAAAAAAAAAAACACTTATTTCATTATCGCTATCATTACATGAAATGAAATGCCTACTTGGGGTACCTCTAGGCTCGTGCCTCTCAAATACAAATACAATATTCAGTATTCTCCTCAACGACCTCCCACAGGTCATAAAAGGCTCCAACATTTATATGTATGCTGATGACGTGACAGCTGTCGTCACAGGCGCATCCCACGAACAATTGGAAACAAGCGTCAACAGTACCCTTCACCAAGTGAGCCAATGGTTTAACGCGAACAGTTTAGCCCTCAACAAAAGTAAGACTTTCTGGATGAAGTTCAGGCTTAACGGTCACGTGATCCAACCATCGACGGTGTGCGCCGGTGATCACGCTGTCCAGCACGTAACCGAAACAAAACTTTTGGGTTTCACTTTAGATAGTTAGATAGCGGGCTACGGTGGGACGCGCACATTGACCAGCTGTGCGCCAAGCTGAGGAGCGCGTGCTACGCGCTAAAGCGCCTTGCAAGTACTGCGACCAGATATGTCGTCAGGAGCTGCTACTTTGCCACAGTACACGCGTATATCTCGTATGGTACCGAACTTTGGGCTACATCAGCGGACTGGCATAGGGTATTTGTATTCCAAAAGCGAGCTGTTCGAGCAATAACAGGTGTCCCTGACGATGTCTCTGCTCGCGAGTACTTTCGACAATTTAGTATACTAACACTTCCATCTTTATTAATTCAACAAGTGGCAATATTTACGCACAACAATAGCAAAGAGTTTGCAACAAAATCAGCGTACACAAAATATAGTCTGTGCAGCAATAAAAACGCGGGCCAGCTTGCGCCCGTGCCTCACAAGCTAGCTAAATCCAAACGGTCAGTCTACGTCCTCGGCCCTCTAATATACAGTAAGCTACCGGATAGTATCAGGGATGCACCTTCCTCACATGTATTTAAAAGCAAACTTAAACAATGGCTCCTACAGGCGCAATTTTATGATATAAACGATCTCGTAAAAAATTTATAAATGTATGAAATATATGTACAAAATTTAATATCCACATTAATGTTGTAATGATGCTTTAATTTTATAAGTATATATACTTTAAATGTCAATTTACAAACCGACTTGTAACGAATGTTACTAATAAATATTTTCTTTTCTTTTTCTTTTCTTTTCTTACATGATTTTGTTGTTGTGTGCGTGACCACAGAATAAGTAATAGTACTATCGTACACAAAATACATTCCTACAAAACCGAAGTTTGGCGGCGTTTCAAGGACGAATCATGTTGTCCCTTTCTAATGTATAGCATTATCCCTTTCGGCTATTTAGGGTTGCCAAAATTCATGTCATTATCTTATCTGTGGTTGTGCACGCAAAGGGACGTCTAGTTTTGCCTAACCTAACCCTAAATAGCCGTAAGAGATAGTGCTATATATTGGAAAGGGACAGCTTGATTCGTCCCTGAATCGCTATCAAACTTCGGTTTTTGTAGGAAGTTTCTTTTCTGTACGATAGTACTATTACTTATTCTGTTGTGATTAGTAATGACGACAGAAAGAGATAGTATGATTCTCTGCTTATAATAAATGATTACTTAATTGGCCATAAACATGTGAATGGGACAGCTCAAGTAGTAAATTTAATTATCTATTGCACGTGCAATTAATTATGAGTCATGTTTGTTGTCAATGATTGTTTACTTGATATTGCTCATTCGTTTCTGGTTTTATGAGACTTGAGATTTAAATAATGATACATGATACATCATTGATAAATAGTTAAGAGGCTGTCAATGCCTAAAACGCGCACACTGTCTATTTGTATCGGAGTAAATGAGATGGAGTAAGACCAAGATAATTGGCAGCAATGTTGACAGTCCCGACAGTGCGTTATTTTAAACGTCAAACTTCTATGGGATTATGACGTTTACTTGACTTGCACAGGCTGGGCTATCAAAATCGCTGCCAACTTAGCTTGGTCTGACTTTATCACTGTCGCATGTTACTGGGCGTGGGCAAGGGAATAATAAGAAAACTATTGAAATAAAAAAATGTGGATTATTTGTGTAATGTGTGTGTGTTTACGTATAAATGTTTTAAAAAATTTGATTTTATTTGCAGACCCATAAGTCAAAAAAATAAAGACAGAACTTTTTAATGGTGGTTTTAAGACCAATCTTTGCAATTATTATCTATCGAGCCGATTTCGTTCAATCATGTATCGCGTACGGCCACTGTCTTTGAAATATAATTAATATTAACATTTTTTTTGTATCGATCAAACTGGTTTTCTTAAATAACTGCTTAAGTAACATCAATTTCAAAGATATTGGGTGTTGAACTGTTGACAGCCCCTTAATGCATAGTACAGAAGTATTACTTTCTAGCAAAACTGATAACTGAATGTCACGAATTCGTAATTATTTTGGCTCTCTGCGCTAAACGAAGCACATTAAATTTCATTCATCTTTGTCATACTCGTTGTTAAACATGAGCTTGTCTCTATCGGTAAGCGGGAGCTCCTTAGCACGTGCACATCTCTCGCTTGCCCAGGTCAGTGGGGAGACACTCCTCCTTTCGGCTTTTCTCGGCTCCGTTCGGCTCAGCATTGCTCAGAGCAATTAAGGTTGGCTTTGGCACATCTTGACGTCCCTATACGTGCACGACCACAGATAAGATAATGACTTGAATTTTGACAACCCTAAATGGCCGGAAGGGATAGTGCCATACATTAGAAAGGGACAGCATAAGTCGTCCCTGAATCGCTGTCAAACTTCGGTTTAATAGGAAGTGTCATTTCTGTACGGTAATACCATTACTTATTCTGTGCCCTGGTGCACCGTGCACCTATAGGCAACTTGTACAATTTGTAACAAGGTAAGCGCTTCAATTTTGGAACGTTTATAACATATCTTGAGTTATAATAAAATAATAAATCATTGCTTAAGGCACGTTGCGTTGTTTCATCCGCAAATATTGATGCTCACTGTACAAGTGTTAGAGTCGGCGCGCGCATTTGAGACCTTTTTAGGGTTCCGTGCCTCAAAAGGAAAAAACGGAACCCTTATAGGATCACTTTGTTGTCTGTCTGCCAAGACCCTTTATATCGGGAACACGTGGAGCTAACGAGTTAAAACTTAAGCCATATACTAATTATAGTAATTATACTATACTCAAGTCTACACCCCACCCCAGTCTCTGGAAGCTGTAAAAAAATCCAACTTCTAAGTTAACTTTTTATGCCGCAACAAACGTATACTCTCAAGGAAATCAAAATTTATAGGGTACTTTCCGTTGACCTAGAACTAAGAAATTTAGTAAATAATATCGTCTTACACTACAAGTACAGGAAAAAATCTCACTACTATTAATTTGTAAAAAAAAAAATAACAAATAAGTTAAATTTGTACGGATCCCTCGGCGGGCGCGTCCGACTCGCACTTGTCCGGTTTTTTATTTAGGGGTCACAAAAACAAGCTAAAAACCAGATTTATCCGCTAATTGACAGTATTTTGTTTACCTTGGCTGTGACTTATGACGATCTCGCTTGGTAAGCAAACACTGCAACCTGTTCTTTTAACACATAAACACAAGAATTCTATTCATACGGATATTAATGTAGTTATCAGTGCGATGCCAAACAGGTATATATTATGACGATAATTAGGGTTGCCATACGTCCCGTATTTCTACCCGTCCCTTTTTTGTCCCGTATATCAATACCGCTGTAGAATACGTATGAAAATGGTCACCATCATCTCTGTTTAATCACATTGTTTTTTTTTATGATAGAGGAGACAAACGAGCAGAAGGGTCACCTGATGGTAAGCGATTACCGCCGCCCATGGACACCTGCAACACCAGAGGGGTTGTAAGTGCGTTGCCGGCATTTAAGATGGGAGTATGCTCTTTTCTTGAAGGTTTGAAGGTCGTATCGGTCCGGAAATACCGCAGGCGACAGTTCATTCCACAGTTTACTGTAAATTAACCGCGTGGAAGAGCGGTGCTCTCTTAGCACAAGTTTTTTCTCACTTAAAAGGAGGTACCAGCGCAGATAATGTAATTTGTTATTTAAGCTACTGAATAAAAATATATATATTTTTTTAGTTTAGCTGCTGTTTAGTTTCTATACCTTTACTCTGTACCTTTAGGTATTTAAATAAAAGTAAAGCCAGTTGAGGGTAGGTGAAAACTTTACATGGACAAATAATGTAGGTTAAAGTCAGGTCGTTGAGTGTCAGACCTAGGCGGTTTTGTATTTGGTTGGTTAACCAATAAATGTTATAATATAACTACCTACCCGAAAATTAACAAATTTTATTTAAATAAAAGTGATTAAACTGTGTGATTAAACAACTTTCGTTCGTTAGAAAAAGATCAAAAACACAGGTTTAAAACGCACCATGAAAAAATCGTAATGTTTGTGCACAAAGTGTTTATTATTATGGAAATGTATTCTAAAAATGTGTACTTAAATATTAGGTTTGGTCATACTCAACAGCAACTTTAGTAAGCCGATCCCGAATATATATTCTGCGCTAGATATGTAAAGCCCGACCAGAAATATATGATCATTGTCAAGAGTACGCTGTTATTCTCATGTATAGGGTGATAGTTCAGTTTGGTATGAAAAATTTAGTTCCAATGAAATTCCGCAATATGGCGCGTGATCATATATTACTGGTCAGGCTTTATATACAGTGTAAACTCCATATAACGTCACTCGATACAACGATTCATTCCCTATAACGTCAACATTTATTCGTTATAGTTGGTTTACTTTAGTATTAATTTCTCTCTATATAACAAAATAATCTCTATACTATAGAGTCTATTAGCGTCTAATAATGCCCGGTCCCTTGAGTGTCGCTATACATATACCCCCTTATTCATAAACGTGTACTGAAGTTACGATGCCGCTAATCATCGTTTGTCCCTTTCCGACGTATTGGTATGATGGAAAGGGTCAAACGATGATTAGCGGCATCGTAACTTTAGTACACGTATATGAATAAGGGGGATAGAGTTTACACTGTATATGTGAATGAACAAACTTTCAAACAGAGCCGCAAGTCCTGAACCCCTAGTGTAAATTAATTCGGTAGCGTGACGTACGCATTTGCGTTAAGTCTACTTTTGTATAGGATTTAGAAACAGCGGGACGTTTTGGAAACTCAAAATCCCATACAAAATGAGACTTAACGCAAACGCGTACATCACGTCACGCTATCGAATAAATTTACACTAGAGGTACTGTAACCTTATTTTACATACGAGTTTTTGGCTTAGTACGTCTACTAGAGTCATAAGCACTCTGTAAACATTTTTATTTGAAAAAAGACCTTATTCATGCTAATGTAAGTGTAGATTTTCCTATAGACCAGAAAGACAGACTTATGCAAATATGCATCAAAAATAGACCCTATTGTACCCATAAAAGGTCCCGTTTCCTATGAATAAGAACATTATAAACGGGCTATCGCCCACGCGCCTCTACAAGTTACCATCGTTATAAATATGAATACATTTGTGTGCCTTATTCCTTGATGGTAAGATCCTAATGTGTACAGATATTTATGCCAGTTTTGCGGCTTCGTACCTGTTTTAAAGCAACTTGACGGGTCCGGTTGACGTAATGTTTGATTATATAGAAACCTTTCAACTTTAACATATTTTATTTTCCTTATTTTTATTAAAGCCCTTTCGTAGAATGACCATGATAATTCTGTGTCATAATTAACGAAGGTTTTTACAACTGAAGAATGGAAGGTGTCAAATACATTTCGAGCGTTGGTTCATTTTCTTTTCATCACACTTGCTCATAAAGCGTGATTTTAACGGATGTCCCCTCAATCGACTGCATTCATTAGGTATGTTATGCCAAGCTTTCGGGCTAATAAGGCTTACTTATATCTCTATGATCAGCAGAGTCATGCGAGCTTCCAGTGCTATTTTGACGCAACATCGCCTCCCCCTCGTATTTTCCAATTTCCACTTCATATTCCTTGCTGCAGGAAATGATGGCTAAATCTAGCCCAAGTATCAATACAACTGATATGATGATCACGATGACGGCTGATTTAATAGCAGATGAGCAGTAATGACCCATCAAGCTCCTAATTAACTTTAATCTCTCATTATATGCCAGATTATGAGGTGCAATAAGAGGAAAACCGCAGACGATGTTGAAACAGTTGCACAACGAAACCTCGGACAGCTTCAATAAATAATAAATGTGTTCGATATGAATTTATTACATATTTATAGATTTATAGACATGTGGAGCGCGCGTGACGAAAATAACTTATATTATAACTCTTACCTAATGTGTGAAACACACCTAAATAATCATTGGCATGTAAAAACACCTTCGTAAGTAGGGGCATACACATTTTATAGAAAACTCGTTCTTGTTTTCCTGTAGCCATCGAAAATTTAAGGGAATCTAAAGCTTATTTTTACGCGGTTTTATCAAAATGTAAGATTTTCTATTTATGTTATTAATAAAACGTTAAGGTTAAAATATTTTTAATTCCAAAGTTTTATGGCTCTAAAATCATTTACAATTATTCAACCCTGAATGATTTGTTTGTTTTTTTATTTGATTTGTTTTGCTATTGTAATTGTAGCACCGCTCACAATCTCTCTGCTCAGCCTTAAGGTTGACTGGTAGAGAATGCCTCGTGGCATTAAGTCCGCCTTTTGTACTACAAGATTGTTTTTCTTTTGTGCAATAAAGATTAAATAAATAAATAAATGACCTTAAAGTCTCTTTATTCTTTAAAATTTGATACAGAAATTGAATTTTATCCACAAGAATGAATAGTAACTTGATGCAAATTTTGAGTATGAATGATAAATGGTTAATAGCGTTCATTTTGGATTCAATTTGTAACGTTTTACAGTTACTATTTCCTTAACTTTGTTGTGATCAAAATATTGTGTTTCACTCAGTAGCAAAAAAAAACCCGCGCCTTGAAACCATCTCAACGCTAGATTTAACTATTCGAATCTTTCGCTTGCTCGGGTATCAATATTGACACGAGGAGTTAAACAACAACTTTATAAAAAAAATATTATTTCTAAAATAATGTATAATAGTATTTTATGCAACCGTTGTTTAAGAGAGGTCAAAAAAGGCGAGTGGCGTGAGTAACAATTTGAGGCGACGCCGACAAAGAATGTAGGGTACGGGCGGGAAAATGAACGAATGAAATTATAATTTAAAAAAAACTTGTCTATGGTTCACTTATTTGTCAGAGATGACATTTAAAATAAGGTTGGCAACAATATATTTCATACAATATTCTTTAAGTGGTCATTACACGAAGTATCGAAAAGTGCCAAAAAGATACTGCGTGTATGCAAAAATGCGTTTTTGGGGAATAGACTAAAGACTTGTTTTGACAACTATAAGGTAGGATTTTAAATATACGGGAGTAGAAAAAATCTTTTTCCTGTTATAATACTATAACTTTCTGATTATATAAACACTGTGAAACCAAATAAATGCTCATAAAAGCTATATATAGCTACACTCTACATAACCCGCTAGCTAGACATTACGACATAAGTCATATTTAATGTATATATCTATTATAGTTTCATGCATATTGTTATATGTTAGTCTAGTTTGCATAACAAAGGTCGTTGACACAGCGAGGTCTCATCTAATTTTGGAATGTCTATGTAATAAATTTCGGCGCCGTCGACGGGACAGAAATGGCAAGGTATGGACAGAGAAGCATGGCGATCTTTGGTGTCGGAGGCCAAGATCCACTTCCGGTCCCTGCGGAATAGCAGGAAGTAAAAGTATCTAATTAATTTAACGGTGATGTTTTATATGATTCGTTGGTTGGTGTATGATATGAAGGCAATGAAATGAAACAAAACGACGGACCGACATCAAAAGTTTTCTAGTATGAGATAGCGTTTGACAGGATGACATCTGCAGCTGCACATTGACATATATCTAAGGACGGGCCTTACGGGCAATAAGAATGGGGCCAGTACAGCGGTGTCACGAACACGAACTTGAGCCAATCGTGCAGTCTAGCGCCACAGCGGGATTGGTTGATGAGTTCGCGTCACGCGCGCGATTGGTCGCAACTATTTACGTTAGACTGCACGATTGGCTCGAATGCGTGAGTGAAACCACTGAACTAGCACCATTATTAGTGCCCGTAAGGCCCGTCCTTAGATATATGTCAATGCAGCTGCATTACTGTTGCGTAGGAAATCCAAATCTAACCGTAACCGAAATTATAACCGATTATTTTTGACTATAACTGATTATATTTTTTGGTTATAACTGATTATTAACCGGTTTCGGTTATTTATTGATGATTTAAATTCTATGAATTGATCTTCTAATGATTACAAAATCCTGTCTTGTTTGGGTGTGATGCCTGTGACTATAATTTATGTCAATCGTGTATTTTAATAACGAAAATATAGCAAATTTACTTCCCTTATTTATGATTTTTTTGATTGAATACCTATCACGTCACGTTCAAGGCCATTTTTTACTTTTACTGTATTTTGTGGGTTTTATTAAAAAAGGAAGGCTTATACTCACATTCCCTAATACTAGTAATACTGTACCTTTATTTTAAATACTTGATTATAAATTTATCTTTTTTTGTCAAAAACAACCGTAACCTATTATCGGTTATTTTTTGGCCATAACCAAAGCCGGTTCTTAATTTTGGCCGGTTATTGCATTCCCTACTGTTGCGGCGTCGTTGTTGGCGCCGTTGTATCTGTTAAATTCCTTGATAAAATTAGTGTAATTATTAATTCATAAAAACGGGGTTTAATCGCGTAATCAGTTTTAAATTTACCTCCGACGTTTCGAGGCCGGCGTTGTCCCCGTGGTCTTGGAGAAGACTGGCTAAAGTTGAAATCAACATCTACCCGCACTAGGTCTTGTTTATTAACTTGAACGTTTTTCGTACTAGGGATGTTACTCTGTCGACACACGACACCCTATATTCGACTGTCGAATTTCGTTTTCTCTTACATATACTAATGACTGGATTCAAACTTAAAACGCGATTAAGTCCCGTTTTTATGAGTTAATTATGTGAAAATAGTGAAAGTTTAAATCAAAATTAGTGGCGTTCGCGTATGAACATTGTCTCTTCCCGCCAGATACGATGCCTAAGCAAGCTCGGCAGGTGTTACATTGCGTTGCACATAACAGACTATAAATGCAACTGTATAGATCGTGTCATTCACGAAGACGCGGGCCTTGACTCGTATTGTCATGTTATTAAAGGTTAGATTTAACAGATCTGCGCGTCATCGTGGATGACACGAACTATAGCAGCGTAAATAATTACAGGTGTGATCCTAAATACAACAACTCAGTGCGAAAACAATTATGTACTTCTACTCGTCGGACCCGGACCGTACTAGCGTGAGCTTTTATTCGCGCTCAAAACACAGGAACATATGTGACGCAGCTGGAGTCGCCTTTAAGAGCTTACCCCTCTGTCGAAAACCTCGGCCAATGGTCATATGTATTGTATGGACTGACGTTTATCTGACATGGCTATTTGTACGTAACGTATGACGTGCCCTCTCTCGCAAAAATCGGCAGACTATTTTAGACATAAAAATTACAGACAAAGGACGCATCAAGAACTGTTTTGTTTTAAGACTATTGTGAATGTACCTATGTTAATCTGTAAGGTATGCCTTAGTCTCCTGAAAATTAATAATATTAAACTTGATTTTTATACCTAATTATTTTCACGCGATTATTTAAGCCCCGTTTTCATAATAACATCATCTGCGTATACTTTGCCATAAATTGTCCTGATTGATAATTATTTTTCTTAGAAACCTATTTGAATCGTTGTTTACGCTGTGTTGTTCCGTAATAAACTGGTTGCCTAGCTCTTGAACCCGCCCTTAGACCTTTACGCCTTTTATTTTCCTTGAAACTCTGTTAATGGTGTAAATGGTTAATGGTACATAAGTATTCTCATGTGTATTATGTAGCAATGGTGCCAAAGAGAATTAAAAAAAAATGCAAAGTTCCCATGAAATGTTCTCGAATTTTTTTCTCTGCACGTTTAGAGTTAGACCAAGATAAGTTGGCGCTTGGCAGCGACTTTGATAACCCAGACGGTGCAAGTGTCAAGTAAGGGCCTCCGCTAGCTGGCGCGGGTGCACGGAGCGGACGAGCGGGTTAACGAAAAATAGTATGAGCGACGCTATTAACTAAAGCGGACGCGTGCGGCGGATTTCACCTACAAATATCACCCGCGTGCGTGCGCACGCGGCGGGCGTCCGCGACAGCTAGCGTAGGCCCTAAACGTTATAATTTCATAGAAGTTTGACGTTTATAACACTTGCACCGTCTGGGCTATCAAAATCGCTGCCAACTTATAGTGTAACCATATTAACGTGCAGAGAAAGAAATCCGAGAACATTTTATGGGAACGGCAATTTTTGAAAATTCGGTTTGACACATAGATATCTGTGGTACCAAAACCAGTACCCCTAGTGTAACATTATTCGATAGCGAAACGTGACGAACGCGTTTGCGTTAAGTCTCATTTTGTATGGTATTTTGAGTTTCCAAAACGTCCCGCTTGTTGCGCTGTTTCTAAATCCCATACAAAATGAGACTTAACGCAAACGCGTACGTCACGCTTCGCTATCGAATAAATTTACAATAAGGGCTCTGCTTTAGACAACATACTACAATATTACTGCAAACCAGTTATCGCCTAAATCGCGGTATTTAAATTGATTACTAGTTATTAAATCCATTTGGAGTCATATCCTGTAATTAAGGATTGAGGCTACTGCAGTGAATTCTAATTAAATATTTGCGAATATAAAGCGCTAATATTTATTCATACTTATATCCATATTATTCATAACCGTGTACTTTATTTGCTAGGTTTACAACATAGCTAGAAGTATATCTTATACCTTTAAACGAGCAATTCTTGTATATATATATTTCTGTGATATCGGAAACGGCTCTAACGATTTCGCTGAAATTTGGTATATGGGGGTTTTTGGGGGTATACAATCGTTCTAGATTAGTCTTATGTTTGGGAAAACGCGTGTTTTCGAGTTTTCATGCGTTTTTCTTACGACGCTGAATGTGGTCGCTAATTTCGTGTTGTTGGGCACTATCCGTCTGGTCCAGCGGGTTAAGACGCGGACGGCTAGAAACGAGTGTTACGGGTTCAAATCTCGCCCGGTGACTAACTTTTTTTTTTATACATATGTTCAAGTTTATATATTTTTTTTAATTTTTATTGTTTTAGACAAGTTTAATTTAGTAAAAAAATTTAGTTAAGAATATCATCTATACACCACCATATTACAATAAATAGTTATAACCGAGCAAAGCTCGGTCGCCCAGGTACTATTATATAAACAACAACAGTGAATGAAACAACAACGTGTTCACAAATATCAAAACTTTATTACAGTTTAGCTCGGGACTGTCTCATTTCAAACAGACAGAGAGAATCATACTGCTTTTGTCTTACGCTAGTACTAGCACCCAAAAGAAAGAGATGTTATAGTTCTTCATTTCTCATGCTCTGAAAGTGGGTCATTGACATTGTTGTTCTAAAAAGTGTGCAGGAAAATGATACGTTTCTGCTCTAGAGCATTGTAATTTCTACGGTTTTTTTTTCTATTTTTTACGATAAGCAATGAAAGTTTTGGTTTCAAATGGATTTGTTGTACAATGTACATTGTGATCATTAAAACCCCATTCCATAAATAACGATATTTTTACCTAAATTGTTAATTAAAAGTACCCTCAAGAAATACTACCGAAGTTCATACTTAGCCATGTTTTTTTAATGCACATGTATTTTACTTTCCTCGTATTCGAAATGAAAAGTAGTGTTTAATTGGGTGAAAGGCACCATTTCAGTGTCGAACTATTGGTACTACTAAAGTACCTCGACAGAAATGGGTGCCTTTCAACCCTTGGTTAAAAATCAACTATTCCTCTTATTGACTGACAAGTTGTCTGGCAGCCAAACTTTATTAACTTTAGTAATGTGCAAGGCCGGATTTACCTACATATTTATTTAAATTATGTTATTTCATATATTTGCTCCTAAAACAAATAGGAAAAATGTATCAATTAGCACTTCAGTCATGCGAACCGAGCTATACAAATTGTAGTTACGCTCTCAATTTAAAACGACATTCTAAAATAACATGAAAAGATTCAGCTCTTTTGTGTCGTCTTCAATTATTTTTCAAACACAGTTCTACCATACACAGTCAGTCAGTCCTATATCAGGCTATAATTTAGCAGGTGTATTCGAAAATGTCCGCAAATGGACAAACCAGTGTCATTCAAATTAGACGTCTAGAATCCAGTCATGCTGTAGACTCGTCAAATTATCATAACCAGTATTTTAACTTTGATAAAAAGCGAACCATAAAACCACACAACATATCACTACAGTCAACATAACAACATATAACATCTTAAACTCTGCTTGGGTCACATTTAAGGTAAACACCTATTTTAAATAAAAACCGGCCAAGAGCATGTCGGGCCACGCTCAGTGTAGGGTTCCGTAGTTACTCTTCCGTCACAATAAGCTAAACTGGAGCTTAAAGTATAGTAAATTGTTAACCAAGGGATGAAACGGTACCTTACACCTTTTCATAATTAAAGTAAGTCTTTTTACTATGAAGGGAAAACTTTTTGCGATAACTCAAAAACTGATCATGTCCGCTATAGTTTTCATTTAATGTCTTTCTTAAGCTCTACTTCCACGATTACTTTCATATTTTTTGGACCTATGGTTCAAAAGTTAGAGGGGGGGACACATTTTTTTTTTCTTTCGGAGCGATTATCTCCGAATATATTCACTTTATCAAAAAATGTTTCTTGAAAACCCCTATTCGTTTTGAAAGACCTTTCCAACGATGCCCCACACTATAGGGTTGAAGCGAAAAAAAAATTCACCCCCACTTGTAGGGGAGGTACCCTAAAAAAACTTAATTTTTTAGATTTTATTGTACGACTTTGTCGGTTTTATTGATTTATATATCCAGGCCAAATTTCAGCTTTCTAGCACTAACGACCACGGAGCAAAGCCTCGGACAGACAGACAGACAGACAGACAGACAGACGGACATGGCGAAACTATAAGGGTTCCTAGTTGACTACGGAACCCTAAAAAAGGTCACTTGTGTGGACTAGAATCAAAGTTAACGACTCTGGTACATAGATATCCCGTTTTTCTTCTTTGAGTCTCAAAGTACTTACTGAAAAAATGTATCCCGCCTGTAAAGGAGTCGTGTACAAATTAGCTTTAGGTTCCCTTAACTTTGCGATGTCTACAGGAAAGACGCGAACGAGTTTGCAAAAAAATACGTATAACCCACTTGGACATATTCATTATCTATGTCCACAAGTTCTATACGTAACTAGTATCCTTTAGCATTGTACCAAGGAGTTGAAGAATTTCTGTAGGAAAAGTTATCATAAATTTAAATAGCAAACGATGAAAACATCTGAGCTGGCAGGACCTCACCCAATAAATAAATAAATAAATAAATAAATAAATAAATAAATATTATAGGACATTATTACACAAATTTACTAAGTCCCACAGTAAGCTCAATAAGGCTTGTGTTGAGGGTACTTATTTAGACAACGATATATATAATATATAATATTTATAAATACTTAAATACATAGAAAACACCCATGACTCAGGAACAAATATCCATGATCATCACACGAATAAATGCCCTTACCAGGATTTGAACCCGGGACCATCGGCTTCGTAGGCAGGGTCACTACCCACTAGGCCAGACCGGTCGTCGCACCTCACCCAATACAGCGAATAATTTCATTTTCCACCATATATAAGAGCCTTAGGGAGGTCCTAGCGAATTTTTGATTGACCGAAGCGGTAGCGAAGTTTTGACTCGGACAATCTGGTTTCGTATGTCCGGATCAATGATCAAGACAGTGAATTTTTCCACTTTGAATGTTTCTAAGCTTTATTGATTCTATGGATTCTATGATTAATAAATGCTTGATACACAATTAATTTAGTATGGGATAGGGCATCGTTACGGGTGAATTTTTAATATGACTTGGAACTCCGGTAGCCGTTAAAGAAGTATAACACTTTGCGGGTGCACTGTGGACAAATGGGAATACACATACACCTTAAAAATCGAGAAAGTTTAGTTACATCAACATGATCTGCTTTATTTCACATGTCCGTATTATTTAGTGTATACTTTTTGGAACCTATTGTGTTCAATTATACGTACTTGAGATATACAACATTGTGTGTAAGTCATTATAGTGCAACGACGTATTGATTATACGTCGCCAAAAATCCGTAATTATCTACCACTACCAGTTTTATGGCTATTTGCTCCCAAATAACTGGTTACAACCGGATTGTGCAACAACTAGACGGCAAAAACAAAATAAAGCTGACAGCTTTGCCAGAAACAAAACGTCCCATGTGACTTTCGTCATAGACAAATAAATAAGCAGAGTGCCCATTCCATACATCAGTTTTCTTACCAAAACGCTTATAATTTCGTAGTTGGACCCGGGTACGTCCTTAAACTACGTCCACAAGAGAGGTATGAGCATTGTGAATATCATCTCCCTTTGTGTGGTAGGGCACAGCACAGCGGATGTCATTCCAGATCTAGAGCAGAGCCCAACTGGGGAAGTACCTCCACCTTACAGAAAATCGCAGCCAAATAACACTAGACCCTACTCAGTCTTGTGTTCCTGCCGGTGAGTAAGGTTGCCAGAGCTCAACGAGGGGTAGGAGGGGGTTAGGGTCGGCAACGCGCATGTAACTCCTCTGGAGTTGCAGGCGTACATAGGCTACGGATACTGCTTACCATCAGGCGGGCCATATGCTTGTTTGCCACCGACGTAGTATAAAAAAAAAAGTCGTCATCTAGCTTCAAGTAGCGGATTTATCAGTACTGCTTGACAATAGATGTCGCGATGGACGAAGTCGCTCGACATGATATGCTCGACAATATTTATGTTGTATGCAGTTCATTTTCTATATGATACATTAGATCTATACATTAGACATATATGTACTTGTACCTATAAGTACTTATTTCAGTTAACATTATTTATAACTATGAACCTCCAAATCTTTTTGTTGCAGTAGGTACATCATTGGGATTGCCTATTTGATGTGTTTATATGACTGTTTGGTTTCTGAACAAACTAAAAATAAAAAACAATTTTCAGCTAATATTATAACCGAATTGACCGGAACTCTATTTTCAACTTCTTCAGCTTGTTATATTACTCGTAGTTGTAAATTCTTGAACAATACACTTTTCGTCAGTCGCGACAATTGTGACATTTGAGGGCCTACCGCGAACCACGTTTGACTAGTTGCCTCTCAGTCGCACTTGTAACTTCGCACGTAAATGTGACAGGGAGGCAACACGTCGAACGTGGTTCGCGGTAGGCCCTCTGGTGTCGAGTAACGGTACTGATAAATTGCTGCTGGCGCTACTTGACGCTAGATGTCGACTACGAAAATAAAAAGCGTTTTTGTAAGAAAACTCATGTATGGAGTGATCACCATGATAAGACCTAGCTAGATCGATTTTTCGCCCCTGAAAACTCCCATACAGCAAATTTTATCGAAATCGTTAGAGGCGTTAAATATACAAGACTTGCTCGTTTAAAAAAGTGTGGTGAAAGGGAGGCGAACGCCTTTGTACAAATGATGTGTGTTCTTGCCTGTTTTATGTTCCTCCTTTTGGTAAAATGTGTTTTACTACTACTATTAAAGGTATAAGATGCGCGCCATCACCAAGACGATCTTCAAGATGGAATCGAAACACGTTCAAATACCATAACAAAGTGCTAAATCTTAATCGTGCTGTTTTTGGGACACTCTTCGGTTACGACTTTTTGGCAACTGAGTCAAGTGACAAAGACTTACAAAAAGACGTCAAGTCCTTCTGTAATTCTTTGGTAGTTACGGCTTTTTGTAAATTACGTGGTAAAATGATACGACAGACATGAAAGTTGCATGTTACTTTCTTTTTTAAGTACGTGCGTGTTGACTGGTTGTTGTTGGAAGGAAAAATCATGGAAGCGAATCTCGAAATTGCCTTAAAATTGGTTTTGCGAGTTGTTATTATTGCCTAAAGTTTACTTGGTTCCCATACTGTTCTGTTAAGGATGGCCACCGTCGATGAGTGGTGGCAGCACGGTTCCATTTTCCTTCACTTTCGCACTTACATACTTGTTAGAACGTGACAGACATGGTCACAGGCAATAAAATGCGACCGTGCTACGGCTGCAGGTCTTTATTCAGGTAGTATATAAAGTATACCAATTAAAAAGGCAAATCTAACCTTATTTTTTTCTTAATTTGCTGCGTTTTTCTGATAATATAATGATTTGTCTTCCAATAAAATGGTGGACTGTTTGAATAAAGGCATTCTTTGCCATTCAGGCTTTAAAAACATTATAAGTAAACGGGAGGTGGCAGGCCCAGACGGAGATGGCGAGACGTCTAGACACCTTCATCAGTAACTGGACTGGCCAGAAATAGCACAACAATGGGAGCCTTGGAGATCACAGGAAGAGGCATTCGCCCAGCAGCAGGACACTACAACGGGCTAACTAAAAAAAAAACATTTAGGATCAAACGAAGGTATTAAAACGATTTCCAGCTTGCTGGGAATGAATTCTTCGAAAAATCTATTTGATTGCCCTATCCCGCCTTGATCCCGCCAGCATCACGGTTCAGTGCATGGTCCCGCCATGACTGGCGGTTGAAAGCTCACCCAGGGGGGCGATTTTTAGGGTTCCGTAGCCAAATGGCAAAAAACGGAACCCTTATAGATTCGTCATGTCCGTCTGTCTGTCCGATTCTGTCACAGTCAGTTTTTTCCGAAACTATAAGAGCTGTACTGTTCAAACTTAGTAAGTGGATGTATTCTATGAACCGCATTAAGATGTTCACACAAAAATAGAAAAAAAACGATAAATTTTGGGGGTTCCCCATACTTAGAACTGAAACTCAAAAAATCTTTTTTCATCAAACCCATACGTGTGGGGTATCTATGGATAGGTCTTCAAAAATGATATTGAGGTTTCTAATATCATTTTTTTCTAAAGTGAATAGTTTGCGCGAGAGACACTTCCAAAGTGGTAAAATGTGTGTCCCCCCCCCCCGTAACTTCTAAAATAACAGAATGAAAAAACTAAAAAAAATATATGATATACATTGTCATGCAAACTTCCACCGAAAATTGGTTTGAACGAGATCAAGTAAGTAGTTTTTTTTTTAATACGTCATAAAATTAAAAAAAAAATTTTTTTCATCAAACCCATACGTGTGGGGTATCTATGGATAGGTCTTCAAAAATGATATTTAGGTTTCTAATATCATTTTTTTCTAAACTGAATAGTTTGCGCGAGAGACACTTCCAAAGTGAAAAAATGTGTGTCCCCCCCCCCCCCCCCCCCCCCCCCCCCCCGTAACTTCTAAAATAACAGAATGAAAAATCTAAAAAAAATATATGATATACATTACCATGCAAACTTCCAACGAAAATTGGTTTGAACGAGATCTAGTGAGTAGTTTTTTTTTAATACGTCATAAAATTAAAAAAAAAAATGTTTCATCAAACCCATACGTGTGGGGTATTTATGGATAGGTCTTCAAAAATGATATTTAGGTTCCTTCCAAAGTGGTAAAATGTTGAACAAAATCTAGTAAGTAGATTTTTTTTTAATACGTCTTAAATGGTACGGAACCCTTCATGCGCGAGTCCGACTCGCACTTGGCCGCTTTTTGAATTTCGATCGTTCAATGTCGTGTTCTCCCTTTAATACTATCTCCTAATAGGCATTTAAATTCTACTGATAGTATTGAAAATGAGTGGTCAATAACTCAATACCACTTGACTCCCAATTTGTTTGTTTGTTTGTTTAAACTTTATTGCACAAATTTACAAAAAGAGTACAAATGGCGGACTTAACGCCTTGAGGCATTCTCTACCAGTCAACCATTGGGCTAAACAGAAATAGTTAGTTTGGTGCAGGATTGTAAAGTGTTGATATGGAAATAGACACAAGTCGAGACTACTATGATACTATACTTACACAAATATATATTTCAATATCTATCTCTCGTATTTAAAAAATAGCATTTCGCCGTTTTCCATAGATTTTCAAGTGACGAAATCGAGCGCTCGAAATTAAAAAATCGGCCCAGCAGTGTGACACAAACTAGGTTATGAAACTTATGAAAAAAAAAACAACGGATTGCACTCCGGGAGTGCCGGCAGAAGTGAAAACTAAAATATTAACGTTGTGCAGTTTTGATATTTTGGAATTTCTTTAATTATCAGTATAAAAGTACTATCATGTATGTGGTAAAATACAATATTCATTTATTGCGCTATCGTACAAAAACATGACAATTTATATAACATAAAAATTTTACTCTTCAGAACTATTACAATACAATGACATTGTAACAGTTTTTCGGTCAGAACCCCTAGTGTAAATTTATTCGATAGCGTAACGTGACGTACGCGTATGCGTTAGACGTTTTGGAAACTCAAAATCCTATACAAAATGAGACTTAACGCAAACGCGTTCGTCGCGTTTCGCTATCGAATAAATGTACACTAGGGGTACAGTTCACGTGTCCGTCTTACGAATTTTCAATCTGTCGAATCTGTCGGTCACGTGACCTGTCGCGAGTTTAACATTTTTTCCCCATCACAAAAAGTGCACAGCGCCGCTTATAAAGTTTTCACTTCAAAAACAACGAGTGGCTCTCCGGGAGTGCCGGCAGAAGTGAAAACTTGAATATTAACGTTGTTCATTTATGATATTTTGGAATGGTAAGGGAATAATTTTGCACGAATTTCTTTAATTATCAGTATAAAGCTAAAATACAATACAATATTCATTGATTGCCATTTGATTGCGCTATCGTACACAAACATGACAATTTATATTACAGTACCTGGGCGACCGAGCTTTGCCCGGTTATAACTATTTATTGTAATATGGTGGTCTATAGGTGATAATCTTAACTACATTTTTTTACTAAATTAAACTTGTCTGAAACAATAAAAATTAAAAAAATTATGTATAAACTTGAACAAATAAATAAAATATATCTTAAAAAATAAAAATTAAAAGTCTTAGATTAATAATTATACACTTCAGAACTATTACAAGTTTTCACTTCAAAAATTTGGTTTATTTTATTTATGAGTCACTATTCTGCTATAGTAACTAAAGATAGTATCTAAGGACAAAAATGCTAACTACAGCAAATAAACACTCAGATTAGATTAGATAAAAGTTATATCATACCGAGTCGAGCGGCCTCGCATGAACGTTGCAAAAGCACACGTGAACGGAATGAACCGAATGAAGGAGTGACAGGCTGACAGGTGAATGGTTTAGATCAGGGCGTTTTCGAACGCCTTTCCAGGAATCTTATAGTAAAAAGAAAAAAAAAAAAAAAAATCCTATAGTGCCAGATTAGCGGGTATATTACCCCTAGTCTCACCAACATGTCCCCTTGGTGGGTCCACGGGTATTTTTTTACACGTTGTCCTACCGTTCTAAACGTGTCGCCGGTGGGTCTACGGGTGATTTATTTAGCACGGTAGGACAACGGGTAAAAATACCCGTGGACCCCTTGCGGATCAAAGCAGTGGGACCGCGGTGTATTAGCGATGTATTGTATCTAATCTAAAGTCATCTAAATATTCTAAAGTCAATTCTTAAGAGTAAAGGAGACGGCTCCTCTCTGGATTTTGACATTACGGAAATTTTAAATAATTTGATATGTATCAACTCGATTGACTTTTTTCGATATATATCTTTATAACATGATTATTATACGAATTGGGAGTGAAAAACAAATTCCACGCAAATTTTAAATACCTACTCCAACTCTAATAATTAAAACTCGAATAAAATCAAACGAAGGGGCATATCTGTGATCTGGTACATCTAATTGTGTAAAAATATTTTCAATAATGTTAATATCCAGGGAGGAAAATGAGGACCACGCTTGTATGAAAAGGGGATTTCGCGCGGACCTATCCACTTTCCTCTTTAGAACATACGGAACCCACCTATATATAAATAACGATTCTGATGAAGTATTTTCTACTCAAATTATAATATGTATGTATGTATAATAATACAAATCTCCGGCCTAAATAAATAGAACTTATGGTGATGGGACATACTTCTATAATAAGCCTATGATATTATAACTCCAGATAGGTTATAAGCCAAAATTGAAGCGCTTACCTTGTACAAGTTGCCTTGAGTCGCGCCTAGGCAAGCGAGTGATGTGCACGTGCTAACGAGCTCCCATTGCTCCGAACAACGAGAATGATATACAAAAATTAACCAACAAAAGAAAAAAAAAACCGACTTCAATGAGGGAGACCGGTGAAAGAAAGATTATTGTTGATTTTGGATTTCATACAATGAAATTAAAAAGACTGGTAAAATACCCGCAATAGGGTATTCGACTATATTTAAAATAAATTATTTCACACCATGCATGAAATAATATTAAAAATGGCTATAAGTTTGCTCAAAAGAGGTTAGGAGTACCCTCAATTCCTCATGGAATCCATCATCAGAAATCAAGCTTGACAAAAATGTACCTTGAAAACCTAACTGCTTCACATAACATGCGAAGAGAACAAATTGCCAAACTTAAACTATGCGGCGTTGAAGAGTTCCATTCTGTTCATCATCAGCAGTTCCGCTTCATCAAATGTCACTTCTACAAATGTAAATGCTTGATTTGATGATGAAAATTCTAAGATCACTATATACATATTTGCCTATGTATATGCCTTTAACATTTGAGGAGTTCCATCGATACCTCATGGATCCTATCATCAGAACTGAGTTTTGACAAAAACCAGACCAATCTGTATATATATATATATATATATACTTCATAACTCGGTCATTTCTAAACCGATTTTGAAAATTATTTTTTTGCTTGACTCTATATATATATATATATATATATATATATATATATATATATATATATATAGTTGCCTGTATCTGAGTGATCTTCGCTTAATATGTATTCTTTGCGCTGGTTAAGTATTTGTCTAGTCTGTTCTTAAACTGATTGACATTCAGTGCTGAGACCACATCTTCTGGTAGTTTGTTCCATGCTTTGACCACTCTGTATATGATATTTTTTTTTTTTTTTTAATGTTTGTTACTTCATAACTCGGTCATTTCTAAACCGATTTTGAAAATTATTTTTTTGCTTGACTCTATATATATATATATATATATATAGAGTCAAGCAAAAAAATATTTTTTTTTTTTTTTTTAATGTTTGTTACTTCATAACTCGGTCATTTCTATATATATATATATATATATATATATATTATATATATATATATATATAAGAGTCAAGCAAAAAAATAATTTTCAAAATCGGTTTAGAAATGACCGAGTTATGAAGTAACAAACATTAAAAAAAAAAAAAAAAATCATATACAGAGTGGTCAAAGCATGGAACAAACTACCAGAAGATGTGGTCTCAGCACTGAATGTCAATCAGTTTAAGAACAGACTAGACAAATACTTAACCAGCGCAAAGAATACATATTAAGCGAAGATCACTCAGATACAGGCAACTATCAGTTGTTTCAACTACCTGCCTGATTAATAAATAATAAATAAATATATAGCTATAGATCGTGTCATTCGCGAAGACGCGTGCCTTGTATTGTCATGGTGGTCAGGTTAGATTTGACAAATCTGCGCGTCATCGCGAATGACTCGAACTATAATGAAATAAATATGGAAGTATTTTTTGTTCTCCTTATGTATGAGATAACCTATCTATAGTTATATAATAACATTGCTCTAAGCGTGTTTACTGTTGGCTCACAAGTCTCTCAACACCACTACGGTGGACATCCTGATAATACACACGTATAAATAGAAAAGTGGATTTGCATAGCAAACATGCAAACAACGAAAAGCATCCTTTACACAGCTAATATATTCAGTACATCGACTAAGTTCTTACCTAAAGGTATGTTGTTTAAATTAGGTACAGCCGAGTTCACAAACATCTTAACAAGCCAACGTTCCAAAAAATAAATATTTACATTAAGTTATTGGCAAGTAAAGTGAAATAAAAAATACTGTGTTGAGTCCGCAAATTTCCGCAATTTTTAACATTTTCTGCCTACTCTTCATTTTAAGGTACAAGTTAGAACTGGCGACGTGTCGCGACTGCAGACGACAACTGCAAACTACGTGCCGCGGCGTCATGTCCCTGTGTAAATTGAGCATGACTACAGGGGGCCTACCGCGAAAACCGAAATTCGCAAATTGTGGGGATCTTTCTCTTTTACTCTCACTAAGACGTAATTAGAGTGACAGAGAAAAATGCCCGCAATTGACGAACTTCGATTTTCGCGGTTATAGCCCTGATCTGCAGACGCGACACGTCGCCGGGTCCCAAGTGTTCCAACTTGTACCTCAAAGGTACAAATTGGAACCCAGCGACGTGTAGCGACCGCAGACGACAACTGCATACCGCTGTGCCGTATCTAGTTGGTTCTGAGCGTCTCGTAACATCAGCGGTACTACTGATCTGCGGTCGGGCTCGGCGACATGTAGCTGGCTTCGTGTCGCTGAGTTTGAATGGTATTCCATAGAAATACATACAAACTAGTCGTGACAGTCGCCTCACGTCGCCGTGTTGCAACTTGCACCTTCAAGGTGACAAATAAATATTGGACCATAACTTAACATACTGTATATGTATTAAGTTTACCTGCACTGTGTCATTTAATATACGCGCGAAGCTCTTAGAGGCCATAAGGCCACTCATGGTGGCAACGTGGCAAGGACGGGACATACGTCAATCGCTGATATGACATCATACGTGTGTGATAAATTACCTGAAAAAAAAAACATTTATTTAAAATATTGTTACATAAATTCATAATACAATTATGATTCACTGAAAATATAGCAGGTCACTAAAAATACTCCAGCAATAGTTTTTAGGAGAGCGCAATAGTATGAAAATTGTTACTTAATGTCCGCTGCGGTCACCCCATTTGGACTAGTCTGCGGTTTCTCTCGTAATCGGCTCATTTGAGATGATTTTAACTCATCCGTGAGGATGTCATCATCTTACTGTACCCTCGCTTCGAATGTCCCTAAGGCAGTTCCTTCAATTCTATTTTGGTTAGGCTGAAGGAATTCCATACAGAGAAAAAAACTAAAGAAATATGTTGTATGGTATTCTTATGGCGTATTTCCATTTTTCCCCGTCGGGCACAGATGAGAATAGGCGCTGCATATAAATCATTCCTATTTGTCCCCGCCTCATGTATGGCGGCGGCGGTCACGTGAGCGGGAAAAAATTTGCATAAATTAATGTTCTAAACTTCCTATTAGGAAGTTATTTGTAGTTAAACTACAAACATTTTACGTAACAGTTACAGGTCGTGTCATCCACGATGACGCGCAGATTTGTCAAATCTAACCTTTAATAACATGACATTACGATTAGTGACAAATTGACAATATTAACCCATATTGCAATTAGATAAGGTCCACTAATGATCTCGTGTTTAGCAGTGGTGTAACCATTAATCATATGGTAGCGATTCCATAATTATCTCCGTATCTAATAGACTTTCTTATTAGATGCTGATGGGGTTGGAAATGGGAATACTAAGAGTTTTTATTGTATATGTAGATATGTCGCCGGCCGATCGTAGGATCAGGCATATCGTGAAACTTGAAAATCTTTGTCCTGTTCCCTGAGTCGCCGTCGCGTAGCTGGACTCCTATTTCTGGACAGAACCTAACCAACCTATCCTACCTATCTTGGTTTAATGTGATACCGTCAAAACATGAGCATTACGAATAAATAAATTAATGAATAAATTCTTTACTAATCTATAACGGCGTCTATAAATAAATTATCGGCCACTAATGATTTGCGAGGCGTCACCCGCGTTACGAAGGTCTCTCGCGTTCATAACGCCCTAGTACTTAGGTTAATGGCTTAACTAGATCTAGCAATTAGCCCAGGTTGTCTAGGTTTAACCGGCGGGTTAAGTCACGTCAGGCTGGAACATAATGAACGTGACTAGATAAAATTTAATGACAATGTTATTGTAAGAAAAACCTATTGGTTGGTGCGTTCTCAAATGCGTACTTTGCGTCATCTCAAGCGTTGTGGGTCAACCTATACAATAAAATTATAAATTCAACATCTCTAATACGGATTCAATTCTAATACGGATAATACAATCATCCTTTTACAGGTGTTACTAACTTATCAAATAAGTACCCTACGTAAAAACGCGTATCCCTATTCGACCTCGCTACGCTCGGCCGTCTATATCTATTTGGCCTGCAACCTCGTTTCCTGCCGAGATTTGTATAGTGCTTTTCTCAAACTTGCAATGAAATAATAATACTTAATAAAAATAGTATGATGATGTCCTAATGTGATAGGTTATTCAGTGCGTCGTCGGGTACTCGAAGGGGAACAAAAGTCAGTCAGTCTTTTTTTTCTATTTTTGTGTTTTTTTTTTTAATTATTACTTCAGAGTTACTGAATGGGGAAAGAAAATTTGATTATTGTTACGCTACGACGCACGGTTAGGAGATACAGCCCTATAAAGATTTCTGCATGACCGAAATAAAAAAACTTTATAGGGCTGTATCTCCTAAACCGTGCGTCGTAGCGCAAAAATAATCAAAGTTTCCTCCCCCTTTAGGAAGCCTTGAAATAATATTTAACAAACAAAAACACACACACACACACACACACACACACACACACACACACACACACACACACACACACACACACACACACACACAAGAGAAGATTGCCTTACAGGCCTAGGTGTGTAAGGTTGTATGAAATTCCTTTACATATCATCTTCACTCATCGCACCTGATATGTAGTATTTCCGGACCTAATTTGAAGTAAGTCATGTCAACATTTCATTACAAGTTTGAGAAAACATAATTTCACTAGCCCATTAAGTAAGAGTGAGCGGACGGCGCCGTTTAAGCAAATTGCTCTAACTGTAAACTATACTTAGACTTGACTTCCTTCGCAGCAAGGCAAGTGACAACCAAAACTCAGGAGCACAGTCAATGATATTATATAACTATAGATAGGTTATACTCGTACATACGGGGCACAAAAAAATACTTCCATATTTATTTCTATACCTACGAAATCTCTTATTTTTGATTAATTTTCGCATTCCATTCATCTTTGTCAAGCTCATTAAATATAAGCTTGTCTCGGTGTGTGTGTAACGCGTGTATATTTCTCGCTTGCCTATACGCAACTAAAGGCAACTTGTACAATTTGTACAAGGAAAGCGCTTCAAATGAGGAACGCGGATACTATAACCTATCTGGAGTTATAATATCATTGACTACAGTCAGTGTTCATAGTAGCAGAAGAAAATTTTAGAGCGGCCATGTATTTTCTACATCATATGCATTTGTGACAGTTGTGACGTCGCATCTTTATATGCGACGTTTTGAGTTAAAACTAAGTAGTGATACATTGCTTGCTGAATTATTTTATATGGAAACATATGTCGTAATTTTTTAAAACCTATGAAAGTGTGTTCTTGAAAGCCTAAACAACCAAAATACACGGTGTAGAGACATGATCTCTTTTAATAAAGCTTTCAGAGAACGGTGGATACTTTTGACGCGTTATCTCATCCGCTACTATTGATGCTGTTGCTGATCGAACATTTTAGATAAGTTTTTTGAATATATTTAATACTTTATACCTAGTCTTATGTCATAAAAGGCTTATTCAATTAAATTATTTATTAATTCTAGTATTTAATATCTTTGGAAAAAAAAATGGTTATTTGATCTAACAGTAGTGTACTTACACATTTAAATATATTATAAGTATGTTATTTGTGTACATAGTATGCCTACCTAAAGGTTGTCTGGAGGAGATCGCGTTTTAGCGGTAAGTCCGCCTGTTATTTACCTCTGCTTGTGTTGCTGTTTTATTTTGTATTTTCTTATATTTAAGTGTGCATTGATAGTTATTTGTGTCCCAAGGGAGGAAAAGTAGGAAATTGCGTGCCGCTTGTAAAATGTCCTACGATTCCTCCCGTGGTGCGCATACTATTTTTTGCTCGACGGAGGTGGAAAGCGGCAACTTTGTTTAACGCAGCGGGAGCAAAGTTGAAGCTTTCCGCCCGGAGGGCAGAAAAGAGTATTTGTATTGTATTCTACATTCATAACCCTGGTTTACGATTTGTCTTTCTTTTACTTTTAACAAAATTAAGGTTAGTTCTAAATTATAATTTAGTTTCGTTTATGAGTTTTGATACAATATTTATATTTATTTAATAAAACTTGACAAAATTTAAATAAAAATAAATAATCATTTATTTCAGACATAATCCATATATTTGTTAGTAACAGACAATACTTACTATTTTTAATAATTTAGAAACTATTAGAACAAAGTTACCAATTAATAAAATCGAAAAACATACAACCACCTACAAGACTAGGTACTTACACAAACATATTGAGTAATGTCAACCAAACTACAATTCAAAAATACGTTTATATGACAAGAAAACAGAGGTCTTGACTTTGACCCTTGAAAAATTAAACCTCATTTTAAAATAGCACTTTTTGGAACAATGTACCATTGATTATGTACATGTACAAGACTTCTGAAAGTTAAAAACGTCAATGAAAACATTTATGGTCACTATTTCGCCGCCGAGCATTCGCACTGCGCCGCGGACCCGCCACGGGCCCGCTCCAGCCCCCGCACGCCTGCTCCGACGCGCTCACGCTCCCACCGTGTGTGTGCATTGAGCCTTAGTATATTTCCATTCCCTTTTTCTGTTTGTAATTAAGTGTACAAGATTAAAACGGCTTGTAGAGTAAATGTATATGCTGCACAGCATATTCTATTATTGTCGCTGTAAGAAGAGAGCTAGAGTAAAGGCGTCAGTACCGGATTTTTGATTCTCTGAATGACATCAGCATGTCGAAGTTAGATCTTTAAGAGATAAACGTTTTAAGAAAATACGATATAAAATAATTGATACCCATTAATACTTGGACCCGGTTTTTGACTAGGCTAAAACCATTAAAGTTGTGTAATCAAAATTTTAGTCCTAGTCTTGGTTTGTTTTTATATTAATTTTCTCATATAAAACGCGAGTTATATTTAAGATCATAAATAATTTATGAATTCTGTACAGTCAATTTAATTCTAGAGGGAATCTAACTGATCAATATGAACAAAAACAAAAATATTACTTTTCCCCACACCAACTGGAAAAGGCCCTCTTGAATTTTTAAAAACTAATTGCAGAGAGACAGTTGCATTTTATCATCATGTGGGGCAAATAAACAGGTGCACATTTTGAGTTGTTTCCTTAAAGAATAGAATTGTCTTTTAAATTATGATTTTGCATGATATTTTTTTATTACCTGTTACCAATAAGTGTACTTGCGTTGCGTATTGTTCGCATCGCGTGCATTTAGAATAGAATTATTTTGTTAGTAAACACAAACAAGACAAATTAAACAATATAAAAAAACTTAGAAAGTATAATAGTTATTTGTACAACAAGAGAGCAAAGTTTGATATTTCTTCGAGTGCTTGTTTTGAGTCCCGTGCAAGCGAAAGATTCTATAATAGATTCAAGAGCGTAGCAAGTGAATCTAATTTAGAATCTTGAGCGTAGTAAGGGACTCAAAAGCGCACGAGATGTAAATAACTTTGATCTCGTGTAGTACACAAAAATTTTCACGTCAGTCAGCCATCAAAAAATACAACCTGAAAAAATGTAATCCGTCTTCATCACCATTTCACTCATGTTTTCTGAAGGTATTCTAACAATTAATTTTAATTACCGCAATAAAACAAAACGAAAGAAATTTAAAATAAAGAAAAACGAAAACAGCGTACAATGAATCCTGAACGAAGCGAAGGATTCTATAATAGAATCCCGACAATCCCGAGCGTGGTGAAGTGTTAACGCCTAAGGTGAAAATCATTTCTCATCACACTTGCTCGAAAAAGATCTTGTTCCCGCCGGAGTAATAGCTTTTTTTTGTTACTAATTCGTACGAATTAACTAAGTTTGAATGAGTTCTACTTTTAAAATATTAGCGTATATTATTTAGTATTGTTGTTCGTGTTTAAAAATATGTTATTTGATTAATTTAATAGCCGTTTTGTGTAAAAATATTTTAAACGGCTATTAAAAAATTAATAAATATATTATTAATTTTAAATTGTGGCTGAAGGTCGGATAGGTCTCTATGTCTTCGATAACTGTCAAAACATGAGAATATGGGGGACGAATGCTTGAAATGTCATCGTATTTTAGAATTATTTCACTTAACATTTTGTTTTTTCTTCCTGAAAGTGATGATACAGTAAGAGTGTGAAACTCCGGGGGTAATAATATTGTCACTCGAGTTTTTATTTCACTCCAGCCTGCGGCTGTCGTAAATATATAGACTCGTACAATATTTCACTTACCATTTTACAAAACGTCATTCTGTAGCTAACTGTACATTTTCAACGTCATAGAGGTATACTCACGTGTTATAATTAGATCCAATCAAATATTTTTGATGCGTGACTGGATTATTTGACTAATTGGTCAATTTGACAATTATGGCAAAAATGGCGGTTTCTATGTGGCGACCAAAGTAGCTGTCAAGGTCTAGCTCTAGAGACACAGTTTAGAATCTCTTTAATTAGTTACGATTTTTTCTTCCCGTATTGATCGGTCATACAAAAGCCATACGGTCGAGGAAATCGATTATTTAGCAGTTTGCGGTTCACTATACATTAGGCGGCTCTTAGCATAGGTATGTACAACCAAATTTATTTGAACTGCAAACTGCTATACAATTAATTTCCTCGACCGTACAAAGCAGTGCTCCTGCCAAGTCGCGAAATGCCAGAAAAAGCTCGATTTTATATATATTTTAGATAATCTACTAATTTTATAAATGCGTAAATAACTATATATCTGTCTGTTATACTATGAAGAGGACGCTATGTAGTTTGAGGCCCGTGGAGTATGATTTATAATTCAAGATAGGTTAGACGTTCCAAAATTTAAGCGCTTACCTTTTGACATATTGTACAAGTTGCCTTAGTCGCATTTGTGCATGCGAGAGATGTACACGTGCTAAAGAGCTCCTGCTCACCGAAAGAGACAAGCCCGTGTTTAACAACGAGTTTGACAAAGATGAATTTAATGCGAAAATTAAACAATTTATTTTTATTGGCGAGCACAAAAATAATTGCCACATTACCTATTCGAAAAAGGGCTTTTTCTTCCCTGCTGGGAGGAAAACGGAAAAAAATGGTACTTTTCTTCCGTGTAGGAAGTATCAGTGCTATTTTTCTGTTCAAGGACACAATTTTTTTTTGTATAATGAAAATCACTTCCTCATGGGTGATGTGAAAGCAGTACGTGTCACATGGAAGCAAAATTATGTCCACCTTGGGCGTTAACACTTGAATTCGTCACTACGCTCGGGATCCTATTTTAGATAGCTTCGTTCAGGATTCAACGTAAATTTTCTCCCTTGTGACACAATCTACTAATATAGAGCCTCTGGGGCCAATTTTTTTCAATTTTCGAACGGTATTAGAGTAATATTATTAGTTCACGAACTGTCAAATCGTATGGGTTACCATGGCAATACACTAATAATATTAGACTAAGACCGTTCGAGAAATTGGCCCCTGATCTGAGACAATTCTTAGTTTACTGCCGCAATGTACTATTGTACCTAATCCTGTGTTTTCCCAGCCTTCTCATTCTTAGTGACGATGACGTTGCATGCAGTAGTGCAACGTCATCATTCGTTGCAACTATATCAGACAACACCCTTGTAATTCTCTTGTTTAGCAATTTACGTTCCTTCACGAACTTTATTATAGTCATAAATGCAACTATTGTGGCCTTCCTGGCCGAGAGAGTGAAGGGCATATAGGTACATATCGATGGGACCAACGTCAAAAATATGATGTACCTACTTAACCAACGATAATATTTAAAGAAAATAAAATAAAACAAAACTTAATACAAATACGTTTATTTCATTACTTTTTACAGCAGTTCATAGGTACAAATATGTATTAGGTAGGTAAGTAGTCCATCTTAGGTACAAGGTGTAGGTAAGTACATATTTATCTCAACAATGTGCAACAATTTGATTGTGTAAGTAATGAAAAAGGTGCAGGTACAGCTTGCTGGATTTAAACCCGACCTTGTTTAGCTAATTGAAGAGGTATCGGTATCATTTAGCGAATTGTACAATTGACATAAAAAATGAGAATATCTAGTAGGTAACAAGAGTTTTTACGGGGTAATTAACACTGGAACAGAATAATAAATAACATGTATTGTGTATCATGGAGTTAGTAATTACCTAAAAGTTAACTTTATGAACGCATCCCTCACCGGGCTGGTAACGTGTATATCCTGGAATTACTTTTGATGATTCATATACAACTTTTTAAGCCTAGATTTGAACTGTTGGATACTCTTTTGGAAAGTTGCTTGTGAACTCGACTGTATATTACATGTGTAAATTCTGTTATATTTAAATGTAATTGATTAACATAAATTATTAATTATTATAAGCCTCGCGCACAGGTGGGGGGACATCATTCCAACACTTGGTGGCGGCGTAGCGGAATGACCCCCTGAACGCAGCCGCGCGATACTCGGGCGGTAGCAGCAGCAGCGCGTGGAGGAAAACTTCTGACATAATCAAACAATAAAAAATATTCATCTGGCGAGAAAGTAAGATCGTCAATACAACCGCCGAATACATCTGACGACAGCGACGCCATGATTTCAACTAGCGAGATTTCACCCCAATTACGCTTACGCCGTACGCGACGCTTGGTGCCCACAATTATACGCGTCTCGTACCCGTAACGTTTTCACGATACGCTTACCCGACGCTTAAGCATACGCTCCGTGTGCTGAGGACCTTACTTTACTCTTTGGGGAGACCTTTTCATGGGCGTCTTTTTTTGTAGAACTTAAAGCCGGGATCATAGGGTAGGTACGGTCACGTCTGAAAACATCGATACAAAAAAAGTGCCAAAAATATTTTATATACTTTATTGCCCATATATTAAGGTAGTGTATACATATTTTTCTCAACCGATTCTCGTGAAGCAGCAGCTTTTATGCTTAAAGAGATTTATTGTCGATACTGTTTTTGCTTTTTTCAAAATGGCGGAGCCATTTATTGAGTTTTAAGCTATAGTCTGTGGAAAGAGAAGAGTTGTGGAATGTATCGGGCCCAATACATTCCACGATTCTTCTCTTTCCGAACAGACTATATGTTCGCGAGGTTGACAGCTTACAGAGATACTACCTTTACCTTTAGAGTGTAGACTTTACCTTTTGTTTCGTTTGTTTTTGTTAGTTATTATGAAATTATGAGTTACTGTATTTTAAATCCTAAAGGACATTGATATTTATACCTACCTGTATTACCAACATATGTCGGTGTATATCGACATTAAATACTTTCCCGCGCATCTAACGGAGATTGTTCTTACTTCCCCCCACGTAACGTCCGTTAGGAATCCAGTCCATTTGCACAAGAAAAATTGAAGTTACGTGATTGTCTTTTCATATAAGGCTACGTATGTTTTGTTGCTTCTAGGGGAAAATAGCAATTTTACGTCTACTGAGTGAGTATAGCAGAGATATGCATCGTTATTTTTAGTTTATAATTTTTAATTTCTGAAACTTTCAACTATAAAAGTTGTTCATTTGAATCTAGGCTTGTTATCAACTTATCATATTCTTTGAGTAACTGAACGCTGCATTTTACCCCCATTGGAACAGAGGGTATAAGCATTTTCAGACGCATTTTATTACAAGCTTTTTATCAAATTGCAATTACCTATGTATGTACAAGTCAAATCTTGCAAGTTAAATTTGACTCACTTCCCGGTTTCCTATGAAGCTGAAAATTTGCATATACAATGTGTTTGTGCACGTATCCACGCCGTATAGCCGTTAACCACGTATAGTACGATGAATTTTATCGACAAATCACCCCCCATACCTGTTTTTACTCAACCATTTTAAAAATGCAGGGTGTATTTTTAAAATCCAAAGTTTTATGGTGCCAAACACGACTGCACTTGATTTAATGTACCATTATTGGTCCTGTCGCACATTTAAAAAATAATAATCATTCGATAGCTTATGTCTTAGGGCATAAATTTAACGCATAAATGTCTCGACGAGTATTAGTTGCCTGTGGAAAGAGAAATACAGTCAGCGATAAAAGACATGATGAGTGATGGCTGACAATGATTTTTTTGTTTAAAACTTTTTCCTATCTTTTAACATGTACTGTCACATTTGGCATGGTCCCCCTCCCCATGTACAGCAGTAGATGACCCCGAACGCAACTCCCGCAGCTTCACTCTCGACAGCCGGATGGCAAGCAAGAGACAGAGGGTCCTGTCTCACCCACCTGTCGAGTAACAGACTGGCAGAATTCCCCAAGAGCACAAGGGTACGAGGGGTCGCTACTCAACTGCCCGTCACAAGGTATTAAAATATATTTTAGTTTTTGTAACGGTTGATAAAATAATATCTTCCTACAAATCTTCAAGAAAAGAGCGTACTCCCATCATGCACTTCTAAAGTTGTAACCCTGGTGATGCACAGACATAACTGGTGTTGCAGGTGTCCATGGACGTCGGTGATTGCTTGCCAAGTTGCCACCAGGCGATTTGCCTCATATATCATAAAAAACACCCATTATCCTCAACGCAATAGGATGTAGATTTATACCTTCGTTCTTGTTCTTACCTTCTTATATCCGTTTATCATTTTTCAAATGACTAAACCGATTTCGATGCGGCTTTCTAATCGATTCCTACATTAGAACGAAGTAGGTAATTAGACGATATTGGAAATAGAACCTAAGTGATATAATTAATTAATAATAGATTATCTGTACGGAATAACCCATTTTTGGTGAATGCTTAGGCAATTTAGACCTATAATAGATAACAAAATATTAACCACTATCGGCTATGTGAACGACAGTGGCGCCCGCATGACGGCCATGGGACACATTAATTATTTGATAGTTAGGAACAGTTGCAACTACGAGTATCATAATCGACGGATTGATTAACACAGAGAATTATGAATATTCCCATACATAACGTTTAGTTTCGTTCAGGATGCTGATGGGGCTCCCTCGCTGCTGCAGCGCGTCAACAATGTTTGCGGAGGTGCGCGTGGATATGCCATTATGCGCAAGTCGTTTCGTGGTTATGCAGGGTGAAGGACAGCACCAACAGCATCCTAGCCATGTTTTCAGACAGAATATGGACCTGAACTAATGAATAATTAATAATGCCTACCTGGACTACTGCAGTGTAATCCACATTATATGTTTAAATAATTAAATATGTAGTTGTAATAAAATAACAGCCAAACAACCACCTATCCAAACTAGGGCTGACTTGGAAAATTCCCAAAAAAAGGGGGGCAAGGTCGCCCACGTACCACGTAGAGGCGCACAGATGAAAAGGAGGCTGCATCAGTTGGCCTCGGCTGGGCGGAGCTGGAGACCGCGCTGGACCGTGAAAAATGAAAATCCCTTCTGAGAGCCCTATGTCCCTGGTGAGGGATAACAGGATACCATCATCAATATGTAATTAGTTAAAGTTTGTGTGTAGGTACCTATTACTACTATATTCGTTGTAAGAGTAAATTTGTTACTAACAAAATTGATCCTTAGTTGGTCTTAAATAAATACAACTAACTGCTTTGGCTCAGCGATCCAAATATAATCTTGGCCTCCGAAACGAGAGAACGCCACCTGCCCTGATCCAGCGCGGATTCCTGCCATGAATTGGCATTTAACCGACGCAGGTCCGCCTCCACGACATCACACCAGCGGTACCTGGGGTGCCCGTTCGGAAATCTAATTCAAATAAATCGAATCGATTCGGGGATCGAATAAATACAATTTAATTTAATAACCTCCTCCTTTTTTGTAAATGGCTAAATTTTTTGCAAGCGGTTTATCTGTGACAAGAATTTCATATTCTCATACTACTTTTTAGGGTTCCGTAGCCAAATGGCGAAAAACGGAACCCTTATAGATTCGTCATGTCCGTCTGTCTGTCCGATTATGTCACCGCCACTTTTTTCCGAAACTATAAGAGCTATACTGTTCAAACTTGGTAAGTAGATGTATTCTATGAACCACATTAGGATTTTTACACAAAAATAGAAAAAAAACAATAAATTTTGGGGGTTCCCCATACTTAGAACTGAAACTCAAAAAATCTTTTTTCATCAAAACCATACATGTGGGGTATCTATGGATAGGTCTTTAAAAATGATATTGAGGTTTCTAATATCATTTTTTTCTAAACTGAATAATTTGCGCGAGAGACACTTCCAAAGTGGTAAAATGTGTCCCCCCCCCCCCCCCGTAACTTCTAAAATAACAGAATGAAAAATCTAAAAAAAATATATGATGTACATTGCCATGGAAAGTTCCACCGAAAATTGGTTTGAACGAGATCTAGTCAGTAGTTTTTTTATAATACGTCATAAAATTAAAAAAAAAAAATTGTTTTCATCAAACCCACACGTGTGGGGTATCTATGGATAGGTCTTCAAAAATGATATTTAGGTTTCTAATATCATTTTTTTCTAAACTGAATAGTTTGCGCGAGAGACACTTCCAAAGTGAAAAAAATTGTGCCCCCCCCCCCCCCCCCTGTAACTTCTAAAATAACAGAATGAAAAATCTAAAAAAAATATATGATCTACATTACCATGCAAACTTCCACCGAAAATTGGTTTGAACGAGATCTAGTAAGTAGTTTTTTTTTTAATACGTCATAAAATTAAAAAAAATATATTTTTTTCATCAAACCCATACGTGTGGGGTATATTGGATAGGTCTCCAAAAATGATATTTAGGTTCCTAATATCATTTTTTTCTAAACTGAATAGTTTGCGCGAGAGACACTTCCAAAGTGAAAAAATGTGTCCCCCCCCCCTGTAACTTCTAAAATAACAGAATGAAAATTTAAAAAAAAATATATGATATACATTACCATGCAACTTCCACCGAACATTGGTTTGAACGAGATCTAGTAAGTAGTTTTTTTTCAATACGTCATAAATGGTACGGAACCCTTCATGGGCGAGTCCGACTCGCACTTGGCCGCTTTTTTTTATCGGTGATCACGTGATGCTTTCTACATAAAATAGAAAAATGAAGCGTCGAACGCCTCTGCCCGGACCCGCATCGTTCTAGCGTGAGCCATCCTTAAGTTGCAATAGCAAAACGTCGCATTTGAATTGTTAATACCTCTGTAATAGGCGTTAAAGTACCTATCGCCATTCGCTTCAATATCCTTTTATATTAAAATTAGTCATTTAATAATTAATATAAAGCGTGACCAGTAATATAGCAATAACTAAATAAAAAATTGATCTCCTGTCATCTACGACGAGAATCTTGTGCTGAGGGTCCAAAATGTTCAAGACGTACAACCTCTATACCAGTGTTGGCCGAACGTTGATTAGAATTGACCAATAACCATTACAAATTGAACCGTAAACAGTAACGGACGGTTACAGTTTACGGTTCAATTTGTAATGGATATGGTCAATTCTTCAACACCGCGTTGGAAGTGTTAGGAAATGTAGTTAAGAGGAATTCATAGACTTCATAGTTGCGATTTTTCCATACAAACGCTATCTACTGTTTCTTCTCTGGATTTTTAACCTAGAGCAATGATAATCAATATGCTGTGCCGCTGTTTTGCTTTTTTGGATTATTTTTATTTTGAAGAAACTTACTGAGCCTCTAAGATCGCAAAAACGGCTCAATTGAATTGGCTGCAATAAAGGCGCAGTATACAAATATCCATAAAATCAAAACATAGCGGCATAGATTATTTCTTCCTCTTGCAGATTCCAAAATTTCACAATGATTGGTTGCGTTTTGGAGGAGGAAACAGTTGAGAGCGAAACCTCGATTTTTGAATTTTAGTCCGAGCTGCAGTTGTCCTTATCGCACGCACGCACTCCCGCCCGCGCCCACCGCAGCGCGACAGAAACATAGTTTCAAAAATTCGAGATTTGAAAAGTAGCTCTTAAATACCTAGGTAGAAAATGAGCAATTTATTACAATAAATTAGACATTAAATATATAATATGTATATGGCACATGGCCATCCACACCGCCAGACACAGAGACAGATGGAGAAAGATCATAAGAGAGAAAGTGGTACAAAAGGGAGGTCACGACCCTCAAGGTTGACGAATACGACGCAAAGAGGTATCTGTATAAATAAATAAATGATAAAAAACTACATGTTTTACCTCTTTTTTTTGTCAGTTAATTCAAATCCCGAATGTCTTTGTACTTTTGTAACACGTTGCATTACTTGCATTGCACTCTTTTTCTTGAGGACCTCAGAGAGGGCCAACCAAGCACCAACATCAAACAATCGCAAAATCGCTTTTAATACAGTTGCTCAAAAAGGTCTACATACTTTACGTAGCTGTTTTTAGCGTTCGCAAAGATTTGAGTTACAACGTTTTACACCAAAGCGTTAAGTGATTATGGTTCCTTGTGTTTCAACATTAAATATTAGATGGGTTAGTGGTAATTATCACCAAGGTCCTGTTCATGATCAAGTAAATATGAAAACAATAATAATCAAACATTGATATATTTTTGTTTTTTATGAGCCGCAAACAGTAGCCTTGACAATGCCTTGGCAATGACACTGACATATTCGCTAGCGTGTGCGTAACTTTTCTATGCATCTTGCTCGTACTGGTATATACATTGGTAGGTTTTTCGCAAAATTGTATTGTTATGACATGTGACACCGTATCCGAGCCGTTCCAAAAATACTCTACCTTATGGACCTCTGACGTGAAATTTCACGTGTTGCCAGTTTTTTGCACTTTCTGCAATGGTGATGTGCTACAATCGATATAAATCGATTTTTATAATTTTATAATAGACTATTTAAACCTGAGATTAAGCAAGAACAGAGTGTTAAACAGTGTTAAATCCCTTTCCTACCTGTATCCAATTTCACATTGCACTCGTAATATCATCGACACGCGATGTTTTAATGAAGCTATGGCCAATTAGCGATGACCTCGTCGACGAGTTGCTTGTGCAAGGCAATGATTTGCTGTCAATCAATTCATATGAGGAATGGCTTGGAAATGTTGTTGTTCGTTTTACCTGATTGTTAAGGTAAGGTGTTACATCGAAAGGTTTATAGAAAATAACAATAGAAATTTAAATGTCAATCAAGGAGAAACTGCAGCATGCGGGCATTCTCGGCTCCGTTCAGTTCAGCATTGCTCCGAGCAATTAAGAGGGTCAGCAAAACTTGACGTCCCTTTGCGTGCACAACCACAGATAAGATAATGATAATCACTTGAATTTTGACAACCCTAAATAGCCGGAAGGGATAGTGCCATACATTAGAAAGCAATGTTGGCCGAACCGAACGTTATTTAGAATTGAAAATATTGAAAATTAACCATTACAAATGGAACCGTAAAGGACGGTTACAATTTACGGTTCAATTTGTAATGATAAATTTTCAATTCTAATTAACGTTCAACGTTTAGTCAATTTTTCGTGCTATGGCTCCATCAAGGTGTTGATGATTCTGCCATTGTCGAGGTTGGATAAGACATGGCTAGTAGGTATATGAATATTAAAATCATAGACATTTAAATGTATGGAATTGCCCACGTGACATTTCGGCGCTTCTGTCATCTGTCCTGATACGTTTTTATTTTTCGATTAGTGTATGACGGTTGGCTTGAACTAATCACCAATCAGTCGCCTGCCATAGACAAGCCTTGTGCTGGTCAGCTGACAAAAAGAGATTGGAAATAAAATGCTGAAATCTATTGATATGAGCAATTTTTTCTAATGTCCTAAATTTAATGTCATTTTCACGAAAATAAAATACTTCCTCGTGTATATAATAAGCTATTTAGCAATTCCCTGGATCGGGAATCGAGTTTCAAGACATAAGCTCCTCATGCTACGGCGCGTGTTTGAGCGCACGTGTGTCCAAAATTCCAAATCCTGACGCTTGCACGGGTATCCAGATCGTGGCGTTTGCACGCGTGTCCAGATCGTGACGCTTGCTGATCTTTGAGAATCCGAACTTATCTTGCATTCTAAGAAGTTATTCTGTCAAAAACAAGAACCAAGATTTCCCTGTGTGAGTTTTTTAAATTGCGAGTGCCGGTTCAGTAGACTATGAACCTACGGCCAGTCAATTTCTATTGTTGGTTTTTTTATTTACTATACCTGTGTCAACACTTACATTTATCTACCCCCTGTGTGAAGCTAAACCTTACAGGCGTTTCTCCATAAGCGATTGCCATTTAGGTTACGGCGCTTATGAGCATATTTGAAAATAGTTTTAGAAAATATACCTACGTTCTATGCGAAAATAAGCTGCCTGACAACCAACTATACATATTATAGCCATATGTTATTGCATCTTACAAAACTTGAAAACTAGTTTGTTTACAAAAAACAACACAAGAACGCAATATTTAACTTCGTTAGAAAAACTGACGTTTTTGCACAGGTCTTTGTATGTAAATGACAAATGAAAACAACGTCAATAACATCACTTAAGTTATTCTACAAACATGTAACGAGTTTTTAGGGTTCCGTAGCCAAATGGCAAAAAACGGAACCCTTATAGATTCGTCATGTCCGTCTGTCTGTCCGATTATGTCACAGCAACTTTTTTCCGAAACTATAAGAACTATACTGTTCAAACTTGGTAAGTAGATGTATTACTAATTATTTGACAAGTGCAAAGTATTTCCATACGTGCAAAGTACCTATTAACTCATTACATGTTAATAGTTAACGAAAAATTACTACACAGTGTAATTCCACTTTCATAACAATCTTCCTAATTAGGTTATTTAAACTAGCCTTGTATCAAACACCTGATAATATAAAAGATGTCGGATATAGGCAATTAGCTTGGAAATAATATTTCCATAATAAGACTATTTCCAAAGACAACGCAGCTAATAAATCTACCATCGGGTGGTCGTTGTGCTTGTTTGTCTACATAAATGTTATGTGACCTAGCAGGGCGTTATGGACTTAACACCTTTTTAGGGTTCCGTAGCCAAATGGCAAAAAACGGAACCCTTATAGATTCGTCATGTCCGTCTGTCTGTCCGATCATGTCACCGCCACTTTTTTCCGAAACTATAAGAGCTATACTGTTCAAACTTGGTAAGTAGATGTATTCTATGAACCGCATTTGGATTTTTACACAAACATAGAAAAAAAAACAATAAATTTTGGGGGTTCCCCATACTTAGAACTGAAACTCGAAAAATCTTTTTTCATCAAACCCATACGTGTGGGGTATCTATGGATAGGTCTTTAAAAATGATATTGAGGTTTCTAAAATCATTTTTTTCTAAACTGAACAGTTTGCGCGAGAGACACTTCCAAAGTGGTAAAATGGTCTCGCCGGAAGATCAGCGCTGACTTTTGGGTTAGCATTAATGCTGAGGCGGGACCATTTCGTGGTAAACTATTTATTTATTCTAATGTTTCTTTCTTTTGTTATGTTGTTATACTTTTGTATGTCATAGTTTATCACGAATAAATGCTATGATTTCTGATTTCTTAAAATGTGTCCCCCCCCCCCACCCCGTAACTTCTAAAATAACAGAATGAAAAATCTAAAAAAAATATATGATATATATTGCCATGCAAACTTCCACCGAAAATTGGTTTGAACGAGATCTAGTAAGTAGTTTTTTTTAATACGTCATAAAATTTAATTTTTTTTTTTTTTTCATTTAACCCATACGTGTGGGGCATCTATGGATAGGTCTTCAAAAATGATATTTAGGTTTCTAATATCATTTTTTTCTAAACTGAATAGTTTGCGCGAGAGACACTTCCAAAGTGAAAAAATTTGTGTCCCCCCCTCTAACTTCTAAAATAACAGAAAGAAAAATCTAAAAAAAATATATGATATACATTACCATGCAAACTTCCACCGGAAATTGGTTTGAACGAGATCTTGTAAGTAGTTTTTTTTAATACGTCATAAAATTTAAATTATTTTTTTTTCATTAAACCCATACGTGTGGGGCATCTATGGATAGGTCTTCAAAAATGATATGTAGGTTCCTAATATCATTTTTTTCTAAACTGAATAGTTTGCGCGAGAGCACTTCCAAAGTGAAAAAAGTGTGTCATCCCCCCCCTGTAACTTCTAAAATAACAGAATGAAAAATCTAAAAAAAATATATGATATACATTACCATGCAAACTTCCACCGAAAATTGGTTTGAACGAGATCTAGTAAGTAGTTTTTTTAATACGTCATAAATGGTACGGAACCCTTCGTGCGCGAGTCCGACTCGCACTTGCCCGGTTTTTGATTTTATGTACATGATTTTACAACGATATAAATGAATGAATAAATAAATTAAATGTAATTTGCCCACAGTTTTCGTGACTAATGATTATTCGACCGTTAAGAGGCTGTAAATGTCGTCGTAAAAAACCGTTTTTGATTTAAACACTATTTCACGATCAGGTAAAATACTTAAATCAACTTTTAGGTATTAGGATTTAGCGACTCGTTCTAAAATTCAGAGTTCTTTTTGTTTAACGACATAACGTTCATATACTGGAAAGGTATATTCCCCAATCCCTCCTTTATTCTTAAAAAAAAGCAAATCTTTTTTAAATTTTATCCCTTTCTAATTTATAACAAACAATGCCAAAATGACAGACAGGGACAAACGATTTCAATGGCTTGACATTGACAGACGAACAGACACTATTAACATATGGAAGGTAGAGGTAAGGAATACAATCTCCATAGGCAGAACTGTTGCAAAAGTATCCTATAAGCTAGTAAGCTGATGTCAGCTATAAATAATAGTTCCAAATTTCTCCAGAGTAGCGCTAGTGTAGCTAAGAACGTTGGCGTTATTGACGGAGTGAAATGCGATGTCTATGATTTGAATTTTTTTCAAGTATTCTAGGTATTGTAGCTACACCTATTTAATTTTAGACGGACACTTTTTGGAACATGGAGATTCTATTCCTTACCTCTACCTTCCATACTATGAACAGACACTACCGTGAGTACCATATCTGTTTTATCATAAACAAGAACAAATTCATTTGAGTTTTAGAGTCATATTCACAGCATATTCATATAAAGTCTAGTCACTCTGGTCAGTTCATTGCAAATAATGTAAACAAACCAATTTACCTTCAATACTTCGTAATCACGCACTGTTTGACGAGAATCGTGATCTTATCAACAATTTATATATAGGTACCTACTTAAATATTTTATTTGTATACTTTGTTAAAATATATGTTAGTTAATAATATTTCAGTGAAATCAACTTCCATACAATTTTTGGGTTAAATGTCAAATAAATAAATAAATAAAATAAAATAAAATAAAAATCATTTATTTCAGACAACACTGTTACACAGGGTCCATATGTTACAAAAAAAAAAACTAAAACTATGACCTAAGCCTATACTTATAAAATAAATGGCCTCCTTGGTCCCCACCCTCCCTGCTCGCCTCTCCGATTAGGTTGTACATGCAGATCAGTGAACCGGGCAAGGACGGCAGAGTCCAGCCTATCTGCTATCATCTTTAGGATCCCGTTTCCGCTCGCCCACATTCGCCGTACAATGGACGCCGACTTTTTCCGCATTATTGCATAAAAATCATCAACCGCTGCGTCAGCGAACATTCCCGAAGCGCTACAAAAGCGGGGGAGCCGAAACAGGGCCCTAAAGACATTATTATATTGCACTCTCAATGCATTATACGCTCTCTGACTAAAGTGTACCCATAAACCACTTGTATAGAAACTTTGGCAATAAGCAGTAAAAAGAGTTAGTTTTACAGGCACAGAACAACGCGTAAATCTATGAGCCAACATATTTCCTCGCACAGACAAAGACCTACGTTCTCGTTCCAAGTCCTTGTCATCTTTGAGATCATCAGTCAATATATGGCCCAAATATTTGAACTGTGACACCTGCTTGATAGGCATATTGCTTAAGAGAAGTGGTGGAATACAAAATACCAACGAAAGCTGTCATATTTGTTTAAATTATTTGCTTTTTCTACTGGACTTCGGTATAGAAATGAAAGAAAATTACAAATTCGCAAAAAAAAAAGTTTTTAAAATTAGCCCGTGCGTTACGAGGTTAGGGTTTTGTAAATTTCGCTAATAACAATGTTTGTAATTGTATTTAGTGCATTGTTATCGGATCAGAGGGCCTACCGCGACACCGAAGTTTGCAAATTGAGGTAATCGTTCTCTTTTACTCCAATTCACGCGTAATTGGAGCGACAGAGAAAGAATCTGCGAATTTCGGTGTTCGCGGCAAGTCCTCTATACCAATCTAAAGCCCGACTAGAAATATATGATCATTGTCAAGAGGGCGCTGTTATTCTCATGTATTGGGTGACAGTTCGGTTTAGTATGAAAAATTGAGTTCTAACTAAATTCCACAATATGGCGCGTAATCGTATACTACTCATGTCATGCTTTATAAACGATTCGTGCTTTCATTGCTACTAGCAAAAAGTTATGTTTACGAGCGAAACTTTTTTGTGCTTATGTAATTCTTACAGTGCAAAACTCAAATTCAGAATATAAATTGCTATTAAATTTGTTTAGACAATTTTTACACAAAGCAATTAAAAACTTCAAAAAACCTCTATCCCAGCTAATTATTTTAAGAAAGTATCCAACCATAAACACTAATCGTAGGCGTACAGGTTTGGCTTTTGGCTGTCCGAGACTTGTTCGTCACAGCTCGTTTCTTCTTTTTTAGGCAATTTCGTGGGATATTGACCCCTAGACCATCCGCCATCTTGGAACTCGCTTATGAGCGCATCGACTGACCAATGAAACTGTGATCTCTGATTACACATTAAGCCCGTCAGAGACGAAGCGATAATAACTTCCCACTTTTCCTCCCTTGGGACACAAATAACTATTGGTATCTTACGATATCTTATAGCAAGGCATCTTAAGATAACTTGCGATATATAGCTCGGTATTAGGTATATTTTGTTTCTCTCACAATGCAAGGCGCTAGACAGACAGTAATATATTTGGTATCGTTGGCGTGTGTGGCGCCTAGCTATACTATATCTGTTAGCATCTGTCGGTATCTATCGGTCGCTCCTATGGAAGGTGGAGGTAAGGAATGAAATCTCTATGTACCAAAAAGTGTCGTCAAAAACCCCTTAAATAGGTTGCGCTACAATAGAATACTTGAAAAAAAAATCAAATCATAGACAGCACACTTCACTCTGTCAATAACGCGTAGGTTCTTAGCTACTCTGGAGAGATTTGGAACTATTATTTATAACTGGACACTTTTGCATCAGTTCTACCATAGGAGATTTCACTCCTTTTAATTCCACACTCCATAGGCCGCTCCGTCTATGACGGGCGTTAAAGGTTTTATTTAGGTACAGCCAGCAGTTTTTGAAAACGGAAGCGCTTTTTTAGATCACCGTATTGGATGCCAAAAAATATGTAAAGCAATTTTGAGGTCTTTCTTTAGTAACTTCATTGATTCGAAACATGATTAAACAACTTTCGCTCGATAGAAAAACGCAAACGCATTGAAAAATTGTTATATTTTTTTGCACAAAAGCTAAAAATATTATTTTTATTTTTGGTCGAACTCTTCGTTTTTTTTCCGAACGAACGAACTAAAACCAACAATTTAAAACAATGATAGCCGCAATCCCGGGTTCCCGGGCACGCTCTACCTCACGCTCAGCGAGTGAGAGAAGAACCGCATGCGATTTTCGATAATTGCCGACTAAGTTGGTGCACTGAATTAAATCGATCGATCAAATGCCGCAATGTATCGCAAAGCGCATGCACACCGCATGCAATTATCCGTAACATCTGGCTCCCTTTGTTATAAATAAAATAAATAATAGTTCAAGTTATGTTGGTTATGTTATGAGGCAATGCGTAATAGCTGTGGGAAACTTAAGAGAACTGAGGGCCTACCGCATACCGCGAACCACGTTTGATGTGTTGCCTCCCTGTCATAATTACGTACGAATTTACAAGTGCGACAGGGAGGCAACACGTCGAACGAGGTTCGCGGTAGGCCCTCAGGTGCTAATCTCCATTTCTATGCATTTACAAATTAGTTTTCGGCGAAATAAGTTAACGTTAACAGAGACAAATAACTATAAACATTCATATTCCGTTCACAAGAGAGCGTTTATAAGCAAATCAGCATGTACATCATTTGCTTGACGCTATAAACTGAATGTCTGACTCAAATTACAGTGAAATCTCGATAATCCGGCACTTCTATAGTACAATTCACTCAGTAATCCGGCACCAATATAGGCATGCAAGTGATCATTAGTGTAAAATTTTCTATGGGACGATAACTCTTCGAAATAAGGTAAACAATCTTTAGTATCTTTACATGTCTTTTTATTGAAAAACGCTTTCTAAAAATCGGTAACTATTACTTATGTAAGCAAAATAATGTAAATGATCATATGTATTATGGTTTATAATTGTGACATATTTGCCGTGACTTATTTTTTAAGTCTTTGATTTAATTTATCAATAAATATATTAATTAAAAAAAAGTTATTTCAACATCGCTTAGGTACCTTCTTTTAATGCTAAAAAAACGAACTATAGTCTGTCAAGCCATTTCCGTTAGTAGAAAAAAGCGGCAACTTAAAAAAATGTACGCGCGTATGCTAAAAAAACGAAGTATAGATATAATTCTATCATTTTATCTTTGACGTTGGTAAGTACTTACCTGCGCAACGTGAAATGATCTAATAAATCGCTAATTCGCTAATGATGGTCCGTTAATTATTAAATTCATCATCGATAATTTAGTCAAGGTTGTAGACTTGTAGAGATTACAAATCAATATTATCAGTTGTTACAATGTGTTTATTTACTGCTTACTTCAAATTTTTTGTATTTCGGTCCGTTGATGCTTAGTGTTGAGCAAGTTTTATTATTATTATTGGTACCAGAGATAAACATTCGAGTCCGAGTGGAAATTGCTAGCGGAAAGTTCCGTACCGTCACACAATTATTATTACTCTTACTCTTTCACACTTTCAGTGCCTGCTTTAGAACATTATTCGTTGGTAGATCCTGATTCCTGGTCTACTGGATCCCTACCTATAGGTAGGGATACTGGGGATCCAGTAGACCAGAAAAGGAAAATGTGTAAGTACCTATAGGGACTGTCGTTCTACCTTATATTTGGCACGCGCAATTGAGAAAAGATTATATCCTGTTTACCTTAAGTTCGGTAAGAGCGGGAGGCACCTGTTTACTAGAGGGAGGCACCTGTATACTACTAGTAAATTATCTAATATTATTCATTCAATACTTTATTAGCAGATAGAGATAGCCGCCTTCGCTCTTACAGGATTGAAAACATAACCGAGCAGGTGAACACTGTTTTAGGTTAGGTTTAACTTTTTAATTTGTTTACAGTGGCAAGCTAAAGCCATAGGGTTGTTCTGCCTTGTATTACTCCTAGTCATATACATGCCATTCTATCTCTAATAAAAAATATTTGACAGCATTGTGCGTTACAGTTACTTACTTTAAAACTTTTATCTGTAAACTGAAAACAAATTGTCTAACGCTATTAGGTTTGGCGCTTATCGCATTCGCATCACTGGCCAATAACTTTTTAAATTCTGTTTATAGACTGACTATAAAACCATAGGCCATACAACCAGACGCGTTTCTTACAACACTAGACTTTGTACATATGATAAACGTCAAAAGATTCTTATTCTTACCTGATTGTTGCTCACGTCAATGACAATATAGGCCAGGTAGACCACTTCCTCCTCGTCCGAGCCTAGGGCTGCACCCCCTAGGCCTGCCGTCCTCACGTGCAGCGCGCAAACCCACCCTCCAGATATCATCGTGCCATACAACGATGACAACACTTTAAAAAAAACTACACTCTCATGCCCGAATTCTCGTTTATGCCCACCGTTTTGCCGCTAGAAACGTAGAAACTCGTTGAGCAATGTACCGCTAATCGAGCATCCGTTTTGAAAATCGAATAATCACATCACTTTTGTACGTTGCACTGTTTGGAACTATAGTTTATAAACACCCGCACGCAAAAACACAGAAAATGTGCAGTTTTTTCTTAAAAAAATCGTTTTGTTTTTTAAAACAGTCTATCTGCGGGATGGTATGATCGAGACTACGAGTGCCGCTCGCTTGCCCCCTTGTCAGTGCGTGCGCAGGTAAGCCAGGTGAGGCGACGTTGCCGCTCCGCCATTATCATTGATGAGATAGCTAGAATATATCCACGCGTCGTTGCCAACGCGGTTCATTACCTCTCCAACAACATTCCAAATTCAAATATGCCCTTTTGGGACATCAATGGAACGTTTTGTTTATTTAAATATAAAAGTTACCGGCCAGCATTTTCGCCGCTTTTCACATGTCGCGTTCCATTCGATTATGCATTTTATGCCCTTACGACAAAGCTTATATTTGTTTTAATGGAGATCCGGATTTGTTTATTTATTATCGTGATATTAGAAACCAATATCGCTATCTTGCTGTACATGCGTTATTGATACGTAACGACTCAACCGGTTTACGCGTTTTTTGTCAATAGCTTACATTCCGCTATTTCTTAGCTTTTATTTTCAAAATTCTTACTAAATACAGCAATGTATAATAAAAACATCAATAATGCTAATATGCATATGCAATTATTCTATTAAGTACGATATGTCAACTGGCTAAAACACTTACTAAGCATGATATTTGGATTTTGGAGGAAGGTTGGATGGAGATCGAATTGACATTCGTTTATTTAGGTAAGTGCCTAAATTATTTAGGTACGCCTTAATTTAATGAACACACCGACCTATCTACCTGGCTAACAAAAAATTGGGTGTTCTTTATTTCATAACGTAAAGATTGAACAATCAAATTCCCTTAGAGACTATGATTTTTCATCGATAGATTTGACAAATGTCAAAGAAATCAAAGAACGTATGACTCCCAAATACTTCAATACATAAGCCTTATTATTTGAGCTATATATATGTATCAAATCAAGTACAATTTATTTTAATTTAACCTACCTACTAATAACATAAATTAATATATTCCAACAAAAATCTTAGTTTTTTCTCAACTGCATAATGTTAATGTCCTATTGTTAAATGATCTTCCATTATTCTGAAGGTAACAACATTGTTTACAAATTAACATATTTTCAGTATTTTTCCGTAGACCTCTCTTGACCTCATGTAAAAGACTTCAACGACGTTTCACCAACTTAACTTAAACCCTACTTCTGTCTAATATTCATACGGTTAAATTTTATTTTATACTGGTTTTTTTACAATGTTGATGGATGTTAAAATAATTATTTATGTTTAGTATGTGGTAAGAGGTAATTATCTGACATTCAAGTAATAAATCTTGGATTAAAGTTGATTTTAATAGGTGACACTAAAATGTTTTAGATGAAGTTTATAGCAGGTGTAGGTATTGGGCTATGAATAACTTGGACATACTTCCCTACTTATTTAATTCCCTGCGTTTAGACTTGATTTGGGTATTAAGGCCATCATTTTTTAAATATTTTTGCAAAAAATCGAATACCTAGTAGACAGTACAACCAGCAACACTCTTAACTGTCCATAGGTGGACCTTATGCTTATTGTAATAAGGTTCATCGATGGACAGTTAACAGTGTTGGCGATGGTACCTACCTAATCTGTTGAAAATACATAGGTATCTTCGGTATGTTACGAATTACCATATTATATAGTGGAGTCCAGACGGGATGATCAAATCGACCAATTTGATTCGAAAAGGAATTGGGGTCAATAATTCAATATCCAATTTAATTACCAATTTTCGTTTTATGGTGATATTTCAGGGCTCTAAATAAAATAAAAACGCCAAAGGCGAACGCGCGCCAGTTTATCTGTAATATTGGTCATAATAGGCCATCGAAATCAGCGAGCCAAATTGGCGTTTATGTCCGCACGGCCGATTTGATCGGACAATTTAATCAGATTGGCGAAAAATTGTCCCGTCTGGACTCCACTTAAGACGCAATAATAATTACTTATGTAAATGAATTAAGGGTATTCAGGGTTTTCATGAGTCGGTAGCTCCTCCAATGTTGCTCATGTCTCTGGGAAACTGTGACCGCTTCCCATCAGGCGGATCGTTGGGTCGTTTGCTGACTTCCACATAAAAACGCATAGGTGAGGTACATCGATCTATTTTCTGCTATTTTCTGAATACTTACCAATAAATATGTAACTAAAACTTGCTTGAGAAAAGAAAACAGTAAAATTCTAGCTCATTACAGATAATCAAACTAAACTATAACGCCATCTACCGAGTTATCACCAGAAACCCCATGTATCAAAATCAAAACTCGAAGGTCAGGCTATTAAATTGCCCCCGAAAACGACATACAGAGAATCAAACGCATGAATATATGTACTTATTTTACAGCTAGCCTATGAAATATCCCAACTAATCAACTTCTAAGTACTAATTCGCTTCTTATTTTCGTCCATCCTTTCCCGTACGCAGCGCGCGCCGCCCCGCGCTCTCATTGGTGGGATATCAAGATGGCCGCCCACCTCTCGCGTTACTGACACATTTATGTGACCCATTTCACTGACGAGTGTAGGTATGAATCAGCCGAGTCCAATCAACGGTTTTATAATGATTGGTGCGTTTCAATGATTGCCAAGCGAGTGGCGAAATATATCGTATTATAGGATTCAGTTATTTGGCTGATGGAAGACTATGTTATGCCACATAATAACAGCGACTTCATCGTCACGTAAACACGACGTCTCCTAAGGTCCCTTTTCTGACGAAATATTTTGTTCATGAAAACTGTACAGTCAAAGATTGTTTTCAATTTTCGCCTTATAACGAAGGACTGAAGTGAGGTGTAAAAGGTCTTAGCGACGTGTGCATATTGTGCAGAGACATACTGCACTATTTATTCTTTGAAAGGCAGCGATGAAAGGGATTATTCTAGAACTTATTTACAATGTCTAGCCCAGTCAAACAGGGGTCAAATGGCCAAGCCACATATTTTGCCTAAAGGTGTATGTGAAGTTAGGGCTTGTAGAGTTAGAAACTTGGCTCTACAAGAGATCTGATGAATTTTTGATAGCGCGAGCCTTATGGTTTCGTGTTGGCAACATTTTACCTGTTATTTTTTTTACATGAAAATGTTTTTAATAATTTCTATGAATTGTAGCAACAAACTTCTTTTCGTAAGTTGCTTATGACAATCTTCCAGCCCCTAATTTAAAGGTTTGGGGCTGACATACTATTAAAAATCCTGAAATGTGTATCTGGGGGCATCTTTTATACAATCTGCTTTTTAGGGTTCCGTACCAAATAGGTACAAAAGGAACCCTTATGGTGCGACTCTGTCCGTCCGTCTGTCACAACGCTAAACATCTCGAGAACAACGCTAACCCAGACACATTGAAAGTATATTATTTTGTTATTTTATTTTTTTAACTATGGGAAATGCCCAATATGAAGAGGGGACAAAATGTCAAAGTCTCGTGACTAGGACAAGTGGGATATCATTTGAAAGAGCTCAAATTGACCATTCTAAAACAATTTTTTATTATTTTTTAGTAGTGGAAAAAAATTATGTATGGAGGAAATTGTGAAAAAAAATACCATTCCCCCCCCCCCCCTAATCTCCGAAGCTTACCGTTAAAAAATTATGTATTTTTTACATAATATTAACATTACTATAAATTTTACAGAAAAAATATAATCAGACCTCTATCTTGGTAACTTTTTTTTTAATTAACAAAAAACATTTCCGAATCCAGTTTGCAATTTAACCAACTATAAATGTGTTTATTACACTGGAAATTGCTATGAGATTATTTTAAAGACACCTTTTTTCAAATAAAAGAACAACTTTTGAAAGTGAACTGTGCAGAAACGTATCACTTTCTGTATCACTGGAGCATTTATTTCAAAGTACCTTTTTTTTGCGATAAGCAATTGAAGTTTTGGTTTAAATGGATTTGTTATACAATTTACATTTAAATATTTAACTCCACATTCCATAAACAACGATAATTTTGAATAAATTGTTAATTGAAAGTACCCAAGTACAAGTATTGTAAGTAGTAAGTAAGTTAAGTTTAACTAACTTCTGGGCTGTGATTTTGTGAACTCTTCAATAGGGTTGTTTCCAATTTTTTGAAACGCTTGTATTACGTTCTATATTAACTAAAAGTTGCCCTAAAATTCATTTTTTATACTAAAAGCGGCTTGAAATATGTTAAATTAACAAAATATATTTTGACAGATGCTTTCGCGCCCAAAACGCTCTTTGAAAATTGTGTGACGTCACAGTTTACGGTTTGACACATAACTACATACACACGTAGATGATACGAACTGTTAACTGACATTTGTCATTTGTTGTTTATCGCCTAACTGTCAACAGTGTCAATCCGAGAGTTGTGACGTCATCAGAATCTTCATAGACGTTTCGAGTTTGGTCACGTGACGTGTGCCAATTTGCCAAAAGATATTTTAAATTTAATATTTACAAAAATATGGTCATTACAGGTCCCCTAAAAGTAGTATAACATGTTCTTATAATCCAAAAGAATTTATTGTGATACAATTCTGCCCTAAGATTTGTAGATGGAAACAACCCTATTCTATGATGCTCTCCAAATGTTTTAAATATTTGATTTACGTTTGGCGTAGAGTTTAGCGGTGAATACTTGCCTGTGCACCATCATTGTACAACTAACTTGTAATTTGCAATGTTCTACATTAATTCGATGCATTAGGGAAAATATTTGACTATTGGAGAACAAATATGTAGCAATTGATGAAAAGAGATTAAAAGAGGTGTATGAGGTCCACTCAGTAAATTGAACAGGCCTTATTGGAGCTTGGTTGATTGTGACCTTTAAAAATACTAAACTGGCTTTATTATGTACCACGTATGCGAATTGTAGGTATTGACTTTTTCATGGGTACCGGTCCAACAAAAGTTTAGGTTTCGGTTTCGGCCGAAACTAGCACCAAAACCGAACCTTGGGTTTCGGTTTCGGTTTCGGCAAAAAAACATGTTTCGGTCGGACACTAGTAAGAATGTCCCTATAGTACTTAGTTATTATTATTTATAGGGATGTTTACGATGTCTTTGTAGTTTCCTAAGTTTCAACTATTATAATAAACTATAGGTACATAGTTAATAGTTATAGCAAAGAGAATTGATTGTAATATATTAGAGGTAAAGTTAAAAAACGTGCCCCTTAATTTGACATCGAAAACAGATGGCGCTGTACTGCGTCATATCAGGGGGAGCAAACTAGAGCGTTCGGGCGTTCTCGGCTCCGTTCGGCTCAGCATTGCTCCGAGCAATTATTAGGGTTGGCAAAACTTGACGTTCCTTTGCGTGCACAACTACAGATAAGATTATTACATGAATTTTCATAACCCTAAAAAGTTAAAAGGGATAGTTCCATAGATCAGAAAGGGACAACATGATTCGGCTCTGAAACGCTGTCAAACTTTTGGTTTGTAGGAAGTTTCCTATCTGTACGGTAGTTCTTATTCTGTGATGTTTTGCGGCCACCGAATTGTCAAATGTCAACTTTTGACAATTAGAGTTACCACAAAATGTATGCAACAGCGCCATCTCGTTTACCTGTCAAATTCGAAGCATGAAATTGTCTTAGACTTTACACATCTTACTCAATCATTGTATCTTTGGTTACAATAATTGGTCGACGTGTCAACGTGACCTTTCTGTAAAGTAGCATTATTATTTATTATGCAAAAGGGAAGTATTTACGAAGCCCTTCAGATGCCTCAAGCGCAGCGGACTGGACAAATATTGAGGACGGTTGTTTCACACTATAATAAACGGGTAATTTAATTATAATAAACAAATAATGTGCTGAGCTGTTGAAGGCCCTGGGAGTCGAGAAGCCTCCATCAAGGGGTCACACAAAAAGCATTTAGTAAAAGAAAAAAAACTAAAAAGGATGCGTCAGGGTTTGGGTCGAGAATTTTTTTCACGCATACACTATTTTATCTACACAGATATTATAAAACCGGTATGATATCTTGTATTCATATTCACTAACCACGTGTTACAGCTGGCATTGGGGCATCGTTGCGCTTTGGTGGCACTCGCGAATATGAGGTGGCGTTGGCGTCTGCAAAATATCTTTATCGCTCATTTTACACGAAAGTTTTGCTATAGTATAGCTAGTTTAAAAACAAAAAACAAATTACTTGTATACTTATAAACTGATTAAAAGGTAAAGTGTACCTACGTCAAAAAGCGGTAAATGAAATGAAATCATTATTTATTTTGTCTGCAATGTCACGCATCCGTAGTTTTTAGGGTTCCGTAGTCAACTCAAGTCAAGGGTTCCTACCCTTATAGTTTCGCCATGTCCGTCTGTCTGTCTGTCTGTCCGAAGCTTTGCTCCGTGGTCGTTAGTGCTAGAAAGCTGAAATTTGGCATGGATATATAAATCAATACCTAAAGCCGACAAAGTCGTACAATAAAATCTAAAAATTTAATTTTTTTGAGGGTACCTCCCCTACACGTAAAGTGGGGGGTGATTTTTTTTTCTGCTTCAACCCTACAGTGTGGGGTATCGTTGGAAAGGGCTTTCAAAACTAATAGGAGTCTTCAACAAACATTTTTTGATAAAGTGAATATATTCGGAGATAATCGCTCCGAAAGAAAAAAAAAAGTGTCCCCCCCCTCTAACTTTTGAACCATAGGTCCAAAAAATATGAAAAAAACCATGGAAGTAGAGCTTAAGAAAGACTTTAAATGAAAACTATAGCGGACATGATAAGTATAGCTGTTTTTGAGTTATCGCAAAAAGTTTCCCCTTCATAGTAAAAAGACTTCAATTAGGTACTGATTATGCAAATTTGCCTATTTGTTTAACTCGCGTTTCATCCCTTGGTTAACAATTTACTATACTTTAAGCTCCAGTTTAGCTTATTGTGACGGAAGAGTAACTACGGAACCCTACACTGAGCATGGCCCGACATGCTCTTGGCCGGTTTTTATTTTATTTTATTCAGAGACATATTATACTAGAGTCGGGGGCCATTGCCATTGCCATATCGTTCGATATATGGAGAGTAGAGGTAAGGAGAACAATTTATATGTATTTATTTTATTTATATGTATGAAACAGCGAGGTAATGCCGCCATGTTTATTGTTTTTTACATACGTACATACCTACATACATTAAATTGTGTTTTTAATAAATGGGATTTTAGTTGAAGTTGTAGTTGGACTTTATTAATTTAGGGCGCTTTAATTAGCTAACCAAGTTCGACCAGTTACTTGAAAATTGCATCAGGTTTGTCTTTGGACTCCGAAAATACGACTATATCTCACTTATCGCATAAAACTTAACTGCGTGTTCTGCGGAAGTACTTTGTTTTCAATTTTATTTGATCCTTCAGCCCCTGATTACCTTCGTTCTTAAATTCAAATTTGTTACTCCGCGCCCCGGCACTGATCTCCAAACCTCCCGTAGCCTTCAACTTATTGTCCCTCGAAATCGTAAAGATTTCATGTCGAATTCCTTTACCATTCATGCAATCCGGCTGTGGAATGATCTTCCTCTCGCTATTAGACAATCCCAGAACAACTTTTCCTTCAAGCGCATGTTGCGCAAGCATCTGTTTAACAAGGTTCAAATGTCGTCCTCATTATTTCAGAATGGGTATTTATTTATATATGTAATTTTTTTTTCCATTTTAATCTAACTGTATTCTGACCCTGCACCAACTAGATCTTTCGGTTTAGCCCATGGTTGACTGGCTGAGAATGCCTTCTGGCATTAAGTAATTTTTACTCTTCATGTATTGTGCAGTAAAGTTTAGATAAATAAATGTCATAATAAAACTTTAATTTGTGATTAGGTACATTGTGTGGACGCTAGATGAGATTGACGCCAATTTCTTTTCTAATCAAATAGGTCGATTTGATCATCCCGTCTGGTTAGAACCCCTAGTGTAAATTTATACGATGGCGAAACATGACGTACGGCGTTTGCGTTAAGTCTCATTTTGTATGGGATTTAGAAACAGCGCGCCAACCGGGACGTTTTGGAAGCTCAAAAACCCATACAAAATGAGACTTAACGCTAACGCGTCACGTTACGCCATCGAATAAATTTATGTATGTATGTATATACTTTATTGTACATAGAAATAAAAACACGAAAAACACAGTTACAGAGTAAATTAAATACAACAAAGGCGAACTTATCCCTGTATGGGATCTCTTCCAGTTAACCTTTGAGGAAATGAGTAAAACAGAAGTAACGGTGAATGAATGACAAACACAAACAAAAGTGTACAATCACTGAAATTAATGAAATGCAAGTTTTGAATACACATTGATGCAAATATACATAGATAGAAAAATAACCATAGTAACCAAACCAAACCAAAGTATCGGAAAGCCACAATTTACACTGGGGATACAGTCCTTTATTTATGGTATCGTGCTATTCAAAACAAATGCAACATTTTCTGACATACCTACGCGCCAGTCGCTCTTTACTCTTCACCAGGGAAGTAGGGAACAACAAACACATTTGTTTGCACACATGCAAATGTCTATGTAAGTATTTACAGACAAACTTAAGTACCAAGCTTACACCTGCAAAACAAATTTCCTTAAACACAAGACTAATATATAAATATATAAACTACAGGAGACCTATGTACTGGCGGAGGTAAATAAAACTTCGTGATAAATCTCTTAGGTATAAGTATAACTTATAAATTATATTTCGGTGATATTCCGGGACTGGGACACCCAGTTTGTCAGAGTTTGTCAGTAGAAAAAAGGCAGCAAATTCACAAATAGTATAATAAATACGGTAATATTTAAGAGGCACGTAAAATCAGTAATTGTTTTTAGGTAATAGGAACTCTTATGGCACGACTCTGTCCGTCCGTCTGTCACATTACTCACATTGCAAAATATCTCGAGAACTCTCTGCCTGGTTGTCGTTGAGATTTAATATTTTTTTTATTTTTTGCTCATTAATGTTGTTTAAAATGTACCTAACTAATATTGATAGCTTATTATGCAGTGAACTTTCCTGTGCAAGTGTGCTAATGAAAAACTAATCTAGAAACGCGTTTAACCAAGTTTTAATCAACACCCGGCAATTCATCGTGGCTTTTATGAGTTCGTTTTAGAGGGTTTTGCCGTGTCTTTTTATTGAAATTATTGAAATGCTTTAAAAAAAATAGATTATACCTATTACTTAAAAGAATGTAAAATATCGTTTTATATGATTTATAATTGATTTTGTTTTTTAAAAGTGATTTTTAATAAAAAGACACATCAAGATCGCTTACCTTCTTTCTAATGCTAATAAAACGAATTTTAGTAAAGTCCAGCTATCTCTATACTAATAACAACCGAACAATGTCATGCTCTACGAGCACACTTAAAAGTTACTACTGAACTCTGGATGTAATTGGCACTTAACTGTATGGAAGCTAATGCGTATGATGGCAAAAGTCACAGTCACAGTCGCAAATTCGCGGAATAAGTGTTCCCCAGAATCGCAGCCCCAGTGCGCTTTAAGGACTGCTCGGAGAAATCTTGAACCGGCAATTATCACAGGTTTTTATAGATAACGCCAGCACAGGTGTTACGTGTGTCTAGTTTTGTTCTATGAGATTTGATTTATCCAGGCAATAAAATTCTAAAACCCAACAATAATTTGAAACTATTCCTAGGATTGACAGGTGAATCCTATGCTGTCGCCATATGTAAGAATACTTCGACCAGCCAAGCCCATATAGTGAAATCCCGCTGGTAACTACCTAGTTACTAATATGATCCGTTCCCCTACGATGCATAGAGAAATACACTTGTCCAGTTGCATTGCAACGGATAGACGAGTAAAAAGCGCAGGCGGCCAGCTGTAACGAGGAAGGGCCGGTTGGGTCATGCATCGCCGAAATTGACATTAGATAGCTTGTTAAACGAGAACTTACAATTTCATGCTGTTGGTTTAAAAAAACAATAAATGATATCGCATGGTTAACTTGTAGCTTGTAGTGCGTTATGGTCTTGGAGGATTTAACAACTCCTCCAAGGTTATGGTGCCGTGAATTTATATCATGATTTAAATGTGAATCTAATCAAGTCTTGAATAATAACATTGGTCTTGAAAGATTGATTAAGTACTTCCATCTTTATTTTGGTTGATACGAGGGACCAGTTCTGATGATTGGATCGATTAAGGATCAAGAGAACTCTTCAAATCATAATAGGCATTAGGCACACATTACCTAGCGATTTTTGCATTTCTCTAAAAAAAATACGCATATCCGTACAAAAATTGTGTATTTGCCACAAACGTGGTATTAAAAAAATAATAGTATACTATACCTCTCCCGACTTAGTAAGTGCTTCGCGCTGCGATTCATGCACGAATTTGAAGAGGCGTTAACATATTTTTTTAAATAAGCGCGCGAAGTCGGTTTGCCTTGCCATGCTCATATTTAAATAATATGAAATAAAAATATTTAACTTAGAGAAATAAAGTAGTTGTACCATAATGTCATTATATAATCAGTCATATTTCATTATATAAATTTTATAGTAATAGTAAAAACTGGGTAAAAAGGGTAAGAAAAAGGCACCACAATTCCCGCTATAAACATAACGCATGGCAATACCGTTAATGGTGACAGATGTTTACGCGCCAAACAACAATGGTTGCTTGACTCGCTCTGCCAACGTTTTATTGCGTCCCCTTTACATGGTTTTTAGATGTATTTTGTGTTGTTTTTCATTATTTAACATCGTGTTATTACTTACCAACGCCTTGATACGCTTACGGATATTTTAACATATAATTGTTTGCTGTTCGTGTGTATTTTGATTCAGATTATTAGATTGAACAAGATACGTAGTCGGTTGGTCATGTAACTCGACGCGGATTACATCGAGTTAGTGTTTATTAAGAACAATTATAACAACATCTACGATGTCTGCGGTAACTCCACGCCGCTCAACACGACTTCCTCACACTCCAAAAATGAGTGAAAGAAAGAAGGGGCTGTTTCAAAGTGAATTGGAGGCGTCGAGGGAGTCTCTGACGAAGCATCGAAGGCTGCCGGTGGTGAACAGCGAGAGCGACAGCGATGATTGCGACCTGGGCATCATGGGCACGCTGGACTCGAGCTCCGGAGACGAAGTCGACCACAGCGTGCCTAAGACGCCAGAACGCCATTGGCGTAAGTATCAAAACAACTTTGCATGGACAGTTTTTATTGTTTTAATGACTAATCTGTGTCCAGCTATGATTGTTTAGAAGTCAATGACTGTCTGGTTGGTTAACCTCATTTTTAATTGAGCCCAGATGTTTGTTGTTACCGTCTGTTTTAAAGAACATATTTTGTACTTGCTAATACTTCTGTTATTTAAAAAACACTTGTACGCTCACTTTGTATGTTCGTATTCAGATTGAAAATCTGCTGTATCCAATCATACATTTATGCAACATGTTTAAAATTATGTAAAAGTTAGGTTAATTTGTCCTTCAGTATGTTTTATCATATCTCTAATTGCAACTTCAAACCATAAGCTAGACAATATGTGATTATCTTATTACTTAGAAGTGCTTAGACTAGTTTGCCAAATGCTACAAGTTTCTTATAAAAGCTTTATAATAAACCAAAGTTAACATAAGGTTAGAACATGTTCATTTCTTTGTCATAAACACAAGAAAACTCTTCACCTCCACTCAATGTTTTTTTTAAATATTTTAGGATATTATTACACAAATTGACTAAGTCCCATAGTAAGCTCAATAAGGCTTGTTGTAGGTACTTAGACAATGATTAGTATAATATTAAAGTACTTAAAGTCATAGAAAACATCCATGACTCAGGAAAAAATATCCATGCTCATCACTCAAATACCAGGATTTGAACCCAGGACCATTGGTTTCATAGGCAGGGTCACTACCCACTAGGCAAGACTGGTTGTTGTTTATCAGACATATCACTTGATGTAATAATAATTTGAGCAAAAGCATTATGTATGCAAAGGGCTAGACCCCTAACCAAATAACAAGTTTTCATAATAAGAACTGCCATGGCCATTAAATCTTTCTAGTATTGTTATACAACATACACAAATACTAAATTGTGGCCAACTAGCTAGTCAATACAATACTATTTACACCAAATACTGTAACAATCTTATTTGCCATGAAAACTTAAGTATGTTTTCGAGCCTAAAATTGGTCAGAGTGGCTGTTCTATTCATGCTCTATCTCTTGTTCACATTTAAGAGGAAATATTAGACATAAGGGATAAACCAAGAATCTCCCTTACCTCAATTTCTTCAAATGTAAAGGTAGCCGCATCCGCAACAACCTATATATTGTTGTCTGAGTACCCACAACACAGGCCTTCTTGAGCTTACTGTGCTTAGTCAAATTGTGTAATAATGCCCTGTAATATTTATTTATTAATAGTAAAGTTGGCATAAATCATTTGGAACGCTTGTCAATAAAATTATTAACTCATTCATTAATTTTCTCAACAGATGGCACTCGAAGCTCAAAACTGCTCAAAGAAAACCATGATCTGAAAAGCTTCATCAAATCACCCTTCACTCTGAACAAGTACCACACCCGGTACTCCTGTCCAGAAAAATGTACCGGCTCTCACTCCACTCCGGTAACCCCACACATGCAGAACCACCCCGGGACACCATCCTCCACTCATTCATGCAACAGTGTCCATACAACGTCTTCTACCTCAAGCAAGGCCCGGAAGAGCCTTGCATCCTTAATAGCTGACACAGAGAGCTGCAGCAGCTCTTTAAAGGATCTTAACTTTGATACAGACTCCGGTACAGACACCAAAGAGAACACACCAACAAAAACTTTAAGAAGATCCAACAGAAATAAGATGACACCGAAACTACAAAGTTTCAAAGGTGTATTATTGGAACAGAAGAAGAATCTTACGCCACCTAATAAGAACCCAGTTGTGAGCTTGACTAAGATGGATTTGGCTACTAATCTGTCACCAACACAAATGTTAAAAACGCCTCATACTACTGAAGCTACCATGTCACCTCCAAAGCTAAGTCACAACCGACGCGCTGTAGTTGAAATTGCAGAAAGCCCAGAATCCTGCGAAAGTGAGAAAAGCCACAAAAGATTGCGTAATAATAGTCTTACTGAGTACGGTCCTGTGTCTAAATACCCTAAAGTTGATGCCAATTCGGCTCCTAAAGCACGTCTATCTCTTTTCAACAGTGATAAATTGAAAGAGATACTATCAGCCAAGTCTTTCTATGGCAATTCTAGCCCGGAGTTAAATAGCAGCATTACAAACAAAATTTCTAGCGCTATCCAAACCTCCACAACATACAACCGTCGTCTCTTCACAAGCCACTCACACAGACGCAAGAAAAAATCAGGACAGATAAACATGGGAGTCAGACATAGAATCAAAAAGCCTAAAGTGCTGAAAAACAAGATGTTCGCTAAAGGCAACCAGTATATGAACAAGTCTGATTCAGCTGTTCTTAATAACAGCACGGTTGCAAATGTTTCGGTCAATAATCTGAGCATGAATAACGTTTCTATGGCGAGTCAGAATTCCTCACAAGAATTGGACAAAGGTAAGCACAATTTTTATTTTGATTGCAAAATTATGATTGTTTTTATTAGTAATTTATCTAAGCTAAAACTTCAATGAATGGCGTAACTCAGGTCAATAAACGCATTTTATGCAATTGTCATCATCTGTTTAATTAAATGATATTAAGTATAAAGCAGGTGTCTGACTGGCGCTTTTTTCGCGAGCGAATCTTAGAAGACATACTTGCAGACAGTGTAAACAGTCAGAGGATTTACATCATATCTGGGGGCCTACCGCGAAAACCGAAATTCGCATATTGTGGGGATCCCACTAATGTAAGACGTAATTAGTGACAGAGAAAATACCCGCAATTGACGAACTTCGATTTTCGCCGTTATAGCCCAGGGATGTTACGAACGTCGCATTCTTCACATTCGCGAATGAGAATCCGAACGTCTGAATGCGAATTCGAATGTTAGGGAATATGTAGTTGTTATTATCATTCCATGATTAGAAATAAATCTTTTAGTACATAAAACATATGTAACCTTAGAACGGGATGTTATAAAGTGTTGAGAAATGCGGTCTACTGGGGAAAATGCATTACTTGAAAACAGTTTGCGCACACTGTCCATACGCGACTCGACCTGCACACATTCGCATTCGCAAAACATTCTCTTCATTAGGCGCGCGTTTTCCTCGCCTGAGCGCGACGCCTTGGCCGAGGCACGTCTACACCGGCCGGTTTGTGCGTGAGGAAATTGCCTCGCGCGTATGCTCGCTCTGTGTGGACCCGCCTATTTGATGCGAATGCGAATGTTTAAAATTATGCGAATATTCGTATACATGAATGCGATAATCGTGACATCCCTACATATATGCGTTTCTTGTGTGAGAGAATACAAGCTAGTCGATTTTTCGCCTCTGGTCGGGATACTGCCTGAAACTACTGCAGCCATTTTAGGTTTGCTGGACCACAGCAAACAGGCACATTTGACTCCATATAGTATTTAATTTATGTTAAATGTTTACAGATAAAGCAGACCCGTTTGGCAAAGAAAAGTTAACCATAGAAGCGCTCCTCAGCCAATGGGAGGAAGAGGATGAACCGGAGCCAAGACCTGAGCTACCATGCTTCAACAGCACTGTCATAGAGGAGACAAATCCGATCTTCCAGCCAGTCACCGCTATACCTGTATCGGGGCAGGCCCTGCCGCAGGATGGAGCACTTATTATTGAGTTAGGTAAGGAAATATATTATGTTTTGACCTGAGCTATCATGCTTCAACAGCACTGTCATAGAGGAGACAAATCCGATCTTCCAGCCAGTCACCGCTATACCTGTATCGGGGCAGGCCCTGCCGCAGGATGGAGCAGTTATTATTGAGTTAGGTAAGGAAATATATTATATTTGACCTGAGCTACCATGCTTCAACAGCATTGTCATAGAGGAGACGAATCCGATCTTCCAGCCGGTCACCGCTATACCTGTATCGGGGCAGGCCCTGCCGCAGGATGGAGCAGTTATTATTGAGGTATATTATTAGGTAAGGAAATATATTATGTTTTGACCTGAGCTACCATGCTTCAACAGCATTGTCATAGAGGAGACGAATCCGATCTTCCAGCTGGTCACCGCTATACCTGTATCGGGGCAGGCCCTGCAGCAGGATGGAGCAGTTATTATTGAGTTAGGTAAGGAAATATATTATGGTTTGACCTGAGCTACCATGCTTCAACAGCATTGTCATAGAGGAGACGAATCCGATCTTCCAGCCTGTCACCACTATACCTGTGTTGGGGCAGGCCCTGCCGCAGGATGGAGCTGTTATTATTGGGTTAGATAAGGAAATATATTGACCTGAGCTACCATGCTTAACCAGTGCTGTCATAGGGGAAACTAAACTCAATCTTCCAGCCGGCCCTGCCTCAGGACAGAGCAATTGTAGAATTTGGTTAGGGAGTGATATTGAATTACAATAAAAATTACTTACATGTCAGAAACAAATAAATCTCCTGAACTGTATAAAATGTAGGCAAAACTTATATGAACGCCCTGCCATCGTATTCTCATACTTATTTTTCAGGTACTGACAAGCCAGTGAAGCCCACTGAGACAGCAGAGACAGCCCAGGATGTGACGATGATGGAACTTCACAAGGCAGACCATGGTGATGTGCCGAATGGGCAGTTTCTACCCGTGGATGGCGGGTTCATATTAGTCCAGGATAATGTACCAGCAGGTAAAGTCACATTACTAAACAGTTCGATTCTGTAGATAGCATTTGGCTACTAAAAAAATATTTTTTTTTTAAAGTGAAACCTATAATGCTAGAATATATTATGCTGCAAGTGATCGTCATCAAAACAAAGTGATTTGTTAAGATCTAGTTAGTGAAAACCGTTTTCTCCCGAAATGGAATTTCATTGAAAAATTACCGTTACTTCGATAGATTAAACAAAAAGCTATTCTTCCATCTCAACCCGCTTAATTTGCTAACAGTACCTCAAGAAGAGCTGACCGACCTGGACGAGATCGAACGCGAGCTCAAAATGCTGGACGAGCAGATCCTCATGATGACACAGACAGATGCAACCGTCTCTGTACCAGCTGTAACTTCTACAACTACTGTTACTCCTGGTAAGTTTACCAGCTGTTTATTTACCACAAGATGAGCTGACTGACCTGGACGAGATCGAGCGCGAGCCCAAAATGCTGGACGAGCAGATCCTGATGATGACGCAGACGGATGCACTAGTCTCTGTACCAGCTGTAACTTCTACCTCTACTGTTACTCCTGGTAAGTTCACAAGCTGTTTATTAGCTTATGAAATGAAAATCTTTATTCTAGCAACTAGTGGCAGTAGTGGCCTATAGATAAATACTTCAAAACTAGATATGTTCTTTATACATATTATAAAAAATATATCTTAAAACCAAAAACTACAAAATAGTTGAGATGAATTACGCAACCCTCCATAGTCAGGGAGCCGGCCCCGGAACCGCCGCACTGTGGGCTGAAATACGGCTCTCATTGACATAGAAACCGAAGTTGTTGTACGGTTTATTGTTTCTATGGAAAAAGGGCAAAAACTGAAATCAACATTTAAAATTCCTTTTTCATTGAAATGTGTTTCGGTCATCATTGTTATGCTATCATATGAATTTCAAACGAGTTGGCTTGAATAAAGTCGAGGTATATTTTTTTTTCAAAAAAACATGGAAGCGAAACAAAAAATCTGTATAATGCAAGAACCGTAAAAAATACCGTAATAGCCTCGCAGATGGTTATACCACGAATTATTTGTGATTTTTTGGCACACTTCATATTTCGATAACGCGGGTGGATATTTTTTTTAAATCGTTTATCATTTCTATGAAAAAGCACACAAGAACCAAAGTTGTAATTTTAAGATATTTTTTGGTTGAAATGTGTTTTTACGAGCATTATCATAATTTCATAGACGCTTGACGTTTATAATAACACTTGCACAGTATGTGCTATCAAAGTCGCTGCTAACTTATACTCTGTATCTTTAGGTATTTAAATAAAAGTAAACAAACAATTTGTACATTTTCGGGTAGTTATAACATTTATTGGTTAACCAACCAAATACGAAACCGCCTGGATCTGTCACTGAACGACCTGACTTTAACCTACATTATTTGATGATGTAATGTTTTCATCTACCCTCAACTGGCTTAAGGAGCCATTTGAGGGTAGAATTTTTTTATTTACGTATGACGTATATACGGGCTTCGTAATTAAAAATTAATTTAATACAGAGTATAGTTTGGTCTAACTCCAATACCTTTCATGTGCATGTGAATTGCCATAAATAAATACAATGAGGGTAGTATTCTGTCAAATAATAACTCAAATTACCTTCATCCAAATATCTAGTATAAAATTACTAATCACATAACAACGTGTACCTTAACGAAAACCTTAAAAACTATTGTCAAATTTAACAAACTTTTAGAAAACAAAATCTTTTATCTGGTAATCTAAAATGCCACCAAAGAAGTGTGTAACCGCTCAAGATGTAGTGATAAATATTTACAAACAGTTGCTGAAAGAAAAAGGGAACGTGACGGAGGCAGCTCTAGAAACTGCTAGATATGCTAATATGAAATACAGTGTTGTGAGGAATATAATAGGGGAGTGGATGGAAAGGGAAGAAATGGTGAAGCGTGCCGAATCGGAGGGTAGGTTAAACTATTTATCTCTCCGCTATTTGGTCTGGTACACCTGCGCCTACGCCAATTCTCGGATTTGTTGTTCAAACGGACCCCAGGCTCCCATGAGCCGTGGCAGAAATGCCGGGACAACGTGAAGAAGATGACTATTTGGTGTGGTATTTTTTTTAATAATACGTCGGTGGCAGTAAAGAAGCATACGGCCCGCCTGATGGTAAGCAGTCTCTGTAGCATATGGACACCTGCAACTTCAGAGGAATTACATGCGCGTTGCCGACCCTAACACTCCGCACCCTCGTTGAGCTCTGGCAATCTTACTTACCAGCAGGAACACAACACCATGAGTAGGGTCTAGTGTCATTTGGTTGCGGTTTTCTGTAAGGTGGAGGTACTTCTCCAGTTGGGCTCTGCTCTAGATCTGGAATGACATCCGCTGGTGTTTGGTATCCTCTATACTTAATTTAGGTTTAGGTAATTCATTTTGTTTAGGGTTCGAAGTGAAAATACATTTTCTAAAAATTTGCTCTTAAATATAGTGTGACTCGTGTGACTTTTGAGAATTCACTTTCACTCGGTCATAAATTAAAAGTAGGTAATGAAACCACTGATGAGTGAAAACTATTGACCTTTGTGCCGCATTGAAAGTGGCTGTAACATTAATTAACATTTACTGTATTGAAATATTCGAAATATCAAATATAATTTTATTCTAAAATATGCAAATTATGACATACTATTGTTTTCTGTTGAATATTGAAAATTTAACATCTGACTGTTTGTCAATCATATTCGAATATCAGTTTTTTTTTTAAACTTTGTTTTTTTCCAACTTATTTTAATACTAGCTACCCTTTTGTCGACCGGTTTGGCCTAGTGGGTAGTGACCCTGCATACGAAGCTGATGGTCCCGGGTTCAAATCCTGGTAAGGGCATTTATTCGTGTGATGGATGCATGGATATTTGTTCCTGAGTCATGGGTGTTTTCTATGTATTTAAATATTTATATATTATATATATCGTTGTCTAAGTACCCTCAACACAAGCTTTATTGAGCGTACTGTGGGACTTAATCAATTTGTGTAATAATGTCCTATAATATTTATTATTATTACCCGCCCCGGCTTCGCACGAGTGGTAAAGGAGTGTACAGGTTTTTAAAGGGTTGGCAACGCGGCTAAATGGGCTGCGGTGACTGCTTACCACCAGGCGAGCCGTATGCTTGTTTGCCACCGTCATGATATAAAAAAGCGTGATTTTTCCCGACATCATCAGCAAACATCGTCATTTCAACCAATTTACATAAAAACCTCAACAACTTATACATCTTAGCCTTCCTCAAGGATCACTATTGATTGGTGAAAACCGCATGATAACCCGTTCAGTAGTTTTTGAGTTTACAGATACAGACAGATTTCGAAGATACAGACAGACAGACAGAAGCGCTGGTGGCCTAGCGGTAAGAGCGTGCTACTTGCAATCCGGAGGTCGCGGGTTCAAACCTCGGCTTGTACCAATAAGTTTTTCGGAACTTATGTACGAAATATGATATGATATTTACCAGTCGCTTTTCGGTGAAGTATACATCGTGAGTAAACCGGACTAATCCCAAAAAGGCCTAGTTTTACCCTTTGGGTTGGAAGGTCAGATGGCAGTCACTTTCGTAAAAACTAGTGCCTACGCCAAATATTGGGATTAGTTGTCAAGCGGACCCCAGGTTCCCATGAGCCGTGGCAATATAGACAGACAGACGCGGCGGGTGACTTTCTTTTTAACACGCTTTTATTACGTCGACCTGTATGTAACTATGTAATGGAATCTAAGGTAACTAATTTAACCATCTTCCAAGGATCGTAGCGTCATGAAAATTGGCAGCTGTACGAGTATGTAGTTCTGATGACAATACAATAATATGGTTCTGTCGAACTGATCTGATGATGGACCCGGAAGATTTGATCTGGAACTTCATGATGGAACATCGTATCATAGCTGTGTTTGGATTTGTTAGAAAAGTCTTGTAATGAACTTTGACCACGATTAGGTTTCAAGGTCTTATGATGAAGCCGGAAGATAGGCACTGGCATTCCATGCTGGAATATCGTATCATAAGCGTGTTTTTCTAGTGTTTTTTAAACTATTAATTTATTTAAGGTGTATTGGCACTTGTTGGCAAACTTATTGGTAAATAGCTTGGCTTGGCTTGTTGGTAGATAGCCGGTAGAAGTTTAGACAGATAGACTGACCGTTATAAATACCTATAATATAGAACAGAACAGTCAGAGATACAAATATGAGACTTGTGGTTTTTACAAGCTTTTATTTTATTATTATTTATTAACTTGCGCTGTTAGTATGTATGGGACAAATCTTGCAAGTTAAATTTGACCCACTTTCCGGTTTCCGATGAAGCTGAAAATTTGCATACATATGTAAGTCGGGTGACAATGCAATATTATGGTACCATCAAGCTGATCTGATGATAGAGACAGGAGGTAGCCATAGGAACCCTGTGATAAAACAACGCAACCTAATTGTGTTTGGGGTTTTTAGAATTGGCTACTTGACTGTTTTTTGTAAATAATGTCAAACGATCTTGATTTTCCTGAGGATCAAATGTCTATATAGGATTCATGGCATTTAAGCAACACAAAGATCAGAAATGAGAGTTAAAGTCTGACGCTCGCACTCGACGATTGAAACGCCTCTAACAAAATGGTAAGGTGATGTGACGTCACATCATATAAGTTTGTCCTAATGTATGGAAGATCAAGGAAATTGCCATTTTGACCCTGAAATATTGCGTTTATGTGTATAGTTGTAGTTGTAGTGTGTATATTTTTCAATAAAATGTAAGGAATCGAATAGTACCATTTTCTTTTCTATTTTTGAAAGACAAAAAAAGTTTTTTTTTTGAGATTTCGGAGCCTTGTATTTTTTTATAAGCTCAATATAATTTTTTAAATTCCACTTTTTTATAATGGATGGCTCTTTTTCTATCCATTTAACTAAATTTTGTTATAATATTCAACATGTGTCAAGTACCCAATTGTCTCGATGAGTATTAGTTGCCTGTGGAAAAAAAAGTACAGTCAGCGATAAAAGCTTGTACCAAAAATGAAATTTTTGCCAAAAACTTTTTTTTTTTTTTCAGTGCCTGAAATAGATGCAAAAACGGATGACGCCGCGAAACTGTTCCCCATATTCAGCAACCCCAACCCTGGGACATGCACGCCTAGCACTAAAGGTATGCACTAATAATATGTAGCGTAGCCAGAGGGGAGACACTAGAGCGTTCGAGCATTCTCGGCTCCATTCGGCTCACCATTGCTCCGAGCAATATTAGGGTTGGTATTACTTGACGTCCCTTTGCATGCACGACCACAGATAGATAAGATAATGATTTGAATTTTGACAATTCTAAATAGCGAATGGTACAGTGCAGTATTAGAAAGAGACTGCATGATTTGTTCCTGAATCGCAAAAGAAATACAACACGGCACTTCATACAAATATGAATTCGGCTTAAAACGCCGCCGCATTTTAACACAGTTACTATTGCTGCAATAATTTCATATGTCCGTAATTTAACTCTATCATTAAATGTATGTGTGCAGGTAAAACCAGTAAGAAGTCGCTCCTGAAAGACGGGAGCAACCAGTACGTGATCGACGCGGGACAGAAGAAGTTCGGCGCTACCCAGTGCACGGAGTGCGGGGTTATCTACCAGGTATGTGTCGGTACAGCTGGTCGCGTAGCCAGGCGAAACTTTAATAAATTTAAGAGGGCCAGAATTGCAGCTAAAATGTATCTTGATTTGCGATTATCGTGGGCCAATGCCATATAGGTACTAATTATTTTTCATCACATTTGCTCGAAAGAGATGTTATTTCATGCAGGCGTGCTGAAGGACAAAGGCCTATTTTGTACCCGCGGCAGTTATGGATTGTGAAAAAAAAACTATAACTCCCTAGGTAGTTATAGACTCATATCACTCAAGGAGAAGCTTAAAAAATTGTGGCTTTCCGATACTTTGGTTACGACTTCCTAGTTCTTTGGAGTACTTCTACTTTTTTAATTTCCTTTACTTTTCTGGTTCGAATTCATATTTATTTATATTATATATTGAATATTTATTTATTTTTATTTATATATATATGTATGCATTATTTTATGGTTATTTTTCTATCTATGTATATTTGTATCAATGTGTATTCAAAACGTGCATTTCATTAATTTCAGTGATTGTACACTTTTGTTTGTGTTTGTCATTCATTCACCGTTACTTCTGTTTTACTCATTTCCTCAAAGGTTAACTGGAAGAGATCCCATACAGGGATAAGTTCGCCTTTGTTGTATTTAATTTACTCTGTAACTGTGTTTTTCGTGTTTTTATTTCTATGTACAATAAAGTATATACATACATATAGCGTAATAGCTTTTTTTTTTTTATTATGTCACTTATTCGTACAAACCAAGTAGCATAAATGAGTTTCACTTTTAAAATACTGACTTTGTTTATGTTTAAAATTATTTAGTTTATTAATTTAATAGCCGTTTAAAATATTTTTATATAATTTTCAATCGTGGCTGAATGCCGAATAGGTCTGTGCCTTCGATAACTCACCTGCCAAGAAATTACAAAATGGCGGACGAATGTTTGATATGTCACCGTATTCTAGAATTATTTCGCTTAAAATTTAGTTTTTTCTTCCCAAGTGTGATAAAAAACATTTTTTTGTAGCTCCGGGGGTAAGAATATTGCAAACTCGTGTCTTTAATTCACCACCCTTGTATCCAAAATTTCACTTACCCCCCTCGTTGCACAATGTACTGAATGTACTATTACAGGACCGGCAGGGGGCCGGATAAATTCCTTTCCGACTCCGACCCGCGGGCTGTACTTTGCCCACCACTGGTGTAGTTGTTAGTACAGCACTAGGGAAAAATACCTAACTAATGCTTTGCTTCTTTCCAGATCGGGGACCCTGAGGACGAGCATGACCATTTGGTCCACCATAATGCGACTGATGTGCTCAAGTTCAATGTAAGTTATGTTTTTTTTTTAAGTGAAAACTTCTTTAGCGGCGCTGTGCACTTTTTGTGATGGGAAAAAATGTTAAACTCACGACAGGTCACGTGACCGACAGATTCGACAGATTGAAAATTCGTAAGACGGACACGTCGTTGAAATTATGGATGGAAGTTGATTTTTCCGAGATAAACTTTTTAATGTTGAATAATTGTAATAGTTCTGAAGTGTTAAATGTTTAATGTAATAATAAATTGTCATGTTTGTGTACGATAGCGCAATAAATGAATATTATATTTTGCCACATAAATGATAGTACTTTTATACTGATAATTAAAGCAATTCGTGCAAAATTATTCCCTAACCATTCCAAAATATTAAAAATGCACAACGTTAATATTCATGTTTTCACTTCCGCCGGCACTCATATGTTTTTGTCTATTTTATCATCGTAATGTTTCTCATCATGAACATCACATCAGTGTTATCGCCAAGGGACTGTGAACTGGGGGGGGGGGAGACACAGAAGAGGGGCATACATTGTATGTAAAATTTGAGCTCTAGGGAGGGGTAGGGGGAGGGGGGGACCTGCAGTGCCCCACAATCTTCCGAATGTCGTATTCCGTTCCATTCCGTTAATGCATTCGAATTCCATTTTGGTCCACCTGCCATCATTCTGCCTGGTAACATGTCCCAATTCCATTTATTTTAGTGCTTGCATTTTTTCAATGGTTGCCGTCTTCATAGGTTCCCCACGTCTGTAGACTAAAATAACATATTAAAATAAAATAACCCGCATTCGGGCCTGTGCTGCGGCTGACCAGGCCCAAGTACTCGAGCGCCGCAAATTCTCGACGTTGCTCAACGATTATGAGTTTTATTTCTTTATACTACGTCGGTGGCAATATAGCATACGACCCGCCTCATGGCAAGCAGTTTCCGTAGTCTATGTACGCCTGCAACTCCAGAGGAGTTACATGCGCGTTGCCCACCTTAACATTGGGTCCCTGGTCCGCCGACATGAAAATATTGATGGGGGCCCTGTCGGCGCGGCGGGCCCCACCACAGGGGACCCCAGGGCTGGCGCGTACCTCTCTCAACGTATCTTCCTTGCAATACGGAAAGTTCAATTTACATGCAAGAATTTTTAAATAATTAAGTATAATTTACAGTACAAATGGCGCTACTTTACTGCACCAGTGCGATATTAGCACATCCCGTAACTTTGTCGAAAATTTAAAAGGCCATATATACTGTAAAACATTGTACGATACATGTGCGAATAGGTAATTCGCAACTCGTGTCGAATTAAAACACTTTCTGAAATAACATATTGTATTCTTCCATTAATTTTTCAGGGTTGGAAAGAAGAATGTGTAGTCGGCAGATGGGAGAGTGCACGCTGCATCCGAGTGCGCGGCGGCGAACTCAACTGGAAGCGAGTGGCGACCCTGCTCACTAGGGTGGTGCACGCCCAGCTCGGGTACCACGCGGACTTGCCGGACGAGATACATACTTACACGGTGAGTGTACTTACATCGTACGAATGTCTTAATTTTTATGCAAATATGCGTGTGTTTTTTGTGTTACGACATATATGAACTGACGACTGCAAGAAGCGTATTGCTGCAGCAAAGTTCCAACACACTTACAGAATTGGCGAGAGGCTGGTAAGTCAACCAGCTGGGACTCGTAATTTCTGGTCTCTCGCCAAAGCTGTCCAGGGGAACTTCTGTAAGGTCTCGCTACCTTCTCTGCACAAACCTGACGACTCACTGGCTCATTCTGCAAAAGAGAAAGCAGATCTTTTATGTTCTCTTTTTGCGTCAAATTCGACACTAGACGACGTGGGCAGCACACCACCCACCATCCCACGTTGTGAGCACTCCATGCCTAAGGTCCGCTTCACTCAAAGCGTAGTAAGGCGTGCACTTTTTGCTCTCGATGTCAATAAGTCCAGTGGGCCCGACGGTATACCCGCTATTGTGCTAAAAACGTGCGCTCCAGAGCTAGCTCCGGTTTTAACGCGCCTTTTTTCGCTTTCATACTGCTCAGGTAAATGCCCGTCATCCTGGAAGACTGCTTGGGTCCATCCAATCCCTAAAAAGGGTGACCGCACAAACCCTTCCAACTACCGGCCGATTGCGATTACCTCCCTTCTCTCCAAGGTGATGGAGCGCGTGGTTAACAACCAGCTCCTAGCGTACCTTGAGGACCACCAGCTCATAAGTGACCGGCAATACGGCTTCCGCCATGGTCGTGGCGCTGGTGATCTTCTGGTATATCTCACTCATCGTTGGGCCACCGCCATTGAGAGCAAGGGAGAAGCTCTGGCGGTTAGCCTAGATATCGCAAAGGCTTTCGATAGGGTTTGGCACAAGGCGCTTCTTTCCAAGCTTCCCTCGTACGGGCTTCCTGAAGGGCTATGCACATGGGTCGCGAGCTTTCTATCTGGGCGTAGCATTGCAGTTGTCATCGACGGACAATGCTCAGATCTCCGGCCCATTAACGCCGGCGTACCCCAAGGATCTGTACTGTCACCTACACTGTTCATCCTTCATATCAATGATATGCTATTGACTAGCAATATCCATTGCTATGCGGATGACAGCACGGGTGATAGCTTCTATACAGGTCGTGCAAATGCCTCTCGTGAGCAGGTGTTGGAATGCAGAATGCAACTTGTGTCCGAAATCGAGGCCTCTCTTGAGCAGGTATCCGAGTGGGGTAAACGTAATCTCGTCCAGTTTAACCCCAGTAAGACACAAGTTTGCGCGTTTTCCGCTAAGAAAACCCCATTTGTCTTAGCGCCTAAGTTCCAGAACATTCCCCTTACCATTTCTGAGAGTATCGGGATACTCGGTGTCGACATTACGAACGAAGTCCAATTTCGGGGCCATTTGGAACTCAAAGCCAAACTGGCCTCTAAGAAGCTCGGGGTGCTCAATAGAGCGAAACAGTACTTCACACCAGGTCACCGGCTTTCGTTATACAAAGCGCAGGTTCGACCACATATGGAGTACTGTTCTCACCTCTGGTCTGGAGCACCGAAATACCAACTTCTTCCACTTGACTCCATCCAACGTCGGGCAGTTCGTATTGTTGGTGACCCCGATCTCACAGTCGGTTTGGAACCTCTCAGTCTTCGGAGAGACGTTGGCTCTCTATGCCTGTTCTACCGTCTGTACAATGGGGAATGTTCTGAAGAACTTTTTGAATTGGTGCCACCGTCACGTTTTTATCACCGCACCTCCCGCCAAAGAAACAAAGTTCATCCTCACTTTCTCGACACGTGGCAAACCAAGAACAAGCGGGCATCTCGCTCGTTTTTTCCCAGAACGTGCAAGTTGTGGAATGAGCTACCTTCTGAGGTGTTTCCCTTGCGCTATGACATGGGGTTCTTCAAGAAGCAGGTTTTTAGGGTTCTCAAAGGTTGGCAACGCATAAGTGGCTCCTCCGATGTTGCTTATGTCCATGGGCGGCGATGACTGCTTCCCATCAGGCGGCTCGTCTGCTCGTTTGCAGCCTATTACATAAAAAAAAAATATATATATATATTTTTGCACAGTGAGTGAGTAATATTATGCATATGTTACTTCACCTTCCCGCCAAATTCTGCATTTTTTGTAAATTGCGGAGTGTTAGTGTCGGTATCGCGCATGTAATTCCTCCGGAGAGGCAGGCGTCCATAGGCTACGGACACAGCTTATATATATATATATATATATACTAATCAGCTAAGCCTTCGACCAGATCGTAGCTAGTTGTAACTTCTTAACAATCATATGAGATAAATGACAGATGTAAATCGAGAGTCACTACAACTCGCTTAATGTTAATTATTCACAGGCATACCTATACATCGACAAGAAGCAGATCGTAGGCTGTGCCATCGTCCAGCCCAAGACGAGGGCCTTCAAGCTCATACCCGGGGACCCTGACTGCTGCACCGTTGAGGATTACCCTGTCAAGTGAGTTATCCATGTATATAATACACATATTAGTATAGATAGTAATAGATCGCTGTCCAGCCCAAGGACCTTGATTGCTGTACTGTAGAGGACTACCTTGTCAAGTGATTTATTTAAGTATGTTTTTTTTTTACTACGTCGGTGGCAAACAATCATACCGCCCGCTCGATGGGAAGCAGTCTCCGTAGCCTATGTGCGCCTGCAACTCGAGAGTATGCGCGTTGCTGACCCTAACACTTCGTACTCTCGTAGAACTTCGGGAACCTTATTTACCGGCAGGAACACATTAAATACATAAATAAATATTATAGGACATCGTTACACAAATTGACTAAGTCCCACAGTAAGCTCAATAAGGTTCGTGTTGAGGGTACTTAGACAACGATATATATAACATATAAATATTTATAAATACTTAAATACATAGAAAACACCCATGACTCGGGAACAAATATCCGTGCTCATCACACTAATAAATGCCCTTACCAGGATTTGAACCCGGGACCATCGGCTTCATATGCAGGATCACTACCCACTAGGCCGGACCGGTCGTCATTGTCAGGGTCTAGTGTTATTATTACCCATGTACATAGATATAGATATCCAGTATAGATAGAAGCAGATCGCTGGCCGTGGCAACGTCCAGGGCCTGTTCCAGTTGGTAAGGATGCATCGTTGGTATTCCAGGTGCGGCGTGTCCCGCATCTGGACGCACAGCGCGTGGCGGCGGCGCGGCGTGGCGGCGCGCCTGCTGGACTGCGCGCGCGCCTCCTTCCTGCTGGGCGCCGCGCTGCACAGGCGGGACCTGGCCTTCAGCGCGCCCACTGCCGCTGGTAAAGCTCTCGCTACCAACTATTGCGGTACTGACCGCTTTTATGTATACCTCGATTGAATGTTTAGTGCTATGCAGTATGCAAACGGAAAGCAAATTGAGCTTTGGTAGTTTTTGGAATTTATGGTGAATAGCGCTGCTGTACAGTTGCCGTGAAATTTCTCGGAGCGGCCGCAGCTCTGAAAATATCTGAACACATCTCTGTTGTCAAAGCGTTGGAGCGCGTGTTGAGATATTTTTAAGCACCTCGGCCGCTCCGATATATCTGATGGTGCCTGTGCAGTATATTTGTCATTGGAGGCGACTAAACTCGAATATCATTAGTTGATTTTTTGATTAATCGTAAATAAGTTAACACTTATTAATTTGTTTTGTACTGCTTTTTTTGTATAACTTGCACTTAAATCTCTTGGCTGAGCGTTTCTTTTAAAAAAAGCCACTCATTAATTTTATATTTTTTGGTAAATTTTTCAACGAGCTCTTTCAACCCCAATGGAATAACAAAAATCCTAGGGGTTTTTTTTCAATTGTGTTACTACTTTGTACGGTGGTAACAAAAAGGAAAGTTGGAAAAATGTATGGAGGACTCAAAAGCTAAAAGAGCTCACGGTCCTGACTAGAAATAACACAAAAATGGCAAAAAAGTCACTTAAAAAAGCGTCAAAAACAGAAACGCTCAGCCACGGCCTTCCATAACTACGCTAAAGAGCAACATGATGCATATCACCCCTTTTTTTTATTGTGAACATTTTAAGACGTTACATACTCGTATCTGCAGTTACCTATTTTCCCAAGCATTAATACGAACAAAGCAATAACATTTTACAAGTGACTTTAGATCTAAGACAACTGGTTTGCTACATAAGGGTGATATTTCACTTGTCCAATGTGCAATGAGTCTCACATTTTTTTAACCAAAAGGTGAAACGTGACATACCACCATAAGTGATTTGAGAAAAAAAAAACATTAAGACTTGTTTGACAAGAGGTCTTTTTTAATTAGGTATTTAACTATGGTAGCTACCATTGTTATTGATTTTATTTAAGTATGAAATTATAGGTTATTCCATGTTTGCTTGTAGTACGGCTCAATTGAAAGAGTTGTGTTACTTTTAATTATGTAGTTGTCGTGTCGTTGTAGACTTACGCAAATACTATATACTTTGTAGTTCTTTATTTAACAGTTAGTGCTCTGTCGCTTAACTCAGACGGTTTTGAGATAGTTATACGGCCATTTTCTAGTATAAGGGAAATGAATTAAGACTTTTAGTAAAAAAAAAACTTACTTATGAAACTGAATACAATCAGTCTCTCACAGCCAAACCTAAACATAACAATTTTTTACCAGAATTAAGTTGTATACTTATTCTATTTAATGATGAAACTCAAAATATAAACTAATAAATATTAATTTAAATAGTGAAAATGTGAAATTAAGAAAATTATAGTGATAAACATATTTGTGATAGGTCTGTTAGTCTATTTTATTCTAGTTCTTCGAATACTCATTTTTAAAGACATTTTAAAAGTTTGGTTCATTAAATGTGCAACACAATGGATTAAGCTGTATTTTAAAACGGTTGATGACCTCTTTACTTCTAAGGTAGGCTAAGTATCTTAATATTTTGATTTTAGTATTGTCGTCTATTCCATTCGGATATTAAGAGGAAAGAGGACGGCCGCATCTCCATACACAAATAGTCCCCATTTTCCTCTCTGTATACTGTCATTTTTGAAAATATTTTTACTTAATTTTATGTATATGAACTATATCAACGCCCCTACGTTTGACTTTTTTAATTATTGTAAAAATTAGGTGCAATAAATTGATTTCATACAATTTTGAAGTACTCCTAACTGATAATAATTAAAAATAAGAAAAAAATCTAACTTAGGGGCATAACTGTGGTTGGTATACAACAAATTGTGTCAACATATTTTCAATAATGTTAATATCCAGAGAGAAAAATGAATGATTTCGTGAGGGCCTCCACTTTCCTCTTTAAAACTCTACCAATGATATATTTGTAAAGATACAAAATGTACTTCATTGGCCGAACGATGCAGTTTCGTTCATGGTTTTTAGTTTAGATTCCTTTAACCGAATCGAAAAGACGTTGTGTTAAAAAGTGTGCCAATTTTGTTAGTATATTCAATTTTGATACTAATATTTTGTGTAGGTTATTTTATTACGTATCGTTAAGCTACGTAAGTAGTTTGATAAGAATTTTAGTGATTTTCGAGTTGATACTTAGGTTAAGTTTAGTGAGTAAGCACATTACCAATGAGCGGAATTCTTCATAGCAAAAATCAAACTGTCAGAGGGATTGACCTAACTGTTTTATCGACTTATCGATGTTACGGAATAATATCGCATTAGGTATCCATAATCAACTTAAAAGATTATTCTGTAACATTTGACCTCTTTGATAAGCAACTTGCATCTCCGTATTTAAGTAAATTATGTCAGCGTCACATATGTCATTTATGTCACTTGAGTTTCATGAGTGATTTCCGTGCCGTGTTACTAAAATGGTTAATCCTAAAAGAAAACAATAAAAAAATGGATACAGAAAGATTCTTATTTCAGTTTCAAACAAGATTCTTCCACAATATATTGCTCTAAATGTTACGTTCATTTACATCATAAAAGTATTTTCTGTTTTATTATTTACTATTATACCAAAATACAGTGGCGGTCAGCTAATTAGGGATACCGTTAATTTGTTTGTATGTATATCCAAAAGCCTGATTTCATTACTTTAACTTTGTTTCGTTAAGTGACAAATATTTATCGATAAGTCGATAAAACAGTTAGGTCAATCCCTCTGACAGTTTGATTTTTGCTATGAAGAATTCCGCTCATTGCACATTACACCCAGGCTTGTCATGTTTGCTGCGCCCATATTGGCTTACACGGCCATGTAAAACGTCGCCCTACCTGATACTGCTTGTACAGTCTAAATAGTCTCGACGGCCATTGATGATGTGACTAGACTTAAATCGACCGGGATATGAACCGTCATTACCTTTATATTGTTTTTGAGCTCCCGTTTTGATTTAATATTTGTTTAAGTCTAGTAAAACTAACCGTGAATCATTCAAAACGGATGATGAGTGACGGAGTATGACCGCCATCGTAACATAGTCAATTGACCAATTGTATAAAATTAAGGCACACTGTGCGTGTGAACGTGCGCATGGTAATATACAGATCTTTATGAGAGACGTCACATCGCTGGCGTGGCGTGTGCGTGCACGGCTCCAACATGACACAAGTACGCATACGCCTAGGTAATGGACCCTTCGGATCCCAAGTATCTACGTTTATAACTTAATACGATATACGTTTATATGCCGACATCATAAATATGATGTAACTGCGCGCCTTAGGGTAAAGTGTGCTATTTAGGTGGAGGTAGAGTCAAGTAGGGTACTTACTTAAGCATATAGTTTGTTAATAAAAATATTTTATTGAAGCTCTCTTTATATGTAAGAAAGTTTTGGTGTTTTGATTCATTTGGACAGTCAATTTTTTTCACATAATATATCTTGTATTTATGCTAAAGGACCATGGGTAACTTCGTATGGAGCCTGGTTCAAAAACCAACAGAAATGAGAGGTCATTAGATAGGTATTTCTATGTACTTCATTTCGTTCTATGGGCACCAAGCGGAATTCCATTGCAGAACTGAGATATTTCTACAAGTTGCCCTTGAGCATTGCGAGAGATTTTAATGGTGCATTCCTGATGGCAACAGAAGCAAAAAATGTTATGACTTTTGAAATTCGACAAAAAAAATTGTTTTGTTTTTTTTTTTCCTTTATTTGAACACTCCTGTACATAAAACGTAATTTTTATTGATAAACACAACCTAAAATTAACTATTAAGTTTTTTTTTATTTGGGGGTGGCCTCTCGAATACATTTTTTTAATTTTTCGATGTCAATCAATAGGTACGTCCTGACTAGACCTCAAAATGGGCATGCCGCAGTAAAAAATGTGTTTTGTACCGACTTACGGCGAAAGAATGATTTCGAAAAACATTTAATTATCTCTGAAACTAGGCCTAATCCAGAAAAAATTATATGACATTTTAGTTTCTAAATATTACGAGGAATTCTTAGTTAAAATGTCTCGCAATGCTCACGGGCACCTTGTATTTTAGTCAAAATGTCATCATCCTTATTACCTAAGTAATAGAGTCCAACCCCCTTATTCATAAACGTCTACTAAAGTTGACAAGCCGCTAATAATCGTTTGGCCCTTTTCATCATACCAATACGTCGGAAAGGGACAAACGATTATTAGCGGCTTGTCAACTTTAGTAGACGTTTATGAATAAGGGGGCAAGTAAGTAATATCTGCTGCAGGGTAGATATTCGCGCACCGCTGCGAGCGCTGCAAGGCCTAGCGGTGGACTCTATTGCCTACTTAATAAGGATCATGACATTTTGACTAAAATACAAATATCTCAGTTCTGCAATGGATTTCCGCTTGGTGCCCATATAACAAAATACTGTACATAAAAATACCTGTCTAATGACCTAATTCCCAACTCTGTTGGTCTTTGGCCCATTTAGACACAGTTTGCATGAACATGCCTGCAACGATATAGCAATAATTACTATCTTCTGTATACTTTTTTTTACCATTTGACCGCCAAAAACTCCAACTGCAGCCCAATATCAACTAAGTGCGTTGCAACAAGGTTCACAACAACGCGCCGCACACGACAGGCGTTCAAAGGGTTAACAATGAATATTACTAAATCCTAAGAATTTCATTCATTCCAATAAGATTAAATATGTAACTCGACGACGCTTATAATTTAAAAACAATTAGATATACATAACTGTATTCACAATAGATTTAAACCCAGTGTTTCAGACGAGTTGTAAACGATATGTATACGATTTTAATTTTTCGACGGTTTTGCTTTGTGTATAGATAGCGCGGTGTTATGTTATATTTTATACTTGTATTGTTATTTATTTTAACTGTAAACTGCATGATATATCTAAGGGTGGTCCTTATTTCGTCGAAGGTATATTTTTCTACGGGGCACCCGCTTAATGTAAATCTACCACTAGAAAAACCATATATTTCATTTTCAGATACATTTTAAGGCTCTGTACCGCACTTTGAATATTTGGACCCCCCATACAAAATGTTTTTTTTTTTTTCGATTTTTCGTTGTGGGGCGATGAGTCGAGAGTGTTTACTACACTCAGCAATGCACATAAAATAACGACGCTGATTTTCTAAATTTATTTTATTAATATTTTAGGGGTTCTATGTATTGATTGAGAGGTGCGTCCTTTCCGTTCCTATAAACACGAATAAAAAGGATTTAACAAATTAGCAATGTTCCAATATAACTTCGACGAAATAAGGACCACCCTAGTATACCTACTACATACACTGAAGAAGGCATGCTTTATAATTTGATAATCAAATAATATAGAATAACGAAGTCAAGCGTGTCAAGAGCAATATCTAAATTGAAACTAACCCGTGAAGACAAGTGGTCTTGGCATAACGTCGAAGAAGTCATGAAAACTATATCTGGATGCTGTTAAAAGCAAAAATGTGGAAACTCACATTTATTATGCGTAAGTTGTCAACCCAAAAAAAATAATTGACAAAATGAATGTGGGTTGACACATTTTTGCTTAACCGCATCCAGATGTAGTTATCATGAATTCTCCAAAGGTTACCGAAAATCGCATGCGATTTTCAATAAATTGGGGCATTTGATCGATTGATTGAATTGGGTGCTTCTACTTATCGAGCAATTATCTGAAATCGCATGCCACTTGTCGCAAGGTTTGTAGAACCTGTAGAGGGTCTGTAGAGCCTGCAGGCCTCTGACAGGTCACAGTAATCTTCATTTTTATTTCCCTTCGTTGTTTTATTTACGGACTTAATTTAATACCATTGAAGATGTTTTCGAGCGTATTTGAGTATTATTTTTCTACTCATTTTAAATTCCAATAATTTTAATTACTTACACTTAAAATTGTAAATGGTCAGTGCTGATTTGGTGATTCTAGTGCCTTAGAATTAATTGCTTGCCGGCCAATTGTTCTATGTGTAAGACATTTTAAGATTTTGCGTGTACTACAGGATGCTAGCAGCAGATTACCGTTTTCAACATTTAATAAAAAAAAACTAGAACATTTTATTTTGTTAATTATGCAAATTAGACTAAATGATGAATTCGTACTCAATCCTTCATTTTCTGCATATTTCGAAATAAATACAAAACTTACGCCTTACGATACTTTGCGTTTGAAAATTATTTGAAATCGAGAATCTGCTGCTGGGCACCCTGGTCGCGGCTTCACTTAATAAGGCTACTAGGCAAGTCCAAAGACTTAACATAAGATGCCATATGTTTGTAAATATTTGTTAGTTCTTTTGATTTCGTACTCTTACACTAATTATTTCACAATAATTCCAAGTATTGCATTTCATTTTAGAATTATTTTAATTCACACAATATTGTGTTTTCAGTTTTAATAAAACGATGTTTTAGAATTTGTTGTTTTATTTGTATTGTGAAGATCTAAACTCAACCCTTTCAGGAGTAACTGAATTAGCAAAAAAATCCAAAAATGTGGCATTATCTATGAAAAGGGACCTTATTGTCGATGGCGCTTACGCCGCACTGCGTCGCGCAGCGTTGTATTTGTATCGGAGCATCGTTTATAACGGCGGAAGCGCCATCGAGAATAAGGTCCCTTTTCATAGATAACGTCACAAATATACAGTTTTAACGTCGTCAGACCAGAAGTGTGTAAGTATTTAATTTTTATTTTCAATTTATTTAGACTTATATAGTCAGACCAAGATAAGTTGGCAGCGATTTTGATAGCCCAGCCTGTGCAAATGTTAAGTAAATGACATAATTCATAGAAGTTTGACGTTTAAAATAACACACTGTCTGGTCTGCCAAAATAAAAATTGTTTATTTGAAAGAAAAAACTTATTAACATTTAAAAATATCCTGCCGCCCCAAACTAAGCTATGCGTGTCACTTGGCAGCCAGATTCGGTTTGAAAAAAGTAGTTACATAGAATCGATAGTTACTCCGGTAACATACAGCCAAAGATAAGGTTAATATTACTACTAGGTTAGTTAGAACTAGGCAAACAAAATCGCTGCCAACTTTAGAACCTCGCGAAATTTTGAAACAATCTGTTAAGAAATGCAACCAAGGGCCTTAGCCTAAGATGACAATCGAACGTCGACAAATACCAAATGTTAACAATAACATGTATCGAGATGACAGAGATGCTACGAAAGGTCACATGATTTTGTCGAAGTCTAGTCAAAGGTCCCACCTTGTCGCTTATCATAAGGACGAGATTGTATCTTTATAGTTAATACGAATAACCTGCCAAAGCGTCCCTTATGGCAAGCGACAGTGGGACTTTTTCCTTCGAAACGACACATTTTCATACATTTATTTCAGGTTTTGATTGGCGTGGTGCAACGTATGTCATTTTTACAAGCTTTTGATTAACTTGCCCTGTTAATATGTATGTTAATATGGTTTGTTAGTTTCTGTCGGTCAAATCTTAGAAGCTAAATTTGACCCACTTCGCGTTTCCGATTGAAGTTGAAAATTTGCTTAAGTGAGTTGGGTGACAATCGGACAATGCAATATTATGATGACATGGAGCTGATCTGATGATGGAGACAGGAGGTAGCCATAGAAACTTTGTGGTGAAACAACGCAACCTAATTGTGTTAAAAAAATATATAATAGAAATAAAATATAATTGAATGAAACAATAACTTATACATAAACTTAAAAATAATAATAAAAACTATAAATAAATTTAAAATAAAGGTCCTATAAATAAAACACGTCCTCCAAGTCACTGCCGATGGGCAGTGTGCTCAGAAGGCTGGCCGCATTGCCATGTTGAATGGCAATGCTAATGCGTTGAGCAAAATACTGGCCAGCCTTCTGGTCACCTGTGGCGTCTATAATTGTGTTTGGAGTTTTCATAATTGTCTCGATGAGTATTAGTTGCCTGTGGCAAAAAAGTACAGTCGGCGCCAATAGCTTGTATGATTTTTTTGACAAAAAATATTTCAAGGCCACCTGTAGAGAACGGCCGGACAGACAGATAATGATGATAGGTGAAAATGAAAAAGCACAATTTTAAAACAACATTTATTTTTACATACATTAAGTCGGATTCAAAATGCCTGAAACATACTGATTTTTGTACACATCAGTTATAGATAATTATCAATTTTATGGACAGTAAATTATACATTGCACGATCTATAGAAACAATAAAACTTAAGCGTCTGTTCATCTCGCAATACTACCATACACATAAATATTAAAAAATCCATTAATTTTTAGGAATTTCATAATTAGGTATATATATGTATATATATTTTTTAAATTAATTTCGATAAAAATATAGATTCTCAGTTATACTTAAGGTAGAGGAGTGGCGCGGGCGCCTGTCCGTGTATACTTAATAAATGTGTCGTTCCTTATTACAAGGACCCTTAAGAATGACTTACGCTAGAACGGCCCGGGTCCAGACCGAGGCGTCCAACACTTCGAAGTGTCAGAAGTCTCGGCCTGGATCTGGACCGTTCATCCTCTACGGCGATAAGTGAATGCTCAGTCCTCAGGTCCCTTCTGACACGGAGCGACACAAAGCTACAGAATCGATACGATTGTGCTACGAAAAGAAACCTAATGATCGAGATAAATGCCGTCAATGTCCTAGGAAGAAATCACGACTACGAAGGGTAAAATATTACCAAAAATATTTGCAGAGACTGCACTTTGTAAACGAAAAGGGGAAACCATCGCCTCACGTGCACACTTACTACTATCAAATATTTTAAAAACAATTCAATGTTATTTTTGACGTTTTCAGCCAAACTATTACTGTCACCGACAACTTACACGAAGCGCGCAAAAATAAACGACATCTTGCGGTTTAAAATAACAGTTATTTCTGCGCACTTTTTGTGACAGATATTTTATGTGACTGTACTTCTCTCAGTTATCAATAAGAACTAATTCAGACCTTATTGATAACGAACAGGAGGTACTTTTTTTTTGTGGCAACGACAGGGCCGCTTTAAAAAGCTACAAGCTGGGGTCCACTTCTCGAACGGTATAGACTAATAATATTAGTCCACGAACTGTCAAATCGTATGGGTTGCCAGGGCAATATGCTAATAATATTAGACTTATATTGTTCGACAAATGGGCCTCTCCAAGAGAAAACAATTAAGGCAGATATTAGGCAGTCTTCCCATTGGATGCGTAGTGCTGACTGGCTCACACACTGGAGCAGCGTGCAGATCCGCATCAGTGTGATAACGTTACCCTCTCACTTTAGAGGATAACTGCCTCTCGCTTTTGCAAAACCGTGCGTTATGACTGGCAAGCCAACTTTTTCAGTAGAAATGAAATAGGTGTGAAATTCGAATATTTATTGTGGAGGTCAAATGCCATTTTTTTTTTATTTGCCGCCTTTTTCTAATGACGGACGTGGCTTGCCAAACTATAGTACGATATAGGTAGACCACACGTAGATTTAGATTATCAGAAATTCGGTACTCGGGATCTGACATTATCTGTCATCTGATTTCACCATACAAAAAAATCTGATAATTTCAGCTAAGTGTGTAACGCCATAATAGGTACCTATAAATTGTAGCTTTTTGAAATGGGTCCCATTATTGCCTCGTTTTAACGTCAAATGTATTTTTTATTCCAATGACCAAAAAACGATTTCTTCGACAACCAACCCGAAGCAAGTTTGCACCATTCTTCACAATCCCTTTTGAATTCGCCGTTAGTTCTATATTGATGTATTTAACTCGAAACTGGCAGCATTTTTAAGGTTATTTTATAATAAGTACCTAGACTGTACTTTGCCGGTGAAGACACCGCCAAAAAATTTTGCAAACTATATTTTTACCACATTTTATCTAAATCTGCTTAGCGGTTTAAGCCGGAACAGGCAGAAAAGACTTGTAGCGTTCGCGCCTACATTTTTAAATTTTCCGTTTTTTTCTACTGACGGTAATGGCTTGCCAAACTATATATAAACTGTCAGTAGAAAAATGACCGTAGATTTTATAAATTTAGGCGCGCGGTGTTGAGTGATGACTTCCCATGGAAAATTTGAATATCGCGCCTTTTTTCGCCAGAGTATAGTAGGGATTTTATAGTATGGCAAACCAATTTTATCAGTAACATTAGAAAAAAATACCAGACTCATCCCATCATACTATATATACTATCATTATCATATTATTGAATTTGTAACATGATCGAATATGTCATTAATTTGTTTAAAGTAAACATGAAAGGCCTCAAGAAAAAAATGTTAGAGGCTCATTTAGATGGTGCGAGTATTCACATGCGAGTTTCAATACATTGCGTTGTTTGATTGGAACGAATATTCCTCAATGTAACTAAAATAGCATACGCGCCGTCTAAATCAGCCCTGATTTAAGCGACTCCCTACTCGAACGCATCCGATTTCAGATACAATTTCTTAAAATTGTTTATGGTGGCAAATTGTGTTCATTTCATTGTGAATATAATTAACTAATGGGTTTGTTATATTTTCCCACATTTTTTTGAGCATATTAAATTTTTGGTTGCAATAAATACTATGAATTTAGTAAAAAAACGGGCATGTCTTTGCCCACTGGGTAAAGTTACACGATTTCATGGTAAGTTTGTAAGAGATATTTCCACTATAAAAAAATTATAATAAAATACTTCGTTTGGTTAATATTGAATCGAGGATTTTTTTAGTTTTAAAGTAAACTAAACACCTCCCCAATATAGAACTAACCAGCATCAGTTTTTCCGAAATGGAAGTCTGAAAACTAACACATTGTTGAATGACGTTTTGTTTGAACGAATGACGTTTCAGAACGATTTTAAGACTGACGTTTTGAACTGAAAAAACCTTAAATTACCTTAGTTTCATGTAAACTTGACATCGATACTGGCAGTATTTCATCTAAATATCGAAAACATAGAAGATATGCTATATACTACTTTATACATATTATTTGAATCACTCGTTATTGCGTTTCCTTAAATTGTACGAGTAAGGGCGGTATGTTGCTAAAAATATATCGCAAGAATTCCATTCAACAAGGTATTCAGTGTCAACAATATTTCTCCGATTTAATATCAGATTTAACCAATTTCTCCGATTTAATTCTCGACGATTGGAGTATCAGGAATGAAAAGATAATCAAGCATTGCTACGTCTTGTAGTAAAGAGCATTTATAATATTCACTAATCATTAAGAGCATCAACGGTGTACATTATTATAGTCTTGTTGACTGGGGTAAATGAATCAATACAACCTATTGATAGAATCGTAACTTGTCTCTCAACATTGCCATCGGTTGTAACTTTGCCCAGAAAAGTTAATGGCCAATTATTTTTTTGTTGGGAAAGTTACCACAGAAAGCCCGAATTGGAGATTTACATAATACTATAAAATGTTAAGCTCGACACAAAATATGGATTTTTACGTTTAAATAAAAATATAATTCATCTAATTAAAGATTTCTATGACCCTAAGAATTCATAACTGCTTTAAATATTACGAGGTCGACTCTAAATGCTATAGATTTAGTTCAGCCGTGTTTTTGAAAACATGTATCTTTGCCCAAAATGTACATTTTTATTCAAATTTTTAATTCCGTATATTGGGACCATGGTCATTGTAAGTAAGCAATCGTCTTTCGTGAACCTTACTGCTTGGACATAAGGATTACAAATGATTGAACTGTACCCAGCAGTGCAAAAATAATTTAAACTTCTTCCTGCAAACGTATAACTTTTTGAGCCCCTGAATACTAATATTATTCCTAATATCTACTATTCATGAAAAAAATGTTATTGGGCAAAGATGAAATGTTTCGCAGTTACCCCCAAAGACTTTACAAAAGCACGTTTACGAAGCAATATACGCTTTATTACCTGAACGCTAAACACTTTTTCGACTGTCTCGTTTTATTTACAATTTGTAGACATTAAAAAACCAAAACATCATTCGTAAATTATCTAAACAGACGTCAAATCACGAAGATTCGTACAAAATGTTTGTTCAGCGAACCATACTTACCATTTGCGAAATATACATAATGAATATCTATTAGCCAATATTGCCTCACTTTGACAGTATGTTTCGTTATAAAGCTGTTCACGGATGCCTTGTCATTTGATATTGAATTCAATATAGATACGCAGAAAGTCTTTGTTTAAAGTTTGGCTTAAAATATTAATAGTTTAGGGACATAAAATATAACGACATATATATAGGGACATATAACGTGCTACTTCTTATTGTATGTATAAATTATCACATTGGCTTAAATCAACAATACTTTCAATATTCTAATGAGAACATAAAAAGTCGCAATTTTCCTTCTCTTGATCGAAAATCAGTTGATTTTGTTATTGACAAGTTACACTGGGCAAAGTTAAAACATTAGTAAAAAAACGCGCAGGCAAAGCAACAGTGAACAGCGCTTCACGGTTTGATCCGACTAAAAGACAGACTGCGGGACATAAGACCTGTCTAATTTATTCATATTTGTTACTCTTGCCTTCTTTATGCGATACTCTAGGACTTACTTAAATAGCTACCAAATAGTTTTATTTTTAATTTTAAAGATACATATACAATAAGTTTAAGATGCCATGTTTTTTTACACGATGGCGCTAAGGTGGTTGATTTGTGCGGAAGGAAGGTCGCCCGTTCTGCCGTGATCCCGAAAGCGCATCTTTTAAATTACGGACACGTCTTTTCAGTCCAGCAGGAGCGTTTTTGCGAGTTTAACTACTTATGACACAAGACTAAGTCTAGTGGGACGCGAGCTTAGTTGCTAAACGAAAAACGCCACTGAAACTTCAGATAAAGAGGTAGGTTTTTCTAAAAATCGGTAGAAAATATGGACGACCCCTGGCGCGGCATAAAACCGATCCTACTCCCAAGAAAATAAATGAGAAAAAGAAAAAAAATACAATTTCGGAAGTTATATATTTAAAAAAAAAATAACGATAAGTGTTTAGAAAAGCAAAATAGCATTGTTACTTTACACGACAGAGGAAGTTTAGCTTGCTTTTTATGACTCGATTTTTTTAAATATGGTAACATTTGATGGTATTCCGTTAACCGGGTATGGCACATTGATCAATCCTCGCCCGAAACATTTTTATATTAAGGACCATATTGAATCGGCTAAACAATTAATATACAACGATATCAACAACAGACGCAGTTTTTCGTTAAACTTAACAAGTATAGGTAAGTTTAACGGAAAACAACGACAAATAAAATTTTAGATTTTATAGATTCACGAGTGAAATAACATTAAGAATAGATTTGTTTACGTAAATTTACTACAGTAGCTTAAAGGGTAAGTACATGAACCAATTATTATTTTTTTCATATAAATAAAGATAATGCTATTAATTAATAGTTGTTAGGGCAAAATTGTTAGTAACATTTTGTACTTACGGCTAAACGTGTCCATCTTAAAAACAACGAAAAAACGTTTACAACTATACCGAATAATATGAAATATTGTTTTAAATCAAATACTGCTAATAATAAGAATTATTTCCTTCCACATCACATGCGGGGTGTATCTTTGGACCTTACTAGTCTAAAAGCTCAATAGGTATATTAAAAAATATATTAAGCTAACGTAAAACTAAGCCAAGCTCATGCTAGTGTTACGATTTAGTCAAACAATTGTGCTACAGGTAAACGTATATTCTAAAGATGCTAGTGGGCTCAGGTACTCATATGGCATTCTCACGTACTACAACTCCCACGCCGTACTCTATAATGCCGGTTTACACATTGATTAGTGTTTAGTGGGAGTTCATACATTACCCAATCTAACGCTAATCAATGCGTAATCAGACCCTGGGGCCACTAGCGCCAGCCGCAATAAGCTGACTGATCAACGTCACGTCTTTAACGATGACAAATGGTTCAGTGCAACCGACCCCTAATATTTTCATCCGCGCTGAAAACTTTTCCCATTGGTATTCTTAGATGACCTTCGAAAAATTGACTTAAGTGTTGTGACTAACATACAGGATGAGAGACGTCCATTTTCTTGTGTATGTACTTAACTTTTTGAACGCTTTATGCCATAACCATAAACATCAGTCAAAGGCCAAGGTTCCGGGCGCAAGGGAGCTAATGTAAACCTTACTCGAAAGTGTGAAGGTTACTTTGACAGCGTCCGTCGTAACACCTATAGTTGGCCTTGGCGCTGTGGGCACGACTAGAAACGACGACTATAGGTGTTCTTGGCGTTTAAAAGGTTAAATAATGTGGGAATTAGTTGTGATAAGGAATATTTATCATCATCATCATAATTTTTTGGTATTTCGTTTTGTGAAATGTAGCACATGAGAGTGACATTTAGAATACCCGAAAATTACCACGCGTTAAACAATAGTTAAGAGAAAACTATACGATAATATTGGAAGACGTACAATTCATAAAAACTTAAAAAATAATTTGTAATCCTAACGAAAACTTCGTTAAACAGAAAATAATATTAATATAATCGAAAATAAAACAATAACGAATAATTATTGAGAAATAATAAACTAGGTATATACCGAAAAATATCTTTGTAGACAAAAATATACAGACATAACAATTCATTTGTTTATAATAGAAATTATATTTACGTAAAGGTTCATCGTGCTAAAAAAAATCTATACACTTGTATATATTTGACTATAATTACCATCTGATATACTCATAGATGCCGGAAAAAGAAAACATTTGCATACAATATAAGTTATTGCAATATTCCCAAATTGTATAAATAACTAAATCATTTAATAATATCCTAAAATAATAGCAATTAGATAAATAATTTCACTATAAACCAAGCTTGGATATGTATTTTAAGACACATTTATTTCAGTAAACATTTCTAAAGCTTATTGCATTGATAAAACCCTAAATAATAATAATATAATGTGCCATTTGATTTATATTTGTCGACAACCTCACACAAAAGTATACCAAGAATTAAACGTACGTATAAGTCGTACGAAGCGTATAAATATGCAAATATTTTCTTTTACCAGTCTCACCATACTGATCTTTGACCGCCGTTACGTGTGCAAAGCAATCTGAACGTATTGCGTACAAGATTCGAATTCAGACGTTACAAGCGGTCCTAGAGTTAACTATTTTATAGCCGTTTCGCTTACTAAAGACTTTTTAAATGTATATGTACCATCAGGTTCAAATTTGCGTGGACAATTTATGAAAGCTTCCTACTCTATCTAGTCAGTTTTGCTTGATGGACAATTCAAATAATAAACTAAGTATAATATATGGAGTTCAAAGACGTGATAACATATTTTTGAGTACAAGCGCGCAGTATCAAATAGGTAATAAATGGGCAAAGTTAGAAAAAATGTTTGGTCTAACTTTGCCCATTGAAAAAGAACCGTATTTGCCTGAATTAAAAGTATACAAGGCAAAATGGGCAATAAAAGAGTTAACATCAGGTAATACCAGTGTTAGAACCATTCGGTTCAAAAGTAATGTGCGATGCATAATGCTCTCATAAGATCGGGTATATTTCATTAAAAACCGTCTAAACAAATATGTATTGGCCTAACATTGAGCATACAGCGTGTACGCTTAACATCGACAATAATTCACCATAATATAATCATTTGCTCAGTAAAAGGAATTCTAGCCTCGAGAAAACACCACTTTACATTGATGATCCTTAATATAAATAATGGTTTTAACAGACAGTCGTAGAGAACGTGCAGACGTTTGACTCTATATAAGCGTTTTAAATTGACTAATAGGGTAAATTGTCAATTACTGGCCATCTTATACTAAAAATTAATTTTATTCACCTATAAACATAATTTTAGAATAAGATGGCTAGTTACTGAAGGGTGGCCAGTAATTGACGAGTTACCCTAATAGTTTTTTTTTTATTTTTATAATCTTGAACATTGAAAAATTCTTCAACGTTTTTAATGTCAAAAAACTATATATTTTTTAAATGGGCAATCTTGTAAATATATTTTTGTGCGGGTTCCAACTTGTATGTAGTCAAACGTCTAACATTTTCTGTGACCTTATAGATACCACGCTTTGGCTCTGAAGCCCAAACAACATTCTAAATATTCATTATGTACGCATTTTACCAGAATAGCGTAGAATATTCACGAACATGGCCATTTTTCATCGCCATACATAATCGTTTCTATAATTTTCAAGACTTATTAAATCTGTTTAATTAATATGGCGACTAAATTAAGCCAAAAACTCACATTCAACCGTTTAGACATATGTCAAAAAATTATAAATTTACGTATCCATGAAATTACACTCGATGGTGTATTTGACATGTGCCTTTCAGTTGCTAGCGATAGACAGGTCGCGTTTGGCACTCGAAATACCGGTTAAGGAAACGGAAACGCCACAATCTCAATAAATAGAGGACTCTTAACATCTTTATCGCACGCGTGTGATTATACATATTGCTGTCTCACCCATGATGCCGAATGCCAGTCACTGTGCGAGCGAGACAGCTCGTGTGATAGAGATGACAACGGGCGGGTTATTGTAAGAAATTCCTTGTGGTAAACGTTTCTTTAGAAAACGTATTATACTTGCTTCAAAAGTAAGTAGTCCGTCAGGTCGTCATGGGAACCATAGCCTATTATAGCAACAGTAGTGCAGGTAGTATTACACATTTTTCTTTTCTTTAGGTAATAAATGTAATTATGCATGTTTTCTTTTCTTTACGCTCTCAAATGTTTAGTTTTGGGTAACATTTAAAATTGTAATCTTAAAGAAAAAAAAAAAAAAAACAGACTGATTTTATGTAAAAAATGAAACTCTAGGTCTAAACTTAAGCAATTTTGTATATGTACTGTTTGTAAACGACTGTATGTTTCTAAAATATAATAAATAAATATAAATATACACATAAAAGGTACGGTACCTGACTTTTATTGATCGACTCGCCACTTGGTACTGCGGCAAGTATAATTGAATATCTCACTACCGTGCTGCAATTTTTTTTTTTATCCTGGCACAATGGAACTGAAGCCTAACAATTCTTTTGCTATTTCGTATATTTGTCACTCTATCGCTCGAATATGCAAGTGATAGAAAAACAGATAATGAAATTCGACGTTCAGGGTGTTATTTTTAAATTTTTTTTTTAACTTGGCTTCTGAACGCACCCAATAAAGATCTAATAATTCTTGTTGTCTGATATTAAAAAAATTGTGACGTTTCGTTTCACATCAAATAAAGCGTTAGGAAACACCACGTGAACGACTTGTCTGAAAGCACTAGCATACGGTAAACTATAGCATTTTATTATAAAATATAATTATTTAAGTATATTTTAAGATTAATACGACCTTTGCATTTCTTTAATTTACCGCGTTGATCAGGCCTGTCTTTGGAACTTTTTTTTAAAGCACATGCACTGACATATTTGTGTTTCGTTCAAAGTGCAGTCGTTTTTATGTACGCCAAAACTTCAGATCTATAAGAAAAAATAAAATTCGAGAATTTTGGACATTTTTTTCGACAATAAACTGCTATAGTTTGACAAATGGTTAGGTCAGAGGGAAATCACAGTGACACAGGTCGACGACCTCACATCTACACCGCGGTCCGAATTGAACTACTGTTATACTTTACACTGTGGCAGAAACAAAAATCTGCAAAGGTTTTTTATTAGTGCATCAACCCAATGTACCAGTAAAAAGTGAAAGTTAAATAGAAAAATATATTGGTAGTCACTTTCATACATGTTTAAAACTATATAAAAAAACGTTATCAAACGTTAGTTAATTACGAAAAATAAATATTTAAAAAAAGATGTTGCATTTTCACTTATATTACATATTCTTCTTACGAGGCAGAATCTAACTCGATTTTAAATAGGTAGAAAGAAACAGCGTTATTCTAACGTGAATTTTAAGCTACTAAATAATCAAATATAAAAGAAGTGTGTGATTGTTTATGCAATTTACTTTTCATTTTGTGCGAACTTGATCACGTTTTGTCGTCTTTTACTAGAAATGTTATTCCAAATAATACACGACTAATGTTTGTGTCACTTTACGTATTAAACGTGTTTTTACTTGTGCTTGTTTGGTATTTGCTGTAACGAAATTTCATTAATAAAAAAAGACATCACATTATTGGTTTTGAATCAGTACGAGTGACCCCTTTAAGCACATTTAAAAGTGAATTTGGGAGATATTGAGATATTTAAAATGCCGTCCGTCGTATCATTTGGGTCCATTACGCGGTAATATTTAGACTTTAATAAACCAATTTAAATATTTCAATATGTCGGAGTTTCACGGGAGTTCTAAAGTGGGTAGTTCAATAGGGACTTGGGTAATAATACGTGTATACAATAGTAATACAAATGTAAATATTGCTGTGCCCGACGGCATTGGTGTCATACGGTCCGCGCTTCACTGCCACGCAGCATGGTTTTGTCTGAAATTAAAATAAATAAATATTTAGAATAATTTGGTTTCTGAGAACGCTACGGCTATGAAATGAGCTCCCTGCCTAGTTTTTTTAAAGTTCCTTATATAGTGTACTTGTATTTTGTTCGGGTTTTGTGACAAGTCATCTCAGAATAATTTGATGAGTAAAATTGTAACAGAGTGAGTAACCGAACCTTTAAAAGCTGAAAACATCTTACATACAGTATGGGCTTATTCCAAAAATTTATCCGTAGTCCAATCTAACGGTCGTCAGCATGAAACCTAACGGTGACAAACGGATATATACAACTCTTCTTTCTTTCTCAAGTTTCTCTATTGACACTCGCCTGTGTGATGTATCAGTTAGAGCAGCTCGTTCTGTCACAGGTGCATGCGCTGGATGATGACGCGGCAGAACTGTGCTTCATGATTCACGTGGCAAATACACTATGAGTAACTCCAATCTAACGGTGCCAAGAATAAAACCTAACGGGGACAAATGGGTATGTATAAAACTCTTCTGTCTTTCTCTATTGACACTCGCCTGTGTGATGTATCAGTTAGAGCAGCTCGTACTGCGCGGGGTCATGCGCTGAATGATGTCGCGGCAGCCATTGCACACGCGCTTGATGTTCTCGGTGTCGACGGCGCACGTTAAGTGCGGAGCAGCAGTAGTCTTCGTTTGTACCCTAACGGTGACAAATGGATGTATACAAGAGTTCCTCTATTGACACTCGCCTGTGTAATGTATCAGTTAGAGCAGCTCGTACTGCCGCAGGTGCATGCGCTGGATGATGTCGCGGCAGTCGTTAAACACGCGCTTGATGTTCTCGGTGTCGGCGGCGCACGTTAAGTGCGGAGCAGCAGTAGTCTTCTTTTGTAACCTAACGGTGACAAATGGATGTATACAAGAGTTCCTCTATTGACACTCGCCTGTGTAATGTATCAGTTAGAGCAGCTCGTACTGCCGCAGGTGCATGCGCTGGATGATGTCGCGGCAGTCGTTAAACACGCGCTTGATGTTCTCGGTGTCGACGGCGCACGTGAAGTGCGGGTAGCAGTAGTGCTTGCCGTCGCCTGACGCCGTGCTGATGCGCTGCGAAATCATATCATCACTATTAAAAAATGCAGGCGTCTATAACTCTATAGTCCGCGGTAAATAAATAACGGAATCCTTGGCAGGGTCACCATATAAGGAGACGATATACGAGAAATGGGACAGCAGTATAATAAGTGAATAGTGATTTTTTGAAATAGTCTATATTTTGAAATCTATAATTTGAAATGCTGGTGGCCTAGCGGTAAGAGTGTGCAACTTGCAATCCGGAGGTCACGGGTTCAAACCCCGGCTCGTACCAATTAGTTTTTCGTAACTTATGAAATATCATTTGATATTTAATAGTTGCTTTTTAGTGAAGGAAAACATCGTGAGGAAACCGGATTAATCCCAATAAGGACTAGTTTACCCTCTGGGTAAATCTCTCCTATTCCAGATCACATGGCAGTCGCTTTCTTAAGAACTAGAACCTACGCCAATTCTTGGGATTAGTTGCCAAGCGAACCCCAGGCTCCCATGAGCAAAAATGCCGGGACAACACGAGGAAGATGATGATTTTGATATCTTATTATTACAACAACGATCCGTTGTTTTTGCGTTCACGCATTCCTGTCCACTATTCGTCTTTCTTTATCTAGAGCGGGATTATGCCAAGTTTTCATGTCAAGTATGAAGAAGGATATTCATGCATTGTTACTGCCATGTTAGCGTGGTCAAAGTTTGTTTATTACCCTTTTCGGATGAAAACATATAGTAAAGTCATACTCACAAGGAACTCGTCCCGTATGAAGTACTTGGCTCGCGCTACTTCCGGGTGCTCGCGCGAGTCCGGCGACGCGTCCGGGGGAACCTGAGATAAGAATATCATATTAAATATTATGTATCATATTAAAAATACATCTCATATAAATACCAAGGTCGTTATTGGTTTTGCTAATAAAAGAAGTGATCTATCTGGAAACCAGGATCTTACAAAACTCCTTATACCACAACTTCCGTCGTGCATAATGTTCTTCAATTACTTAAAACGATTTGTTGTGATTTGCTACTCAATAATGCCAAGTTATTACCTACTGATTTTACCTAAGCAAAGGAATTTGAAATAAAAAGAGAAACCTTCCCAAGTCACACTTAGATATTATACGATAAAAATCCTGCCAAACTGCAAATTTTTTGGAGTTTGATGAGGCGATGAGATGTTCGTTAAAAGGTTTAGCGTAAGCGTCATTCCAGACCTGATAACGCGTGAACTCCGAGAAGTAATCCTCAATCCTCGACTTGCCGGCGAGAACCTTCTCTGCCAGGAGATCCTGCTTGTTCAGGAACAGGATAACGGATATCGTGCGCAGCCATCTGTCGACAAACATTTTTGTTAATACATTTATCCACCCGATTTTTTTTTGTCACCGTTAGGGTAAATGTGTTCAGTAGGTTGGCCATGCAACCTGAACCAAACCAAACGTACCTATTGTTCCATATGCTCTTAAAGAGATCGAGGGACTCCCTCAGGCGGTTCTGCGTGGGGTCCTCGCGCAGCACCATGTTGTAGGAGGAGCAGGCGGTGACGAAGATGATGGCCGTCACGTCGTTGAAGCACTGGATCCACTTGCGCCGCTCGTCGCGCTGCCCGCCCACGTCGAACATACTGGAATTCAAATTCAAGTGTTACCCGACTGTCATCTTGGGCCGGGGAAAAAATGTAAAATAAATCCTAAACGTAGTCAACCCTAACGTTGTTTCGCCGGCGTATGCGGTCAATTGTAATGATCAGGGTTCGTGCAATGTATACCAAGGAAACTATTGACAGCGTTGCTAGTAACATATAATTGAAGTTCACAAAACAAATAAGTATGAGTAAAATTAAAACTAAGTAAACAAAGGTTGGACCGAAGTAAGGAAAAACTTAAAAATAAAGCGTAAAAATAAATTTATGCTAATCGGAAAAATTTATCTAAATAAATATACTAGCAGAGGAAACAAAACACTTTAAATGAAAGAAAATAAAATAAAAAGTATTAACAATAAAAACAAAAAAATAAATAAAAGAGAAACAGTATATTGGTCCTGCCGGGGATCGAACTTGCAACCTCTTGCACCGTTCTCCACCAACGTTGCCGCTGGGCCAAGTTAGCGATGATTTTAACGGCGAATTATACACCCGTATCCTTCAACGGTTGAGTGTCAATTTGTTATTATCTAACATTTATTTCGTATGGCCCAATTCCGTACATCAAAAAAAGGGCGTTCCCATATGCCCGTGACTTGTACACACCAACGAACTTCACATATTCATGTTTCGGAACTATGCGCACACAATGACCGTATAATGTCTTAAAATATTAATTTATTGCGTCTGCCATTGCAGTAACAAACGCCTGCAGCGACTCTCACCGCGTTTATTTCTTCGTAGGGTCGGCCCGTTTTCTACCGCTACCCTAAACTTCCCAATCGTAAACTCATCTTAGAGATGTACCCTAGTGACGATTGCTTCTCATAATTAGTCATAGATGGCGTTAGAATGTACTTGTGTATGTTCTGAACGGAGTAAGAACATTACACAATGTCGGAGAAAATTATATAAATTACACTTACCGACCTAGCCCCAAACTATAACTCTGTATCTTTAGGTAGGTAAATAAATGTAAACAATGTGTTTTTACATTTTTGGGTACTTCAACATTTCAGTTAACCAACTACATAAATAGAAAGCTGCCTGGATCTGCTCCTTCTTCATCGTTCTGGCTTTAACCTATTTCACTTACTCGTGTAAATATTCGATCTCGTTTTAGGTTCTTTACTGGGGTGAAATAATAGGGAGCGTGCATGAACTGTAGGAGGCAGCACAGGAGCCGTCAGATTTTTGGCGCGAGGTGTAAATGTGATGTTTATTGTTCCGATGTAGCCCACAAGATGGCAGAACCTACTATTCACAAGAAAACACGTGACGTGTAAATGTACATGTTTATGGTTCCGATTCAGGCCACAAGATGGCAGACCCTCCAACGCGCCTATAGCTAATATTACAACACGAAATTACTATTGATTAATCAAATCATCCCGATATATTCCTCTTAACAAAGTAGCACGATTACAGCAGCTTCGTTGAGTAAGTAATGTATTGTAGTAAAACTTCTGTAAGTTTTGGCACATGGGGTAAATTTAATTGACTTAAAGAATTTTCTTGCCCAATAGAATACCTAATTGTGGTTTGTTTACATTCTTTTAAATACCTGAAGATACATACAATACAATACAAATACACTTTATTGCACACCTCAATACAGAAACAGTACAAATAATACAACACATAAAGAATAGGTAAACAACAGGCGGTCTAGTCGCTAACAAAAAAAAGCGCGGTTTAAGCAAAGCTTCTACTATGAGCACTAAGCAACTCCACCTTTATTGGGTGAATAGTGTATAATACTCGGCCAAGTGTGATTAATATGGACTCACTGGAAATTGACTTTGTCGACGACAAACTGCGTCTCGAAGATGCCCGAGGTGAGCACTCGGCAGCGCAGGATGTCCTGCTCCGAGGGCGTGTACGAGGGCTGCTTTATTGTGTGCACCTGGTCCAGGAAGCTGGAACAAGGGTCATGTTGAGTCAACCGAAAATCGTTTATGAGTAATGTAATAGTACATTACAATAGAGGCCGGGAAACGAAAGGTTGCGTTTCTCGCCGAGATTTGTAACGTGCTTTTCTCAAACTTGTAATGGAATAAAAGTTGTAGTCCATTTGTTTCGTAGGTTTACACAGCTAAAAACAAATGACGAATCTACTACTATTTGATGGTTGAATGCCAAGACGTCATGTGTCACAATTTGACGTTTAAAAACAAAAGAAGGTTGTTTTACAGACCTAGGTGTGTAAGGCTGTTTGTAATTCCTTTGCATACCATCTTCATTCATCGCACCTGATACGTAGTATTTCCGGACCTAATTTGAAGTCATGTCAACATTTCATTTCAAGTTTGAGAAAATTGTATTTATGGTGAATATTCAGAGTAAAGTTAGGAGGGTCGTGGCCGAACGCTTCGCTATACAAACAATAAATAAATTGATTTGAGTACCATATAAGTATCGAAAATATCTTTGATTACAAAAAAGTCAAAAAAAAAAGTTAATTTTTGAAAGCTTTTCTAAAATGATGTAATATTTCCACCTATTTTACCTTCAAATGAACCTTTTATATGGAATTCGTTTTTTGCTTCTAACTTATGTAATAATAAAAAAAACAATCGAAAAATGTCGTACAGAGAAACACAGGGACATAGCTATGCTTAACATGCATAAATGTGTAAAATATTTGCCAGAAAAATAGGGACTACGTTTGTATGGAGGAAGCGGTCTTTCACTATCCTCCAGTAAACTAAATATAATCTTAGTATGAAACTCACTACTTAACGCAGTCGATAAGCTGGTACTCCTGATGAGCCGCTCTCATCCATCGGCTCCCCGCGGTTTACATCGATTTTTGACTAGTTTTGAGTCGTTACTCCTACATTTGCACTATAGATAGAATTATAAGACAAAAGGCTATCGGTTCTTTAATCTTTTATCTCCATTCTGTTCTGCCAGATTTTGAAAGCAACAAACACTTATTTTTTCATATATTTTTTAAACGTTGTCTAAAAAAACACATTGTTCGTTACTCGATTGCTGTTAAGGATTTTACATGTACAAAACCTACACATTTGGATTCGTCTTCGACGTCTCTAAAAATTGGTCAGAGATTTTAATTTTAAACTAATTAATACAAAAGTTATGGCCAGGAAACCAGTTTTTTGGCCTAATTGTTCAACTTTGATGCCAAATATCTTGAAGACAGTGAACTTTGAAGTAAATATGTGACTCTTGGCGCAGTCGAAGAGCTGGTGTTGCTGTAGAACTGCATCGGGCAGTCGAAGTCTGGCTGGGGCCACAGTAAAGCTAAATAAGCATAGAAACAGTTTTAAGGTCACTCACTACTTGGCGCAGTCGATGAGCTGGTACTCGTTGCTGCGCTCGTACGTGCGCTGCACGCCCTGGTCCTTCCACAGAGCCTCCGTGTGCTCGTAGAACTCCATCGGGTAGTCGAAGTCTGGCTGGGAGGCTACATCCTGGAAACGAGAATAACCAGTTTGCATTATGTCAACAGATATAAATATGAGTTCAAATAAGTTTTCTGTCAATTTCTGTCAAATGATTCTCTGTGGCGTGAAGTAATTTTTCCATCAACGGCATGAAATGTACGGGCCCTGTATATCAGTAAAAGATCATGCATCAAATAGCCTATGCCATTCTAAGAGTTTTAGTCCTGTGTCGAGAGATGGCAGTAAATTTAGTTGACTACAAAATTTACTTCAACAAGACGCCTCTATACTCAATTCTTTTTGGTATAACGATGTCTTCGACTTGCCTGTATATAGTCGACGCGATGCTTATTCTCAGGTTTCTCCAGCGGTATTGGCGGCGTCAGGGTGCTCATAGCACCCGTGATTGTCTGCAAGGAAAACATGCCAAATTAGAGGTAATATTAACAAGATTCTTTGTTATTCCTATTTTATAGTGTATTTGTTTTCTAATTCTTCTTCTATACACGGAACAGTATTATCCCGTGGGTGTTCGCCTTCTAAATTACTGCGGACATTTAGAAGGCGAGCGCCGCGTAGAGAACCTTTCCATAAAATAATGAAATGAAAGGTACACCAAGCGATGTCTAGAGCATCGCTCATTGCGTGCGAGGAGTATAACGCTATGAAAAGTAAATGGATCGAATATTATTTTTTTAAATGAACAACTCTCATCGCATATTTGTTGGAATGTAATGAATGGATCTAAAAGAACGGTTATAACACATTCACACATGCTTTCATGGTACCTAGATCGTATTTTTCAGGGAATACTATTTATATATTTACAGAACTATTTACATACAAGTATCGCATCACGTATATTTTTATTGATGTCCTCTGACTTCTCGTGCCGCTCTTCGTCCGAGAAGCTAATTACGTGGAGGATGCCCAGATGCTTCACCATCAGGGACTCGCTATAATGATGGCAGGACGACCAAACTGACGATGGCGAGGTCGCCATGTGATGCCCAGAATACTTTTCTTACAAGTATCGCATCACGTATATTTATTTGTTTGATGTCCTCGATCTTCTTTGGATAATTATAAGTGCAGTCAGAGCCGAACGAGGTCACGATGTGTGATCGCCATGTGATAATAGAACGTTTTCGTTTATTTCCTGATAGTGATATAATGTTTTACTTACAAGTATCGCATCACGTATATTTTTCTTGATGTCCTCGATCTTCTCGCGCCGCTCCTTGTCCGAGAAGCCGTTGACGTGGAGGATGCGCATTTGCTTCACTATCGTGGACTTGCCGGACTCGCCGGCGCCTAATAGCAGTAACCGGTGTGTGGCGCGGTAAAGCTGAAAAAGATAATGAAACAGCTTTAAGTCTGCACGATAATATAGTCACTGTCATCTGAGGGACTAGCAATAAGATCAATTGTAAATATGAAGGGAGGATCAAGTTTAAACCTTGATGCCCTGTTATAAGGTCGAGGTTTACATGGGTCTGCAGATGTTCTTCCCTGATACGGCAAAACAGAGTAAGATGCGCTGTTTACCGTAACAGGACAGGTTGTGTCTTGACTCGTGACTCCGCTCCGCATTGCTATAAGCTAACCTGCAATTTTCGTGTAATGACAATGACATAGCTCCTCTTTCTGCGTCCTGCCTCTCTTACATATGTGCGAAATAACGTAAAACTTTACCACGATGTAATAGAATCCATAATTAACTGATTTATCCGCGCATGGCGACCCTGCCATCGCACAGCGGATTAGACTGGGCTTTAATTCGGTGTTATAAGATCGATGATATCCTTCTGTCGTGTGATGGCATCGCTGCGACGGTTCTCTCTCTGGGCTCAGCTTTTGCCGCCGGAAAACCTTAAGCACCCCGCAAGTTAACGGCTCAGAAAAGATCAATATGTACTTCGTCAGACCTAAACAAAAAGGGGCAAAACTGAAAACCAGCGCTGGACGCTAGTCTAGCATATGCTGAGCTTAGTACCCACGGCCAACATGTCTTGCTAAATTTGATTAAATTTGAAATTTGAAAGTCAACATCACCTGCTTATCTTTCTGCAGTTGTATGATAGCATCGCTCTTCCAGTCACTTTACATGGCGATCCAGCCATGTCACGACGCCGTCGTGACGACGGACTAAGTTTGAACCTTAACTCGTTGTCATAAGATGGATAATCACCTGCTTATCCTTCTGCAGTTGTCGTGTGATGGCATCGCTGCGCCGTTTCTGCTCTCTAGGGTCGCCGCCGTCGGCTCCGCTTTTGCCGCTGGGCGACCCGAAGCACCCCATGGCAGACCAAGCTGCCCACCTGAAGGCAAAGAGAGGACGTTCTTAAGAAACATGGTTACGTTTTGATTATATTGTATGTTAAATATTGCAACACACCTTTGCTAGCATAGCTAGATATATTTGACGCTGATTGTAATATTAAATAATTTAATTAGTTCCTTAAGTTGTAAATTAAATTCCATGTCTTTTCAATAAAGCAATATCGCCGAAATAGTTAGGGCTAGCTAGTTACATAGCCTGTACGAGTATTTGTTCAGAGTAATGCAACGAATATGCTAATCAGGCATTATGCCGACGGCCTTTGTCGCCGTGAACACATGCTAAACGATCTTTAACTAATTTGATCTCACATGTTTCGGTTCTAGAATTTTTATTTATCCTAAATTAAGGCTTGTGGAAGAAATTGACAAAGTATATGGTGCTCAAAATAAGGTTACAAATTGTCGAAAATTTAAATGCTTCATCATGAAACTTGAATAAATATGTACCAGTTAAAGTTTTGAGACTTATACGTTTTATTTGGAAAACATTAGTGATTAAAAAAAGACTAACAAATTAATAATAATGAAAAAAAAAGTTCTTTTTTTAAATCTTAATGGCAAACTTTGAGATTTTAATATCGTGGCGATAAGCACGTAAACAATAAAAAAAAACAGAAACATTCCAGGCTCACTCTTAGAAAAAATACAAATATTGGAACTAAAATAAGTACCGGCTTTAAATATTTTTGAAATTTTTCATAAATAATTCAATTTTCCTGTATTTATTTTAAAAATTATTTCTATAAGCATTAATATATGATCATTTAAATTTGAAATTTGATTAATTAAAATAAAATAAAAAATCCCAACAACTCAAAAACGACGAATGCCACTTGGAGAGATAATGATAAAATGTCGTAAACCACGATTTACCTAAATTACAAACCAAAAGCAAATAAATGTATTGCCGGATGCCAACCCTTAACTAGAATAGAAGAGATTACCCACAACATTTCTAGGAACTTCGTAAGTATTTGAGTAGGATTGTAATCTCTATTTGATAAATGCGTTAAGCAATTGCTACGCGATTTTCCCAGAATATTGTGCTCTCATGATAGTCATGATTATAACTGATTAGCGAAAATGTTTATAGAGAAAATTGGTGAAACATGTCCGGGAAACATTAAGGTACAAGTTGGAACCCAGCGACGTGAGGCGACCGTAAACGACACGTCGCCGCGTCACAACTGGGGTCTATGGATTTCTATGAAACCCCATTCGAACTCAGCGACACGTAGCCGAGCCCGACCGCAGATCAGTAGTGCCGCTGACGTCAGAGCGAAGTAAGTGGTAAGGTTTTAAACTAAGACAGCGAGATAACTCGGCAACGCGTCGCACCAATACGAAGTCTGCGGTGGTACGTTTAATGTTTCCCCTGTAGGCCAAATATTATATAATAAAATTTACTAATTAATAGTTTTCAGATACAGTCCCATTTTTATTTGTTTGAAGAGTAGTGAGATTTATCATCCAAGACAAAAATGGACGATTTGACATGGACCGCCACAAGCCCTTGCCACTTATTGAATCCACCCCGAAGAGGAACGATGGGAACATGCTTTTTTTCTGTAGGCATGATTCCCGTAACTTCGTTGGAGCCGGGTCGCATCTTGCCAGAGTCATTAGAAGCTTCTAATATGTTAAATTAAACTAAAAATATATTTGGCATTACAGGAGAAGCAGTACATTGATCCCCACACTAGGCTCAGCCTGTAACGGGGGTATCTCAGAGAAGTATCCAAATTGCGCGGTTCTTATTTTAACAGAATATATTATTGTTAAAGCTACTAAATGTAGAAGTCAAATATGAGTAGCAGCGCAATAGACGCGAAAAGCCGCGGATGCGTTACTGCCGCTAATATAAAATTTAACAACTGTACAGAAGGTTCACGATCCGTTGACGCTAGTAAGGTGCGCTCCGGCACCTGTCTGTCGATGTGAATCGTAAGATTATTCTATTGAACAGATTGATTGGCAAAAACAATACAATGGCGTGGGATTCTATTGCCTCAAGAGATCTATATATAGCTCTAATTATTATGTAGGTAATTATACCAGCTGTTATACATCTATGCTAGGTACCTAATTTTATCTTTAATCGAAGATGGATTCTTCGATCAAAATACTCAATCAGTGATTCTTAACCGCTGGTCTGCGGACTAACTGGTAGTCTCTGGGAGCAACGCGAATTTATAAACAGAACATAATAATATACCTATACGGTGTAACATGAGGAATCCGAAAGATTTTAACAGTGTATTCCTGATGGAATTTAAATACTAAAATGTCATATATTTTTTTCTGGAATTCGCCTAGTTTCAGAGTTAATACGAATAAAAAAAACATTTTTTGTATTGTTACTTAGTGCAAAACGCCTTTTTGATGGCGATGATGCCATTATGGGGCTTAGTCCAAATAACCTCATAGATAGATGTCAAAAAGTGACAAGCTCTTTGCAACAACTAGGTGTTACGAAAAAAACCATAAATTCATTTTACAGTACATATGGGGCTACTTTATAGCACTAGTGCGAGAAGTAGCATATTACGTTACTGTGTCGAACATTTAAAGGGCCATATGTACTGTAAAACGTTGTACGATACATGTGCGAATAGGTAATTCGCAACTCGTGTCGATTTAAAACACTCCCTTCGGTCGTGTTTTAATTTATCGCCACTCGTTTCCAATTTCCTATTTTTCGCACTTGTATCGTAATGTACTATTAAGTGCCAGTTTTACCAATAACATTTACTTTTTACGTACAAATACATTCAATAATTGAAAATAAAAACATTTTTTTTTTTTATTAAATTTACATAAACTCATTAAACTCATATTATATAACATTATTTCCTTCTTTTGGCTTCAGAAATGCATGGTTAAAATCTTTCGGGTTCCTTGTGTGTATTTCTTGAATTTATTGGATATATATTATGTACGTATTAACTTCCAAACTGTTGATGAAAACCTGGCAAAAATATGTTTGTCGACTAGTCAATTTATCATATTCTCTCCTTTGTTGCATTTTAAAACGATATTTCTTCACATTAGAAACACGACTAAATCAAGGGTTTCTGAGACTCGTGCCTACAATTTCAAAGAGTGCCCGTGTTACGCATAATGTATTTCGTTACGCTTTCGAGAAAATTCGTTAATAAAAGAATACATATTCTGTATTTTTTTTTTAGGAAAGGAAAGTCCCGACTCATTTGCCGAGTCCGCATCGCAAAGATGTTCGTACAAATATCGTTAATGCAATATCTATTTATAGAGATATATTATGTATATCAGCCACAAGTATTGTATGTGCAAGGCTGTGGTCTGTCAAGGTCTAAACCTTGCACTCACGGGCTTACATGAGCAGGAGGTAGCTACCCGGTAGAATGAGAAAGTTATATAGGTATGTTACCCCAAGGCTTGGAACCGATTTATTTCGGTTTTACTCCGAACTTTTATAAGAACGCGAACTGTACGGTAGCCCCTTCACTTTAAAAAATATTTTCTTGTTTTTATTAGGATTCTGTACCCAAAACTACTTACTTAGACCCTCAGCACACGGCGCATAAGCGAAAAGGACGCGTAAGCGTATTGTAATACGCGCGTAGAACGAGAGCGCTGCGAGCACGTATAAGTTCAAAAAGTCCGCACACGAAGCGTCGTCGCGTAGCGTAGCGTATGAGATTTCTGTCGTCATTACGACAGGCGTAGCGTAATACACGCGTAAAAAACAAAACATCTGTCATAATCAAACAATAAAAAAAATCTTCATCTGACAAGAAAGTAACATCGTTGATACATCTGCCGAAGACATCTGACGTCGCGACTACATGATATCAACTAATAACTAATTAGATTTCACTTAACAAAAGCTACGCTTACGCTCCGTGTGCTGAGGGCCTAAGACTGCTGTCCGTCCGTCCGTCTGTCACCAGGCTGTATCTCATGAACCGTGATACTTAGACAGTTGAAAGTTTCACAGATGATGTATTTTTGTTGCCGCTATAACAAATACTAAACAGTACGGAACCCTCGGTGAACGAATCCGACTCGTACTTGGGCGGTTTTTAGTATTTGTTGTTATAGCGGCAACAGAAATACATCATTTGTAAAAATTTCAACTGTCTAAAATTTTAGCTATCACGGTTCGTGAGATAAAGCCTGGTGACAGACAGACAGACGGACAGTGGAGTCTTAGGTCTTAGTAATAGGGTCCCGTTTTTACCCTTTGCGTACGGAACCCTAAAGTGGTTTACAAACCCAGTTCTATTATCAGAAGCATAACGATTCTAACTTCCTATCGTGATTCATTTTTGGTTTTCCCAGTGTTGTTGATAATTTAAATATGTTTTATGATGGTGAAATCGCATTCAGCAATTGTAAGTGAAATTCTGGATACGAGGGAATTAAAGCCCCGAGTTTGCAATAATTCTTACCCCCGGAGTTACACACAATATTTTTCATCACACTTAAGAAAAAAAAAATTAAGCGAAATAATTCTTAATTACGGTGACATATGAAACATTCGTCCGCCATATTGTAATTTCTTGACAGGTTAGGTATCAAAGGCACAGACCTATTCGGCATTCAGCCATGATTGAAAATTATGTAAAAATATTTTAAACGTCTATTAAATTAATCATTAAACATAAGCAAAAATATTAAATTGAAAACGTCAGTATTTTAAAAGTAAAATTCATTTCCGCTACTTGGATTTGTATGAATTAGTGACATAATAAAAAAAAGAAAAAGCTATAATTCCCTACAGTTTTTTTTTTTAAATTAACTCCCGCGGAAACAATATAGATCTTTGTTCTTCAGTACACCTGCATGAAATAAGATTTTTTTCGAGCAAGTGTGATGAAAATGACTTAAAATATTACGACTTTATAAAACTATACAAACTTCGTAAAATTTTGTCCCTTTCTATCAAACGCAAATGTCAAAATGACGGTTAGACAAACGATTATCAACGGCTCGTTACATTTGACAGACGTTTAGGAATAATACGAATAACATCATTAGTATAACAGGTGTAGTAAACCAACAACTGAACGTCTATATACACCGTGTTTTTATTTAATTCCGTTAACTTCGGGGAATGGATAACTACGTTTAAGGAAACAAAATTGGCATAATTAAAAAAAATATTGCCAAAATACAGAAAAAATAAAGTATTTACTGGGAAAAAATAGGACACCGATTTGAGGCGAATTGCAGCGTTTGAAAATCCAAATCGTACGATGGTATGTCGGTGACATATGTATTCCCATTTCTTTAGTGATAAAAATATAGTATTTATCATACTATATTGTTTTTGTGTAATATATAGTACAATTTACTAAATTATAGTACGATACTATATATTATAGTATGGGTGGGAACCCTAATTATCAACGACTATATATCGTTGTTGTAACACGGGCATTATTATTTGAACATGACATACCAGTGTCATTTCGAAGTGTTTCGAACATCGTTCGTGCGAGATAATACTTACGTTTAGTAGCAAATGTATAAACTCCTACTGAATACTAATTAATATTTAATATGTAAAGGCAAGTGTACACGCTCGTAGGGGCTTCATCAGATAAAAATACATTATTCATTATCTCCGAAATGGAGTTAATTAGAAAACCAATGATTTTGAGAAAGTAACTTAATTTAAGCTCAGGAATGCACCCTTAAAATTAAGGAAAAAAAAACACGGTGTATATTTATTTATTTAAATGAACATGGTACAACTGACTTTTTTCCTGGGGCCTAGCCAAGGTGAGATGACAACGTTGATAGAAAACGCCAATTGTAAATATCGTAATGTAAATAATGCACCTATGGAAACGTCACGTGACTTTTGGTAGCATCCGTCAACCTAAAGCCCGTTATAGACGGAGCGATAATATACTAAAAGATATCTTATATCAAGGCATCTTACGATATATTTTGCGTATCATTTGACAGAGTCCACACACGAAGCTATAATATATATTTTGGTATCTTACGATATCTTATAGCAAGGCCTCTTACGATATATTTTGCGTATCATTTGACAGAGTCCACACACGAAGCTATAATATATATTTTGGTATCTTACGATATCTTATAGCAAGGCCTCTTACGATATATTTTGCGTATCATTTGACAGAGTCCACACACGAAGCTATAATATATATTTTGGTATCTTACGATATCTTATAGCAAGGCATCTTACGATATATTTTGCGTATCATTTGACAGAGTCCACACACGAAGCTATAATATATATTTTGGTATCTTACGATATCTTATAGCAAGGCATCTTACGATATATTTTGCGTATCATTTGACAGAGTCGACACACGAAGCTATAATATATATTTTGGTATCTTACGATATCTTATAGCAAGGCACCTTAAGATACCTTGCGATATATAGGTCGGTATATTACGATATATTTTGGTATATTTCGTTTCTCTCGCAATGTAGGTGCTAGACAGACAGCGATATATATTTTGGTATTGTTGGCGTGTGTGGTGCTTAGCTATACTATATATCTGTCGGTATATTAATATATATTATCGCTCCGTCTGTGACGGGCTTAATGCATTTTTTTCTTTTCATTTGACGTTTGTCGATACACAGATGTCGATGCCAGTACACAGGTAATCAATATACGGCAGAAATGTAAATATTTTTTAGTTTTTTTATTGTGGAACGTACCGCATTACAATCTATAAATTGTATAGGTATACAGATGACAATCACAATTTAAAAAAATAACGATGATCAACTCTGGCCAACTGGACTCGAAAGTCTCGAAACCACATCTTTGGATTGCCGGTGCAACGCGTTACCAATTGCGCCAGCTGACCAACCGTCATTCAACGCGAATTCAGCAATTGCAACTGTGACGTCACTAGCGACATCCGCACTTTAAGGTTTACAACCTTAACCAAATAAACGGTTAATTAATATACGGCAGTCGTAATCAGGGAAATGAACTGTGATTTGTAATGTTTGTCTTCTGAATGAGTGGGTAAATGTATGTTAATTTTAAAACTAGTCATTTATTTATTTATTTATTTAATCTTTATTGCACAAAAGAAAACAATCTTATAGTACAAAACATTATCATTACATTTACATTATCATGAGTCAGAGGTTTTTTTTATTAATTCATAAAAACACTTGATTCATATCGCAGTTTTGTTTGTAAACAACACGCACGTATTTATGTCACTATTTACATGTCACGCCGGCTACACACATGGCCGTATTTGCCCGCCGTGTTGCATGTCATTCTTTCAGAAAATAAACGAGGTATTATCGATATCCATGATACATATCCGTACTTTTATATTTCATTAATTAAAATATATGAATTAATATAAAATCCTTTAAAATTTTATTTTTCATAAAAAATATTGATGACAAATTTTGTTCCCCATATTATGTCTCCTACCCTAGCCATATTTTAAATTTAAAAATACTGTGTTTTTGTTTTTTATTATTGCTATTTTAATCCTAAAAACAATGCCCGCCTAATAGATTATTTTTCGTCGATTCAGTTTTCAGAAATTTTTAAAAATGGCGGAGCCTTGGGAATCGCCACAGGTCTAAAGCTCACAGAGCCACTAGGCAGGTAGTTAAATTAGTTATTTACAATCTTACGCATAAAACTTTAAGGCCTCAATTAGTTTATTTATGTTTTATCCTTTCATACAGGATAAGCGACAAGCCACTTATCTGACGAATAAAGTCATCGTTGGCGTTTCACAATCTTCAAATAAGTTTAACTGGTAGATAAATATATTTACAACTTAAGGTAGGTTTTATCTGGCAGTTAATTTATTTGTTAATTAGCTATCCAATACTTGGACATTGTGAAACAGGGCTTAGTATATTAGTTTTATCAAACAGGGTGGCCCATTTGGTGAGATCTCGCATTACTTATGGGGGTGAAATGGACTTGAACATTTTTATGTATGCTTGTTGTGTGTCTTCTAAGGTTCTTTACAACCTAACCGCTTTTTGTAATTCTAACGACTTTATTAATAAGGAAAACTAGGCCCAGCCCTACGTCATTAAAACGTCATACGTATAGGTTATCGTAAAGGTTTTTTCATTGACCATTTTCCCGATACGTCATTAATACACTACGAGTATCATCGTAAATTACCAGATGTCATGTCATAGCTGATAGTAACGTGGGGGTGTAGACATAAAAGATACGATTTTTATTTGCATTGATAACAAATTCGAATTTGTTGCGTCCAAAAAATATTGGCGCCATTTTGATGTGTAATTTCGGATGATTTTTGGTTGAATCAACATGTAATTTCTTTCCGTGTGGTAGTTGGTAGTCGTCTACTATCATATTTCGTACAATGAAGCTAGTTGGACATACATGGAAACTCATTACTTTTCCGTATTTTACGTCTTGGTGAGCTTCCAAGTGGGAGAGGGTCAAGCTCAAGCCTTACATATATCACCAAATATCACTTGGATAAGGGGGTCTCGGCAAATATCACGTTATTATTTTTCTGGCAAATAATAGTGTTAAAATTCGAGAAAATATGATAAAAAAAAACAATTAAATTAATTAATCCATAGCATTAATACTCAATACACAAACTTTAAAAGATCTCAAGTGATATTAGGGGTGAGGGGAGGGGAGCGAGGCAAATCTTACGACATTTCACCAGAAGGGGAGGATGATCAATCCTCAAAAACACCTCACGCAATGGACGTCCACTTATTTTGCGACTAGTTGGGCCGTATTCTATAAGAATTTCATTAAATTAGGCCAGAGAAAAAAGATTTTTTAAATGTAATTGGCCAACTGCAGTGCAGTGGAATGAAAAATTTAGATATAAATAAAATACATTTTTGGGACCAATCTTACACAGATCGACTCTAGCCCCAAACCAAAAACAATTTAAAATAGAGATGGATTGTCAAAGAAAATGTTGTAGCCACAGCGATGCGGCCATACCTTTGGCCTTTGATCTATTACATGGCGTCACTTTTAGATATTTAACAAATTTAACACATATTAGTGAAAGAATAAGGAGCGTCAAATGGCGTTCTAAAAGTTTTACGGTGGCTACAAAATTTTCTTTGACAATCCACCTCTATTTTTTCCTAATTCTCTTTGCCCCAGGGAAAGCTTTGTACTATGGGTACTACGTGATATTGTTTAATCTGTAGCACTAGCGTTGTATGCCGTTAATTTTTAGCAACAATGATAACAATAAAGATATAAAAGCGGTTTACGAAAACGGACTGTTCTTAAATATAGACATACTCGTAATGATAAGACTGGGTCTAGACTCCGTTCTTAGCACGGCGCTCCGGTGTGTGACCGGGAGAGAGCATTAAGGTACGAGTTGGAACTCGGCGACGTGTCGCGACTGCAGACGACACATCTATCGACTGGTTTCTGTGTATTTCTATGAAATATCATTCGTAGCCAGCGACGCGTCGCCGAGTGACGTGTCGCCCGACCGCAGATCATTATTGCCCTCTCACTCTCACTCGGAACCTGGCGCTACCGTTCTGCAGTCGGGGTCGAAAATGTCGAAATGATATACAGCTACACGTCGCCGGGTTCCAACTCGTATACCTTTATGCATCTACACACGGTGCTCACGAGGAACCCGAAAGATTTTAACCAACCTAAATGTGACAGTGATGAAACAACGCGCCAAGTGTCTGATACTTCGGATAACTTCTTCAAATATAGATAGATCTCTTGAATTCACGTTCAAAAGTATATCTTTTACAGTCTTAGCTGTTCTACATATAGAACTATCACTTATTGTTAAGCTATTACAGAATGGTGGATACTTATGATGCATTGTTTGATCCGCTACTTTTGATGCTGACTGTACATGTTAAAGATATAGGAAAAAGCGTAACAAGGTAGGGGGGTTCCAAAAACTCAAAATTTAATGTGACATAATGGATGACGCCTTATCACGTCGACAACTGTGACCATCATAATCATAGGTATACTATTATTTTCCGATTATCTACATAAATATACTCGTAGCCATGTTGTATATGGCAGTGGTTCTGAGATCTGTAGATCTCGTGAAAACCCCTGGACTCCGCCATTTGAAACGACATCTATTGTCAAGTAGCAGTACTGATAAAATCCACTACTTGACGCTAGATGTCGACTACGAAAATAATAAGTATTTTGGTAAGAAAACTGATGGATGGAGTGAGCACTCTACGCTTACTTATTTCTCTATGGTTGTGATCATCATCTGCAAGGCTCGGAAAAACGCCCGTCGTTTTGAAAACATGACCATAATTTAATCAAATTAAATCAAAAACAATTTATTTCGAACAGTGTCCGTATCGTGTTAGTAACATACAAATACTTAAATCTAGGATTAGTATGACATGACATTAATACAAATTCCTACATAAAGGGGCATGTAGCTGCACCCAGTGCTTTGCCACGGTGAGTCCCACCAGTCGGCCAACGTGCACAAGATTTATTATTTTTTAGGATTTATTTGTACAGGAGGATGGATTTAGGACCCAGTTAGTTATGCTGAGCATTTTCCGCAAATCGACAACCATTGTGCCTATTTTGCGTGAAAACGAGGTAGCACTACTCTAGCCACCCCAGCGCCTCCACGAAACCTAGCAGTGTCTTCAGGTTGCTAACTGCCTCCTTGAGGGTGCACGGAGTCTCTAGGTATTTGTTCCTGTATACATCTACCTGTTTACAATCTAGGAGAATGTTTCGCTGTTTCCTCTTCTTCCATGCACGCTCTGCACATGGGGCTGTTCGTTTTACCCATATTATGTAGGTGTTTGTTTAATGTGTTATGTCCAGTAATTAATCCTACTACTTTTCGTAGTTTGTGTCTGGGTATTTCCAGTCGTATTTTGGTGAGCTTGTGGTTTTATTCCGGTAGAATTTCTTTGGTCTGCTTACATGTGTTCATTTCAGCCCAGTACTTATTGTGCAGTTGTTTGTGATGTTGGTCTAGCTGGTTTTGTATGTAGGATACGGCTTCGGGTCCATGTACCGGCGTTTCTGAAACTTTTCTGGCCAGTTCATCTTATCATTCAGGACCCAATTATGAGTCGAAAATGTTTTCAGTCTACGGACGTCATTGGAGCATATTTAATCGTTGACATCGGTAAAAGGAAGTCTCTGTTGTACGGAACAGGGTTGTTTTCAAAATGACGGGCGTTTTTCCGAGCCTTGATCATCAGTCAAGAACAGAACGTAATAGAAGATGTTTTGAGTTAACCCTTTGACCGTCAAAGACGTTAACTATCTCGCTCGGCTATTCTAATATGTAATATCAACCTACGTACGTTCCAGCAAGGTTCACGATAGACGTGGCGATGATAGGCGTCGCGTACAATGGGTTAATAAAGTTTAACTGGACAATGATGCAATATTTAGTCTAAATTTATTATTAGGTTTGGCTATCTTATCAATGATAAAAAAATATATTTTAAAGGAAATTGACTCATTTATTATATGACATGTAGGTATGTAAAAGCAAAATTGATTGTAATAGAGAGGCAGTCTAAGAAAAAACGTGCCCCTTAGTTTGACATTCAAAACAGATGGCGCCGTCAACTTTTGACGATCAAGAGTTATCGCAAAATGTATGGAGCTGTATAACACCATCTCGTTTAACTGTCAAATTATATTTTAAAAAACTGGACAAGTGCGAGTCGGATTCGCCCACCGAGGGTTCCGTGCTTTTTAGTATTTGTTGTTATAGCGGCAACAGAAATACATCACCTATGAAAATTTAAACTGTCTTAACACGGTTCAGAATCAGAATCAGAATCAGAATTAATTTATTTGCCAGAATACTTAAAAAACAACATACAGTACAGGGTGTTAAGGTACATTAGGTAATAGAGTATTCAGTCGGTGAACGACATGCAAAAATTATACAAACTAATATGAAAATGTTATCAATGAGGTAACATTTTCTTAACTATAATACTTAAATTAAAATTAATACAATAATCACGAATAAATTACAATGCAAATAAAATAAATTCAAATCAGTCAATAATTATGTAAATAGTAATGTTAGTTATTAGCTAGTTGTACAATTGAAAGTTCATAAATTCTTGGATACTATAAAAACAATTTTCATTTAGCCATTTAGTGATCACTAATGCAAATTTTTTATATTCCATTTGCCTCATGTCTTGAGGAAGGTTGTTGTACAGTACAATGCACATATTATATGCATTTTTACGATAGATCGCAGTACGACAAGGAGGTTGGTACAATAGTCCCATGTATTGAGCTCTTTGGTTACCTGCAAAAACATCAGACCTACATCTAAAGAGTTCAGGATGTTTTTTGACAAACAGGCATGCTTTTTTTATGTACATACATGTTAGCGGTAAAATATTTAGTTTTTTAAAGATGGAGCGCTCTCGGTGATTGAAATATTAGCTATAGCACGAATGCATTTTTTTTGTCTAATAAAAGCCCTAATTCATGAGATACAGCCTGGTGACAGACGGTCGGACGGACGGACGGCGGAGTCTTAGTAATAGGGTTTTACCCTTTGGGTACGGAACCCTAAAAACGATGATATATTATATATACGTGTTAAAAAGTGGCAGTTAAGTAGTAAAAGTAGTAGTTTGTTCATTTGTATGAACCTACTTTATAAGAGCGTAATTTCGTCACCTGCATTTAGTTCTCTTATATACAAGAGTGACAAGTCTGTACATCAGCAACCAAAAAGTACTATAATATATAGGACAGCTAATACCCGGAATTTGGACCCGGGTATGTCCTTAAACTACGTCCAATAGAGAAGTATGGGCATTGTGAATGTCATCTCGCTTTCTGTGGTAGGGCACAGCACAGCTGATGTTATTCCAGATCTAGAACAGAGCCTAACTGGGGAAGTACCTCCATCTTACAGAAAATCGCAGCCAAATAACACTAGACCCTACTCATAGTGTTATGTTCCTGTCGATGAGTAAGGGTGCCAGAGCTGAACGCCAGCAACGCGCATGTAACTCCTCTGCAGTTGCAAACGTCCATAAGCTGCGGAGACTGCTTACCATCAGGCGGGCCGTATGTTTGTTTGCCACCGAAGTAGTATTAAAAAAAACCTTCAAACCGGTAGGGAACCGATCTCCTAATACAGTAAGTAACACTGTGTAGGTACTGAACAGTGATGTCAGATTAAGAAATTGGCTTCCTACCCTCATTTTCTTGGATAAACAATGAAGTGTGGGATTACTGGTTACCTGTTGGTCACAGGTGCAACTATATTAAGTAATTCAGCATTAAATAAGCTTTCAAACCATATTGTCGACCGGTCTGGCCTCCTGGCCTCGTGGGTAGTGACCCTGCCTATGAAGCTGATGGTCCCGGGTTCAAATCCTGGTAAGGGCATTTATTCGTGTGATGAACATGGATATTTGTTCCTGAGTCATGGGTGTTTTCTATGTATTTAAGTATTTATAAATATTTATATATTATATATATCGTTGTCTAAGTACCCTCAACACAAGCCTTACGAGCTTACTGTGGGACTTAGTCAATTTGTGTAATAATGTCCTATAATATTTATTATTTTATTTATTTATATTATATGAATAATAAGGAATCTGTACCTGTAACTTCTTTATGAGTAAAAATATTTGTGACAGAACTCTTCTTCAGAACTTCTTGACTAAGTAGAGTTGTCAGTTGAGTGATGTGTCAGTTTTTTTAGTTTTATTATTGCAGTTTCTACAAGCTAGTCAATGTTTGGGATGGTAGAGTCAGACCAAGATAAGTTGGCAGCGGTTTTAGCAGCCCAGGCAGTGGAAGTGTTATTTTAAACATAAAACTTCAAGAAATTATGATGTTTACTTAACACTTGCACAGGCTGGGCTATCAAAATTGCTGCCAACTTAGCTTGGTCTGACTCAAGACAATGTTGAGCAACTTAACGGTAGGTACTGCACTTGTTTTTAATATGGCTTAATTATTGACTAGTGACTTATAACTGACTCAGTTTTTATTGACACTCCTTCCATGTTTTCCTTCATAGACCATGACTAGTCATTTTGTGCATAATATGATATTGCTAGGTATCTTAAAAATACCTGGTCAAAATATTGGTAACTTAATTGAATAGTAATTGGTTGAAAGTGTGTTTTTGACATTGTTACTATTGTTCCTGATAAGTTTTTTTTTATCAAAAATTTCACTTTTGAGACAAGCTTTTATTGCTGACTGTACTTTTCTTTCAACAGGCGACTAGTACTCGTTGAGACAATTTGTCTGTTAGATTAGTTTTTTATTTATTTTATTTCATATTTAACTTGTATGTTTTGTGTATATGGACAGTTGTGTCTGAAATAAACATATTGAATTGAATTCTAATAAACCCAGGTTGCATTTTTTAATTACAGAGTACATATGGCCACATCCTATGTCCATCATCAGATCATGAAGTTTCAGCTCAATCAAATAATACATACATAAGTTTTTAATTATGATTTGAAGTGGTATTATTCTCATATTAAGTTTGTTTATTATTACAACATAAATTGGCCCCAGTTTTTCTTTTATTTGTTAGAAGAAAAAAATATATATGAAAGTGGACAGAAACAAAGTTGATGTGAATATAGAATAATTGTAGACTGAGAATGTTTTATTCAAGTTAAATATGTCATTAGAAAATCGAAAAAGACAGACGACAGGACAATTACTGATTTAAGCTCATGATTTTTACTCATTATTTTTCACTACGACTAAAACTTAATTTTACGCAGGTAAGTCCCAACTAGGGAAAGTTTCTTAAAATTGTGGCATTATGAAAGGTTAATTTATGCAATTACTTTTTTTACAAGACTTTTTATATATACATGGTGTTCATGAGGAACCCGATTTTTTTTAATACAGTATAATCTCACTAATCCGGCACTTCGATAGATCGGCACGTCCAATAATCCGGCACCCTCCGCCCACGCCTCCCTCGCCCCTCTACACCTGTGCGCTTTGGTTGCTGAATGCTTTATTTTATTCATTACCTATGACTATGTAATCCGAACATTCCAATAATCCGGCACCCTCCGGTTTTTAATAGTGCTGATTAGTGAGATTACACTGTAATGACTTGTATTCCTGATCATATTTAAAGACTAAAATGTCCTATAATCTTTTCTGGAATTCACCTAGTTTCAGAGTTCAATTTAATACCAATTGAAAAAAAAGTGACAAATAGTTTTAATGAGTTATATTAAGAGTAATGCTGTTTCGAATTTAACAACCATTGCATTTTAAGTTAAGTGTGTAAAGATTTGTTTTTATAAATATAGTTTATTATTCAAGTTGGCATATTACAATGCACTTATGAACATCAAATAAAGCCACCCACTCTATTCCTACCTCTGCCTTGAGAAGATTAAAATAGTAATGTAAACTATTGAATTTGATAACAATCAAAAATCTAACATCACTCTCAAATATTTTGATTCTCTGTATTCTGATCTCTCTGATCTCAAATATTCTGATCTCAGCGATTTTGATAGCCCAGCCTGTGCAAGTGTTAAGTAAACATCATAATTACATAGAAGTTTGACATTTAAAATAACACCTGCACTGTCTGGGATGTCAAAATTGCTGCCGACTTATCTTGGTCTGACTCAAGTCTTTCTTCCAACCATGACAGTTACATTTACATCATACAGGTCTCTGAACTACACTCTGGCCCCACAGAAAGGAAAAAGGAGCCACTAGGGTAAAACCTAGTTTCGGCCTTAATTAATGTATCTTAACTTCCTAATCTCCTTATTAAAGGACAAAATCAAACCGAATTTTGATCTGTAATGGAATAAAAGAATGTATAGCATGTCCGATTTCTAAGATCAAGTTCACTATACATTTACTATGGCATACTTGAACCTAGAAAAACCGACAGATCATACCAAGTTGGGTGATTTTGAGGTGGTGATCTTGAATATTAAAAATGTATTAAGAAAGTCATACCGAACAAGGTTTTCCATGGGACCAATATGAAAATCGTGAAAAAATATACCCCTGGGCTTATGTCTTTCGTCTAGTTTGGGCCCATAAGGTGTCCAGATTTTGGTTAATTTATAAATTGGACCCCTGAAGAAACTAATTGGTGACCTCTGTTTTAGGGAGTGAAATGTCAAGTGACATTATATGGAGTATACACTGTGTTATTAGCTGGGTGCACACTGACCGAGCATATTTGCGAGGCAATTTCCTCATGCACAATATGGCCAGTGAAGACGTGCCTTTGCCGAGGCGGTGCACTGGCCGTATTGTGCTTGAGGAAATTGCCTTGTGAATATGCTTGGTCAGTGTGGACCCGTCTAGTATTTAACAACCAACACGCTGGTCAGGTTAATTTACCAAAGCTGATGTAAATTGAATCATTTATCAATGTATCAGTTGACTATTGGATTAACCTGTACATATAATCATTAGGTGGTCTAAAAATATAAAGTTATGAAAATTCCTTTTCCAATTTTTGATCCCAATTTATGTAAAAAGTATCCATAGCAAAATTTTGAACAATAAAACATCATTTAGCGGCCGCTATAAATGAAACAATTCTGCCATACAAAATTGTGTGCAATAAAATTGACCCATCAATAATTCTGCTTTAGAAATATCTTTAAGGGCTCTTTATACGATTTATCTATTAGTTATAAGTATGTTAAAAATATGGCAGTCAATTTTTTTACATTTAGGTTATTATGCATTTGTTTTATTTGTATGAGGATATTGCAAATCACAAAATCATAGCAACCACTAAATCATTAGCAAATGAGTTCAAATTTGGCACACAGATTACTATTCCATAATATAATAAAGGGAGCCTTGTGATGATAAACTATTCCACTTTTTTTTTCTCCATATGAAATTGGACCACCCTAACATTATAGGACAATCTTACAGAAGATAACCCAGTCCCACCATATGCTCAATAAGGCTTGTGCTACTTTAATACTAGATAACTATATATGCAGGTATAACAAATTGATAAATTCTTCATTACATGGAACAGAAATCACACAAATGCATGTCCCTGTTCCATGATACTGGGATTTGAACCCTGGTTCACCAGTTTCATAGGCAATTTTACAACCAACAAGGCTAAAGAGGTTGATAAAATGCAATTAGATATAGTCTTAATACTTTCTGTCATTTAGTTCATTGACATCAGGTTTGATGAATGACTAGGCACCTGCACCAGGCTAACAGAAACATGTAAGAGCACTCACCAGCAGGTGGGGGTGGCGTTATCCACGGTGTCTTGGTTGGCCTGCGAAGGAGACTCCGCTCCCCGCGCTCCGCCCGTCACTGACGAAGCCGTGGTGTCGTGCCCGCTCAGTGGGCCATCTTCACACGCACAACCACACAGATATTACCTCCACAAATACGATACTACTCGCATCGCTACCTGAAACCACCATTTATCACATCAGACCACTCAAAAACTTAGGTAAACTTTTCGTGCACTTTCAGGACGGTCTCGCGATGTTTCCACTCTAGGGAAACCACTGGCTTGACACTTCCGACAACCGAGCGTGAAAACGCGCTATAGCGTGCTCCTGAGCTTCTCCGCGCGACCGCGAGCTCCAAGAGACATGATCACGCCCAATAACACTGATCTACAATATCTACCACGAAAAAATGGCAACCTTCATAAATTTTGTACGGACACATCACACACTTGCACTGTGTTAAACTTCAATATTTAAACTTTCACAGGTTAATTATAGACCAGACGTTACTATTAACGCTTGAACATAAGTAAAAGCTGAGAAAATAATATTTATAAATAGCTTCAGATTATTTTGATACAAATCTAATTCGGTCTAGTCTAGCATCACTGCATACACACCCTCGATTCGGGCGGAGTGGATCCTCTTCTTTCTTTTTACAATACGTTCAACATATGAAAATTAGCACGGATTAGTTAATAAGAATACAATTAAATGACCTACACCCTGATAACTACAAAGACATTTTGTAGCAATGACAGCAATCCGTATCGGCTTCACAGAACCTGTGAAAAAATCAACATGTCGCCAAAAGGTGTTTTATCGTTGATATTTCAGTGCAATCGAGATAAAGGGGCGTGGTCAAATACAATCGAGATAATTTATTTCTGTCAAAAAGTTTCAATGACTTTAATCTCTAGATTATATTTATAATATAAGTAAGGATCATAAAAACAAAAAATAATAACTTTTCTAACCGACATAGGGGACTTAAAAGCCTATATAAAAATTATTAATCCTATTTTAATGAACAATACATTAAAAAATAAAATTATAAGGTTTAAATGTCTTAAGTAAAGTAAACACAAATTCAGAACGATCATTTTTTGGAATTCTGCAAATATATATACGAAATTTTGTTAAACAAGTTTACTTGGAGCTTGGCTCATATATGTGATGCTTGGCAAAGTCATTTTGATGAATGGTAAGCCTTAAGCCATAGACAATAGACTAAAAGCTGTCAAAAATATTTTACTGGCAACACAGAAAATAACCGTCAACTGAATGTCAATGTCAAAATTGTCAAACCATACGCCGCGCAGCGCGCGTTTTTTGTTATCTTAATTATTTTTATTTTTAAGTAATTTAGGTAGGAAAATCTGTAATATACTTAAACAATGGCTTCTTATAACAAGACTTTACAATTACTAGCTTCTAAATTGGGTTTAAGTGAGCAGGAAAAGGTTTTGAGGTAAGTTTAGCATGTATCGTATTTTAAAAGTATATTTAGCCATAACTGAATTAATATCTGCTTAAATTCATTTTTTTCTCTTTAATAATACTCTGAAACCAGATTTATTTCAATAACAGAGTCTGAATAAAGGCATAAATATAGATAAAACACGTGTTAACCTTAGTAGTGTTGAGCTAACGTTGCATTTTGTTTTCCGCGATGCCAGCAAAGCGGCGGAGTTTGAACGGCTACTGCAGACCAAAACCGTCGCCGGGACCAACTTGACCGACACCAGCAAGCTTGTGATCTGCCTGGATCTGGCTGCAAGCATCTGTGGAGCAGATCTGGATGTGGTGAGCGTTATTCATTTAAATTTGAACACCAGGAGTAACTTACAGGGATATTTAGGCAGGTTCTGTTTAAGTGGGATTTATTGTTTGCTAAAAGATCTTTACTCTTACATATTTTTTTTTAAACTCTTTATAAGTTTATTATTTAATATTTTTAATTTAACCTTGTTAGGTCCATGTGAGCATTACAATATACACTTTGTTTCAATCTAATTAGAACTTTTAATAAACCTTATAAAGTAGCATATTTTTCATCTGGTATTTAACTGATTACCAGATAGATAAATGTAACATCAAAAAAACCATTTTTATTGCCAAAAATAGTAAAAGATCACTTAAATTAAAACTGCTATTTGTTTTTATTTCAAAATTAAAAAGATAATCAAATTTCTTACATTTTGCTATCTTATTAAAGCAAATGACACCAAATTAATCATTGTTAACCCAAAAATAGTAAATAATCACTAAAATTAAAACTCCATTTTAATGTAAAATTATAACCAAAATGTTTTACACCTTGCTATCATATTGAAGCAAATAACTCCAAACCATTGTTAACCCAAAATAAAGGCCGCGCCGTAAAGGCGGGGTTTCCAGCACATAGCTGAGACTGTCCAATTGTCACATAGGCAGATGTAATTGGATCTTAATTTTATACATATAATTTCTAGGTCAAGGATAAGTAACTTAAGTGTGTAAAAATAATTGTAATTTAACCATGTTGTGGCATTAAATTATTTATCTATCTAAAATAGAATAGAATAATTTTTATTCGTAAACACAAACAAGACACATTAAATTACATGATATAAGACCATAGAAAATAGTCTGTGACTGGGCCCTACCAAAAACCAGTGCTGGCTTCATCATTATGCTGACTTGGGTCCATTTCGTAATTAATATTCTGTTCTTCTGTTTTTGTTGCCTGTACATGTGACTGTCACATATAAATGTCTTTCACTTTATCTTTATCAATTCTCATGTCACTTTTTTATTTACAGAAAACTGCAATAAAATACTCCGGCCTGAAGCCTATAGCATACTCAAGTAACCGGAAGACGGTAGAGAACCTTCTAGAAATAAACAGCAGTAAGCTAACAGTGGCTCAAATGTGTGTGACATTGCAGTGCACTGGTATACAGGAGGTGGCTGAGAAGATTCTAGAGGAGTACCAGAGACATTCTAAAGTGGTGTGTTTTATTTTCGGCTAGCTATTGCCTGCTTCTTTGTTGACACAGAATTTGTTAATCTTACCAGGGGGGCGAAACTGATCCTTTCGGGCATTCTCGGCTCCGTTCGGCTATTGATCTGAACAATTATTAGGGTTGGCACAACTTGACGTCCCTTTGCATGCACAACCACAGATAAATCTTGAATTTTGACAACCCTAAATAGCCGAAACGGATAGTGCCATGCATAACAAAGGAACAACATGATTTGTCCCTGAATTGCTGTTAAACTTCGGTTTTGTAGGAAGTTTATTTTCACCACACCAACTGGTAAAGGCCCTCTTGATTGTTCAAAAACTAATGAGAAAGTTGCATTTTATCCACATGTGGGGCAAAGTAATCAGATGCAAATTTTGAATCGTTTCCTTATGTTAGCTGGTAGAATTGACTTTTCAATGATGATTTTGGATGGTACATTTTTAATTAACTTCATTTGGATTTGATTTGGTTTGATTTTTTTTGGTATTTCATAGCTAGTATTTTCCTCACGTTGGTGTGGTGAAAAATGTTGTGTTTCACTCGGAGGCAAAGTTTATTTAACCCTCGTGCCTTGAAACCCTCGCAACGCTCAAGATTCCACTTCTCGAATCAATTTTGGAATCTTTCGCTTGCTTGGGTATCAATATTAGCACGAGCGGTTAAACAACAACTTTGCCCCCTTGTAAAACAAATAACTTTTTCTGTACGATAGTACTATTATTTACTCTGTGATCTTATTCTCATTTTGACGGACTCCTCACATTGGGGAAAAAGGCCATAAATACAGGATGGTTTTGCAACTCTTCGGGCCCTGGCACACCGCGTCAAACGCGCCGTCGACACGCGTTCTCTAAACGGCGCGTTTTTCATTCGTAGCAGTTTGTTTGCGTTTGTCGCGAGTTTGAATTCATCGATGCACGCGCCGTCGACGCGCGCTTGAATCTTATAGCATTTAGACAGAATCTCCTTTAAGAGCTTATCCCACTGCCAAAAACCTTGCACAATTGTGCATAATTTTGTATTGACTGACGATTATCTGACATTGCTATTTTTATGTTACGTACCTCCCCCGCAAAAATCGGCAGATATGGCGTCTCCAGTTAAAATGTTCTAAGGCTTGTATCGATATAAACGCGCGTTGACAGCGCATGTTGTTTTGACTGCTGGGGTTTCCTAGAGTCTCTACTGAAAAAAACGTATTTGGCTAGCGCGTATGTGTCGATACAAACGAGCGTTACAAGCGCGTTAGCATCGCGTTTTAGCTACAAACGCGCGTCGATGTAGGTGTGCAAAGGTCTACAAGCTGCGTCTGACTTGCGTGCGAATGCGAATCGCGTTGATGACGCGTTAAAAACGCGGTGTGTATTCAATAGTATAATATAAATAAATTGTGTATAATAGTAATTATTTGTGGTCTGATTTCTAATTATGATTTTTAATTTAATTTTATTTTATTTTATTGGTGGTTTTAATTTTAAGATGTATACTGTATATGGACTCTGTCTGAAATAAAAGAATTTTATTTATTTATTTTTATTAAAGGCTTATAGGCCTTTAGCCATATTTTGTAAGATAATCGTCCATACAAAAAGAGAAAACGTTTTTCCACTTCTAAATATTTTCCATTCTCCATGATTTTTAGGATGCTATTGAAATGATGAAAAACTAGGCGTATAGGTTTCCTTTTTTTTCAAAATTTGCAAAACAAAAATATTTCAAAAACGCGAAACTTATAAACTTAGAATATATTATGCTGAAGCGATCGACATCAAAATCGAAGTGATTTGTTAAGATTGAGTTAGTGGAAACTGTTTTTTCCCCGAAATGGAATTACATACAAAAATTACTGTAACTTCGGTAGATTCAAAAAGCCATTCTTCCCTCTTAAAGGGTTGTGTGTTGTATTTTATTTATTTATGATTAAACAATTACCGTTTTCATTCTAGGAGTTGGATATGAGTCTACCACAGTATGTCTGCATGGCTGTCTATCAAGCTGGAAGGTAAGTTCTTATAATAGTTTTTTATAATATAATAGTACATTACGATACAAGTGCGAAAAATAGGAAATTCGAAACGAGTGGCGATAAATTAAAACACGACCGAAGGGAGTGTTTTAAATCGACACGAGTTGCGAATTACCTATTCGCACATGTATCGTACAACGTTTTACAGTACATATGGCCCTTTAAATGTTCGACACAGTAACGTAATATGCTACTTCTCGCACTAGTGCTATAAAGTAGCCCCATATGTACTGTAAAATATATGATATACTTCTCCAGAAGATGACACCTGGAAAAAATACCTATCTTATATTCTAATTCAGTTTTTAATCTATTTCAACCATTGACATATATCTAAGGACGGGCCTTACGGGCACTAAGAATGATGCTAGTTCAACGGTGTCACTCATGAACGACCAATCGCGCGCGTGACGCGAACTCGTCAACCAATCGCGTTATGGAGCAAGCTATGATCTCAACATAAAATTTTACCCAAATCTGCTTTTTGGCAAACTAATCCCAAGAACGGACTGGTTTTTATGAGAGCCATCGCCATCTGACCTTCCATTCCTAAGGGAAAACTAGACTATTTGTAAAAATAGGTCTGCTTCAATGAAAATATTGTACATACGTTACAGGAAACTGATTTGTATGTGTCAGGAATCGAATCTGCGCGTCTTGGAAGATCCGGGGGTCCTTCCGGGTTGGAAGAGAGACAGATGCTCAACCCTAAACTTAATATTTCGTATATGTGTGGTGGTCTAAACATGATTTTAGTTTTAAGCTTAAACCGTTGCGTTTGTTGTTCCATCTGAAGCCGAAAACATCGCATTAAAAAAAACCAACGGGTTGCACTCCGGGAGACCCGGGAGTGCCGGCAGAAGTGAAAACTTGAATATTAACGTTATGCATTTTTGATATTTTGGAATGGTTAGGGAATAATTTTGCACGAATTGCTTTAATTATCAGTATAAAAGTACTATCATTTATGTGGTAAAATACAATATTCATTTATTGCGCTATCGTACACAAACATGACAATTTATTAAAAAACTAACGCTTCAAAACGATTAATTATTTAACATTAAAAAGTTTATCTCTCAGAAAAATCAACTTCCATCCATAATTTCAACGACTCTTACACTGAGTCATGGAGTTTTCCGATCAGGTCACGTGTCCGTCTTACGAATTTTCAATCTGTCGGTCACGTGACCTGTCGCGAGTTTAACATTTTATCCCCATCACAAAAAGTGCACAGCGCCGCTAAAGAAGTTTTCACTTCAAAAAAGACAAATGGAATTTTTGCCTAAAACGTTTATAGGTTATTAAAAAAGTTTTTGGCCTGTCTCCGTCATCAGATCAGCTCCATGTCATCATGATATTGCATTGTCACCCGATATACATATGCGTGCAACATTTCAGCTAATCGTAAGCCGGAATTTCACTTATAAAACGATTATACTTCCGCGACGCTTGGTGTCCTGAACTCTACGCGTCTCGTACTCGTAATGTTTTTACGATACGCTTACTCGACGCTTACGTTTTGTGTGCTTGTAAAATTCGGCCAAGACTGTCATTCAACCTGTCTTTCAATTCCAGAATAAACAAAGTGAAAGTGTCCAAAGTGAAGATAAACGAGAAGTGTCGCCTAAAACCCGCCCAGTGGGCGATGCTCGAAGCGCACTGGACGAAATTCGTGAACGAGAAATTTGCGAGTGCCCCTAAGAAGAGAGGACGGCCTGCCAAATCTGCAGTGATAGCTGGTATGAATGTTTGTTCAAACTTTTTTTAAACAAAGATTAATAGTTATCTGCGTTCTAGCGCTTTCCTAGTTGCATAATGCACTTTTACAACTGAATCGTAAGAATTTGCGCAAGCACTGGTTTTTGCGAAATTATTTGACTTTCCCACCCACACAGGAAATTAGGATTTGGTCAAGCCGGCTTCCTCAAATAATCACTTCCTACACAAATAAAATAATATTGCTTCACAAGTTCCTAGAAAAAAATTACAATACAAATCCTCTTTATTGCACAACCTCTGAAAAAAAAGTACATGGAAACACATAAAAAACATGAAGATAGAGGTAAACAACAGGCGGCCTTATCGCTACAGAGCGATCTCTTCCAGACAACCTCTAGGTAGTGGAGAACTGAAACTTAAATTAACTAATTAGGAGGTGCAAAAAAACTAAATAGCAAACTAAATTACCCTTAAAATTTACTAAAATATTTAAATATCACGGTTACACTCACTTGACTTTTTTCGACGCTATTTCTATTAAGCTACACTATTAGTATGTTTAGGTAGGTTAAAAATTTAGCTTTATGTAATTTTCAGATGAAAACCAAGAAATGGAAATTGACACGAAAGAAGAAACATCAACAGAGACAGATACAGAGCCATACGAAGACTGGAGACGGCGAATGCTAGAATCCGCCTACAAAGAACTAGAAATGAGAGAGAAAGAAAATAAGAAATCACCCAAAAAGACTCCTTTAAAAGAGTTACGTATCGTTTTACAAAAAGAATTTTACCCGCAAATGGAAAGCGATACACCTCAGAGAGAATTACGCGGTACCCCTAGAAAAGATAATGGTACCCAAAAAGATGGTACCCCGAAAAAAGACACAGGTACCTTGGCAAAAGGCGGTAGTGTACAGAAAGAAAGTGTACCAGAAGAAATAACTCCTAGAAAGTCGCCAAGGAAGACCCCAATGAAATACACCCCTTATAAGACCCCCACTAAAGGAGGTGGGGTTAGACTGCTGTTCCCTAATTATATGTGATGTAGTGTTACCAAAGATAGGATAAACAGCATTTTTAAGGTCTAATACTAAATTCAGACTGGTAGAAAGTTATTGCGGTTGACTATGTTTCCTTCTACGAAAAAACGCATAACCCCTGTTTAAGTACTCTTGAGTTAAGTCAAAGAGAATTTGAAATATAGGTGGATTATCAAAGAAAATTTTGTAGCCACAGTAAATTTACTGCCATCTAGCGACACATTTTTAAAACGCCATTTGACTTTGATCCTTATTCTTTCACTGATATGTGCTAAATTTGTTAAATATAAAAAAAATGGCGCCATCTTAGCGGGCATCGGCTAAAGGTTGTGGCGCCATCGCTCGAAACGATGCCGCTATACCTTTGGATTTGATCTATTAGACGGCGCCACTATTTGATATTTAACAAATTTAACACATATCAGTGAAAGAATAAGGACCAAAGTCAAATGGCGTTCTAAAATTAATCATGTGTCGAAAGATGGCAGTAAATTTACTGTGGCTACAAAGTTGTCTTTGACAATCCAACTCAATTTCAAATTCTCTTTGGTTAAGTGTAAAGACATGTACGCGAGGTATAAATACTACTCATGAAATTCCTAATTTATTTTCTTGAATGAGATAAAATTTGATAATACTTGTTTGTCACTTTGACGTTTTGTGTTTATTAGAAAGGGAAGTATGTATTTTTTAGTTAGTTGTTTAAATAAAAAGAGGTTGATTTTTTAAAATGTGAGTCTATTGGTTGTGGATGGGCGCACCTTGGTATCTAATCTGTGGCGCTGGGACCTCTATTCATGCATTTTGACATTTCGGGTTTCTGATACGTATTTTGACATTGAATTTTAATACTACACTGATATTTACGTCTGTTTTATAGTCAGACCATCTGCGTCGATTTTGATAGCACAGACAAGCAAGTGGTATTTCAATTATTTTTTCAATTTATTTTTGCGCAAGATTTATTATAAATGTCATAATTTCATAAAACTTTTTAGATTCATCTAAATTTTATCATAGAAATTGACTTTTAAAATAATAGTAAGTAGTATAATTAGCTTGGACTGACTACTATATTTTAATATAATGATAATATTGACTGATAATTTGTAAACATTTTAAATAAGTAATTAAAAAAAAGTAAGGTACAACGTATTATTTTTGATTTTATTTTTAGTTGTAATGTAATTAATTGTTAATTTATTATAATTATAGTTACTGAATGCCTAAAAACTATGCTTTTGATTATTTTATCCCTATAGTTTTTAATCGAGTAAATTTCAAAGATTGACATAGATTAGTCGCGAGTTAGAATCTCAATCGATGAATTATGTTTTTCCATAGGTAATATCCCCTTCATTAACTTCGCCTTTTGTACAATTTTGTGCATGAAATTAAATATATAAATAACAATAATATTTTTAGCATCAACCATTTTAAAGACTTTATAAACCATTAATTTGCCCTAAATATACCTGTCAATAATCTAGTTGGCCTCAACAAAATGGCACTAACACTATTTTTTATAATTCTAATACAATTATGTGACGCGCAAGAAAATATAACCCAAAATGTGACAATTCTAAGCGAACCGCCGTCAGCCTACCCCATTGCTACATCCTTCTTATTCATCTTCGTGATTCTGCTTTTCGGCGTCGTAGTAAGAGCGCTCATGTTATGGACAAGCATGTGTTTACCTTATAGGGTCGTCATGTTTGCTATTGGCGCTATACTCGGCTATTTAGCACATCGATACCCCAACTTTAAACCTATAGTATCTGTCTGTTTCATAGATGTTGACTATATACTATTAACTTTCTTACCCATTATACTTTTTAACATATCTTATTCTGTCGACGCGCATTCTTTCTGGAAAAGCTTTCCGCAGATAGTTCTAGTGTCTGTCCCGGGTGTGTTGTTAACTAGCACAATGGCCGCTTTCATGGCGTTTTATGTTATTGAAGTGAATTGGTCTTTCGGTACAGCTATGCTTTTTGGAGTTATATGTTCTCCTATATATCCAATGGAGGTAGTGAGGCTTTTGAAAGAGGCGTCTAGATGCAAATTTATAAGTGTTTTGCTACTTGGGGAAGGAGTTTTAGGCGATGCTACAGTAATGATTTTGTACACTGTTATATTTGGCTATTTAGCTCAAGCTGTGAGTAATCCAGCTCAAATATCGCTTATGCTACTTCGTTTCGCTGGGGGCGGTATTTTACTAGGCATAGTGATGGGAAACGTCGTCGGTACTCTAGTATCTTTGACGTATTACGATTTGCTCTGCGCTGTGACCGTTACTTGCGCTGGCGCGTATTTAACTTACTATCTTGGTGAGAAATTTCTATATGTCTCTGGGTTACTGGGTACTGTCATAGCTGGGGTGCTAATAAGTAATCGCAAAGCGACGATAGCTGGCGATGTCGAGTCGATAGTGACGAATTTCTGGATTATTCTGTCGCACGCAGCGAATACATTAATTTTTACGATGATTGGTGTCGTTATATTTGAAGCTATGGCTGCTTCTTTGACTTTACGCGAGATTTCGCTAGTGTTTGTGACTTACACGACCGTGTATGTGTCGAGGATGTTGGCGTACGCGATTATGACGCCTGTTCTGAGGTGTTTAGGGTTTGTTATAACCTGGCAGCAGAGCCTGGCGTGTGTGTGGGGCGGGCTGAGGGGTCCGTTGTCGCTGTGCCTCGCCCTGCTTGTGAGAGAGACTCCTGAGGTTGCTGAAGTTGGAAATGTAAGTAAACATTAATATTTTATCATGTAATTGACAGAGATAAGATTGGCTGTTTCCCGTTTCAAAATTAATTGCACCAAAGTGATGATGATGTCCGTGTTATTGACAACGGGACCTACACATAGGCGTACTCTCTGGGATCTAGGGGCTATTGAGACTATAAGGAGGGTTATTAGGGTCATTATTATATTATCCCGTTCGGACTACATATTTTTTTGCTTTTTTCACTTTAATACGTTTAAAACATCTAAGGTTTCACATTTTAGTAGAACTCCTTCCACCCCTACATCTGAGCGCCACACAGTTGCATCCAAAAGGACTCTGGATCCGATTTTTGTCAACCTAATACCAAGAATTTGCGCAGGCATTAGGTTTTACGAGAGCGAATTTCACCTAACCTTCCTACCCAGAGAGTAAGGTCTTGGGATTAGTCTAGTTCAGTGGTGAGAAAACTTTCTTCATGGGGGCCAAAAAGTTTAAGAGATTTAAGAGGAGGGCCAGAATTGCAGCAAAAATGTATTTTGATTTGAGATTACTAACTTTTTTATTGGACTGGCGATGGGCCGGATAAAATCCTTTCGCGGGCCGAACGTTGCCCACCACTGGTCTAGTTCATTCACGATGTTTTTTTCTTACTGAGTAATTGACACAAGAGGCTGTGCGTGTTCGAGTCTGCCATGATCTGAATCGAAAGCGGAGACAATATACGCCTCTAAGCAGGCCCCCTACACTAAACCCTGGCTCTATAGTAGGATCTGCCATCTAGTGTCTTAAATCTAAAAATATAAACTCGACATAATGCTTTGCGCCAATGAATAGGCGACTTCTGTCTTCTGTGCAGCCATCTACAAGTTCATGCACGCTCCCTATTTATTTATTTCTCCAGGTTATGATCATCCAAACCACGGGCCTGGTCATACTATCCCTGATCATCAACGCCACAACCATGCAAAAGGTCCTAAAAGTCCTGGGTCTGTCCCAGATATCCTTGGCCAAGAAAGCTAATATGACGAACTGCGTCAAGCGAATCATGATGACGAGGGATCGGTGCATTTCGATGCTGAAAATGGATAAGTTTTTAGCTGACGCTAATTGGGATTTGGTACAAGATAGTAAGTTCAATTAACCTTTTTATTTTGACATTTCAAATACATGTTGACTTACACCACCCACTGAAAAGCTTGCCTAGAAAACTTTAATGGCGTTACTCATAAAAGTATGTTAAACCTTAACCGTTAATAATTGTTTGTCCTTGTCCTTATCCGGTAAATTAACATTACACACATTTTTTTTTTAAAGAAGAAAATTTACACATGTTTGCTAAGTTGTATGAATAAGCCCCCTTTTGCCCTATTATTTTGAGAGATCGAACGAAGAATAAGCCACACATGTTGAAGTAGTTATTTCTATGCCTATGGGGATTTAAAAAACTATGTGTTTTTGATTATAATAATACTTATATACATTGTAAATCTACGGGAAACCTTAGATAGTGCGATGCAGCACCATGCACAAGAAATCTAGCGGTAAATGTTTAAGCTGAATTAATGTACAAAATCGTACGCTAGATGGCACTGACGCGTGTGTACCACAATTCAGAACACAATATTACTATTTTTCTTGCAATTAAAAGCCTTTATAATAATTGACTTCATACCATGTATGAAATAAAGCACCAGAACATTAATTGAGAAACAAAGACTGAAATTATTTATAGACACAATTTTTATTTTATAAATCGTGTAGAACTTTATAGAGTAACTTACCGTCATTGTTCATTGTGTAATGTTTCGTATAAATTTCATAATGGCAAATCGTTTTAAAAGTTCGAAAGACAAATCAGTATTAGTAGGGTATTTAACTACATATGTTATAGGGTATTTGACTATTGTATCCAGTTTGAGTTTTAACCTCGTTGTTTATTACAAATTTATTATACAGGCACGACAATAAAGCATCCATACCAGACCCAGATTGTCTCTGGCCGCGAAGAAGAGAGCGATGATGACACGTACATGGGCTATCGGTACACCACGTGCCCAGACTGTGAGAGGGAGATACCTAATGAGCCTACGAAGAAAGAATTCGCCGAGATGATGAGGTATCTAGTGTACCTATCTACAATCACGGTTTACAGTAGGTATAAAAATAGTTTATCTTTCAAGCACACATATTACAATGCGCTAATATACCAAAAAAATATCTTATAGGAAGGCATCTTTAGGATATATTTTTGTACCATTTGACAGAGTTCATACACCCAATGGAGTAAAATGCTCTCCCTCTGCCTATCAGATAAGCTCAGAGCAAGCTTACATTCAAAAGCAAGTTGCATAAGCACTTATTTGAAAACATTCGTGACTAAATGTTTGCGTGATACCTCACACTAATAGGTACATAATTATTATATATATGTATGTTTATTTATATATATTGAATATGTATATATGTAGATATATTTAAAGTATATATTTGCGTAAGTATAATATCATAGTAGTCTTGAGTTGTGTCTATTTCCATATCAACTCTTTACAATCCTGCACCAAACTAACTATTTTATTCAACAATTACAGTCGTCGAGTAGAAAAGAAGTATTGTATACAATAGTGATATAATCAAGCTTTTCAATTCGTTACCTTACTTAGGCAACTCAGCAAGCTTCGTTGCCTAAACATGGTAGTGGCAAGCTTACGGCCCGTGAGACAATCTACACCATATTTAAAAGATTTGTAGTTGGGCCACAGAAATACTAAATTCTACTCTATTGATAATAGGCCACCTCTAATGTAGTTTTAGCCTGTAGGTATACAGGTCGTAAGCAATTGTTTATTTACATTCGAGAACAGAAAAATGGGAAAATATATTTCGTATCATCCACGACGACGCGCTGATTTGTCAAATCTAACCTTTATTGACATGGCAATACGAGTCCAGGCATGCGTCGTCGTGAATGACACGATCTATTCAAATTACACGCAAATACATTCTCTATTACAGAGAAGCTAACCAGCGGGTGCTAAAGTCTCTAAAGATATCGTTCTGGCGTCAGTATGAATACGGGAAGATCAGTAAAGACAGCGTAAGAATATTGGTGCAAGCGGTCGAAGTGGCAGCAGATTCTGATGATGGGTGGATCAACCTCGACCAGCTCGGGACGCTGTGGAAACCAAAGGTAAGATGTAATCCCATTTATACCCCGCCCACGTGACCGCCGCCATTCATGAGGGACAGATGCCTGGAGATATTCCTATCTAAGACCGCCGAAGACTGAAAGTAAGTGCTATCGGCGCCACAGAATGGAAAACAGCATTAAGTACAGAATTCTCACGCAGGACTTCGTTCGACATTGGGGCACCGTAGGCGTCCAGTATAGAAATGCGTGTAGCGCAATTTTATGAAGATATCGAACTGATCTGATGAAGGAACCAATTTGCCATAGGACTGCGATTATACAACGCACCCTCTTTGAGTTTGGGTTTGTTACAATCGTCTATACTAGTGGATCTATGAGCTGTAGAGCTAACGAACCTTTACGTTACCTGGGTGCCAATAGGAACCCTTATAGTTTCGCTATGTCCGTCCGTCTGTCCTTCCGCGGGGAGCCAACATTAGAGAACATCCGTACATTCCGTACAGACATACGAAAGGATTTTTGTTTAACCTGAAACAGATACCTTAGTTTCGCTCGGTTAATTATAGATGACTGATGAAAGAGTAGTAATAAAAGCTTGTAGATGTCTGTCTAAAATGAAATGTTTTAAACGGGTTACTCATAGTCACGTACTGTTAAGTCGAATAAACGTTTGATATGTTTCGATCCAATTTTACACAGGGTATTTAAATGTAATTTAATTTTAAATTTAGATTATACACGTTTGGCGCTCGGTCACTCGGTGCTCCTAGAAGAAAATCTTCGAAAATTGAAGCGATGTATCGCACGTTTATTCGACTTAACTAGCGGCCCGCCCCGGCCTCGCACGGATTTACACAAAACCTTAACAAGTAATACACCTAAACCTTTCTCAATTCATAGGTGAAAAACGGAAAAACCGTTCTGTCGTTTTTGAGTTTATCTCGAACATACAGACGCGGCGGGGGACTTTGTTTTAATATAAGTTGTAGTTGAGTAACCCGTTTATGTTCGAGTGTTACTCAGTCATAAAATAGTTAGAATTTAGAATCTAAATTGAAAAATTAAAAAATCATCTTTCAAGGCCCACGCAGTATGGCTCCGTCGCCGGCTAGTTCACATGATAACGCCCGAAGTCGCCAACGCACGCATTCCGCGCGCGTCGTGGCGCCAGCGCTGCTACCGCTTCGTTAGCAACATCCGCTTCGATATTTTCATTTATATAATGATTCTTTGCAACACGCCCGTTATACTTACCGAGGTTGCGATGACGGAACCGCCAATTGTAGCCATCAACGTGATCAAGGGGCTTAATGTGTAAGTACTATTATCACGTTTTATACAATTTACAGACCGTGCGCCAGGAACAGAGGGCCTACCGCGAACCACGCTCTCTGTCGCACTTGTAAATTCGTACGTGACAGGGAGGGAACGTGGTTCGCGGTAGGCCCTCAGTTTTTCATGACCAATCGCCTCCCGGGCGAAAACTCGTATAGTGGTTAACGGCTATGTATGATGAACCTTTGTGGACGTCAGCTGCTGCCCCGTTTTCTAAGGGGACCTAGCATTTTTGAGACAAAGCAAACCGCTTGGAACAAGTGTTCCTGGGGGTGATCTGAGCTGATTTAGGTTCCCCCCCGCAGGTGGGCAGGAGGGGGGGGGGGCGCCTCACTCTTATATATCTGCATACATCTAGCAACTATATCATATCAAGCTTATCTCAGTAGACATAAATGTAGTACAAAAGACATAAACGTTTAGTATTTTCTATGGGAGCGCGAAGGCACGTAATTGGTAATTTTTTTATAGTTAACTACAGCATATCGGAATTAATCTTATAGTTGAGTTGGGAGCCCATACAGGAAAAGTACGCAATTATAGTTTGGTATTAAAAATCTTTATTTAACCATTACAGTCGACGAGTAGAAAAATGTTATTACATGTTGTTGAAATAATTCGTCTCGTTCCAGGTTTTTCTTTGCTATCTACTTCTTCGAGATGGTGATTAAGATGTGCGCCCTCGGAGTGCGCGGCTACTTCTCCTCGCACTGGAACAAGCTAGACTTCTTCATAGTTGTCATGGCAACAGGAGGTTCGTAACATTTATTATCACACTGGAAAAACTACGGACGAACTGCGCAAAAAACAATGAAAAGTCGGTGGAGTTAGAACATGTTAAAAGGTCCCACCCATTACCAGCCCGCCTGCAGTCTCTGGTCCTATCGGGCGATCTGCCGTACCAAGCCAATAATGTCTACAGCTATTACAACCTTAAGGGATTAATGCCTGCCGGCAATGGCGTGCATCCTGCCAGGGCCGGCTTTCCGCCTAGACCCACAAGGCCCGGGCCTATTATGTGCTCAGGAAACCTAGCAATGTTTTGAGATGGAGAAGGAAATAGTGCCTAGGGGCTCTAGGTGTCTAAATACGGGCCTGCCCCCTGCCCCCTCTTGGCGACGTCCATGTTAGGCCTGTTCCTATTAGGTGTGGTTAATTCTAAAGTTAAAACCTTAGTGGTAAGAGGTAGTAGAAGGTGTTGCGTAACTTCTATCATCTCACACCTCCGTTTTAGATTTCATCCTGGACATGTTGGACACCATCATAAAGGACTTTAATAAGTACACGTCAAAGTCCAGTATCCTGACCGCGACTAAGCTGCTACGAATGCTCCGATTCCTGCGGCTATGCAAGTTAGCCAGGTACATACAGTCGAGTTCATAAATATGTATATGTCGGCGGCCGATCATAATATCCGCCAGATCATGAAATTCCTAGGCTTATCGTGAAACGTGACCATCAATGTCTTGTTGCGGGGCTCCTATTTCTGGACAGTTTGCCCTTCGGGCATCTGAAGCAACCTAATTAACCTATTCTACCTATTTGTTTTAATGTAACTACCGTCAAAATATTACACAGAAACTTTACGATATGCCGCTGACATATATTTCTTCACCTTAATCTATTGCAATAAGGCAAAAAATTGTATACATATTTATGATCTCGACTGTACTTTTCTTGTAACTGACTCACTTATCGATCATCAAAATTTTAGAGTACTTCTAGTAGACATAAAAGCTTCAAATTTTGAATATAATTAGTGTACAACCTATAAAGCAAAGAAAAATGTAAATTTACCGTATTTTTGGTTCAATCATAGAGAAAGAAGGAGTAAGCATAGAGTGCTCACTCCTTATAGGGTGCGTGCATGAATTGTAGGAGGCAGCACAGGAGCCGTCAAATTTTTGACGCCAGGCGTAAAGGTGATGTTTATTGTTCCGATGTAGCCCACAAGATGGCAGAACCTCCAACGCGCATGGTCCTTAAATCAGTTTAGGTACCAATACGCTTTTTATTTTCGTAGTCGACATCTAGCATCGAGTAGCGGAATTATCAGTACTGCTACTTGACAATATATGTTGCGACGAACGAAAACCGGAACTCTATTTTCAACTCCTGCTCATAATATTAGTTTTAAATTGTTGAGAAATACTTTTTTTTTTATGTATATCGTTGTCTGGGTACCCACAACACAAGCTTCCTTGAGCTTACTGTGGGGCTTAGTGAATTTGTGAAAGAATGTCCAACATTTATTTATTTAAATAGAAATGCCCAGAAATCAGTTCTAACGAGCTTACCTTTCCAGAGTGACTGTCCCGAAAATCATGGGGTACATGGATCGTATGATCGATAAACAGCTGGCGTTCGGTTATGACGTTGGGAAGGTACGTTATATTCAGCGTATGGGTAAAAGCGTGTCGAGGAGGCAAAAATGTAAGTTCATTATTTGTCTCGTCATGGAATGATAATTCCAACTAGGTAAACTGTTATCCCCTTATTCATAAAACTTTACGGGCCTGATTTAGTTATGTTTTATCCCTTTCTTACAAATATATAAGTCGAAATGACAGATAAAGCTATATCAGGCCAGTAACGCGTTTATGAATAACGCCATTAGTAACTATCCTCGCACCATAATTTTTAGGCTTCCGTCAACTAGGAACCCTAAAGGTCTTAGCACACTATTACAACTCAACAGCCACTCGACTCAAAATTAAATATTGAAATTAAAGCCTTATCTTGTATGTCCTACAGTACAATTTTAACATTTAGGTAACTGTCGGGTGGTCTACGCGTCGTCCACTCGTCGACCACTAAGCTGAACCAAAAGTGAGTTGAGTTGGTGTGGAATTGATATAGTGTGCGAAGACCTTTATAGTTTTGCCATGTCCGTCTGTCTGTCCGTCCGTTTTGCACCGTGATCGTTAGTGCTAGAAAGCTGCACTTTGGTATGGATATATAAGTCAAAAATGCCGACAAAGTAGTAAAATAAAAACTAGAAAAAAAAACTGGTACCTTCCCTAGACGTAAAGTTGAGATGAATAATTTTTTTCACTTTACCCATATTGTGTGGGGTGTCGTTGGATAGACATTTCAAAAGGAATAGGGGTTGTTAGAAAATCATTTTTGATAAAGTGAATATTTTCGTGTGTTTTCGTTGTGCACAATAAAGAATATTATTATTATTATTATGTCTGTCTTTTACAAATTCTCGGGACCATGGGGTCCCGGACATTTGGAAGGCGTGCGTGGGGCCGAAGTCAACACGTAGAGTCCCCTTGTAATAAGACAATTTACTCTAAATGTATATTATTATATTCGCTAATAATCGTTGCGAAAAAAATGTGTTTCCCTTTTCTAACTTTTGAACCGTGGTGAGTCCAAAAAATATGAAAGTAAAGCGTACTAAATATTTGCAACGAAAATTATAGCGATTGTGTTATGGCATAAAGTTTTCTCTTCCCATTAAAAAAGCGTTGCCAAGGTACTCCCTTATGCCTGTAATATACGAGTACATGATACTCATTAATAGCCCCCGTCCAGCCTATTGTGTTGTGACAGAAGGGTAAGTACGGAATCCCACACTGAGCATGGCCCGACATGTTCTTGGACGGTTTTTATTTTTGCATTTTGGCGTCGCCCTGGCGGGTATGGGACAAAAGTTGTGTTGTGTGTGTTGAAGACGTTATACCCCACAAAGGGTTATCGCTTGTATTTCCCTACCACCTACTTTGCACATAGGAAGCCAATAACAAAAGTTACTAATATAATATTGTGACAAAATATTAACAGTACACAAAAACGCAGGGTTTCGTGACAGCGGAGCAAGAGGTATGTAACCTGCTACCACAGTTGGTTGACAACAAGATAATTCAAGAAGCTCTTACCGCCAGGCTAGAGGAAGATAGGTAAATTAGATACCTTTCTTTCATCGACTATAAAGAGAAAGCGTATAAATTATAAAGCATCAGAATTCGCTCTGAAGATCCTTGGAAGTATACCTACCCTTTGTAGTCGAGGGAAATCTTCAAATTTTACATGCACACAGTAATTTGTGAAGTGGAACTGCTGATGGAGACGGTAAAATTGACCCTGCCCTCCCTGCCTGTGAAGCCGATGGTCCTGGGCTCGAATCCCGGTAAAGGCATTTATTTGTGTGATGAGCACAGATATTTGTTTCTGAGTCATGGATGTTTTTATGTATTTCAGTATTTATAGATATCGTTGTCTGGGTACCTACAACACAAGCCTTCTTGAGCTTACTTATTCAATGTGTGTAAGAATCTCCAATATTTATTTATTATTATTGTTTATTATAAAATGACTATTTATATTTTTTTATTTTTAACTGTTTTGAGGGTACGAGGTACGACACATGGGTACATGATAAAGTGGTACGGTACGGGACGTTCAATATTAAGGTACAGTTCGATTTAGGTCAAAATGTCACCTTCCAAACACACAATCCCTATAAAGCAGTCAAAAGCAAGTCACAGCTAATACCAATGGCGGATTTGCAGTGTTGGCTGCCCTAGGCCCCGGGCCCTGTCGTAACTACCAGCCGGCCCTTTCTCAGCACCCATCATATAAACTGCGGCCTTGCTGTCACCCCTAATGCCTACTTGGCCTTAGGACAAATCCACCACTGACTCATACCGGATAATCTCCAATATTATTCCTCTTACTGTTGATATTTCTAGGTTGAAAGTGACCCGACAGCTCGGGTTGCTGCAGCGCGACAGACCCTGGACAGCCATCACCGTGAAAACTCGACAGGCCACGACTTCCACCCTCAATAACATGCTTATCGATGCTGCACAATTGAAGGAAGAAGGTTTTGTACTTTAGTCTAGTTTATTCTGCAGTCAAACAAGCATACGGGCCGCCTGATGGTAAGCAGTCCCCGTAGCCTATGGACGCCTGCAACTCCAGAGGTGTTACGTGCGCATCGTTCTGGCAACCTTTCTCACCGGCAGCAAGACAACACTATGAGTAGGGTCTAATGTTAGTGTTGGATGACCGAGGTGCCAAGCCTTTCAAGATTGCATATTCTTAAAAAAATTGATAAGGGTGCTGCCGTATCCTGGTAGCCTAGAAGCTATGGTGTTAACCATAGCCGTGAATGCTGAAATGTTGGTTCAAATCCGGCTTAAGAAGGAAGGTATTCAGTACATTCGTTGTAGGCCGTTGACAATGTTAGACGTGACACTGCCAGGCGCGATAGGATGCGATTTCGCTAATTTAGCATATGACTTTAATAATATTATGACAAAAAAAAACTTTGCATAACGATTTAAATTAAACTATACCATTTTATAGTCTTCATCAGAAGTTACACTTTACCAAAATTTGCACGAGTTATTATTAAAATTACCCAAAACTCTAGTCAACGTGCCAATCGTTTACGCTCCGTATCAATTGAAACGCAACTGACGCACTAGAAGAGTGATAGAGAGATAAAGATACTTTATTTTCCAATTTGTCATATTACAATGCGCTTATGAACGTCAAATCAAGCTACGCCGCTTCTAACCCTACATCTCTGAACCGAGAAGATTTAAATCCCCTCTCAATTGTACAGAGATGACTACCTACGCTACGCTACAGAGCGTTAACGATTGGCACGTTAGTGAAGCACCCTGGTATGCCTGGCCTGGAGTAATTGAGAGCCATCCTAAGTATTTTGTTTAATCCATTTGTTTATATATTTGTATTCCAGGATTTTTGGATGAAGTGGAATACCGTTTGCTAGTGATGGCCATACAGGAGAAAGTGCAATATGTCCGCCACAAAGCCAGCCTTGTCGCCCCATCGTCCCCAGAGGTAATTTTCTTGAAGACTTAGGAATAGTTGACGCCCATTTTATTGGAACGATTGGTCTGGCCTAGTGGGTAGTGACCCAGCCTATGAAGACGATAGTTCCGGGTTTGAATCCCGGTAAGGGCATTTATTTGTGTGATGAACACAGATATTTGTTCCCGAGTCATTGGTGTTTTATATATATAGATCTATATCGTCGCCTAGTTACCGATATTACAAGCTTTGCATTGTTTGGGGCTAGGTCGATTCGAGTAAGATTGTCCCCAAATCTTTATTTATTATTTATTGAAAGTTTATCGAAAAGTACCTTATTGTTGTACCTATGTATTATTTTTCAGACCCAGTTGCGAGCCATTTCCTGGCTGCAAGGAAATGAGAGAGTTGCCGATTATTTTATAGAAAACTCCGAAATAATCAACTACAATATTAATGAGATTCTTATTTCTAGAGGTTAGTATACATCATTTTTAGGGTTGCGTACCATGCAGGTACAAAAGGAACCCTTATTTAGTACTGTGTTGACTCTCTGTCTTTATAAATAGATCTCTGAGGTCGTTGTTTAACTATTCGTGAAAACGTGATACTTCGTTAGCTAGGTTGCAACTGGTTTGGCGCCGCGTTTGCGAAGAAACTTACAAAGCGCTTTTTACAAGCTGCCCTATTACTATGTAATGTACAGTGAGCTGCGAAATTACATGGAGAAATTATTAATGAATTCATTGTTAATGCCATGCACTTTTACGGCTGATGGTACTTATCAGTAGCAGCGTGTCAAAAATGTTCATTATGTAATCCGAAGTTTATTTTGCTATGAGAACTTTATTCAATCAATCCCAAAATATTTCTTTGGGATTTATTGAATAAAGTTCTCACATGTCTCTTAATGCGTAAGCCAGTGGGAATCGAGTTCTATAGACGCTCCGCCACTGGTACCCATATATGTTAGTTAGTGTGGGTGAAATTTTGAAGCTAAATTTGACCCACTTCCCGATCGAGCTGAAATTTAGCATACATATGTAAATCCAGTGACAATGTAATGATAACATGGAGCTGATCTGATCATGGAGACAGGAGGTGGCTATCGGGACTCTGTGATCAAACAACGCATTCTTTTTGTATTTGGGGTTATAATTGTCTCGATGAGTATTAGTTGGAAAGAAAAGTACAGTTAGCGTTAAAACTTGTAACAATTTTTTTTGCCAACAAATTATTAACTCTTAACTTTACACAAAAAAGGGGAAGTCTTTAGTTCAATATTCCTTGGCGCTCAGTAGTCATAATGATTCTGAGGGTAAAAGATTATGTCTAGTATTTGGAACTTCGAATTAAGGACTTAGATAAGGAGGAGAGATTAATTTTGTTTTTCATAGGCGACGAGCCCAAAGGCCTCTACATCCTGGTCTCCGGCCTTCTGGAGGCCTCTTACATACCTCCGGACGATGACATCGACGAGGCCATACCCAACTACGAGTTTCTGACTGATTTGAAGTTTGGGGAGCCGAGCAAGGACTATATCGTTTCTGGGAATGCTGTTGGAGTTCTTGGGGTGAGCATAAATATAAAGATAGTTTATTATTCAAGTAGGCATATTACAATGCGCTTATGAACGTCAAATAAAGCTACACCGGCTCTAACCCGAGAAGATTCAATTCCCCCCTCAATTGGAGGAGTGTCCCAATATGGACCGGCAATAAACTCCGACACGGCGGGACACATCTTTTCTTTTCAAAACATTATATACATATTTAATACTAGTGGCTCTTGGAGCTGTAGAGCTCGCGTTAAGCTTAGAACATGTAAAAGTGAAAAATACTTAGTTCGTTAAATCGTTATCACAGTGAACTCACATAAACCCTTTTGATGCTTAGTCCTTTATGCCAATTTCCGCATTTTGAAAAAATCAAAGAAATTAATCATAGTAACTGGTCACAAAATTTCACAAGAATCTGTCAAGAATTGCGACCTGTAGAGGAGAACATCCGGACATACGAAAGCAAATTGCCCGAGTTACAACGGAGACCTTCACTATCGCTTCGGTCAATTATGAAAGTATCTCTGTCGTTAAACTTTTATCCTTATATCTTGATGACCGGTCTGGCCTAGTGGGTAGGGACCCTGCCTATGAAGCCGATGGTCCCGGGTTCAAATCCTGGTAAGGGCATTTATTCGTGTGATGAGCACAGATATTTGTTCCTGAGTCATGGGTGTTTTCTATATATTTATTTAAACTTTATTGCACTAAGGCATTCTCCATCCAGTCAACCATGAGCCAAACCGAGAGATCTTAGTTGGTGCCGGGTCAGAATACAGAGTAAAATGACAAAAAAATATCACAAAATTATACATACATAAATATGTATACATACATAAATATATACCCATTGTGAAACATCATGAGGACGACCTTTGAACCTTGTCAAACAGATGCTTGCGCAACATGCGCTTGAAGGAGAATTTGTTCTGGGCTTGTCTCATAGAAGAGAAGAAGATCATTACACAGCCGGATTGCCTGAATGGTGAAGGAATTCGACATATTATATATATCGTTGTCTAAGTAATCCACAACACAAGCTATATTGAGCTTACTGAGGGTCTTTAGTCAATTTGTGTAATAATGTCCTATTATATTTCTTTATTTATTTATCTAACTTACAGGTTCTGACCAACCGGCCATACAGCTACACGGTGCGTTGCGACTCTGCCGTACAAGCGTACTACATCACGCTGTCCGTCGTCCGAGAGGCCTTTAATCTCGCACCCAATCCTATTATAGGGTAACCATTATACCTACTTTTTTATAGTACGTCGGCATACGGCCCGGCTGATGGTAAGCAGCCTCCGTAAGCAATGAACGCCTGCAGCTCGGTGTTACATGCGCGTTGCTGACGCTAACACTCTGCACCCTCGTTGAGTTCTGGCAACCTTAACCCTTATGACGATGCACCGCGAGTTCGCCGTACAAGCGTACTTAATGTCAGTCTAATTCTACTAAATTGCTCAGATGGCACGGTGATTTTTGTAATTGAAAATTTAGTAAGTTATTTTTATAGTACGCCGTTGGTAAACAAGCATACGGCCCGCCTGATGGTAAGCAGTCTCCGTAGCCTATGTACGCCTGTAACTCCGGAGGAGTTACATGCGCGTTGCCGACCCTAATACTTCGCACCCTCGTAGAGCTCCGGCAACCTTATGAGTAGGGTCTAGTGTTAAGGTGGAGGTACTTCCCCAGTTGGCTCTGCTCTAGATCTGGAGTGACATCCACTTGCTGTGCCCTACCACACAAAGCGAAGCGAGACGACTTTCACAATGCCCATACCTCTATTTTGGACGTAGTTTCAGGATGTACCCGGGTCCGGGTAAAATTTCAACAACGATCTTAATAATTTCTCACCATCCGAGATAAATGGTAGACCTAACTGTATTGCATTTACTGCTTATTCTCTAGTTTAGAAGCAGCGATGTGGCGTGAGATCGGCATAAAACTCTCCATGATGGTACTGCCGACGGTTCCCGCGTACCACAACTGGTCTGTGGAGAAGATCAGCATGAGACTGGAGCACGCTTTTGTACCCTGTCTCAAGGTCATCAAAGTAAGTATGAGTTACTGTTCTAATCTAGTCTACAGGTAAATTGGTGGACATACTGGACATGTTGGGACGACTAAATCCGTTATTTCGTACCAAAAGGGGATTCAAAGATCTAAAGATTTTATTTGCACAGAATACACGTATATACATGCAGAGGTACAAAAAAAAACAAAAGTCCAGTGTATTCAGTCTGTATGCAGACATGCAGAGCTTCATCTATCAAAATTAAATAATGAAAGCATGTTATTTATATAGAGTTTACCATAAAGAATACTAAATTAATACTATATTGTTCTAAAAACATGAGATTATTTTTTTATTTCAAAATGAAAATTCTAGTTTGTATATCACGTGACCGAAATCCATTTATTTCTCGTGAGTGACGTCACTATAACAGAAACTAGTGTTAAATTTAAATTATGTTTAAATTTGTAACAACGGCGATAAATTTGCACCGTTTATTTGTTACTGCACTCCTAGTATGACGTCACAAAAATGCCGGCTGCCTTTTTGGTGCAAATATTTTTCGTTTAAGTTTTAAATAATTTTTCTTAGCATATAGCGGTATTATTTTCAGGAAATAAAAATACCAGTTGGCTATCGAAGCTATACGAACGTTTATGAATATGTTACAAAAAAAAAGAAAAATGGACTATTGTCTACCATCCCATAGCCAGTTTACAATTAGTCTCTATATCGGCATCAATCTCTATTACTACAACTAGTCGGGGTTCCACAAAAACTACCCACATCAAAATATACTTTTATAATTATATTAAAATATTTAATATTTGTTGAGAGATTAGGGCCACGTTGTATGTCAGTCAGTTTGTTTTATAGGTGTTCGTGGTGAACGAGCTGATGGAGGACATAGTGCTGCTCGACGGTATCTGCCAGGACGCGGCCACCAGGGAGGTGTTCCAACCGCCTTGCTACATACCGAGGTAATATACTGTTATTTACTGTTTCAATATTCACTCCCTAAATAGGCGCTTGGTACGCGAAGGAGCTTGGTCGGTGGAGACGTGCTTCGCCCGAGGCAATGCGGCCGTGAGTGCGTTTACTTAGCCCGAGGCACGTCTACATAAACCGAGCTATTTCGCGCGGCAATTTCTTCGCCAGGCCTACAAACGAACTCGTCATTTTCAAAAGTTTTTATTTAGTTTCATCTGTCCCGTTGTCTATAATCAAATATGGCAAGCTTAATTAGACCCATTTTCCATTATGCCATTGAGTTGAAATTGATGTAAGTTCGACTATTCAGTATTATGGTACCATTGAGATGATCTGATGATGGAGACAGGAGGTGGCCATAGGAAGTGTGATAACACAATGCGACCTCATTGTGTTTATTAAAATTGTCTTGATGAGTATAAGCTGACTGAAAGAAAAAGTACAATCAGTGATGAAAGCTTTTATCAAAAATTAAGTTATTGGCAAAAGGCTTATTTCAACTTTCCTTTGCAAATAATGGTTGTCTGAAGTTACCCTAAATCTGAATTTCACAGGACGGTCCATCGTCTGATATTTCCGAAGTCGTCCCAGCTGGTGGTGACCAGCGCATGTCCAGAAACCAAGCTGCTGCTAGTGCCAGCTAAGGACACAGACGAGTTAGAGATCATGGAGGACGAACTGGACGATTTGCAGTGCGAGTTGGTCAGTACCAATTTGTTAAATCTGCTTAATTAACCATTTTTTTAGTTCAAGACTGAATACATTGAAAGTAGCACCATTGTCTGTAGTTCCCAACAAGCTTATAAACAAACAGAAGGTCATTTTAGCTCTTCGAAAGTTTAACATGTGTGCAAAGTCCATGAGTATCTAAGTTTCACGTCGGTGCCTCAACGCATAGGTTCAGTAAGTATAAGTACTATATTTCTCATCGTTTTATAATCGCTCGCGATTTTGTACTTTATTACAAAGTAATGGGGCTAAATTTTGCATAATTCCTGACACCCTTATGCCTTATTAAGAGGTTAATAACTAGCTATTGCGCTAGTGGTGAGAAAGCTAGGTGTGTTTGAAGAACAGGCTGATGATGGTGCCAGCTAAGGTCACAGACGAGTCCGAGATCATTTAGGATGAACTAGACGACTGGTCAGTACCATCAACTTCACAGGCGGTTCATCGGCTAACAATGTTTATATTATCGCTAAAACGCCAATATTTAGTCAGCAACGTCAACAAGTACTATATCTCTCATCATTGCGTTTTGAACCTTAAAAGCATAACGACGAAGATTCGCGTCGTTTTTGATGCTTCAGCTAAAGATGCAAATTCCAAAATGGTTAACGTTTTGCTAATTGCTAATGGGCTGGTGATGAACACCGTGTGTCGGGAGTTCAAGTTGCCGCAAGTGCCCACGCTAAGGACACGCTTGAGCTGGAAAACATGAAGATAAACTAGACAACATGCAAAGCGAGTTGATCTGTCTGTGTCAGTTCAATCTAATAGTTCTTATAGTTGGAATTTTCTGAGGTGATTTCTTGAGCTCAACCCCCTAATCTGTTAAACAAAAGATATTGTTTCCTTTACACAGTGAGTACTTCTGCTACTACTAATTTCAAATTCAAGAAACAGCCCATTCCAAAAAAAATTCCTGCCGTTTTTGCCACCCGCTTGGCTGATTGTTCTCCGAATAAGCTGTTAATCACATAAATTAGAAACTTAATACTATCACGATATTGTCTATTTAACGGCATTGTTGCTTTTACACACGCCGAAAATTGATCTGCAATCTGTATAAAAGAAAGAAAGGCTTTTGTTTAACAGATTAAGGCCGGAGCCGGAAAAAAAATCTCTTAAAATTCATACTAGGTATATCATAGATTTTGAAGCGTCCACGAATACTGGACCGCTGTCTGCTACAATAGCTAGTATTTACGCCTATAACTAGATCAATTGGTAAACCAGACAACAAAAATGAGTGCACGCGATTCAATATATCGTGGCCGTTATCGTAGTCTTATATATTTTTTATCTAGTTTATTTTCCTAAAGTAAATATTATTGATTTTAGATATCAAACGCATCCTCCCGCTGCCTGTACCACAAGTCTGTCAGGAAACTGTCGAACAACGACAGCCGGCAGAAAATCGGTGCGAGGCGGAAACGCAAGCGCGGCGGTGGCGTGCGACGCGTCAACATCAGAGAGTCAGTATGGAGCCGGCCGTGTGAGTTGATGTGACATTTTTTGCTCCTATTTATTAATTTTTATTTGCACAAAGTACCTGAAAACTATTTACGGACTTAAGGCAAGACTTTGTGATTTATCGTGGATAGACATCCGTGTTACGTTAAGTTATTGCCGTCACGATATAAACTGGACAGTAGGAGACTTAAATGTATAAAATAGGACACAGCTTTTATTTTTCGATAGATGTTGACGTATTCCTCTTTTTTTGTTACCGTCCACGGTGCCTAAACAACACGTCCGAAAAGTTGGTCTAACGAATCTAACAATATTTCAGCGTATGTTTCAAAAAAAGTGTAATAAAGTAGGTGTCTACTACTACAATAATGTCTATTAAAGTTTGAGTTGTGTTGTTTCTTTTACAGATGCATCTACGCATAATACAAATGAAAAGGAACTTAAAGAAATCAGTTCTAAATACTTCAGGCCTGGCATGGACAGTGTAAGCATATTGAAAAACTACATACTTACTTGTTACTAATACGATCTACCTCATTCATTCATAAATTAACTTATATTATTTCCAGGTTCAGCCGGATAAACGCGAGATGTCCAGAGTTAAAATGTGTAAGTTTCTTCGTACACTCTCACTTATCTTAACACATTGGTACTTATTTACAACCAGGTCTATCGTGAATTTATTTTGATACCTTTCGCTGGTAGTTGTCGCGGATAAATGATGTCCCAGCGAAATGTCGAAGCAGAGATTTGTGATTTAAATGTTATACGTCTCACTCAGTTAACTGTACGCTAGTTACGTGTAGAGAGTATAATGTGTCTGCGTTTTCAGATGATCCCTTGGAAAAAGCTCGTGAACGGGAAGACACCGATGTTGAGCTTGAAGTTAAGAGCACAGGTCTGTCAGATATTTTAACTAGTTTTTACTCTTTTACCCTCTACCGCTATGTATCTAGTTGAGCTAATATGCATGATAAAGGGGCGCCCAATTTAAAAATGGTAGGTATGACTTGAAACTACATTCTACTCTCTTTTTCAGATATTTAACAAAAACTGGACGTAAAAAGTCGGTAAAGGATGTCAGCTTTCGTCGGATCGGCGACGCGACTTGAAGCCAAACATCGCAGAAGAATTCCTAGTCCATAGGCGTACGATCTACCCCTTTATTTATAAAACTTACCTACCTTTTTTAAATGTTGTCTCTTTCTATCAAACACAAATGTCAAAATGACAGATAGGGACAGACAATTAACAGTTGATAGTCAACGTTAACGATTAACGCGGTTTGATCAGACGGCTAGTGAGAATAAGTTACCTATTATGGTTAACTACAGGTTTTCAGCTATGCGCAACTGTTTTTTCATGTCCAGTAAGTAAAATTCCATAATTAGAATTAGTCTTAGGGCCTGTTTCATAATTTCCAAGTTAAGTATTAGTTAGCTAATTAACAAATAAATTAACTGCCAGATAAAACTTAACACTTTTATCTACCAGTTAAGCTTATTTGAAGATTGTGAAACGCCAACGATGACTTTATTCGTCAGATAAGTAGCAAGTAGCTTGTGCAGGACTTCACTTGGACATTGTGAAACAGACCCTAAAACTACGTTACTTCCTACTAGAAAACCTTCGCGCAACAACCTAATCTACCGTCTGAGTGAAGTATTAGCTGTTTGAAATAGATTATTTCCCCAAAAAAGGACGCCCTAGCAGGCAAGAAGAGGTGACGTGAGCATAATACTATCGATAGCGCGAGCATTTAATTTTGATGTCATCCATTGCCCTATTTACTGTGTCAGATTCATACAATTTGGCAGATGTTAACTGTCAACATGTACACGGCCATTAAGTGAATCATAGAACGACGCGCAGTGCAGGGTATTTACGTTGTATGATTTTTGTAAGTTATAAAAAATGACAGAACTATAAACTTTGATGTCCAAGTCTTGATTTCTGGCCATCTCTTTTTACCTGGTAGTAAATATTAATGTTGATTATTATTTTGCTCTGTTCTGTTAAGTAAAAATGAGCTTTTTCAGGCCACACCAATGTACCGAGTACCTATTACATTTAAGTTTTGATCATGTAATCAGTCACTTTATGCAAAAGTCCGTTCCAATTTGAACTTTAAATCAGAATGCTAACGTTGAATTTCTATTGACACGTGGTCGGGATATCGTAGGTACTATGCCTAGAAAAGAGCTAATGTTGTTTTTTACTGCTATTTACTTGTCATAGGAGAATTTTGTATACGTACATTTATTGTAACTGTTTATTGATCTAAAATCTGAATGATATTAAATTATTTTAAAAAGCCATTGTTTTTTTTTTCAAAAATTTCCTAGAATTATACATGCAAAATTTATAGGTACACAAATAAGAGCAGATTTTTTTCATAGTTAAGTTTATTAATAACTAGGAAGAAATATAAAGTATAAAGACAAAATAATGGTCCCAAATACGAAGAAGCAAACTATAAGCACCTTTACTTTTAAATAACAATTAAATAAAGAATATATTTAAGAATGTTTATAAAATGCAACATGTGAAGTGCATAACTACATATGCATCGAAAAACCTAAATATAAAAGTATAAACTCTTAAATATAAATATTAAAACATGTAATAATTTAATTTAAATAAGCGAATAGAAATTTTGAAATTAATCAATCCAAACCCTGTAAGCATTATCCGCAAATAGTTAAATAAAAAAATATTATGTATATAAATACATTAAAATGTAGTAACAAAAATAATGTAAAGTAGAAAGATGTGTCGTCGTCAGGAAAGGAAACTTAGTGTGGTATACCACACTAGGCCCTTTTTCTGAAAAAACAACATAAAATTACAATTATGAATTATGATTTTTTATTATTCTTTTTAAATATTTATAACTTTTTTTTATGACTTATCATGTTTATGTACATGTATGTACTGTAAGTCTTAATTTTATTTCTATTCTAAACACATTGCTTATTTGTAATTATGGTACCATTTACTTGGATCTATATATAAACATTCATAATAGTAGACTTGTTGTTTTGTAATTATCTATATAGTTAGATAACAGCAAACATAGTTATGATATTTATTTAATTTTCTTAGTGAGCACACAGTTTTTCATACAAATTTAAAAATAGCCTTGCAATGATTAGGTTGTTATAGGATAGTAACAATAATATTAAAATTGATTTCAACAGAGATTTCAAATTGGCTGTTTTTTTTAATATTAATTAATAACACGTGTGACAGGGATCACATAAAAAACACTACCAATACTATCATATTCAGTGATACAAGTTTTTGTGGCACAAACGACTGTTTGACAAAATGAAACATCGATAAATCTGTTATCGATAAGTCAGTTATATATTAAAATTAAAAGGTAACTTTTACTTGCTGTAAATTACCGAGAAATATCAAGAATGAAAATCAATTACAAATCGGTACATAATTTCTTTATTAACTACATATATTTAGCACTTAAAAATAAAAACGTAAACTGTAGTATACAATGCCAAAAATAAATATATATATATATATATATATATATATATATATATAAGAAGATGAATACGTGTTGTGTATTTCGCGGTTGCTATCTTCTCATACAATGTTAAAAATATCTATAACATTAAGGTAACATCGATAATGGTCATGTCGATATTTCATTTTGTCAATCACTTTCATTCTGCCACCAAAACTTCTGTCTGAATTCATGTTATATAACAGCCAATGTGGGAGCATCATTCAAAACATATGCGTATATAGCTGATTTATTATTTTTGGAAGAAACAAACGGACATAAAACCTGGATTATTTAGGGCTTATGCACACCGCGTTTTTCATTCCATCAATCAGTTTGCGTTTGTCGCGCTATAAACGCGCGTCGACGACGCATAGTGCGCGGTGTGAATAGGCCCTTAAGTGAAATAATACCGTGTAAAATATATAGTACTATATCTACCAGAGCAGGTCAAGCAATGTTCAACTATACCAATCTAATCACTAGGCTAGTGAGGCAGACAGTTCACATTAGGTGTTCAAATTACAGACCGTTTGGCCGCCAAAGACGTACTGACGGGCGCAGCCCAATATCAACCTTTGTGCATTCCGACAAGGTTCATAATGACACACCGCACACGACAGGCATGGCGTTCAAAGAGATCTTGACATTATTGATTTATAATAAGGCTCTATGATTTTCAACACACTTAATAATTTTATTAGCATGTCTATGATATTCAGGATAAAAAAAAATAACCCAGGTACTATTTTGTTTTTGTACATAGATCGTGTCAATAGGCGGGTCCACACAGAGCAAGCATACGCGCGAGGCAATTTCCTAAAACGGCCAGTGTAGATGTGCCTCGGCTAATGCTCGCTCTGTGTGGGCCTATTCACGAATACGCGTGCCTTGAATCGTAGTGATCTTACGATTTGACAAATCTGCACGGCATCGTGTATGACACGAGCTATAATAGTTTATGCCACAAGATCTATGTATATTTGTCACAATGAAAAAGTAACTACTGTTTGTACAGATGTTTCAGTCCAAAATATTTTCCCTACTCAGTTTTATAGAGCACCTAATGGTAAACTGATAGATGGTGATATGCCCGTTACATAGAATATCTATGTGTCTACTTCCTTGGTTGTTGGATGTTGGGTTTTGGCGCTACATTAATGTGAGCGGGAGGCTTCGGACTGTGAGCCACCTGTGCTGCTACCGGAGTGAAGTCAGCGTTCCCTCGGTTTGGTGCCCCGGAGATAGACACTGGGTTGGACGGAACTGGAGATGGTCCGGACAGGCCGGTCAAGTCTTCGTTCGCTGGTTCTTTAGGGTTGGCGTGAGGAGTCTTGTGCTGTGTGATTCTCATGCCACCAGCCTTAACTGTAAACGAAATATTTGTAATTAATCACTAGATTAATTACATTAGGTTAGTTTGGGGCCTTGGGGCTAGGTTGATATGTGTAATGTCCCCAAATATTTATTTATTTTATTATTATTTAGATATCCCTGCTAATACCAACATTGAGGATTTCACCCTGTACAAATTGGTAGGAATAAAAGCGAGAAAGCTAAATACAAAACTAACTATGTCTGTCTGTCTGTTACCTCTTCATACTTAAACCAATCACAATATATTGAAATTTGGTACAGAGATTTTTTGAGTTCCGAGGAAGGACATAGGAAAGTATTTATCAATCATCATCATCATCAATTCGGATAGACAAAGTTGCAGGCAGAAGCTAGTTATATATAATTCAACACATTCATTTAGTACTGGAAGTGGGGTGCCCGGCACCAAAAGTGTTAAGGAAGTAATTTGTTTCCAATTTTCCTGGTTGCATTTTAACAGAGTCAACAATTGATATATATATTATACTAATAAACTTCAGATCTTCATTAACAAGTCCTTCAGGTCGATCCTTCGCGTTTTCCGGCCAAAAACCATTCGAAATAAAGACCTATGGAGTATATGCCGGCAAACACCCATTGACGAAGAAATCGCGACACGGAAATGGAGATGGAAAGGGGAAATTAATAATGCTACCATAGCTTTAGCTGGGAAACCGCCAGACGAAAGCCGTGGCTCCAGGCGTCCTGTACACTCTTGGCAACAGTCCATCCTAAGAGAGCTACAAGCAGTCGGCTTGAGCGAGGCCAGAAGGCGAGCTGAAGATAGGAAGGCGTGGCGCGAGCTTGTGAAGGCCCTTTGCACCTCTGGGGTGCTTAAGGACAACAACAACAACAAGAGTCAAGACTTCTGCTTAGCTATGTAAATTCTATAATTTCCATAAGTCTGATACTAAATAATGATGTCTAATTCTAAAGTAGAATAATATAAAATAAATAAATAAATATTATAGGACATTCTTACACAGATTGACTAAGCCCCACAGTAAACTCGAGCAGGCTTGTGTTGTGGGTACTCAGAAAATGATATATATATATTATACAAATACTTAAATACATAGAAAACATCCAAGGCTCAGGAACAAATATCTGTGCTCATCACAATAAGAATAAAATTAATGTTTTGATTTTTTTTGCAATTTTTTTAGGTAAAAGATTTTTGAGGTAGAAGATATAAAAAAGGAGTATGATGCAACTGTATTACATTGAAACCCGAGTAAAATTATAAAAAAAATTGTACAGTTGCCATCAGATATATCGGACTATTAGGACTGACCCAGGTCCTCAAAAGCATCTGAACTTGCTTCTATTGTTCAAATATAGCACCTTGACTGCTCTGATATATCTGATAGCAACTGTAATAATTTAATTACATACAAATATTTAACACACAATAAAAACATTCTTATCTTAATTCAAGGTTGTAATAATGATGCGTCTATTACGCCATAATGGCAACAGATCAGTAACATGTCCAGCCTTAGGACAGTCAGGGTTACTTTGCTTAGAAAAGCAATTAATAAATACCGGTGACCACTCATTGACCTTGAAAGTATGCTTTGTTTATAACCTTTCGTGTATATTAGTCGTACAAAGCAGGTATTTTAATTACGTCATTAAATTCTACTCCAAGTATTACAAACAAATCATACGACCACACATAGATGTGATAACTTTATTAAAGTAACATAGAACAACATGACCCCCATTTTGAATAACACCATATGCTTCCTGCGTGCAATGGATATGAAATAAACACGTTTCGAAAGGAAATACATGTAAAGATTACATGTAAACAAAGAACTTTTTAATCGGGTGAACTCACCTGCAGGAGGGTGTCCTGCCTTCAGTTGAGTAGTTTCATCGGGGGAAGACATTGTTAATTACTTAAAATGTATCACAAAATGCACTGGAAAGGTAGAAATCTGATAAGATTATAGCGTAAATACGAGAAATTTGTCAACGTGTAAGTAGACAGAATGACACGGGCGCGGTGAAACGTCAAACATATTTTCAACTGGCAATATAAAGTGCTTAAGTTTACTATCCAATAATATTTGTTGAAAACATTGTATAAAAATATTTGTAAATGTAACTTACAATTTTAAATGCTATATGAATTTTATTCTGACCAAATTATATTAATGTAACTGTAATTATTCCCAGATATGGTAATTATGTAATATGGTAACTCTTGCGTTATGCCGGGCTCAGATAAATTTTGTTAGTTTGATTTGTTTAACGTAGTTAGTGATTATATGCTCTTTGGTTTGTTTGTGTCTCGTTGCGAATGTTGCGATACATATCATTATAAGTAGCATTATCTTCAATTACGATAAAAATGCACTATAGTAAGCTAAGAATAGAATTAGAAGAAACCGAGAGACAGAGTCGCACCATAATGGGCTAATGGCACTTTTATACTTTATCGTTAACGACGCAAGAAAGCAGGGGGCCAAAACGTATAAGATTAAGATTGTATGCATTCGTTTTTATATTACTGTTGATGACGTCGACCACGATTTACCGTTACCAGTATAAAAGCAACTGTAAACATCGAGTAAAAATAAAAAAAGCAGAATATATACCTAATTTTTAGGTATAAATATCGATATCGAGGACATCCTCGGCTTATCTCATACGATACGAGTCCACACCAACTGGCGACTAGGATTTATCAAGTCACTGGATGTGATGCGAATGGATGTATGCTTTCTAGTTTCGACAGAATAAATTTTGTCTATTAAAAATGGTGTCGTTCACGAAGACGCGGGTTCTCATAATGTCGTGTTATTAAAGGTTAGATTTGACAAATCTACGCGTCATCGTGGATGACACGAACTATAAACAGTCATGTCATAGAAAAGTTAAATGCCTATTTTTACCTACTGATTGTGGGAATAGGAATCATCGTAAAATAAGTGGGAATTCCACATTACATACCTACCTAAGCTGGAGTCCATTATGTTGAATGATTAGGAGTCAGAAGTAAAACCGTAGCACTTCGTAGTAAGTATAGGTAAATAGGGTTGTTTCCATCTACAAATCTTAGGGCAGAATTGTATCCCAATAAATTCTTTTGGATTATAAGAACATGTTAAACTACTTTTAGGGGACCTGTAATGATCATATTTTTGTAAATATTGAATTTAAAATATCTTTTGGCACACGTCACGTGACCAAACTCGAAACGTTTTTGAAGATTCTGATGACGTCACAACTCTCGGATTGACAGTGTTGACAGTTAGGCGATAAACAACAAATGTCAAATGTCCGTTGACAGCTCGTATCTTCTACGCGTGTATGTAGTTATCTGTCAAACCGTAAACTGTGACGTCACACAATTTTCAAAGAGCGTTTTGGGCGCGAAAGCATCCGTCAAAATATATTTTGTTAATTTAACATATTTAAAGCCGTTTTTAGTAAAAAAGTTGAATTTTAGGGCAACTTTTAGTTAATATAGAATGTAATACAAGCGTTACAAAAAATTGGAAACAACCCTATTGTCATGAAATTTGTATGAAATGGGATTATGACAAATGTACTCTTAAACATTTGCAGCCAACTCTGCCGAATTTCACCTTGCCATAAACAGGAAGTTTAGTTCTCATTTAAAAAAACCGGTCAAGTGCGAGTTCGTTTTACTTGCGCACCGAGGGTTCCGTACAAACTTTAATCATCTCGTCCGTTGATTATAGGCCTCCATATGTGATGATAAGTTTGGCCTTTGGATGTCCTGTAAAATATACAAAAAGTTGAAGTATAATATTTTTTAAATGTTAGCAGCTATTGCAAAGAACGCAAAACAGTAAACATGGAACGCAGAACTATAATCAAAATAGGGAAGAAATTGGTGTCAGAGAGACAACTAAGCTTTATTGCATTAGAAAGGACGCTTAGCACAAGGAATTTCAGACATTGACCTGCCTGTTCCTATTAGATATAGGACGCACGTGTATAATTATATTTCTGTCCCGCTCGCACAGTGTCATTGACTGCCAGCATCATGAGCCGGGTCAATTGACGAAATTCCTCGTGCTCGTCCTATCTTTGAATTGCGTCCGGTTAACCTACAATTCTTACTTTTACAAGAAACGACCAGAGCCCCTAGTGTAAATTTATTCGATAGCGTGACGTGACGTACGCGTTTGCGTTAAGTCTTATTTTGTATAGGATTTAGAAACAGCGCGCCAAGCGGGATGTTTTGGAAAGTCAAAATCCTATACAAAATGAGACTCGACACGCGTACACACAGTACGTCACGTCTCGCTATCGAATAAATTTACACTAGGGGTACAGAAAATAAACGTAAATTTTTTCGTTTATGGAATCAGAATCGCCAATAAATATTATTTCGTTTATGGAATCGGAATCAATTTACCAAATTGTTTTGAATCAATTCATCCAAACAAATGACCACTACTTTACATAACACATCCGGGAGAAACCAGAGAAAGGCACATTATATACGAGATGAGCTGATTTTTAGGGTTCCGTAGTCAATAAGTAGATATAAGGGGTTCCTACCCTTATAATAGTCTGTGAAGACATTTCTGTCAGTAGAAACAAGCGGCAAATTTAAAAAATTTAGGCACGAAGGGGTTATCGTCCCACAGAAAAATTTAATTTTCCGCCCTTTTCTACTGACAGTGACAATGTTGTTTGACCGGCTAATGGGTGCCTGGGCTCTTTAGCAACTAATCCCAAGAATTGGCGTAGGCACAATTTTTTACAAAATTATACTACTTATAGTAAACACCCCTATAATGGACGTGGCACCAGTAATGGGATGGTATAGACAAATCCTGTAAAAAGTATTTATCTTTGTTTCTTGTGAAAATTAGGAGGGAAAAACAGATTTCATACAAATTTTTAAATGCTCCTAATAATAGTTAAAAATTCGAAAAAATCAAACTTAGACTGTGCTGTGGTTGATATACAATAAATAGTGTCAAAATATTTTCGTTAATGTTTATATCCCGAGGGGAAATGAGGACTACGTTTGTATGAAAAGGTGATTTCGCGCGGGTCCTCCTCCTTCGCCTTATCTTTCATGGTGGTCATGGTTTTATTAGAAAGCGTGTATACGTTTGTTTCAGGCTAAATTACTCAACGGTGACTGGAATAACCCCATAAACCAACTAAAAATCGCATTCCCTACACAATAACGCATTCCTCTAGATTAACTTGATACCTATTTCAGTGCTTATGAGTCAGCTATAGTATTTAAACGGCGGATGTTAACCTAACTGCCAGTGGCCTGTCGGCTTTAAGAAGGGGTGGAGGTGTCTACGTTGTACGACATGGGTAAATATTTATTTAGCTGTTACAATACTTACATTTAGAAACAGCGCGCCAAGCGGGATGTTTTGGAAAGTCAAAATCCTATACAAAATGAGACTCGACACGCGTACACACAGTACGTCACGTCTCGCTATCGAATAAATTTACACTAGGGGTACAGAAAATAAACGTAAATTTTTTCGTTTATGGAATCAGAATCGCCAATAAATATTATTTCGTTTATGGAATCGGAATCAATTTACCAAATTGTTTTGAATCAATTCATCCAAACAAATGACCACTACTTTACATAACACATCCGGGAGAAACCAGAGAAAGGCACATTATATACGAGATGAGCTGATTTTTAGGGTTCCGTAGTCAATAAGTAGATATAAGGGGTTCCTACCCTTATAATAGTCTGTGAAGACATTTCTGTCAGTAGAAACAAGCGGCAAATTTAAAAAATTTAGGCACGAAGGGGTTATCGTCCCACAGAAAAATTTAATTTTCCGCCCTTTTCTACTGACAGTGACAATGTTGTTTGACCGGCTAATGGGTGCCTGGGCTCTTTAGCAACTAATCCCAAGAATTGGCGTAGGCACAATTTTTTACAAAATTATACTACTTATAGTAAACACCCCTATAATGGACGTGGCACCAGTAATGGGATGGTATAGACAAATCCTGTAAAAAGTATTTATCTTTGTTTCTTGTGAAAATTAGGAGGGAAAAACAGATTTCATACAAATTTTTAAATGCTCCTAATAATAGTTAAAAATTCGAAAAAATCAAACTTAGACTGTGCTGTGGTTGATATACAATAAATAGTGTCAAAATATTTTCGTTAATGTTTATATCCCGAGGGGAAATGAGGACTACGTTTGTATGAAAAGGTGATTTCGCGCGGGTCCTCCTCCTTCGCCTTATCTTTCATGGTGGTCATGGTTTTATTAGAAAGCGTGTATACGTTTGTTTCAGGCTAAATTACTCAACGGTGACTGGAATAACCCCATAAACCAACTAAAAATCGCATTCCCTACACAATAACGCATTCCTCTAGATTAACTTGATACCTATTTCAGTGCTTATGAGTCAGCTATAGTATTTAAACGGCGGATGTTAACCTAACTGCCAGTGGCCTGTCGGCTTTAAGAAGGGGTGGAGGTGTCTACGTTGTACGACATGGGTAAATATTTATTTAGCTGTTACAATACTTACAATTACAGTTTATTAGAAGAAATGTAAAGAATAATTTTATTTCTATAATCTACTTGAACTATGAACATTTTTATTTTAACGTTACTAAACTACGCAGCGTGCGTAAAACATCATACCCACAAGGAATCATACTACATTCGTTTCAAGCTGGATATACCTAATCTCTTTGTCTTCCCCATAGGTACATTAGAACATAACTTGACCGAATCATTAACCAGATTTAATCTAAGTTCGCATGACATTTGTTGCAAAGTCTGTAGAAGACTTTGGAAATCAGAAATCGTTTATTGCGAACCATGGTGCATAGACGTTACAAGTACAATTCAATAATAGGAACACAGCATCCTAGGGTATTGCAACGTACCTTATTGCTACATACATACTAGGACCAAAGTTGTATTTATAATAATAAGTAGGTACACGATATTAAATATCACTACAATCGACACATTTTGTTATGTGGGTGAATCAACTTTTTTTGTTTTGTTATCCTGTCCCGTTGTCCAAGGGACAACAGTGGCACAGTTTGTTTGAAGTGACGGTGTATGCCGTTCTATTAACAAGCTTAGTAGGGGGCCCAATATGGACATTGGTTATAACGACCACAAAACGCAAGTTTGATACATTTAAGTACCATAAAAACAGTATTTCAAAGAACTTTTGGGTATCACGCGCATGCGAATCTGCATGAAGATTGATGTGGAAATAACCAGTTAATTAATTATTTACACACATCATAAAACCGCTTTGATACGTTAGGTTAGGTTAGGATAAAGATAAACCATTTTGTTACAGTAAATTTCTTAAGGGGCCCACTGATTACCAGTTCGCCGGACGATATCGGCCTGCCAGTTATTCGCGATTGTCAGCTTTTGCAAATAACTGACAGGCCGATATCGTCCGGCGAACTGGTAATCAGTGGGCCCCCAATACAGATGTAGTGAATAATCCTTTACCATCGTATTTTCATTGAATCCACGAACGGGTTATGCCATTTCAGTCAGCTCAGTAAAAAACGTATTTTGAAGTGAAGTAGCATGACAAATACGAACATTTCCGAGGAAAATATTGTTGGCCAAGGATTGTTTACTACATCTGTATGTGTAAAATTTTTGTTAGTGTGTAATAATAACGTTGGTATCGATAATTAGGACATTCAAATTTCGAACATCTCTAAAAAATAAAGGAATTTGATTTGACCTCATTTCTAATAGTAATATCAGTCGAGATAACATTTTAGTGAGCGTGTGATCAAATGCAGCAATGGCGGTCGTAACATGCGGTTCCTGAACACATCATAGAAAGTTTTTAATACATGGACAATGAGAAATTTTAATTGGTTTATTTTTTAGGATACCTAACTTTGGTGTTTTCTGCTTTCGCGCTGTTGCTGGTCGTCGCCTACACGGACGCAGGTAAGGCACAAATGGGTGTTTTTAGTGAGTTATATTTTTTTTATTGGTAGATTATTGAGACGCAGTTACGTCCAATTCAATATAGGTATTTTGCAAAAAATCTTAATGTTTTATTACTTATACTCAAATTCGCCGATGACGCGCTCCGCACGATAATAGGCGTGGTGTCCAAAGGGTTAAACAATTTCATTTACTGTACCATGTAGTTCAGTTTCAGGCCAATTCGAGTTTTAGTTATTCGATCTGTTTCCAATACGATACTGATCTGTTAGTGTCAAAAGTGACATTTCTTCAAGCAAAAACATAAAATTTGGACACTGACAGATCAGTATCATATTTTGTTTTCTGATTTGAACCCCTTTCTAGACCGCCAGTGCCCCCCACCTTCCAAGGTGTACAGTCGCACCCCTAAATGTAAGGACAACTACGACTGCAAAGGTGGCAAGCTTTGCTGCCTGAACCAGAGCAACGAGAAGTCCTGCTTCGAGCCCGTCAGCCATGGCGGCGTTGGAAAATACGGATGTAAGTTCATTCAGCAAAATAGTTTGAAATACTTTTAAGTACGGGCGTACGTAAAAAATGTCGTAGAGTCAGACCAAGATAAGTGGGCTGCGATTTTGATAGCCCAGACGATGCAAGTGTCAAGTAAACGTCATATTTTCATAGAAGTTTGAAGTTTAAAATAACCCGTGCACCGTCTGGGCTTCGAGCCCGTCAGCCATGGCGGCGTTGGAAAATACGGATGTAAGTTCATTCAGCAAAATAGTTTGAAATACTTTTAAGTACGGGCGTACGTAAAAAATGTCGTAGAGTCAGACCAAGATAAGTGGGCTGCGATTTTGATAGCCCAGACGATGCAAGTGTCAAGTAAACGTCATATTTTCATAGAAGTTTGAAGTTTAAAATAACCCGTGCACCGTCTGGGTTATCAAAACCGCTACCAACTTATCTTGGTTTGACTCTACATTGTTAATGGCATTGTGCGATTGAGATAGCAGCGATAGAAATAGAAGATGGCGGGTCAATGAACGAAATTTTTCTTTGGCTCAGTGCGCAATCTATTACGTTAATGTGAACTAAAAATAATATGGCGTGTATTTTAATACAACCGCAAATTAAAACGAGGCGTAGGTTTTAAGGGGCCCACTCATTACTGGTTCGCCGGACGATATCGGCCTGTCAGTTATTCGCGATTGCAAAAAAATGGTTTTCTACAGACAGATGGGAGACAGAAACTTTAAAGAGCCACCCTACACTAGCGTCTTCTGAACGTCGGCGGTTAGTCAACTATATCGCTGCTGCTCGACGCAACATTGGCGTAACTGCGACGCCATTTTCCATAGCGCTGACTAGACGCCGACGCACGAAAGACGCTAGCAAGGGCCCTAAGGGTAAAGGGAAACCCTAAAAATGTTATCAGTTGAGATGGCTTTCACCTATTTTTTTGTAAATGTTTCGAAGTCTTTTAAATTGTTTATAATTTTTTCAGCGGGTAACAACGAAGGTGTTCGCTGTGAAGGCCTGATTTGCCAAAAAGGGGAGGTCTGCGAGCTCGATCCGAAAACCAAGAGGAAGAGATGCGTCCGAAAATAAGTTGCAGTACTAACATTAAACTACTAACGCTATAAGTACAGAGATCGTATCATTCACGAAGACGCGTGCCTTGACTCTTAATTTCATGTCATTAATGGTTAGATTTGACAAATCTGCGCGTCATCGTGGATGACACGAACTATAAAGATACTTATAAGTAAACGCTCTAGACGCTTTTGAAATGTAGGTGTACAGAAGAATACTGAAAATCTCATGGACGGATAGAGTATCCAATGACAGCGTGCTGCAGAGAGTACAAAAGCGAAGAGAAATTTAGACACTATAAAACCCTGGAAACTGCAGTACATTGGTTATGTATTGCGAAACGATAGATACCACCTGCTCCAGCTGATAATACAGGGGAAAATGTTGGCAAGGAGACCAGGGTGCATAGACAAGATAAAGACCGTTATCGCTCCATGTCGAACGAAACGCAACTATCTCTGACGCACTAACTAATATGGAAGAGTGATAGAGAGATATTACTACGCTACGCAACAGAGCGTGATAGCGTGAAGGATTGGCATCTTGTCTACGCACCCTGAGGGCCTAGCGCGAACATCGTAAATTTCGAGCTACTTACTTCCTTTTACTTCAATTATGACGTATTAAGGGGCCCACTGATTACCAGTTCGCCGGATGATATCAGCCTGTCAGCGATTTGCGATTGTTAGCTTTTGGAGAGATTTTTAAAGGGTCGGCAACGCGCATGAAACATCTCTGGAGTTGCAGGTGTCCATAGGCTACGGTGACTGCTTGCCATCAGGTGAGCCGTATGCTTGTTTTCCACCGACGTGCTATAAAAATAGAGTGACAGGGATAGTTGCTCGAAATATTAGATTTTCCCGGTTATGCCCTTATGCCGAATTGCTGCCGACGAACGGACGGAAACAAATTTCAAATCTCAGTAACGTTATAGGTATAATATTATTACATTAAGAAACAAGTGCGTAAAATAGGAAATTCGCAACGTATGGGGATAGACGGCCGAAGGGTCTGTTTTAAATCAGCACGAGTTGCGAATTATCTATTCCCATTTATTTACTTATGATTTTTTAATTCGGTATTCTCGCATTCACGTTTTATAATTCTTTCAATCTTAATAATGCCAAATATTAATAAAGCATTTATATTTTTTTCACGCGTTTTATTTTTTCCTTCTAGCTAATTATGTAGGCTCTGTTTCACCCAAATACTCCTTGTTATCTTAAAAGTCGGTTTAAATTTGTACCGTTTTGCGCCTTAAAAGTACAGGGGCTCACTGATTATCAGTTCGCCGGACGATATCGGCCGGTCTGTTATTAGCGATAGACAGATTTTACGAATAACTGACAGGCCGATATTGTCCGGCGAACCGATAATCAGTGGGCCCCTTTAAATGTCTCCTTTTCGTGAATTATGTTTTATACATGTTTAATGCATTTGGTTTTCACATAATTAACAAAATATAGCTTTGTTTTTTCTCCAGTAAGTATCGCGCCATTTATTTTAAAAGAAATAAAATGATCTCAATGTTAAATATAAGCAGCTGTTTCTTTGAGTAATAATATAATGGTCACGCGGTTTTTATCAGTAAAACTACTTATTAAGTATTTAACCTACTTTAAAATTATACTTTCCATTACGAATCTGGCTAGTTAGGGCACATTCATTTATTACGTAAGAAAATTTAGGGAGGGAGGATGATGATGCTAATATTTTATGAAATTATGCCTTTAAAAATAATATGTTATCAAACACGGTGCAGAGTTAGCGTAGACGGGCTTCAGTACCTTTGTAGGAACAAATAAACGTTCCAAAAAGGTTTTTTTTTTAAATAAACAATATAACATACCAAACTTGTATTCATTTTTCCTTTAGATACGTGGGAGTGGGTCGGCCTATTCTTATATTTTCTTACATAGAGGTGGGAGGGGCTAAAAAACAGACAATAATCGTCTTACGTAATAAATGAATGGTGCCTCAGGTAGGCTAGAATAGTATCAGTGTATAATTGATTTGATGTCCTAGATATACATTAGTTTCTGATCGCGACTTGATGGCGATGATTTTAAAAACTCCTACGTCCTTCTTTGGTTCTAAAAATTATCTCCATACTTCATCTAATTCTTTTTTTTATATACTTCGCCGGTGTAAAACAAGCATACGGCCCGCCTGATGGTAAGCAGTCTCCAGCCTATGTACGCCGACCCTAACAGTCCCTCCGCACACTCGTTGAGCTCTGGCAACCTTACTCACCGGCAGGAACACACTATGGAACACACTATGAGTCTAGTGTACGTTATTATTAGGGTGCGGTTTTCTGTAAGGTGGAGGTACTTCCCCCGTTGGGCTCTGCTCTAGATCTGGAATGACATCCGCTGTGCTGTGCCCGACCCGACCACACAAAGCGAGATGACATTCACAATGCCCATATCTCTCCTAAACAGTTCAGTAGATTAAGCTTGAAGAGATAAGAGACAGAAGGACAGCTATTTTATGATCTGGCGGATATTACAGTATTTACCGATATTTACCGATATTACCTTAAGTATGAAATGTCATACACAAGTATAAGGAAAATTTGATGCGGCGTTTATGTTCATACCTATATGTCGATAGCTTCGCAGTGTTGGTAATTTTGCAATTTGCCGATAAGTATTCTTGGCATGAGAAGCAAAATGAGGAATAATATAACATCAGACGTGCCAATCTTTTTATATTTGAACACAATAAGAGTTTGTTCATAAATATTACAATATCTAGGGGCACGGCAGTGCCCCCGCCAAGTCGAGCAAAAAAACGGCACGGGCGTACCGTCGCATCCTTTTCTCGAAGCAGTTCAGGCCATTTTTGGCCTGAATTTTCAGTAACAAACAGGTATTCTATAAACACAGTATGTTTCAAATTTCATTTAATTTAAACCAGAAGTTGAAGAATAATAACTCGTCAAAGTTTCTTAATTTTGTCACTCACTCACTGACTGACCGATCATCAAAACTCTAAGGCACTTCTAGCAGACATACAAGCATCAAATTTAGAATACAATTACCCCCTTATTCATAAACGTCTACTAAGAATCGTTTGTCCCTTTCCATCATACCAATACGTCGGAAAGGGACAAACGATTATTAGCGGCTTGTCAACTTTAGTTTAACAACGTTTATGAATAAAGGGGTAGTATTTAGTGTATAGATCAAGGAAAGTCTCAAATATTTTGAAATTTCGGTCGTTTTCTAGATACACCAATCAATCAATGTAATCCCTTATAAATGTATAAGATTACAAATTTGCACATATAAATGTATAGGAATATATTTGCAGCGAATGAATCAGTGTACCTATACACCTGTGTGTTTAGTGTATTCATACTATAATCAATAATGGAATTCAAGGAGTAGAAGGTACCGGAGGGATTATGTAGATTGTATAAAAAAGATGACCACAATATTGCTAATTTATAATATGAATATCAACGCCATGATAAATGAACAAAACCTATATGCCATTTGTATATGTACATAAAAACGTTATAGGTTAGACAATTGCCATTAATATGTTTTATGGCATTATTACTTATTTATTAATTAATTAGCCAAACTTAGTTTTTTTAATGCTACGAATTCACTTAGTAGTTTGTTTTACCAAGGCATGGCTACTTTATATGGCAAAGAAAAGAGATGCAGTACATATTAGTGTGGAAATATATTTTATTCATTAAATGAACTGACTAGAGACAGACCAAGCTAACTTGGCAGCGATTTTGACAGAACATACTGTCAAAATCGTCACGTCAAACTTCTATTAAATTGTGATGTTTAAAATAACACTTCAATAGTCTGTGCTATAAAAATCGCTGCCGAGCTAGCTTGGCCTGACTTTATTTTTCTGCCCAAACATTTGAACCATCTCTGAGGCATTGAACGATTCGGTATAAAACAAAGTAAAACCCACAAACGCTGTTAACAGTCTACCATGACAAATCTTTGACACACAGCGTCGTTATTACAATTCGATCTTCTTGCTCAGACTATAAGGTCGACAATTGAACGAATTGTTTACATCTCGTCCATCTTTTTATTGAAAGTACATAGGCTCGTCTAACCAGTCTCATACTTGCTGTGACTTTTATTAGTTGTGGACCTGTGGAAAATTCTTGAAATAAAATGGGTGCGTATATTATTTGTTTACATCACAGATTATATGCAAAATTAATATTGTATTAGATACTTTTGAGCCAGGTACGATGCAGGGTTTATTTTACTTATTACTTTAAATCATATTTTACTTTTTAACCGACTTCAAAAAGGAGGAGGTTCTCAATTCGACTGTTTTTTTTTGTATGTATGTTACTCGATATCTCCGAGAATCGTGAACCGATTTTCAATTTTTTTTTTAATCGAACCAGTATAATCCCGATATGGTCCCGTTGGCACCAAGTCGGGGTCTGATGATGGGATCTTGGAGAAATCGAGGGAACTCTTCAAATGTTATAAGTATATTTAGCTCCTTGCACTACCTGTTGACTTTTGTATGAGTTCTAAATTTCCTGCTACCTAAAGGTTGTCTGGAAGAGATCGCTTTTTAGCGATAAGACCGCTTGTTGTTACCTGGTTCTATTTTCCTTTAAAATTCATTTGTAGTTTTACATGTATGTAAAATGTATAATTGTTGGTGCAATAAAGAATATTTACTTACTTACTTACATGTATGGCGCTTTTGGTAATTTTTGAAGTCGGTTTTATTTTTTATTAATTTAATTTGTCATTCTATTTATTATTAGTATTCTAGTTATTAGTTCGGTTATCTTAGTATTTTGTATTTGTACGCGTAAAAAAGTATTAAGTACGCCCGAAAGCGATATTTCATTAATAATAAAAACATATATACAAGTTCATAGAACATAATATTAAAAGTACATAAAGTACTTATAGTTTACGTACCTGGTCTACATATTAATTTTATATTCATCTGAGGTGCCTTTTTTCAAGTTCAGAATCTCAATTAATATGAATGCAAGGATATATTGATATATTTTTAAACAGTAACGAGGTATAGGTACAGTCAGCGTCAAAAGTAGCGGATGACAAACGTGCCAAATGTATCTGCCACCCTTGAATAGGTACGTTTCCATAGTGACATATCTCTACTAGACCGCGGGCCAGGAGCATGTATAGTCAGTCATCGCCTTCCGGCTGATACTTTGCCAGATGACAGTTTAGATGGTATTATGAATTAAAAAAATAGTCAGCCGGTATCGCGGTGGAAAGACCGTCAGTTGATGACAAAACCTTTATTTTTCAGTCATCGGCTCCCGTTTGATATTGTGTCAGAATTGTCAGATGGTGGTTTAGATGCTATTTTAAATAAAAAAACCGTCAGTCGGTTGTATCGCGGTGGAAAGACCGTCAGCTGGTCACATGAACACGTAAAAAATACGCGCCTTACCAATTATGTCCGCAAAGTAAGCGTAATTTATCCGTTTATTTGAAACGCCTGATGGAATGTTACATGCAAAATTTCATGATTTTGTTATTACTATCATAAAAAGGTAAAGCGCTTATTTTAACATGTTTATGCGACCAGCTGACGTTCTTTCCACCACGATAAAACTGGCTGACGATTTTTTAAATTAACAATAGCATCTTAAACTCAAAGTATCAAACGGGAGGCGATGACATAATGATTTTTTTCATTTTTCTTTTTTCTCAACCCACCAACGGAGCGGCAGCTGACGTCCACGAGGGTCCATCACACATAGCCGTTAACCACTATACGAGTAATCGCTCGGGAGGCGATTGGTAGTAGAAATCTGTTCCTGGCTCGCGGTCTATGCAGTTTGCGCTCAAAAGTATTTGCCACAAAGTATATATTGTTTATTTGTTTATTTAATTTTTAACCGCTATAATAACGAATTAAATCAGTTTGTGTTACCTTTACACGGATAAGCTATTGAACCGATCTCGAGGAAATTCGGCGTGTAGAAAGGCATGTAGGCATACAAAATTTATATTTATATTAATTGTAATGGAATCAAATTGAAAGGCAGATAATATAAAAGGTGAACTTAACAACCAACAACCAAAATGACTATAAGTAAGCCTCTGTTGGTCCCCGTCTGCGATACTTACCATCAACAAAATTATTCTTGTGGGGCTTGTTTTCCTCTTTTTAGTGTGTAGTCGGGTTTTTTGTGTTTTTTATGATGATGAATTTTTTTATTTATAACTTTTAGTTATCCAAAAAAACTATGACACTCCCGTGATCAAGACCAATCTAACGATACCTCATACATCAAAATCCATCAAGCCGTTTAGGCTACAGGAGGCCACAAAGAAATAGACATACATACATACACTCGAAAAACATTACCCTCCTCCCTTTGGCAGTCGGGTAAAAAAACATTACCCTCCTCCCTTTGGCAGTCGGGTCCTCCCTTTGGCAGTCAGGTAAAAAGAGGAAAAGTTTTTCCACTTCGAAATATTTTCCATTCTCTATATTTTTTAAATATGTTATTGACACAATGCAAAACTAGGTTTATAGGTTTTCCTTTTTTTTCAAAATTTGCAAAACAAAAGATTTTGTTTCAAAAATCGGTACCTATAAACCTTGAATATATTATGCTAAAGCGATCGACATCAAAATCAAAGTGATTTGTTAAGATTTAGTTACTGAAAATCGTTTTCTCCCGAAATTGAATTTCATAGAAAAATTACCGTTATTTCGTTAGTTTCGAATAGCTATTCTTTCCTCTTAAGTATTAAAAATCCAGTCGATTCATAAAACGAAATCATTAGGTAAATTTTGTATACATATTTATAAATATACAAGTCGGAATGAATTCATGCCATTCTAGAACATATTTCTTGAATAACAAGGTCAAATTTGCATGTATCTAAGAAGTTATACTTGTCTGACAAGGAGGTATATTTTATTATCTGTCTCGACTGTTTCTGAGACTGTCTCGCACCTTGACCTCTTGCCATTTGTGATGCAAAACTGAAGTGATAAATAGCCTATGGATATATTATGCAACATTTTCGCTGGCGACCAATAAATAATATAGACTACGTCCAATATCTGTAATAATATTGACTTTAGCTATATGTAAAATATAATAGTAGTTTATGTGGCTGCTACATAATGAAAGGTATTATAATACGAGTGTGAGTTTATGAAACGAATGAAATGAGTTTCATAAAATGATCACACGAGTATTTTAATCCCTAATTATGTACAGTTACATACACTACTTTATCTACATCAATATCATAAGCTTCAGCAAAACAAAGTAATCTTATACTTACAAACTAATTAAACGTCAAATGGTGGTAATGCATATCACGCCTGCGTTTTTTTTTTTAATTCGGAGACAAACGAGATTCGGGGGGCTGACTGCCATATCGTTCGAAATCAAGTAACATGCAGAATTTGTCCAAATGGTTACAACTGACACTTCATATCAAATAATACGTCATCGTCGTCATCGATATTGGAATGAGGCCACATCAAATTTCTTTGTTTCTCAGAGATGTTCTAAATTTGAACGTAATTAAGGTATCGGTATTGATAATGTCAAGTTTAAATTACGATGCACCCACAGATACAGGTTTTAATATAGGCCGTTAGCTTATCGTTTCTGAATATATTATAGGGAGGTTATAATATGGATGCAATGTAAGGATGTAGATAAACAACATTACATATTTACTCCCGCTGCTGCCAGGAAGGAATATCGGCTCGTCTGCTGATTTCCGCTGCGGGACAATGTGTAGGACAAGTTGAGTGCCAAAAACTAGTTATGTACTGCTGACATATAACAATGCTAGAGAGAGCATTCAACACTCAACAGACAAGTATAGGCTACGTTGGTCGGTATCGTCAACAAACTTTTAGGCGTATAGAAACTTCGTTATTCCGTGGTTAACTGGGCGATGGTGTGTTGGCCCGCCCAACGCCCGGCAGGTGTGGAAAATGTGCAAAATGGAGCCCGGCAGACGAAGCTATTTTTCCTCCCGCTGCGGGAATTCGGCACACGAAGGGATACTGGAGGTAGATTCCAATTTAACAATTTGTTATGGTTTCGAACCGGTTTTGATATGACCTTGGTGATTGGTGCGCATCTCACGCACGACTTTCGCTTGCACCAATCGGCGTGAGCGATCTTCAAGGACGGGATCAAATCGTAATAACTTCTTAAATCCAATCTGGCATCAGGTGCGATCGTAAGGCCGCGGACTGGATGCAAGTGGCGAGCGGCAAATCTATGTCACTCTATGTTGTTCATATATTTGGTCGAGTGCAATGAATTGCCTTGATTTGCCGCTCGCCGCTTGCGTCCAGTCGGTCCAGTCCGTGGCTTAAGCAAGTTATACACGACGAGTTTTTGTCACATCCCCTTTTTGTTAGAGCTTCGCGTGTATTCAGGTTTATGAATAGATTTATAGCCGTGTAAAACACGTCATAGTAAAGTCAAATACAATGGTCATGTATTTGGCAGTCTGTTTGCCTATAGGTAGGTATATTTAAAGAATCATGCTGAATATTAAAATGCATCATCACTACATTACGTCGGAAAGTTTCCGAAATTTCCATATGAAAAAAATCGAAATATACGTATGTTTTAATAGGGATTGAAAATATTGAAATTTTGCATTTCCAAATAGAAGGTTTCCTTTATTCCCTGTGATGTTTTCCTGAAATTTCCAATAACCTTTCCATCTTTTTTTATACTTCTCGCAACTTGCACATCTGTAATCACTAATCATATATGTAGTCTGTCAAACAAGTTTTTTCACTAGAAAAAGGCGCGAAATTAAAATTTTCTTTGATATTTCGTACATAATACGTTCCGAAAAACTCATTGGTACGAGCCGGGGTTTGAACCCGCGACCAGTGTTTTTTCCTACCCTTCGCGCCTACATTTTTTTAAATTTCTCGGTCTATTCTACTGACGAAAATGGCTTGAGAGCTTGACAGACTACATTATATCATATCATATGAGCCGGAAGACGTACACTGTTGCATATCTTAATATGTTAATAGGAGGCATACCTCTTTTGAAGATCTCATAACGACGGGTCCTGCCCATCCAACGGTTCTCTGACCAGATCGTCGGCCAATCTTTCTGTTGTTTTTTTTGTGTATCTAACAAAATATTTGAGTTTAGGTTAGAAGCATACTGTTATAATTTTCAGTGGGGGTTGATTAATTAAGTTAGATTTATTAATAGTGTACATTTTGTTTCAGGTTCTTTCACAATAGCTTTGTCTGTTTTTGCGGTTCTGTTGGCCATTGGCTACTCAGAAGCAAGTAAGTTTTACAAACTGTCTTATCAACTACGGAACCTAGTAGCTGAGTTTGCAGACGACATAAAAGTCTTCTACGGCTTTCTCTAAACAAAAGGTTTGCTTTGGCAGAATTAATCTTTGTGTTCCTAAGACGTATTTAAAAAAAGAAGTGGAAACACCCAGGACCCAAACCCAGATTCCTATATAACCTGTATAAATTTGTATTACTTACATACCGTTAAGTTAAAATAAAACGTTATCATGCCAAATATCGGCTTCTTACGTTTATCAGTCACCGAATATCAGAGGACACAGATGGAAATTACCCGGGAGAACTTTTTTAAACTGTCGTTTTCATCCAGGTGGCAGCTGTCCTCTCCCATCAAAAGTGTACAGCTGCAGCCCAAAGTGCAAGGATAACTATGAGTGCAGTAACGGCAAGCTGTGCTGTAGGAACGGCTGCAATGAGAAGTCCTGCGCCGAGCCCGTTGGCGGCTCGCAGGGGACTGGCGGCAACAAGTATGGAGGTAAGTCACGACGGCAGCAGCGTAACTACGAGGGCAGCAACGTCAAGCTGGGCTGCAGGAACGGCTGTAATGAGAAGTCCTGCGCTGAGCCCATTGGCGGCTCGCAGGGGACTGGCGGCAACAAGGATGGAGGTAAGTAACGACGGCAGCAGTGTCACTACGAAGGCAGCAACTGCAAGCTGTGCTGCAGGAACGGCTGCAATGAGAAGTCCTGCGCCGAGCCCGTTGGCGGCTCGCAGGGGACTGGCGGCAACATTTACGGGGGTAAGTAACCTTCGAAAGAGAGGATTGTATAGTCCTCTTAAGAATTCCGTTGGGTGTTGTTCAAAATATGTAGTATCCTTGCAATATTGCGCAAAGGAGGCTGAGCATAATCCATTTACAAAGTAGGTACCTATATTAAGAGATATAAGGTGTTACCACCGTATGTGCTATAGAAATAAATAGCAATACTTATAGAAATTTTACAGAAACTTTAGGAGTGTCGCTCGTCGTATATTATATGCTTAAAACGATCTTTAGAAAAGTGGTTTTGAATAAATTTAGATCTGAATTGATTCAAACTAATCAACACGCATTTACTTAGATCTGAATTTATTGTTTGTGCGACCCTAATTCAGATGCGTTTAGGTGGTTGTCCAAAGGTTTTTCCCTGGATTTCTCTGCGTTTTTATATTTGCATAAATAGGCAGTAATAATATAATAAAATAATATACATTTTTCAAATCATTCAAAGATACACTACACGCTATTACAGATAATTCCATAGATGGTAGGATCCTATAGATGTGCGCCCGGATAGAACATACGCAATGCGACAAAATTAAAAACACGTTTTTACATTCCTGACAACATACCTAAAACAACCTTCGTAATTTGGTCGGGTTATTTGTTGCCCACCATATTAATTTACGGTGGGAAATAAAAAAAAAACGAGACTGTGACAAGGACAAACAGCGCGCTAACGCGCTCTGCTACTCCTACTGAAAGTTCCATAAGTGCATCTCGTTCGGTCATCTGGCCCCTCCCCCATTTCATCTATATTATTATATATTATCGTACCTCTATGGATAATTCATAATACACCTATTGTTGTTGCAGCGGGCACGAACAGCGGCATCTACTGTAACAACCAAAAGTGCAGCCCGCAGGAGGTCTGTAAGATGGACCCGTCCACGAAACGCATGAGATGCGTGCGTTCTTAAATATACATTTTAAAGATACTTAGGCTATTTTACTATAGATAAAATTGAATAGTTTTTCAGCAGTTATGGTATTTCCACGGTATTACAAGGTCAATCTTTTTGGGCTTTCAATGATTTATATCGACATTTTACACGATACAGGACTTACGCTAGGACGGCCCGGGTGCAGGGCGAGGCAATCGACGCTTCGTTTTATATAACAGGCGACCGATGATCACGTGCATTTTATAGAAATAAAGTGTCGGATGCCTCGGTCCAGACCCGGGAGGCTGTCAATACCTAAAGCGCGCACACTGTCTACTTGTATCGGAGTAAATGAGATAGCACTGTCGCATGTTACTGGGCCTGGGCAAGGGAATAGTAAGAAAAATATTTAAATAAAAAAAAGTGGATTATTAGTGTAATATTTTACTCAACAGCGGTTTAGATATAAATGTTTTGTAATTGTGATTTTAATTGGAGACCCATAAGTCAAAACAATAAAGACATAGAACCGTTTAATTGTGATTTTAAGACCAATCTTTGCAATTATTTTCTATCGAGCCGATTTCGTTCAATCATGTATCGAGTACAACCATGGTCTTTGAAATATAATTAATATGAACATATATTTTTCTTACTTGACTAAAACAAATAGTCTTTCTTAAAAAACTGTTTAAGTAACATCAATTTCAAGGACATTGGGTGTTGACAGCCTCTTAAGTTTCACTATAACTCCAATTTTTTTTCTTTGGTTACTTACATAATAGATAATACTAGCTTACTTACTTACTTTTTTATTTTATTTTGTTGACATTTGGTACAGTACCCCTAGTGTAAATATTTTCGACAGCGAAATGTGACGTACGCGTTTGCGTTAAGTGTCATTATGTATGAGATTTTTGACTTTCCAAAACGTCCCGCTTGGCGCGCTGTTCAAAATCCCATACAAAATGAGACTTAACCTAAACGCGACAGTTACGTCACGCTATCGAATGGAAGTTACACTAGAGGTACAGAACTGCTGATTTTCCTTTTTAGTAAAATAGCCTAGTGTTCATTCTCATTTTATGTGTTGTAAGTCTCAAATGGTTAATTTACTTTGATTTTTGTAACTTTAATAAGTAATAAACTTGTTTTTTTTATCCTGTTAGGTGTTTCAATTTTACGTTCTAGTCGATTTATAAACCACGCATTTAAGGTTACGTAAATATATGGGTTGGGATTGCCTTTTGGAAAAAAATATTACTGGGTGGACGAAAAACAGCAACATTTATAAATGTTACAATTCATTGAAAATAAGGGTTCGTAAAATGTTTACCCAAAAATCGCTTTTACTTGGGCGAAGTTAGGCACCATCGGTGAAGTTAGGGTTCCATACGGTAGATAGTTTTTCCAACCCTTAGTTAAATCATCATCATCATCTCAGCCGAAAGACGTCCACTGCTGGACAAAGGCCTCCCCCAAGAATCTCCACTACGAACGATCATTCGCTGACGTTCATTTTCAATCAATTAAATTAATAACGTGGTTTAGAGAAAATTCGTAAAATGGTTTTCACATACTTCATATATTTCACATACGTAACGTACAAATAGCCATACGTTTGACGTGCCCCTCCCCCGCAAAAATCGGTGATCTGTTTAGTACAGAAAATTACAGACAAGGCGTTTAAATTCCCCAAGGCATGGAATGAAAAAAAAAACAAATGTCACCCTACTCTTCCCCTTAAAAAAGACTATAGTTTAATATTTAAGTGGAATCGAACAAGTCTACAGAAAGACTAAGAATCAGGGGTATATTTAACCTCTTGTCTGCGTAGAGTCAGACCAAGCAGGTTGGCAGCGATTTTGATAGCCCAGCCTGTGCAAGTGTTAAGTAAACGTCATAATTTCACCGAATGTTGACGTTTAAAATAACACTTGTATTGTCTGGGATATCATAATTGCTGCCAACTTATCTTGGTCCCACTCTGATATTTTTTTTTCGAGAACTATCTCTCGATCTCTTCACAGCATCGATGTTTGAACACACGATGTTCGATCAGCACAAACATATGATAGGTTTTGTATAGTTCGTTCGTGTCATCCACGATGACGCGCAGATTTGTCAAATCTAACCTTTAATAACATGATAATACGAGTCAAGGCACGCGTCTTCGTGAATGACACGTTCTATAGTTTGTGGACAAAAAACACTTTTTTTGAAAAAAAAAATTAAATTTCATCTCAGAAGATATCACGAGCTCTCTCAATCCTAATAGGAGAAAAATGACATTAGATTTCTATACTTACCATGTTTTATAGACTTTTTGAATTAACAAAAATTATAGTTCACGTAAAATAATACATTCGATTAAATTAAGTTGCTAAATTGTATTATGTACTTTGTAAGTGAAAATTAATTTACATGAACAATGTTTGCCATATATCTCGCCTGAAACACAGGGAATCCTAGTTCAAGCACATGTAAACACTATTTTTAAGTCTGTGTTTTATATGAAAGTTACCATGGAATGCGTGTTTTGAAATAAATTATGTTTATGTTATGTTATGATAGTGTAATTTGGGAATAATAATTGGTAACTTGACAGAGACATAAGCTTGTGTCACGCCCTCGCGCCCGTAGTTGTTTGACCAAGGGGTCTATAATGACGGTTCAATTCAATTCAATTAAAATCAAATCGTTTAATACAGTATAAACATATAATGCACAATGTCGCACAAATTCCATAATGAACATTTCAATGTGCATAGTGCGGTATGGTCGCACTTTTATCGTCTATCATCGTGTCCTTCAACTTCACCTATAACAAGCGTGTAAGTACATGATATTCGATAAAAGCGCAACCATCATATCTCTAGTGGTTTTCTTGGATCATGATCACAAGCTCTATAGGTACTATCCAAAATAGGGTCACTAATCAACTCGTTATGGTAATGGGGCATTGGGGCAATTTTCCACTTGCCTTTCTGGACTTTAGCCTCAACTAGTTTCGGTTGGACGGAAGATGATACCTTGGAGAACTAGTTATTGTTAAGGCAAATTTATTACTCTAGTACTTCGACGAATTTAAGTACGAGGTTACTTATATATTAAATATATAACGGGGTGTTGTGATTTGTCATGTGGCCAAGATACGCGACCAAAATAAGCGGGTGCAGATCCTAACATTACCTACTGTTAGTTTTTACAGAACGACGCTTTCTGTGTTACCACCTAATTTAGTCCCGGGATTTCGTCGTCGTTATGCTGCTACTGCAAACATAGCTAGCTCTGAAAATAATAACAAACAGGCTAATTCGAACGTTTCTTTGTGTTAGTATTTCGTTCTCCCTTAAATATATACGGTACGTAACTGAACGAAAACAATTACTCAAACCCGTTAACATTCAGGTCATACTGAGCAAGTTTTGGTGTTGCAGGTGTCCATGGGCGGCGGTAATCGTTTACCATCAGGTGATCCGTCTGCTCGTTTGCCTCTTGTATCATAAAAAAAGTTTTACGTTGGGAAAACCCCGAAATCGCGAAAAAAAATTAACTCTCCCATAGGAAATTTCAACATCTGACCAGAAAAATGTATGAAGCAATGAAGAGGAAACATTTTTTTCGCGGTTTTGCGGTTAGTCCCTTAGTAAAAGTTGCTCAGTTTGACCTAAACATTAACGGGTTTGAGTAATTGCTTTACGTTCAGTTACATACTATGTATATCTCCACTACTCGCAATTTCTATTGCTCGTATTTCAAAAATATCAATTCACAGTTTTCTACAGATTTTCGAGTGCAGAAATCGAGTGCTCGAATTTCAAACTCGGCCCCGTACACTGTCATGAGAATATTTGAATCATGTTATTTAGTTATCGTGCATCTCGCCCGCGTCGATTCATGTACGGACATGTACGAGCGAAATGCACGATAACTAATTAACATGATTTAATGATTTAAACACCATTGTCGGTACGTATGAATCGGCCTGAAAGTCATAATCAGAGAGTTTTCTTGTAGATTGTATGCCACCCTTAACAGCTAACCCTCCATCTAAGGTTGTATAGTCGATACAACGCAGTCGTCTCTCGGCATTCAACCACGTCGCAAGGAAATTCCTTTGCCAAGTCGCGGGCTTTTCGCGAAGTTACGCTCGGTATCGAATTCTGTACGAAAGTGATTTTAAATTTCCATCCGCCCGCGAAAACGTGAGCGTAAAGACGTTAAAACTAACCAACATACCATTATACAATAACAAATAGTCTAGAGTCAAACCAAGATATGTTGACAGCGATTTTGATAGCCCAGACGGTGGTGCACGGGCTTAATAAACACGTTAAACTTCTATGAAATTATGACGTTTACTTGACACTTGCACTGTCTGGACTATTAAAATCGCTGCAAACTTATCTTGGTCTGACCCTATAAATTGAATATTCAGTTGTCTATCGCAATGAAAAAATGAACTGTGATCAACTCTGGCTAACGTGGGATTCGAACCCACACCTTTGGATTGCCGGTCCAACGCGCTATTAATTCCTATATGTCCCGCAATAAAAAAGGGAAATTCAATATATTTATTAAAATTTATTGACATATTAACATAACATGATAGTCAACCAACATAACGTTGATATAATGTTGGTCAACCTACGTCATTTTCAAAATACAAGGTGGCTGCGTAAAGCAACCAAAATTAAAAGCGGTAAATTATAAGGGCAAAATTTAATTTACATGTGGGTTTAACACCTAAACAGTCCAGTACCCCGTAAGTATATAGGTCACGACGAATTATCTCCACAAGTCCGTGCTCCACATATGGGTCACTAAGATACGACAAACACGCCTAAACAAACCTAAATAAAGAAGATATTTTTGATATTTTTTACTTGGCCTTTCTTTTGAATTATAGTCTTAAAACAGTTAGACAGAAGCATTCAGAAAGATATTGTACTAATCCGAGTGCGTACGTGGTGAGTGGTGATGGTGACCCATACGTGGAGCATGGACGTGTGATTGAAGTAATTTATTTGGTCTTACAATGAAATTAAAATATTTCGTATGGGGATGTTAAAAAAATTAGCAAATTATTATTCTTTTTAAATTCTATTTATTCTTACTTCAGTATAAAAAAAATGTTATAGTATAAATACAGTTTAAAATAAACTAAATACGCGAAAACAAGTGCTGCTATGCTATCATTAGCATTAGTGTTACTTAAGATTTTCATAATTATACACAAATGTACCTCAAATGTAGATATATAAAACATATAGGCACATACATATAAACATATTTCTAGGAGTTATCAGTTTGGATATTTGCTCTGGTTATAGGCTTCACTCTATTTCTTAGCATTCCATATGTACTTGAATTTTAACGCAATTAGGTATATATAAAAAACCAGCGATAAAAAACTTATTGGGTGTGCGACAGTGGCGGTCGCTTGGTGGCCAAAGAACTTCAATGACTTATTTGACAGTCGACAGATACTTATAATAATTAATAATAAATACTTTATTTCACACTACAAAAAAATGGTACAAAGTATGAAAAGGTATAAATATGTAGGTAAAAACAGGCGGACTTATCGCTACACAGCGATCTCTTCCAGACACAGCGTTTGATAATAAACATAATGTTTTTTTCGTTCGCTGTCCAGACAACCTTCAGATAGTGAAATGGCAAAGTTAACGGGTGGTGCTTGATAAAAATAAATAAATAAATACGACAATATACAAGATGTCTATAGAAGGTGTAACAAAAATAGTGGGGATCCGTTTAAGGCCATACGGTATAGTGTTAATTAGAAGAAAAACATTGTTTATGACGCCAAACATTGTTGGCCTTTGTATGGAGGGTTGGCCGACTTGGACGACCTGTCCCACAGAAAAAAAAAATTCGCATCCTAATCAGAACGATACTGACCTTAAACGGATCCCTACTACTTTGGTTACACCTTGTATATACATATTACTTATAGCATGTGTCACGCACTTTGCTTACTTTGCTTTGCGTGCGCGCCAGCTCCAACAGCGTCCTGGCAATGATCGCGGACAAGTTTTGCCCGTACATGTAATTTTGCTGTGGACTCCATGTGCCCCGCAGCACTGTGGTTAACACATTGAGAAATAGGTGATAACTGTCAATGTGTTACCACTGATCTTTTAAAAAAGGTTTATATTATTGTATTAATGCGTGTGTATTATAGTATTACAGTATTTAAGTCTACTGTTCCATATTAATATGTATGAGTATGTTACTCGAAATAAACGAATTTTAATTTAATTTATACTTGTTAGATTTTAACCTTGCTTTTCGAACTTTAAAAACCCCCTTACCCATATTCACATGTGGTGGAGAACGCAAAACATGCAATTTTACTCAGTATCTAATTCTAGTTTAAAATTGTCTATCGAGCCCTAAGCTTGACGACAATAAGACTCATTTCACGTTGGCAAGGTTAATCGTTAATTATTATAACTGTAGCCATCGCGTTACGATCAATATCTGATCTTTTATTCACAATTGCACCGCACTTGTACTGGGTAATGAAGGAAGCAACTATTTATAGACCTCGTTCACACTTACGCCGTTTTTCTTTAAGGGTCTGAAGTACAATTCGATTTAGTAAGAAAGAGTGTATCGCGGCGAGTGTACGATACATATTTATAGCAAGCAATATGGGTAAGAAGTTAGTAAAAAGCTTTTAGAAGTTTCTCGCTTCTGCATACACGGTGTCGTGTCGTGTACATACATCAGGAATCATACGAAGGCCACTACTTAAGAGCCCTTAATCCTTGGAGCGTTCTCCGATTTCACGAAATAACGCTCGATAGATGGCGTTGGCGCTCGGTACGCGAGCGCCGGCAACGCGACGCGCGTTTCAATGCAGACTAGAATAATCTTGATAGTTTTCAATATAATTTCAAGCAACATTAATTTTAGTGTCATATGATATCATATGGGCACTCTTTATTTTATTGTATATGCACAGTAGTTTTTTTTTTATGTACACTACTACTAAGTGTACAGACTACAGAGTGTACTATAACCCTTGCTCTTTATTCTGTCTCTTTCACACCAATGGAAAATGAAGAAGTTACTAAATGACTGCAGGTATAAATAAAGTATATTAGTGCGATAGAGAGACAGATAGTGTTTCGTTGTCGTATCGTAAACGATTGGCATGTTGGCCACACACTTGCTTAGTGCCTAGCCAAAATACCAATCGTTTGCGTATATTAGTGCGATAGAGAGAGAGTAGTGTTTCGTTGTCGTATCGTAAACGATTGGCATGTTGGCTACGCACCCATGATACCTAGCCAAGAAGCCAATCGATTGCGCATATTAGTGCGATAGAGAGACAGATAGTGTTTCCTTGTCGTATCGTAAACGTTTGGCATGTTGGCTACGCACCCATGCTGCCCAGCCAAGATGCCAATCGTTTGTGCATATTAGTACGAGAGAGAGACAGATAATGTTTCGTTGTCGTATCGATTGGCATGGTGGCTACGCACCCATGCTGCGTAGTCAAGATGCCAATCGTTTGCGCACATTAGTGCTATAGAGTTTCAGTGTTATTTGAAATCACGTTAGGGTTTGTATTATTATTTTTGACCCGAATGAAGTCCATCCAGGTTCTTATGATGGAGTCAGGAGTTGGTCACCAGAACTCCTAATCTACTCATTATAATTCCATCGTGCTTGGGCTCAAAAGATTTGCCCTGACGAACACCATCGATCTAGGTGAGGTCCAGGGTCTCATGACGGAGTCAGGAGTTGGTCACCAGAACTCCCCAGAACTCCTAATCTACTCATCATAACTCCATCGAGTTTGGGCTCAATAGATTTACCCTGATGAGCACCATCAATCTAGATGAAGTCCAGGGTCTCATGATGGAGTCAGGAGTAGGTCACTAGAACTCCTAATCTACTCATTATAATTCCATCGTATTCGAGCTCAATAGATTTGCCCTGACGAGTACCATCGATCTAAATGAAGTCCAGGGTCTCATGATGGAGTCAGGAGTTGGTCACCAGAACTCCTAATCTACTCATTATAATTCCATCGTGTTTGGGCTCAAAAGATTTGCCCTGACGAGTACCATCGATCTAGATGAAGTCCAGGGTCTCATGATGGAGTCAGGAGTTGGTCACCATAATTCCTAATCTACTCATCATAACTCCATCGTGTTTGGGCTCAAAAGATTTGCCCTGACGAGTACCATCGATCTAGATGAAGTCCAGGGTCTCATGATGGAGTCAGGAGTTGGTCACCAGAACTCCTAATCTACTCATTATAATTCCATCGTGTTTGGGCTCAAAAGATTTGCCCTGACGAGCACCATCGATCTAGATGAAGTCCAGGGTCTCATGATGGAGTCAGGAGTTGGTCACCATAATTCCTAATCTACTCATCATAACTCCATCGTGTTTGGGCTCAATAGATTTGCCCTCACGAGCACCATCAATCTAGATGATGTTCAGGGTCTCATGATGGAGTCAGGAGTTGGTCACTAGAACTCCTAATCTACTCATTATAATTCCATCGTGTTTGGGCTCAAAAGATTTGCCCTGACGAGTACCATCGATCTAGATGAAGTCCAGGGTCTCATGATGGAGTCAGGAGTTGGTCACCAGAACTCGTAATCTCTTTATCATAACTCCATCGTGTTTGGGCTCAATAGATTTACTCCGACAAGCACCATCAAATTACCATTATGATGAATAGATTAGGAGTTCTGGTGACCAACTACTGAGTCCATCATGAGACCCTCGACTTAATCTAGATCGATGGTACTCGTCAGGGCAAATCTTTTGAGCCCAAACACGATGGAGTTATGATGAATAGACTAGGAGTTCTGGTGATCAACTCCTGAGTCCATCATGAGACCCTGGACCTGATCTAGATTGATGGTGCTCGTCAGGGCAACTCTATTGAGCCCATACACGATGGAGTTATGATGAGTAGATTAGGAGTTCTGGTGACCAACTCCTGACTCCATCATGAGACCCTGGACCTCATCTAGATCGATGGTGCTCGTCAGGGCAAATCTTTTGAGCTCAAACACGTTGGAATTATAATGAGTAGATTAGGAGTTCTAGTGACCAACTTCTGACTCCATCATGAGACCCTGGACTTTATCTAGATTGATGATGCTCGTCAGGGCAAATCTATTGAGCCCAAACACGATGAGGTTATGATGAGTAGTTTAGGAGTTCTGGTGACCAACTCCTGACTCCATCATGAGACCCTGGACCTCATCTAGATCGATGGTGTTCATCAGGGCAAATCTATTGAGCCCAAACACGATGGAGTTATGATGAGTAGATTAGGAGTTCTGGTGACCAACTCCTGACTCCATCATGAGACCCTGGACCTCATCTAGATCGATGGTGCTCATCAGGGCAAATCTTTTGAGCCCAAACACGTTGGAATTATAATGAGTAGATCAGGAGTTCTAGTGACCAACTCCTGACTCCATCATGAGACCCTGGACTTTATCTAGATTGATGATGCTCGTCAGGGCAAATCTATTGAGCCCGAACACGATGAGGTTATGATGAGTAGATTAGGAGTTCTGGTGACCAACTCCTGACTCCATCATGAGACCCTGGGCCTCATCTAGATCGATGGTGTTCATCAGGGCAAATCTATTGAGCCCAAACACGATGGAGTTATGATGAGTAGATTAGGAGTTCTGGTAACCAGCTCCTGACTCCATCATGAGACCCTGGACCTCATCTAGATTGATGGTGCTCGTCAGGGCAACTCTATTGAACCCAAACACGATGGAGTTATGATGAGTAGATTAGGAGTTCAGGTGACCAGCTCCTGACTCCATCATGAGACCCTGGACCTCATCTAGATTGAAGGTGCTCGTCAGAGCAACTCTATTGAGCCCAAACACGATGTAGTTATGATGAGTAGAGTAGGAGTTCTGGTGACCAACTCCTGACTCCATCATGAGACCCTGGACCTCATCTAGATCGATGGTGCTCATCAGGGCAAATCTTTTGAGCCCAAACACGTTGGAATTATAATGAGTAGATTAGGAGTTCTAGTGACCAACTCCTGACTCCATCATGAGACCCTGGACTTTATCTAGATTGATGATGCTCGTCAGGGCAAATCTATTGAGCCCGAACACGATGAGGTTATGATGAGTAGTTTAGGAGTTCTGGTGACCAACTCCTGACTCCATCATGAGACCCTGGGCCTCATCTAGATCGATGGTGTTCATCAGGGCAAATCTATTGAGCCCAAACACGATGGAGTTATGATGAGTAGATTAGGAGTTCTGGTGACCAGCTCCTGACTCCATCATGAGACCCTGGACCTCATCTAGATTGATGGTGCTCGTCAGGGCAACTCTATTGAACCCAAACACGATGGAGTTATGATGAGTAGATTAGGAGTTCTGGTGACCAGCTCCTGACTCCATCGTGAGACCCTGGACCTCATCTAGATTGAAGGTGCTCATCAGGGCAACTCTGTTGAGCCCAAACACGATGGAATTATAATGAGTAGATTAGGAGTTCTAGTGACCAACTCCTGACTCCATCATGAGACCCTGGACCTCATCTAGATCGATGGTGTTCGTCAGGGCAAATCTTTTGAGCCCAAACACGATGGGATTATAATAAGTAGATTAGGAGTTCTGGTGACCAACTCCTGACTCCATCATGAGAACTTGGACTTCATCCGGGTCAAAAATAATAATGCAAACCCTAACGTAATTTCAAGTGAAAATGCGTTTTTCAGAAAATCGCAGCCAAATAACACTAGACCTTACTCATAGTGTTGTGTTCCTGCCGGTGAGTAAGGTTGCCAGAGCTCAACGAGGGGTGGGAGGGGGTTAGGGTCGGCAACGCGTATGTAACTCCTCTGGAGTTGCAGGCGTACATATGCGGGCCGTATCCTTGTTTGCCACCGACTTAGTATTAAAAAAAAAGTAACACTGAAAATCCATCAATAAGCGAGTCTGTTAGGCATACTGTAAAAAATGAACTTTTATTAAGATTTTCTAATCGCAGTATATAGCACTTCTCGGAACTCTGTAGCTGATTACGATCGCAACGAATGCCTGACAATCGAGCACAGGTCCGTCCTCTAAGCGCGCTCCGCGCGGACTGAGAGCGGGGCGTCGCTGCTGGGTGATTTATACGTGTTTTAAAAAAATATAAATTTACGGCAATGTAGGTCCCATAGTTACGATTTTTTTTTTATAGGTTAACATAAAGTTACAGTTTGCTATAATATTATTTTTAAAGCAAAATATGCGTACAATTTGCGGAAATAAAATATAATAAAACCCTGTTTTCGCCAAAAAAATGAAGAAAACTCGGAAGGTATTTTATCAGTTTTTTCAAATGAATCTTCGATTGTTAATCATTCCAGCCCCTCGTACGAGATATGTTGAATCAAATTGTAGTCATTCATGTACCAAATGATTCTTGTTTATAGCAAAATTGAGAACCGAAACGCCACATCTCACTGCAAAATTTGGAAAAGACTCCCAAAAAACCTTATTAAAAAAGAGGTTTAAAAGAGAAAATGAAAATTTGAACTGTTGGAGCCCCTAGTTTAGGAAACGATTATTTAAGTACGTTATCAGTTTTTGAATAAATACTAATAGTTACGTCGTAATCTTGAATGAAAAAGGAAGCATTTTACAAAATACGCTCGTCTGTAGGAATAAGGACTCTTAAGCAAACGATTTGACCGCCATGTAGTCAATAAAAATAAATGGTTTCGGAGAAATAGGGGTCAAATCGGTAGCTATTACTATTAAGGTCCTCTATGAATGGTTTTCGTTTGATCTCTACGTCCGCACTCATGGTGTCGAGTAAAAAATACCTATGTAGGTTATAGACAATAGTATTCTATAGGTGATCCATTTAACAGGACTCAATAGGTCAGCAACATTGAGTAACATCACATGTTGTTCGTTGGAAATGTACCTTAATTATTGCCTATGCTATGCCCTATGCGTCACAGAAGATTTAGGCTTCCAGTTATATCTAGGATAAAGTTATGGGGGTCTTAAAACGCCCTGAATTGCTTCAAAGAATTTGTTTTACTCGACTTGACAGGCACCACCGTGTTAGCTCCCCCTCCCAGATAAAAAATGCACGCACCACAGGCACGTGTAAGAACAAGAACATTAATTATTTCTAGAAATAAGTAACTAGGTATCATTTGTAGAAAACTTTTTCTAATGAAATCTTGAAGCTGATGTCAACAAACGTCATTAAAGGCAAAGAAACGGTATCCAGTTCAAAAGTAACATGATGTTACTTTTGAACTGGAAGACCAGGGTATGGTAAGGCATTCTCCATACAAACCAATTTTATTCGTTAGTTTTGGCACTATAGCATTTAATTTCATTTTTTGCTTGTATATATTGGATATACGCAGAACTTGATGTATATTTTTTTCTTTATTAAAAACAAAAAAATACAAAAAAAAAGAAAATAAAAAAAAAAAAAATACGTCAAGCCCTAGCTAACAGAAAAATAAGCATAATAACTGTAGCGCAAACACAAACGAAGAAAAACGCGCACAAAGTTTGTATGGAAAGAGCTTGCCCTACCCTTGGCCTTATGGACGACTCACGCCAGACCGGGCCGGGCCCGGGGAGAGGCGTCCGACACGTCATTTTCTATGACGGCTGATCGGTGATTACGTGGTGCTTTCCATAGAAAACGAAGCGCTGGAAGCCCCGGCCTGGGCCGGTGGGCCCGGCCTAACGCGAGTTACGCGTGCTAGTGTTAGCCAACTAACTCGGAGTTAACCGTTTAACCTTATATACATGGTTAACTTCATGACTAACCCTGGAACGCGCAAGTGGTCCTAAAACTTCCACAAAACTTCTAAACCTAGCGACTTCTTAAAGGAGACTTAAGTATTATTAGTGTAACGAAAATTAGGTACAATGTGAATGGTGGATGAAGAAAACTCAATCCAGACTGTGTCGTGTAAAACCCATTTAAAAGAAAAACATTTTAGAAAATGACTATTTTTGAAAGTGTCCAACGAAACCATATTATAACACTACATGGACGTATAAGTATAGGAGAAGTGGATGATCCAATGAAGTAAAAAAATGGAAGACAGTTCGTGCTGCGGGCTGTGGAGAAGGGTGCGCGGGCGCCTGTGTCACCGGCGGCGTCGAGTGGCGCCGGAGAGGACCAATGGCAAAACTAGTAGGTCAGTAATGTAATTAACGAATCAATATAACTTTATAACACTACATGGATGTATAAGTTATGTACCTAGTTGATGGTGCAATCGAGTGACCAAAGATATTCAAATTACAATATGCACCTTACAGCTATTGCCAAAGTGGCACAAATTTGAACATATTAAACAATACACATAGCTATTTTAGTATTTTCATCAACAAACTAAGCATGTTCATGCAAAACAGTGCCTTTGACAAAGTGGAACTGCTGATGATGACCAGAACGGAACTTTTGACGACCGGTCTGGCCTAGTGGGTAGTGACCCTGCCTACGAAGCTGATGGTTCCGGGTTCAAATCCTGGTAAGGGCATTTATTCGTGTGATGAGCATGGATATTTGTTCCTGAGTCATGGGTGTTTTCTATGTATTTAAGTAATAATAAATATATATTATATATATCGTTGTCTAAGTACCCTCAACACAAGCCTTATTGAGCTTACTGTGGGACTTAGTCAATTTGTGTAATAATGTCCTATAATATTAAAAAAAAAAAAGCAGATTTCACTTATGGCGATCTGTACTCTTCGTTATGTTTGTTAAGCAAGTAAGTTCTGAAGGAACATTTGTGTTAGGGATTAATTCTGATGTTGGATTCCATGAGGTTCAATTCCTCAAAACTTGATGGCTTCAGATCCTGACCTCGAAACTTGAAACGTACCCAAAGCGCAACATGTTTGACATGACAGTTTAGCCAGACAGGAACGAGTCTTGCAGAATGATGCATCAACCAGAAAAACTAAAAATGGCAAAATATAATGAATCTGTAAAAAAACCGACTTCAAAAAGGATAAAATAAAATATTATTCCGTTTTATATGCACTAGCAAAAAATACGTTTGAAGTCGGCGCCAAGCTAATAGTGACAGCACTGGTTATTTATTTTTTATCGAACTAAACCAGGGTTCGCATTCGGTTTGACGGCGTGTTGACGCTTTTAAGATTTGGCTTGGCACCGACATCAAATGTTAGTGCACATAAAAAGTGATAATATTTTATTTCATCCTATTTGATGTCGGTTTTACATTTTTTTACATTAACAGTAGGTTTTTTTTGTTGATTACGACCTTTAAAGGAAACTAACGTTAACACTCATCAATAAGTAGTCATGAATTGGAACAAGTGGAACAGTAAAAAGCACTAGTTCGCGAAATCCAACTTTCCGCACGCTAAACAGCTACGTAAAGTAGCACTTTTTGAGCAACTGTATTAAAAATACTTTTTTATGTTAATTCGAGTAACTTTCCTACAGTCAAACCGATCAGTATCAGTACCCCTAGTGTAAATAATTTCGATTTCGAAACGTGACGTACGCGTTTGCGTTAAGTCTCATTTTGTATGGGTTTTTGAACAGCGCGCCAAGCGGGACGTTTTGGAAAGTCAAAAATCTCATACAAAATGACACTTAACGCAAACGCGTACGTCACGTTTCGCTTTCGAAAATATTTACACTAGGGGTACTGAACAGCACTTTTAGGATGTATCTACTCGGTCTCTGTAGCATTTCCAGGTTCAAGTGTAAGGTCGGTTAAAAAGGTAGGTAAACGCCTGTAAACGCTCTTCTTTAATTGGTTAAACAAAGACTTACAATCAAAGAGAATTTGAAATAGAAGTGAAAACGATGTCGCCATACCTTTGGCCTATGAGAATTGATATTCGATGGCGCCACTTTTTGATATTTAACAAATGTAACACATGTTTGTGTGAAAAAATAAGGATCATAATCAAATGGCGTTCTAAAAGTGTTAATAATGTGTCGAAAGATAGGAGTAAATTTACTGTGGATACATAGTTTTCTTGGACAATCCACCCCTATTTTAAATTCTCTTTCCTACAACTACGTACTTAACTACTTACATATAGTATATAATAATATGTTGTTATTGTTTTATCCTAAGCTTGCGTGTTTATTATGGGTAATGAAAGTTAATAACGTGCGGTTTTCCTTAACCTATGATTACTGCGACTCACCTGCGACTATAATTAATAACAGTTCGGTCAAATGGGTCCGGACGTAATATTGTGCAATATTTTCATTTAAATGCAGCTCTTTGTTTCCAAGATTATAATTAATTTCACTATCTATTGGTCTGTCTGTAGATTTTTTTATTTGTGTAAATATAAGGAGCGAAAAGCGGATTTCATACAAATATTTAAATATTCCTAACTCTTATAATAATGAAAGTTTCTAAAAAAATCAAACATAGGGGCATATCTGATGTGGTGAGTATAATATACTACATTTGTATGAAAAAGCGATTTCGCGCGGCCGTGCGCGGTGCATCGTAGAGTTAGACCAAGATAAGTCTGCAGCGATTTTGATAGCCTACATTGTGCAAGTGCTATTTTAAACGTCGAACTTCTATGAAATGATGTCGTATAAATAACACAGTCTAAGCTATCAAAATCGTTGCAGAGTTATCTTGGTCTAACTCGAGATCACTTTGTGAACCTCACCTACTGATCTGATTCCCTAAGAAAAAATTGAATTACCTTCTATAATATATCTATTTTAATATTTTTAATTTGTGTTTTTTACAAGTTGTGGAATCAAACCAGCGTCCTCCTTTATGCGACAGATGCCTGAACCGTTCGGCCACCGTGGGCTTGGTGGCAAGGGTCGATATTTCCAGATATATAACAATTTCCAAAGCCTTATGTGGCGCCCCCTTCCCTTGTGGGGTTTATTCCTTTTTTATACGACATTTATTTCGTATTATCTACTTGTCCTGCTAACTGTCCAAGTAGGTATCCAAAAAACCAAAGCCCTTTTTCCTCCATAAATCGCGTAAAAACAACCATAACTACAACCTACAAGTAATTGCACAGTGGGTTAATTTCGTGACCGAGTTCGTTGAAAAACTTCTAATTCTCCTAGGAAGCGAGCTGAGCCGAGCTTTGCTCGATCTTGATACGCTGCACAGGGGGGCGGTGAGTGTTGTTGCCTGGACAATATTACATACAAATAAAGTTTTTTATTACAGTGAATGCTCATAATTTTATCATATTTTGAGTTCTTATTATTTGTAAGCCTGTTAAACCTAAAAATAATTGTATCTCAGCACAGCATATGTGACCGCAGCCGGCATAAGGTCCCACTTTGTCGTTTGCCATAAGGACGAGATTTGCTTGTATCTTTATACGAATAATCTGTCAAGGCGGCATAAGTATAACATCAATACATATCCATTTTATAATTATATTAAAATTTGTAATAAATTTGTAAAAAAAAGCAATTTGATTTAACCTCTATTTTGACGTTCATCCGAAATGAAGTGTCAAATTACTTGATAACCAACGATAGCTTGTCTCTGAATAAATAAAAACTACGGTTACGTGACAAGTATGATAACAGTTTTCATTTACCGCCATTTGACTTTCAGATTATCTTATAAACTAACATTAGTATGTACCAGTTGCGTGTAAAATGAGCGATCAAGATATTTTCAATGATACCAACTGATATCCGCGGCAGAGCAGTGATGCCGCAATGGTTGTAGTAACACGTGGTTTGTGAACATGACATAGTGAGCTTAAAATATGTGTAGTAGATAAAACGTCTATGTAACTGTACATAAATAGGTGTTAAAGGACTTACGTGACTTTCGGGACTATTATGAGTCTGTCTGGTCATAATTAGTCTAAAATAGGTACCTACTGCATTTCGTCCAGGTATTATTTGTGTTAGACTCACTGTGTCACTAAAAATAAGGACACATTGACTTGACAAACACGCACCGTTGAAACAAATATGCGTAAGCTTACCGTCAAGAGAGCTGTTCGCTTGCATGTTGTTGTCACAGTAGGTAAGTATTTTATTTTATAAAAAATAGGTGTCACAAATTACCACATTTGTGAAAATACCTTCTGCTTCAAAACGATATACTTTGTCCACGTGACCATCGTACTGTGCCCACTGTGCCGCTAATAAGGCCACGTTCGCGTGACACCTGCCTACCTCTGCCATTACACTACACACATAACACACACAATAAACCAGCCACGCACCGCTGAAAGCAATATGGCGTTATTTTTAGATGATTTCATTAATAAGTACCGTCATTACATAATAATTGCTTTGTTATGAAAAGGTTTGGTCCTTAATTTTTTTACCAGGCTACGTGCACAATTGTGGCGTAAGCTTGGTGGTTATAGGACGTATTATACGAAGTGTGCTTTATACAGAGTTATAGAGGTTCGTTAGTTAATAACTTCGAGATATAGAGGTGGTAAACAATACGCCTATTTTTTTAAGTTGTAGTTATAACAAAGTAAAATTATATAAAATATACATAAACAGGATCACTAGGAACTTAAAAAATAAAACGACTAAAACTAAACCTAATTAAAAATAAATTAATTAATTTACTAAAAAAATGTATTATGTTGTATTGTATATTGTAATTACATAAATAAATATATTAAAAATACCTAAAACCTACCTTTTAAACCATGGTTCAGCAAGGTGACCATCATGCAGGCAGCGTTCCCACTTTTTTATATATCGAAATCATCGTTGTTAGATCTAAAACCACACATTTTATACCTAGCCAATACATTCGACGTCACGAGGCCGTGGACCCGCCAAATGCTATACTTCCTGCCCCCTGTGTCACCATTGTCAAATCGGTGCAACCTGACAATGACAATTCGCCGTACATTGCTGGTTCGACAAGTAATTATTATCTTCCCGGTAATGTACAGAAAATTGACAAAGGTGTTTGATTTCGGTGTGGTGAAACAGGTGTCCCTTGACTTAAAGTATTCATCCTTGTCCTAAACAAACACTTCTCGAAGACATTATCACACTTTTCTTTGGAATCACACAATAATAATTACTTAAATTGTTGTTTTATACTAAAAGAAACTCACAAAGTATTGAAATCAATCAAATAACCACTGAAAAATATCATTTCTAATAAGATTTTCATGAATAATCGCATTAACGAACGGATCATCTGACATTACGTCATGTTTGTTTACTATACGGCATACGGATAAGGGCGGCCACACATTGTAAGAATTTTTCTTTCAGAAAATTTCGGACGGCCGACGGACGCACTCTGTGTATATATTTTGTTGTAGACCCCGCATACTATCAGAATTCAGTACCCCTAGTGTAAATAAATTCGATTTCGAAACGTGACGTACGCGTTTGCGTTTAGTCTCATTTTGTATGTGATTTAGAAAGAGCGCGCCAAGCGGGACGTTTTGGAAACTCAAAATCCTATACAAAATGACACTTAACGCAAACGCGTTCGTCACGTTATGATGTCGATAAAACTTACACTAGGGGTGCTGACGTGTCTGACGTCCGATTCTGATGAGTCCCGGATGCAAACGATCGATCGGCAGATTTTTTCTGATCAGAACTTCGGAGGGCGCACTCTCTATACATTTTGTACTAGATGCCGCACACCTATCAGAAATTCCCATCAGATGCCGCGAACTACTCGCCGGAAGGAAGTTTCTGATAGGTGTGCGGTGTGGTATCGACGGGCGCCATAAGTGTGGCGGTCTGTCACATTGGGCCTGTTTACACATTCATTAGTGTTTATTGCGAGTTCATACATTGTACAGTCACGTTCAATAAACACTAATGAATGTGTAAACAGGCCAAATGTGACGGTCAGCCACACTTACCCATGTAACACGCATGTACCCCCCCCGGGAGTTGCAGTAATCCATAGGCTACGGTGACCACTTGTTGGTAATCCTTACGGGGCGTATCCTTGTTTACCACTGACGTGTTATTAAAAATAGGTGTGTTGAATTTTAAGCTGAAGAAATCGTATTATAAATCTATAGATATTTAAATGGAAGTAGATACAATAGTAACAAATACCTCTAAATTAAGGAAACAGACGGGTGTAGTATTGTGTCGCGACATATATGTGCATGTACAAAACAAATACTTATGATTATGAAAGTGGATGATAGCGTGCACGACTTATTGACTATTCTGTCGCGTGGAGCAAAAAGGTTTTATATTGTATAGGCTGGTTGTATATTCTTTTTGCTTACGCGAGCGTGGGTGAATACAGTTTTGATATGAACTTCTGAACTGTATGTGAAAGAAATGGCTCAGGATTTAGGCATCCAGATCCACACACTCATTGATAGAGGATCAACTCTGGATTTTACTATAGAAACTAATCAGCTGCTCCCCATTTATACAGCAGAAAAATTTATTTATATATTTATTTATATTTATATTTATTTATTCCTTAAATTAACAGTTACAGTCAAGCTACACATGTTAAAAGGAGTGACATTATATACGCATTGATACTAACAATTTACTTACTGCTAACTATACATTGATTGAGCTGGTCGTCGTTATTGACTCTAGGTATCGGCTACTAACTGCCAAAAAACTAGCTTCAGTGCATTGGAATATATCTAGTTTGCTGTCGCTGTCCAATATATCATTCAAGAGAGACAATGCGCGGTGCAGCGGTGAGTGAGATAATGCCCGGGTCCGCGCCGCCGGGACTGCGAACAGTGCGCGGCGACGAGGGCGCAGTTGAATACTGCTGTGGACAGGTACTCGAAGCGGAACCAATGCTAGCAACTGAGGGTTATGTATTTGGCCACGAATCAGGAGATAAAAATATTTTACTAGTGCCACATTTCTTCTGGTCTCAAGAGTGGTGTAGTTAACCATTCCGAGAATATACAGACTAGGGTACATGTGAGGATAGTAACCATAAAGTTTATTGTATAGATGACGGATGAATGATTTTTGGACCCTCTCCAACATAAGTGTGTACTGTTGTTCATGGGGACTCCAAATTATCGCATTCGTCTCAAGTCGGCTTCGTACATACCTACGCGTTGTACAGCATTCTGAGTGCACTCTGACTCTGAGCATTGAAAGATTTTGACTGGCGGATTACAAACCCTAAGCATTTTCTTGCAGCCTTACATGCGCTGACAATGTGGTCATTGAATGTGAGCTGTTGATCGAATATTGTGCCAAGATCACGAACAGATGTTACTTGCTGCAGATTATTATTTTCAATTACGTAATTAAATTGATGAGGATGGCGAGCATTTTACGTTTAGAGACAATTTGTTTTCGACACTCCAAGCACAGACGCTGTCAATGTCTTCTTGCAACTTTACACAATCCTTCTGGTCACCAACCTGTTTGACTAATTTTAGGTCGTCAGCAAACATTAAGCAAGTGGAGCTCCTTATATTTGCTGGCAGATCATTAACTAAGACCAGAAAAAGGAGAGGACCCAAGTTACTACCTTGACCTATTCCTAATAGTACTGGGTACAGATTAGACCTACATTGGCCATATTGGACGTACTGCTGCCTCTTTGATAAGTAAGAGGCTAAGAATGATAAGAGTTGATAGGAAAATCCAGCTAAAGCCATTTTTCCAAGTAGTATGTCGATATTAACTGTGTCAAAGGCTTTTCGATAATCTAAATAGACAACATCGACCTGTTTTCCATCATCTAGGCTATTGGCAATTATGGTTGTTGAGTTTATAAGATTTGATGAGGTCGAGCGCTTTGATACAAACCCATGCTGTGAAAATGCGGGAAGCCATTGAAATCAAAAAGCATTGCAATTCCAATCAGGACGAGGGTTTTAGATTCTCATCCACATGGAATCCAGTCATCAGCAAATGTAAGCGGAAACGAATATCGACAGTCAAAAAATCGAAAATCGTTAGTGTTGTGTGTCGACAGAGTAACATCCCTAGTGCGAAAAACGATCAAGTTGATAAACAAGACCAAGTGCGGGTAGTTCGAAAAACTCGCGTGGCTAGATGTTGATATCAACTTTAGCAAGTCTTCTCGGAGACCACGGGGACAACGCCGTCCTCGAAACGTCGGAGGTAAATTTAAAACTTAATTCCCGTTTAAGTCCCATTCTATAAAGATCATTCAAGATTATTACTATTATCTTCGTAAGACTCAATATGCATTACAATGGACATTCTTATTCATTCAAGCTAATTAAAACCTAAACTATTTATAATGAGAACCAAATAGAGTAGCATTTCACTTGTTTCATTGCTTTCTCAAACAAACGAAATTCATTCCAAGACGAGACGACTAGGTTTAAATTAAAAATAGGAAAATTTTCTATAGTTGGTCGTAAGAGGCTAAATATTTATTCAAGTTTAAAGTAAAGGGACGTATATGTTCCGGCGTTATAGTGTTCAATTTACCTCCTCTATGATAAGCTGATTTAAAATCACTAAAAGTGCAAAAATATTCTTGACTTTTCGTGATTGTTAGCAAAACTGATTTCATGACAGTTGTAATACGATGGAAGCCACTGGCTACTACCAAAAATCCCAGTTGTAAAAAAGAATCGCCCCCTTTATTACGCCTGATTGCGCCTGATGGATATTACGAGTTCAAACGAATGCCATCGGAACTCAAAACTGTTTCAACGATGTTTACAACGAATGACAACAAATTTTAGGCTGGCAAGCGTTTTGAGACGATAGTAGACGATGCTTCTCTATACAAACGTAGTCCCCGTTTAACCCGGTTTTCTCCCTGGATCTGAATATTATGAAAAATGCTTACCACAATTTATTGCACATTAACCATAGCTATGAGGCGTGAAGGGATCGTTTGGCTTTTTTGATTATTATAAGAGTTAGAAGTGAAAAACAAATTCCATTTACATTTTTAAAAGCACCTGATTGTGGACTACGTTTACGGTCACTTGACTTCGCCCCGTTTCCTCTTAATTCTGTGTTGTTTGCACGAGCTTGCGACTTCCAAACCTGAAGTCGCTTGACCTCGCCAAGCTATTGGTATAATCTGTGAGCACTTGCTGCGTTTTGGCTCTAGACGTGTTGCGCCTTGGTCACTCATCTAATTGTTGTCACTGTTGTAACGTCAGTATAAAAACTTTCTATATTTTCAATTTTACGGTCTGGTACACACAACACTAACGATATTCGATTTTTCAACTGGCGATCTTCGTTGCCGTTTACATATACTAATGACTGAATTCCATGTGGATGAGATCCCTAAACCCTTGTCTCGATTGAAATTGCAATGTTTTTTTTATTTCAATGGCTTTCCGCACTTTCCTGCTATAGAAATGGCAAATGAATATAGAAATGTGTGTTGGAATGGAGGTAAATTTAAAACTTTATACGCGATTATGTCCGTCCCGTTTCTATAATTAAATAATGTGTATAAATCGTGAAAATTTTAATCAGCATTTTGCCATCTTCACTGTTTGCCGTGGCATACATTCTTCAATGTCGTATTTTTCATGTAGGTACCTATAAGTATACGAGCAGAGTCTAGTACTTAAATAGAAAAGATTGACAGTCAGTGTTGTAGATATGACAAGTAATACAATATTATGATATCATTTTAGTCATTAGCGTAGGTAAACGGCCATCCTACAGCTATTTATAATTTTAAACGAAAAATTGGACTTAAATTAGTCACAAAAGTATGTTGAAAGCATAAATAAAGCATTTATAAGGCCTCAGGTAAGGCCCAAAATCTTAAAACTAGATGGCGCCATTAGGTAAACAAGAATATGCCTAACATATTTATTAATAAATAAATATTATAGGGACTTTCTTACAAATACTTAAATACATAGAAAACACCCATGACTCAGGAATAAATATTTGCCGGATATTTATTCCTATTATTAGCCGGATTTTACGTTTAAAATAAAAGCAGTAGCTGACAGATTGTATGAAAGTTTTTCGTCTTGAATATTTATTTACTAGTTTCTATTACGATATTCACAAGACTTACTAAAATAGGTTTCTATTTTTATTACTATGCTTACCGTACACCCACTGATGTCCCTAATGTGTTATTGTTGATTTTTACCCCATTACCTACTCATGTAGGGGACACGACAGTATAGAAGGTGCCCTTGCATGTGACAGTCATTTTTAAAACCTAACACGAAACCGTATTTAAACGTTTTTGCTCAACGATTCCTTAGAAAAAGAACGTTACACTTCAACGTAAAGCTCAAAGCGTAAACTACACGCTAGTGTTGGTTGACCATATTGAAAATAATTTTAGAAATAAATAAGTTAAAACTCTAGAAGGTTCGAAAAATGACGAATGTGAACAAAGACAGAAGGAAGTCGAGCATAAACTTCCTCAACTTTCATCGTTTTCATTTTTTGGACAGGTTTGTATTTTTGCAGGCTAGTTTTTACTAATAGGACCTCATTACTTATTTGCTTGTTTTTATTTAGCGCAGTTAGTATAGGTGTAACACACGATAGTCGTTGGCTCGATGTCATGAAAGCATATATGAGTGTAAACGGGCCCACGCGAGAGGACGCCCAGGATCATGCAAAGCGGAGAAAAGCGTAGGGATAGAAGAGAAGAAGGTATTCAGTGGAGACGCACCAACGAATTTCACGACTTTGTATTTATAGTGACCATTTCCGAGAATGTCTTGGTTTTATTCCAGAAGGCGTTCTTATGTAGCGAATTCCTTAAAATTAAAAAAGTACTGGTTTACAATGTTCCATTGAGGGGGGATTTAAAATCCATTATCTCCCTTGGATCTGATCGCACTAAGCTGGCTTAACTACAGCCACTTGGTAACTTCCGATACTATTAAAAAGAGCAGCTCTCTCTGCGCAATTTTCTTACCCTCCATATTTTGACAACTTGTAGAACAGTTGTGAAAATGAGTCGTTAAGTTTGAGTTTACGCGTGGGGTGAAGAATTCTCTAGTTCGATCCATTTTCAGTATAATAGAATTAGTATTTTGAATATCGTGTGTTACATATAAACTAACCACGCTAAATACAGACAATTATTAAGTTTTATGCAAAATTTCATCCCCATTTTTATCTCTGTGGTTGATTTAATTGCAGTTTGATCAGTTATATTTTAATTTTAATGTAAGGTTTACATTTAAATTAGTTTATTTTGTTGTCAGGAGCCGAGAATCTCGTCGTCGAATCAACCATCCTCCGCCAGCGCACTACAGTGCCCTCAGCGAAAAGGTGAGTGGATTTGCAAGTAACACCCGTTTCAGTGAAAGTTCAGTCATAGTATTCATTATGGCCATAGTGTTTTAAGATCGGTCGTGCATCATACTGGGTGTGCAGTATTAAATCAATCTAAGAGGGTCTAACAAATTGTTAAAAAACTATTAATGTCGATAATAATGAATTCTGTAAGAGAGATCTAAAATCTCTCTCTCTCTCTCTTGCTCGCATTCTTACAGGATATACCTACAACACTTACCTGTTCCGATTAAATTATCACATTATGGATGATCTTGTTTTTTTTTTGTATGGTTTATATTTTATAATGAATTATTGTATGGTTCTTTGTGACTTTGTACTAATCACAAATCGTTTTGCACAGTATCAAGTGGCCAGTGAACGGAAATAACAAGTGGCTCCTTCCGCTTGTTGTGAGGTTTGACATAAAATAAATTGGAAACCTGAAACACAAAAGGAAGATAGAGTGCCATTACCGAATAGCCTATTCAAATTTTCCACTCACAAATTATTCTTAAAATTCAATCAAATCAAATGATAATAAATCAAAATGATATATGTAGTAGCATATACTTGACGACCGGTCTGGCTTAGTAGTGACCCTGCCTATGAAGACGATGGTGCCGTCCCGTGTTCAAATCCTGGTAAGGGCATTTATTCCTGAGCATGGATATTTGTTCCTGAGCCATAGGTGTTTTCTGTTTTTTTTTTAATTTTTAGTATTTATCTATTTAAGTATTTATAAATGTATATGTATTATATATATCGTTATCTAAGTACCCTTAACACAAGGCTTATTGTGCTTACTGCGGGACTATAGTCAATTTGTGTAACAATGTCCTATAATATTTATTAATTTATATACGTAATACTAGTTATGTTTGTGTCATAGGTGCGTGTAAGCACGCCCGCGGGGCTCCAATGTGCACTGTTTTGCGGGGGCGCTCGCTGTCCCTACGAGCGGCCCGCGCCTCAGTCTGCCCTGCAGGGACTGTACTCCGATTGGTAAGTTCTTGTAGTATATGCACGTATCGAAAGTATATCTTTAATCGACCTGTTTATTCTTAGACATGTAAATATAGGTATAAATCAAACACAACCGGACCGATACGACCTTCAAACCTTTAAGAAAAGAGCGTACTTCTATCGTCAAGGCCCGCAACGTACTTGCAACCCCTTTGGTGTTGCAGGTGTCCATGGGCGACGGTAATTGCTTACCAGGCGATTCTTCTGCTCGATTGGCTCCTATATTATTAAAAAATGTACAAAAAACCCCTCCAATTCACATGGAGGTACGTCACATGGCGACCTTGTCATTGCAGTGCTGGATTTTTTATATTGAAATTCGAAATGAGAGCCGAATAAGGACGATATGTTTAAGGAAAGTAGGCAAAATAAGTAATATTTTACTGTTCAAAGAGCTTTATTCAATAGTAGCTCTTCTTTTCTGTAGTATAAGTACAGTTTGCAGCGGAAGAATTGAAGCAGGTGAAGTGTTCAAAAAGATCTAAACACGGCTCATTGTAAAGATAATAAAAGCGTTTGAAGATCATTCTAGAAACATCGTCCGCTTAGTTCATTAAACAGTTGCTGTACCTACTACCTAATGAGATTTGCTATGTGCCGTGGATATTTAAATTCTATTTCATCGTGTTTTCTCGCGCAGATTGGGTATTGTGTGCAAATATTGCTGGGATAAACTCAGACCTTTAAGCTTAATAGGTATACTTAGTCGGCAGCTTACAATAATGACTCCGTCCATTTTATATTTAAAAAAAATATTATAGCGTGATACAAGAACGGCCTTTTCATTGTCAACAACTTTACATATCGTGCGTGCACCACTCATTATTTCTAAAACTAAACAGTGACATGTAAAAAAACCCCCTTATTATTTTGAACTTTAGCGAGTTGTGTTAAGATTGAAACTTAGATGGCATTTTGTTGACATAGTCCCTATTGTGATCGAGAGTAACTTGTTTTACATACGCTAAGGACTATTTATTTTACGATATAAAGCTTGTGACCCGGTTTTTCTGACAGCGCTGTAAATTAGTTCGATTATAATTAACCCTTTTTATAATAGGTACAGTTGGCCTCGAAAATAGTTGTAGGTACACAGTATTTTGAAACAGTCCTTACTAGATCGTGTCATTCACGAAGACGCGTGTCTTGACTCATATTGTTATGTTTTTAAAGGTTATATTCGACAAATCTGCACGAATCACAATTTCCGAGAATTTCTGCAAACTTTCATGAGAAAATTCTCATGACCCGAACTACTAGGTACGCATAATAAATGCGAAAGTAACTCTGTCAAGAGGAAAGTGGCCGGCTGCTTCTCCATACAAACGTAGTCCTCATTTCCTCTCTGCATATTGACATTATGGAAAATTATTTGTACATAATATTATGTATATTAACAATAGCTATGTCCCTACGTTTGACTTTTCGATTTTTTTATTATTGTAAAAATTAGGAGCGAAAAACAGATTTCATACCAATTTTTTATTGCTCCTAACTCTTATAATAATTAAAAATTCGAAAAAATCAAACGTAGGGACATAGCTGTTGTTAATATACCTACAACTAATTGTGTCAAAATATTTTCAATAATGTTAATATCCAGAGAGCAAAATGAGGACTACGTTTGTATGAAAGGCGATTTCGCGCGGGTCCTCCACTTTCCTCTTAAACCACTGAACCGATATACATAGATTAGACGACCAGTTTGGCCTAGTGGGTAGTGACCCTGCCTACGAAGCCGATGGTCCCGGGTTCAAATCCTGGTATGGGCATTTATTCGTGTGATGAGCATGGATATTTGTTCCTGAGTCATGGGTGTTTTCTATGTATTTAAGTATTTATAAATATTTATATATAATATATATCGTTGTCTAAGTACCCTCAACACAAGCCTTATTGAGCTTACTGTGGGACTTATTTATTATGTGGGTCAATTTGTGTAATAATGTCCTATAATATAAAAAATAAAAACATATATTAAACTTGGTATGGAAATATTTTGACGCCCGGGAATTATTATGATTCGACGCAGATAAAGTCGCCATTTTCGGCGTTTGACGTATGTCACTAAGCTAAAGAATAAGGATAGCTGTGTAGCTAGCCAGAGGCGAAACTGTTAGGACAACTGTTCATTTTCTGCCTACATATGCACTGTAAAGAATCTAGATAAAATGTATTATATTTTCTTGTATTTCCTTACAAGTGTATTGAAATTATTTTACGCATGTGATACGGACGACATTAAAATTTATAAAAATATAGTCATAAAACTTTTAACTTTTTATTTGACTCTCGTACTCGTAGCAATTTTGATCAAATCGCGCTTATAGCATAATATACTCTTTAAATATGAGAAGAGAAGAAACACTACAAAAAATTACGAGATAAAGAGTAATATAATTATCATTATTGTGTAGATATATATTTAGCAAAAAAATAAGGTAGGTAATCATTAGTACCTATGTGTTACATCTGCGAGATGTAATCTATGCGCCAAAGAAAATGGCGTACCACCGCGAGTGTTTAAAGTGACGTTTGAAAATAATCTAAATGAGCTTAAAACAAGAGTTTACCGCATTGAATTTTTATAATATTGCTTTTATTACGTTTCTTGATATTATTAGAATGCATTTTCATAACGCACAAAGGCATTTTCAGTTTTTTTTATTTAATTTTTATCTTTTTTGTCACATGCATGGCATCACGCCTGTAGTCGGAGCCGTACTAAACCCAATGAAGTGCCGTCACTTCATTGAGGTGTGGAAACATTTTGTTAGAGATGCCGACTCTAGTACTATAGCTTAATGATGAACGCTGACATTAGTGTGTTTGACGTTGCTTTATGATTATGACGTTGCTTTGTCTTTGTTTAAACGTAACAAAATTCACAATACATTGCGTCTTAGAATTAACTTCAATGTTTATTTTTAGATTTAGATTTTAAGTTTTATATGTATTATGTTGTTGTGTTTTTAGGGTTCCGTAGCCAAATGGCATAAAACGTAACCCTTATAGTTTCGCCATGTCCGTCTGTCTGTCTGTCTGTCTGTCTGTCTGTCCGAGGCTTTGCTCCGTGGTCGTTAGTGCTAGAAAGCTGAAATTTGGCATGGATATATGAATCAAAAAAGCCGACAAAGTCGTACAATAAAATCTAAAAATTTAATTTTTTTAAGGTACCTCCCCTACACGTAAAGTGGGGGTGAATTTTTTTTTTCGCTTCAACCCTAGAGTGTGGGGTATCGTTGGAAAGGTCTTTCAAAACTAATACGGGTTTTCAAGAAACATTTTTTGATAAAGTGAATATATTCGGAGATAATCCCTCCGAAAGAAAAATAAATGTGTCCCCCCCCTCTAACTTTTGAACCATAGGTCCAAAAAATATGAAAAAAATCGTGGAAGTAGAGCTTAAGAAAGACATTAAATGAAAACTATAGCGGACATGATCAGTTTAGCTGTTTTTGAGTTATCGCAAAAAGTTTTCCCTTCATAGTAAAAAGACTTACTTTAATTAGGTACTGATTGTGCAAATTTGCCTATTTGTTTAACTCGGGTGAAAGGTACCGTTTCATCCCTTGGTTAACAATTTACTATACTTTAAGCTCCAGTTTAGCTTATTGTGACGGAAGAGTAACTACGGAACCCTACACTGAGCGTGGCCCGACATGCTCTTGGCCGGTTTTTAATACTTGATTTGTTAAAAAATTTAATAGTAACCATTATTTGAATTTACTAATGATATCATATGTATATGTATACTCAATGTCAACAAATCTTACATGTTTTATAAGTAATTATAAGACAATTTTAAAATGTGATAGTACATATCTTTGTCCCTTTGATATTAAATTTTCAGGAATAAAATAATACATTACAATAGTTATTTTAAAAGTTGCTAAACAAATGTTGGTGAGTTTGAGGAGTACAGCCTACAGTTTAATTTATTGCCCCTGTTACAGGAAACACCCGGTATTAATGTCACAGAGATGAGATATGTTCAAATCCTTTCGAATCCTTTTATCCAGGACTTACTTTCTTCTTAATAAAAGTCAATAGCACTTGCAGCCAGGACATAAACTTTTTTATGCACACATTGGAAAAAAATATAATTAAAACATGTTTAGTATAATAGCAGCAATAAAAATAAATGTAAGCAAATTAGTTACAATTAAGTGTCAGCCATTCAAGTCAACACGCCATTCGTGACACCGCCTGCCGGTCAAGTACTAGAACCTTAGGGCTCCTCTACACGATGGCCCAGCGTAGGCCAGTCTAAGGGACGCAAGTATGAGGTGGAATGAGATAGCAATATCACTTACTCCCTCTAACGCATAAATGCGTCCCTTGGACTGGCCTACGCTGGGCCATCGGGTAGAGGAGCCATTACATCGTTACAACAACGCACTTTGAGGGGCCGATTCAACTTGACGTAATGGCATTGTGACCACGTTGCTGCCATTTTTGATTTTAAAATGTTAGGTTAGGAGCAAAACTGTCCCAATCCCAATAGTAATCTTAGTAGAATATGAAAAAGTTGATGTCGATCAAAGGTATTTGACGACCGGTCTGGCCTAGTGGGTAGTGACCCTGCCTACGAAGCTGATGGTCCCGGGTTCAAATCCTGGTAAGGGCATGTATTCGTGTGATGAGCATGGATATTTGTTCCTGAGTCATGGGTGTTTTCTATGTAATTAAGTATTTATCAATATTTATATATTATATATATCGTTGTCTAAGTACCCTCAACACAAGCCTTATTGAGCTTACTGTGGGACTTAATCAATTTGTGTAATAATGTCCTATAATATTTATATTTATATTTATTTATATATTATGTAAATGATTTAATTGATCAATACATAACAATACTACTTGAAATTTGCTATAAATACTTAGTACCTGGGCGACCGAGCTTTGCTCGGTTATAACTATTTATTGTAATATGGTGGTGTATAGGAGATAATCTTAACTACATTTTTTTACTAAATTAAATTTGTCTAAAACAATAAAAATTAAAAAAATTATATATAAACTTGAACATATAAAAAAAAAGTTAGTCACCGGGCGAGATTCGAACCCGTCACACTCGTTTCTAGCTGTCCGCGTCTTAACCCGCTGGACCAGACGGACAATGGCTGGCAACACGAAATTAGCGACCATATTCTGCGTCGAGAGAAAAACGCATGAAAACTCGAAAACACGCGTTTTCCCAAACATAAGACTAATCTAGATCGATTGTATACCCCCAAAAACCCCCATATACCAAATTTCAGCGAAATCGTTAGAGCCGTTTCTGAGATCACAGAAATATATGTACATATATATATACAAGAATTGCTCGTTTAAAGGTATAAGATATGTATTTGGCATTTACCGTGTTTTTGTAATTTAGGATCAAAAACTGGAAGATTATTTCCCCTATGACAACTCTAAATAAAAAATAATTATTTTATTCGCTAGGCGGAATTGTAGGAAATTTCATGGAGTACTGTTATGTATTATCTATCATATAAGTACATAATATCTGGAGACCGAGCTTTGCTCGGAAAACATAAAAACTCAAAAATGCGCGTTTTCCCGGAGATAAGACCTAGCTAGATCGATTTTTCGCCTCCGGAAACCCCCATATAGCAAATATAAGTACATACTCGTATATCATTAGCTAGGCGGATTTATAGCACAAGTAGTATTGTTTTATTCATCAATTTAATCATTTACGTAGCAAGGGGGCCAGCTAGTTGATATCGACGGAGGCCTGGGGGGAGGGGGACACAGAGGCTTCAGAGGAGCATACATTGTATGTAAAATTTGAGCTACAGGGGGGCAGCCGCCCCCTGCCTGTACCTGCCTACGCATATGTCGAAACTGTCATTGTCACTTATATGGAAGAGTGATAGAGAGATATGACTACGCTACGCTAAGGAGCGATAATGATTGGCATGTTGGCTACGTGGGCTGATGGCTGTTGGTGGAAATTCTTGTGTGGATTCAGCAAGCGAAGATCCCCAATATGGTGTACAAATGATCTGGTTAAAATCGCAGGGAATCGTTGGCACACGATCAATCGTTGTGGAAGTCTTTTGGTTGATATCAAGATTAAACCATAACCATAATAACTAATAAGTATACCGCGTAGGAAGCTATCAACGCCGAGAACTTATATGTACTTGCATATAAGTAAATAGGTATGTATATAAATTTCTCCCCAAACGAATTTAACAAATGAATCCTTGAGAATAAAAATGTAGTAATAATTTTATTTAGCGTGACTTTTCAACCATTCCACTTATTATGTTAATACGCCGGACTGTTAGGCCCTTATCTCTATAAATTCCCATTCGACTATGAACTTAAATATATGGTTCATAAGGTAGTTTTTAGTGTGTACTTCGTTGATGGATTCAGACTTGGGACAATAATGTTCATACGTTAATGCCGCTGTGTCGTGTGGTGATGGCATTTAACGCCAGTGCAGGCATTTTTATAAGTGCTGTTTTTATTTGGTGCAGGAAAAATGTTCATTATGCTGGTGTTTTCATTTAAATTAGTACATGAGTGCAATTTTGATAACAGATTAAATTGTCTTCGGTTAAAATATATAAAATCTTTAGGCGATAGTTATTCATGGAATCAATATTAAGTCTATAAACGTATTATATCGCATATAACATGCGTATAATGAATTTAAAATACATCCCGACTTTTCGAACCCTTTACAACGTTCGTGGTCAGTGCCCGGTGGTCGCGGGTCAGGTCGGGGAAACGTCAGGAAGTATTTTGAATTAATTATACGCGATGTAATCCGTTTAAATAGTTTTATAACAGAGTAAATGCTTTTTTTTCTTTTTTATATTACGTCGGTGGCAAACAAGCTTACGGCCCGCCTGATGGTACGCAGCCTCCGTAACCTATGTATGTACGCCTGCCGTTGCCGACCCTAACACTACGCACCCTCGTTGAGCTCTCTGGCAACCTTACTCACCGGCAGGAACACAACACTATGAGTAGGGTCTAGTGTTATTTGGCTGCGGTTTTCTGTAAGGTGGAGGTACTTCCCCAGTTGGGCTCTGCTCTAGATCTGGAATGACATCCGCTGTGCTGTGCCCTACGACACAAAGCGAGATGACATTCACAATGCCCATACCTCTCTTTTGGACGTAGTTTAAGGACGTACCCGGGTCCAAGCTTAAATCAAGTCCAGCTTTACGGTTACGGTTACGGCACGGCACGTAATAGGTAATGTTCAGACATCGATATTTTGTGAGACAAAATTTATTGACAGGTATGGTATTTTGCAAAATCAATGGGTAGGGTGACATGTGTCATATCCGTATAATTTATAACTTAAACACGCCAAATCACGCAAGATTGTATTGGAATGACACCTGTCAGCGTACCCACCTATTGGGAGATCCTTGCTCTTCCATTCCATACTGTCTTTTTCTTATGCTAGTACCTAATACAGTATAGTTCTATTATTCTACTGCTAGAGTCAGACCAAGCTAAGTTGGCAGCGATTTTGATAGCCCAGCCGGTGCTAAATAAACATCATCATTTCATAGAAGATTGACATTTAAAATAAAACTTGCACTGTCTGACTATACTGACAAAATTAGTTTGCCAGATTAATTTTATCACCAGACGGGTCGCGCTCGTTTCCACCGAAATTTACCATAATAATAAAAAAACTCCTACTTGGCCATCCTGACTGTCGACACGTCACGCTAAATCTATCTGTTGTTATAGGATTACCGACGACATTTTGGCGATGGCGCGCCCCAGCACCGCCGGTATCGCCGCGAGGAATATCATACAGCAATTCCACAGGTAACCATTGTTTTAGAACTACAATAAAACCATCTTGCTTTTTATAGAGAATATAACTTTCATCTTTATTCCACGACGACTGCTTTGAAAATGGGGTTGAATATTTTTATACTTCTACGCGGATGAAGAAACGGGTGGAAGCTAGTTAGTACCTAAATAAAGTTTGTATATTATATGAATAGTTTTATGCAAACAAATAAAGTAGAACCCAGAACCAAAGATTCATTCATTGTTATAAGTTGTGTTGTATCTAAAACAATTTCGTGCTTCAAATTTGACAGTCTAATGAGATGGCGCTGTTCAGCTCAGTACATTAAGCGGTAACCTTGGTTGTCAAAACGTTGACCACAAAACAAATGGGTCAGTACAGCGCCATCTGCTTTGACTGACAAACTAGCGGGCGCGTTTGTTAGGGTTCCGTACCCAAAGGGTAAAACGGGACCCTATTACTAGAACTCTGCTGTCTATCTGTCTTTCCGTCTGTCACCAGGCTGTATCTCATGAACCGTGATAGCTAGACAGTTAACATTTTCACAGATGATGTATTTTTGTTGCCGCTATAACAACAAATACTAAAAAGTAGGGAACACTCGGTGGGCGAATCCGACTCTTCTTTTTTTCAAAGAATTTACCTTTATATTAAAAAATAACTTTAGCGGCTTAAGAGTGGCATGTCTTTTTTTTTTCATACTACGTCGGTCTTAAAATAAAAAATAATTTCTCAAGTGTATGAGTCCTATGACGCTTTATAAGATTAGATTTTGGTGTGTGTGTAGTTGGGGTATCCGGACGGTGATAAATCTACAGACACCCGGCGAACACGCCAGCTGCGGCCCGCCCCTCACCAGCTCTGGGTTCACATATGACCCTAACATCTTCATGGCCAACGACAGTAAGTTTATTTATTATAGAGGAACCCTAATCGGGTAGGGGGGGGGGGTAATTCTACGGATCCTGGTTAAAACGCAAGCTGCGGGCCGTCTCTCACGAGTTTTTAGGTTTTCAATATGATAAACATCTTCTTGGCGAACGATAATAATAAAGCCTCCTTTATAAAGCTTCGCTTAATAGTAAGCCTCGAATTATCTGTGCTCTTCACACAGATAAACGCTCTTGAAAATTCTTGAAAAATCCGGGGATTCAAATTTCGAAACCAGGACACTACACACTACCCATTAGGTCAGACCGGTTATCTGGTTGCTTCGGTGAAGTAAATTTAACCAACCATTGTCTAGTCTAGTCTCGGATCTAGTAATGAAGACAGTATTGCAAATTAACTCTGAAGGAATTAATTTCTCTATATAGGTATCTTTTCTGAGGATTTTCCCCTGACATAAATTTTTCCTCAGTTTACTACTACAATTTTGCCTGGCCAGACTACGGGGAAGCCAGCCTTAGCGGGCTGCTGGACATGGCCAAGGTGCTCTCATTCGCGCTGCAGGAGGGCAGGGTGGCCATACATTGCCATGCAGGTGAGGTTACTATTATTTAACCAAAAAATTTACTATTCCTGTGCTACACGCCTACACGGTACGGTACCCGCGAGGAACTCGAAAGGTCTAACCTTCGAGCACCACCGAGAAGGAAGTCAGCATTCGCACTATTTCCCCTCTGCTGAAGCACATGCCCAACTGGGCATAGCGCGGTGCGTGTTGTGACTCGTCCGTACACAAAACAGATCGAGGCCGAGGCGTGCAAAATTTGTCTTTGACGTGTGTCATTTTTCTATTTACTTGTGTCGTCATTCATTACAGATGTTTATTTTAATTAATCTTTTACATAATGGATATATACAGATGATTACTATAACTAGCTTATATCTAAATTAGGCCCTTGAGGCATTGTACCAAGGATGCTCGCGGCATTTCCTCGTTGTATCGCAATACTGATACGTTGTGCGAGGAAGCCGCCAGCTCTTCGGTCACCAGTTACGTCAACCAGACGTTTCGCGATTTCTCCAAAAAACTTGTGCGCGCTGGGACCTAGAGTTTCAACGCCAAAACATTACAGATTAGATTTTGTGTGTAGTGAGTGAGTAGTGCGACTGTGTGCACGTTTCCCCCCGCAAAAAATAGCAGAACGATTTGTACGGTAAGATATAGCTTGGGCTCATCTCTTCCGACGTGTCGGAAGCAGGTGTTGCTCGAAGGTCTTAACAGCGTGTTCCTGATCATATATGATAAAATTCAAAATGTTACATAAGTTACAGTGAATTCAGCTTGATTTTTGAGATATTTCCATTTTTGTTTCATTAAGTTGAATTGAAATCTGCAGTACAACACACATTTAAGATTGTGACGTTGCAAGACACACATCTAATAAGTTGACTGCGAAGTCCAATCCAGTTCTGTCACTATCATTGCTGAAATGTCAAAGTTAGATTAATTTCTCTTTAAACATATTGATCAGTTGCTAGCGCATATAATAGAGAGAATATTTAATATTACGAGTATTCTTTTTGGAGACGGTTTTTCTTTTATTAACGGTTATTCTTATACTATAATTAGTTACACTTAACCCCAAAAAGAGGTATAAACTTTTTTATTCTACCGTTAGTGATACAATACATTTGCCAGACTATATGTACTTTTTATTTCCCAAGCCGGCCTTTTATTTGCATTCTTAAACAAATACAATTAAGTATGTAAACAAGTCTGGAATTTAGAATCAATACGGCGACCCGATGAAGGTTAATGTCAATCTACTTAATTAAGTAGATAATTCATTATGCAAAACAACAGTGTACTATCGGTTAGACAATATTTTTAACATTCCATTACTTAATTAAGGTAACTTAGGTAACTTTGAAAACGGGAAAATAACACATATCTACAGAACTAGACGCAAGTTCTGCTATAGCAGTAAAGCGCCAATTACATCCACCCTTCAAGATATCAGGCTCAAAATCAGTCCCGTCGGGCCTGATAATCGTTGCCATGTGGGGCCTGAGGGCCTACCGCGAACACATACTTCCACACTCAAATTTATTTACGTAGGTATAATAGAAAATTATCTATTTTTATAAAACTGCTACTCAATTTCTCCAAAATATCAAAAATGCACAACGTTAATAATCAAGTTTTCACTTCTGTCGGCACTCGGAGTACAACCCGATGTTTTTTTAATGGCGGAGCTATAGGGGTTCCACCAATATTAAGATTACATAAGTTCTATTATCTGATGACTTTATATTAGATCTTGCCAATAATTCAGTACCTACAGTGTATGTACTCGCAATAATTAAAAACGCTCTAAATAATTTACTTTAAGACTTTTCGGCATAACTGTATTAAATAACAAAAGGGAAGTTACTATTCACCCATTGATGTGCACACAAGTGACACGTAAACATGTTATTTTACTTACTTTTCCTCTTTCTTCTCAAGTTTGTTTTCTATTTCACCATATGTTTTATCGTTTTCGTCCTCGGTCTGAAACTATGGCTAGACCCTATCAAAGGAGTTTGCAAATGTAAGACGAAGCTTCACGGGAAAACCGCCCTTGTGACTGGAGGAAATGCTGGAATTGGACTTGAGACGGCCCGAGATCTAGCCAGGAGAGGAGCAAGGGTCATTATCGCAAGCAGAGACAACAAGAAATCAGCAGCTGCCGTTGAAGATATTATAGCCACGACGAAGAACACCAACGTCGAATATAGACACTTAGATCTTTCAAAATTTAAAAGCATTAGAAGATTTTGCGAAGAATTCAACGATAATGAAGAAAGATTAAACATTTTGGTCAACAACGCTGGATGTGGTGGGCTCAAAAAGAAAACTACAGAAGATGGGATCGAGTTAGTGACTCAAATTAACTATCTAGGCCCATTTCTACTAACTAACTTACTGCTCAAAAAGCTGACGGATTCAAAACCAAGTCGTATAGTGATTGTGTCTTCTTACGCCTGGGTTACGTCTAAATTCGATCCTGAAGTCGTAGCTGGCTTGAACACTAAAGGAAAATGGACTAGGTATTGTAATACCAAACTTTGCAATGTGCTTTGGGCAAAGGCATTAGCCAAGAAGCTTCCTCAAGGAATAACAGCAAATTCTTTATATCCTGGGGTAGTGAAAACTGATATCTTTGACCGTTTGCCTGCGATACCAAGAAAAATAATATTAGCAGTGATCAAGGTTCTTTTTAAGACGCCTAAAGAAGGTGCTCAGACATCGATTCATTTGAGTGTTGCTCCTGAATTAGTGGATACAAGTGGAAAATATTACGCTGATTGTAGGCCTAGTGCAGTTCCGAAAGAAGCTAAGGATGATGAACTTATTGAAAAGGTTTGGAGAGAGAGTGTTCGGCTTACAAGAAGCTAGGAACATCATAATTTTATTCACGTGTGTTTATGTTTATTTAAGTATAAGTACTGTGGATCTACTCCTTCTTCTTCCTCGCGTTGTCCCGGCATTTGCCACGGCTCATGGGAGCCTGGGGTCCGCTTGACAACTAATCCCAAGATTTGGCGTAGGCACTAGTTTTTACGAAAGCGACTGCCATCAGACCTTCCAACCCAGAGGATAAACTAGGCCTTGTTGGGATTAGTCCGGTTTCCTCACGATGTTTTCCTTCACCGAAAAGCGACTGGTAAATATCAAATGATATTTCGTACATAAGTTCCGAAAAACTCATTGGTACGAGCCGGGGTTCGGGGTTACGGGGGGGGGGGGGGGGGGGGGGGGGGGGGGGGGGGGGGCGGTACTGTGTACGCCTCAGTCAAGCGGTACGGTATCTAGATCTGTATTCAATTGGAAGCTAATAAATAGGTACAGAAGAAGTCTCGCAGATTCGAATGTCTAGGTATAGTGTTGGACCAAATACTTCGCAATGGCAAAGTGTGAAAATGTCAGCCAAAACGGTAAACTTGTATGAAAGTAGGACGTTTGTTACGTGCATTATGGCACTTCACACTTTTTCACCTCAAAGTCTTAGGTACGTGTATAGCGGTAATAAATGACTTTTACACAAATTATTTGGTTTCATTTTATTATTTCCATAACGTAAACGTTCATTAACACTTTCGCGCGAGCACCCCACTTCACCAATAGTACTTGGAGTGCACAGTATTTTCCCATACAAAATAAACCAACGTTAATATACGTACTGCTTTTAACTTGTGAAACGATCTTTTGAAACGTGACACAAACGTTCAATGACGTCTACGGCTAGAAACGTTCAGCCATATGTCACCAATTTCTGCTTATAAACAAGGAAACAACGTCTGATCACGTCAACGTCTATTAACGTTCCACCTTATGCCATCGATGTATGTTTATATATAAGTACTCAACGTTATATGACGTTAACGTTTATAAACGTTGCGTCGTATAAGAGCATGTCAACGTTTATATTTGTGTGACCAACGTGTAACGTCGTTAACGTTTAAAAACGTTCCGTCACATATTACTAAGGTATTTGTTTGCACAGGGTTACAACGTCTTATGACTTAGACGTTTATGTACGTTCCTGCCCATCATATTCATGTTTCAAAAGTACATTCAACAAACGTTATTATACGGCAATTATAACGAAGACATTTGACAACTGTAGCCCTCTGCAAACATCTAAATATTCGTAGGAAAAAAAGGAAATAATCAACATTATACTCTTGTGTTATTTTTAATATTTATTATAGTAAATCAATGTCCAATAACACTTTTTGCCACATACAAACATCAGTCGCATGACAATTTTTTCAGTCTTTTATCCCTTTTTCTACTTCTTCATCACTTCCTGTATACATGAAAATATTACGTATGAAACCATCAGAAGTAGTCAACTCGTAGAATTTTATCCCATAACGCGCTTTCTTAGACTTGATATACTGCCAAAATGATAAACGCCTGTGAAACAAAAGTAACGATTCATCCAAAAAGGGTTCTTTAGTAGGCTTGTAGTAATCACGGAATTTCTTAGCAATAGCATCTCTGAACCTTACAATTTATTCTTTTCTTGGTGCGTTTAACTCAGATACACACAGGCATCACAATATTTGTTCGAATCTGCGCCCAGACGTGATGGTAATTGATATACCCAAAAATCTGATGATAATAACGGGGAACAGTGTAGGTAAAAAGTTTTCGTTTTTAGGGACATCAATATGTCCCATAAAAATACATAAACCCAAAAATTCCTGTATTTCTTTGCAGTCGGTATCTTTATCTATAACGACGCGAGTTTCTAGTAGAAGGCCTGTTTGTAGCGCAGAGAGCTCTTCCGTTTTCATTTATTCTTGCTACTACAATGAAGAAGTACTGAAGTCAATAATGTGCGTAGGAAATAAATTATCAAAAACGTCTTTAACTGAAGCGTTTGGTCCTAAATCAGATTGAACACCTGCAGAAATAGTGTCGAAATCAAAAGTAGGTAATTTGGCAGTTGTTTTTTCCCAAACATCATCTCTAGGAGGAGTCCTGCACCTTGGGCCTCATCTACTTGTTGAAGGATTGCTTAGAGTACGGTTGCGAGAGACATATGTTGATAACGGAGGAGTAGAAGGTTCATCAGGTCATGGATCACTCCTTACTCCCCTGGAATCAGGAAGCGTTGACGTGCCTGGTGAGTTGCCCTCATTGCCCATGACATTAGGAAGCGGTGTTGGGTTTTCTTCTATCTCCACGCGCTCAGGAGTTGGCGGCCCATAAGATGAAATATAACCATTTATTCCTTCAAGATTAAGAGGAAGCGATGCGATAGAGGACGGGTTAATCTCTATCTCCGCGGGACTGGGAGGTGGTGAGAGGGTCGATGATAGACGCCTCTCTATTTCCTAGAGATCAGGAGCTGGTGAGGCGTTCGGCGACAAATTGCCCTCTATATGCTCGCGAACTTGAGGGAGTGCGGCGTTCGGGTGATCGGGAGAGGGCGGAGCATGCATCTCAACTAAATCAGAGGTTGTAATTCGTGCGGTGATGGGTCTCTCTCCAACTTCACGGGGTCTGGAGTTGGCATCGCTGATGGACATTAGCGTTTATCGCTACTGGAGACGGCGAAGCGTGCGGTGTTAAGTTGTCCTCCATTTCCAGAGGATTAGGAGACAGCGTCGCGTGCTGGACGGCGTTAGCCTCTATTTCAGGACCGGGTTGCGGCGAGGCATGAGGATTGTCCTCCATAGCCACAGGGTCGGGAAGTGGCGATGTCTCAAGTGTGCCCAATCGAATCTATTGAGATCGTATCAGCAGTATCCATATCTACGCTTGAATTGTGTCTCAGTGGTTGTACTGTTTCAGCAAAAGCACTTATGGAACTATCGCTACTGTTATGTTGCTCATCGACTGGATCGTAGTCCTTATCAGACCAAAACTCTCCATCGTCCTCATATGGGTCTGCTGATGACTACCGTGACGAAGATCATTCAAACACCTGCAGAAATTTCTTGTGGTTTGTCTTATCCATCTACGTATAAGACGATTAAATTACTTTGATATACGTAGAAGATAACACTTGCTGCCCGTAACATAACTTTTGATTACAATCTTACACTCAAAATCGATAAAAAATGTACTTACATTGACACAGAACGGCCGTTGCGAATATAAAATCTCGGCCGCTACATAACCGCATGCGCGTTACCCTTTTCGCGTGCGCAGGCGAACCGAATGTACCGCGCGTATAGGAACGGACGGCGTCCATTGACGTTGTGTGTGTGTGTGGGAACACTTGCATATGTGTGAGTGAGCCCTACAGAAAATAAAAAATATCGACTTAGCGTGGCGCTAGGGATTTAAAATTGAGCCGTGTTGTGGCGCAATGACGTAGCTATAGGAGTAAAGTAAGGCCAGCCGACGTTTACAAACGTTGTACCCTTAAAATGCATTGTTGTAAAGACGTGTTTAGACGTTGTGTCTCGATACATTGGTCAATTTTTGACGTCAAATGACGGTGCTCGCGCGAAAGTGTTAATTGTAGGTACGTTGAAATTTTGTAACAAATGGTCCCCGGAATAACTAGCTTAAATTATTCATGACCTTTAAGTAAAAATAATTAATGCCTGGTGCTTTCATGCTTAATTACTAAACACAAAACTAGTTTTTGTAGAGTTGGCAACATACTTGCTTAGAACCGCATCATGTGGCATGCCTAAAGAAACATTTTAGTAAAAGGGGCATAGCATTACAAGGAAAAGCGATACGAATCTATTATACGAGTACTTGCTGTCAATTTTATTTTGATTCGAACCCACAAAGCCAACATATCTGATTTGATTTGGTCAACGATTTTAAAAGTCTCATGGCATTTAATAGTCTGCAACGATTTGGATAGCATACGCAGTGCAAGTGTTATTTTAAACATCAAACTTCTATGAAATTAGGTATGACGTATATAACAAAATACGTTGCAGACTTGTCTCGGTCTATGATTATAAAATACTATTTAATTTTTAGCCCAGTTATTTGGCTTAAAAATCTATTATTCTTTACAAAGCAACTGTCTATCAGTGGCGGATCGTTCAAAGAACTCTATTCCCACCGGCTTGTATAATTTCAGCCCGTTGAGTACTTTCACGATCGGTTTAAGGAGAAAAAGAAAGCATAATTAGCTCCGGGCTCCCTATGAATATTTGTGTCGCGCCGTCACTGAGTGTCTAAGTGTACATATCTAATAAGTATATAATAACTAACTAATTAGGCATGGTAGGTAATGTTGAGGAAGTTACCGGTGCCTAAAAATAAACAAATCTGCTTTTATATTTTATCGTGGCTATCCACGGTATCGTTACGACTGTCGCCAAGACAAAGCCGGGAATGCAGGGAACGTGATGAATTATAAAAGCGCCTATTGGAGGATGATTGTTATGTAAAATCGATTTGAATTCTAGTTTACGTTGGGGAGATCGCGGGAAAGGCGCTAGTTTAGACCTGGGGGCCTAGTTAAGATGACAGTCATTCGCAGAAAAATGAAACGAAACGCTATCTGTCTCTATCGCACTGGAAGAGTTATATAGAGACAATTAGCATTTGGCTAGCCCCCCTGACGTAGACGTAAGTTAACTAACGCAAGGCTCAATGAATGGCGTCCTCTGCTTGCACTAGCCCAGTTATTTTAGTTACTTCTTAATGGGCTGATTTAAATTTTGTTTTACGTTAGATTTGGATAGAATAAGGTTTTGGGTGGTTTGAAGAGCTCCTTATTCTAGGAGGGATAAATACGAAATCACAACTTGGTCGATTTTTTTTTTTCTAATGAGTTCAAAAATACGATACATTTTCGTAACTCAGTGAAACATTTTAAAGTGATATTTATCCACCAAATTTTCACGAAATCAGACGAAAAAAATTCGACACCAAAATATTAACGGCCTATCGGACTACTAAACAATATTTTATAGGAAAAAAGTCGTCGCATTGCAACCTTTAAACATTATAGTTGTTGTTTGTGTAGTTGTTCTAACTGATTCAAAAGCATTGGTGTGTCATTTGATTACCAGGTCTCGGTCGCACCGGCGTGCTGATAGCATGCTACCTCGTGTACTCACTGCGCGTGCGCGCCAACGACGCCATTCGACTCGTGCGCAAGAAACGACCTCGGTCCGTGCAGACTTCGGGACAGATACTGTGTGTACAGCAGTTTGAGCATTATCTACTACCACAGACGGTAGTCTTTAGCTCCAAGTGAGTTTATATTAATAAAGTTTCTTAACATAACCTTCTCTTATCTTTCATCCCACCTCCTCCACCATCTCGGTGGCAGAATGTGTCATGGACGCTAAAGACGCCATTAGACTCGTGCGCAAGAAACGACCGCGTTCTGTGCAGACTTCGGGACAGACACTGTATGTACAGCAATTTGAGCATTATCTACTACCCCAGACGGTTGTGATTAGCTCCAAGAAAATTTATATTAATCAAGTTCTTAACATAATAACCTTCTCTCATCTTTCATCCCAACTCCTCCACCATCTCGATGGTAGTATGTGTCGTGGACGCCAACGACGATACTGTGTGTACAGCAGTTTGAGCATTATCTACTACATCAGACGGTGGTCTTTAGCTCTAAGTGAGTTTATATTAATCAAATTCTTAACATAACCTTCTTTCATCCCAACTCCTCCACCATCTCGATAGTAGAATGTATCGTGGACGCCCACGTCGCCTTTTGCTCTAAGTAAGTGTCTCATGCCAATTCTTAATTTAACTTTATTCAATTTACATTTATAATCATCATCAAGAAGATTTCGGGCTCCCTAAAGACGTCTGGAAAGATCCTGGAGCCCAGCCAAGATCACAATCATTGATAGAAAATATCAATCGAAACTTAAATAATGTATGGAAATAGTCTCGTGACTTTTCGTAGCATCTGTCATCGCCACACATATTTTCTATTCGTTTGGTGTTTGTTGTACGATGGTCATTCTGGCTAGGCCCCTCTGTGTGTGCAGCAGTTTGAGCACTATCTTCTGCCATAGACGTGATAGCTCGAAGTGAGCCTAAGTGCAAAGCGCTTTGTCATCTTGCTCAAATCTAGAGCTGTTGAGTGAGAAGCCATATATCAAATCAAACATACCTTACTAAAGAACAACTATACATGCTCCTTGCATTCCATGAAATTGTCTGCCGTTTTCCCATACAAACGTGAATTTTCTGAAGATTTGCAGGTATAAGTAGGAGTTTCTTATTCTGTGACAAATGGTCAAAAACATGCAAAGAAAAATAATCGCCGGCTTCAAACGCCGAAAAAATTGCAATACACGAAATAAAATGCGTTTGTATGGGACAGGCCGTGGAATGCTCCAGAACCAACAGTTACTTGCTCCGTTAGTAATACTAGGTACGTCTCATCATTCACCTGATTGTAAGTTTCTATAGCTTCCGATTCCTCCAAAGAAGCACCCGGGTACGTCCTTAAACTGCTTCCAAAAGAGAGGTATGGGCATTGTGAATGTCATCTCGCTTTGTGTAGGGCACAGCACAGCGTATGTCATTCCAGATCTAGAGCAGAGCCCAATTGGGGAAGTACCTTCACCTTACAGAAAACCGCAGCCAAATAACACTAGACTAGACCCTACTCATAGTGTTGTGTTCCTGCCGGTGAGTAAGGTTGCAGTGCAGGAGCTCAACGAGGGTGTGGAGTGTTAGGGTCGGCAACTCCTCTGGAGTTGCAGGTGTAAATAGGCTACGGACACTGCTCACCATCAGGCGGGCCATATGCTTGTTTGCCACCGACGTAGTATAAAAAAGCACTGTGTTGACGTTGAGGGACTGCATTTGTCTGTAAACCTATTAGCATGTTTACCGCTCGGCATCAGTCTTCAACGTCACTGAGGTTGCCAACGTTCATACGGTTGCGTTGTCCACGTACCATTGGATGACCCTTTCGCTTGTTTTCCACCCTCGTGGTATAGAGTGTTTTTCTTTGCAGGGAGCCGGTAATGTTAACAAAAGATAAGAAGACGGCAGAATTTACAATACGACAGTACCTGTACCGGCAGCGAGCAACCCTCCACGGTCTTGACGAAAGAGCTTTCAAAGAACTTCCAAAGGTAAAGGTGAAGGTTCATTCACTTTAAACTTAGGGAGTCATTGATAAATATATCACACAGATATAATTATTAGCAAGAAGAAACAATGAAATCCCACAAATATGGGTGTCTAGTAGGTCCATATGATTTCGCGCAATTAATGATTTTTAAATTGACACTGACATATGGACACGGCTGATTTGTACTATCCTCTTTCGTGACATTTACTGTGAAGAGGGACAGAGATATATGCTGTTTAGGGCAGAAAACAAATGTATAGGGCAGAAAGTGACTGATGTAAGGATAGATGCGTACCTAACCTAATAACCCCTAGACTGATATCTATACTCTGGAAAACCCAATTTGTCAGTAGAAAAAGATGCGAATTTCAAATTTTCTTTGGAAGGTCATCCCTTTGCGCCTACATTTACTTGCCAAACTATATCTATGCTGGCATATTCAAACGATAAAGAGACAAATAGAAAAACAAACGCGAAGAAGTTCCGGAGCAATCAGGGCATCTAAATTCTTTTTACTTAAAATAATTAAATAAAATTTATATTACTTAAGTTTTTTTTCTGATAGATAGGATGTATACTGTCTCTGTATTAGATAATATACTGTCTCTGCGAGCGCCTCCTCAAGCTGAGCGGCTGCCATCAAAGCGTGGGTCTGGACTTCCGCGTCAAGAACCGACCATTCTACAAGTCCTTCCTGTCTTACCGGCTTCGGCAGGTGCGGGCCCCGGATCCCACCACTCCCGATGAACTCCCAACAGGTTGGCAGTGAATGACATGATAGTGTTTATTTCAATATCACAACTTGTGTGTCAGAAACTAAAATTTGAATCATACTCTTCAAAAACGTCGGACTGTGATCCTATGAAATTTTACGTCTTTTGTTAAGATTTTTTGTCCTTCGTAAGGGTTACGTGATGGGGAGTTCGTGAGAGAACCATGGATTTTGAGAAACCTCAACTAACAAAAATTTGGAGTTGTAGCCACCGAATACGGTGGCTTGTATTAGATATAGCAGATTTAAAAAAAAAACTTCGAGATAAAAACCCCAAATCCTTGCCTAATTTGATATGAGAGTGGTGTTTGTCGAAATGATCCTCCAAAAAAATTCAGGATTTTTAGGGTGATATCCGAATTCTTCTCAGGATATTCCATTTTCATTTCATTTATTTATTTGCACACATGGACAAAATATTAAGTATTTACATCAATTTATGTGAACATGTACCCTGAAAGTTTTTAGGCTAAATAAATGAAATATCTGTCGAATTTCAGATCAAGTGCCAACGTTACCCATGATAGAATGGAGGGATCCCGTGGAAGAGGACATCGAGAGGAACTTGGAGACGGTCAGCAGAATCACGGGAGCCACTAGCGGGACCATACCGGCCTTACACGTTTATGAGGTAAAGACAGTCTGTCTCTTTCATTGAATTTAAATTGTCGTGAGTAATACTAACATTCAGCTGATTGTACGATTGATTTTATGTATTTTTAGTCACTCCTGCGACTCGGAAAGCCTAGGTTTACATTTTCAAGCATTAACAGTGATGAGTAACGTATATCACGTATAATAGACGTGCGATGAGATAACCGGTTGAGGGTGGGGGTTTACTTTCAACTTTTCTTCGGACACTTTCTGCTGAGAGAGACACAGAAACAATACTTATAAGTTATCTAAAGTATTAAATAAGTAGAAGTACTTATTTAACAATTCAGATTTACCTATCCAAATAATCGTGGGTTACGTGGACTCTCCTACGTTTTCTACGTTTCCAACTTGTATTAACCTGTGTTTTTCTGCAGGCATTTGTAGTGGACCATCACAGTCTTCCAGAAGAACGACAGAAGTATTTGAAGCAGATGCGTATAGATATCAACCAGAGGAGAGAAGGCATCGAAAAAATAGATGAAGAGGTAGGTGCTTATCCCTTAAAAACTGCTTTGTATTACACTTACACTATATATACACTTTAGGTATTTATGATTTAGAGTTCGTGTAGAGTCTGTGCGGAAAGAGAAGAGTCGTGGAATGTATGGGGCCCAATACATTGCACTAATCTTCTCTTTCCGAACAGACTGTAGTATAAGTAACTTTAGAAATGTTGATTGTAGTACCTACCTAATATAGATCATTTAACGTCTGTCCTGGGCTTGGGGGCCTAGCCAAGTGACAATACGAGGGTCATGCCAAAAGAAATTAGATACTCAAAAGTTACCGACTTTATTCTTTATTACAGCTATCTATTTTTTCGAAGTAGTCACCGTGAACACGTATACACTTTTCCATCCGTCTAAACCACTTAGAAAATACCGATGACCACTCTTCTTTAGATACCTCAGAAATTTCATAATTATACGCAGCCAGGGCATCTTCTTTGTTCTCAAATCGCCTTCCTTTTAATTTTTCTTTAATTTTGGGAAATAAGTAAAAATCGCAAGGGGCTAGGTCGGGGGAATATGGCGGGTGGGGCAAGATAGTCACGTTTTTTGAGCTGAAATAGTCAAGTGTTCTAGCAGAAGTGTGAGGGGCAGCGTTGTCATGGTGCCAGAGCAGGTGCTGAGTTCCCGATTTCGGCCGCTTGTCACACCAAGCTGACAGTACTCTGGGGGCACAAACTGTCACATACCATTCAGAGTTGACTGTCCTTTGATCTTCTAGCACTATCGTAGCAATATGTCCCGTCTTGCAGAAAAATGAGGCAATCATTTGTTTTTGTGTACTTCGGGTTCGGCGACATTTTGTTGGCGTCGGCTCATCTTCAAAACACCATACTGTGGACTGCCGCTTTGTTTCGGGGTCGTAGTTATATAGCCATGTTTCGTCACCTGTAAGTATATCATATACATTTTTTTTCTCGCCAGCGTCGAATTTATCTATCATAAATTTGCACCAATCTACGCGGCGGTCTTTTTGCAAATCGGTGAGTTTGTGCGGCACCCATCTTGAACAACGCTTATGAAGGGCCAGATGATAATGAATTATAGTTTGCAATGCTGCTGATCCAATACCCAGCTCACGCTCGAGCTCTGCATATGTAATTCGTCGGTTCGCACGAACATTTTTTTCCACAGCCTGTACGTTTTCTTGAGTGACTGCGGTTGGCGGCCGTCCGGTCTTCGCCTCATCTTCAAAGGTCTCTCGTCCCCTTTTAAATTCAGCAAACCAATTAAAAACAGTTGCACGTGAACAAGCAGACTCGCCAAAAGTTGAAACTAAAAGTTCAAAACACTCTTGAGGTTTTAAACCTTTTTTAAAATCATAATAAATCATAACACGAAAATCACGTCGAGTGAGCTCCATTGTTGCGAAAATTTCCCTCCAAAATTACCCAGAAAAAAAATAATTAAAAAAGGAATCCTAACATTTTCCGAGTGTTCCATATTTGAATTTATTAGCAAATAACCTACCTTTACAATGGTGTATAACTGGCCAGTATCGATCAAATGACCATAGAGTATCTAACTTCTTTTGGCATGACCCTCGTAGTTGATAGAAAACGCCAACCGAAAATTTAATTAATGTATGGGAATAATAACGTTTCTTAGGCAGTGTCTTACGTGAGCGAACAACTCGCGAACCTATGGAAGTGTCCTACGTGGGCGATCTCCGAATGCCGTTGGGCCGTCGCGCCGCGCCGCATCGCATTCGCGAGTCATCGCTCACATAATCCGCTGCGTTAGTGTACAGCGCCATCTATTTCGAATAAGTAGTTACAATACAGATATACAAGATTTACTAAATATATTCCTGTATACCTTACTGTTGATTTTTTTGGTTCGGCAGGAGGATCCAGCAGTGCTAAGCGGACTACTCTTCGAATGGCTAGAAGGGTTGAAGCAGCCCATACTGGACCGAGAGGATGTGACGCTAATCGTAGGACGAGGACAGGACGTCGAAGCTTGCATAGTGGCTATGCATAATGTAAGTGCTAGTAGCGACATCTAGTGTGGAGTAGAATGTCACTATGATTTGACATAGAGGCATTCTACTAGACGTAGAGGCATGGCATAGGGGCATTTTTGCTAATGTGATAATCATTAATCACACTGCTGCGGATCCCCATGCAGCTCCGTTCCGGTGTGTGAGGGAGATACCGCTTTGCACGTATATTGCTATGGCTCGCTTGCACAGTATATAGCGCATTCAATGTGAAGACTACCCTACAGCAAACGAAAAAAGTTAGTGGCGCTATCTCGTAGAGTAGCAGTACTTTCAACTTTGAATGTTTAAAACATGAAGGAGCATAGAGCCAATCGAGGCAGTGTTTCGACTATTGTTGCTGTTACATTGTTCTGGGCAATCTCAGGTATGCACTAAATTACATACAGAGAGGCAACTATTAAACGCTATAACTAGAATAACAAAATACAGTCATCAAACTAAAAATCTATTGCAACTCTAAATAATCATTTACAAGGTTATCACACTTATACGGATCCGCTCGATACTCGAGTGTGTGATCGTGATCGCGCATTGCACATCCATGCGGATCCACATCCAATATTAAAACCACCGTACATCAAATTAAATTACTTTCCAGGAAGACGCCATTCTTCTCGAGTACCTCCTCCGCTTCGTGACCCGCCTACGCCCTCTAGCGGCCAACAAGAAAGTGGACATCATAAAGCGCCTCATCGCCTCGCTCACACACCAAACTGTGGCCGTCAACGGCCGTTGTCTTCCCTCCAAACGCGACTTCCCGCGGCTGCGCGACGGCACGACGAGTCAGATCGTGAATTTTATGTTAAGATTTGTTGTGGAGTTGCAAAAAGATATGGTTAAGCCTGGGAAAGATGATAGGGATGTTGTTGTACCTGTGCGGCGCCCAATAAAAGCGTGGAAATAATGTTTGTTTTATTTCATTAAGTACCTACATGTTTAAACTCAGGAAAAAGGGTATACAATCTTGATGTCTTTTTATTGGAAAACACTGTTTAAAAAAATGAAAATGATCACATATGCTATATAATTGTTACATATTAGCTGCAACTTATTTTTAAATAAAAAGAGACGTCACGATCGTTTACCCTTTTTACAGTATATATAGAACTACTTTACTGCACAAAGTGCGGTTATTAGCACTTTACCTGCATGTCGAAAATTTTAAGCGCCATAATATGTACTGTAAAACATTGTAAAATACATGTGAGAATGGATAATTCGCAAATCCTGTCAATTTAAAAAAACTCCTTTTGGTCGCGGTTTAATTTATCGCCACTTGTTGCGACTTTCCTACTTTTCGCAATTGTATCGTAATGCACTATTCTAATGCTAAAAATAAAAATAACGAAGTTATAGCTAGAAAATTGCTGCAGCCCCCAGTGTGTTTATATTTTCTTCTATTAGACGAAATATGGAATTTTAATCGTATTAGCGCAATAAATAATATTTTATTGTAGGTATCGTATTACGTATTAAAGACGGAAAGTATTCAATTTAATTTTCTATCTCGTAGATATAGAGGTGCTGTGTTTGGACGTGCATGATCATGGTCGTGCACTATGATTTTTTTAAATACTGGCAACCCTTTTATCCAAAGGTATTTTATGGTGTCACCAACTATAATCGTTGTTTATTTCCATTTTATTTTATTTCTATTATGTTATTTTCTATCTGAAAATATTTGTAGTTGAGTGTTTATTACAAGTTAAAAATAAAAATCTGGCAAAGTCTCATAAAACTACATAATAATATTGTGTTCGATACGTTTGTCACTTTATTTTTGACACCATTTCTGAACGAAGCGTAGCAGTCACGCTTGCGCGCTACCTACCGGATCAGCCGCAAAACGTTTCCATTCAAATATTTCGGTTTGTAGTGTCAAATCAAACGCTCAACGGGGAAAGCTTTATTTAATTTGATTTAAAAACTAATTTAATTGATTTCTACTGCTGTAAAACAATATACAAAAAGCGTTAATTATGTTATTTGTGACCCTAAGTGTTTGAATTTAAAGAAGGTTTACAAGTTTGTATAAAACTTATCATGGATCCCTTTACTCAGGTAAGTTTCGTTGTATCGGGCGTAGATCTGTGAAGGTCAAGTGATTTTATTTAAAAGTGGCTTATTTGCAGCGCATGTTAGAGCGAGCACGAGCCAGACAGGAGAAAATCGACCAGAAACTCGCAAGTTCCGGTCAAACACCAAGACGTAAGCCGTTAAGCGAGAACGTTTCTATTCTGAAAAAGGACGTTACGCCTACGAAATCTCCTAGCAAAGGTACCAGAGATTCTATCTCGTCGCCGAGGAAATCTTCAAGAGAGTCATTGAAATCAGAATCTCCTATTAGATCGCCTAGAAGCAGCAAGACAGATGCAGTAGTGTCAAAGCCTCGCAATGACTTTGTAGTGACGAAAAAAGAGTTTGTTACACCTAAACGCGGTAGTCTCAACAGACGAAACTCGGACGTGTCCGTGGAGATTAACATTATGCACAGAAATGATATACAGATTGAAGTACAAGTGGAAGAAAGAGATGCTCCTATTGATGTTGTTTACAATAAAGAGAGTGGAGTGATTGTGAAAGAAATTGAAGGTGAGTTTATTTGGATTTATTGTTACTTTTTCTTATTCCTCATTTCCTTGTGGTGACCAAATGAGGTCATAAATTTGTGTACTACTCCATTTTGCATGCTTTCCTCGTCTATTGTGTAAGATATCACTTAATAGCTGATGCTGGACATAGTTCAAAAACCTTAACATTTGTCATTGAGGTCACTGTTTTCTCTGAACATCTTTAGATATATTTTTGTTTTAAAAATAAAATTTTAGGAATTGCCGTGACGGTAAAGTATGGCTGCTAAAATCACTTTTCCAGTCCTGTGGTGGGTACACTTTTATTAATTATCATTTTATTTCATTCTACATGCACTTTGGTCTGTTCATCCTCAGAATTTTAATCTTAATTAATATGTACATAAAATTAGCTTACATTATATATTATATCCTTGCCCTGTTAGTTGGTGTGGGTCAAATCTTGGAAGCTAAATTTGACCCACTTCCCAATTTTCGACTGAGCTGATATTTTGCATACATATGTAAATCAGACACAACAATATGTAAGAATATGTAACAATATGTAAGAATTGTCTCGATGCATATTAGTTGCCTATGGAAAGAAAAGTACAGTCAACGATAAATGCTTGTACTAAAAATTAAATTTTTGCCAGAAACTTAACTTTAACATACTGAAGCTTGGTATGTCCACCTCTCATCCGAGAGTCTCGTGCCATAGCTAGCCCATTTAAGTACATGTCTGGTTTAGCCATAATCATGTCAAACTTTTACAGATACAAAGCACAATATCCAGACCGCCTGTTGTTTACCTCTGCTTGTTGTTTACTGTTTTATTTTATTGAGGTGTGCAATAAAGAGTATTTGTATCCAAAATCAGTTCAGTAGATTAGATATGAAAAGGTTGAAGATGGATACACCAAAGGTATAATTTTCATTTCGTGTAGTCTCTAAAAATATTTTTTCTAGGAATCTTTTTATAACTATTTTACTATATTCCCTTTTCCTGCCTAACATCAAACATTAGCAAAAACTTGTCCTCAATATAGGAACAATAGTCAAGTACGAAACTTCCTTTAACAGACAATGAAAACATCGCAAAATCAAACAATACTAATTTCCATGAAATTTACAACATTGATTCCCACACTGTCAAAATAACTTTTAAACGAATTTAGCTCTTTAGGAACATGACATAAAGTCCAGTCTTAGTTACCGATAGGTAAGGTCTATCAATTTTATGTCAATGCTTTTTTTTGTCTTCAAAAGGCAGCTGCCAGACAACAATAACTTTTATGCTATAAGGAATATGGTATACGGAATTACATTACTCATTTACTTGATAAGTAATTCTAGAGAACAATTAGCAAATGTTCAGTTTAATGAAAAGGCCTAGTTTGTTTGTGTAAACATAATTAATAATTGCTTAAAGAGTTTGTGTTAAAGTAATTTGCAGTTGGTTGTTTGTGTTGGCTTAGTTAACGGTTTAGTGAAAAATGGATCCCAAAGGTCAGTTTTCCTACCATAAAACAATGATTTGATATGGGTTGTGGGCTGTGTATGTTACATAAGTTTATATTTATGTGTTCATTTCATATTCTCTATTTTTATCGATCATTGTTATAGGTGACTTATGGTATGATAAATCTAATATCAGGTGAGCTTTTTGACTTGGGGAATGAAAAAAGTTCACCATATATTAGATTAACAGGAATATTAAATAAAAAAAAAAAAAAACAAAACAAAACACGATTACTGTCAATAAATTAAATATTTTAAAACTTTAATTACTTTTTTTTTGACTTGGCATTCAAGAGGTATTCAGACATTTCATAATTTACATACCAGTTTTTAGCCATCAACTTTAGACTTAGTTTAATGCTTTGATTGCCATATACATATGTCATATTATAACTTGACACTCACAGACCATCATAGGCGAAAGCGAATAATTTTTGGCGTCCAAAGGGTTAATTTACGAAGAGTGCACGTTTTTAAAGGGTCTGCATCTCGTATACACCGTGTTTTTTTTGATTTGCGTTAATTTCGAGGGTGCATTCCTGAGCTTAAATTAAGTAACTTTCTCAAAGATACCGATATTCTAACTAACTCCATTTCGGAGATAATCAATCATAAATTTTTATATTATAAGGCCCTTACGAGCGTGTACACTTGCTTTAGAACCTGTTTACTTATTAGTTAGTGTTTAGTGCGAGTTCATACATTTGCTACTAAACGTACGTACTATCTCGGACGATCGATGTTAGAAATGACATTGATATGTCACAGTTTTCAATTGTTTGGTTGAGTTAAATGTAATGCCCGTGTTACAACAACGCTATATGCAACATTTAGTTACTTTTTATAAAAATAAAAATAGTAAAAAAAAAACAAAAAAAAAATTTTTTTTTGAAAATTAACTATGCCATTTAGTTTCCTTAAACGTACTTACCGAAACCCCGGAGTTAACGCAATTCAATAAAAACACGGTGTATAGCACCCCTTGAGTTGCAGGCGTCCGTAGGCTATGGTGACCACTTACCATCAGGCTGACCATATGCTTGTTTGCCACCGATGTAGTAATAAAAATTGTGAATATTTATGTAAGTTTGATATTTTTATAAGAAAATATATTTCAGATGACACATCTAAACGTCATTTGGAGACGAACCTTGACGAAGTGGAACACAAGACTGAAAAGACTGGCTTGAAGAACAACCTGAGGAACAAATCTAGATTGGACAGACTCGGGAATCTATATTCAGGTGAGATTAGAGGCAACTGGGCTAGTCATTTAGGTAAAGAAGAGACACTTTCCATTGAATTTTCGTACATCGCCTGTTGACATGTCTATCGCACTTGCATTATTATATTGCTGTCAAGCTCGCACAGAGACATTGACACAGGCATCATGCGTAGGACAGGAATATAATTATGCGAGTGCAATAGGGATGTCAACAGGCTGGTCAATGTACGAAAACATATATGGAAAGGGTCTCTGCTTTAGCTGAGCGACTAACGGTAATCAACGAGTAGCGTTGAACGAATTTTCATTCACGGATGGGTGTTGTCGATTAATATCTCCCGCGTCCAATAATGGTCCGTATGTCAGATCTTTTTTTTAATATTCCGGGCAGCGTCGCGGAAAGAATGCCGCAAGCAATCCCATGACGCTCCTCTAAGGCATAGCGGGTGACGCTGCAGAGGATGTTAATGGGTATTCTCTTCCCCTCCCTCTGGCTAGCAGAGGGAGTTACGGGAGGAGCGAGTCCCTCATACCACCACCAATGGGCTTCCCCAGCCCGGGGGTGAGATGCGTAAATGCATTCAGCCCTGCGTCAAAAAAAAATATGGGGTTGTTTAATGTTTGTAGACTTTTAGAAGTTTAGCACTGTTTAGAAATGTAATATATAAGCAACAAAATCTTGGAGGATTTAACAACTGGAGACGCTTTTAAGAGCTTACCCCTCTGTCCAAAAGCTCGGCCAATGGTCATATTTATTGTATGGACTGACGTTTATCTGACATGGCTATTGGACGTTACGTAGAAATAGCCATACATTTGTGCCCCTCCCCCGCAAAAATCGGCAGACTGTTGTACAGAAAATTACAGTCAAGGCGTCTCCAGTTTCTAAATCCTCCAAGAACAAAAATGCGGTAAAAACATAGTTGAACAATTATTTTTATATTGAGCATATCTATTCATTTACACCAAAGAGAATTAGAAATAAAGGAGGTTTTGTAGCCACAGCAAATTTACTGCCATCTTTAGACACATGATTAAAACTTTTAGAATGCCATTTGACTTTGATCCTTATTCTTTCACTGATATGTGTTAGATTTGTTTAATATCAAAAAGTGGAGCCTCTTTGATTTACACTAAGTCACCACTCACCACATAGAAACTTGCTCAAGAAGAGCACAGATATTTAGCAAGCTTTTGTTTGAATACATAGTATTTTTGGATACATAAATCGAGATATTTCAATACATATAAGCTTAATAATGCTTCTGCGGGGGGTACTAGACGATGATATATGTACTACAATACATAAATGAATACATATAAAAACATCCATAACTCAAACCCCAATACCCTCCTCCAATTGAGGGGGGATTTCAATCTTCTCGGGTCAGAGGTGTAGGGTTAGAGCCGGTCTAGCTTTATTTGACGTTCATAAGCGCATTGTAATATCCCTACTTGAACAATAAACTATCTTTATCTTTTATTAAAAAGAAATATCTGTGACAAATCTCAACCCAGGACCACCAGCAAGCGAATAAATGTTTGTTTCGTAAAATTCGTGTTATACTGATGTCATTGGCATTTGTGACGATGATAACACTATCAATTCCAATACGCTAGGATCATCAAAATTCAAAAGGATGTGATAAGGACTGATAGGGAATATATCATAGTCACTGCGCTATGAAAACGATTTATTCTTTATACTTTATTTCATTGTAGTCATGTTCATAATACAGTAAGGTGTTACAAGCATAAACGGTAGGTACATGACACCCTGTAAGGGCACACAATATTATTGTCCTTAAGACTAAAATTATATACATTACCTTAACTTATTTTTATTTTATATTACTGGGAATATTGCGAGCAAAATTTATTTATTAAGTCAATATCAGCATATATATTAAAATGGAATATATTTTTATTTTATTAAAAAAAAATCGGACAGGTGCGAGTCGGACTCGCCCACCGAGGGTTCCGTACTTTTTAGTATTTGTTGTTATAGCAGCAACAGAAATACATCATCTGTGAATATTTCAACTGTCTAGCTATCACGGTTCATGAGATATAGCCCGGTGACAGACGGACGGACGGATGGACAGACGGACAGCGGAGTCTTAGTAATAGGGTCCCGTTTTACCCTTTGGGTACGGAACCCTAATATTATTATTTAAATGTTTAATATATTTTGAACGCGAAACGCGTTCATTTGAAATGGTCTAGTATTTAAACCCTGACATTCTATATTATGAGTTTAATGTGTGTATATAAAATAAAATAAAATAAAATATTTTTATTTCAGAACTACTAGAATTCCATAATAAATTGTTAGTACCATCGTTATAGCTAGGGGTTAGTAAGTACATTAAAATCAAATAATAAGAATAATAAATAATTAATAATCTTGACATAATAACAATGAAATCATGATTCATAGTAAAATAAAAATTAGTTGAAATAATAAATACAAAAATAATTAATATATTAACATGTCAAATTCAAAATAAAATAGACTAGAATAATAATTACAACGTCAAAATTTACTACTTTTATTCATATTCCCATAAATAATGATTTCATGTCAAAAGAGCAATAGGTACAAGTATAAAAATGTCGTAATATTTTAATTAATAATTTTGACCCATGTATACAGGATGGAACTGTCTGGTCTGTCGGCAATTACCTTCAGTATCCTGTTGTCGCTGCCTCGGATGCGGTTTAGAATAGATGCGACCCGCTTTCGCCTGATCGCATAAAAGTCGTCAGTACGCGCCTCGGCAAACATTCCTGAAGCGCTACAGAACCGTGGCAACCTCAACAGGATTCTGAAGGCATCATTATACTGGATACGAAGAGCATTATAGGCTTTCAGCGTGTAGTTGACCCATAGGCTACCCGTGTAAAATACTTGGCAGAACGCCTTAAAAAGGGTGATTTTAACTTGTTTTGAACAACGGGCAAACCTACGAGCCAACATATTGCTTCTGACCGCTAATGCTCTTCGTTCCCTCTCCAAATCGAGATCATCTTTGAGGTCTTCCGTCACATAGTGCCCGAGGTATTTAAACTGTGACACTCTCTGTAGGTCAATACCATTTAAAGCTATAGAAGGCACATGCTGAGGGTTCATTTTCTTTGACCTGAAGACTAAGACTTCACTCTTTTTGGAGTTGTATACAAGACCGTGTCTTACCGCGTAGGCCTCACAGACACTCAGCATTTTCCTAAGTGCACTGACAGAGGGGGACAGCAGCACCATATCGTCGGCGTAGCTTATGTTGTTCACACTAACGCCGTCGATATAACACCCCACCGGCATTCTGCTGAGCTCCTCTATCAGTCCGTTAACATATAAGTTGAAAAGCTTTGGTGAGCTTAAACCCCCCTGCCTTACTCCGCATTCCAACCTATATGCTTCCGATTGTGCTGCCCCCCACTTAACCGTATTGGTTTGGTTGCCATACCAATATTTAAAAATATCTATTATTTCACGCGGGACCCTACTCGATGCTAGTTTATCCCACAGGACACCATATGACACCATGTCAAAGGCTTTAGACAGGTCGAGGAAACACGCATATACAGGCGTGCTCCTCTCTGTGTAATACTTGACGGTGTGTTTTAGACTTAAAATTGCGGTCTCGGTAGATAATCCTGCTCTAAAACCAAATTGCCCATCATGTAAATTTAGATATCTACCAAGTCGCAAGTCCAGCACACCGTCAAGTACTTTAGCTGTTATTGTAGCCAATGAGATGGGCCTATAGTTCCCTGCGTCTGACAGGTCCCCGGTTTTATTTTTAACTATTGGTACGACAATTGTCCTCAACATTTCATCTGGCAAATAGGAATGACCAATACATAGCGAAAACAGCACAGTTAACACTCTGGGTAAGTGTACGCCAGCGGCCTGCAGATGCTCGATACTGAGCCCATCGTGCCCCGGTGATTTTCCTCGCGTCATGTGACGAATCACCTCAGACACTTCCTTACATGTGAACACGGTAAACTCAGCACCAAACTCAGCATTACATGACTGTACTGTGGCACCCAGAGGTGATTCTACCTTGAATTTATCTTTAAATAACTGCGCTATCTCCGCTGGCTCATTACATCCATTTACACTCACTGGTAGGCTAGGTCTTACATTAAGGGCGTTAGTGTGCTTCCAGAAAGTCCTAAAATCACCCTTTGAGCGATGGGAGGCCAACACATCCATTTTAATTTGGTCCTGGTGGTTTTGGCACCACTTTAACCTACACTTAAACCTGCGCCTACTATCACACATGTCATGGTATACACTTCCAGACTTAGGTTTACCCCTAGCTACCCACTCCAGGAATTTCAGTCTCGCCTCCCTGTGCACCGCACTCACATGTTTGTTCCATCCTGTGATATATCCTCCTTTCCGCTTTACAGACTTTTTACATGTTAATACAGACGCCTCAGCTAAAATACCTACTATTTTACTATACAGGTGGTTAATAAACACATGATGTCCGACATTGTCACAATTCCTATCACAACACTCTCTGAGCTCCTCAGGAAGGTCAATATCACGCAACCTGTTGTTGCAGGCGTCGTGATACTCACTCACCTGTTCTGAACTCCTCTCACCCCATATTACATAATTTCGCGGTCTACTTATATTTACTTTACATCTTACAATGTTTACGTTAATTTCTAATTCCATCGGAAAATGATCGGACCAAAATACATCATTATTTATTTTAATATTAACAACAGATTTCAACACTAACTCTGATACTAAACAGTGATCTAACCAACGCCTAGAACCGTGCGCCTCACTAATATAAGTATAACTATCAGAGTGCAAACCTAACTTAACAATATCAGCACAAGTTAAACCGTTCTCTACACAAAAATCTAAAAGTTCCTTACCAAAGTTCTCGCTAGGATGTGCATTAAAGTCACCCAAAATTATCACAGATTCTACGTCAGCTGTTTCCACTATGGCACAAATTTCTCCAAGACACTGTGTAAATTCGAGTAAATTGTCACTTATGTCTACAGGCATATATACACTCATAATCAATAACTGCCGACCACCGGTGGTCACTTTAATACACACTAACCGCGGACTATCGCACTCGATTATCGACACTGATTGACAAATATCCTTCCGCCACAAAAGAGCGACACCACCGTGGGGGCGCCCGCGCAGGATCCCCGCTGCAGTGTCCACCGCTGACGTGCCTGCGTGCCCAAATCCTTTATGTATGCTCCCCAAGTATGGTAGGTCGTGGGGTAGGAGCCACGTCTCTTGCAAGGCGATGATATCACATGTCTCACAACACTCCTTAACAAAGTCGACAGACCTCTTTATGGACTTACAATTGAAGGACAAAAGTCTACATATATTATCACCTTGCAGTGTACTAGGCATAAGTTGCGGTGGGACTTCTCACTTTACTATCGCGAGCAGTCTCCCGGTTATTCGGGTTACTGCTTTTGAAATAAACATATTTACGGAATTTTATTCCGTCCGGCCACAGAGTATCATTCAAAAACACGTCTAACTTAGGTTTGTTTACAAACAACTTGTAGGCATCATACCCTTTATCACGCTTCATTGCCACCTTTTCAAGTTTTACGACTTCGTTAGTTTTGTTTCTAATGTATTCCGCTATATCTGTATATGTCTGCCTTTCTAATGTAATCATTACGCCCAAACTGAAAAATGTATATTATCGAAAAGGTGGCTGGATTGAGAGTCGCCTTAATTATGTTCAGTGGTGGAAATGACTTAAGGAGTAAGGACGTAATTTGGCGAAAAATATGTTATTTTTGGAACATTTCAATTTTAACAGCAATTTTTAATTAACTATGTCCGTTATTTTTATTTTGGCAGTTTTATTTAGATAGCAAGCCTAAACTTAACAGAAGTAGGTAGATGAGTGAGTGAATTTTTCTGTATACACATGTTCTTAATCTATTAACCATTTGAACGCCTCGTCTATCGTCTTTGGCGGTCAAATGGTTAACGATAAAGTTGTCTTAAAACCATTTGGACATCTTGATCGCCTAACAAATTTTACTTTTGACCATACTATCGCGTTTTTTTTGGCTAGCCCGTTATCCTGTTTTTGTTGGCTAGCCCATTATCCCGTTTTTTTGGCTAGCCCGTTATCCCGTTTTTTTGGCTAGCCCGTTATCCTGTTTTTGTTGGCTAGCCCGTCATCCCGTTTTTTATTGGCTAGCCAGTTATCCCGTTTTTTTGGCTAGCCCGTTATCCCGTTTTTGTTGGCTAGCCCGTTATCCCATTTTTTTGGCTAGCCAGTTATCCCGTTTTTTTGGCTAGCCCGTTATCCCGTTTGAGGAGTTGTGTGCCCCTTATAGATGAACACATCTTAATTAAATATCCTAAACTACACTTACAGACACCCCAACCCTCTCATCGCCTATCCACCGCACCGAACAGGACTTCCACTCGGCCACGCCTCCCAAAGTCCAGGAAACTAAGACCAGACCTAGAGACGGGAAGAAGTTCGGCAGACTCGCTGCTTTGGCTGACCAGATCAACAATTGGGAGGATGATCTGACGCATCATAATATTGTAAGTATCTTCTTTATACTTATTTTGTACGTATCTAAAAAGTCCATCTGCCAGAACGAGGGTGAACGGGTTGGCGAGAAATAGTATGAGCCACGTTGACCGGCGCGGATGCGTACGACGGACGCCCTTAGGCCTGGTCAGGAGCGGTGCGACAGTATCTCGTCCGCGACATACCCGTCTCTCTCTAATTAATATGGTTAGAAAATGACAGGTAGTCTATCTCGCGGGCGAGATACTGTCGCGCCGCTCTTGTGCTAGGCCGACAGTGCAAACACATTCCTCTAAGTCTTCCACATACGTCATAAAGTTTCCCACCAGTCCTAGTCAAAGGCCCTGTCCCTTCATATCTGACGAGGTGACGCTTAAAAATTTGTGGCACACAACAGTGGGCTGTCTTGGCCCAGGAGTTAACCAGTACGGCAGACATGCCGTGTATTGTCCAGTCCCACTACTTTACACTTATAAAAAAAACTTAACTGATACTTTGCATGGCTTGACGAAGCCTAATGTCATCTCTTGAATCTTCACATCGCCCAAGGTCTTGGCGATAACGATCAATTCTCAGTCAATTAGACTCAAGTCAAGCATCAATTGCCTCAATTAGTTCATTTATGTTTTAAGATATAAAATGCATTCCTTCAAAATGACAGATTAAGACACACGATTATTACCTCATTGAGGCTTGTAACGCGTATATGATTAAGAGGGTTAAACTATGCCAGAGTAATACCCGGATTAGTTTTTCGGAACTTATGTACGAATACGAATGGTCATTTGATATTTACCACTCTCTTTTTGGTGGAAGAAAACATCTCGAGGGAAACCGAAATAATCCCAAAAATACCTTCTTGGTCTCTGCTGAAAGATCATAAGGCAGTAACTTTACAATTAGTGCCTGTGATAATTTTTTGAAATCAAGTTGCAAACCCGAGGCTCCCTTAGGTTCCAACCAGGAAAGCGCTAAGTTAAGCCAGGGATAGACTAGACGACAAATATCTCACGTCACTGTCGCTAGCGACGTCGGGTGATGTGGCGCGATGTTGTCGGACTTCGTGAGACTTGTCGGGCGACATCGCCTTACATACGATGTCGCCCGTGTCGTGAGACAGTTGTCTCCTAGTCTATCCCTGGCGTAAAGATGAGTGTTTTAACATAACATCTTTTCTCATATTAAAAGGCATTATCTACCTGACTTTTTACTGATTTCTAGCATCCCGAACCCAGAAAAGAAAAGAAGAATCCAATAAAATCCAAATTAAAGGAAGAACAAGACGCATCCACCCTTGACATCTCCATACACTCCATCAACGACATCAATAAGGCACTGCACACTGTCAAATCTGACAAGGTACGTCTTATAAATAATAAATAAATATTATAGGGTCATTCTTACACAAATTGACTAAGTCCCACGGTAAGCCAAGAAGGCTTGTGTTGTGGGTACTCAGACAACGACATGGAAAACATCTATGACTCAGGAACAAATATCTGCTCATCACACAAATAAATGCCCTTACTGGGATTTGACCCTAGGACCATCGGCTACCGACTAGGCCAGACCGGTTGTCAATTATAACTACTGTCAGATATGAATAGTTCAACGGGCCTAAGATGGTCACTCTTATAGGGGCAGTGCGCGTTTGAGAGTCTGCCATCTTTTGGCTTGAATCAGAAACATAAACATGTACATTGACACTTCACGCCAAAGCAAGTGCTGCCATCTACCGTTCCCGTACGGTTTCTTGTGCATAGTAGGCTCTGCCATCTCGTGGGCTACATTGGATAAACTTGACATTTACACCTCGCGCCAAAAACCTGACGTCTCCTGTGTTGTCCCCTACAGTTAATGCACGCTCCCTTAAAGTCTGACATCGTGGCCATCACTTTTTAACAAGTATATCTGCAAACGCGAGATAACAGTGCAACGCGAGAGAACACTCGGTTGGTACGAAGTTAAGAAAGGAAGTTGATACATACTGCTTTCATCACATATGAGGGAATCAAACATCAAACATCAAACATTTTTTCAGCAAATAGGCCACAGGGGCACTTTTACATGTCCATTAAACAATAATCAATCAAACAATAAATTAAAAAAAAACAATTACAAATATCGAATCTATGAAATAATAAATACTTTATTAGAGATGTATACTGTCTCTAAATGTCAAATTACACAAAAAAAAACTATGATAAAAAAATAAAACCATAAAATACTAAAATTATTTAGAGATGTATAAGTCTCTACGTGTCAGAGATAAAATATAAAAATATATATTAAATTATCCTTAGAGATGTAGAGGGTCGCCAAGGCTTGAATTCTTATATAAATAATTAAAAGACAAAAAAATTAAAACAGACAGAATCATTTTCATTCTCACTCTATTCTATTCTTATCTTCTATTCGTATTCTTTTCTATAATTGTGAGGTAGAAGCAAGGCAAGCCAACTTCGTCAGTAGAAAAAGGCGCAAAATTCAGGATTTTTCAAATTTGCCTCCTTTTTCTACTTACAAGGCTGGTTTGTCTAAGTATAATAATCTCTTATGTTTATAAAACTAACATTTTTTAGATATTATGGATTGAACGGCAAAATCGGCTTCTTAAAGATGTCCTACTTTACACTCATGCTTGATTATTTGTGTCTAAATTATATTGCTATAGTTCATGTCATCCACGATGACGCACAGATTTGTCAAATCTAACCTTTGATTACACGACAATACGAGTTAAGGCTCGCGTCTTCGTGAAAGGAAATTTTTAAGCAAGGATAGTAAATTTACGCATTCGCATTTACGTTATGTGCATAGTTTTTTTTTATGGCTTACGCTACGCTTAAGCCCTGCTAAACGATTTAATGTCTAAAACCTATGTGGGTAATACGTAGATATTCCATTGAAAATCATTTACTGTAAATATAAGCACAAAATCATTGTTACAGACGTCAAAATCATCAACATCGAAACCGCATACGTTCACAAAGCCGGGCACGCCGCTTGACAAAAAAATCGTTGCGGAACTGGTAAGTACATAGACAGTAAGAATTACTGATTTTTTGGATACTGTGTTTTATTTACAGGATTTTTTAGTGTTCAATTATAAAAACAAATACTGCAAGATTTTTCTCAGCAATAGATTTTTACCGAAATACTGAAATAATACCCAATTACATGATTTTTTTTAAAGGTAAGTTTGGTTTTTTGATAATTTTATCTGTTAATTAATATATTACTGTTTCTTTTCTTTACTTGTTACCTTTTTTATTTCAGTTTTTGTGATAACTTAATAAACTATAAAATGGTGCAGGTTTTTAAAAATTTTCTTGCTTCATAATTTCAATTTAACTAAATAACGCAATTTTGAAGGTAGTGCGATCAGCAGCAAAATAAATTACGCCAAGTAAATGCTCAGAATGGTTTGCACATAAATATCTGTCCTAGTAAAAAGTAGTATTTTTACGACCTGTTTCACAAAGTCTGGAAAGTATTGGATAGCTAATTAAAAAATAAATTAACTGCCACATAAATTTTCCTGCAAAATTAGCAATGTTTCTACCAGTGAAGCTGAGTGTGAGGAATGTGAAACGCCAACGCAGGGCCGGATTTAGGGGAGGGCAACCACAGCCCCGGGGCCTCCACAATAGAGACTTCGGAAAATTTACCATTTTATTTGGAAAATAATTTGGGGCCGGGGGCCTCCACTAGTTTATTGCCCGAGACCTACTGACCTCTAAATCCGGCATTGCGCCAACCATGACTTTATTCGTCAAATAAGTGGCAAGTAGCTTATTCAGGACTTTACCTGGACATTGTGAAACAGGCCCTCAGTAAGTAGAATATAAATAGAAATTGTGGTTATTATAAACAAACAGTAAAACGGGCAAGGAGAGACATAATAACACAAAAATAAATGAAATTAAACTTCACCGACAGAACGTGCTTCCACTATGTGTAGATCATTTTGGGCACTTCGACAGTGAAATTATTTCTGCTGCTGACGATTATGCGTTTTCCATCTTTAATTCTAACGGATCTTCTTATAATTATCACCCTTGGTTAGATTCATAAAATGGGAACAAATCTTAGAGCATTTAACCAACCAGAGTCGCCTTTAAGAGCTTACCCCTCTGTTGAAAACCTAGGCCAATGGTCATACTCACGTCATACTTATTGTATGGATTGACGTTTATCTGACATGACATACATTTGACGTGCCCCTCCCTGGCAAAAATCGGCAGACTGTTTTGTACAGAAAATTACAGACAAGGCGTCTCCAGTTGGTTAAATGCTCTAAGGAACAAATGCGCCTTATGTGTTGTTAGGGTTTTTTGAAGAACTTTGTCTACGTTCAATATATCAAGGTTTTTATATGGAATTACTTCTACAGAAGATTTTGTTAAAATTACGTTTAAGGTTTCAGCCTCCATGATGCTGCAAACCGGGTAAAAAATTAAAAATAATATTAATCTTACTTGACGTTGAATTGTTTACGAACGCCTGATAAAATGAAATAGCAAAATTATTTTACACCTAAGGTTTTGCAGCCTGTTATGCAGGCGCTCAGAATATACACGAAAATACAACTGTACTCAGGAATATAATAAGAAAGCGGTGCTCGCTGTACTCTATTTTCTCTTTAGTGGGTCTTCTAATTGGGTGAGGATCTATATGCCACTTCGGTGTCCGAGCAGTACATCTCTATAGGTGGATAGCGCTGTCTCATTCTCACATCGGAGCGGCGTGGGGACCTGTGAACCCGCATAAAAATAACCGCTTAATTTGTTATCATTTTAATTAACCTCACATCTTGTCTGGTCGTAGGTAGCAGAAGGTATCTATTCTTCCAATGAACTATTATTGCTACGAAACCAGCACAGAGAAACAGTATTTTGCGCCATGAGTTGTTGTCGGGCAATAAGAAACTATGGAAGCGGGGCGTGTATCTCGTGACGTACACGCTTAAGCGCCATGTATTTCACGGCGCCTACGACGTTTTGGTCGCCTGGTGCAAGTTGCAATTGCGACAATTTCATTGTGCGGTATGGCTTCCCTGTAGTAATTATAACTCAATGTATTCTTCATGGTTTCTTACCAAGGGTGATAATTCTAATTAAGATCAGACCACTAACCCTTCTTCCTATGATTGGTACGGTGTGGGTGATACATTTATTTAAGCTAATTTTTGTTATAATTTATATCAAAAGTTACTTTTCAGCGCGATTATAATTTAGGAATTTGGCGTAGTTGCATATAATATTTGCGTGCGGTAAAAATTAAATATGAAAAAAATATATATATTCGGTACTTATATTAGTTATATTCGGTGTTAATATTTAGATTATGAAATATTTAGTTGGCGGAGGACCGGTTAACGCTGAATATAGCGGAGTTCATGATCTACCTACCACTAACATCAAAATTTCGTTTATCTTCCTCTCTGTCGCTCTTGCTTATTTGAGCGATAGAGATAAATAGAAACCCTCTGTCATCCCATAGAGGTACCATCACCTACATCGTCATTCATTCTACAGCTGGAATTAAATAATAACACATACGGTTTTAAAACATACATATTTAAAACCAGGTCTATCGCGAATTCATTTTGCTACCTCTATTTCCGACGTTTCGTTTCGACGCAGGCTTCACTGGTCATGGCCGCGAAATATATTTTTAAATGTTTTAAAACGCGAAATTTTGAAATGTTAGAACACATACGATTACGCTTTCTAGTTGTAGGAGTTCATAGGCTAAAACTGCTGCTTACCAGACTGGGATTACGAATGTTTGCCACCATTGCGATATAAAACGAGAGTTCACAGATAAATACTATAAGAGAAATTAGTAATTATTTACTTTGATATGGCCCCAAATCATTACCCCTTACTTCAAACTCTTGAGTAAGCAACTATAATAAGACACTTATGTTTTTAGTTATTTTCCTTGTATTACGTCAAAAAATATAAATAATCTCGTACAAAAAAACCGTTTAACATAAAACCCCCGTATCGTGCATACGATTATCCGACTGACCCACAGGCCTTCTAACTTTCTCAACCTCCTATATTATTAATCACATCAACGCACAAGCTACCTTACACGTGCCACTTAAAGTTGAAAATTCAAAGAATGAATGCTAAGATGTGATGTGTGGGAAAGTATAAGAGGAGCCTTGGACAAGTGATTTGCGTATCGCGCTTGGTACCCGCGTCGCGCCTGTCCTTTGGTAGTACTGCGATTTGTGAGAACATAGAAATGAATAGAATGGAGTAGGAGAATATTTTTCTACTTTACACATATTGATTAAATGAAACAATCTGGCAATGCTAAACTTTTACTAAAAACCTTAAAAAAACAGTCGTCCATATATTTTTATGGAACAGATTTCATTCGTAAGTTTTCTGATGGACAGAATCCGTTGTCAGATTGGTGCCGTATAAAAGGCTTAAAAGAACAAAAACTTTATTTATGTGTTATCCCGTGTCCTTGGAATGTCCAGATTCTTTGGGCAATAATTGAAATAGCTGCAAAAATGGAAGTGGGTATGCACTTTTGCAGCTGTGTGTAGTCCGTCTACGTTGAGTTAGCACGGTAAGAGCTACTGTGTCAAATATGGCTCTTCATTATTTTGTCATAAGTCCCTTCTAACTTATACTTGCTGCAAAACTAAAAGGCTAGTTTATGACCTAACTAGCCACTTAGTTTTGCGGCCATCTCTTTCACTCTTGGTTGGTCTTAACAAGGGTACAGGAGATAGCATTATGATCTCAGTCGCCAGTTAGTTTTGCGGCAAGTATAGCGTCATCATCATCATCATCATCTCAGCCATAAGACGTCCACTGCTGAACATAGGCCTCATAATTATAGCGTAGACGGCCTTTATAGATGCAATGCGTGCCGCTCAAGGTAAGCATTTGTCTTGACCATTGAATTTAATCAAAAACCCACGGAGGTCTCAGGTTCTTCTCTCACTCTCACTGAGCGTAAACGTGAGCGAGACGGATTTGCGTGCGTGCTGATATCATGTTTTATTTTATTTTTAGTAAGTTTTAACAAAAAAAAAGTAAGCGATCAGTTCGATCAAAAATAAAATTGCGTATTATTAGAAGCAATTTTCATATTTTTAGCTTTTGTGCAAAATTTTTAACAAATGTTTAAAGTGCATTTTAGACATATGTTCGTGTTTTTTTTTTCTATTAAGCGAAAGTCGAGAAATCAGGTTTCGAATCGATGAAGTTACTAGAGAAATGCCTCAATATTGCTAATTAAATTTTAGGGTATTGTAATCTAATAATGCTGTACGAATTTATAAAACTTTGCTGCCTGGTTCAGTCCTGGTGGCACTGCACTTAAAAACGTCTTTTGACTCCACGTATTTCTGTATGCTCCAAAACCCGTATCGATACCAGCTAACGACAATTTGAGATGTTGCCCGCATTGAATACTAAACTAACTATTGTATATTTTATTTTGTGAGTTGGAAAAATACTTCGTTTTGTTATTCATATCGAAGAGATCTTTCGTCAATTATAGAACCGACTAACTTAATTGATGCTATCAATTAAGTTAGTCGGTTATTGAGTTAATACGAATAGAAAACACAGTTGTTCTTCCTGCATTCGAAACTTCGGTGTCCCTAACTGAAACCTAATTTTTGGTTATTACTCACATCGCCCAAAACTGGTCCCGACATGGTTTTCGCGAGCATCAAAATTATGGGTAGTTGTGTGTAGTTGTCTGTGGGCTATGTTCTTGACTTTTGGGTAGAGAAAGACATAATTAAAGTGTATTTGGGGTAACTTCGAAAACAGGTTAATTTTGAAATAACACATCTAATATAACTTATATTAACAATAGTAGGGTGCTACCGCGCTAATCGATCGGTAATCGATCGATGGTAGAATGGAACAGTCGACGTCGATCGATCAATTGGTCTAGGTACAAACTATCGATAGACGTCGACTGTTCCATTCTACCATCGATCGGTTATCGATCAATTGGTGTGGTAACACCCTAAGCAAGATGCCTTAGTAAGCGTTGCAGTAGCGTAAGTGTTGCCAAAGTTTAGTGATTTTGGTATTTTTGGTTTAGTAAATATTATTGATTTTCAAAATCATTCGTTTTCAAAGCTACCCCAGTGCACCTTATGTGAACACTAAATCTATCTATGACCCAAACTGAATTTGGGATGGTGTTTTGGATGTGATGATACAATTTTAACCACTTCTATTAGGTTCTCTAGCTACCTATATCCGAAATCATAATTTTAACACTTGTTTATCATACTCACTTATCATTAAGCGGAATAAATTTAGTCTGCCAAAAAGAAGATGAAGACGAATCTCTAAACAAAGTTTGAACTCTTGATTGATTAAAATGCCCTGTTTTTATTGTTCCTACGCTTATTATTTATGGTTTTCTATCACTTGAAAAATATGACGTCATTAAATATTTTAGTAATTTCCAAGAACTGTGTGTTTATTTTAAAAGATTTCCTTGACTCGTTTCGTTTCTGGAGCGGTTTTCCTTAAGTTTTACGAAGTATTCATTTTATACAAATTTTGTTGGTATTTTTTGTTATTTTCTCATGTTCAGCACCAGTTTGTCAAATATTTTTTTATTTAATTATCTCCTCTTATGTGTGTGGCTGTCAAAACTCGTGGCTAAACCTGTGCAGTATATAGCAGAAAAATCGTTCTAGAAAAAATTGTAATATGTAAAAGATTAAAAATTCGGCCAGACTTAGCTCAGGCGTCACATTTTCAGTGTTGTCTTATTTTATCCTGAATACATATTTTTTCACCGACTTCAAGATTTCAAAAGGAGGTTATCAATTCGGTTGTATGTTTTTTTTCTATGTTTGTTACTCCATAACTCCGTCATATCTGAACCGATATATATACATATATACAGATTGGTCCCGTTTTTGTCAAAACTCAGTTCTGACGATAGGATCCATGAGGAATCCAGGGAACTCTTCAAATGTGAAAGGCATACATATAGTGGTTTTTGTATTTTCTTTGACAAATCAAGCATTTACATTTAAAAAAGTGACATTTGATGAAGTGGAACTGCTGATGATGATCAGAATGGAACTCTTCAACGACGCGTAGTACATGTTTGGCGATTTGTCCTCTTCGCTGTGTTTGTTAAGTAAATTCGATTTTCAAGACATTTTTTTGTCAAGTTCGAGTTCTGACGATGGGGTCCATGAGGAATCGAGGGAACTCCTCAAATGTTAAAGGCATATATATAGTGATCTTAGTATTTTCATCAACAAATCAAGTATTTACATTTGTAGAAGTGACATTTGATGAAGTGGAACTGCTGATGATGAACAGAACGGAACTCTTCAACGATGCATAGTTCACGTTTGGCAATTTGTTCTCTTTGCATGTTTGTCAAGCAGTTAGGTTTTCAAGGCACATTTTAGTATTTCTATCCTATTTAGTTTTTTTTAATAATTATCTGGTCCTTTATTTCATGCATGTTGTCAAATAATTTATCTTAACTACAGTCGAATACCCTATTGCGGGTATCTTACCAGTCAACCATAGGGCAAATCTGAAATGTGTCAAGGTGGGTGCAGTGACAAAACAAACATGTTACCTCCTTTTCTACATAATTAGGCGTAGGACGCTGTCTTTTTAATTTCATTGTATGAAATCCAAAATCAACAATAATCGTTCTTTCACCGGTCTCCCTCATTGAGAACGGTTTTTTTTTCTTAAAAATTATTATAAATTAACAAACGTACCAACAGAACAAAAATGAGCAGTCTTTAAAATAGTTGATGACTTGAAACATAAAACCCGAATAAATTAATTTGAAATTGTTTAGTAGATATTGTGTAGGTACTGAGATACCTATTGCGTAACCAGTGCTGCGTATCTTTTATGAAGTTTTTTGTGACTCTTTTTTTAGTCCTTTCGACATTTTCTACATAAAACATTTGTTTAGAAACAGATATAGATGATTTTAGTTATACGTTAGTTTAAAGTACCTGCTCTAAAGGCCAACAAACAAATTCCTTCAAGTCTGACTAGTATTCACTATTCCTAACAACTCGCCAAGACCACCATTTCCCAACCTCCGCTATCGTATAGTTTAATATGTCATTCGAGGTCAAGTTATACGAAAGAGTACATATATGTGAACGTGTTTGAGAATGGTCCTGGCAGTGAACTAACCAGTTGGTGCAGTTCATCATATTGTGACCGCTTGTCTGTCTGACCTTTGCTATACAAACGGACTATGCGGAGATTTATGGGAATCAACTTTTTTTTGTCGCCGTGGTTACGTTCTCCTGGCTCACTCTTTAAACTGATGTTTTATAAGATTAAAATTCCTAAAATGTATTTTTCTGGTATAATAGTAATTATCCTTTCAATCCATACTAATAATATTAAATAAGAAAGTAACTCTCTCTGTCTGTCTGTTACCTCTTCATGCTTAAACCGCTGAACCATTTTATATGAAATTTGGTCATGGGATAGTATGGGGCACGAGAGAGGACATAGGATAGCTTTTATTAATCTTGATTGTCATCATCCCTCGCAGGCAAACTCGCGGGCAGAAGCTAGTCAGTTAATAAGCCCTTTCCATAAGGGTCTCCCGACTTCGCTTCGCTGTTATTGTGAAGACGTAAAGCTTTTTTCTATCGGCTTTTGCCGATTCCGCGTCGATAGGTGTGAGGAGAACTTATTAGGTCGCCTGTTGAGTATTTTAGTAGAACGCGTTCGAGTTAGACCAAGTTGGCAGCGATTTTCATAGGCCAGACTGTTCAAGGGTCATTTTAAACGTCAAACTTGTATCACATTTTGACGTTTAAATAACACTTTCACAGTCTGTGGTATCAAAATCGCTGCCAACTTAGCTTGGTCTAATTCTAGAATACAACATGTCTCCTAACAAACTCTGCTATGGTTGTCACCTGGCTGACAGGACAAAAAGTATGTATTCGGGTTTTCATTGCACTTTTTGGTATGGAAAAAGCAACTGAAATGCAGAGTCATACTCGTGCAGATACGGCGTAGTGTATTGAAATTACGGAAATTACAGCATGAGAAATTAAGGAAAACCTATCAAAATTTGTTTTGCAGATTTCAAGCAGAAAGATTCTTCGGGGTTTTCCGTTGACGTGTCCGTGATTCATTTTTTTACGACCTTTCTTTTACGATTGTCGACAAAGTGCATCCTTGTATACGTATAAAAATGGGAAAAGTACGTACTCCGTAGTACGTTTGCCACCGTTGTTATAATGTAAAACTTACGAGGATGCGTCTAACAAATTTATTCGTAAGTCCCCTCAGATTTGTATCAACACCAACGTTTAGTTTACAAAAAAAAAAAACAAAAACTGGTATTGTGCCACACATAAAGGTCCCACCGCAGACTTTACGGGCAGTTTTGAAAGTTTTATGGCTATATTTAAAACCGAGGTTTACGGTCCATGGGTGGCCGAAACAATAGCTAATCTTAGTTTGACAGGAAATAAGAAACTGGGCCAAGTTTGGTAGGCAAATCCAGCGAGAAAACATTGTTGGGCTTGTAGTTTTATCGAAGAAGATTTTAATGTATAAGATAAGAAACTGATAGTTCATTAAAAACTATGACATCAATGGTTAAATATCAAATTAATTTGACACGTCGCAACGCTAGGGTTGCCGACGCTTAGAAATTATTTTACAAATAAGTACCTACTTAAACTATATAATAATACCTAAACCTACTTAAGTAGGTACAAATAAAAGTTTTAATGGTCAAACTAGCATTAGAACTTGCCATTAGCTGTATGAAAGGGTAGCGTAAAATAACTATGAGCAAGATAAGTAAGTAAGTAGGTAAGTAAATATTCTTTATTGTGCACCATACAGTTAAAAAATATACCGAAAGCGAAATACAAGCTTAAGACCTACTCTTACCTAAGAACAGGTGGTCTTATCGCTAAAAGCGATCTCTTCCAGACAACCAAGACAAGAGATAAGTTGCAATAACTAATTACAATATTCCGTTTATGCGTTTCATTCCAACGAGTGACTGCGAAACATTTTAAAAGGGTCATATATCCGTGCAATAACCGCAGTGTTTACGCCGTTTTATAAACCGCACAATGAACCCGGCAAAAATTAATTGTAAAACTTCGTTTAAAGTTTAAAACTTGATAGATATTTATGTTACATAATAAAGATAAATATTATAGAAATCATAAAAAGACATACATCGTATAATATCTGTTATTCGGACGTAAACTGAGGTGTAGCCTGGATTTGCTCAAACCTGCCGTCTTATCGCCTTCCGACCCAACACTCGATAAAGTAGTCAAAGAAAAACAGTGTTTGCAGCGTGAATACTACTCTGGTAACCGTCACGTAGAATTCGAATTAGAAGAGTCATTAAATAGCTACGATACTATCCATACGTGTGTTTGACTCAATCCTCCCGCTATACCGTTTACAGCAATATCCTAATTAAAAATAATAACAGTAGGTAGGTGTACTTATATTGAGAATGTCTACTTACTTTTCCTATCTATCGGAAGAGCAAAAACGATATTTTTTATTAGTTTTGTTGTTTTTGTATCCATCCACACAACAAGCTGTGATATTAGTTCGTGACGAAGATATTTCTTTCGCACACATTTTGGCATATTCGAGTGCGCGGCGACGCTGTGACAACCAACTGGCTTGCTTTTGTACCGCGAACGGGACGAGATTCGTAGGTATATATCCGAGCTCGGGCGGAGAGTTCCATAGGCCTGATAAAAATCAGTTTTTTTTTTTCATCCTTGCCCATCGCTCTACCGCGCCCCTCCATTCAACTTTCGAGTTTCGACTGAATTCGTGCGCCAAGGCCGAATCGTAAAATCAACCTCTTCACACCCCTACCGGTTCCATAAAAAGGGCCAATTGACAAAAGAACATAAGTACTCTTTGCCCATTAAAAAAAAAGATATTAAAAAGAATACGGCCCTTTTTTTAAATAAGGTTTAAACGACTTCGTTGTATGCGCGTGAGTGTTTCCATTGTGCGTTTTTAGGTATTTTTTCCTCCTGCAAAATGAGTTTTGAGTAAGTGGCTTTGTGTACCCTTGTTTGTTATAAAAGCTTTAAATAACAGGAGTTAAATAAGACAGGTTTAATTCAATATAAAATATATTCGTTTGAAGGTAAATTGATATCGGGACCGTTGTGCTCGTGACCCTTTTCTATTCAAGTGTTACTTCAATATCCTCTAGCCGCGCAGAGGCAATATTGGCACGAGCGGTTAACTAGTAGGAGAATACCCTATTTGTAAACCTTTATTTAAAGCCATAAGATGGTCAGTGTGAGCTTCTGTTAGTACCCGACTGTGAACTCCAACATTATTTGATCTATAGCTATATACATTCATAACGACCATTTTGTTGGGGGTTCGATATATACTGGTCTCAGTTAGGGAACTTGCACCATCTTTCACACTGTTAAGAAGGAGCTAAAGCAAAATTATAGTGTTTATATTTTAATTATAGTGTTTAGTTTTTACACGTTTTCGAAATAATTCACACGGAAACCATTTAAACTATATTTTTAAGGTCAGAAACCAACTAAAATCATAAGAGCTCTTAGCTTGGCTCGATAGAAAAAAATCACGAAAACATGTCTAATATTCATTTATTTTCTGTCGTATAACGATATACCCTGCATATGATAGCAGTATTTTTTAGTATAAAGTAGCTAGTGATATAGTCGGGGGATTTGCTGAACAAAATTTTAAAGGAGTCCCATTTATGCTGTGGTGGCAGCATGGTTGCATTTTTATCGCCTGTCACTACGCCTGTCACTTTCGCACTTACATACTTGTTAGAACGTGACAGGCGACAAAATTGGGACCGCGCTACCGCCACCAGTCTCTAAAAAATACAGGATGGATTTGAATGGAACGGCCATAAAATCTTCATACAATGACGGAATGCAACGGCGCACCCAGCATTCTGGGACCATACACGTAGGTACTTACATATAGGTTTCGAAAGATACATATCTCTGTGCTTTACTCTAACGAAAAAGCTTCTATTATCAGTGTATTCAATGTTAGGGTGCGCCTTTTAATATTGTTACCCATTTGTCATGTTTAGGAAACTGTTATTACTCCCTTATCTAAAAAGTAATTGTGACCGTGGCCGGCAAAACGTCCCAATTTGGCGCTTGCCATAAGAACGCCTTGACAGGTTATTCGTATAAAGATACAAGCAAATCTCGTCCTTACGACAAGCGACAAAGTTGGACCGTAGATCGATGATCGATGGTAGAATGGAACAGTCGACGTCGATCGATCGATTGGTCTAAGTCTGAGATACACGTCATACTCGTGAACGGGTGCTGTTTGTGGAGACCGGTCTGTTTAAGCTTACACGGGGTACAGGTTATGTTAAAGTATGTAACTTTACTTTTGAGTGACATTAACGTGAGACACTTCATTCGGTTCTTGTCTGTTTTAATTTTTTTGTCTTTTAATTATTTATATAAGAATTCAAGCCTTGGCGACCCTCTACATCTCTAAGGATAATTTAATATATATTTTTATATTTTATCTCTGACACTTAGAGACTTATACATCTCTAAAGAATTTTAGTATTTTATGGTTTTATTTTTTTATCATAGTTTTTTTTGTGTAATTTGACATTTAGAGACAGTATACATCTCTAATAAAGTATTTATTATTTCATAGATTCGATATTTGTAATTGTTTTTTTTTTTAATTTATTGTTTGTAAAAATGGACATGTAAAAGTGCCCCTGTTGCCTATTTGCTGAATAAATGTTTGATATTGATATTGATATAAGTAGAAACTATCGATTGACGACGACTGATCCATTCTACCATCTATCGATTGGTGTGGTAGCACCCTAAGATACACTGCCGGTACCTAAATAAAATAAATATCAGTTCATGATCAGATATTTATTGTTCGATCGCCACAACGCCTAAACCTAATTTAACTTATATCAAATGACGAAACTGAAAGCAATTACAATGAAATGAAAGTTACGTAACACAGTGTCAGTGTAATAGACCCTCGCTTTCAGACTAACCACCGGAACCGGCAAGGCTTCAAATTAAAATACATATCAGATTACGTAGGCCACGTGTGTTTACTACGTGTGACTTAGTTTTTGATGATGATTACGGTTTCCATAATTTTTTTGTCCATTATTATGATTGGTCTAACCTGCCAACAAAGTTTTTCGAGAGGCGGAGGGACGACTAGTATACAAAATAAGTTTATGGCAGAAATTACATTTTTGGTACAAGCTTTTATCGCTGAGTGTACTTTTTTTCCACAGGCAACTAATACTCATCGCGACAATTCTAAAAACCTCAAATACAATTAGGTTGCGTTGTTTTATCACTGAGTTCCTATGGCTACCTCCTGTCGCCTGTCTATCAGATCAGCTTGATTGCATCGTTTATCGGAAACCGGGAATTAATTTAACTTGTAAGATTTGTCCCATACATACATACTAACAGGGCAAGTTAAATAAAAGCTTGTAAAAATGCGACATAAAGATGAAACCGTTGGTGGCCTAGCCAAGATGGCAATTGTTGATAAAAAACGCCAATCTTAAATAATTTATGGAAATAGTATGTAATAATGTATGTTTTATTGTACCTAAAAATAAAAATACGCGAAACACAGTTGCAGAGTAAATAAAATACAACAAAGGCGAACCTTTACCTGTATGGGATTTTTGACAGTCGCGTTTTGCCTAAACTTCAATCTCCAGTGGCATTATGACTACAATGGATATTTAAGTAGCGCACGTAATGCATAATTATCTTACTGATTACAAAGCGTTTTACCTAAACTTTAAAAATATGAAGCTTATTATCCTGATAGGTTTTCTAACCATTCACATCGCAAGTTATCCAACTTATTTTAATGTAATGTAAATCAATATCGTACAATAAAATATGCCGGTTCTGACACAGCTAGGCCGGCGGCTGCCGCGACACGCTCGCTCGGCTTCGCGCGCTGTTTTGGTCACAGTTCCATCGATTTGAACACAGTTCACCTAACACACATTCCTTCTCGCTTCGCTCGTCGTCGCACCTATCTAAAATCTGTCTAATGACAATCTTCGGTAGTCTAAATGCGCAAGTGTTATAATACTGCAAACTCGGGCCTTTAATTCCCTCATTTCCAATATCTCACTTACACCCCTCGTTGCACAATGAACTATAATAGAACAGCGGCATTCTTTACACTTTCATTCATAAATAGAATGTTCTATTAATAGGATGCAGCTATACACAAATCATCACCAATATTCTACCCTGCATCTACAAATATAGAACTCACGGAAATTGTAAAACGACTCCAAACAGTCTGTCGACATGTTAAGCGGTCGACACAGGAATGGGGAATGAGAAGCATCAAGCTGCTGAAATTTTAATGGCTCGTAGTGGTTTGATTAAGCGTATCTCTATTCTAATAGATTAATGCGATACTAACTCTGTCTGCGTGTCTGTTACCTCTTCATACATTCGTATCATCCACGATGAAAATCGAAAAAAGTCAAACATAGAAGCATACTATGGTTAATATACATAAAATTATGTAAAAATGTTTTCTATAATGTCATCATCCAGAGAGGAAAATGAGGATTACGTTTGAATGGAGAAGCGGCCGTCTCCTTTCCTCTTAACGTCTTAACTATTCCTTATTTTAACGCCGATTGACGAGCACTGTCATGTATACATTTTTGATACTTAGTTACCAGTTTTCTTTCTTCTCGTGTCTTTTGACTAGTAGATGAAAAAAGAAAACTATGATTTTATGCAAAGTTGTTGTTCACGAATAGAGAATTGGCACAAAACACTCCTATGGGCGCAAAATAGTAGTTATTTTAAACTCAAATGTTCATGACATGGACTCAAAATGTAGCTTCAACCAGATATAAAGCACAGCTGCAATTGAAACGCGATACCTGTTGATACTGTCGAATCATCCAAACGTTTCATCGGACGAGTGTTCCATCGCGATACAATCGGCCTTTCATTGGATAAATACTCTTTCTTTTTTTTGGTCACTGTCTTGGTCGCCGAGTGATTAGAAGTATGTTTGTGCAGAGTTGCAGACCAGACACTGTTAGTAAGAATGTTATCAAATATATGATGATTTTGTTCGTTACACACCGATTCTCTAATTTTTAATTTCATGCAGTTGACGGAAAAATGACGTCACGCTACATAAAGTATGATATGATATTTTCGTAATAATTAATCATTTGTCAACCTCTTTAGTTAACTGATATAGATACTTGACAATCAGTACAGAAACGTCTAACTGACTTTTATCTTATTGTGACTCAACTAAATAGGGACCGTGCGCGTTGGAGGGTCTGCCATCTTGTGGCCTGAATCGGAACCATAAACATGCACATTTACACGTCACGTGTTTTCTTGTGCGTAGTAGGTTCTGCCAGCTTGTGGGCTACATCGGAACAATAAACATCACATTTACGCCTCGCGCCAAAAATCTGACGGCCCCTGTGCTGCCTCCTACAGTTCATGCACGCTCCCTATAATAGATTATTAGTTTATCAAATAATACCTCTTCGTTTTTATGTTCTTTTTGTTTATATAACAGTGTATTTTATGTAACAAGTATTTATTTTACGCGTCAATAAGTAAGTTATCTAAAATTGTAGTGTTGTAAAAAAACTCACTGTATGTTAAATTACGTTATTTTCGCGTCAACGGCATGAAAAGTACGGGCCCTGGTTATTGGAAATGGTTTGGTCTGTATTTTCAAACTTTGTATGTGTGTTCTTCATATAAGTAATAGTTATTCATATTGTTAATACATGAGACATGCAGGGTGTTTATTTTGTCACCTGCAATCATTTACGGGGTGACTATATTACTCCAACCACCAACCCCGAAATCGCTATAAGCTTTTTCATTCACTCGGTTTGGTGGTAACTTCTGGGATTTTTTTTCCAATTAGTTACCAGTGGTAAAAGGTGGGAAAAAAATCCCAATAGTTACCACTGGTAACAACTTGGTGGTAACTATTGGGAATAACCCAAAAAATGACAATGTTTTCCATGAAACAGTAGATTTTTTTTTCATATTTAATGATTAACCCCATAGTAAAAGTTGTTCAGTATGACCTACATATTCACCCCTATAAGTATAGCCAGGCATAACAAAATCACTGTGTATATTCTTTTGCAAGATGGCAGGAAACTCACCGGCAGGTGTAAGTAGCCATAGCTACCTTCGACAGTTATTTGACCATTCGTATATCTTATTGCAAGCGGACAAGGCGTACATTTGATTGACAGTTGGGTGTGTTGCTGTTAGTACGTAAGTACATAAGGCGTTGGTAGAGATAAGGCACGTTACAATTTAGAATCGTAGCAATTTGTACCCACTATTAACAGGTTCGTTTTTCTTGGAATTTTAATGAATAATAAATATAATATTTACACAATAAATATACCACCTTCTACCTTACTTACTGCTGTGGCACAGCGACCCGAAGTCTCTTTTTCTTTATTTTATTTTCTTCTTTATTTTATGCGTATGTGCTTAGTGGGTTTCAAGTTATGCCAAAATGTTTTTCCCGAATCCGGGAGGAAAGTTGTGATCGAAAAGTCCGAGGTAGTTTATTATTTATATTTTGGAAATGTAGACAATTAGAGCAATTTAAGTTAATAAATACGTGTAAGAATCGAGAAAATCTAAACAATATAAGGTCCATATACAGGTAATTGACTAGCGGTCACATTGCTGCCTGTTTACACATTGATTAGTGTTTCTTGCCACTAAACGCAAGTAAAAACAAAATTTTAAGCGAAATAATTCTTAAACACAGTGACATTTTAAACATTCGTCTGCCATATTGTCATTCTTTGACAGGGCTAGGTATCGAAGGCACAGACCTATCCGTATGGAAGGTGGAGGTAAGGAATGGAATCTCCATGTACCAAAAAGTGTCATCAATAAACCTTAAATAGGTGTCGCTACAATACCTAGAATACTTGAAAAAAAAATCAAATCATAAACAGCGCACTTCACTCCGTCAATAACGCCTAGGTTCTTAGCTACTCTAGCGCTACTCTGGAGAGATTTGGAACTATTATTTATAGCTGACAGCTGGATAATTTGCAACAGTTCTACATAAGAGATTTCACTCCTTTTAATTCCACACTACATACCTATCCGGCATTTAGCCACGATTCAAAATTCTGTAAAAAGATTTTAAACGGCTATTAAATTAATCAAATTAGATATTTTTACCATAAACAATAAAATTAAATTATAAACGTTCGTTTGTATGATTAATGACATTAAAACTTCCCTCGTGAGTTATAACCTTATTTTTTCACAATCCATAACTCTCGCGGAAACATTTCATGCCTTTCTCCTTCAATAAACCTGCATGAAATAAATTAAGAAATAAGATCTTTTTCGAGCAAGAATGATTAAAACGTATGAACTCGCAATAAACACTTAATCAATGTGTAAACAGGCCCCAGTGTGAGGACCAGCCACACTTGCCCATATTGGCATTAAACAAAACGCGAAGTACCCACCAGAGTTGAACGTTTCTAGCGTGTCGGTCATTTGCTTTGTCGACAAAACAAACACGTCCATGCTTATTTTAGCCTCACAAATGAGTTTGCGAAATGATTTAACATTTCCCTGTTTATAAATATAGTTCTATGTAAGGCGGCGTCTATTTGACTTGCGCACAAAGTCATAGCACAGATTATATAATGACGACCTGTCTGGCCTAGTGGGTAGTGGCCCTGCCTATCAAGCCGAAGGTTCCGGGTTCAAATCCTGGTAAGGGCATTTATTTGTGTGATGAGCATGGACATTGAGTGAGTCATGGGTGTTTTCTGTGTGTTATAAATATTTATATATTATATATATCGTTGTCTAAGTACCCTCAACACAAGCCTTCTGGAGCTTACTGTGGGAATTAGTCAACTTAAATTGGAAATTTGCATTGAAAAAATGAGTAATTTTTATATATAGGTAGCTGATCTTATGAAGAACTTAATTTTTTATACAAATAAAAATACAAATTATTTATTGTTTGAATGTGAGTGGTTATAAATGGTGGTAGGGTTAGTATTTTGTTACATCACATTCAGCCAGAATTTGGCGTACAATACTTGGACTCTCAAAATGCATGTCATTAAAACCAATTAAGAATAAAAGTATAACAATGTCATAATAAAAAAAAATTAATTATAAAAAAAAGTCAATAATAATTATAAAAAGAATAATAATAATAATAGGTAAATGTCATGTATATAGAAAAGTATCAAACACATTTTTTTAGTAATAATTCATAATATTTAAATGTCCATAGCACTCAATAGTAATAAAATGGAATAACATTTTGTTTAAGCATTGGTGGATACGAAGTGTTCATTGACTGTGTAGAACATTTTTTGTAAACACCACTTAAATAATTTGCTTTTAAATCCTTGACAATCCAGGGATTTTAGGTCATTTGGCAAGTGGTTAAAGATTTTGACAGACATGAAAAGAACAGATTTTTCGAAATGAGCAGAGTTATGACATGGGTAACTAATATTGAGTCCATGGAATTTAGAAGTTGACCTAGGGTTAGACTTCATAATTTTGTACTGACTAATATGAGTTTTCACAAAGAGACATGTTTCGTAAATGTACAACGTTGGCAACGGAAGGACTTTTAATTTTTTGAACAACGGTCTACATGAATCCATCGTTTAAACTTTGTACCTTGTGGATTTATGGATTTAGTGACTGGATCGTGTGTAGCTTATTTTTGTGAAAAACAGTCAAAGTAATTTTAAGTTAAAATTTTTAACATAAGCACAATTTGCATAAAATCATCGTCGCGAAATATGTATGTTCTGCCAAGAAGTCGCGAAAAGAAACCATGAAAAAGATTCAAAACCTGATTTACATCAGAGTTATTTTTTAAAATTGTAGGTGCTAGTCGTATGGTAATTTTATTATTGACCGAGTGAAGTAAAGGTCTCTGTTTCAGCTTCGCCAATGCTTTCGTATGTCCGGGTGTTCTCCTCTGCAGGTCGCATTTCTCAACCGATTCTCGTAAAATTTTGTGAGAAGGTTCAATAATTAAATATAATATTTTAGTCGATTCAGTTTCTGGAATTTTTCCAAAAATAGCTGAGCCATTGGGTTTTTCGAGATCTACAGCTCACAGAGCAATGATTAGCATTTAATTTCAGGGATCACTGCCGTGGTTGCATGAATGCTCAGGTCAAATTCCTGCAATGGCCGCCGTACGATGTATTCTATTGATTCATGTGCGCGCGGTCGTTGCTATTCCTAGATGTTTACTCGGTGCACCCTTTATTTAGAATGCGCGCTTGAACTGGGTTGAAATGAGTGAATGCATTTGCGTTTAGAGAATACCTATATGTTTCAGTGCAGTAAAACATCGTGTGGAAACCGGAGTAATCCCAATAAGGCTTAGTTTCCCCTCTGGGTTGAAAGGTCAGACGGCAGTCGCTTTCGTAAAAACTAGTGCCTTTGCCAAATCTTGGGATTAGCTGCGAAGCGGACCCCAGGTTCTCATGAGTCGTGGCAAAAAGTCGAGACAGCGCAGATGATAATATCTGTTGAGTTTCAATCGATTGGAAATGTTTAATTGTTATAAGTTCATGTTACATAATTATTGATTTTGACTGTGATACGGGTCTAAAAACAATTCACCCTGTATAGAAAGAACGACATCGACATTTTTTAATTTTAATTTATGCGGTTATAGTGGGCAACAAAATCAATTTTGTTCTTTGTTGTCATTTTCGTAGTTTAAAGTTTAACCTTTCGCTTTGCTCAGAATTCAACGCATTCCTCGACGAAATATTCCATTTTTCATCCTATTTACTTAAAATTACTTCCATACTTTTAAAGTATGGAAACAACGTTGTTATCTGTAATATCTCATGTTTCTATTATGGTTGTATTGGTAACCAAAAATTACATTCGGCAACTCCAAAAAATTAAAAATATATTGTTAAAAAGATTACAAAAATTGACATTTGGAAAAAGTTATCGCCCTTTTTAATTGTTGAACAAAGTGTTGAACTGGCAATTATTGGAATCCGAATTTTAGTTATTTACTTTTAAAATGTTCTATTATCATTTTTACTATTTTTAACCCCCGACGCAAAAAGGGGCGTTATATGTTTGACGCCAATGTCTGTCTGCCTGTGGCATCGTAGCTCTCCAACGGATGGACCGATTTCGATACGGTCTTTTTTATATGAAATCGATCGAGCAGTTTGGAGAGTATCAGCCCTTTTCCAAAATGATGTAAGGCATTTTTGGCGTAAAATCGTTTTTTTTGCTTATTGCGTAGTGTTATAATAGTTATGTTTTTAGTAGTACAGTCCGCATCAAAAGTAAAGGATCAAATAACACTGCATAAGTATCTACCAATCTGTAACAGCTTAACAAAATGTGATGTCTTTAATATAGAACAACTAAGACTGTAAAATATATACTTTTGAAAGTGAATTTTAAAGATTTATCTATTTTTGGAAAAGTAATCTGGGATGTCAGATACTTTTGGCGCGTTGTTTCATCCGCTACCATTGATACTGACTGTACTAGTTCATATTTATAGTAACCACATTAATCACATACCACCGTAGTATCAGTAATGGTACCTATATCAATTCTCTGTCCCCATCCAACTGGCATACCAAAGCCCTCCCAGGCGACACACAGACATAAAAGGAGATCGTTAAATCTTAACAGCCCATTTTATCTCCTATTCCATGGAGTTTTTATCTAATTGCATCATTGTTATAATACACATTTACTATTATAATCCGACTAGAAAGATGAGACGTTTAAACCGTTATATCGTTTAGCGTTAGGAGGTTTTTTTAACTTGCCCGGTTATAGTTTGGTCATAGATTACTTCCCATAGACGTATGAAATATTCAACAAACTCGCTGTCGCTCTTGCACTTGTATACAACGTGTCACACCAGCCACTGAAAGTGGGGTACCCACACGTTGTATGGGATAGTCTATTTTTTTAACGCGATTTCGGGGTTGCTCCCATAACTCCCATAGTAAAAGTTGCTGAGTATGACCTATACAACGTGTATTTACCCACACCACTTTCAGTGGCTGGTGTAAATGGCTGGTGTATATGGATTACTATGTCATTAGGCGTAACTCGCCTAATAACTTGGTGACTAAATTCTATACAATTTTATACCTTCTGCTACCATGGCAGGTTGGAGAAGATTTAGCCCTATCTGAATAACAACAGTTTGTAACAAAAATGGTTACAAGTAGCGTTTTTATTTATGACACTAATAAGATTCTGAATTTTGAATAAGATTCTGAAATTTGACAAACGTCATCATTGCCGAACATTTTCTAACAAATTGTCAAAAAGTGCCAATGATTAATACGGTATGTTTGTGTCTTTTTGTTGTCGATTATTGGAAATAACTTTTGTATGTTTTTTTTTATCTTTTGTTCTAATTGAAAAAAATATTTACGTTTGAGCATTCTTGAGAAATAACCTTACGTGGGATTTCAGGGTTTGTCCAAGGGCTAAGGCCGCTAGGGCAGACTGTATAATTAGGTATTTTTTATTATATATATATCGTTGCCTAAGTACATAAGCCTTATTGAGTTTGCTGTGGGGCTTAGTAAATTTGTGTAATAAAGTAATAATGTCCCATAATATTTATTTATAACACACTATCTAGTGGATGTGTATTCTGTGAGTTTGTTGAACCAAGTTTTTTCGCAGCGCGTACCGGTTGATTCCGTTTTTATTCGATCATGCTTTGTGCTAGCGCAACGAACTATAGGCAAAACGTCGGAGGCGCTATTACATTTTGTTTTTTGATAGTTGGTGGCACCAGTGGGTGACACTCCTTTCGGACATTCTCGGCTCCGTTCGGCTCAGCATTGCTCCGAGCAATTATTAGGGTTGGCACAACTTGACGTCCTTTTGCATGCACGATCACAGATAATACGAGTATAATTGCTTGAATTTTGACAACCCTAAATAGCCGAAAGGGATAGTGTCATACATTAGAAAGGGACAGCATGATTCGTCCCTGAATCGCTGTCAAACTTCGGTTTTGTAGGAAGTGTAATTTCTGTACGGGTGTACTATTATTTATTCTGTGGTGGCACGACACGTCTTGCGACATAGCTGGTATATCACAAATCACAATACCTACTGTACACGGTTATACAAGTTCTTTATGACCGATCTTGATGTCTTTCTGCTATGATTTTTTTTTAATTGGGATACTACAAACTTTAGTTTTTATTATTTTGATACTTAAAATTTAGTTGCCTCCTAATGTAAATATGTGACACTAACAGCCATATGTCTACAGCCATTTAAAACAAGTCGAATCGGGCCCTTTGTAGACGGCTCGTTATGCCATCTAGATGACAGGACTGCTTGACTTAAATGGATAGAGATATATTGATTTAATTGCTTTGTAGGAACCTTTCATGCGTTTGAAAAAAAAAGTTACTATAACATGTCACTAGTTTTTACCAACGACGAATTTTACAAGCCAGAAGGGTGTATTCCCATTTGTAATCGCCGATGGCGATCACAGATGGGTATAGGCGTCTTTTTTTCTCCCCGGGGCCACCGATGGGAATACGCGCCATTTGTACCGCAGTCACAGATGGGAACTGGCGCATCTTATAAATCATTCCCATTTATTTGTTCCCGCCTCATGTATGGCGGTGGTACTTGGGGTACAAATGGGATTACACCGAAATTTTTAACCAGTAATAAATATTTATTATAAGCCTTTCTGAAAGCACCAGTCTGTCTAAAAAAGAACCTCACGCACGGAAAGTTCCATACCATCGCACATTTTTTTACGTAGGTAAAAGTTGTTTGAAAAACCCGGTACGTATTGTAGTTTTTTTAAAAAAACCTCAGTTCCTTCCACATCATCTTTCCGCAGCATTCACAGAGCATTCCTCTGAAACCACACAGTAACCAGGGGCTGTACCGCGAAAACCGAAATTCGCAAATTGCGGGGATCTTTCTCTTTTACTCTCACTAAAACGTAGTTAGTCCCTGATTACTGTACCCCAGAGGGCCTACCGCGAACTACGTTCGACGTGTTCCCTCCCTGTCACACTTACGTACGAATTTACAAGTGCGACAGAGAGGCAACACGTCGAACATGGTTCGCGGTAGGCCCTCTGTACCTTAATACCCAGTGTTGCCAGTACTCTTGAGTCATAAGTTACGTTTCATTTGACGAACAGTCATATTTTTATTACATAAAGTCACATATTTGTTCTTGCATTATAAAAGAAAACCGGCCAAGTGCGACCAAGTCGTAAGTCACGCAGATTGTCGCATATGTCACAGACAAGGGCCGGAAATCAAGAAAAATGTGACTTCTTACCATCTGGCAACACTGTAGATACCTTTCTTTATTGCCTCTTCAATAATTGTTGTGATGTGACGCGCCAGCCATCGATCATTTTTGAAGGCGTCTGTTCATTCTTAGACGCATACCATCACGCCCATCGCAATTGCATCTTCTTTTTAAGATAAATTGGGCATTGTTAGAATTCAAGATCACCTTTATAACATACACAAGATCGAATTCAATTCAGATGTAAACTTGGAGGTTTTAACAACTGGAGGTGCCTTGTTTGTAATTTTTTGTACAAATCAGTCTGCAGATTATTGCGGGGGAGGGGCAAGTCAAATGTATGGCTATTAAACGACAAAAAAACGACAATAAATATGAATGAAGTCCATACAATAAATATGACAATTACGCGAGATTAAGCTCTTAAAGGCGACTCCGGTTGTTAAATCCTCCAAGGTTGTAAGAGTGCAGTCTTAAATTAAGTCTGAAGATTTTACTTTACTTTTGAGAAAATATTGAATTACACTTTAAAATGTTAACGTGTGCGACAATTTCATGAGGTTACATCAACCATAAATTATTGCACATAGACTGTACTGAGTTAAACATGTTTATAAAATGTATCACTATAATTTGGGTAGTGTCTGTACTGTTTTGTAAATTTTTGAAATCTTTTAAATCTGAAGTCTTCGTTGACCTCACCGAACGTTGCAAAATTAATCGCTGTGACAGCTTCTTCAAGGTAGCTGATTTTTAACAACTAAAAAGCTTGTTAAATTACGATTTAAAGAACCGCACAAACTCAAACCGTAATTCTCCCTTTAAAAATCTTTTTTAACTTGCTCTTTCTTACTACACGTCGCGCTCATATATTGGTGCGAGCGAGCTGGGGCCCATTTTTCGAACGATATTAGACCAATATTATTGTGTGTTGTCATGGTAACCCATACGACTTGACAGTTTTCGTGGAGTAATAATATTAGTCTAATACGTTCGAGAAATGGGCCCCTGTTCGTGGACTAATAATATTAGTCTAATATTTACCGTACGAGAAATGGGCCCCAGAGTAAAGTCCGATCGATGTAAGATTTTCAAACTTCGAATGCCGAACCTAGTGCAATGTAACGGATCGACAAAATGTCAATGACTGGAGGGACCCGAAATTTAAGTGGCTGCAATTGGTTGATGGGGCTAATTCTAAAACATGGTAAATTGTCGGCTTGACGTCTTTATATGGGCTTGGGGTTAGATAAACTGGTTGTTTTAGGTTAACGGTTGTCTATTAGGGCTATGTTCATAAAATGATTAGGTTGTCTTTCCACTGAGGTGCAGATGAGAAGAGACGTTCGGTAATCAACCAATACCAAAGACTTTACTTTCCAAAGATCCTTTCTTGGTAGAGCTTTATCCTCGCCAGAACGCTAGGTTTCCAGAGCTCAACGAGGATGCGGAGTGTTAGGGTCGGCAACGACGAACTTCAGATGTGAAGTTTAGACTGGGTGTTGTCTATCAGAGGGCCTATCGCAAACCACTTCGCTTGTTAGTTCTTTTTCACATATTCGAGCGATAGAGAGGCAAATAGTGAGATTTTTTATGTTTGCGGTCGGCCCCATGTATCTATACGTTATATTATTATAACTGGAGCTTTGCCGTGGTCCAGGAAAACATGTTGTTTCTGTATTTGATTTTGCCATTGTTTGGTTTTGTTATTTAGGTAGTTTTAGGTTTTAACACCTCCCTAAATTTAGGGTAGGTATTTTGTGTTAGCGATATTATGAAATAAGCAGGTAAATTCTATGACCTACCTATGAGTTAAGTAACAAAGAATAGCAATTGTTCTACTCATTCACAAGCCTATCCATACGTGAGAGTATCGCGACGTAACTCCATTCAAAGGTTCCCGCGATTATAGTATTTACGCCAATTGAAATCAGAACTATAATCACGTATAACTCAAATCGATCTTACGTCATATTGAATGTGAAGTATGTTTTTTTATTTGAGCTAAATACAATGTTCAACGTGGGTCAATTATCACCGTTGACGGTGTACTCATTAAGTACACTTCCTTTTTTACTGGCAATACAGCGTACAGTCGACATCAAATATATGTAAGATATGTTTACACTTTTGCACCCTACTCCTTCAAAATTCAAATTCAAAAATATATTCTGCAAGTAAGCCTCAAGGGCTCTTTTACAACCTTTGTAATAAGGCTAAAAATGTAAACAACATACCTTTGACGTCGACTGTACTAACAAGAAAAACACTTAACTGACCATCATTAGACCTTATGCCTTTGCAATAAGGGCTACCCCGCACTAGCGTCTCCCGAGCGTCGGCTTCTAGTCAACTCTATGGCTGCTGCTCGACACAACGTTGGCGCAACTGCGCAGCGACGTCATTTGCCATAGCGCTGACTAGACGCCGACGCTCAAAAGACGCTAGTGTGAGGTGGCACTGTTACCAAATGTCAATTCACAGTAACCACTAACAACGTTTTAAAAATATACTGACACGACCTTATCGTCAGTGTCTTAGACGCGTGAACATATATTTTTGGAACATTGGCTTAAAAAGATGTTGGTCAACTCGACTGTACTTGTAGGTACATGTGCATACACTTAGCGATGTATCATACGCATCAATTCATGCTCGGTCGACCTTGATTCTCACGTTAAATATGAAGCGTAGCTAGTGGTTTATGTGAAGGTTTAGGTTCTGTATATCGTAACAAATAGTTATACAACTTTGGTTTGGTGTCATTTGCATTTTTTAATATGGTAGGAAAATAATCTGAGCGAAACATCCAAATAAGTACCTATCACCAAAAAAAATGAAAATAAGACATAATTTTGCCTATCGTTTAAGATACGAAGACGGTAAAAATATAATCGCGGTCGTTTTATATAGCAATCCCTGTTAGTTTAATAGTGGTGATAGTATGGTGTTTTTAAAAGGGGAATTATGATTCTTAAATTAAGACAATTAGGTACCAGCGTATGGTTACATAATCAATTGCCATCGTCTCAATCTGCAAAGCCGAAACGCGATGTTTCGTGATTTCTAATTATCAGTGATCATGAACATAAAATTACTAAAACAATAAACAATTTCTTCTTGTCCACAATCCGTGAACAAATATATCACAGTTTATGATCCATGAATAAAATTAATTACGTTAGCTTGTTAAAATATCTATTAAATGTAATCATAACGTAACATTTTTTTTTAGTTCCTTCGACCATTTCCGGGCCGTTATCCCGGCAAGCGACCTTGGATTTAATATTGTAATATGAATATGATGAACTTGGCTTTGTAAGTGTATTACAACAAGATGTTTAGAAGGGTGTTGTGGTTGCGATGCACAAACGAAATCCTTTAGAATTTTGAACTTCTTCAATCTCGATTTTTACGTTTTTTAGTTAGGAATCTTCTTTACATTCGTACGAAATGGGTCAGCAGTAAAAATTCAAACGTAGGGCTCAGATTGTTGCTAGAAGCCTATGGATATGGATGGCTCTCCTGTCCTTACATCGACAAAGTCTAATTAAACAGACAAAACCTACCGGGATAATAAATGCTCCGAAAACTCACGTAATTAATTCCGTACCATGAATTGTCATTTTGGCTAGGCCCCCTGGTTATAAGCGGACACCAGTCTGGACTATGGGCGCTTGTAACAGTAGTAACTCCAGCAGTCGACCCATTTAGAACAAGTGACAAGCGGGCTCCTTGCAGCCAACACATTGTATCCTCAGGAGCTCTGGTACTTGACACCAGTACAAAACGCCACATTCCTGCAGTCATGTACTTAGAGGAATTTAATAACCGGAGTCGCCTTTAAGAGCTTATCCCTCTGTCGGAAACCTCGGCCAATGGTCATATGTATTGTATGGACTGACGTTTATCTGACGTGCCCTCCCCAGCAAAAATCGGCAGACTGTTTTGTACAGAAAATTACAGACAAGGCGTCTCCAGTTGTTAAATCCTCCAAAGTTAAGTATGTTATGCTTCAAAGATTCAAAACATGTTCATTCGTCGTGGGGAGTCCCACTTTTGTCTGGGGAACCCCGAAAAAACTTCTGTATGTACGCAGGAATCCCAGTTTAATATCGAAAGAATGCATTATAACATCAGCTTAATGAAATTCTTATAGGTACATACAAAAGCCATTCATAAGGTATAACTAATATACCTATTACTTTTTACATTAAAAGTGAACACAAATATACATAGCGAGGGTAGAAAGTATCGAATGACGTTTTAATCTGAAATCGATAGAAAACAGACGTTGTACAGTCAGATACGGTTACAGTCAGGATGTGTAAAATAGTGTGGCTGAATGCAATTTCATTTTATTTAAGGACCAATATGGCAAAGTAGCTTGTACAGAAAGTTTGACAGGTTGATGAGAGATGATTATGGGATGACAGCGCTATTTTTAACGTTATACCCCTCAAATTGGCAACGGGACACAGAGGAAGTACATTACCTTTGATCTTCTTTTTTCGAAACAGAGTCATAGCTCTATTGAATGCTGGAATTCACTACTATCCACGTTTTGTGCTTAATGAGCCGTTAATTTTTTACATGTTCATGTGACCAGCTGATGTTCTTTCCACTGCGATAAAACCGGCTGACGATTTTATTACTCAACAATAGCATCTAAACTATCATCTGACAATGTATGAAACGCGAGGCGATGACAAAACATTTTTTTGGTGTTTCGGTGGCTGCCATTCCTCAACCCAACGGAGGGGCAGCTGACGTCCACGAGGGTTCATCATACATAGCCGTTAACCACTATACGAGTTATCGCCCGAAAGGCAATTGGTCATGAAAATCTGTTAATGGCTCGCGGTGTAAAAGGTTCCATTGTGTTTACGGTATTCTGAAAGTCGGGTGCTACTGTCAAAGTGGCTTAGCAGCTCTGTTACGCTTCGTAGTTACGTGTTTTTACGTGTCAGCGGTTACGTCTGCTCAGTTCTATTTACAGTTTAACTTTTTACCTTGCCCATAACGAAAAGTAATGTCGCGACTGTACATTAATTTTCGTTATAGGCAAAGTAAAAAGTTAAATTAATTATTAACAATTAAAGTCCGTGATTGTACCTACCTACTGTGGCAACTTTTTAGGTAGTAGCAGGCAATTAGTGGAAGAAGATAGATTACCTTTATTAGTTATAATTGTGAAAATATTATAAAGTAAATTAAAAAGTCGTTACATTATTTATTAAATACATATAACTAACGATGCTCTAAAAATAATTCAATTATGAATGAGTTATCTAGTAATCACTGACTCTTTGATACTTCTTTTTATCCTGTTACCCCCTGCTGGGTTTTATTCCACTGACTCCGGTCCTGGGCAGCTTGAATAACCTCATCCCATCCAATCCCTAATACACCCAACTCTTGCTCCGCGGAACGGCGCCAAGTAAATACGAAATACTGTCCTACTATAGGAGCGGAATTAGCATAAGTACCCATAAAGGGTTATGTCGAAAACGTTAAGCAATAACAAACCATCGTCAGTTCACTGCCAATGACACATGTTGTAGCTAAACATGTCAAAAATATTATAATTAGTACGCATCCCGCACATGTGTACGCGAATCTAACTCTTAATCGCTTAACATAAGTTCAAATTAAACTTCTGCTTCCCGACTTCGCTCCGTCAAGCGTCAGTTGCCCGTCCGACTCTGCGCGCGTCTCACGCATCTAACCTCAATAGTCGTATAACGGTCCTAACACGCAACGATCAATTAAAACATAAGACCTTTACAATGCAACTACGCCAAAGCACGTGTTCACCCGTCCAATCATAGGAACACGAGGGCTACCGTCGCGTCTCGGCCAGCCAATCGCGGCTCGTATACGATTTCACCACGGAAACCGCCGATCGCACCCGACAGGAGCCGAAGCGGACATCGACAACCCCCAGTGCAGCTGCAACCCCCAACATGGCTGCCGCCGTGGCCCACAAGCCGGCGATAACAAAAAAACCTTCAATTAAAAAATATAAAGCGCCCACGCCGCCTGTGGAGGAAAATTGTGACAGTGATAAAGACAAGGAAAATAATGTGGTGGTTGCTGAAGAAAATCATAATAGTGAAACTAATTGTGTACAAACAAAAGACGCTTCTCCTATTATCAAACGCTTCGCGCCAAAAACGAATAATGATAGAAGTTCAGTTCTATCCCGGGCAGCTATGTTCGAAGCTGGGAGCCCGAAGGCCAAAGACCCAGCAGAGATGTCCCTTAGGGAGCGTAAAGCCCTATTTGAGAAGAATAAAGGGGCTGCTATCGTGCCTAAAGCACCGTTCGGCCAGGCACCCTCCGCTAAAACCCTCATGGGGGATAAAGGTAAGTCACTCATATTTTTCTTTAACAGCCTATTGCACTTACACCCTTTCTATAAATACAGTACTTTGTTTACATCTTCGTTTCTAACGTCTGTCAAAGAAAGGTCGTAAGTGCATTTAGATATATGGTATATATTTGTGTTTTTAGACGACGTTTGGTGCTAATAATAGGGCAACACAATCGTTTTGTCATGCCTGTAGGCCTTTTTGATGAATGGGAATACCTGTTTACCTTCTATTTTGTTTATTTATCCACATTTTTCAACACTTTGAGGTCATCATTTGAGTTGTTAATACTCGACGAGATCGATTTTGGCTAAAGTGTTATTATTCTGGTATTTATGGTACCATCATTATAAACACCATAATAGTAAACATAACTCTTACGTCTTAGGATAGTGTGAATAAAAACTCAATATTACAATGGAGTAAAGTAAAACAAAGAATAACGCGTACTTAATGTGGGTTACTTTGTTTTTGTGTCGCGCTAATGTTATTTTGGTATTTTAATTATGCATTGTCATTTCTTCACACGATTGCCAAACATAAAATCTTCACGCCTTGCAATTCAGTATTTTTGTCATAAAATACAATACAGATTTAGGTAAACCATGTAGCTCGTGGCATATACTAAATTACAAATGATTTCGAAACTAATGACAAAGGTGTAAATTTCACAATAACTATGACTCAGGCATGAATATTTCCGTGTCACATGCAATTATACACGAATTATAAAAGACGGAATAAGGTAAAACCATTCTGAAGAGAGTTCAGTTCATTCAATATTGGTAATATATGTATTAAGTAGTATTTTTTTTTTCTGGTTCTTAAGTATTCAGGGTAGCTTCAAGCTAGTCATACTTGACAATCGTGTACATGTAGGTCACACTTGTTTGATTTTGCATATTTAGAAACGCAAATATCATAATAGACAAGATACAAAGTTACAATTATAGTACACAATTGTGTTTTTTTTTCCGTAGGGTTTTACGTTTATATAAGAATTTAGGAGAGTTAGTAAAAAGCTGGTTGTCACAATTTTTTTTTTTACTTGCAATATTATTTAAGTAGAGGTTACAGTTAATTTTGAAACTATGCAGAATATATATCAACTAATGCAGAATAATTATAAACAAGATCCAATATAATTGATCCAAAATTATAGTTTTCCCCTCATTTTTATTTTCTTGTGTACTGCTATTATAATGCACACAATTGTATGTAAGTCGGGTGACAATGCAATATTATGGCACCATTGAGCTGATCTGATGATGGAGACAGGAGGTGGCCATAGGAACTCTGTGAGGAAACAACGGAACCTAATTGTGTGGGGTTTTTAGAATTGTCTCGATGAGTATTAGTTGCCTGCGGTAAGAAAAGTACAGTCAGCGACAAAAGCTTGTACTATAAATGAAATTTATGCCAATAACTTATTATGTTTGGGCCAACAATGAAAGCAGATTTTTAAGATGTCATTCAAAAATGCCGGGACAACGCTAGAAGGATGATGATGATGATCAATTGCCATTTAATATGAATCAATGACAATTTTTTAACCGACTTCGAAAAAGGAGGTTAGAATTTTCCACCGTTTTATTGTTTTTATGCCTCAGAACTCCGTCATTTCTAAATCGATTTGGATTTTTTTTTTGTGTAAAAGTATATTTTTTTATATTTTACTTTACACAAATAGCACAAAAAGGCCATATCACAAAAAATATAAAGAGATGTCCGTGAAATGAATAATAGTTTCATAGAAGTTCTACCTCGGCCAATGGCTGATTCTAAACTGCTTCTTGCCATTTTGGGATTAAATGCGGCCCATACTACCGCCTGTCTTCCTTCCTAGCCATTCCACATTTCTTATTGGCGAGGCAAATACAAAATAAAAACACTTTTGCAATTATAATAAGGTGGTTTGTCGTAATTACGAAAATCGTATATAAACATGCTATGCATTCATTTGATATGCGAAATGTTATATAGATAGATTGTCTGTGAGTACTTCTACGTAGGTATATTTATGTTACTTTAGATATACTGTTTGTTAAAAATAATTAGTATTTTAATCTTAAACAAGAACAAACGTTAAACGACTGTTTCAAAACCCTTCCAAATTAGTTGAAAATACCCAAATAAAAAATGCCTATAACTCAATAAAAAAACATATTTCTAAATGCAAATAATATACATCTCTATTTCATCTCTAATGACTAGGTGATGAAATATTAAACAACATAATTTACTCTACTACGACTAATCTACAAATAGTTTTGAATTACCCCAAAGCACCTTACTATACTAGTAAGGACTCGAAATGGTTGTGCAAGAAACCTGCTCAAGCCACGTAATACACCCCTGCGTAGACAAAAGGCCTAAGTCATTATGACCACCATTATCTTCTGTCTCTTTTTTACCAAGGTCAACATATGGCCTGTGAATTCCCTACCAAAACGGGACTGACGCAAAAACTCAAAATGTTTATGTCACAACGTTAATTTATCTCATGGCTAGTCTAGACTTAGTTATAAATTACAAACAAATGTGCTCAAAATCTAGTTACGTTTCCATTTTTTGTTTGAAAACGACGAATCTTATTTTTTTATTCAGTAACTAGAGTCAATTACAAGCAAATATAAACTTTAATGTCCGTTAGCGCTTAGCAATTTGTTACAGTCAATGCTCTTTTTTATCACCAATCGGTATCTTATTAATTTTATGTACAGTCGCCATCAGATATATCGAAGCGGCCGAGGTGCTCAAAAATATCTGAACACGCACTCTAACGCCTAGGCAATAGAAGCGTGTTCGAATATATTTGAGAGCACTATGGCCGCTCCGATGTATCTGATAGCGACGGTAGAAGTATCAAATTCATAATAATTTGGCCTTAGCTTTTTACGTAATTTTTTGCACTAGTTTGGGCGCTAACTTTAAGTACTATATTATCACGTTATGAGTTACATTAGAGCTATTATCTTATAAGAATGTAACGGTTTTTGCAGTTGAAAGTAATTTGATCTTAGTCTTGCGCCAGATTGGTAACAGTTAATTGCATTGAATTGTATGATAATAAGCGGTGTTAGATTTTTTGTGGGGTACCGTATTGAATTGTAATGGATAATATAATTGTGTATTCCTAGGAATAAATAGTGAAAACTTAGCCATTTTAATTTGTATGCTTATTACAAGTTATGTGGAATAAATTCTAATAAAAATGTGCTCTGACTGAACGTAAGCTTGACAGATTTAGAATCAGACCAAGATAAGTTGGCAGCTATTTTGATATCCCAGACCGCGCAAGTGTTATTTTAAACGTCAAACATTAACAAAATTATGACGTTTACTTAACTTTTAAACATTGAAAACTACTTCAAAGATATTTTTATATGAAAGCAATATTAGATTTTTTTGTGTTCTTGAATCACCCCAAGGCACCTTTTTCATATACCGTACTTTTAGGTAAACGCATCAAATATTTCACTTGATATTTTACGTATAATAATTATGTTGATTTTCTGAGACAAAGACGTTATAATGAAGAAACGATGACAATGGCGCTTACGTATTAGGGCCAAAGCACAAACAAACGTCTTTGTTTTGCGTTAACCAGTTACTTGGGTTTATTATTATTAATAATAAATAATATAATTGGGTGGGGTATAAACTAAACTAAAACAGAATCGTTATTAAACTCAGCTACTTAGTTTCTAAATTTAGCAAAATTATACATAAACCAATCCTAGGGCCTCCAACATCGCAAGTAGGGTGAACTCAGTATCGACTAGTATTTATTGCTTGTAGGGGCCCATTTCTCGAACGGTATTAGTCTGATATTATTATTGTGTTGCCATGGTAACCCATACGACTTGACAGTTCGTGAACTAATATTAGTAGGCTAATACCGTTCGAGAAATGGGTCCTAGATGTATCTGTTTGATAAATATTCATTTGGGCGGCCAATGAGATCAATTTTTGATATTCGGAGTGTACCAAAGAGGGTATTCATTAACAGACCGTCTTTGTATTCTCGTGGCCCACTTTAAATTACGAAATGCTTCCCTCGGACTAACAAGGAAGGGTACCCAACTGTCCGACTTCGATTTGATTCTCAACTCAAGTTTTCTTAAAAAAACACCCGTCTTTATGTGTAACTTTAGCGATAAGATATTATAAAACTTCGAATGTCGATTTTTTTTAGGAAAAAATGAGTTTTAGCCGATATAACAAAACACGTGCTCATTATTTTTTGCTGCTTTCAAACATATACTCAAACCAGCCATTAACTAGCAAGTTTGAGCATCACTTTCTATAGGAGTTAGAAGATTTAGTAACTTTGGAGGACAATTTCTCCCAATAGGTTGAGTTTGGGCAGCTAAAAAAAAAATACGTGTCCGTTATTTTAGACTACTCTATAACATATATCAAAATGAATCAAATCGGAGTCGGACAGTTGGGTACCCTTCCCTGTAAGTTGTATGTTATGTTTATAACTTACGGCTATCTTTTATAAAACAGTACCCCTAGTGTAAATAAATTCGATTTCGAAACGTGACGTACGCGTTTGCGTTAAGTCTCATTTTGTATGGGTTTTTGAACAGCGCGCCAAGCGGGACGTTTTGGAAAGTCAAAAATCTCATACAAAATGACACTTAACGCAAACGCGTACGTCACGTTTCGCTGTCGAAAATATTTACACTTGGGGTACAGAACAGTAAATGTATGAGAAATAGACTTATGAGTAAAATAAAGGAGTTGCAAAAAAAGGCGCTGCCGGCTTAAAAATGCTACTGGAAAATTGATTATCTGAAATAATTTAGCGATTGTAATCCAATAAAAATGCAACAGAAAAGTTATCTTTATTGACAACCTCCAAAATACTTATTAGCACCTTTTGTTTTAACTCGTCACTGAAATAAGAAACCTAAGCATCGACACCATTTCTAGAAATCAAACAATTAATAGTGATATTAGACACGCGAAGTAAACAATGAATTTCGCTCCGATCATTTCTCAGAACCTCATAATTGCTTAAAACTGCAAGAAAATTTCCATTGAATGAAATCGATCTAATGCAAAAACGAAAAGCATAGGTATTGTATTAAGTAATATGAGGTTTGACAATTTCTTTACCTACCTATAAGTACCTATGACTCACATTAAGAATAACTTAGATCCTTAGCGGCAATAATATTGAAACTGCTGATTTAAACTTTCACGATATTTACTCATTATTATTAACTAAAACGGGACTAAATCGCGTAAAATTAAGTTTTAAATTTACCCACGGTGTTTCGAGGACGGCGTTGACCCCGTGGTCTCGGTGAAGACTCTCTTACGTTTCTTTGTGTCTTTCCGATTTTTAGGGCTCCGTACTCAAAGGGTAAAACGGGACCCTATCACTACTCCGCTGTCCGTCCGTCCGTCCGTCTGTCACCGTGATAGCTAGACAGTTGAAATTTTCACAGATGATGTATTTCTGTTGCCGCTATAATAACAAATATTAAAAAGTACGGAACCCTCGGAGGGCGAGTCCGACTCGTACTTGTCCGATTTTTTAAGTTACCATTACTCTATTTTCGATACTTAATACCTTGTTATTTGTATCTACAATACCTACTTACTTTCTTGCATACACTTATTTAGTTCATTGTCTAACAAAACGTAAAGAAAAGAGTAATATTGTTGACATGTCGCTTAAAAATAACCTCGTTCAAATATTTGCATTGGAACAGTTCAAAATAAGGGACATCATTAGTGTATGCTAAATTCAACCTTACGTGTTAACAGTTAGGTCTCTATTGATATCTAAAAATTTTATGTGACAACTTAGCACATCCTAAAAAGGACATGTGTGACAAACGGCACGAAATGTTACAATTTGTTTAGAGACAGGAAGTGTGTCGAGTTTTGGCGAAAGTGTCACTAATAAGCATAACACACAATATTGTTAGCCTAAATTCAATGAGATATTGTTGGGATAAGTAATTTATAAATGTATGTTATTTTATAAATGCTGGAGTGGGGGTGGCCGAGTGGATATGGATATGATAAGACGTAGTGATTATATGCTCTTTAGATATGACGTCGTACTTTAAATCCGGAAGTCGCGTGTTCAAATCCTGGTTATCATTTGATATTTACCACTTGCTTTTCGGTGAAGGAAAACGTGAGGAAACCTGCACACATCGGCGAAACAATTCAAAGGTTTATGTGAAGTCCCCAATCCCCAACCCGCATAGGGCCAGCCTTGGGACTATAGCCTAAACCCTCTCGCGCATGAGAGGAGGCCTGTGTCCTGCAGTGGGACGTATATAGGCTGAATTATTATTATATTATTATAAATGCTGATGATATTTGTACTTGTAAAGTGGGATATTGGATATTGATAACTATTACTCTGGTGAAATACACCTCATAATTATCTGAACCCCTAGTGTCAATTTATTCGATAGCGTGAAGTGACGTACGCGTATGCGTTAAGTCTCATTTTGTATGGGATTTAGAAACAGCGCGCCAAGCGGGACGTTTTGGAAACTCAAAATCCCATACAAAATGAGACTTAACGCGAACGCGTACGTCACGTTACGATATCGAATAAATTTACACTAGGGGTACAGGACATCAATTTATTGTCAAAATAATACGTATCTGTATAGATAGTGTCATTCACAACGACGCGTGCCTTGATTCATATTGTCATGTTATTAAAGGTTAGATTTGACAAATCTTCGCGTCATCGTGAATCTCTCTCTCACAAACTAGAGATTACTTTGTACTTACATGTATTCTGCCAAGATATTTTTTGTCCTGCAATGTGGCTTAAGTAGGTATCAAAATTAATATCAAACTATAAGACAGCATCAAACCATTATTTCTGTGCCTAGGAATAAAGATGGGTTCCGGTATTTTACATAATTAAACATTATACCGGGTGTGGCTTGTAACAGGAGCAAAAAAATAACTAGGCTTTACTCCTCAAACTGACCAACATTTGTTTAGCGACGTTTAAAAATAACTAGTTTTTGATTTTGTTATGTTTATAGCGTGCCAAGCAACGTCAATTACAATGATGATAGCGTATAATGAAGGTAATATTTAATTTGTATGAAAAATAGGAAGTCTAAACACTTCATAATTTTAAAAGTTATTGAATGAAATTGTCACCCTTTGATGTATATTTGGTTTAATAATTTGCTTGTGTTACAGGCCACATCCGATATAGATATCTGTAGTAACCAAATCCCTGAATTTGAAAATAACAGTCTAGTAAAACGATAACGACGACGATAGCGAAACGAACGTATGCTTTAATAGAAAGAGTACAAATTCAAAACCTGCCATCTCACGGCTGAAACAACAAGTTCTTTTGTGTGACTCCAAGGGCTCAGACACTTCCATTCAAGGCCAGCAACACGATAATTATGTTAATCATTTCCAAATGCAAATCCTAACCGTTGTTCCTTACTTGCACAATGTCCATTCAACAACTACAATTGTCCGAAATTGCTGGTGACGGAACGAATCTGCTGCTACACCTCAATAGGCTTAGCTCGAGAAAGTTGTTGACGAAATGGCCTGACCTAGTCAATTTCTAAACTGATTTTGTACAGTCCTCATCAGTAGCGGATGACACTAAGCCCCAAATGTCTTTACCATTTCCTAATAGGTTTGCAAAAAGAGATGAACAGTGAGAAATTGAGAATGGAGCAATTAGTGTAGAAGATATTTTTTTATGCGATCTGTAGAGATATATCCTTATTTGTGTTTGGTATGAACTTCCGCAGTCCTAGTAAGTAAAGTAGATAGCTTAGTTTAACAAATAGTTGAATTTGTCGATAGCCAAACAGTCCTTGATTCATTCATTATATTCTAGCATTGAGTATTTTTCACAAACCAAGGTATAGATTTCAAGCGACTAACACTTAAAGTAACTGTTGAATGTTATGGTTTTGTACCTAATGTTTGCGTAGATGTTCTGCTGTTTTTTTTTTTGGCAAAAATACTAATAAAATAAAAAATCCAAAATTGTTAACGTACGTTACTATTACGTTAATTTACAGTTGTAGCAAATTCAAAAAAGTATAGTGTCCGAAATTGGGCTCAGAACGAATCAATAGGCGAGTACGAGAAAGTTGTTGACGAAATGGCCTGACCTGCTGAATACTCTTGAAATTCACCAAATCACTATTGTGCTAATTTTGTGCTAGTTTACTGGACCTGTTTGTGTTCTCGATAGAATTTGTCAAACGATATTTGCAAGTAAGTGCGTCAGAGATCTGTTGACTATGTAAGCAGAATATCAGGTCGTTTCGTGGCTACCGCATTTCCATTTTAGTGGTAATCCATACCTACTAATGTTATAGAGGTAAATGCGAAACTTGTTCGCTGTCTGTCCGTTGTCTCTTCACGCTTAAACTAGTGAACGGATTTAAATTATTTTTGGTCAGTATTATTCCACGCGAAGTCGTGGTAAGAAGCTAGTTTATGATAAACAAGTTCATTAATTATTACACATATGAGTATTTACAACTTTTGACATCGTTACATTCTTAAGAAGACATGTGCCGACGTAGATTTTAAATAAGATATCTTTGATATCGTTATACCTACCGTAGGTACTGTCATTTAATCCCAACACTTTTTTTTTTAAAAAGGGTAGCATTTGACCACAATCTTACCTGATGGTAAGTGCCGATGCAGTCTAGGATGGAACATGCTTGGGTATCTAAAAGATATCTATTCACTCTCGATTTAAAAAGATCCAAGTTATAGTGGATAAGGAATAGATTTGCAGGAAGTGAATTCCACTCCTTGGCCGTTTGCATGTTAAAGCTGGACGCATAGCGTTTATTCTGTTTATTTATTTATCTCAATAAGCATAAAAGAAGATCGTACTAATTGGCAAAGTCCGTCTTTACAAGTCCCTGAAATGAAAACAAAAGTGAGCCAACAAAGAGACTAAAGAAGTCCCTGTAAGGGCCTCGATCCAGTTAACCTCGGAATGGAAGACAAAAAAGTTTATATATGGAACCTGGCAAATTTAAACCGCATTCGTGATTTCCTTATATAAGTTATTATAATTTATCTACATGAAATGAATACAAATACTAAACTGAACCTAAACCCTAGTCTCTGCCCAGCTTAGTAGAATCCGAAAGAGTGGACATGCCATGCCAATAGAAACATCGTAAATACGATGTTAACTGATAATGATAATTCGTAAGCCGTATTGCCAAGACTAATAGCATTATTCATAAACGCGTAACTGGCCTGAATTAGCTATGAATAGTTTGTCTTTATCTGTCATTTTGACTTATGTATTTGTAAGAAAGGGATAAAACATAATTTAACTAAATCAGGCCCGTAAAGTTCTATGAATAAGGGGGTTAAGGTCCACCAATAGTCGGTTAAAGTGATGCAGTTAGTACAAACATAAAAAAATACATCACCACTTTCTACGTTAATCTGGTAAAAATCTGATGATGAATAAAGTATAAGATTTGACGTCCTGGATTTTCCACTTTCTCTATCTCATGACTCATGTCATGAGTCAAATGTGACTCCTTGTAAGTGGGACACATACGGTTTTGTGTAAATTGAAAAAAAGCCAAGAGTGTGTTAGACACATTGATTTACAACCATTATATATTTGACCCTTTAGTATTGTATATTATACGACGGCTGTACGCCTTAAAAATCGGCAATTAAATTGCAAACGTAGTCGTATTACGTACATTAACATTTCCCCAAATTATCACCTCCCACTCAAACTTCTTTTGAAAGTAACCATAATAAGGCACTCTCTTGCTCGTTACTGCATTACAATTATTTTTACAAAACATTGTATGTCAAGGGAAAACTATAGTTTTTGTCTTTCTCATTTTTACAGGATAAACCATTGTTCTCATTTCTTTAGAACTTATTAGTTTAGTGTGTTTAGTTTGATCCTTAGATCCGTTACAACTACGTATAACCGGTAATCAAATATAAAATGATTAGTTTTGAAGCCAATGGAAGGAGGTCTATAGCCACCCACTTGCTTCACATTTTTTAGTGACTTCTATTATTATAATAAAATAAGGGTGACACCTGGTAACCACAGTTACCAAAAGCAAGTGAGTGGTTAATTAATACAATTATTAATATTGCAAGGAAATAAGGTCTACTAACGCTCAATTAAGTGTAGAAACCTAGCACACAGTTTGTCGTATGTTCCATATGAGTGAACTATCATTACTTGGCGTTTTCACCTGCTGCAGTGTGTCATTACAAGGGTTTCATGATCATTACTGTAATGTTATAGCCGTTCTTATAGAACGTATTGTGTGCTTAGAAATATAATGCACATAATAAGGGGTGTATCATATCCAATGAGCGTATACAGCTGTTATTCAGGCAATTCTCATAAGACTCACTTTACAATTACTTAAGCTTGCTAATATACTTAATATTTTAAACAAACATGTGCAATCCGATTAACTTTAACCTTAGATTTCAATGCCTATGCAAAAGTTATATAACCTAACGCAAAGAACGCCTGGTTTACAAGATATTTCATATTTTTCATTTTCAATCTGATTCTAATCAAATACCATGCGCCGCTGCCTGTTGTTAATTAAATAATGGGGTCTGCTCTTGACCTTAGGTCCTAAAAGTACCACAACTTCTAAATTAAATTCAATTATTATATTCAATTGAAGTCAACGTCGTTTTATTGTTGCGCGTGCGAAGTTGTTAAGGTTTCCCCGTGCGAAGTTGTAGCGACCCGCCACAACTTCGCACGGGGAAACCTTAACAAATTATACACCTAAAGCTTCTTCAAGAATCACTCTATATAGGTGAAAACCGTATGAAAATCCGTTCCGTAGTTTTTCCGTTTATCGCTAACATACAGACGGACCGATGCGGCGGGGTGGTTTTATAAGATATAGTGATAATACCATCATATAAAAAATAATTGGGTGAAGTTTTTTGGGTTATTGCGGCTAACGTATAAAAAAATATTGCGGTTTCTAGTAGAAAAGGTCAACTAGGGTAAAACTTGAAGTACCCGTTGTATCCAATTAGCTGCAACTTGAATTATATGTTGCCACGGTCATTTTGTCATATGTTACAATTGCCTTACTCCACTATTATTTCCGTTTCACCTTTGCTGTGCTGTCATTACACTACAAAGTCTCATGATCATTACTGTTATATCGCAGTGAAATTGGCTGTAAAAAAAACGATTTAAGAAAATAAATTGACATTCATTTTTTTTTTCTAGTTTATACTTAAGATATTCCCTTCCAAACATTGCATATTTCTCAGTTTCGCTTGAAAACATATAGATTTAGACAATTGTGCAGGAGGCGGTCTTAGAAAACTCTAGAATATGTATTTAATCAAAGAAACCCACGTAAACTATATACTTAAAGATGAATAATAAAGCTATCGAACTGTGCAAGGCATCCTTACAATACATCCTTAATATGATTAGAAATGAGTAGCATTTAAAAACGACATGAACAGGGAACGTACTTTTGACGTGTTTTTTACGCAATTTTGCCGAGTACAATAAGTAATTCTGCAAAACCAGAACAACAATGTTTATTAGGTTGTATTGTAAGCTTATAACTTGTAAATAAGCTTTACAACTGCATACATTAATAGTTAAAAATCGCTACCTATTTCCTTTTATTCCGTGAAAACTGGTAACAGAACTTAGTAACCAACTAGGTAAAGCTCGATCAATGAGGAAGATTGAGAATTTTTATACTCGACGAGTCTGACGTTGTCGATGATTTTTTGGATTTCCCTACGTGATTTCTTAAAAGAGTCACCTGTGCGTTGACTAGCTGTGAATTCGCACGTCGCACGACATTTGTCTCTTTTGCACAGTATTAATAAGAGGTGAGATGTCCCACAGCGTCTGGAACAGTCATAACAGCGGTTTACCTGGCTTAGGTAGTATATAACTTACCATTTTTTATTGCTACTAGTATATCGTCGAACATAAGAAAAGTATAGTTTGGTACAAGTTGTTTTAAAAGTGAGTGTTTAACGTGTTTTATTCTTTTTATTTATTTTACATTATTATTTTACTTAACAATATTATGAGAAACATGCAAATGCATATTATGGCTTAGAAACTAGCACGAGATCCAAAACAAGTAAGCGCAAAAGTTACAAATTAATTTAAACCATATTATAGCTACAGTGAAAATTATCAAAGAACAAATCTTCTTCCTCGCGTTGTCCCGGCATTTTGCCATGGCTCATGGGAGCCTGGGGTCCGCTTGACAACTAATCCCAAGATTTGGCGTAGGCACTAATTTTTACGAAAGCGACTGCCATCTGCCCTTCCAACCCAGAGGGTAAACTAGGCCTTGTTGGGATTAGTCCGGTTTCCTCACGATGTTTCCCTTCACCGAAAAGCGGCTGGTAAATATCAAATGATATTTCGTACATAAGTTCCGAAAAACTCATTGGTACGAGCCGGGGTTTGAACCCGCGACCTCCGGATTGCAAGTCGCACGCTCTTACCGCTAGGCCACCAGCGCTTATCAAAGAACAAATACGAGTAACTATCTAAACATTACAATATAAGAGAGTTTGTTCTTTATAATGTAAAGTTTATTACTTTACATTATAAAGATTAAACCTCGCAAATGAGACAAACTTAGAGAGTCAAAGCAGATGTCATCGGTCAGTGAGAGAGGCGGAGAAGCACAAGCCTTCTTGAGCTTACTGTGGGGCTTACAAGGAAAGGTACCCAACTGTCCGGTTTCGATTTGATTTATATTTATATATGTTATAGAGTAGTCTAAAATAACTCAACTCTGTACTACGACGAGTATATGTTTGAGAGCAAAAAAAAATTAGCACGTGTTTTGTTATATCAGCTGACACTCATTTTTTCCTAAAAAAATCTACATTCGAAGTTTTATAATATCTTATCGCTAAAGATACACATAAAGACAGGTGTTTTTTTAGGAAAATTTGAGTTTAAGCAGATATAACAAAACACGTGCTCATTAATTTTTCCCGCTCTCAAACATATACTCAAACCAGCCATTAACTAGCAAGTTGCTTGAGATCACTTTCTATAGGAGTTAGAAGATTTAGTAATTTTTTAGTACTTTGGAGGACAATTTTTCCCAATAGGTTGGTTTTGGGCAGCTAAAAAAAAATACGTGTCCGTTATTTTAGAGTACTCTATAACATATATAAATCAAATCGGAACCGGACCGTTTCCTTGTTAGTCAATTTGTGTAAGAATGTCCTATTATATTGGTTTATTTACATAAACGGTCAGCAGTTTCACGTTTTTCTTTTTAATTACAAAATTAAAAATTGCAAGTAAAATTTCTACATAACTACTAATATCGATATAAAAAGTAATATAGTCAGAAGATGATCTAATAAATGAAAATTATACTAAAAAGTATTTGATCATGACCCGGTCAAAAACACTTAATTGGTTAGAGGCTACCGTGTCGTCGATTTTTTCAAATAAATGACATCAGTAAATAGCCAAGTCATCAAGGTTGATATCACCAGATGTCGGCAACATTTGTTGGTGACATGTTCATGTTTTATTATAAACCTTTACTATTATGCATGTAAACAGTCCCGCCATTATGTCTGACCTACACCATCAATCAGTCATTGTGTACGACACAATCGCAATAAACGCCCAGTGAGGCGTAGCGAAATGTTGACGATCCCTGCGTGGGATTCGGAAGTAAGGTACTATTATAAAACCTGTACCGTGAAACAATGAAATCAGGTTACTGGATAATGAGTTTTCCGATAAGAAAGTTAGGTTTACGCCGATAACGTGCCTGCAGTTATTGTATTCTCAGAGAAAATTGCAGGTGACTTAAAGGACTCTATTACCGTGCCCTCAGGTTTAATGCATCTTGTAATATGCTAAAGTTCTTTTTGTGATGTATTTAACATGAATAGTATTTAGTGCATAATGCATATAGCTTAGCTCCCTTGCATACTTATTTGTAAACTATGCTGAGTTTTTAGTTATTGTCAGTTAGATCTATAAAGACATCGTCCAATCATAAGGTCGCGCAAGTAATGCAGTTAAAGAGATAGCGGCTTTTTATGTTGGAGGACTAAGTGATTTCCCTGCCTATTTCGAAATTAAAAGAATTGTGGACTATAATTCTGAATACTTCAGAGAAACCTTACCAATAGACTTGTATAATGGCTCATTACGCATAGACAAAAAATCCTATCAATACAATCACAAATACCGCAATGTTCTCGACCCCTGCACCGCGTGGGATTCGGAAGTTATCCGCGAGCACCGATTGCTCACACCTAGCCATTCCACTCGCGAACGCTTACCGCGAAAGATCTATGCCGCTGAGAAGAAATACCGGCCAGTGATCGTGAACGATTTTTTTAAAGTTTTTTTTTTTACAGTGACTAGTGACTTTTTTGTGGTGGATCTAGTTTGTGTAAGTCGTGTTTTTGTGTTTTGATACAAGTTTTATTTTTGGATGAAGTTCGTGTTTAAAATGCTAAAATTGATAAAAATACGTCATCTTTCAAATTGTGCAATACAATCGTTGAGGCTGAAACCAAATTTCAGAATTATTTAGTTATATGTACAATATATATTTATTTATTTATCAATATCTTAATATTTTACTTTAGGTTTCATTCTCAATAAGCTTAATAGCTAGGAAAAATAGGTTTAGGTATTTGGGTTGGTCAACTATTTATTATTATTTTGTCCCGTCAGCCAGGAGACATCAGCAGAAGAATGTTGCAGCACATTGGAATAGAACGTGTCATTCACGAAGATGTGTGCCTTGACTTGTATTGCCATATTATTAAAGATTAGATTTGATAAGTCTGTGCGTCATCGTGAATGACACGAACTGTAAAAGAGTAATTTGTACCACAAAAATGATTGTTTATTCAGTTTAAATAGTATAAAATCAGTTTTATAAAATGACCCAGGATATAACCATGGCAACGAGTGAGTCCATTAGCTTGAATGTATGCTAGGTGCAATGCGTGTTAGTTTACTCATTTAAATGTCCCAACGTTATTAATATCAAGAAAACATTTCAAAAGCCTGTAGTTAACTTGTTCACTAACCCTCTTGTTCATAAACGTGTACTAAAGTTACGATGCCGCTGATCATCGTTTGTCCCTTTCCATCATACCAATACGTCGGAAAGGGACAAACGATGATCAGCGGCATCGTAACTTTAGTACACGTCTATGAATAAGAGGGTAAATAATTGCGGAACACTATTAGATCCCTATCTTTATGATCACACGAGAATTGTGCAACACAGGATAATATTGTCATTTTGTCGCTTAAAACTACCTTAAGTTTCGTACTCAGAATAGCCGTTTCAGGCACTTTTTTGGTAAGAAGTAAATTATAAGTATTGACCATGCTACATTAGATAATTCCATTACTATTAACAATTAAAGAACCTGATAAAAAATGCCCGCTTACATCTATGGAGTTCTTTCTAATGCTAAAAAAAAAGTATAGAAAATCTAAATGTATGAAATGAAGGTACTTCTACTATAAAAAAAATGCCGCTTTTGGGTAATTACCGAACTCGCGGCTTTACACCGCCCCCTACCATCTGAGATATCGTAGGCTACCCAAAGAACTTATCTTTTAATTTAATTTCAAAACTATTTTTATTCTCGAGTATAAAAAATAATGGTTAACATTTTAAACACCAAGAAAACGTTTCATAAGTCTAGAACATAATTGTGGTTCATAAAAACACTGAATAGCTGCCAACCGCCATTAGATCCATATCTTTATCACACGAAAATTACACAATATACGGATAAAGCTGACATGCGTCGGTTAAAACTGCTGTTGTGCACGTATATACTATATTTCATAGAATTTCAACGTGCTTACGTTTAGAAAAAATACGACACAGTAGTGGGCTAATTCCAATACTTTCGATATATAAAAATCAATGGGAGGAAACTAACATTTTCACGGTCCGATTTTCTCTTTCACTACTCGCTGACTCACTCACTGTAAATATTTTCATTTCGTAGGCTTCTAAATTTAAGGGATTATGGAGGTCATCTTATGAACCTATCTAATCATACTGATTTGGTATCTCATTGAAATACCACTTTAGGGATAACATTACGAGAACTTTTGTTAAAATAACGTTGATTACTCCATTGTTTTTACTATGATATTACGGTATACACGGAGTTTCACGACCCCGACACCCGAAAGATTTTAATAGTGTAGTCCTGATCATTTTTAAAGGCTAAAATGTCCTTTAACTTTACTGGAATTCGCCTGGTTTCAGAGTTAATTCCGGTTGAAAAAAAAAACATTTTTATTGTTACTTTAGCACTAAACGCCTTTTTGATGCCGTGTTGCTACTATGAGACGGAGTCTGATACTCCTAATTGATAGATGTAAGAAAGTGACAAATAACACCTGGCAAAAACTAGGTTATTTAAAAAAATTACAGGTTTACTAATAACATTTGATTTTTATGTACAAATACATTCAAAGAAACGAAAAAAAAATTGGCGAAATTGACCTTACTCATATAATACTTTTTCCTTCTTTTGGCCTCAGAAATGCGTGGTTAAAATCTTTCGGGTTCCTTCGTGTTACACTTATATACTAAACAAATTTATAAACATTTGTTTTAACAAATTTCAAGAAAACCTGTATCATTAGTCATTAGAGACCTTATCTTAACTACATAATGTACAAAAGTGTCAAGGATCCGCCAACCTGGACCAGTGACCCACTGGCTATAATGGAAACACCTACGAACACGTCCAATTATATCCAAGTATAGTTGTATGTGATCGATTGTGGCCATTATTTCTTTTGTATGTTTAATCTCATTATAAATACGTATACTTGTTAACTAGTTAAATACATTCACATTTAACACAAGTCCAAAAAATACCATAACTAAATACCTTCAAACTACCTACTTAACTATTACAAAAATCTTAAATTAGTTAAAACGTAAAAAAAGGTTTTTTGCCCGAGAGTAGCGTAGGTCCCCGTTTCACCTTGGACACAAATGCTTTCGTATGTCCGGATTACTCCGGATGTTCTCCTCTACAGGTCGCAATTCTCAACCGATTCTCGTGAAATTTAGTTCAACACGTTCTATGATTAAATAAATACATATTTTTTGTCTATTAAGTTTTTGGATTTTTTCAAAATGGCGGAGCTATACCTTTATTGTGTTGTAAGCTACGCTCGCGAGGTCTACAGCTTACAGAGTCATATTTTTAAACAGTGTTTGCAAAAAGCGTAGACTAATAGGTATACCCAATTTCAGAAAAATAATATCAATGAGGAATACTTCATAGAGTGCGTCTTTCGAGTCCAAACACGAACGTACTCTCCACTCTCCCAATAAAATTGACTATAGCCCCGCTAGACGCGTCATCGTTATAAGTATTGCTTAAAAGGATATTTGTGACGTGCTTGCCTCGTCATGGGCAGTTACGTGGAGCCAAACAGTCATGGGTAAACCTCAGATCTAGTCAAAGGTCAGATGGAGAGGGAAAAGTCCATGCTACTGATCTTAAGATCGTGATAATCTTGTGCCCAGTTAGGTTGTCTAGTAAAACACACAATCATATCGGGGACCGATGAACTAGAAAGCTATGCATAAATAAATCCAACTATAAACGGAATAACATTCCTTCAAGTGTGATTGCGGTTCATCAATTCAACCAGAAGTTTAAGTTATTGATTCAACTACTCAAAAATTAGATAAATGCTACGTGGTGTGGTAACTAATAACGTCGTACCAACCAACTAGGTACATGTCTAACGTACGTATATTATGCAAAATCAATCCACAGCGCGGGCTTCGTCTTCATAGTACGAAGACACACTTCAAATACTTCTTTTGATTTAATGTGAGATAGACTAGTATAAGAAATGCTTCCAAATATAATTAAAGGTTTTTATATACAGAGTTCCGCTCACATTTAAATCTCGACTAATAATAAATTATACTTAAGCAAAAAATTGGCACCAAACGTCGTCCATACAAATGTTGCATGTCGACCTCGACCTTACGAATTTGCATATAATTATGTGTATATTTGTTTAAACGAACGCGTTGAGAATTTATTCTATAGTTGGCTCCAGATCACGTTAAGTCATAAGTTATAAAGTAGTTTGTTTTATGGACTGTTAGGAAAATATTTGTTAGAGTGCGGTTTCGTAAAAAATTGTTTCGTATTAATTATGTCCAAGGGTCATTTCTCGGTTCCAGCCGATTCTCTAAGTATGAGGTTTTATAAATAGTCTATTAGAGAGCGTCCAGATCTAGCGAATATCCTGCAGCGTTGACTACACAATGTTCGCAAGCGGCGCAGTCGCTGGATCTGGACGCATCTTTAAATGTCAAATATTGAACACGGAACCGAGATTTTTTTGTAAAGTATCAATACAAAAGATTTACAAAGTACAGTCGGCAGCCGAAATAGCTAAGTTGGGGAGGAATTGAAAAACTTTACACATTTTTATTGCTAGGAGACTAATAGCGTGTGCAGATCAATGTGAGCAGCTAGCCCGCAAAGATGACTGTTATTACAAGGCATAACTTTTAACCTTGTAATTCATATGTACAACTGTGACGCCTACCGTGATATATTTGCAGCTATTTATATATCCTATCAGAAACAAAAGACCCAATCAAAAATTAACAACACATTCACCTTTACAGACAAAAAACCAGCAGTACCAACCACACCGACAAAAACTAGGCGTAACTCCCAAGACGAAGACAGTATTAGTGTGACCTCAGTCGGCGGGATCAAAGGCAAACTGGCCGCGCTGTTCAATAAGGAGCAGACGATAAGCGAGTCGACCATAGCCAACAAGTTCAAGCAGGAAAGGGAGAGGGAGATGGAGTTGTTGCAGAATAGATTTCATTATAAGGTGAGTTTTTTGGTGATTTTTACGCATTGCCGTTTGATATTCCTTGAGTCTTTCGTTCACCCTTCTAGTTAGGACTTGCAGTTCGTAGTGCCGCGCGATGTCTATATAGTCGTGCTTAAGGGCCAGAACACACTGGTGCGTTGCCTTGCGTTGCGTCGCGTCGTCGCAACGCATGTAATGTGGCATGTTATAATAAATAAATGTAAAACGACGCAGCGTCGACGCTGCGAGGACGCTTGCGACGGAAACGCGACGCAACGCAACGCACCAGTGTGGCCTCACACTAATATGCAGTAGCGCCAGTTTGCGGCAAAAAGTCTTACATGTGCACACTCGGCAGACCATACCAGAAGTTGTAGTTGTTGCATCTTTTCCATACTATAGCAGAGTAAACTGTGCATAAAATACGCTCAACAGCAATGAAATCGAGTCAGTTCGTATAAAGAAATATCATTGCAGTGTATTAAAAACAGTCTTGTATCGTTGCAAAAAATCGCTGCGCGTTTTTAGAATTTAAGACCACACGATTTACGTATCAATATCTTAAAGTAAAGGACTGTCAAATTAGTAAAATATAAAAAAGACGGGTAACGCAAGAGAGGAAATACCGCCATCTGTGCGCTTCTGATCAGATCACGACTGCCGACCTAAATAGCACCATGTGAAATAACTTGGTATACTTACTTGGTAAAAAACACAAACAGGTTCCTCGTGCGATCTGATAGTAGCTACGTTGTGTTTTGTAGTGCGTCGTTTTAACCGAAAATGCATGGTCAAATTAAAATGTAACTTATGACGAAATAATTTCTAATCAATTTACATGTTACTAATAATTATATGATTATCAGCAAAAAAATTTATGTCATGCTATATCAAACATATTAAGTTTACCAAAACAAACTATCTTACAATAAAAGTGTTGGTAGTACCGGCCCATATCTATTATATGTAAGTAAAAGTAAGTCTCTATCTCTATCTATTATAAGCAAGGTAAAGTTTGTAACAAAACAATATCTACATTTTTGCAATAAACTTTTTTTCCGTCTGAACTTTTCGATGCGCAAATCACCTATTAAGGTATAAAACACAGAAATTCTCATACATGACACCAAGATAGTTTCCACAGTTTTCAATATATTTTGTACATATTAACCCTTTTTGAATTTTACCCAATGCACTTTTTCGTCTACAAAATTTGTTCGAACACCTCATATCATAACAATAAACATACAAATCTAACTTGTAAGATTGGATATGTGTATTCCAAAACGAATATTTGATGTACCAGCTGACCCAATAATATGATTAATATTAAATTGTTGATTATTATGATGATACTAAGCATTATTTTCAACATTTATGAGTATGGGTAAGGTGAATTTAAATAATAACATGTAAAAAAATATGTCCTTTTATATATATTTTGTAATTGCTCTAGGTACGGTTCGTGACAGTATTGCGTTATACAACATGCCCCCATTTCCTTCGTGTTTAAAACTATTTAACAAGGTTTTTCCTTCGCTCCTTACATGGAAATTATTGTGCATTTACATATTTATGTTAATTTTAGTCTTCATGTATCTTTTAAACATATAGTTTATCCAATATTGACATTTACGGGTCATTTCCCGACAGAAGTCAAATGTAGGTACACTAATACCATGCATTTTTCCTTAATTATTGGGTTTCTCAAGTTGTACCAATCGTGCGAAAACCAGTTTTCCTTATGTCTTCTAGTTAATAAGCTGGTAAATCGCGATGGAAAGCAATGATCGTTACACGGTAATAGTCTGTTCTGTGTTGACTCTTGTAATCATTATGGCCTGCCGTGTTTTGACCTGGTTTAGTCTGTCACGAATATTGAGCCATTGCAATTAACCTTTTACTAGTTAAAAAATTGTCAAGTTTAGAGTTTTTTTTTTTTTGTTTTCTGAAGCATTACGATAATCTGACAGTGTAAAAGAGGATGGAGGTCGTAGCTAAGATAACGATTGTTTATCGTCAGATGACAATCAAACAATTAATAAGTTTTTAGCAAATATTACGTCGCTCAGTGTACTTTTCTTACCACGAGCAAACTCATCGAGACAATTCTAAAAACCCCTAACACAATTAGGTTGCGTTGTTTCATCACAGAGTTCCTATGGCCACCTCCTGTCTCCATTATTAGATTAGCTCGATGGTACCATAATATTGCATTGTCACCCGACTTAAATTTAGCTTCCAAAATTTGACACTATAAAAATAACATACATACTAACAGGGCAAGTTAAAAAAAAGATTGTAAAAATGTATCGCGATGACAAATCCGATGAAAAATCACATGATCATAGGATGCGGGTTAGCAAAAGTCAACCTACATTTATTTTACAATAATATGTCAACTTTAAAGGGGTTAAGTATATCGGCCTGTCAGTTATTCGCAATAGCTGACAATCGCGAACAACTGACAGGCCGACATCTTATTGCAAAATAAATGTATTATGTTGATACATTTACCTGTCGCGTCGAATGATGACCCCTATGACCAATTGGACATATACATAACTCGAGGAAAGGGAATTTGCGGACACGTCACTCAGTTTTGCAAATATTTCAATAAATTTTCGAGTTGTCAGAAATAAGGTTTCCTTTCTGTGGAATTATAACTATATTTTTAGCACAAGGCATTAAGTACAAAATACAGTAAAATGAAATGTAAATAAAATAGGAGCTGAGAGAAAGCGGAGCCAAGTCTGTGATTTAACTACAGTGCATCTTATTGTGCAACAACTCACTGTCATTGCATCCGCATAATGGCGAGTGTACCGTTTATAAAACAAACATTAAAAAAAATGCACTTGTAGTCTTGCTTATTCCAATGCAGTTATATGAATGTATAAAAGCTATAGTGGACTTGACAGTCATGAATGGACCCTTATATGTATTTATGAAGCTAAATCCTACCGTTTAACCGATAGCGTTAGTGTCATATCCGTCATGTCAGATCGGTCGGGTACGGTCGTGTGTGTAGCCTAGTGGCTTCTGACCTAGTGGGTAGAGACCCTGCCTATGAAGCCGATGGTTCTGGGTTCAAATTCCGGTAAGTGTATTTATTTGTGTGATGAGCACGGATATTTGTTCCTGAGTCATGGATGTTTTCTATGTATTTAGCTATTTATATATATCGTTGTGTGAATACCCATAACACAAGCCTTCTTGAGCTTACTGTGGGGCTTAGTGAATGTGTGTTATAACGTCCTATAATATTTATTTATTTATATAAGGGTTAATTCGTAACTGTCAGGATTGACTTCTTTACTGCGTTTCACTATAGCTCGATATAATTTTGAAAAAACCGAAGCCAGGATTAGGAAAATAATAAAGTGTTAAATAAACGAGGAAAAGTAAAATCACGCTCTTTCGTGTAGCTTCAAGGGGAAACCTATGTTTTCCTTATAAATTACCGTATCTTACAATGTTACTTACAACTTGCATCATGCTTTCTACACTACTGATTAACAATACTGTACGAAATGTGAAATTACTAGCGTAGCGTAGGCTTAGATAAATATTACAAATATTTACAACGATGATCGGTCTTGCCTATGAAGCCGATAGTTCCGGGTTCGATTCCCGGTAGGGCATTTCTTTGTGTGAATAACACAGATTTTTGTTCTTGAGTCATGGGTGTTTGCTATGTATATAAGCATACAAGTGATATTAAAATATCAAATATTTTATTATTATTATTTTATTTTTAATTTATATTCCTGATGTTCTGAAATTTGAACATACCTAAATAACTTCGGGAACAATACAATATATAGAGTCGGACAAAGCTAACCACTGCATGGTCTTTCCAATGACAAAGTTTGTCAATGTCATCAATCATGTAATTTTTTTTTAATGAAAATATAACGACACTCCCACACTTTGTTCTCTAATACTGACAAGCTGTTCTGATAAGCTACTGGAGCTATTAGTGTGTTCCCATTTGTCCCCGACGCCATACATGAGGAGGGGACTAATCGGAATGATGTATATAAAGGATATAGGTAGATAAATTAAGTAGGTATGAAAATAATAATTGTAAATTAAACTTGGCACTGACACATGTTGTTGTGCGTGGCCTCCAAGTCCTTATTTGCTTACATTCTATTTCTATACCTACCTGGGGTCTCCATATTTTAGGACCCGAGCGCCGCAGCCTCTATGGCCTCCGCTTCCTTTACGAGGGACCGGATTGTATGACATTTGTTTTTCTTTTCGGGCCAGATTCGACCGTAAGCTGTAGTTTGAAGACCTCTGCTATATACCTACGGATAACAGACGAACCATATAGGTACCGACCCGAATGTCGCAATTTGTACTAAGAAAAACCGAAAAACCCTTTTTGTGAAACCAACACGCCCATTATGGTATACGTAACTTACTAGGTCTCACATTTTCCACTATAGAAATATAAACCTTAACTCTATGACTTATGGTCGCTTTTCATGATTCGGATAGGATGTTGTGAAGATTCTAGGTTATGTGTAAAAATTAACACCATTCCAAGCAGTCTTACAAAATATACCCTCAATGTTATTTAACAATCGTGAACCTTAATGCTAAGACATTAAGGTAGGTACTCCGACAGTCAGTTCTATTGTTAAAACTATGAGCATAAGTCTTGAAGTGTGGCGCGTTAGTTTTTAATAATCTAGTATGGTGTTAGCCCATTGTATGAATTGTGGTCTTTACTTGACCTGGATACCGTTTCAGTTATATATGGTTGCGCACATGTCATGTTTGCGATTTTTGTTAAGATTATGGCTACATGACATAAGAGTGTTAATGGACATGGTGTAATACAAAAATAACTTGGCAAAAGGAGCTAATTTAACTAACTTTTAAGTAACTGATCTCTAGTTTAAGTCCGCTGTTTAAATTTTTTAAGATTATGTAATTGTAGAGCGATAGACAGGCTCCCTAATATGACTACGCCTCAGTTTTTTTCTTCTTCTTGCTAGGTGTTTGAGTAATTTATGTGTCAAGTCTTTAAAAACATGTGAAAATCGAACAATCGATCGAGCTTTGCTGACATTTTATTTTGAAGTTCATCTCCAATTAAACATACTGACCCAAAGTGAATATAGTAAAGGTTAGGTCATTATCTTTCCATTTTGGGCATTATGGATATCTTTAAAAACTTATATTTTTCGCGTGCCTTACTACAGTAATCAAAAAGTAGGTACGTTATAGCGCGATAAGGCAAAAACGCTCAATATTATGCAATACAATATGTTTTTATACAATTTCAATTCCGAAGGTGTGAGTAGATTTGCAAAGGTATAAAAAAGGGCATAAAATAGACGACCTTGTAGTTCAAATGAGGAAATACTTAGGTACGTACTTCGTACTTTATGTTAGGTAACACGATGTGTACCAAGACAATTCTATGATCATATTAGTTGAAAATAACAATTTAGTTCTAAATAACAGTTCATATTAACCCATCCAGCGCTAATCACGACACTTTATTGTTAACCCTTTACGGCGCATGTTCGCTACATACCGGTAAAACTGTGCTACAGGCTACGACATAGCACTACGCTATGCACTACTTTAAATTTCTGATTCAAATATGAGTTACATACAGTTTTTTTTTTATACTACGTCGGTTGCAAACAAGCATACGGCCCGCCTGATGGTAAGCAGTTTCCGTAGCCTATGTACGCCTGCAACTCGAGAGGAGTTACATGCGCGTAAGTAAATAGATGATATACATTGACGACTTCTAAAAATGTGATTCCTTAATAACACACATTCACATTTTTATCCCTTTTCTATAATTCGTTTTTTTTTAGCATTAGAAAGAAGATCGATCTTGACGTGTGTTTTTTTTAATTAAAAAACTAATTTTTTCCTTTCATAAGTCATATAAACTATTTTTTTTAAAGCGTTATTCGATAATTTTCTATAAAAAGACACGTCTAGTTTGTTTACCTTTTTTCTAATGTTAAAAAAATGAACTATAGGATGACAATCAAAAATGATAATCGATTAATCTTACTCTTTTAAAATAGAACACATGTTTGAAATGCCGCAAGTCGTCGCTAAATGCATTCTTTTGGATAAGATCTGTTTAAGGTACTTATCTACCCTTCGCAAAATAATAACCATATTCTTCAATTTCAGCCAAAACCTGAGCCAGAACAGCCCAACGACTCAGACGAGGATCAAAACGACAATGAACCCTCGGAAAAAGCCCCGCTCATGGGCAGCACCACCAGCCTGACCCCTAAGAAGCCGGAGGTCATCGCTAACATACCTAAAGTGGCGTTTGATGAGGCCAGGAAAGCGGAGGAGAGGCGGGAAAAGATTGATGAGAAGATTGCTGGCGCGCAGCCTGTTAAAAGACGAAGTGAGTATTTTTTATATACATACAACGAAACGTTAGCGAAATATAGTATGAGGAACTGAATGACGGACGCGTGCTGCGAATTTTACCAGCTAGCACCAGCTAGCGGACGCCCTTTAAGTGGTTATAGTTCACAGTAGCGATCTATACCATTTAACTTTTTCGACGCCGTGTCAAACACAATAGCTGTCACTCGGACCCCACGTCACCGAAGTATCAAAACTAAAATTGAACTGTATGCATATTATGCACGTAGGTCTAGATTGCTCTGTGGTCCGTGACGGATTAATACGTCTTCAGCGTTGGCCATACGGTACAGATATATCCGTCAATGGCGTCAAAACGGTTAATTCATTTTGCATGTTCATATTGTGAATTTCCCTTTATCCAAAGTTAAATAATCAACAAAAACTCAATTTATTTACGAGTATACAACATCCATACCATGTCGACTAATTCAATTTTGATAGCCGGACACTAAGCTTAATGATGATGATACTTCATCTACGTCAATACATGTTAATGTTAAACTATGCAAAACCGGTTTTCGTAACATTTCCTTAAGAAAATTAGCATACAAGTATTCCACTATGCAGTTTATTATAAAGGTCAAGTGTCTTTGAATATAAAAATAGCAATATAATAGTTTATTACCACACTTTGGCATGAAATGTAAAATAAAAACTTATAGAATAGTTAGTACAGAGAATAATACAATTAAATTATTAGAAGTCATTTCTGCGGTGCCCGGCGCTGGTTTTAAGATCGGCTCCAGATTAAAGTATAAAACGGACAAATATACGGGTATCAACCGCGTCAGGCTCCATGTTAGAGCGTTTTGGTACTCCTAATTTCTTTGGACATATTTATTTTGACATTTTTATGGTATTTTATTGGTTGCCTGCGGTCTGGTAGGTACCAGATATATCATCAAAATCTATAAACACTTCGTCAAAAATCTTCGTTTGTAACGTCCGTTAATTGACCCAACCACGGTCCATAGTGAACAGTGTTAAAGTTTAATTAGAAACGTTTATAATGTTGTTGTATAATAAGGCCCTTGTCACCTGTCCGCACATCCTTCATATTCTTCTGATGCTTAATCTTGTGATGGGGCTGTAGGTATATGCATTACGGCCAGGAAGAGCTATAATTATGTGCATGTTGCCCTTCCGGCAATTGCACCTGCTGTTTGCTCTCCAGTTTCTCAACGTTAAATATATGTTTTACAAAATGGTATTTCTCAAATGATAATCGTAGTCATACATCGCAAAAGGCGAAGCATGTTTGCGAGTATGTCATTTTGTAGGTAAACTGTCCAAAAAAAAAATCTTAAGTACGCAACACCCCTTTGAAAATAACCCAATCTCCTTTGAACGTTAAAAATACTTTAGGCCTCTAAAGGTGCTGATAGACATGAGCACTCACTCGAGAAGAACATCGAGCAGTTTTTAAGCAGATTCGGTGAATTATTCTACGAACCCTAGTGCATTCTTCGGTTCGTGTGAATGCTCATTACAAGTGAATACTCAAGTCTATTCGTACTTATTTCAAATCATAATTATAATTTCGAAACTATCACTCATAGTGCGCATAAATTAAACTATTCTCATTTCCATTCCAGATTCCCAAGACTCTCCGGTAGTCCTATCCGTACTAGAAGACGTAAAAAGAATAAAAGTGAACAACAAGAAGGAACCAAACGGCACGGTCACCAGCCAACCGGCCAGCATATACCCGCATCTATCCGACATAGAGACCGACAACTCCAATACCCAGGACGAATACTCCGACTGCGGAGGCTCAAGGTGCGGATACTACGCACTGGAGTGCGTCTTCCTGTTCCTATGCATTTGATTCTTTTACAGGTCGTATTTGTGTTCGAATTCGAATGTTCTCGATCGTCAGTTCGGCGATTACAAGCAGTTGTGGAAGATTCGCGAGGGTCTGGAAGGATTTTGACGGATATGGAATGTCATGGAGAAGCGAAGCGTTGTAAGAAGAAAATTGGCAGAATGGCGATGGCATTTGTTTGACTACTGCAGGCGATTTTCATTTGTTTTATATTGATGCTTTAGCAAAAGTTGGGGTGGACGGTGTTCTATAAAATATATGGAAATTCCATTGGACATTAATGGAGATAGAGTCCTATTGAAATAGGAAATGTATGATCTCAAGAGACATCTGTGATCCATTTGCTATCGCCATTGGGTTGTTTATAAGTTAAGTGTAGACTGATTATTCTAACATGTGAAAAGATAACAGTGCTGTTTGTAGTAGGTATTCAGAGAGTTTTGCTTGAAAACTCCTTTATCTTAGAATTGTTAACGTTTCCGATCCTGATAAAAAATGTGCCAGATATTTTTCTCTAAATTAAAATTGTATCTATATCACGCACATATATATAAATAAGTTCAAACTAAAACAATTACACATTTTCTGTCTTGTATCGGAACCGTTACATCTTGTAACGTAACTAATATCATCAAACAAGAAAAACCTTATAAATACTAGCGTCTTCCGAGCGTCGGCGTCTAGTCAATTTTAAGGCTGCTTCTCGACGCAACGTTGGCGCAATTGCGCAGCGACATCATTTGCCATAGCGTTGACTAGAAGCAGACGCTCAAAAGACGCGGGGATGGGCTGTGTGGGGTCTCTCCTATCACGTAGGGTTATCAAGAAAAAACTTTGTGAAGCCCTGTAACTACGCGTAGCTTTTCTTGAAAGTATAATGACAAAGACTGCTTCAATATATCAAGTTGGATTAGTGGAACAACGATTAAAGTAAAGACTGTACTTCTTTGATTATATACTATTAAATGAAGTTTTATGAATCCATTACGCGCTTATAGTATGTCAATAATGACCTAACGATCACGTTGACATTGACATTAGAATGTCAGACAACTGACTAAGTTATGCGCATAACATCAGACATAAGGCTGGGAAACTTGAATTATAAGCTTTTGCTACAGCAGGTTTTAGACTGCTAATTTATAAATATAAATAAATGCACAATATAAACAGACTAATAATATATGTCAATAATTCGTATGAATTTCATTTGATATACTTATATACTCATACTTATAGTATACTTATACTTTAAAATTGAATCACATTTTTACGCAAACTTTAGAAATATGTTCTAAATATAGCACTGGCCTTATGAGAAACTTGAAATGACAATATGATTTTTTGCCGCGGATGTTAGACTGCTTAAAGTCTCTAACCATAAATGCACATTACGAACAATCTCATATTTGTCAATACATCGTTTTAGTTCGAATTGATAGTGACATCGAAATTCTTGGAGGATTTAGGGAGACGCCTTGTCTGCAATTTTCTGTACAAAACAGTCTGCCGATTTTTGCGGGGGAGGGGCACGTCAAATGTATGACTGTACGTAACGTACAAATAGCCATGTCAGATAAACGTCAGTCCATACAATACATATGACCATTGGCCGAGGTTTTCGACAGAGGGGGGGGTAAGCTCTTAAAGGCCACTCCAGTTGTTAAATCCTCCAAGTCGAAATTAAAGCACATTTTCTCAAATACTGTAGGAACTTTAATTATCAATGAGCTTTTATAGCATTTTTAGGTAGACTGCTAATGTCTAAATATGAATGGACATTACGAACAGTCTGATTTGTCAATAAATCGTTTAAGTTCGATTTCATAGTATTATACTTTGACGTTAAAGGCACATTTTGACTCACACTTTTTAGAAGCAATACTTTATAGATTAGATCGGACTTTTTGAAGGATATTGCTTAACGTTTTCGCTTTAGATTGCTAAGGATTGTAAAAAGACAGCTCTATTGGCTACTATATCAAATTGTAGTAGTATAGAATTTTGTCTGTAATTCATATCTATCTAGTTATATGACTAGGGATTATTATCAGAACGATATAAATATGTTCATGATTTTTTTAAATTTAAAATGGGACAGGCTGGGAAAACTTAACCTTACGGGAGACTTGATCTCCTGATATTTTAAATTACAGTTACACGGAAATCTGTCGTTAATGTGTTTGCATATTTACAGTCAGACAAACGAATATGTCAAATTCTAAATATTAAATTTGATCTGTGCCAGATCAGTCGCCATCAGATATATCGGAGCGGCCAAGGTGCTCAGAAATATCTGAACACGCCTCTATTGTCAAGGCGTTAAAGCGTGTGTTCAGATATTTTTGAGCACCTCTCCTGCTCGATATATATCTGATGGCGACTGTACCTATAACAATTCAATACTTATAAAGAATAATAATAACAACAACAACAACAACAATAAATTGCTCTGATAATTAGCTTAAGATGATATACTTGTATAAGACTATTCAAAAGTGCTTGTTTCTAGGGCTACTTGAATATAGACTACATATTTTGAATGTTTGCCAGTGGAAATATTTGAGCGAAGGATCGCTCTTGCATAAAAAAAACATATATCTCACATTGTCTATTGACAACTTGGTTTGTCGGACTGTATTTGTAAACTTTTAGTTAAAAAACAACGCATCACCTTATCATTCACCTTTATCTAAATGTATACGGCGCGGGAACCTTGGCAATAACACGGATTTTACTAGGCCGCTAGCAAATGGCAACCGGTTTACTAGTATTACGTGTACTTCTACTTAAACATTGCGTTTCTTAAATAGGTAGATTAATCGTAAAACGTGCCTAAGTATATAATTATATGTATAAGATTTACTATGTTACTTGCATTAGGGTGCCATTTTGTGACAGAAATAGTTTATTTGGTCTTGAATATTCGGGTTTGAAAACGCACTTGAATCAGCGTTTTGAATTTTGGATCGTCTCACATGAATATATGAAAATTACTAGATTTTCCCCCCTCAGCTTTGACCGTTCTTCGGATTCCATTTATCATTTATTTTACTGCATTAGAATTTAAAATATAGGGAGCGTGCATGAACTGTAGGAGGCAGCACAGGAGCCGTCAGATTTTTGGCGCGAGCGTAAATGTGATGTTTATTGTTCCGATGTAGCCCACAAGATGGCAGCACTTACTATGCACAAGAAAACACGTGACCTGTAAATGTACATGTATATGGTTCCGATTCAGGTCACAAAATGGCAGACCCTCCAACGCGCACGGTCTCTATAGGCTAAACCTAACACGCCATATCAGGTAAAATCTACTTAGTCTCAAGAAATTTGATACATTATGAAGAAAGCCCGTGCCACGTAAATTTTCGCAAGCGGCTGTTACAGATGAGTTCTTTTACTAGTGTGTCGATTGGTAATAAATTATTATTTAGAATTATATACTATGTACTTTAGTAGAACCCCATGTGGATGTGTGGAGATAAAGTTGCAAAAAACGTTTCAGAACCATAATAAAGTGACGAATTGTCGAAAATTTCACCCAATTGGTTCGAGTGGAGAAAAAGACGGCAGGCTTTTTGCCCAGCTGTTGGACACTCACTAAGTAGGATCACAAAAGGCGTCTACATAATACTACATTATAGGTCTTATCTTTTCTTATGATTTTCGGGGGCCTTGCTTCGACCCATATAGATCTATTGTGTAGTTGCCCCCTTAGGAAAGATCCGTCAGCTAGTCACGAGCTTTTTTGACCATCTCCATGTGCCGGATGATGGAGCTTATTAGTAGCCTTTTGAATTCCTTTGGTTCCAGATAGCCTGCTCCAAAGCCCTTCATTATTTGTCTGGCGAGGGCGTGACATTCACACATTAGGTGTATTACTGTCTCTTCCTCTTCGGTGTTGTAGGAGTGTCCCATCCTGTCCAAAACTCCTTTGACCCCGTAACGGCCCGTAAACACCCCTGTTATAATTTGGAGTTGTCTCTTGCTAAGTTTCCATAGGTTTTTGCTCCAACCGGAGTCTACTCCTTGTACATTATAGGTACTCTAAAGTCTAAATAATTTGCATTCGCCCGCTGCAACAAGCCATAAATCATCACCAAAAACGTCAGCATGTCGCAATTGCCAGCTCAATAGTGTATGCCAAGTAAATACGGTATCGGGGGCACGGACATTAGCATGGCGCCGAGCCCGCTATGGCGCGTTACGAATGTTACGACAGAGGAAAACTCATCCTTGGTGTCATTTGCGAGTTGCGAGATGTTAGGGCCTTCTCGGAATTACCTAAAGACGGTTACTGGAGGTCAATTCCTGAGACAGTCCACTAAGACAATTCTATTGATCATATTCAATGAATTTGAAGGCATAATGTCTTGGCTCTTTCGATGTGCGAATCGAATGCAGTGTGCTAAGCGCCTAAGTGATTTTACGTACATCATAATTTGACATATTATATTAGAATCGTCTCAATGAGGAGTGATGGACTATGTAGAGAAACGTACAGTCTACATATAAGAATTGTCGTTGTAATTCAAACCTTCTAGCTTCGGTAATAAAAAAAATATTCGAGGCGAGTATACAGATATTTCCAAATGGGTCAGAAAAAACTCAAAAATACAAATGAGAATCTCACCAGTTTTTAACTATATTTAAGCCTAGGCTTTTCCAGGTATCTTAGGTTGTCTACACGCTATAGAAGTCAGCTATACCTACTTATAATTCCAGTTTAGGATATATCATTTACTTTAAAGACTGTAATGTTGCCTATTATTAGTTGTAGGTACTTTTATAGCATTTACGAATGTACATATGTATTTATTAAAGTAGGATTAATATAAGCATTGCATAATTATTAAGTAAGTACATACAAATATGTATCATTGCAACAACATCCAGCCAGGAATAACAGTAAACTAACTAAACTTTTACTAAGATTTCGCTTACATAACTCTACTTATTTCTTACGTAACACTTCTGAAAATGCTAGAAAGTCCAATAATACTTCATGTCTATATTATATAGGTACATATGTAGCAGTACAGTTTGTTACGCTTTCAATGCTACGGGTTACGTATGCGACATTTCAAAAGAAATGCAGCCAAATCCGTCTTCGGGAAATTCCGTACACGAGCGTATTTTATGCTGTAACTAAAAGCAATCGCTGCTTTCTCGATGAAGATAACAATCGATTAATATTGTTTGTAAAAGCGTACATCATGTACGGAATTTCCCGCAGAAGAATTTGGCGGCATTGTCTTTAAGTAATAGACTAATTTATTCCAGTAATTTAATCTTGTGACATTTGTTTAATTTTTGCCATATTATTAAAAATGAAATTGTCATAGTGTGCTGTTAGAATATCAAAAGTAATATATTATGAATTTTTAACATATGGATAAAGGCACTCTATAAAATTTTGGGTCAATTTGAATGACTATAAAATAATAATACTAATAGTCGATTTCAGAATTAATAACAGATGGTTTTAAATACATTTGATTTCTACTTCGTACATAATAGTCATAAAAATCATAATTATTAAACAAAATAATCATAGACTTCATACATGAACCATACTAATGGTGAACATGTTTTAAATATCGACTGCATTCTTACTGTCTTAAGGTAGAAAATGGAATGCATATACTCTAGTTGGTACATTACTTGAGTTGTTAACTTAAGGTTATATGGGGTAAGATAAACTCTTGTAAGAAATCCTCATATTGTCTCTCTTGGCCCACATGACCTACATATTTCGTACAAGCTTTTATTTATATACCTAACCTTGCAATGTCTGCATTTCGGGCCAAATCTTGCAAGCTAAATTAGACCCACTTCATATTATTCGATTGAGCTGAAACTTCACATACATATATGTAAGTTGGGTGACATTGCAATATTATGGTACCATCGAGCTGATCTGATGATGGAGACAGGAGGTGACCATAAGAACTCTGTTATTAAACAATGCAACCTAGTTGTGTTAGGGGTTGTTAAAATTGTCTCGATGAGTATTAGTAGTCAGCGATAAAAGCTTGTATGAAATACGAATTTTTTGTCAATAAACTTATCGTTACATGAAATTGTGTTTCATATTTTATGTGCGTATTTTATTATAAGTGTAATTTTGTTGTCTGTGATAATAGGAAGTGTTTTCTATCAGATGTTTGTAAAATAAATAATTTGGAGATGTGATTTGGTTTTTTTCATTTTCCTTGTCTATGCTGTTTTCAGGTTTGTCTTGGTATGCTATAGAAATAATTCATCAAAGTAAAATAACCTGAGTTCATAGTAAGAATTTTAATTAGAATAATTCGATTCTATTTGACGATACTCTTCATTTAAATAGTGCTTTTCGAGTACAAATTCACGTGTTGATAAAAAAATACCAGAAAACAGGCACATATATCTTATGAAAATATTTTAATTTGTGTTTCATACATGTAGTCACAGTACTATTTAAACTATAATTGAAATAAATATCATATACAAAGGAAAAAAACTGAACCTGAGCGGTTCAATCATCTGTCGCGTAAGCGGAGGACGCTGGTTCGACTCCAGCCCCGGGCACTCCTCGGTCAGGCCTCGGTCATTTTTTCCTTTTTATATGACATTTTTTTCGTCCATATCAGTAGTGCCTAGGTATGTATTATTCAAAGAGCCGCAGTTATGAATTTTTATTTAATTTCAATTTAGTTTAATCATATGAAGTGGATTTTAATTTTTCCTAGATGTCTGTTCTGTAGAAAACTGATAAGCAAACCCCGTTCATTGATAATATTGGTTGGCAAAACTATCTACCGTAGGGAACCCTAACTTCACCGTTGGTGCCCAAATATTCAATTAAATTAATTTAGTATCAAGCAGAAACGTCTGTGAACGATGCTTAACCCTTTGAACGCTTTATGTCATAAACACAAACATCAATCAAACGCCAAGTTCCCGGGCGCAAGGGAGCTAATGTAAACCTTACCTGAAAGTGTGAAAGTTACTTTGACAGCGCCCGCCATAACACCTATATTTGTCCTTGGCGTTGAGGGCTCGACTAGTAACGACGACTTTAGGTGTTCTTGGCGTTCAAAAGGTTAATAGCCTTAGAATAAATTAAAAAGTGGAAAAATGTATTGTCTTGAGTGAGACTTGAACTCACGACACTGGATCGCTAGCCCATTGCTCTGCCATCTGAGCTGCCAAGACCTGACCCAAGGACAGCAAATATTTCCACCATATGGGCCTTTAGGAAGGCACCCTAGCGACATCTACCGTAAGAGCGTTACACTTCTCAAACGGCTACCGGAGTTCCAAGTCATATTGGAGATTCACCAGTAACGATGCTGGTGCGACGTACAGCGACATCTCGTACAGCTGTCAAAACTAAACCTACAACATATTGGTCTATAGGCTTTGGGAAGTGCCGTTTTAGTCCTGATGTCGGTCGTGCAAAGCTAGCTTTAATATAGAAACTGCGTTTAAAAACAAATAGCTCTTACACATATTAGCCCAACGTTGGCCAGTCTAAGGGAAGCCCCTATACGTCGGAATGACATAGAAATATCGCTTGCTTCCCTTAAATTGGTCTACGTTGGTCAAATATGCTATAAGCCACAAATTTCGCTACGCGCCAGGCGCAAATTTCGTCGGTCTTTATATCCCGGGGGCGGTAACTAGTAAAATTGTTAACCCTCGCGGACGTCAGCTGCCGCTCCGTAGGTTGACGAACAGCAGCCATCCAAACACTGAAAAAAAAATGTCATAACATCCCCATGATATTCATTAATACGGGAGTAAGAGTTTATTGTTTATTCATTCGTTTACAATTGTACCTTAACAGCTAGAACCACAAATTGGGAGACAGAAATACTTATTCATTAGGTTATACATAAAGTACAAAAATATTTGTACATAACTACATCGTATAATACTTTAACGCATCTCACGGTCTATCACTCTCTTACACTCAGTCATCAGTCGTCCGTTGGTACTCACAAACAAATCAACTAAAAATATCTTAAAGCCCTTGCTATAAGATATCTTTAGCCCTTGCTATAAGATATCTTTATACCAATGTAGCCGCCGTGCAGTCGGGATCACGAAGACTCAAATAAAAGGCTTCGATTTATAGTATAAACTGATATAATCCAAAGATACTATTTTACTAGGGTTCATTGCTAAAACGGTTAAGTGCAGAAAGTTGTGTTGATAGTATGGAGGATGATGAGAGATCACGAAATATATCGTAAGATTCCTTCATCTTACAATATATTTTACGTATCATTTGGCAGAGTCCACACACGAAGCTATAATATATAGGGGGGGGGGGGGATGCTAGGGTTGGCAACGCGCATGTGACTCCTCTGGAGTTGCAGGCGTACATAGGCTACGGAGACTGCTTACCATCAGGCGGGCCGTATGCTTGTTTGCCACCGACGTAGTATTAAAAAAAGCTAATTAACAAATAAATTAACTGCCAGATAAAAATTCTTGCAAACTGAGCACTTAGACTACCAGCTATGCTTATTTGAGGATTATGAAACGCCAACGATGGCTTTATTCATCAGATAAGTGGCAAGTAGCTTATTCTTTACTTGGACATTGTGGAAAAGACCCTTTACAGTACATATGGGGCTACTTTATAGCACTAGTGCGAGAAGTAGCATATTACGTTACTGTGTCGAACATTTAAAGGGCCATATGTACTGTAAAACGTTGTACGATACATGTGCGATAATTCGCAACTCGTGTCGATTTAAAACACTCCCTTCGGTCGTGTTTTAATTTATCGCCACTCGTTTCGAATTTCCTATTTTTCGCACTTGTATCGTAATGTACTATTGTATTATCTTGGCTATAAAATAAGTTAATTATCGATGTATATGATAATGGTTAATTAAGTTTACGTACCTACTTCTCTGTAGCATACCAAGACAGACAGCATTGGCACGAAAGGATGATGAAAATTCCAAGCACTATATTTTTGTTGTTTTGATTACATTTATACCCCATTTAATTTACCATGACGGGACGGTCATTAGGCGTAAACAATGCAAGTAATGACAACAAAAGATACCCGACAAACGTTTTTTGCGGCGTCGTGTCTTAGAAGTAACTGTCCAGTATTGATCCTTATGTGTTATTATTTGACCACACGCTGGCTTTCAAGAGCAGAGCTCATAAAGAAATTGTTAAATAATAGATCAACGTTATGGTTCTCTTTGTGCAGTTTCAAATGGAATCCCGCCATGGTAAATTATATGGGGTATACAAATGTATGATTTACAAGCTGCATAAATTGTTGTGTCAAAAAAGTTGGGAAAGTTCTCGAAAATCGGTGGAAAATTTAACAGGAATTAAGTAATTTTAGGTCAAGCATTTCCCGAGATCTTTCCCTGTAGATTCTTTTAAATTTTAGAAACTTTCCGTCGCCACCTTATAGGTAATAAATGTAATAATCGTATTAACTTCGTTCCTTTTTATTTCAGCCAAGAGAACATAAATGACAATTTGAATAAATCTGACAACTGGGCAGATACATCTTTCGGACGAGAAGTTATGAATGTAAGTATAGGTACCTATTCACAAAACTAGAGAGAGAAATACATAGTATGTATACATACAACAAACTCGTGTACCTCAGAATTTGTATATTTAAAATGAAAATGACACCGTTGCCAGAGCTCAACGAGGGTGCGGAGTGTTAGGGTCGGCAACGCGCATGTAACACCTCTGGAGTTACAGGTGTCCATAGGCTACGGAGACGGCTTACCATCAGGCGGGCCGTACACTTGTTTGCCACTGACGTAGTATTAAAAAAAATTCCCCAACTTGTCCAACCAATCTGTGATTTCAGTGTAAAATTGATACTAAAGCAGAATTATAAGGGCCTCCGCTAGCTGACGCGAACGCCCGCCACGTGCGCACGCTCGCGGGTCCTGCTCCCAGACCAAATCCGTCGCACGCGCCCGCGCCAGTTAGCGCTGTTCATACAATTTCTTAATAGACGGAGCGTCCGTTCCGGATAATCCGCGTCAGCTAGCGGAGGCCCTTAGGGCCTACGCTAGCTGACGCGGGTGCACGGGCGGACGAGCGGGTTAACGAAAAATAGTATGAGCAACGCTAACTGAAGCGGACGCGTGCGGCGGATTTCACCTACAAATAGCACCCGCGTGCGTGCGCACGCGGCGGGCGTCCGCGTCAGCTAGCGTAGGCCCTTAGGCAGTGAACTCGCCAATTAAACTGTAATTTTAGTATTTGTGATATTAAAACAGCTTAGTTAAACATGTTCAGTGTCGTGTTCATGGTCGTGGCGCCTGTATAAATACTTACAGCAATCATACAAATAATAAACTCTCTAGGAAATAGCCCGCGGCCGGCAAAACGTCCCACATAGTCGCTTGCCATAACGACGTCTTGACAGGTTATTCGTATGAAGATACAAACAAATCTCGTCCTTATGGTAAGCGAAAAAGTGGGACCTTTGACTACACATATGTAGACTCATACTTTGTTTGTCATATTATATTGTTATAAATGTATTGTGTGATAGTGAGTCGTTTTATAAATACGCCTCTTTATAAGAAAGTCATATATAAAAATAATCATGATTTACGAAGCTCGCGCCTCTCCTACCATTGTGTTACAGAAATTAGTAGGATGCGGCAAACACAAGTAGAACTTCCCTATGATCTTTGTTTCTATGTAAATCAATAATGTAATGACATTTACAGTACATATGGTGCTACTTTACCGCACTAGTGCACAAATTAGCATATTACGTTCCTGTGTCAAACATTTAAAGGGCCATATGTACTGTAAAACGTTGTACGATACATGTGCGAATAGATAATTCGCAACTCGTGTCGATTTAAAACACTCTCTTCGGTCGTGTTTTAATTTATCGCCACTAGTTTCGAATTTCCTATTTTTCGCACATGTATCGTAATATACTATTACAAAACACATCTGACATATAATTATAACAACAAAACAAACAGAACCTATTAAAAATCCATTTTATAAGTAAAGCACTACATTGTTAGATGCAACTAAGTGTAGAAAAAGTCATACCTACAAACAATAAACACAAATAAATCTATAACTTTTTCATACTATACAGGTGGTAAAGAAAAACAACTCAAGCTACAAAAAAGCAGTAAAAGAATCAGACTCCGAGGATTCCCAGAGCGAATGCAACAGTGAGCTGGACGACTTGCTGGACGAGGCACTGGAAGACGAGAGCGATGGACCCACTCCGCCTAAACTTAACAAGGTGAGCGAGAGAGATAGGGAGAGAAGGTCACTTGTTGTCTTATTTATGGTTATAATTTTTCCAAAATATTTATTTAATAGTAGTTTATGTGACTGCTACATAATGAAAGGCATTAAAACACAAGTGTGGATTTAAAAAAGGACCACACGAGTGTTTTTATGCCTAATTATGTAGACATACACTATTTTATCTACACGCATTATAAACTTTCTATGATATATTCACTAACCCAAATTACAGCCAACATTGGGGCATCGTTGCTCTTTTGGCGAAACTCGCGGATATGTGGTGGCGTCGCTGAAATATCTTTGTCGATCATTTTAAACGAAACTTTTGCTATAGTTACTTTAAAAACAACAAAACAAACTCATTTTATACTTAAAACTAATTAAAAGATAAAGTGTACTGTACGTCAAATGGCGGTAAACGAAAACTTTTTTCACGCATGTCACGCATTCGTAGTTTTTAGGGTTCCGTAGCCAAATGCCAAAAAACGGAACCCTTATAGATTCGTCATGTCCGTCTGTCTGTCCGATTATGTCACAGCCACTTTTTTTATTCAGAGACAAACTAGAGTCGGGCCTGTTTCCGTATTCAAAATTTTATGCAATTTACATTTCATGGCGAACAAAAAGGCATCTCGACTGATATTAGAATAGAGGTAGAATTGTTTTATTTTCAGAGATGTTCGAAATTTGAATGTCATTACCAAATCGATTTTGATGTAGTAATGAAGCAATTACAACATTTTCACAGATAAGAAATTTGTTGTAACAAAAGAGTTCATCTTAATGTTGGCCATTATTAACGTATTTTTAAGGCATCATAGAAGGTTTATGATATTATGTGTGTAGAAATTTTTTTTATTATTAAAGGAAGAGTTACAAGTTACTATAGGTAATACAATTACGTCACAATGTATGTGTTCTTGTTATTTTTTCGTACAACTTCACAAAACAAGAATTTGATATTGTGACGCCTGATATTAGTACTAGTAGTTCAAAAACTAAAGAAATGCCTATGGTTTTTAAAGACAAATTATTCGTAATTGATTCATAACATTAATTAAAATTACCGTTTTTAAAGTCGGACCAAGTGGTAGTCTCACAATAATTGTCAAGTTTCTATAAAAACTAGACATATTGTGTTCCTTCCACACTTTGTAATGTCAAAGTCTACTTAACTCTTTATTAAATTAAATCAGTGGGCATTTCTTAAGTTTTTACGCTGGGTTGCAGAACGGCAGCCTGTCCTCAACCAGTTTCGTCTACCAGGACAAGGAGAAGCAGTTCAAGTCGCCGCTGAAGACGCAGCCGGCCACGCCGCGCGTCGACAAAGGCTCGGAGCTTGTCCACAGTGTGAGCTTCTACAGAAGGATGCAGCATGCGGTGAGGGGTTATGAAGTTTTTTTAAGCGAAAGGGCCATGGTAGTGCACTGACGCCTGGCCGGAAACAGGCGGGCTGTCAATCGCTTGTTGCCTTAATTCAGCCCGATTTCCTGGGCTTGTATCTGCAAGTTACTGCCCCGGCGGCATTCCGGTCTATTCTCCTCAAATATTCTTGTTTTCCTGTCGAACAGAAGGAAATCTGAAGCTGCATTCACACGGGTTATATTGTATAGCAATACTATACATATCTATGATTATACCTCAAAATGTCTCACTTTATAGCGAACGGACTGTTGTTTCCAGGTGCCGAATGAAAAATATTGTAATGCCACCAACTCCTATTTCAACAGCACATAAATAAATTCAAAAATAAAGCTTGATATCAAACAGAATCTAATATGCATGTCAAAAATAACTTTCTTTCTTGTACAGTCGTCAACGCCATCAACGCCAATGCGCGTCATCCGGCACACGTCTCCCGAGCGGGAAATCCCGGCAACGCCCGACGAGCCTACCGTGAACGTCACAACCGTGCGACAGCGGATTAAAGAGTTGCAGGCAGAGGTCGCTAAACAGCAGACGGTCATATCACAGGTACAGTATCATGCATATGACGTACCGAGCGGGAAATCCCGGCCACACCTGATGAGCCTGCCGTGAACGTCACAACAGTGCTACAGCGGATTAAAGAGTTGCAGGCAGAGGTCGCTAAACAGCAGACGGTCATATCACAGGTACAGTATCATGCATATGACGTACCGAGCGGGAAATCCCGGCCACACCCGATGAGCCTGCCGTGAACGTCACAACAGTGCTACAGCGGATTAAAGAGTTGCAGGCAGAGGTCGCTAAACAGCAGACGGTCATGGCATAGGTACATTAACATAGTCATTTATTTATCTGTGACAACAGACAACACATCTGAACGCCACAAAATGGCTGGCCTATTGACAGCACTGATCTTCTATTGAAGCAATTTTGTATATAGCACACAAAAAGAAACGCATCAAGGAGCTGCCTGCGAGTGTCTTAAACCAACCATCATCGTGGATTTTGTGTCCGCCAAACGCCAGTTTGCGCCACTTGTCTCGGTCCTCAGCAAGCTCCTTCCATTTGCGAACCGCAGATGCTCGTCCCCTCCTTTCAGTGAGAAAGTGTCAGATTCGTCTACGAGTATATTATTCATTCCGTGGCTGATTAGAATTTACTATATTATTTACTGTTTCAGGCCAGCCAAGCCCTAAACCTGTGCGCATCTACCATAGAGTTCAGTGGATCTACAGAGCAAGCAGAAGGAGAACGTTTGCTCCTACTTGCAAGTACGTCTTACCTACATTTTTTTACACCGCATAGCGATTATTTATAGTTCGTGTCATCGATGACGCGCAGATTTGTCAAATCTAACCTTTAATGATATGACAATACGAGTCAAAGCTCGTGTCTTCATGAATCACACGATCTATACACGCATTATTTTTGGTAAATTATGCTTGTTATGACTTTTCTTATTCGCTTAATATAACCCATTGAACGTCACGCCTATCGTGCGCAGCGCGTCATCGTGAGCGTTGTCGGTTTTTTTTTTTATACAACGTCGGTGGCAAACAATCATACGGCCTGCCTGATGGTAAGCAGTCTCCGTAGCCTATGTACGCCTGCAACTCCAGAGGACCTTAACATCCCCCCCTCCCCCTCGTTGAGCTCTGGCTACCCTACTCACCGGCAGGAACACAACACTATGTAGGGTCTAGTGTTATTTGGCTGCGGTTTTCTGTAAGGTGGAGGTACTTCCCCAGTTAGGCTCCGCTCTAGATCTGTCAATCTGAAATGTACTATGTATGTGTATGTATGTAATGTCTGTAATGTGTGTGAATGTAATGTCTGTATGTAATGGAATGTGCGAAGGTTGATATTGGGTTAAAGTTGAAGTCTCTGGCTGTCATGCAATATTTATTTTACAACACGCAATCACTGTATCGAACAAACGACCTCAACCCGCCTCGTGACACCTGTTACTGCACTATTCTGCGCAATTAACTCGTAGAAAAAGTATACAAAATATAATTCGCTTTTTAAATATTCCTTAGGTCTCAGCAAGTTTCGTAGCCTCAATGCGGTACTTATGCCACGATTGTTTAAAAGTTCTGGTTTGTTCCCAGAGCTGCATATAGATGGCAGCACCAATCTCAGAATAAATTTAACAAACGGTTCATACGATAGATATCGCTAGGGGACTAGACCCATATGGAGGGAAAATTTTCTGGCTATGGATGAGGTCTTGGTGGCTCAGTGGGCATAGCGCTGGAGTATCGAGCCAGAGGCCGTAGTTCAAGTCTCAACCAAGGCAGTAATTTTTCCACTTTTAAATTTATTCTTAACTTAATAGCATCGTTCGCAGACGTTTCGGCTTGTTAAAAAATAACCACGAATTTCTTTCGCTATATCGTAATTCCGTAAGGAATTCGTATAGGAGGTGCAAGCATATTTCCTCAAAGACGCCTAGTCTTACTACGATGGCGTATAGTGGAGAAATTGGGACCGGTTCCGCCGTGACGGGGTGGCCTAGGGTTTCATGGTGTTGCCCGGTTAACTAAAAACCCCAGTTCGAATCCGTCCTTCGCCGCAGGAGGGCTTCGTCACTTTTCTTTAATATATAACATCTATTTCAGTTTATGAGTTGTTTCCTCATTTCCCACAGCCCACCGCCGCCAAGCGTGCCTGCACGAGATCCAGCGCTTACAAGTGGAAGGTGCCGGCGCGGGCGCCGCGCCAGGCATGGCCGCCATACACATCGACAGTCTCAGCGTGCCATTGCGCAGGGAATACGTGCGACAACTCAACGCAGGTACATAATACACGACTAGTCGTAAAACGATGCACGGCAGGGAGACCGCGTGAACAGATCATAGGTATGCCGAAGGTACGAGGACCAGCGCTTACAAGTGGAAGGTGCCGGCGCGGGCGCCGCTCCTGGCATGGCGGCCATACACATTAACAGTCTCAGCGTGCCATTACGGAGGGAATACGTGCGACAACGTATTCCCTCCGTACTGGCACGTATAAATGCACATTGAACAAAAAATCGCTGCTGGAATACACGTTTTCCATAAGATGGCATAAAAAAAACTAATTCTTTGTTGTCTCGGTGATCTCCTTTCTCAGGTACATTCACGGAACTCTTTTGTTTTTGTCTGTTCGGCTCAAAACTTGCACAAAAGTTTTGGATTTAAGTTTTTTTGTTCAACGAAGAAACTAAAATACCGAACATTTAACCAAAATATGCCTAAGCTTTATAGGCCCAGCGTGATACAAATCACGCTGTCACCTTACTTATAATCTTCTTAATACAAAACACCTTACTTTCAGATTCTTGATAATTCTTTTTTTTTCTACCCAGATGGTGCCGTTGGTCACCACGCCGTATGCCTGCTAAAATGCCGAGATCGAGTGCTAGCCACCAGCATGCAGCTCACACAGCCGACCAGTCATATATTACACTTCCCCGATGAAATCCGTATGGAAGGACTCGCCAGCGACTTTAAAGTACGTACAACACACTCTGCTCAGCTGATAATAAAGTTTACTCGATCGATTTTGCAGGTATCAAAGCAAATGTTAGTTTTGTTTCATTTAAACATTGTTTTTCAGGTGACCGTGGAAGTTTACTTACTGCAAGCTTCTAAAGAAATACTACCACACGAGGTTAAATACCATATCTCGAATAAAAAGGTAAGAAGTAGCAAAGAGAATTTGAAATAGAGGTGGATTGTCAAAGGAATTAATAGCCACAGTAAATTTACTGCCATCTTTCGACACATTATTAAAACTCGCCACCATTTGACTTTGATCCTCATTCTTTCACTGATATGTATTAAATTTGTTAAATAACAATAAGTGGCGCCATTGATTAATCAAATCATCCCGATATATTCCTATTAGTAAAATAGCACGATTATAGCAGCTTTGTTGTTCCGTGGAGTAAGTAATATATCGTAGTAAAACACATTGAGTTCATTTTATTGACTTGAAGAATTTTCTTGCACCTAATTGTAGTTTTGTTTACATTCTTTTAAATACCTAAAGATGCACACTATAGCTGCTAAGAGCGACAGGGAAATAACAATCCTTTATTAGTTTTATTAGCCATCGCAACAGGAAGAAAGGATAGATGTAATATACTATATCATGTTACCCCTAAGTTGATATGGGCGTCCACCCGTGCGTATGACGGGGATGCGTGCGTATGACGCGCGTGCAGGCGTATGACGAGCAGTTTCTCAAAAACAACTAGATTTGTTATGAACAAAATTTAGGTTATTCCCACTAGTTACCACCAAGTTGTTACCAGTGGTAACTACTGGGATTTTTTTCCCACGTTTTACTACTGGTAACTACTGGGAATAAATCCACTAGTTACCACCAGCTCGGTTTGGCAAACACTAATCGACTTAAATTATTTATTAAAGCACTCTATATTTTATACTATACTATTTCTATTGTTTTTATTAGTACTGAACGCAAACCAAATTAATTAAATCAGTTGTAACCAAGTTGGTGGTAACTAGTGGGTTTTTTCCCAGTGGTGAAAAGTGAAAAAAACCCAGTAGTTACCACTGGTAACAACTTGGTGGCAACTAGTAGTAAGAACCCCATTTATTTTTATTTTATACTACGTGGTGGCAAACAAGCATACGACCCGCCTGATGGTAAGCAGTCTCCGTAGCCTATGTACGCATGAAACTTCAGAGGAGTGACATCAGCAGGGTCTAGTGTTATCTGGCTGTGGTTTTCTGTAAGGTACTTCCCCAGTTGGGCTCCACTCTAGATCCGGAATGACATCCGCTGTGCTGTGCCCTACCACACAAAGGGAGATGAAACCCCTCTTGAAACCCCCAAATTGAAACTATAATAATATGTTTCCAGTGTAACAACAAGCTGCTGACGCCCAAGTCCAAGGTGTCGTCGCTGAAGACGCCGTGCGTGCAGAGCCCGGGCGGGCCGCTGTCGGTGCGCAGCCCGCAGCTGCAGCTGCACGGCTACTGCATCTTCGCGCTGCAGCAGGCCAGCCGCAAGAGCTTCACCCTCAACAAGGTATGAAACGGTTATGTTTATCTTTTTAGAATAAACCGACGCACTGTGCCGACGGCAAAGCCGTTGTAAGCAAAGTTTCAGCCTTTATAAAGCAAAGGAAATATATTTTCATTTCTAATGCTCCGTAAGTGGGTCGTTGTTCTGATACGTTTCTGCTCTAGAGCACTGTATTTTCTAAGTACGTTTTTTCTCTTTTACTACAATAAGCAATAAAAAAAAATTTCAAATAGATTTTGTACCTACAATTTCCATTCCGATAATTATCTCCCCATTTTACTTTTAATTGTTAATTGAAAATCCTCCTCAAGAAATACTAGTGAAGTTAATACTTAGCCGTGTTTTTTAAATGCACATGTACTCGTATTTTACTTTCCTCGTATTCGAAACTAGGGGTCATCCGTTAATTTCATCACACGTTAAGGGGGAGGGAGAGGGTCAAGAAAATATGACATGTTGTGACAAGAGAGAGGGGAGTCACAAACTTTGTGACGTCACTTTAATTTCATTAGCCACCGAAAATTTATTATATTTTTTTTCATTCGCTGTACAGTTAAATAACAATTTTTTTGGAATGATAATCATTTTTATGCCTTTAATTTTCGATCCTAATCAGTTATGGGTTATAAAATTATTAATATTTCTTTTATCAAAAATATTTTGATAATATTAATAATACCTAATTCGATTTGCCGATTTCGTTCAAAACAAAATTGCCAATAATATGACGTCACACCAGGGAGGAGGGGTTTGTCAAATGTATGACAAGAAGGGGGGGGGGGGGGGTCAAAAAACTCAGAAATTCATGTGACGTAATTAATGGATGTCCCCTTACAAGTAGAATGTTTAACTCGGGTGAAAGGCACCATTTCAGTCTCTGACTGTTGTGTTGTTGTTGTTGTCCTAAAGCACCCCAGAGGTGCAAAGGGCCTTCACAAGCTCGCGCCACTCCTTCCTATCTTCAGCTCGTCCTCTGGCCTCGCTCCAGCTCAACCCGACCGCTCGTAACTCTCTTTGGACGGACCGTTGCCAAGAGTGTACAGGACGCCCGGAGCCACGGCTTCCGTCCGGCGGTTTCCACGCGAAAGCTATGGTAGCATTATTCGTTTCCCCTCTTCGAATAGTATGTCCTATCCATCTCCATTTCCGTGTCGCAATTTCTTCGTCAATGGGTGTTTGCCGGCATATACTCCATAGGTCTTCATTTCGAATGGTTTTTGGCCAGAAAACGCGAAGGATCGACCTGAGGGACTTGTTGACGAAGACCTGAAGTTTATTAGTTAGGCCTTTAGTCACTCTCCACGTTTCGCAGCCAAAAAGCAGCACAGATTTCACAGTGGATTCGAAGAGGGAAAGACTGACTGTTGGCCTAACTAAACTACCTCCACAGAAATGGGTGTCTTACATCCCTTGCTCAACAATCTACTATTACACTTCTCGTTCTCGTAAAGTTGGTGTTTAAGTCGCGTGTAAGCGGCATAAAGTATATTTACAGTACATATGGGGCTACTTTATAGCACTAGTGCGAGAAGTAGCATATTACGTTACTGTGTCGAACATTTAAAGGGCCATATGTACTGTAAAACGTTGTACGATACATGTGCGAATAGGTAATTCGCAACTCGTGTCGATTTAAAACACTCCCTTCGGTCGTGTTTTAATTTATCGCCACTCGTTTCGAATTTCCTATTTTTCGCACTTGTATCGTAATGTACTATTTTATGCTCTTGAGCATAAAGTAAAATCATTTATTATGACCCTTGTTGACTGAGCAATAAAGTCCTGCATCTGCCATACACACTGCCAGCCCTACCGGCACGCATGCGGTAAAATAACCTAAGGCATTGGATATTTTTGTGTATAATACTCTTAATAAATCGAAATGTAAATTATATTGTAAATTAATAAAAAATAATGTAATCAACGTATATCGATAAATGGTCTCGGATGTGGGGTTGCTGTATGTCGTAGTGGTATGTAAGTACAACGTTGCCGGCAGGTCCCCGGCGGCAGCCCCCTGGAGGGCTGCGTGAACGTGGGCATCACGGCGCGCCTGCGCGTGGCCACGCCGGCGCCGCACGCCGCCTTCCTCACGGCCTTCGACGACGTGTCCGGCCTCGGCGCCTGGCACCGCCGCTGGTTCCGGCTGCAGCCGCCCCGCCTCGCCTACTGGAAGTACCCTGATGATGTGCAGAAAAAGGTACAGCCTCCTTCGTATCATTTGTAGGGTATATGATCCTTGACATCACTGGTTGTCTACGAAATGGTTGTCTTTTGTGAGATGAGGACGACCGAGTGGTATATACTAAATTGTACTTAGTGTGGGACACGTGCTTCCTATAATCCTCAAGGCCGTCCCCTATTTGCATGAACTCGCGCGTTGCAACCCCTTCCTCGTTTTTCACCTTGACAACTTGAATATGCACAAGCCATCAAATTATTGTGTCCGTTTAAATTAAATAGCATCCTATCCCTCAAAATTCTCAAAAGTCAAAATGGCCAGATAAATTTACAGATAATGATTGGGCGCGTGTCGCGTCCAGTTACTAGGTTAGTCCAGTATTAGTCACAGGCCCCCCGTCCGACGGCCAAGTGGCGACTGCCTCTCGTCGCCCGCGTCCGAAAAGTATCGATTTTTCAAAAACTATTTATATAATTGAAGTGTACATCATTAATCACTATTGGTTAAAGTTTCATGTCCAAGCGTTGCATAATAAGGGAGTTTATACGAATTTTAACTCGAGAAAAGGGGTCACGGAAAAATTATTTACTTGTGATACGGTATGTTTTTGAAATATTAGTAGACATAATTAAAGGATAATTATCAAGCTAAAATATTGTGTCTTATTTGTTTATACAACGTTCAAGCGTGCTATAGCGACGTAAAAACCGCGAATTTGGCCTGGGAGCCCCTTAAGTTAAGATAAATCACGATAGCTTTTTACAAGCTTTTATTTAGTTTCACCTGTCCCGTTGTCTGTAATCAAATCTTGCAAGTTAAATTTGATCCACTTCCCGGTTTCCGATGAAGCTGAAAATTTGCATACATATGTAAGTCGGGTGACAATGCAACCAATGGTACCATCGAGTTGATCCGATGATGAAGACAGGAGGTGGCCATAGGAACTCTGTGATAAAACAAAGCTACCTAATTCGTTTGGGGTTTTTAGAATTAGCTCGATGAGTATTAGTTTCCTGTGGAAAGAAAAGTACAATCGGCGATAAAAGCTTGTAATAAAAATATTTTTTTTGCCAAAAACTTATTTTCAGATGCCGATCGGCGACATCGACCTTACCTCTGTGACGTCGGAGCGGGTCGTGCGCGCGCCGCGCGACCTGTGCGCGCGGCCGCACACGCTGCTGCTGGAGACGCGCGTGCCCGCCGGCCTGCTCGTGCCCGACGCCGGCTCCCTCGTGTACTTCAGGCGCCCCGACGGCGCCGTGCTCCGGAGGCACCTGCTGGCGGCCGACACTGCTAAGGATAGAGATGAGTGGTTGGACTGTCTCAATAAAGCGCTCGAGTATGTCAGGTGCTGTCCTGATGATGAATAGATATAACCTCTAGTTTAACATCTGTATAGTTTTAGTAGCAGATTGGTACTCTAGTGTATTTCAAACGTTCTGATAATACCGTAGTTGAGACATGCTAGCGGTTGATAGGACGAAATATAGAGATGAGTACTTGGAGTGTCTTAATAAGACGCTTGAGTACGTCAGATGCTGTGTCGATGAATAGACTGTATAACCTCTATACTCTATATCTTTAGGTATTTAAATAAAAGTAAACAAAGAATTTGTAAATTTTCGGGTAGTTATAGCATTTATTAGTTATACCAACGAAATATAAAGCCGCCTAGATCTATCATTGCACGACCTGACTTTAACATACATTATTTGATCATGTAATGTTTTCATCTACCCTCAACTGGCTTAAGGAGCCATTTGAAGGTAGATTTTATTTAGTTTTATTTAAATACCTAAAGATATCGAGTATAGATTATGCTCTGTAAACTTATGGTACCAGATTCTAGGTAGAATGTACTGTAACCGATCCGATGGTACCGTGGTCAGGAGGCATTTGCAAGCGGCTGGTACGACGAAAAATAGGGATGAGTGGCTGAAGTGTCCTAATAAAGCACTTGAGCATGTTAGATGCTGTCCTGATGATGAATATGGAGTTTATATAGTTTTTATCTTAGTTTAAGCTTTGTATGTTCATGGTACCAGATTAAAGCTCTCTATACTTCAAAAGGCCTGAAGTACCATAGTCAGGAGACATGAACTAGCTTTTATATCAACGTGTAGCTTAAGCTTTGCATCATTACTCTCCTTACGTGATTCACACAACACACATTCTGATGATCCGTTAAGACTGTTGTACAGTCGAGTTCATAAATATATATACATTTCTTCACCTTAATCCAATAAGGTGAAAAATGTATACATATTTATGAACTCGACTGTACCAAGCGTATTTTTGTTATATCGGGTGTGTGCATTGCATTGCTTATATTACTTTATATATCGTTTTAACATAATAATATAATGACGAGGCCTTGGTGCCTGACAGCATGGCAATCTACAATCTACTTATACACAAACATAATATACCAACGAACATAATACACATACACACACACACACACACACGCTCAACTGGATTCGCTACATTTTAGTAAGCTTAAACAATAGTATATAAAATATTTCACTTAATAGCATCACAGGTTAGATCAATTTTTTTTTGTAAATTATTTAAATAAGTCTCTTTTCAATAATTATTGACTAAAATAATCTATAAAGTGTCTGATTGTGTTAACTATGCGCGCGTCCAGCCGTTTGAATACTCGTAACTGTGTTGGCTACCTACAGGACAGGCTTTGCCTAGTGTAGGAACCATGTAGAATTTAGTCCTTGTTTATGTTATTCGAGTACCTGCTTATCTCTTATGCCTAATATTTATGCCCATTATCAATCCATGTACTGAAATAAATAAATACTTTACTTTACTTTACTTTACAATATTGATCAAAATATTAAAAGACATTAAACTCTCTTATTGCTACTACAAAATATTTAACACATTCTCCAATATCTTCATTCCCCTAACACTATTAGTTTTAATATTTCTCTAAAGTGTACTTGAAATAGCTAAAGTTAGCTATAGTGAAGTTTTGACGATTTTGTTCTCTGCCGACTGTATCAATATACTGTAAAATACAACTAACAACTTTATAAGTAACATTTAAAATATATAATGAATGTTTAATTTTTAATATGATATTAATTTATGTTTTTTACTTTCACGCCTATGAAATATTCATAATGTTAATCATTTTAAATTAATGTATTACAATTCATACTTTACGCTAGTACCTAATCTTATGTCTAGGGGTCAAATATAATTATTTAGACTGATATATAAAAATAGTACAATATCCATAGAAATAAATTAATGGATTCAATGTTGGTCCTTGGCAATAGTATGTTGACTTACACAATTGTTAAATAATATTACTTAAAAATAATTTTGCAGAAATTCTCAAATAATTATTTTAGTGCATATTCATGTTTTAACGAAACGTTTCAAGATACCATAAATTATAATTTAATATCCTATACGTGACATCACTTACCTGACATGGTTCCGTACTTAAGGTCAGCACACAGTACCTTTGGGACTTAGATTTTATTATGGTAAAGTATTATCTATAGGGACCATAATATTCAACATTAGGTTAGTGGTATTTGATGCTTTTAAAAAGGTTCTTAAGGGGTTATTTTATTATCTTATATAACAAATATCTATAAACCATGTAACTTTATCACGAGCGCAAATATGTTTGGCCAAAACTGTACATAAACAGATTTTTTATTAATTTCGTCGAGGAAGACCGCGACTTGCAAATTACACATCTTAAATATATTTTTAATTTGTCATACTCTGAAAGAGGGTCATTGTTGTTCTAAAAACTGTGCAGAAAGTGATACGGTTCTGCACTAGAGCATTTCAATTTCCAAATACGATTTTCTCATCAAAATATACTGAGACATGTTTAAAATATGTACGTATTCGAGATGAAATATAGAGTGTTTAACTCGGGCGAACGGCATAATTTCAGCCTCGAACTATTGGCGCACTGATTCGAGCGCCAAATGACCTCGGCAGAAATGAGTGCCTTTCATCCCTTGGTTAACAATCTACTATTAATTCAGTTTTAAACAAGAAAAACCTAATTATTAATAAGGTCGATTCGGGTGTATGTGTCTGCGGGGTAAGTGTGGCTGACCTTCACATTGGGGCCTGTTTACACATTGATTCGTTTTTATTGCGAATACTAAACGCAAATAGCAAATGTATGAACTCGAAATATGCATTTACACGTATGCCACACTTACCCTTTTTGTCCTTACATATTTTTTTATTAACATCTGCCCACAACGTCATTCGCTTTGAATTTATTTAATTGCACTCCCATTCCTCGTTTGTTTTTTCTGTACCAAATTTTACCCTATTTCACCCCTTTAAGGAATAATGTTTGATAGGAGAAGTATCTAATATGTTAAATCAATTTGAGGTTATGTTTATACAAAGAAATACATCCATAGTTATTTATAGTTCTGACCAAACATATTACTTTATATTTATATTTGATATAATGTATAATTTGCTAGTTATTATAATTTCTTATTTAACCCACAATTTAAACCACCTATTAACAATTTTATTAATAGTATTTTTTTTAGGATTAGTTATGTTATAGACGTGCACAACCGTGTGTTTAATATAATGCATTATATTCACGAGTGTAATATATAACGATATACGCATTTGTATATAAAATCAATTTATGCAATAAAATGTATTTAAGTTTTAAATTGTGTCTTATTAATTTGGTAATATACCATTGGAGGATTTAACAACTGGAGACGCCTTGTCTGTAATTTTCTGTACAAAACAGTCTGCCGATTATTGCGGGGGAGGGCACGTCATATGTATGGCTAATTGTACGTAACGTACAAATAGCCATACATATGAGTAGCAATGTCAGATAAACGTCAGTTCATACAATACATATGAGCATTAGTCGAGGTTTTCGAGAGAGGGGTAAGCTCTGAAAGGCGACCCCAGTTGTTAAATCTTCCAAGATATACCCCATACCCATTGTACAGGGTGTCCATGTCCAGTGGCAGATTTCGGATTTCAAATCCAAACTAATTTTCGAACGCGTAGTGCCTGGGAGACACGGGGGATTTTTTAAATTGTGAGTTTTGCGTATTGATTTGTGACAATGGATCGCTGGCCAGCAGAGCATCGTGCACATCGAGGCGTATCTGAAAAATGAATAGTTTAATAAACACTAGAAAAACACGCTTTCGTGTTCAAAGTCCATTTCGTGACCTTTCTCACAAGTGCAAACACGACTATGATACGATATTCCTTCATGGAATGCCAGTGCCTATCTTCCGGCTTCATTATCAGAGCTTGAACCCTAATCGTGGTCAAAGTTCATTACAAGACTTTTCTAACAAATCCAAACACAGCTATGATACGATGTTCCATCATGAGTTCCAGTTCATATCTTCTAGCTCCATCATCAGATTAGTTCGAAAGTACCATATTATTGAATTGTCATCAGAACTACAAACAGCTACCAATTTTCATGACGCTACGATCCTTGGAATATGATTAAATTAATTACCTTAGATTCCATTACATAGTTAGTTACCTATACATACAGGTCGACCTAATAAAAGTTACAATGATTCTTTTTTAAGTACCTACTGCAAACTGCAAGATCCCGTCTTTGATATTATTACGGATTTGATCTGTCACTGTCTGTCAAATCCGTAATAGCGTAGTATTGCGTCCAGTATAATAAATTAAAATCAGAATAGGGCTCCAAGGCGTAAGTTGTCATATTAAGAGGGAAGAATAGCTTTTTGAATCTATGATATAACGGTACTTTTTTTATGAAATTCCATTTCGAGAGAAAACGTTTCCCACTAAGTCTTGACAAACGACTTTGATTTTGATGTCGATCGCTTCAGCGTAATATATTCTAGGTATATAGGGTAGGCTTTTTTATTTAAAAAAATCTTTTGTATTGGAAATTTTGAAAATAAAGGAACACCTACCTACCACCTAGTTAACCTAGTTTTTCATTGTGTCAAAGAGCTTTTTATAAAATTTTATTGAAAATAAAATCTTCCTAACTTGGCTAGTTCCTTTAAGCTTAACTAAAACAGGCCAAAACATCATTTATTTGGTAATTCCTTATTTCAGAATCTTGCCAAAAATATTTATTTAATACAAATAATTTGGCTAATTTTATATGTAAATGTAACTTTTATATTTACTCATTAGTTATGCCGACGATGATGTAAGCTAGACTACGTAGAACTTACGTAGTAAATATACTGAAAACACTATATTTTCTTATAAATACTCTATGAAAGGATTTTCAACATCAGTAACACCTCGAGCTACGAGCGGTGCGCCACCGTACCAGTATAAACAACGCGATAATCCAAAATTATGACTTTACGACGTTTATTATCATTGTCTGCTTTTATATCGTTTCATTACTTTTATATCACGTCAGAACGTGGGTTTAACCGTATACACTACCGTCAAAAAGTTTAAGTCCAACGGAATGTGCACATAATCAACATTTTAATTATTATTTTTTACCAAAATACTACTTTGCAGTAGATACCTACAATCCGAAAAATAAAGCGTTGAACAATTTAGCAATCAGAATTTATTAAAAAAAGGCATATATAGATCATTATAAATAGTTATTTGTGAAACAAGAGAGGAAAGTTAGTTATTCTTGCGAGTGTTGATTTTGAGTTCTGAGTAAGCGAAAGATTCTATAATTAAATTAATTAAAGTTAGAAACTTGCGCGTAGCGAGGGACTCAAAAACACGAGATGTAAAATAACTTTGTTCTCGTGTGACACATACAACTTTTCACCTCAGTAGTGAGAACATATAAAAGTTTATTTTTTTTTAACATCAAGTAAAGTTTTAATTCCTGTATTCATGGCCTTCACTAAATTAAAAAGCTCTATATTGTCTCACTCTAGCTTGTTCGAGCTGCTGAGGTGAAATAGTTATTTGTTTTACAAGGGGGCAAAGTTGTTTAACCGCTCGTGCTAATATTTATACCCGAGACAGCGAAAGATTCCAAAATTGAACCACGAGCGCGAGCGTAGCGAGAGAGAAAATTGTTTGATAGGTATGCAGTTATGCACCTTTTCTCTAGCTTGCAATGGAATGTTGACATGATTTACTTCAAATTATGTCCGGAAAAACTACTTACGTATCCGGTGCAATGAGTGAAGATGATATGTAAAGGAATTTCATACAGCTTTACACATATAGGCCTGTAAAGCAACATTCTTTTGTGTTTAAACTTCAAATTATGACACAACCTCTTGGCATTCAACCATCAAATAGAAGTAGATTCGTAATTTGTTTTTAGCTGTGTAAACCTACAAAAACAAATTTACTACAATTTTTGTTAATTTCATTGCAACTTTGAGAAAAGCATTAAGTATACAAATATCGGCGATAAACGGGGTTACGCTCGGCCGTCTATATCTACTTGGCCTGGAAACCTTCGTTTCCCGGCCTCTATAGTAATGTAGTAATCATACATTTTTTTTTTTTTTTTTTTTTTTTTTTTTTATTATTAACTATTAATTTTGAAACAAGATTTAACACAAAAAGCCACTATTGAAAACCTCTAGGGTTTATGTAATAGTTGGCGAGATCGCGCGGACCGATCCGCGTATGCTTAATACCATTATTACATACTTAGTTATATTTTCCTGTCGAAGCTGTTATTGTATCTATCGTTTAAATATCGGCCTTATGTACGAGACAGTAGAATCAATTTACAACGACAGCTCTTACAGGTGATCAGTAAACTTAATTTATCTTTAAACATTATCTCTGTACTTATATCTAATATACATTACTCTGGGCTTAGGTAGTATTTTTTTAGTAATGACATACATTTGACATGGTTTCCTTCAGTGTTAATGAGATTATACAGTAAGTTCTTAGGTAAGGTGTTTAGTATATGTGGGAGTAGAAAGTCGGTTACTCTTTTACCATATACATTGTTACTTTTTGGTATTGGATATGAAGGTAAATAATCTAAAGTACGTAACTTACTGGAGCGAGTTTTTTTATCTAATGAGGGTAAAATTTCACACTCCTCTAATACTAAGGACAGGCAAAACCTATTAAAGACGTTAATAACATTGCAGTGTTTAAATAGACCCTTTTATAAGCGGGGGTGCTAAGTTAATAGCTTTGTAGAAATGTAAGTGTATAGGATTTATAATACCTACGACGCCGATGGTCCCGGGTTCAAATCCTGGTAAGGGCATTTATTCGTGTGATGAGCATGGATATTTGTTCCTGAGTCATGGGTGTTTTCTATGTATTTAAGTATTTATAAATATTTATATATTATATATATCGTTGTCTAAGTACCCTCAACACAAGCCTTATTGAGCTTACTGTGGGACTTAGTCAATTTGTGTAATAATGTCCATTAATATTTATTTATTTATTTATAATACTTATGTGCTAGCTTAGTTTATAGTACTAAGGATGTTTTCTTGACCACAAAATCAAAGCACGTTTGTTACATATTTTTAAGGTATTGCTTGGCGCCGACTACAATCATATCAGTACCTTAGCGCATATAAAACAGGATAATATTTTATTGTACCCCTTTTCGGTTTTATTTTATGGGTTTTTACTTTTCCATTTTTTTTTTGTTTTCTGGCCGTAATCCAATATATCCAGGCAATAAATGCTCAAAAAAGGTATAGATATTTAGTTTAGACTGCATCCCTTAGTGGCAATGGGAACATAGCTTAGCGGGTTTTGCACAAAGATGTTTTGTTTTTTAATTGGTGACTAAACTAAACTAGGCGAATTCCAGAAAAGTTTATAGGACATTTTAGTCTAAATATGACCACAAATACCTACACTGTTAAAATCTTTCGGGTTCCTCGAGAGTACCGTAAATAATATTGAAGGAAATTTAATGCAAAACTACAGACTTTCATAAGCGGATATATCGCAAACTATAAAAGTTATAGAAAACTTGACTGAGTAAAACTGGTAGCAAATTTAATTAGCTTTCATTTTGTACGATGAACATGTCGCTATGAGGCATGGTTTCCGAAATATAAGCCAAAAACCAAAAAAATCTACTTTTTCAGTTCAGTTGTCACTGACAGCGATATGCTGGCAACATTCTTGGTGCCCGTAAGTCTTTACGAAGTAATGTGACGTTTTGAACCTAAAGGTACCACATTGTTAGTGGTCGATAAGGTTAATTACAAATTGAAGCTATATTAATTATTAATTGAAGCCTCCAATTGAGGGGGGGATTTAAATTCTCGGGTCAGAGGTGTAGGGTTAGAGCCGGTGTAGCTTTATTTGACGTTCATAAGCGCATTGTAATATGCCTACTTGAATAATAAACTATCTTTATCTTATATGCAAATAGCGCCTTATTGACAACCGACAATAATTATCCTTTTGGTTGAGATTGGCATAATATATAAGTCAATAGGGTTGTTTCCAATTTTTTTAAACGCTTGTATTACGTTCTATATTAATTAAAAGTTGAAAATTGTGTGACGTCACAGTTTACGGTTTGACACATAACTACATACACACGTAGAACATACGAACTGTCAACTGACATTTGTCATTTGTTGTTTATCGCCTAACTGTCAACAGTGTCAATCCGAGAGTTGTGACGTCATCAGAATCTTCAATGACGTTTCGAGTTTGGTCACGCGACGTGTGCCAAAAGATATTTTAAATTCAATATTTACAAAAATATGGTCATTACAGGTCCCGTAAAAGTAGTTTAACATGTTCTTATAACCCAAAAGAATTTATTGGGATACAATTCTGCCCTAAGATTTGTAGATGGAAACAACCCTATTGCTGTCATGGGGACGATCATTGGATGCGCGGGGTATATAGGTAGGTGTAGGTAGTCGATTAACAAAAGAAACACAACATAGTCGAATGTGCTTTATTTGGGGCTGCATTCTCGAGATTGTCGCTCACTTAATAACGATATAATATGTTATATAACATGTAACACTAACTTTAGAATATATGTATATTACTTATCTTTACATACATACAATACCTTACTTAAATCTAGAATTATGAAAATCTTAAATAAAATTTAAGTTTATAGTATACCAAAAATAATGATTTACTAAAAATACAAAGGCTAAGTAATATCACAAAAACAGGAAGCATAAAATGACGTGGAAATCAAAATGAGTCATAAAATGCCGCCTGCACCTAAAGAAACATGATTTTTTCATCTCGCGGCCTCTTGGGAACAAGTGGCATTTTAGGTGTCCGTAGTAAGATAGTTTACATGTAAAGTAAAAGGGTTATCCAGCCTTTAAAAATAGGAAGACAAGTATAGAAACTTACAAATAAATAATATTGATAGGTACATATAAACCACAAATACTTAACTAAAATCACAAAATGACTAGAAAAAATTGCAAAATAGCCTTCCATTTTGGCGTAGTAAGTCATTATACAGCAAAAGTCATTAAGTGTTTATAATAATTTATAGTTAAGAGACAGAAGCAATCAAACGAAGGTCTCAAAATTATCTACACACAGCTTTATTGCTAATAAGCCTGTGCAGATCTTTTGAGTGTTGTACCTAATTTTGCTACTGTTTATAAATTACGATCCGCAAACCTAAACTTAGTATTTTCCGCAAACCTAAACTTACTAAGGCATTGTGCATGTGAAAGCTGCCACTTCGGTACAGTCAGCAAAATGTTTACCTTAGCACCCCTGTATGTATATGCAGGGTTTCCATCAAGCTAATTAATAGTTTTGCTCAAGGGCGTAGCCAGCCAGTAAACTAGGGGGGGGGGGGGGGGGGGGCAAGTTTATATCGCCAGAGGCCTAGGGTAGGGGGCCGACGCCGCAGAGGGGTATAATTTGTACGTGAAATTTGAGGTCCAGGGAGGGCAGCTGCCCCCCCCCCCCCCCCCCCCCGCCTACACCCATGGCTTTGCTGACTACATTATTAACGTCAAAAATAGGCATCTGCGCAATTCTTCGCCGAAAATACTGTATACGTAGAATACCTAAGAAACAAAAAATGTTCTTATAAAAAGGGGTTCTAAAATCAGACTAGGCATTTCTCAAAAATTATACAATGTTAATATTTATGTTGTGTTAATGTGTGTGTGTTTCTATAAATCGCTTAATGACTCCAGCTTCAGACTGCAGCAGTGGTCTTATTTGTCTTCGTCATAGTTGGGGTCCTCGGAGTCAGGCCGTCGGTGCTTGTCCAAGCCGGAGACGGTCATCGAGGTCTTCAGGTCGTGCTGCCGACAGATGATACACATACTAATAGTAGTTGAAGAAGGTAGCTTTATTTAAAATAGGAGAATATGAGAATTGTTAGGGCGAATCTCCGAGCGTTTTAATCGCTCTGCGACTGTAGCACGGTCGCATTTTTATCGCCTGCCACCATGCCTGTCATGTTCAAACAAGCATGTAAGTGCGAAAGTACCAGGCACAGTGACAAGAGATTAAAATGCAATCAAGCTGCCGTCGCAGGTAAAAAAAAAGTCATTGAGGTCTATTCTGTTTTAATAATTTGATAAGATTTTGATAAATTGATAAGGTTTTGATCTTATATTGATACGATCTTAAGTTATTACTTATCACTTATTGGTGCATGTGAGATGCTTTATGTGGTACGCAGGGGCGTATTTATTTACCCTGGAGGGGTAAGGGGGGGGGGGGGGTTTACAAAGGGCGGTAGGTTAGGTTTCCAGAAGATGCCGAAAAAATGCATTTGTGCTTATTATAAGGCCCACTGGCCCAGGGGCCAACTCAGCATAAATACTGTCTTATACTTGTAAGAATATTATTTTTACAAGTATTATACACATTGAACGTAAGATGGAATAAACGTCTTCTATTCCCGAAAGCTAAGGAAACTGGAGTCTAATTTCTAGTTACATTAATAACGGCCAGCACCACCGCCGCCGAGTATTTTTGGCCTGTATAATTGTTAGCATAATGTTTCTTTACTTTTAGGAACGGAAAAGACAAAGTAAAACCGCCAAATTGCGGCTACAGTGTGTTAGCTCGCTACGAACTGCCGACGTAGTTCCGTGAACTGGGCACAGTACAGTCGATTTATTTAATCAAGATGTCAATCTTTGAGAAAAAACACCAATTGAAAGTGAAATAGTGTATGGAAATTATCACGTGACTTTTCGTTGCATCTGTCGTCCTGATACTTACATTTTTAGGGTTCCGTACAAAAAAAGTACATAAGGTGCGACTCTATCCGTCTGTCCGTATGTCTGTCTGTCTGTCACATCGCTAAATACTTAGAGAATCACTTAAGCTATCGATTTTAAATTTGGAATAGTTATGAACAACGCTAACCCAGACACATTGGAAGAATATTTTTTTTATTAACTATGGAAAATGCCTAATATTAAGAGGGGGCAAAATTGCAAATTCTAGTGACTAGTTTAAGGGGGGTATCATTTAAAAAAACTCAAATTGTACATTCCAAAACATTTTTTCCTTTTTTTTATAGTAAAATAAATTGATTTATGAAGGAAAATGTGAAAAAATATACCATCGGTGCGCAAGTAAAACGAACTCGCACTTGACCGGTTTTATTTTTACGATCGGAGTTTGTCAATGTACGATTGTCAATTAGGCCGCCTGTACCTGTGTACAGGGCTATAACCGCAAAAATCAAAGTTCGTCAATTGCGGGCATTTTTCTCTCACTCTAATTACGTAAATGAGAAAGATTCCCGCAATTTGCTAATTTCGGTTTTCGCGGTAGGCCCCCAGGTCACCAAATGACCAGACTGTAATACAATGTGTAAACTCACTACGAACTGCCGGCATAGCCGTGTGAACTGAGCACAGTCGAGTGGAGCCGGGGCGCGTTTCCCGCCCGTCCAGTCGCGACTGAATGTGATCTGAGCTGTCACCAGGCTGGCTATCAGCGCCCAGACCACCAGTGTCACGCTTCTGGGGACAAGAAAAAACGTCACGTATTATAAGTAGGTATAGAGGCATTGGTAGAAGAGTTGAGACTTGAGATGCATAATTGTAATTACATAGAGTATACTAATGGCAAAAGCGGTAGTGAATTAACAAATAAGAGCACGTTATATAACCCAAATACCTTGAAGAAACTCAGTTCAACTTGCTATTAGTACAAGAAAAGAATAGAAGAAGACGTGTACGTGAACTCGTAGATGCGTGCGCACCAACGCTGGCCCAGTACCATTGATGTGAGGACGAAAAACCGACACCGTGCACCGTGGCCATCCCAGCACCAGATTAAGCCATCCGAAACCACTACCCTCTCTACACGCTGGCCCATCTTAGTGGACCAGTATAATGGCCCATCGTGTAGAGGAGCTATAAGAGAGTGAATGTTCAAACTTACGATTAGTACAATACAAATGGACAGCGCCAATACAGACAATGCCCATATTTTTATTATTTGCTATCCTATAGCTTGTACTTAGTTATTTGTAAACACCCCTATAATGGAACATGCACCAATGGTATGGTACAGACAAATCCTGTAAAACAAGTATTTATCATCAGTTTTTAATTGCTGGCAACATTTTACCACATACAAGAGCCAAAGAGCTGGTTGGCAGTCAAGCAAGTTGTTTACCACTTTTCGACTGACTGGCTCACTTTCTTGGCTGACTGTATAATGTAGGTAAGCCTTCGTCCGAGTTTATCCCATTTTCATTGCATCTCATGCGTTGGATTTCAAAGAAATAAATAATAGAAATATATATAGGTGCTCGAAAATATTTAAATAATAATTTTATGTCTTACGATGCATCCTACCATCAACGGCGTAGGATGCGCTATGTCTGCATGAGCAGAGCGAGGTTAAATATCGTTGAACCTTTTAAGATTTTATAATAAGAACACCTGTCACGTTTTTGATATTTGCTTTTTATATTTACATGTTTCATAAGTCGCTTTCCTTTCTGTGCATTTTATTAATAAAGTTTATATTCATATATTCTCTGATTTTACTCATAATTTACATATGTGGTTATATGCCCAGGGATAAATCATGACACATTAAGATATAAAAGCGGCCAAGTGCGAGTAGGACTCGCCCATGAAGGGTTCCGTACCATTTATGACGTATTAAAAAAAACTACTTACTAGATCTGGTTCAAACCAATTTTCGGTGGAAGTTTGCATGGTAATGTATATCATCTATTTTTTTTAGATTTTTCATTCTGTTATTTTAGAAGTTACGGGGGGGGGACACCCTTTTTACCACTTTGAAAGTGTCTCTCGCGCAAACTATTCAGTTTAGAAAAAAATGATATTAGAAACCTAAATATCATATTTGAAGACCTATCCCTAGATACCCCACACGTATGCTTTGATAATTTTTTTTTTTTTAATTTTTAGGACGTATTAAAAAAAAACTACTTACTAGATCTCGTTGGAACCAATTTTCGGTGGAAGTTTGCATGGGAATGTATATCATATATTTTTTTTAGATTTTTCATTCTGTTATTTTAGAAGTTACGGGGGGGGGGACACCCTTTTTACCACTTTGAAAGTGTCTCTCGCGCAAACTATTCAGTTTAGAAAAAAATGATATTAGAAACCTCAATATCATTTTTAAAGACCTATCCATAGATACCCCACACGTATGGGTTTGATGAAAAAGTTTTTTTGAGTTTCAGTTCTAAGTATGGGGAACCCCCAAAATTTATTGTTTTTTTTCTATTTTTGTGTAAACATCATAATGCGGTTCATATAATACATCTACTTACCAAGTTTGAACAGTATAGCTTTTATAGTTTCGGAAAAAAGTGGCTGTGACAGAATCGGACAGACAGACGGACATGACGAATCTATAAGGGTTCCGTTTTTTGCCATTTGGCTACGGAACCCTAAAAAGGGGTAAAATGCATTTACACATACTGAACAGACATAACGCATGGGGCTCGAGTGCAAGTCAGAAATCTGTTGAAAAAACTATTGCAGGTCGATGACTTTGGCTTAAGTACGGCAAACACATTGTTATTATTATATATTATTTTATTTGGCCGAAACCCACTGACTTGAATTGGCTATTTGACAGTTTTTTTGTAAATAATGTCAATCGATCTTAATGTATTTATAGGACTCACGGCATTTAAGCAACACAAAGGTCAGAAATGAGAGTTAAAATCTGACGCTCGGCGCAGTCGACAAATCAATCGCCTTTAACAAAATGATAAATTGTTGTAATGTGACGTTACATTACATTAGTTTGTTCTAAATGTATGGAAGATCAATAAAATTGCTATTTAGACCCTGAAATATTTCGTTTATGTATATAGTTGTCATACAATTTATTTTTCACCTCAACAGCTCGAACAGGCCTACTTTCGTCACTCCAGGGAGTGAGACAAAGTAGCTTTTTAATTTAGTGAAGGCCATGAATACAGGAATATTTCTAGAAGCTTTCATCATAATGATGATGCCTTTCATTCATGAATGTAAATAAATGTGGTTACCTTTACTTGATGTTGAATTTTTTTAACCTTTAATTTGTTCTCACTACTGAGGTGAAAAGTTGTATGTGTCACACGAGAGCAAAGTTATTTTACACCTCGTGTTTTTGAGTCCCTCGCAAGAAAAACCAACTTTCCTCTCCTGTTGCACAAATAACTATTTCAATAAAATGTAAGGAATCTAATGGTACCTAACCATTTTTTTTGAGAAAGTTTAAAAAATATTTTTTTAGGCTTTGGAGCCTTATAATCTCAACATGTCTTTTTAAATTCCACTTTTTATAATGGATGGCTCATTTTCTATCCATTTAGCTAAATTTTATTATAATATTCAATATGTGTCAAGTACCCAATTATCAAAATTAGGCACTCTTAAAGTATCAAGACGTCGGCACTCTTGAACTAATAGGCTACGAGCCAGAAATTATAGCCAGTTTTGAAGCCATCCCGCAACCATTCGGCTATCGCAACTTCCTTATATATAATTTTAATTTGAGTAGTATAAATATAAGTGTAAATATAATTTTAATTTAAGTAGTTACGAATATTGTTGTTATACCTTAACCTATTTTTTCTTTACGAACCGCACCTTTTAAATCCGGGCTTACGGATGATTTACCTACGTCTACCTAGATTGCCGAGGGCCGTCAGTTTACATACTGGTAATTAAGTTAATTTAATAGAGGTGTAAATGTCACCAATATTAGTATGGCTATGATGTTGTGGCAAAAATATGTACATAAAATATTTTCTTTATTAAGTAATGACCTCATGGGTTTCGGGGAAAAAACGTAAAAACCTAAAGAGAGCGAAGGTTTTTGTTTAAGCTTGGGCAAACATTCTGTCGTATGTATGTCTGTCTGTATTCTAATAGAATCTTTATCGCATTTTTATGCGATTATCGTAAAATGTATACTAACAAATCGAACCTATTCAGGTTCGATATTACAATAGATTTTTTCATTATTCAGTTTTTGTGTTTGTTTTTTCAAAATCTCGAAGCTATGAGGATTTGCGAGGTCTACTAGGCCTATACCTCACGTAACGTACGCTCAGCAGTTACCTAATTATAATTAGATTCAAGGAAATCTAATACCTTTAAACGAGCAATTCTTGTATATTTATATATTTCGATGAAATTTGCTATATGAGGGTTATTGGGAGTGATCAAATAGACCTCGCTAGGTCTTATCTCTGGGAAAACGCGCATTTTTTTATAGGTGTCATTCTTTGTTTCATTTAGATATATATTTTTTTCATTTTTTAAGATAATTAGCTTATTTTCTATCCTATTCACTTGAATAAGTATTCATTCGAAATCAAAAATGTGTTAATATTTTTATTCATTATCGGTTTAAACATCCATGTTAAACTTAAGTGGCAAGCTCAGCCACTAAATATTTTTAGTTTAGGTATCTTTCTTTCGTTTTTAATATTTATTGAAAATATTTAAGAGTTGAAAGTTTTGTTTTTCAGGAAAGATAAACGTAACGTAGGTACTAATTACACAATCTAGCATTGCGGCGCCCGATTAATATATTTTTCACAAAAAAAAATTAAATTTCTACTATTAATTTTCACTTTTTTTGTTTAAAATGTCATCACGCACTAAAACGTTCACACTAAGAGTTGAACTCACCGAACCTTCACGACAGCCATGTTCAAAGACAGTCCACAGTTGTCTTCCGAATGGCCAGTACCACCCGCTATCCTCCTTATATACCCGGTCCAGCCAAATTATTCCCATACTTATAACAGTAGGCGAGTCGTTCGCTCCATGTACCTAACCAGTATAAAAAACCTTGCTCATTAGACTATAAGCCGAGGCAGACTACGCTAAGTTTTCACGCCAAGGGCTACGTCGGTGACGAGTACGTAGCTTATAAAGATATCTATGCATTCTTATTGCCAAGTTAGCGTGGCTATATCATAAATAAGATAACTTTAAGTCTAAAAATAAGTATGATCTTCAGTTACTTTAGCTTAGTTGGTAAATAACACCTTCATTACGTATGTGGAGCTCCCTATTTTAAATCTCGGTAAAATAAAAGCCAATCTAAATAGTTTTATGCTATTTTTAAAATTTGAACACAGAGAGATATACGTAGAAATAGGTAGAGCTCTCCCTTGAATTCATATATCATTCAAATTTATAACTAAATAAATATTATAGGAAATTATTACACAAATTGACTAATTCCCACAGTAAGACAATAAAGCTTGTGCTGTGGGTACTTAGACAACGACATATATAATGTATAAATACTTAAATACATAGAAAACACCTAAGACTTAGGAATAATATAAAAATATCCGTGCTCATCACACAAATAAATTCCTTTACCAGGATTTGAACCCGGGACCATCGACCTTCATAGGCAGGGTCACTACCCAATAGGCTATACAGGTCGTCAGGTACATTATTATCTGGATTTAGACCTGGAACCACCTTTCAAGCAATTCGTATATTAAATGGTACAAACAACATTCTCCTTTATGGATTCGAACTCAATACTATTAAATTCGTGGGCATGGTCACCAAAAGACAAAATGGTTGTTAAAGAAGTGCATCTTATATCGGTCCGTTAGCCACGATGTGCTGGGTAAGCGTTATGAATACCGTCAAGTTCGTAGGTGTTTAGAGATCCTTTAGGAGTTGTAATCGGGTATGGATTATGGGTAGGAACAACCCAAAACTTTCTTATCTTTGAAAAAGGAGGTACACATTTTTCTAAAAATGCTCAAGTTACCTTCGGATACTACACCCGGTAACGATTTACAAAAAGATATTTAATCTTTTAGTCTTAATTCACAGTTACACTGTGTTTCATTAATCAGTCCGTCGATTGTGGTTAATGCAACCTAAATAAAAGAGTTTTTTCGGAATTCAGATAGGATTGGAATCCTTAAAAATTATATATTACTTGTCCCTTATGTAAAAGCCTTAATGCATTCTAGGATAAGATAAGAAGAATTTATTAGCAAGAAAAAGAACATACACACAAATTAATATATATTTAACAGAAAATTGTACTAAATCGGTCTTGATTCAACACTACGACGCAGTGTCCGTAGGAGGAGGAGGAAATATATTTATTTCTTGCTACTTTAATTAGTACTTATATTTAAGACACGAAACAAAAGAACCCTTTTAGAATACCATTGTAATAATTTAATTTACCTGTTTATTACATAGCATAATATTTACACAGAGCTGCTAAACCACAGCGAAAACGGTTATGGGCGTTGAATCAAACGAAGAGTTTAACTCTTGTTTACTACCGTAATTATCGTTTTAATAAAAACTCACGAAACACATGAGACTTTTACTGGTGAAAATATACTGAAAAGATAATTATTCAGTTTATGTTAAGGTTGCTGAGATATAAACTCCAGTCGTTTGAGTCCCCTTTATAAGACTCGACTTCGTTTTTCAGACTCATTACATCATTACGAGTAAGTCGAGTCAAAACGAAACTGGAGTTCTTTTCCATTTGTTAGCTAGAGACCATTGTCTTTTGTAGTGGCTTGACACCGTTTCAGAGAACTCAGGATTAATCCTTGCCCATTTTTCCGCCACGCCATCGCTCTACGCGATAGCACTGCCATCTTCACCACTTAGATGGTTGACATTGGCAGTCCTCAACTATGCGTTTCTCCAGAAACTTCCAGCTTCGCACAGCTAAACTATGGAATGATCTGTCGCCTGCGGTATTTCCGGACCGAAACGACCTTCAAATCTTCAAGAAAAGAGCGTACTCTTATCTTAAATACTGGCAACGCACTTCCCCACGCACGGCAAACCCTTCTTGTGTTTCGGGTGTCCATGGACGACGGTAATCGCTTACCACCAAGCAGTTCGTCTGCTGGTTTTCTTCCTATATCATAAAAAAACTCTTTGTTTTAACAAAAACAAAATGCATTGACTTCATGTAAAATTCATGGGTTAGGTACAGTCGAGTTCATAATATATAGTGATATGTTCATAATTATGTATACATTTTCTATTCTTATTGCAATGGATTAAGGTGAAATGTATATATTTTGACGACCATTCTGGCCTAATGTGTAGTGACCCTGCCTATGAAGCCGATGGTCCCGGGTTCAAAACCTGGTAAGGGCATTTATTCGTGTGATGAGCATGGATATTTGTTCCTGAGTCATGGGTGTTTTCTATGTACATAATTATTATCACAAATCACTTGAGACACTTTTCAAATGCGCCCTCTATGGTTTTGACTCCTTTTTAACCGACTTCAAAAAAGGAGGAGTTTTTGTTGTACCTATATTTGTTACCTCAGTTCAAAATTCCGTCTTCAGATTTTTTATTGTTTGAATTTATATAGGTAACTAGTTGGTCCCGTTTTTGTCAAAACCCAGTTCTGATGATGGGGTCCATGAGGATTCCAAGGACTCCTCAAATCTTATAAGTCATAGATATGTAGTTTTAGTATTTTAATTAAAAAAAAGCATGCATTTTCATCCAAAACGGACTTCAGCATATCAATTGCTAGCGCATGTATAAAGTTGTAACAAAAATAGCGGGAATCCGTTTAAAGGCATTTCGGCGAAAAATGTTGTTTGGAAAGTCATGGACAACCCTGCCCAACTAGCAAATTGGTAATAACATCTGAACCTTTTACGACTAATTCATCGTAGGTGCGTCGTAAATAAGCAAGTTTTAAAACGTGATGTTGTATAAATGTCATTTATACCGCACTTTAGTTTAAATGCAAATTGTTCTTAAATCGCAGTTGTACAGTCGTTTGTATAACATAGTAATAAAGCAATTTAATCACTGTCGTACAAAAGTTTTAACCAAGACCTTTTCCCGGTTTTACAACCTCAATATGACATCTTACAGCACTTTGGTCATAGAAAAGCTTTATGAGTGATTACTGTACAACTAATCATAACATCAGCTTTTTACAGCTGTTAAATTGCTAAAGTGCCATACAACAGTCATAAACACGACCGTCTTATAGCTAAAAGATAGGGATTACGGCTTATTTGTTTCATAAATTTTCAGTTCTTAATACAGTGTTGATACGCAAAATGTTAAAATTACATTGGAAAAAGTGGAAGCAGTTCAAAAGGAGCGGTACTTATAGATGCAAAGTTCGTCAGAGTTGTGCTTCTTTACTTACTAGCACAGACTTAACTTCAAAACTGTTTGTTTCACCTATTAGGTTCACCAAGTTCACCAGGGAACCCTGAATTAGGGTGATGGCGGCCGTATCGTGTTGGCTTAAGAGTTTTAAGTCGTAAGCTAGTGCTTTTAATTATAAATGAGTCATATAACTACTCATAGATAAAAATTAAATTAATTAATTTAATTAAATATAATAAATAAACAATATTTAAAGGGGGCATTAAAATTTTCTTAGAAAACCTAGTAAATTCGTCGAAAATATTATGTTCGCATGCGTATCTGATTTACCCATTACCCATTTTAGTTGCAGTAATAGATGTCGAGTCGGTTATACTTAAGTACTTAAAATGGTAAAAAGTATAATATTTTTCACGACTTGTTTGACCGGCAATCATCCATGCACAGTACACACAAACAGGTAATTCTATTATGATTGAAACTGCTTCGCTATTGCATTTCACCGACTCATTAGTCGTAGAAACGTCTGCATTATGATCACTCTACAAGCAATTGCATTTACAAATCGAGAACTTACGATACTTTTCCGACTAAAAAGTCGTTTAATATATTTTTTATGACAGCTGTAGGACTAAATGTGCTTGCTTATGACGATTGAGTGACCACTCAACGACTATTTAGCCATAAAAACTGCGCCAAAATCGCGTCATTTAAACGTTTGTATGCCTTAAATTGCATACCATCTAGTTTTATGAAAAACGTTTGTACAACATTTATATGACATATTTTTGCTAGTTGGGTGCCCCATAAAAACATTATTTTTCGTGTCAAAAAACATTTTTACTTTTTCCTTATCAGAATATGGGATCCCCACTATTTTTATAAAACCTTGTATACAACGGGATTTAGGGATAATGGATATATACGGAGGATTACTATACTTCACTAGCTTAACTCTAGGCCCTAGGCATTGTACCAAGGATGCTAGCGGCATTTCCTCGTTGTATCGCAATACTGATATGTTGTGCGACGAAGCCGCCAGCTCTTCGGTCACCAGTTACTTCAACCAGACGTTTCACGGGATAATATTTATTTTTATTTTATCCTTTTTAAAGTCGGATTTACTTTTTATAAAGATTAATTTTGGAAAATAGACTACTCTATGTACAGCCAGGATCAATAGTGAGTGATAGCAAGAATATCTGCCACCAGCCTCTAATAGTTTGAGCAATAGTAACATCTACTCCGGTTATACGTTTAGAAACTCACAGGACAATTGGAACGTAGACTTGACATCAAAACGATATCTAGCTGTACCCCTACTGTAAATTTATTCGATAGCGAAACGTGACGTACGCGTTTGCGTTAAGTCTCATTTTGTATGGGATTTAGAAACAGCGCGCCAAGCGGGACGTTGTGGAAACTCAAAATCCCATACAAAATGATACTTAACGCAAACGCGTACCTACATCACGTTTCGCTATCGAATAAATTTACACTGGGGGCTCTGAATCATGTCAGTTAGTTATTGCAGGTTTGCTTTAAAGTGTAGACTTTGTCTTAGCAAATGCCTTGAAGAGTTATATAGTTCGCAACTGCCACGATAACGCGCAGATTTGTCAAATCTTACCTTTAATACTCGCGTCGTCGTGAATTACACGATCTATCCCATTTCGTAGAGCTATTAGAGAACTGTATACTTTTGAGGCGTATATTTCCTTGGGATATATGAAGACCGAAAAGGAAGGAAAGCGAAGCGGTGGTGGCCGAGTGGATATGACGTCCGACTTTCAATCCGGAGGTCGTGGGTTCAAATCCTGGCTCGTACCAATGAGTTTTTCGGAACTTATGTACGAAATATCATTTGATATTTACCACTAGCTTTTCGGTGAAGGAAAACATCGTGAGGAAACCTGCATACATCTGCGAAGAAATTCAAAGGTGTATGTGAAGTCCCCAATCCGCATTGGGCTAGCGTGGGGACTATAGCCCGAGCCCTCTCGCGCATGAGAGGAGGCCTGTGCCCAGCAGTGGGACGTGTATAGGCTGAATTATTATTATATTATATATGAAGACCGAAGATATATCGGAATACGATGGTCAAAGGGTCCATCCAGGAGGATTAGGAATTAAACGCAAAATGGCCCTGAACACAATACATCCAACACAACAAGTGCACGCACCTGCCGGGTCGCACGATCTTTATTCAGAGGTTATACAGGGTGAATTGAATGCCTATCTAAGTTCTAAAATTTCTTATTCGTTTAAGTCTTTGACCTAAAATAAGCGAGTATGTGTCTTATGGGAGTTTTATTGTTAAATTTTTTGTTAGTTATTGAATTCGGATAGATCCATTGAATGCCACAATGCAACCAGTTACAACAGTTGAAAAATCAGATCATTACATTGAGTAATAATTAAAGGAATGAATGTATTATTACAGTACAACTTATTAACTAAAGCGTATGCCCCTTATTTACAAAAGTTCATCCTCTTTACTTTAACTCGGCTGCCATCTTAAAATTTGGCGTATAAAATAGTTTTTTGTGATAATTTACCATTAAAATCACCTATTTTGTTAGCTGCAGCGTTCGTTGGTGGTAAATTATTATATTAGTAAAATAATACACGTATTTTTCGAATAACTTTTCAGCCGAAACAAACACTTCAAATCAAATGACCTAGTTATCTATCCTACCAATGTTCAATATAACTTTTTGCAGAGAAGGAATATGTGTCATTGTATATTTTATTTTAGGGGTCATAAATTTGGTTCCGCGACATGTAAAGTTCACATCAAATTTTTGTAAGTGCACATCAGACTTATTTTATAAAAATATTATTTCTCAAGCAGTCTTATCTGCGGTATGAAGTATGAAATAATATATAACGGCAAAAACAAAGGTCTTATTACAGTTGCGTCTTATTATCAATCCGACTTATCCGATATGACATTTACAGCCTTATACAAAATGACGTAAGTAAAAATAAGTAACATGCGGAATACGCTCCTTTCTTTTCGTTTTTCCATATCATATCCTGTTACGAAACGTTCAAAAATGCACCAATTTTTGATCCTTGTTCCTTGTAACGGAACTAATTACTGTATGTAATAAAATATATATATATATTTTTTTATATATAATTTTAATTTCTTGTAATCATATAATCTCATAATTATTATTCAATTTGCATATTTTATAAATAAAATATTCAATTAAATGTATACATTCAATCATGTTTCAAATCTCTATGTAATTTAAGTATGGCTATTTTATATTCAAAGTTCTGTCAGTTCCTAGATCTAGATAAGAACGGTAAGTTTTTGAAAGCTCTAGGGCTTTCAATAACTTACCGTTGTTATCACGATTCCAAACGACTATTCACTTTGCCACTTTTGGTATTTTTGTGATTTGGAAAGTAAACCAGCGTTAATCTACAGTGCACTTATTATTTCACCACCTTTTCAACACCTGAGACCAGCGAAGATTTTACATGTACTTATTAACCTTTTGCCAATGATTCAAATTTGTCAGATATTTCCTTTGAGTGTAGGACTTACTTATCTATTAATTAGCATGTCTACGGACTGCAACATGCTTTATACAGACATCGCCATTTTAAATAAAGCTGACTTTTTATGACTATTATTATAACTATTTGTACTGTAATTCTATTAATTCATTCATTTTGTCTCGTTTTAAATTGCGGGAACATTTCCAATTCTACAACACCATGTATATAAGTTTCATGCAAACTAACAAAAGGTGTCCGATCAAAGGAATGTCCATGGTATCCACGTATTGTCCACTCCGTTCACTCTACTCACTAAACATTTCACACTCGACTATAATCTGGTTTCGGTTGACCTCTAAATTCCTTACAACTATAAGAAAACGGGGGTCAGACTAACTGGCGTGACGTGAGTCGAAAAACTTATTGAACCGCCGCCCTCTATTAAGAGAACACCGTATTTTTGTAGGTACCTACTTGTTCCAATAGTTTACATACATTTTAATAGAATTCAGTTGAAATGGTTTAAGATTTAGCACCTCAACTGGATTAGCTGCCTACGTAAGATGTTGACGTGATATTTAGAATAGAAATACACGGTATTTTGAAAAATAAATACTTAACAATTTTTAAAAATAGAAATATTTCTACTAAACTTGAAATCTGTTAAAAAGATTTTGAGACATGGCCGCATACCCTCCCTCCCTCCCTCCCTTACTGGCTGTATTTATCTAATATGGGAATTATTATATTAGATAATTACGGCCGGTCCCATTATAGGATAAATAAGTAGTCAGCCCTTTCATATGTGTGTTGGTCAAAAATCCGCACGATTTCTTGATTTATTGAAAATCCCCACAATCCGTGGTTGTGCTGTATAAAACAAATAAAGCGGCCAAGTGCGAGTCGGACACGCCCATGAAGGATTCCGTACCATTTATGACGTATTAAAAAAACTACTTACTAGATCTCGTTCAAACCAATTTTCGGTGGAAGTTTGCATGGTAATGTACATCATATATTTTTTTAGGTTTATCATTCTCTTATTTTAGAAGTTACTGGGGTGGGGGGACACACATTTTACCATTTTTGAAGTGTCTCTCGCGCAAACTATTCAGTTTAGATAAAAATGATATTAGAAACCTCAATATCATTTTTGAAGACCTATCTATAGATATCCCACACGTATGGGTTTGATGAAAAAAATTTTTTGAGTTTCAGTTCTAAGTATGGGGAACCCCCAAAATTTATTGTTTTTTTTTTTCTATTTTTGTGTGAAAATCATAATGCGGTTCATAGAATACATCTATTATACTTACCAAGTTTGAACAGTATAGTTCTTATAGTTTCGGAAAAAAGTGGCTGTGACATAAACGGACAGACAGACAGATGGACATGACGAATCTATAAGGGTTCCGTTTTTTGCCATTTGGCTACGGAATCCTAAAAAGATGCAATAAAAACTAAAAATTCGGTCAAGCAGGATCCTTAATTATCATACACAGACAAGAGATTAATCTAATATTATTTGCATATACGTTGATTAGTGGTCAAATAACCTATTAATGCAGCACCCTTCAGTCTTTCGTATATCTATTGACCGCAGTGATCCACTGGTATACCACATATCTATGTTGTAGGTAGTTATTTAATATAAGTAACTAAGCTTGGTAAAGCTTCCTACTTCATATTGTGTTCAAGAGGCATCCTAGGATTCCTAGGTTTGTAGGGTTAGCAACTATGACGAGGCCTGGGCTATTACCGCGAAAATCGAAGTTCATCAATTGCGAGCATTTTTCTCTGTCACTCTAATTACGTCTTAGTGAGAGTAAAAGAGAAAGATCCCCGCAATTGGCCAATTGCGGGTTTCGCAGTAGGCCCCCTGGGCTGTGGATTATATTGTATGTCATTTGGATTATTCGTTGTAAGTTGTAATATACAAAAAAATAGAAAACTATTATCATTTAGGGCGAAACCGCGCTAATACAACCATTAGAAACAGTCATCCAATTTTATATTACAAATTCGCTTTTCGGGCCTATAACCTAATTTAAAATATATATGACATCACAGAACTAATTGCCCCTCCCCCCTCTTATCCCATCATCAAAGAGAGTATCTATAGTACCAATGTGCCCATCACCCTGTCGCACTTTATAGACAAAAGGTACCTTAGTAGGTATTGTGTAGTGATAAGTATCGATTATGATTGTATTTACTCGTATCTAACCTACTTAATATTTATTGCACACGGATATCCGATTAATCTTATTGCACATCGGGGTTTTGATTATTTTGTATACCTTCTAAAAAAAGCTTTTTAATGTATGACAACTTGAGATATATTACAATTTTTTTTTATCTTTGCTACCCTCAATAAGTTGTCATACATGGCTAAGTTGTGGGTACATCAACATTGTTTTTAAACAGTTGTTAAGTGTTTTGACACAATAACCGATCAATCATGTTTGAAATTCACTTAAACCGTAACACAATAACGTGCGTGACCTTGTGGTCGTAATATTAGTAACAATTGTTAATGAATTGTTAAAAAGAAGAAAAACTGTGATGAATCGCTCAAGTTCGTCAGAAAAACAATTCAATAAAGATTTTTGGGCCGCGTGATGTCCCTCTCATTCTGTATCATCCCTTTTTTGCTCGATTCGCTCAATTTGTAAGCATAAGGATATTCCTGCCGCATGCACAAGTTTTGGCCCTTTTTGCACCCGATCCGGTGGCCTTACACCTTGAGATAGCTAGTATAATCAGTTGTTCGTTCATAAACACACGCTGCACACGTCTCAACAATAGCAATAGAGAAGAAACAACCGTGGCGTGCCGACTGTGAGGTGATGCGTGAAGTTTACTGAACTCGGGCAGGTGAGTTGTATTTAATCTAAAAATAATCAGTATTTATAGCAAGTCTAAGTATGGCTACATTCATTTGGCTTAGAAAGCGAACTAGCGTGCCAAATATCAAGACGATCTGATGAAGAAATGGGTCGGATGTGAATCTCGAGATCGGATGAGTAGAAATGGGTTAAATGTGATGCAAGTGTCTACAATTGTTACATGTGTCAGTATCTACTTATGAAGTTATATTATTGCTATCTATCTTAACCTACGAGTAGTATCTTTCTCTAGTACCTATTATTGTATTTACAATTAAAATTGTACCAACTTATGTACCATACGTTTTGCTTAAATTTTTCGGGGCACCTCTTTCATTCACATCGAAATGCAATACGTAAATATTTTATCCAAAGATATTGAGTTTACATTTTGTACAAGTGTCACACAGTACGATGAACCAAGTTGTTTTTGATTTTTGAAATAAACTCTTTTGTATTACGATGCTTTAATACAACAATATATTGCTCTTTTCGTGCTAATTTTCATTGTTAAATTAATGCGTTTTATTATTTTACCATATGACATTATAAGTGAGCTGTATCGAATTATGACAGATGTATTTTTAAACAACAACAGGCTGACAGATGACAAGGGAAATTTTATTTCGAGCATAAGTAAACGACAAATAATACAAGCGCTGCCTACCTATAATATACGTTACCTATTACATACCTTATACCACAAGGCCCATAGATGAGTTACATGTTGCACAGGGGGCGTAGGCGTAGCCAAGATGATATTCGTTGATAGAAAATGCCAATTCAAACTTAAATGTATGAAAATAGACTCATGACCTTTCATACCGATATATTTTTCTTTTCATTTGGCTTTTGTCCTTGTATGGTCATAGACTTTAATATTGATCAATTTAGGGTTCAAGTTAATTTGGCTGCCAATACTAACGGTATGAAATGTCCAATGTAAAGTAAACCCTAAATCCCTAAGTGTAATGTAAAGTAAACCCTAAATCCCTAAGTCTAATGTAAAGTAAAATTGTCTTGTAAGCTAAACCCTTGCTATGAAATGGCTCAAAATGAATTCAGTTTTCAATCGAAATAATCTAAACTACCTAAATAAGTTAAAATATTTTTATCACTTACCGCTGAAATCTGTCCAATATTTGAGTCATCCGACAAACAGAAATGGAAAAACACAGTACACCAATCTCCGGCATTGATAAGACAGTACGACAGTGACAACTGGGTATACATAATAATAAATATCGTATAAATATAAGTAATAAGTGACGCGAGTTAGCCGAATTTATTATTGACCGCCAATGCAAGCTGACGTTAAAAATTGCAATTGTTACTCTGTTTTTAGTTAATCTGTGATTGGGTGAAAATTTGAGGAGCTAAGTAAGTTTTGATTACTTTGATGTTTTATTTTAATTGTTTTGAATAATAAATAAGACAGGTTTAAAATGCCATTAATTAACGATCGCTGCTTAGATACAGCATTGTTTATATTATCTGTAAGTATTCATTAAATCAGGCCAAGACGATAAAATATGTGCTTTAATTGTAGATTTAAATTTTTTGCTTATAATTTAAATAAGTACTATTGATCACGACACGAATTGTCACTTCGTATGAGTTTCCGTGGCAACAGACCAATAATATTAGTCTAATAATATCTCGAAATGGGCCCTTGCACTACCGTAGTGTGAAAATATTAACAGAACAAAATGACATCAAAAGAAAATAATTATTAGTAGGTAAAATAATTATCTAAAATGAATTAATGACGAAACGGATCTGCGACTTTCATTGTATGCTATCACCGGAGACCAGAATACGGTAGAGACTGGCAGTCCCCGTATGCTCCGTATCTTTTATATACGTCCGTAATAGGGAATATTACGCGAAATTCTGAGCAGGGGGCGCCACTACCACAATCCATCACAATCTGAGGGTCTGCCGCGAAAAAAGAAAATCGAAATTTCGTTATCTAACCTCCGTATCACTCTTGCATATTTGAGCGATAAAGACTCAGATAACTAAATTTCGATTTTCACGTTTCCCGGTAGGCCCTTTGTAAACAAACCGCCTTGATGCATCAATGTCACATTTTATTATCTATGAAAACTTGTCAAATTACAGTTTAAGGCACAGTATTTATAAGTTACTCTATGGTTTAAGATGCGTGCTAGTGCTGCACTCTGGCGGCAGAACATTGCAGTAAACTGCCTATTACGCTTAGTCATTATTTGCGAGTCGCTAGTTTCTATCGCATTAATAAGCTATCATAAACTGATATAAAGATATTTAAAATACGTCGCCCCACAATTACTTACCTAGTATAGTTTGTATAAAATAACTTAATTATTATTACGGTAAATTTACAATTTTATCAACTTAAATATTGTGATATGACTAAGTTAACAATGTCACGTTTTTGAGTCGGTAGTCGGTATATATAAAGACCACTTGTGTCAGCGTGGTGAAACAGCAGGGGCCAGGAAAAACAATATTTGTTTAAAAACAATAAGAGGTATATCGTTTATTGTTTACCTTGTCAAACAAGATGTTAAAATAATACATAATCACAACGGCTACCCTTTTTGGGTAGGTATACAATATTACATTTGATAATTAAGTATAATGAAAAAAGTACGTGGGTTTAACAGTTATTTATGATACAAGTGCGGAAAAGAAGAAATTCGCAACGAGTGGCGATAAAATACCTATTTGCACGTGTATCGTACAAAGTTTTACAGTAGATATGGCCCTTGAAAGTTTCGACATAGGCACAAAAATCACTACTAATACTAGGGTCATTCCCGCACTAGTGCGATAATTAGCACATTACGTAACTATGTCTAAATTATAAAGGGCGTTGTACGATACATGTGAAAATAGGTTAATCGCATCGTAACTGGTGTCGCTTCGCGATTCACGAATGTATCGCCACTCGTTGCGAATTTTCTTTTTTTGCACTTGTATCGAAATGACTAATATACCGAATCTTCTGTACCTGTAATCAAATGTACTAATATACCTTGCTAACACCACACCGTCCTCAACAACATCAGGAAGTACAGTGACACTGTACGGAGATAGACAGTCTTTAATATAAACTTGTCTCGGTTATCACATATGATGAAATCGGGGGAGTGTCTGGTAAACAAGCAACATATGATAACATTACATGTAGGTAAACCTATTTATAAAATAAGTATTTCGCGTAAAACAAGCAAACAATGCTTTTGCATCTCGGTTTTCATAACAACTACCTATCGTTGGGGGTCATATTGTACTGGTTAATTTTGGTCAGTATAACTTAAGTAAGTAAGTATAACTTAACTCATTTTCCTCTCTAGATATTAATATTATTGAAAATATTTTGACTTAATTTGTTGTATATTAACCACAGCTAACGTCGGGGGTTAGATTTTTTTAATTTTCATAACTGTTAGGAGCATTTAAAAATTTGTATGAAGTCTGTTTATCGTTCCTAATTTTTACAATAATAAAAATGTCGTAAAAAGTCAAACGTAGCTACGTAAAATAGTTATAAAATAAATATATAAAAAAAATCTTAATAAATCAGACTTTGCCACCCGTCCCCATCTTCACTTATTTTTTTATTTATTTTGGAACTACCGTATTTTTATTATTTAAATAGTACATTTCTAAATAAATGATCACCCAAATATTTAGTTAAATTCATTCTTGAAATTATACCATGAACATGAACTGTCGCCTGCGGTATTTCCGGACCGATACGACCTTCAAGAAAAGAGCGCACTCCCATCTTAAATCCGGCAAAGCACTTATAAGTTCCAGCCCATCTAGTATTGCGGGTGTCCATGGGCGGCGGTAATCGCTTACCATCAGGTGATCCATCTCCTCATTTGCCTCCTATATAAAATAAAACGTATTCCTACGATTAAGTGTTGAATTACTTAGGTACTAACTACGCGCTGATGATTATCATGAAATTCATGAAACATAGTGGATTTAAATGGAATATTAGTTAAGGCGAAGTTATTTACTAAAGGCGAATTTAGAGTACGTTTTTTTGCAAACCCTTATTCCGATGAACTGCAACATTCTTTATTCTTTATTCAGGCATACACAGCCAAGACACTTATACTGTTAATACATATGTAGTCAGTATCATAAAATTTGTAAACTTGTATTACACACATTATACAGTTTTAGAACTATCTCCAGAATTAAACATACGAGTACATGTATTACTAAGTTACATAGAGATAAAAAAAAATCATTGATACGGTGTTTGATCAGTAGGCAAGGCAAGTCGTGCCCCCGCGATATCGAGCTGTCACCATGACGATGCCGATATGGCGAGTCACGTAAACATGTTATTTATAATTTTATATCACTTATCTTGTATTCGGGGAGGCGTGGCTGGTTCGCGAATTATCTCAATTTCGTAAGCCTGGGCCTATGACTGGTCGTCATGTGATGTGTCTAACATACGATCCCTTTTCTTATAAAAAAATATAGACGTAAAATTGCGTGAAGCGGGAATGGGGCGGGAATACCTGTCTCCTAAAGTAAAGGAGAAGTTGCTGATTATATTTATTTATTTAGGTAAATAATTATACAAAAATAATAATAATCATACCTTTACCGTCGGCTCTATAAGGGTAGTTAAAACGCGCCTTATAGATGCCACAGGTGACCAGAGGGCTGGCCAGTAATAGGTATTTATGCGTATAGGTAAGCATTGCCATTCAGCGTGGAACGTGGCAATGCGATCAGCCTTCCGGGCACACTTCCCATAGACAGCGATTTAGAGGACGTTTTTATTTATAAGAAAAATAATTTTCATGTAGGCATATTACAATGCGCTTATGAACGTCAAATAAAGCTACACCGGCTCTAACCCTACACCTCTGACTCGAGAAGATATAAATCCCTCCTAAATTGTAGGAGGGTATACCAATATGGGACCGGCAAGAAACTCGGTGGGACACATTTTCAAAACATTACATCTTATAACTAACATGCATTAAATAAAAGAATACAATTTAAATGAATATGGATTTTTACCCTCTAATGCATATGCAATCATATATAGTATTATGATACATTATTTAACTCTATTGAGAGCTATTAAAGTTCAAATTTAAATAGAATATTTTTTATGACATGCATTAAGGGGTTAAAAAAATACATAAAATAACATACAGTAGGTACTTTTTTTATACAAAATTGATACTAATTATTATCATATTGATTATTTGAAATAAAAAAGTACGTACTTTTTTTTAATGACATTGAACAAATGTAAGCCACGTCACTACCTGTAATTTTACGAACTGAATTGGCTCTTAAGTATACGTTCTATCCTGCATAGCATAATACGATTCGTGGTAACAATATGCTTGATTTTGGTGTAGTTTTCGTAGGTATATAGGTAATAAGCAGTATGGGGTTCTTCAAAAAAGGTGTGTACAGGTTTTTAAAGGGTCGGCAACGCGCATGTAATACCTCTGGTGTTGCAGGCGTCCATAGGCTACGGTGACTGCTTACCATCAGGCGGGCCGTATGCTTGTTTGCCACCGTCGTGGTATATAAAAAAAGCATAGTGTAAGAATAAATTTATGGATTTAGTTCTTTACCTGTCACTCCAAAATAATTAGGAATACTTATTAACTTCAACCCTTTTGATATATCGTTTATTTTAAGCACTATTCAAATAATGCCATTCATTAATTATTTTTAACGTCTTAAATTCGCAGAAAATTTCTGACTAAGCGAAATAAATTTATTTTACAAACAAGGATATGTACATAAGGATAAAAATATTGTAATAAACGAAATTAAGCGTTTTAATTAATACTTTATTTGGACAAGTTTCGTCAGATCAAAGCGTTCTTTGCTGTATTGAAATTTTGTTTACTGTTAAAATGTCATCGTACTTTTTTTTAATATCTGTATGTTTGTTTGCAGAAAATAGACGAGTCACAGAAATGGTGTTTTTCTTCAGGAGCATCACGAAAAGGTAAGTTTTTTTTACAATAAATACCTAAGTGACGTTTTGGCGCAAACTGTATCTATTTTTAACCCAAAGCAGTATTTTAAGCAAAAGGAGGGTATGTATGTAGGTATGTTCATCTGTTCCCTCATAACTTCTAAAGTACTCATTATAATTTGACAATTGAGGTGTAGATAAAAGAGTCGGATGTAGCTCGACGTAGGCCTCTATAGGGGGCGCGCTCCAACGACGGGTGCCTTCTGCGCCCTCATACTGGAAGAGTATAAGGGGTACGCTCCAATTCCGGGCGCCTTCCCTCATACTAGAAGAGTCAGGCATAGCCGCCGCCGTACGGGGTACGCTCCAATCATAGCAATAGAATCACGTAACCCGAAATAACGGGCGCACTCTAATGCTACTAAAAGATCCTGGCGTAGCCTTAGCGTTTGCGCTCCAATGCCAGGCGCCATCATACTAATAGAGTCAGCCATAGCCCGATGTACGGACGTTCGGCATACTCATGCTAAGAGAATCAAGCGTAGCCCGGCGTACGGGGCGCGCTCAAATCTGAATCAGAATCCGACCGCTTTCGGCGCCCTCATACTAAAACAACCGAGCGCAGGTCAACGTTCTGGCAGTCCTGCGCTGAACGCGCTCTCACACAAAAATGATATTGAGTAACTTCAAATAGTTAATCATGAAAGGATAAGCCTAGAATGAATGAATTGATGAAATAAAAAAAAGTTCAAAAACTAAAACCCGACTACTGAAAAAAATTGCGCTCTAAAAATATACAAAGTATAAGTATGAAACTACAAAATTTTCTCGTTGGAAATGTGATATAGAAAATATTCTATATTATTATCTTTTCAATACTCTATATCAGAGGATAACCGTGGTCGTATGCCGTTTGATGTTGAAAATACAACCATGTATTAAAAAATATTTTACCTACACTTACTTATAGTATTGTATACCCAAAACCACTGTTTATGGACTCCACTTATTTCACATTCGCACACCTTGGCAGTTCGCCGTTAGTTGGCCGATATAACTCTTTATCAATTTATATACTCCTCGAAGGAAAATTCCTTAATGGAAAAGAGACCTCGCTGTCTGCCATATGTACAGTATACATATTCACATATAATATGTACCTAACAAATTAATGTTGACACCGCTTTGTATGGAAACTCCCTTTCGCTACTACTTAAATAGGTATTTATATTTGTCAATGTTATCATTTTGCGATAATACCTAATTAAAGGAAATGATATCTTTTAAATGATAAACTGGCTGTGCTTGAAGAAATTCTAAAAATGAAATTAAATATCGTATAGATATGTACAGTCACCATCAGATATATCGGAGCGGCCAAGGCGCTCACAAATATCTGAACACGCCTCTATCGTCAAGGCGTTAGAGCGCGTGTTCCGATATTTTTGAGTACTTTGGCAGCTCAGATATAGCTGATAGCGATTATATGTACAATGAGATCTTGCTACAATGACGATCCCATACAACGTTTTATAATATGTACAACCTCCCTCTTGCTCAATGGGAACAAAAGTTTAAGGTTCTTTTTTTTAATAAATAAAACTGGCCAGGTTTGAAATAATTCGAAAAATGATACGAAAACACGTACACATTTTCATTGGAAATGAGATCTCCGGATGAGATTTCAAGTGACATACAATATACAAGGTGGCCAAAAATATGTGCATTCCCGTTGCCAGGGTTTTGGGCTTATACTGAGCAACTTTTGCTATGGGACCAACCCCGAAATCGCGAAAAAAAATTCTGGCTGTTTCATACATTTTAGCGGGTTCATTTCTATGGGAGGGTAAAAAAATTTTTCGCGATTTCGGGGTTGGTCCCATAGTAAAAGTTGCTCAGTATAATCCCAAAATCTCCCTGTCATTGTCATCAGAAATGCACTTATTTTTTGACCACCTCGTATACACTACAGTATATAAAAAATAATGATGACACTACGTTTTGTATGGAATAGTATGGAAACTCCCTCTCTCTTTAATTATCATTTTGCGATAATACTAATTAGCAAGAGCCGTTGTTTATCAACGGGGGCAAAGGTGATGAGGCGCGGACACACACCCCCGCGCTTATCAATGCTTGTGCAACCAACACCATACTGTAGAGGAAACTTTTAATAAAACTAGACTATTAAATTTTGACTATATATTGGGATATTATTACGTTTTCCATAGAGGGTAATTTTTTTACAAGCCCATATTTAAGAGCTTATACCTATTAGAGAGAATGTTATTTTCTTGCATTGTTACACAATTTTTTGATCATGCGGGTATTTGGAATTATGTATATATAGGTATTATACAGGCGTCACCGTAGTCCTATTAGCTACGGTTAAAGTCGATTATCACGTAATATAATCAATGCAGTTATAACTTTTTGTAATGAACATGTTTGGACCTCTCTCTCCGTCGATAGCTGACCGGTCCTCAAGGACCTTCATTGTTGAAAGTCCAGGCAGAGATCAGTAATTTAAAAAGACTGCAAATCTATGCCTGTATACCTACAAAGTCGCACACCACGTTCGTCACGTCATAGCTGAAACTATATACTACCGTAACATAACAATAGATCCAATTGCGGCTTTTCAATTCACCCAAAAATTTGCATTTGAGAGTTTTTAGAGCCCTGAAACAGTGGCGGATTTGCAGTGTCGGCCGCCCAGGCCCTTAGTAGTACTCTCTTCTCTCTCTCTTCTCAGTATATATGCGTCCACTGCTGTACATATGCCTCTTTCATGGATTTCCATGTTCTTTTGTATGCGGCGATTGTAAGTACTAGCAGCCTCTTTCTTAGCACGCTCATACACCTATATGATGTCATAGAGCCTGCCTAAACTGCCAAGTGCGACCCTAATATCTCGCCGCTGTAGGCCCAAGCCTTAGGGTAAATCCGCCACTGTCCTGAAAATTACATTTAGGGTCTTTGAGCTTTATTTCTACTGCGGTTATTTCAAAAGTCTGGAGAGCTGAAGTAGGGAGAGCAGGGTGCGTAGCTAAATGACAATGGTTTATAGAAAGAAAACGCCAATTGATAAATAATGTACGTAAATGATAACGTTGGCATTATGATACATTTTTACTTTTCATTTTGCGTTTGTTGATAAACGATTTTCATCTTGGCTATGGTCTTAGTAAACAGGTGTCAAAAATATATAAAACGGAATATTTTCGAACGTTAACGACATCTACAGCGACGAAGTACGTATCTTTGTATGGAGACTACCAATTTTTATTATTTATCTGTCTCCGGTTAAATGTTATTCCCAATGCATACCGTCCGCACGCGAACGTTCGCCAACCAAGAGGGCTGTCCCGTTAGTACCGATCTCCAAGTGAGTAATTTATTTATGAACTGTGTACAGAAAGCAACAAGTACCCATCAATCACCAAATTAATCAGCGTATCAAGTGATCGAGACCATCACATGATATTACAGATAATGCAAGCTGCGGAAAGTTTCAAAAACTTCAGGAAACAAAGAAAACTTTCATTTTGGTCATTGTAAAACAATATGAGTTAAAATTTTTACAAATAGTTATTTGTACAACAAGAGAGCAAAGTTTGATATTTCTTCGAGTGCTTGTTTTGAGTCCCGTGCAAGCGAAAGATTCTATAATAGATCTAATCTAATTTAGAATCTTGAGCGTAGTAAGGGACTCAAAAGCGCACGAGATGTAAATAACTTTGATCTCGTGTAGTACACAAATTTTTTCACGTCAGTCAGCCATCAAAAAATACAACCTGAAAAAATGTAATCCAGACGGACGGATCACTATTTCACTCATGTTTTCTGAAGGTATTCTAACAATTAACTTTAATTACCGTAATAAAACAAAACGAAAGAAATTTCAATAAAATAATACGAAAATAATGAATAAACGAACATCAATTGACAGCTCAATCGATCACTTTTTTTTTTGTAAAAAAAAAAAACACTAAGATCCGGTCCGAATTGCGGATACTACTATTTGTCAACTATAGTAGAGATCGTTAAAAGTAGTTAAGTAGTATTATTTACTGCGTAACAATTGCGTAAATTTGTATAAGTTCATTGTTTTGATTGTATAATAAAGTACGTAAAATATGGTGTTTTTATTAAATTTTAAAGTTTTATTTCATTAATTAATTATTACGAATGAAGACTCGTAGGGTGTTTTGGAACGATGCGGTCTGACTTATTTCGGGGGTCTATTATAAACCGTCAATATACCGTTGAATTACGTATGCACTTTTTTGTCTCTTTCTTTTTGCTAATGACGTGAAAGGGATAAAGACAATAAAATCCAAATATTTCGAACTTGTATTAGGCCCCGCACGTTGAAATGACATTCGAATCCAAAGGTCACTTGAATTTTGCTCACTGTTTTTAAGCAGCAAATTACCCTTGTTCTAGCTGCTGACGTGAAAAGAAAATTTCACAATTTTGAGAACTTTCCGACGACACATCGGTAGGTACTAGCAAAGGGGTGGATTGTCAAAGTAAACTACGAGTAAGTATATATTATTAAAACTTTTACAACGCCATTTTTTGATATTTAACTAATTTAACTCATATCAGTGAAAGAATAAGAATCAAAGTCAAATGGCGTTCTAAAAGTTTTAATCATGTGTCGAAAGATGGCAGTAAATTTACTGTGGCCACAAAATTTGCTTTGACAATCCCCCCTGTATTTCAAATTCTCTTGACACACAGGCTCAGCAAATTCGATTCACTCGCGCTCGCGCATGCAATAGGATTACTTACTCCGGGAAGTAATTGCGATGGAATCCGTCAGACGCGACTCATTTTCATTTTGAATGGACAAAGGAGGATCGTTTTATTTACACAAAGACAACTACGTGTGATAAATATATATACTTACAGGGGCTCATTTCTTGAAAGATATTAGTCTAATATTATTAGTATGTTGTCATGGCAACCCATACGATTTGACAGTTCGTGGACTATTAATATTTGTCTAATATCGTTTGAGAAATAGGCCTCTGATGTAAGATAATATTTCGTGGCCACGTCGTAGATTTCGATCATTTCATGAAATGCCACTTTAGAATGGATCACTTCATGATACGTAGGTATATTATGGTTAGGTTAGGTTTGAATTTTTCATGATTTGACCAACCGACAATTTCATGAAATGATTGCCACATCATGAAATTATATATTTTATCATTACATTTTATCATTATTACAATTTATCATCATATTTATTTATATATTATTATTATACGTTAATTTACAACTAAAACAAATAAATCGAACTTATGCTAACACAAAACAACTTAAAACTAAAAACTAAATATAAAAGATCTCCCCCAAATCACTTCCTTCCGGCATGGTCGCAAGAACGCTGGCGGCGTTACCCCTCTGCACCGCCAGGCTTAGCCTCTGGGCAAAGAAAGCGCCAGCCCTATGATCGCCCGAGATGCCTATCAGCCGAACTGACACTTCTCTGACAAAATTTTTGGTGTCGGACGACCACGGGCCTAGCGTTTCCATTGCAAGCGCCGCAAACTCATACTCATTCGACTGAAATGTCATGAAATTAACAATTATAATATTTAGTCTCGAAATATTGTATTTTTGACAGTTATTGTATTAAATAAATTCTCGCTAGTCTAACAAAAAAAAACGAGGTTTGATACTACATATTAATTTATGAAATGCCGCCAGCATCCTTGGTACAATGCCTCAAGGGCCTATTTTAGATATAAGCTAGTTATAGTACTCATCTGTATATATCCATTATTTCCTTTAAAAAAAGATTTTTTTAATACATGCGCAAAGTCATTTATGAAGTATATCTTTATACCTACATTTTGTTCATTAAATAACTATCGCATAGTAAATAATAATAATAAATAAATAAATATTCGTGGACAATCTTACACAGATCGACCTAGTCCCAAACTAAGCAAAGCTTGTACTATGGGTACTAGGTGACGATATACATACCTATATAGATAAATACATAGGTATACATAGATAATCAATTATAGTAATTAATAACTTCTAAACAAAATCAACACGTGTTCACGTATGGCATTGAAATCCGGACTTGACGAGTTCATAGTTCCGTCACCTCTGGACCCTTCTAGAATTAGTTCAAGATTACAACTTTAACCCTCGCATATTCAGCGCTATAACATCTTTAAATTTAGAACTTATTACAATGCAAAAAGGCAGCATTTGAATTGGCACTGTTAATTTAATACGAGCTTTATAAAATATCACATCAGACTAACGAGACGTTTAATTATTAGTATTTATATACACAGCCAATTAACGTTAACCCGCGACCTGCGATTCCCGTTGATATTTTTGTTTACAAATACGATTTTTGCGCAGTACTTAGTATATGTTTATGTTTTGATCAATCAATTGAGTTCCGTATAATCAATAATCATGAGTTTGATGACTAATGATTGTGTATTTATCTTTAATAGGATTCCCAGAGTAAGTACAGTCAATGTCAAGTAAGGTTGAAATAATTCCAACGGGACAAAAAATCAACGCAAAATATTTATGGTAGCGTAATAGGGTACTTGCCTGCAAGTCAAGTCAGTTTCTTTTTTTTTTCGAACTGCCAAAACGATTACCCACTGTGGAATGAATATGCTGAAAGAGTGACGTTACCGTCAAGTCACCTTTTTTTTGGGTCTATCCGATTTTTATTGAATATAAATAGTGTGGAAAATCACTGCGCGTTTAAAAATAACCTGTTAATAACGTATAGGTATCGACATTCACTCCCTACCGGCCAGACCGCGGTAAATGAAATTAAAGTGGAGTCCAGACGGGATGATCAAATCGACCGATTTGATCAGAAATTAAATTGGCGTCAATCTCCAATTTGATCACCAATTTTAGATTTATTGTGATATTTGAGCCCTATAAAATAATAATACCCCCAAACGAAAATACTGAGTGTCACCTATTGCTATTCTTGCGTCCGCATTTTATTTATCGGTAATATCGGTCATAGTCGGTGGTTAAAATCGCCGAGCCAAATTGACGTCTGCGTCTGCACGGCCTGATTTGATCGGTCAATTTAATCAATTGGCAAAAAAATTGTCCCGTCTGCACTCTGGACTGGTCTTAAGTTGCTCTTCGTCTATTCTTTTCGTCTTCGACTTTCTTTTTTAGTTGGCTTCTAGAGTCAGACCAAGTTAACAGCGTTTTTGACAGCCCAGCCAGTCAGTGCAAGTGTTATTTACCACATTTTAAACGTCAAACTTCAATGAAATAATGACGTTTACTTAACACTTGCACAGGCTGGGCTATCACAACCTCTGCCAACTTAGTTTGGTCTGACTCTAGCATCTTCAGCATTCTCTTAGATCCTTGATAGCAAGTAGCGACTGCGTCATTCGGTTTTTTTCCATTAGCGAAATAAATGTTTATAAAATGTTCTTCCTAGTTTATAATTAGAATAGCGTCAAGGTCCTACAGATACGAATGCCTTTCATTGGTACCATTTAATTTTGTATGATAGAATTTATTTATAGTAGGGCACTAGACGACGATATATACAGCGTGTATTTTTGATACGACCACATAATCAAAGGGTAGTTAGTTTAGACAGTAATGAACACACTTTCATAGGTTTTTATAAAAAATTGTCGACTTTTATTTTTCCATATAAAAATAATTCAGCAAGCAATGTATCACTAGATTTGTGTTAACTCAAAACGTCGCATTAATTGACGCGACGTCACAACTGTCAGAAGTGACCATGATGGACATGATGTACTAAATACATTTAGTACAGTCAGCATCAAAAGTAGCGGATCAAATAACGTTTCATAAGTGTAGATACTTATGAAACGTTAAATTATGTAACAGCTTAACAAAAAGTGATGTCTTTAATATAGTACAACAAAGACTGTAAAAGATATACTTTTGAGCGCGAATTTTAGAAATTTATTTATATTTGGAAAAGTTATCCGGAATATCAGATACTTTTGGCGCGTTGTTTCATCCGTTACTTTTGATACTGACTGTACAAGGAAGAGGAGAAAGAGATCACTGTTTAGCGTTAAGTCCGCCTGTTGTTACTTGTTACCTACATTGTTAGACTCCAATGAATCCTCTGTAACTTTTATTTTATAGTAGGCAATAAAGTATTTTATTATTATTATTACATTGCCAGTAGAAAAAATGAAACATTAATTATGCTTTGGTAGTTAAGACTAAATGAAAAAAAATTCAGAATTGTTTTATGGCACTAAAACCTACATCTAGTTTAAGTTTGTGGTCATATCAAAAATACACACTGTATATAGGATGTAAAAAAATGTGGGGACCTGTTTAATGGCTTTTCTATACGATGGGCCGTCATACTGGCCCACTAACATGGGCCAGCGTGTAGAGGGTAGTGGTGTCGGATGGCTTATGCCGCGGCGGGATGGCGATGAGATGGCCGCGGTGACAGTTTTTCGTCCGCACATCAAAGGTAGTGGGCCAGCGATAGTGCGTACGCATCTACACGTGGCCCATTATAGGGCCTATAGGGCATGCTCTCAACCATCGCAATGCCATCTTGCTGGTCCAGCGCTGGGCCATTGCATAGAGGAGCCATAACAATCGCATGGCCATCTCGCTGGTCCAGCGATGGGCCATCGTGTACCTAGAGAAGCCATAAGGGCATATTCACTATCGTGTTTTGATTTGATTAGGAACAAGTAGAAGAAAAACATTTTTGATGAAATTAGGAAACATTCGAATAGCGGTACTGATAAATCCGCTACTTCACGCTAGATGTCGACTACGAAAATAATAAGCGTTATGGTAAGAAAACTGATGTACCTATGAAGTGAGCATTCTATGCGTACTTATTTCTCTATAGTCCGACTCAATTGCGATGTGACAAACCGTAGGGCTTGGTAAACGTTAAAATATTTCAACCATTAGTAATAAAGTACATTATTTAATAACAATAAATATGTTGTGAGTGCTGTGACGCCTGTGACGTATTTCAGATGACGTGTATATTGTTATTTTTAAACGTCAAACTGTTTTGTAGGGAACTGAAATAATTTGCAAATGCCGCGTCACGCTGTTCGTATGTTTACTTTTTTACGAGGATCTAATGTCTTAACGGGGCCAACTTTATTAATGCCACCCGGACTATAACGGGGGTAAGGGCGATTTCAGACTAGCGTATTTTTACGCGCGTATACGGTCGTTTCGGCGGTACGAGCTTATACGTGCACATTTCCCTACATTTCGTTTTTTTACGAGCTAACGCGTGCGTTACTTTTCCCTACATTGGATCTTACACCTCGTGGGTCGAAATTCTTTTCGTCTTGTTTTGGACCACCTATCATGTTCACGCTTGTATTTCTGTATTTCATCAAATCATCATATCAAATAAAAAAAGACGAGTGCCATTGCATATCTTTTTAGCTGTAGATTACATTTACCATGAGAAAAAGTTGAAAGTAAATTTCATATCATACAAAAAGATACACTCCGGCACATTTTTTGGAGACAAAAAAAGGACACCGAAAATAATTTTGACCCTTGTACGCGTACGCTCGTATAAAACGCTATGACTAAAATTCAGTCCTCCCGAGATATTCCTGTCATCTGGCCCCGAATCAGGGGGCCTACCGCGAAAACCGAAATTCGCAAATTGCGGGGATCTTTTTCTTTTACTCTCACTAAGACGTAATTAGAGTGACAGAGAAAAATCCCCGCAATTAACGAACTTCGATTTTCGTGGTTATAGCCCAGTTCGTAATTGTCAAGTCGTCACTGACGCTTCCGACACTGCTTTAGGCGCAGTTCATGAGCAAAAAAATGTCTGGAGACTATAAGACCTCTGATGGTCGCGCTTTTATCATGTCATCGTGGCCGTCATGTTCTAACAAGTATGTAAACGCAAGAGTGACATGTTAGACGATAACAAGTGCAACCATCATATCCGTGCACTTTTTGGTTGCGTGATCGGCTCCTGCCTTACCTGCATGACTGCCTTAACAGTGGCAAACTGACATATGCGCTAACGTCTGCGTAACTTACTTTCTATAGATCTCAGTCGCACTAATATGCGAGTACGAGCGAGATGCACAGAAAGTAAGTTTCTCATACGCTAGCGAATATGCCAGTGTTAAACTGGTGGTAGCCCTACTGGACTTGTTGCCAATATGAAATTAGTTTATCGGCAAATGCCAAACTTTTCAGTAAAAATGTATCAGGATGCGCAGAAGCGAATGGAAAATCACGTACCTAATCATGTCCGTATAACGTTGTTATTAAATAAGATTTTTTTAAACAATTCGTGATTTTTTGAACGATTTGGACACCACTAGGCCCCCTGATTGCTAAGCTATTTCTTACAATGGTAACACTAAAAGGTTTAACAATCTTAAGAAACTAGAAAATGAAATACTTAGATATCATATACTATACGAACTGAACCGAACCGAACCGAGGGCGTCAGCCGCGTCAGCTGAAGACGTCGGCTCGAATCCGGCCTCCGCCTGTATTTCAATTTATATACATATTAGTAGTGTAACTAGGTACTTAAAAGACACAAATAAAATTATTTAATAAAACAATTTGTTCCCTAAGTTATAATATAATCATAAGAAGCAACAAGATACAGATTATGTACATTATCAATGTTTAATCTTTGTTTTGTGTAACAGATTAGTTCGACAGCTCTAGTTGTATTGCAAAGTCCGTAGGCAACAAGATTAGAAAGAATAATCTCTATAGAGATAGGTAGTTTTATTTAGAAGCGATGGACCTGCGCGATACTGTCGCTGAGCGGTATGGGTTGCGGCTTCCACACCGCAGGACGTGGGTTCTAAACCCCGGTTTATATCAGTGAGTTTTCGGGGATTTATTTAGGGTCGGCAACGCGGATGTAGCACCCCTGGAGTTGCAGGCATGCATAGGCTACGGTGACTGCTTACCATCAGGCAGGACGTGTGCTTGTTTGCCACCGACGTGGTATAGCCACTCAATTGCTTTTGGTAACTGTAGTTACCAGCTGTCAACCTTATTTTATTATAATAATAGAAGTCACTGAAAAATATGAAGCATGTCAGTGGATAGGTAGGTTTATCGCTTTTCGGACAGACTGTAAGGACAGAATACACCTGAGAAGAAATTCACAGGTTTTGTAATGTCATCACACCGTATTGGGCTAGCGTAAGAACTAGAATCGAATAGCCATAGACGAATTATATTTCGTACACAGTCGACACAGTAAAATACAGTTTTGACAAAGAATAATGACATAATTTACAGATTGTACAGGGCCGAACAGCGACAGCTATACCAGCTGTCAAATTCGAATCACGAACTTTTATTAGACATTACAATTAACGAATCTTTCAAACTGATAGAGAATCCCGTGTGGCATTAAGTCCACTTTGCCATAAAATTTGTTAAACAGACCAGCGGGCTTAGCACGGTCGTAGTTATCACGCGAATTTGGTGACAATTTGTTGTTTTAATGACAGTTTTCTTCGATTTTATCATTCATACACGGTTGCAGATGATAATATGGAGTTATCCGCATTTGACAGCGGTAGATGACAGACGACATTTTGCACAACATGGTCGTTGGATAATTTGACATGTAGTCCCATTTTATTGTACAGATTATCCTCCTAGTCCTATTCAATTCTGCTAAAGGTGGAAACACAAAAGATAATGTTAAAGGTTGATATTTTTTCCTTATAGTATCTTATTGTGTCCTATAAAGGGTAAAGTTTAAAATAAACAAATGTTTGTTGTTGTTACTAATTTTGCACGCGCTACGTTCGGAAAAGTACCTACAGTTTCGTCAGCGACTTATCGGGAGGTGTGTCGACCGGTTATCAACGTATTATTTATAACTGCACGAGGCGCGGAATGTGACGTTACGTCAGTTGAACTTAAACTTTTAAATATGGAAGATAGAGGTAAGGCATACAATCTCCATTAGGCAGTACTGTTGCAAAAGTGTCCAGCTGTCAGCTATAAATAATAGTTCCAAATCTCTCCAGAGTAGCGCTAGAGTAGCTAAGAAACTAGGCGTTATTGCGGAGTGAAGTGCGCTGTCTATGATTTGAATTTTTTTTTCAAGTATTCTAGGTACTGTAGCGCTACCTATTGAAGTTTTATTGAGGGACACCTTTTGGTACATAGAGATTCTCAATGCCGGATTTAGAGGTCTGCAGGCCTCGGGCAATTAAGGCGTGGAGGCCCCCTTGCCCCAAATTTTTTCCAAATAAAATGGTAAATTTACCGAATTCTCTATTGTGGGGGGCCCCTCTTTTGTGGAGGCCCGGGGCAGTAGCCCCGGTTGCCCTCCCCTAAATCCGGCCCTGGAGATTCTATTCCTACCTCTACCTTCCATAAGTGTAGGTATCCATAAGTTTAGGGTACCTACAGTCGAGGTTAAATATATAGTTAGGCAAAATTTTCGCCTAAAACGAATAAAGTTCAAAAGTGTCAATATATTTATAACGTCGACTGTACCTAAAGTGTCAGACAAATACATGCTTCAGATTTAACAGCTAACATAGATGGCGCTTTACGGCTCGATACTTGTACTATGTCGATACACTAACTTTGGTTGACAAAAGTTAATTAACCTTTGACAATTCAGTTACCTAAAGAAAGGACGCTTACCACGAGGAATTTCGTATATTGGCCCACCTGTTCCTATCTCTATTGCACACGCATCATTATATTGCTGTCCCATTCGCACAGTGTCAATACCCGCCGGCATCATGGGCGGAACAGCAATATAATTACGCACGTGGGGCAGAGATAGAAAGAGGCACGCGCCCGAGGCAACGTATGAAATTCCTCATGTAAGCTTCCTTCCTTTACCAAAAAACATTATGGCCGTTGGTACCTTATTCTATAGAGTATTACTGCAATGTTCTGCTGCCAATGAGCAGCACTAGCACATATCGTAAACCATAGAGTAACTTATACATACTGTGCCTTAGACTGTTTTTTGACAAGTTTTCGCAGATAATAAAATATGACATTTATGCATCAAGGAGCTTGTTTACAAAGGGCCTATCGGGAAACGCGAAGGATTTAGTTATCTGCTTCTTTGTCGCTCGAATATGCAAGAGTGATAGAGAGATTAGATAAAAAAATCGCTTGTCTTGTTTGGCGGTAGGCTTTCAGATTGTGATGAATTGTGATAGTGGCGCCCCCTACGCAAAGTTTCGCGTAATATTCCCTATTGACTACTTCTAATTTTCCATCGCTACTATTTAGATTTCACAAGTTTAGGTAAAATACCGGTCACACAAGATATCTGGGTCGGCAGTTATTTGAGAACACCATTGCAGCGGGTCAGATATCGTTGCCTAGTAAACTTTGGACCCGGTTTATATCTGCTATGTGTAATTAAAGTATTAGATACTTGAAGATACATCTTTATTTATACTGGATACTTATATATACCGGTTGAAATGAAAGAAGCGCAACAGTCACAATACTTTGTTATAGATCGTATCATTCACGAAGACGCGTACCTTGATTCGTATTGTGATGATATTAAAGGGTAGATTTGACAAATCTGCACGTCATCGTGAATGACATGAGACTATAACAATAAACAATTCTAGGATATGTAACGTCTTGTGTAGATTTGTTAAAAATATATTCAAGAATGATATGGCCAGCAAGTGGCTATCCACCTCCGACAGATTATGAACAAACGTTTGTTTAGATCAAACAGAACCATAAGAATTCTATTAATGGATCACCTTAACCTACTGAAAACTTGCTGATCGTCTGATCTTCGAGCATCTGACCCTTTTTTGTCTATCACCTCTCAAATGCGACACCTGTCAGAAAATTTAGAGTTTTCCGTCATTATGTGTATTCGAGTCTAACTTCGCTACCCCAAGACGTAGGTAGTCATCACAAACATCTTAAGGATCTTAAATTCAGGTCTAAATATCTATTTCGCATAGGTAGAGCTATAATCTATGGTGAAAAACGATTTCATTTACATAAAATAAAATAAAATAAATAAATAAATATTATAGCACATTATTACACAAATTGACTAAGTCCCACAGTAAGCTCAATAAGGCTTGTGTTGAGGGTACTTAGACAACGATATATATTATATATAAATATTTATAAATACTTAAATAGATAGAAAACACCCATGACATGACTCAGGAACAAATATCCATGCTCATCACACGAATAAGTGCCCTTAACAGGATTTGAACCCGGGGCCATCAGCTTCGTAGGCAGGGTCACTACCAACTAGGCCAAACCGGTCGTCAAAAATTAGATCTTGAATCATACAATAATCAATGCCCATTAACATTCAGATCAGAACATAAGTTCCGCCTGTGAAGTGTAGTCAGCACTAAGTACCTAGACACTTATACACAATTACTACAGTTAGATATGATCATCGGTCGTTGTTTACCTGAACTGTGATACTTCATATCGATTGAACTTTGCGCGGATTAAAAGCAATTGTTTGTACTAGAAAAAATACACTCCCAAATGATTAAGTATATTGATAACATTGATTGGACCCGGATTCTTTGAATTTATGTTGGAATCCCTTAAGGCATCGATGTGTCCGTTTGAAAAGATAAACAATTATTTGTATTTTTTTGTATTTATTTTAAACTTTTATATTTATATTAACTGTAGGAGAGTTCATTTGTATGGGTCCACGCTGGATGGAAGCGATATTCATTTATTCGATGCAAATGTTAATGGATGTTAGAGGCGCATTATAAACGAGTTAAATATTTCAGAAATTTTGAATCAGAATCTCTTTCATCATCATCACGAAATATATTCAGATATAGTCTGTGAAGCCATTATTACCGTCAGTAGAAAAAAGCAGCAAATTAAAAAATGACATAGAACATTTAAATTTCTTGCCTTTTCGTCAGACTACATGCTATTAAAATTAAAATTCGTTTATTACGCTATGCTGCGAGCATAGAGATTTTTCCATACTTACAGAGAGACAGGGGCCATGAGCTTGCATCAGCTCGTTTGTGATTTTTTAACTTATAGTATTTTTCAACAGGAAGAGTACCCTGATAGATGTACCCTTCCTGATTGAATACCTATAATTATCGATAAAGTTGTAATATTACAAAAAAATCCTTTAGGTAGTTTCCTGTTTTTTTTTCGAATCAAGCAAGACGTGTTTTAATAGTATGTTGACTTTGTGACATTTAAATCAGAAATAGCGGAGCTTTTTAACGCTAAAATGTCTCCCGTAGACTTATTCGGAAACCTTAAATATGATACCAATGTAATTTCAATACTATTTTATCGCACAACTAAACCGGTACCAATTCAGAAGAACAAGCAAAATAAATGTTGTTTGGAAAATATTTTGATTTGAATAAAAAAAAATAGCTTTATTACATAAGTGACTCTATGTTATCCTTACTATAAATGCGAAACTAGAGTTAGGTTAGGTTAATTCCTAATCCATCCTAAGTTCGCAGCGATGTTCATAGCCCAAACGGTGCAAGTGTTATTTAAACGTCATAATCTCATAGAAGTTTGACGTTTAAAATAACACTTCGCCGTCTGGGCTTTCAAAATCGCTGCCAACTTAGCTTAGTCTAACTCTATCTGTCTTTCTGTTACCTCTTAACCGCGCGCTTAACCGATTGAGATAAAATTATGTATCATAATAGTTTGAGGCCCGGCGAAGGGTAGTTTTTATTAATTATCATCATCACTTCTCGGAGACGAAGTTGCGAGCAGAAGCAAGTTCAGAATAAAACTAAAGCTCAATGCACACACACGGCGGGAGCGTGCGTGGGCCTGAGCCGCCCCGCGGCGTAGTGTGAATTCTCGGCGGCGGGTCCTGCGTACACTACCTAGTCTGTATTAAGGTCCATTCTAGTTGTAAACCTTAAGACGAAAGTGGAGGACACGCGCGAAATCACCTTTTCATACAAATCTAAAAAAGTCAAACGAAGGGGCATAGCTATTGTTAATATACGTCAAATTATGAATTTTTTTTTCCATAATACCAATATCCAGAGAGGAAAATGGGGACTACTTTTGTTTGGAGAAGCGGCCGTTCCCTTTCCTCTTAATGAAACGCGCTCGCGCGCCTGACTCGCGCACGCCCGCTCAGAACCGCGCACGCGCGCTCATGCCCGCTCCCGCACGTTCACACCCGCTCCCGCAGTGTGTGTGAATTGAGCTTAAACGGGACTGCAAGTGACATTGTAATCAATTGGTATCACATTTTACGATTCTGAATGTGCCATGGCGACCACAGGTATTTAAACTTGATTTTCTGGTTTCGATTAAAATACCCAATTACTTCAGTAGCTACCTACTTAACTAACTACAGATACTTATGTTATTCTTATAAGAAACTTCAAAATCACATAATAGATATATATAAGTAAGTAAATATTCTTTATTGCACCAACAATTATACATTTTACATACATGTAAAACTACAAATGAATTTTAAAGGAAAACACAATACACATATATACAGACATATATATATATATATATATTAGATATATTAGATTATAGATATATATTAGAGTTGATATATACAGAGGTATTACTATTAATAACTAACTTAAATCTAAAATAGGCCCTAGAGGACCAAGACCTTGACCTTGGGTACCAAGGATGCTGACGGCATTTCCTCGTTGTATCGCAATGCTGATACATATGTTGTGCGAGGAAGCCGCCAGCTCTTTGCTCATCAGCCACTCCGCGATTTCTAAGCCAAATGATACGAAATGGCTCTTATTAAGTTTCAAAATTTTGTCTCTTTCCGCCGCTCCGCCCGCTTTTACATTAGTCAGTTCGAGGTGGGACGGTGCCAGTGTGTCTACGCAGGTAGCATCCCACACTAACATCCGTCCCAAGCTCCAAGGAACCAAGCACCATCACCATCATCCCTGATAATGCCAGTCGGCTCAAGAAGAGCAGGCACATTGTACAATGGTGACAAGAGACCGACGAATTATGTTATTAAACGAAGCATAGAAGATTAACATAAGAATAATTTATACTGCAATTTAACGTTATGAAAATAAATAAATCAATACAAATCAAATTATGAAAAAATCACATTACATTTGAAAATGGTTGTCAACGTTCGAGATAAGGCGAACGCGAGAACGACCGATATATCAGAGGAATTGCAAATGGTCAATATCAGGTTTTTTTTTTTTGAGATAGTTATACCAACCATATATTTATTAGGATATTAATAAAAGAGACAACACGTTAAACTCACCTACTTACGATTTAGTATTGTAGGTTGATTAGGGGGGACAGAATGACAGAATAGAGTCAAAAACTTAAAAATTTGGCGTAATGTGGAAGTATCATTACACATACTTAAGTTACTTCCATGTTTTGATTTCTTATTATGATGTGTCTGTCTGTTTGTATTGCATTTGCTCGTAATGACGATACATTTCATAACACTTAACTTGTTATTGTAAATGTTTGTGTGATTGAAATGGGATTATTGATTGCTATCCGTATCCGGGTATGGTATATTTTCAGCCTGTGGGTTAGAAAAGAAAAAGATCATTTATTTTATCTGTGGTCGACTGGTCGGTACTTCTTCTTCTTTTAAAATATGGCCTCCATCAAATCTATGATGATTTTGCTAATGTCAAGTGTCGTTGTTCAGTAGTTGCTTTTAGTAAAGAGATAGCTGGACTTTACTAAAAGCCACGATATATTGCCGGGTGTTGATTAAAACATGGTTAAACGCGTTTCAAGATTCGTTTTTCATTAGCACACTTGCACTCGATAGTTCACTGCATAATAAGCTATCAATATTACACTTTAAACAACATTAATGATCAAGACATAAAAAAAATATTCTCGAGACGTCTTCGCCATCTTGAATCTCAACGACAACCCCTGGATGTGCAGAAAATTGTCAGTTGCGGGTGTCAATTGTCGTGGTAAAATATACGCCAGCCCGCGTAACTAACGTGCCAATCGTTAACGCTTCGTAGCGAACGAAACGCAACGGTCACTGTCGCACTAATATGGAAGAGCGATAGAGAGAGATGACTACAATACGCTACGGAGCGTTAACAATTGGCACGTTGGTTACGCGGCCAGGCCGTACGGTTACCGCCAGTTTGATACGGACTAACTTACTTTATACATCTCGCTCGCACTGATGAGCAAGGTTTGACACTGCTAAGGCAGTCGTGGTACTCGCCTGACAATAGATTCAAAGCCAAGGTACTTTTTTGAAACCCTAAGGGCCTGTTTCACAATGTCCAAGTAAAGTCCTGAATAAGCTACTTGCCACTTATCTGCCGAATAAAGTCATCGTTGGCGTTTCACAATCTTCAAATAAGCTTAACTGGTTGATTAAATACAGTTTTGCGGGAAGTTTCATCTGGCAGTTATTATTTGTTAATTAGCTATCCAACGCTTTACTTGGACATTGTGAAGCAGACCCTAAATAAAACCTTTTTGTGGACTCTGCATGGCCCTTAAACTCGACCCTATCTTTGTTTACATTTTTATCTTATTTATAGAAGTCATTGGTGACATATTAAAGGTAAATAGTGACGTCAACGGCCATATATGTGTCGCACACGTGCGTATGCATAAAACCAAGCCTTCTAATGCAATGCCTTTCGTTCCCGTCACCAAATGACGCAATAGTGCCTTGAAGTTGCTTGGAGTTGATGAAATATAACGCATTCTTACCGAGCCCCAGTAACCGAAGATTGCTATACCAACAACATATCTAATAACTATAAACAATGATAAATCGTTAGATAAAGGTTAAAAAACAAGTTCGCATTTGTTTTTAGTGTGCACACGTAACGCTCGACACACCCGCGCTCTCGACCAATCACAGCGCGCCGTGCGCTCAAGCCCCCACTATAAAAGATCTCGCGCGCAACATTTTCAAATTATTCCACATTCAAACGCGCACGCACTTGTGGTCGTTAAATGGGTGATAAATTAAATACAATCGCATACTATAGATGGCTCGTGTATCTATTTAGTTTCACGAATTCAGAAGAAATTTAGCAATTGTTGTAGTTTTAGTTTTCTTTTTAATCAAAAAGTATTAATTTATTTCTGTTATTTTAATTCAGTGAACGGTATTTGCTTTAATTATTTCGTATTTTTTTAAACTCCTTCAAAATGCTGCACTTCAAGTCGGTTCCTGAAGACTACGTCAGGCAGTCTGCCAAGTGAGTAGCTAACCCATGATTATTAACCTCTGACTATGTTGGCACGAGTAGCATGAAAGAATACTTCATAATTATTAAGGAATAATTATGAATCAAAGACTAAATTTTTGATTAATTCATTGACTGAAATAGACAGTTACAATCATAGGGATTTTCTGTAATGGTAAATTTAAAATTTTCGTCACATTTATTCAGTCTTTCTTTGTAATGTGTTTTTTTTTGTATAACATGCAAACGCATACTTTAATAGGCCGAACGAAGCGAGCGTCTTGTAGTCAATCATAAACACATCTATCTCATGATAACTTTAGTATTAATTTAATTAATTTAATCAAGTAATTTCATGTTCTTGATTCTAGAATTCTAAGCTACAAATTCGAAAAATTCACACCTAGTTATCGCGATGTAGAACAAGCAAAACCCATAAAGTTGCCTTATACCGCGTTACCGGGCTCAATCTTCTCAGATCAAAACTGATTTCTCTGAGGCTTTTAACAATGATTCCATTACGAGTCTAGTGACAAAGTTAGAGACTTTACATCAGGTGTCTTGCGTTCAACTAGTTCGTATTTTTTTCTGTATGATGGCCGGCAAAGTGCCCCAGTGAATGATAACAATAGCGATTTTACTAACCTGTATTTCGGAATACCTCAGGGAGGCGTTCTAGGACCATCACTAAATATTTCACATGTATTAATATGAAACAGGCAAAGATGCTACAACTAAGTATATTTTATACAGATGACACAGCTAACTTTGAAAAATATAATACTTAGTCAGATTTCTACGGAAGATGTGCTGCAGTATAATTTAAAATGAGTCTTATGCAGTTATATTATTCGTGCACTACTTAATAAAACGTTATCTGCTTCTGCCCTAAGATTGGCTAGAAGAGACTGTTGCTACCTTTATTTACACTGTAAATCCGATTCTAAATTTATTTTCATTTGTTGTGCATTACAAACACTTTATTTGTTTCAGATGCGCCCAAGTGGCCCTAAACTGCAGCCGCGCTGTGCATGCGCCGGCCCCGCGCAGCGCCAAACTGCCTCAACTGGCGGCTCTGACACCTAAGGTAATTTTAATTATTTTTCACTTCTCGTAAAATTGTCATTGATGTCACGTGTAAGCGACATAAAATTGCTTATTATGCTCTAGAACATAAAGTCAAATCATCTATTACGACCCTTATTAACTTAGCAATAAAGTTCAAAATCTGCCATACAAACTGCTAACCCTGCCAGCGCGCCCCTCACCAGCGCGCTCCCGACAGGCGAGGCCCGCGCCCTCGACCGGCCCAAGTACGATTTTCTTTAATCTTGAACAAATACGGTAAAATAACCTAAAATATTGGATATTTTTGTAAATTTTCCTTGCAATCGAACAAAAATTCTGCAAACAAACAAACATACAATATCCGCTTTATAAAGCACATCTTCAAACATCAAGTGCAATAAAAACTGTTCACATAAAGTACCCCGTTTTCAATGCTCTTAAGTAGGTATATAAGTTTTCGCCTGATTGATTTATTTATTTCAATAACTAGACTAAGGACTATGACGATCCTTTTATCACGGTCGATTGGCATTAGTAACGAAACAATTAAACACGTGTTTCATTGGCCAAATAGGTAAACAGATAAAACGTTAGGTTAGTAGGGTAGGCGTCTAATTATCGTGTTCCAGATGTATTTAAATTTAATGAATACCCAGAAACGATAAGAGAGTCTAGAGTCTGAGAGAACAAAGATCTGTTTTATCCGAGAACAGAGTCGAATGAAATCAAAGTATCATAGTCTATATGATTGTGCTAAAGTAGGTAATAGAATTAAATAATAGATTCATTGGGTGTACTTAGTATGTGTGTAAAGACAATTTCGTACCTACGAATATGTACTTCGAATTTGGCAGCGAATCACATAGGGATGTACGGGTCTACCGTACTTCCCTATGCGGTCACTAGTAGTTTTCAACAGTTGACGATTGACAATTCATTTACCACAAAACACATGGCGTCGTACAGTACCATCTCCTTCAGTTATCAACCTCGGAGAACGAGTTTTTCTAAGACTTTACACATACAATCGATGAATATTTGGCATTGATAAAGGACCAAGACTAGGTAATTTGATCTCATTGCATTGTTAATTTTATTTTTATTTTTATGTATATTTTGATACTGAGTCTAATTTCTGATCTTAATTTTAAATGTAAATAGGCTTTGTTTTAATTTGTATTGTAATTTTAATTTTAAGTTAGTTTTAACTTTAATCTAGTTTTATTTTGACATGTAAATTAACTTTATGAATAAATGAGTATGCGTATGAGTATGAGTAATTACATATTCCAATATGCAGCCAGCGTCAGTAGTTTCTAAATACTTGCCTACCTACTGAGACTAGTTAATAACTTAATAGTCTCTTGATAAGAAAATTGTGACTGATATATGAGCCTGCAAGAATAGGTGATCCAAATAGGTTAATTAGTACCTCAAAATTAGATTTAGGTAGATGTTGGTTATTGAAGTGTAGATGTTTTTGAACTACAGACTACACAAAGAAACACTATACATGACGAATAGCTCTGTCTATAGTGTTGAGATCCTAATATAAAATTCGGAAGTGTATCGAATCAATGTGTTATTTTTAGCAACAAAGAATTTGCGTCACCGCGAATACTTAATACTTAGTATTTACGTGATATTTTTAATTCTTTGTCATCTTTCTAGCCATGTGTTAATGTATTAGTTTCACTTTTATTATTGAATAAAATTGAAAGAAACAACGATAAGTACCGTGAAGCAAATAAAGTAAGTTGACGCGCGTTAACATGTATACAGGAAATTCTTTGAAACCTGTTTATCCTCGAGCACCATATTTGTTTACAGATTGAAACAATGAAATGTAGCGTAGCTGGAATTCAATCTGCGTCACCGAATAGATTATTAGAGTCAGACCAAGACAAGTCTGCAACGATTTTGATAGCACACGCAGCGCAAGTATTATTTTTAACAATTTTAACGTCAAACTTCTATGAAATTATTTGTGACGTATAAATAACACATGCACTGCATGTGCTATCAAAATCGTCTAACTACGTATAAATGTCCACTGTGTTACTATGGAGGGTAGAGTTAAGGAGAACACTACTGTATGTGTATGAAAAAGTGTCCGCCAAAAAACCCATAGTGGCGCCATAGTCACCTCTAGAATATTTGATAACAAATTACAAATAATTGACCTTCAATGCGTCAAAAACGGCTAAATTCATAGAGCTACTCTAGCGCCACTTTGGAGAGATTTGTTATTTATAGCTGACAGCTGGACACTTTTGCAGATTTTCTCCCATAAGAGAGTTATTGTGGCAGCATCTCAATAATTACCTTTTCCAGGTCCGAGCCTTCGTGGAGCGCAGTGCTGCCCTCTGCCAGCCGGAGCAAGTACACATCTGCGACGGGTCGGAGTCGGAGGCCGCGGCGCTGCTGCGACTCATGCAGCAGCAGGAGACCTTGCGTCGTCTACCGCAGTATGACAACTGGTGAGGAGCCTTATATTTATTTAAGCTTTAGCAAGCACAAAATTACAGGAATTGCTAAATGGCTTCGAGATAACGATGTTACGGTTGTGCCATTGTTTTGCTCGATTTGATGGGGGCACTTCTGTATCCCTTGTACTGTACAGTCAGCGTCCAATACTTTGTAGCAGTCAAAGTGGCCAAATAGTTCGGTACACGGTACAAGTATTTGACGCTGACTGTACACTTACTTCGCCGAAAAATGCCTCTTTCCATCTCTAGGCAATAATTTTCTCTTAAACGGGTCACTTACGTTTTTTTTTGTTTTTAAGTGAAAACCTTACCCTTAAGTATTTCTTCATGACATGATTGGCATGAACTCTAAACCATGTTACTTTCACAGCTACCTAGCCCGCACGGACCCATCAGACGTGGCTCGCGTAGAATCTCGCACCTTCATCTGCTCCGAACACGAGCGCGATGTAGTGCCAGCGGCCAGAGCTGGGCAGAAATCCGCGTTGGGGAACTACATCGCTCCTAATGACTATGAGAGGGCGGTGGCTGAGAGATTCCCAGGATGTATGAGAGGTAAGTCAGCATTTCTAACTAAACCTTTAAACAGTCACATTCATCTGACGTAGTACCAGTGGCCAGAGCTGGGCAAAAGTCTTTGTTGAAGAATTATATCGTACCTAACAACTATGAGATGGGGAGAGGACGGTGGCTGAGAGATAAGCCAGCATCTCTAGCTCCCTCCGCCGAGAGCTGCCATATGCTAACTGTTGTCAAACAAATTTTCCGTCTCTCAAACTCCACGTCTATTGCATACACTTACGATTCTATATCAACGTCTTACGAATTGACAGTAGATGTGGACGATGGTACACGCTCTTCTGCTAAAGTATCTTTATCCACTTACTTTTTTATGTTCTGATAATAACAAGTATTTATTCTAGGTCGCACCATGTACGTGATCCCATTCTCCATGGGTCCGGTGGGCTCTCCTCTGTCCAAGATCGGCGTGGAGATCACCGACTCGCCGTACGTCGTGTATTCCATGAGGGTCATGACGAGGATCGGTAAGTCGCATCTTTGAAAGAAAAAAAACATCAGTTCGAAGTTGGTTCGAAGATATAGGTCCCAGTAGAAAAATTACGAGTATCTACTTAGGTATAGGTTAACTGGTTTATGCCATTTTACTATAAAATCTCATGGGAACCCAATATTCTAGCCAAACTCTATGGGATACCCTTTTTCTGAGAAATCCCGAAGATGATATCTTGGACCACCCATTAATTAATTGTTACTTATTTACAAATGATCTATCGATCAAGGTAGGGTCTAAAGGACAGCTTTGTAACTTGGGATCCATTATTTTTTTAATTGGCCCGGTTTCGCTGTCAATTGTAGTCAAAACTGTACTTATCATGTAAATATGAACGCATACCTACTATAAAATTTTTAATAACGGTTACTAGGAAAAGGTAAATTCTTACAATCTCCCAACAGGCAGCAAAGTCCTAGAAGTCCTACGGAGCGACGAGCAGTTCGTGCGCTGGCTGAGCATATGCTGGTACGTTATTCTATTGACTATATACCTACGCTACTCTGTCAGCTTATGATCATACTCCAGAGATCTGATCATTTTACCGTACTGGCACCCTCAGACCTGGTCGCAGAGCTAGCTCGCATTGTGTAGCATATAAAAAATCTCCACATGACGTTAATCCTCAATTGACACAACGCTGACGCTGAGCACCAGTAGCGATTATTGTTAGTAGGTACCTAATTGATTCCCGGCGCTTGCCTATTTTATAACATTACAGTACCTTGTTCTACAGAACTCGAAGATTAACAATCCGAATGAATTCTGATTTGCACAGTATCATTTTCTGTGGATTTCCATCCAATTGATGTCTGATTTACCTTAATTTCTGCAGATCGTTGGCATCACTGACCCTCAAGGCCGCAAGCGCTACATCGCAGCCGCGTTCCCCTCGGCCTGCGGGAAGACCAACCTGGCCATGATGACGCCGTCCCTCCCCGGCTACAAGGTGGAGTGCGTCGGTGACGACATCGCCTGGATGCGGTTCGACAAGAACGGCGTTCTGCGGGCTATTAATCCGGAGAATGGGTTCTTTGGAGTCGCTCCAGGTTGTTACAGATGTTTTATTTTATCTAGTATAAAATAAGATATTTTATTAAGACGCAAGTTTCTATTATAATCGGCTCTATTCCAAACTCTTTATCACAAAAGCCATAACATTATGGAGATATCGGTATCTCGTAGCTTCCAGTTGGTGACTCAACACCAACAGGTCTTTAGTTAACTCAATGCAACTATAGTTACCTAAGTAATGAAGTGTAGCGGAAATGTATAATTATTCCTTCACTTATAAGAATTTCTGTTATTTCTCTTACAGGAACGTCTGCAGCGACCAACCCCATAGCAATGGCAACAGTATTCAAAAACACGGTGTTCACGAACGTGGCTGAGACCAAAGATGGTGGTGTGTGGTGGGAAGGCATGGGTCCGGCGCCCGAGAGCCTGACCGACTGGAAGGGGCAGCCATGGGACCCGAGCAAGAAGACGCCTGCAGCGCACCCCAATTCTAGGTTAGTTGCTTAGAGAACTGACCTCTGAGCGCGTCTAGATTTACCATCGTCTTACATCTTCCAATTTCTTGGTTAGTTAGTTGGCTGAATGGAATCTTTCGGTAATTTTAGGAGCCAACGCATCTAAGCTAAAGGGCCGTATTGTCTTTGGATGTGCCGATAGCCCTAAAAAAAGACTATTGGACGTGAGTGACGATAAAATTAAGGAAATACAACATTGGTATCTATGGGATTAAATAAAGGTACTGCCAGGTAGGGATTACGTCACTAGAATCAACGTAGTACGTAATATCGGTACCTATTCACTTAGGTTGAGAAACAAACCAAAAGTTAGAGTTTTTCCTAACTTTTAAGGGGGCACTTTGAAAAAAAAAATTCGGTCAGAATATAACCAGGTCTGACAATATCGTTTCACCCTCAGATTCTGCACGCCTGCGGCGCAATGCCCCATGATCGACGACGCCTGGGAGAGCCCCGAAGGCGTCCCCATCTCCGCCATCTTGCTCGGGGGGCGGCGCCCTGAAGGCGTCCCCTTAGTCGTGGAGGCGAGGGACTGGGACCATGGCGTGTTCATGGGGCAGCCATGCGATCGGAGGCCACTGCTGCCGCTGAGCACAGCGTAAGTTAAACGAAAACTTTGAGCCCAGAAGACATTCCTCTTGTGATGATGACTGACTAGTGCTTGGAATTGGTTCTCACTGTTCGCGTATTTTGTTGAAGTTTTCTTACACCAACTACAGAAATATTTTATTTTACCTGCAAGCAGAAAGCATTTCATTTTGATGAAGATATGATAGTTAAATAAAGATTTATCTTGGTACGTACTAGGTACGGCCTAATTCCGGTATATCTAAGCTATATCTAAGTAGGATTTATTTAGCCTCACAAACAGACTACAGAATTCATCTAAAAATCCTCTATTTATGTGCAACATAAAAAATTTCAACATCCAATTCCTTCCAGGGCAAGGTTGTGATGCACGACCCATTCGCCATGCGTCCGTTCTTCGGATATAACTTCGGGGAGTACCTCCAGCACTGGTTGTCCATGCCGCGAGCTGGCCGCAAGATGCCCAAGATCTTCCACGTCAACTGGTTCAGGAAGGACCAGCAGGTATGTAACGTTTACTTAACTCGTTAGCTGCTATGCAACGCTCGTCACGCTACGTCGTAGTCGTTAAGGAAAATCATCGAAAAAAAAAACCGGATTAATACCTACTAAGGCCTAGTTTCTCATCTGGGCTAAGTCAATCTGGCCAAAACCAAACCTTACCTTTTGGGCGCCAAAAACACCTGATGTCGTAGTAAGAATCCATGACTGCTTGCTGCGCTTAAAAAAGAACTCTTGTAGATGTTACAAGGTTCGCTGTCAATGTAATCTCTGTTTTTCAAGTGAGGAACGCTTTGTATATGATGTTAACCATCCTAATCTTCCAGGGCAAATTCCTCTGGCCGGGCTTCGGCGAGAACTCGCGCGTGCTGGACTGGGTGCTCCGGCGCTGCGACGAGCAGCCGTGCCACGTGGACACTCCGCTGGGCTTCGTGCCGGCCCCCGGAGCCCTGCCCGTGGACGGCCTCGGTGACATCAATATGAAGGAGCTGTTTAGTATTCCGAAAGATTTCTGGATCAAGGAGGTGAGGTTCTTACTTTTACTGACTGATATATTACCTAGTAGGTAGATGAAGCTTGTGTGAGTAGTAAAGATCGGCGGTCATATATTAATTTAACACACTTACCGCCAAAAATTTCAACTGACGCGCGAAGCAACATCCCAATACCAACCTTCGTGCATTCCGACAAGGTTCACTATGACGCGCCGCGCGCGATAGACATGGTGTTCAAAGGGTTAATGGTGTAAAAGCGTGACCGCTCGTTTCGATTCGTCCATTTATAATCTGGCAAACACACTTTGTCAATAGGAAAAGGCACGAAATTCAAATTTTCCATGTTCCATGGGAGCACAAACATTCGTGCCTACATTTTTAGGGTTCCGTAGCCAAATGGCAAAAAACGGAACCCTTATAGATTCGTCATGTCCGTCTGTCTGTCCGATTCTGTCACAGCCACTTTTTTCCGAAACTATAAGAGCTGTACTGTTCAAACTTGGTAAGTAGATGTATTCTATGAACCGCATTAGGATGTTTACACAAAAATATAAAAAAAACAATAAATTTTGGGGGTTCCCCATACTTAGAACTGAAACTCAAAAAATCTTTTTTCATCAAACCCATACGTGTGGGGTATCTATGGATAGGTCTTCAAAAATGATATTGAGGTTTCTAATATCATTTTTTTCTAAAATGAATAGTTTGCGCGAGAGACACTTCCAAAGTGGTAAAATGTGTGTCCCCCCCCCCCCCCCGTAACTTCTAAAATAACAGAATGAAAAATCTAAAAAAAATATATGATATACATTGCCATGTAAACTTCCACCGAAAATTGGTTTGAACGAGATCTAGTAAGTAGTTTTTTTTTAATACGTCATGAAATTAAAAAAAAAAAAATTTTTTTCATCATACCCATACGTGTGGGGTATCTATGGATAGGTCTTCAAAAATGATATTAATGTTTCTAATATCATTTTTTTCTAAACTGAATAGTTTGCGCGAGAGAACCTTCCAAAGTGAAAAAAAGTGTGTCCCCCCCCCCCGTAACTTCTAAAATAACAGAATGAAAAATCTAAAAAAAATATATGATATACATTGCCATGTAAACTTCCACCGAAAATTGGTTTGAACGAGATCTAGTAAGTAGTTTTTCTTTAATACGTCATGAAATTAAAAAAAAAAAAATTTTTCATCATACCCATACGTGTGGGGTATCTATGGATAGGTCTTCAAAAATGATATTAATGTTTCTAATATCATTTTTTTCTAAACTGAATAGTTTGCGCGAGAGAACCTTCCAAAGTGAAAAAAAGTGTGTCCCCCCCCTGTAACTTCTAAAATAACAGAATGAAAAATCTAAAAAAAATATATGATATACATTACCATGCAAACTTCCACCGAAAATTGTTTTGAACGAGATCTAGTGAGTAGTTTTTTTTTTTAATACGTCATAAAATTTAAAAAAAATTTTTTTCATCAAACATATACGTGTAAGGTATGTATGGATAGGTCTTCAAAAATGATAGTTAGGTTCCTAATATCATTTTTTTCTAAACTGAATAGTTTGCGCGAGAGACACTTCCAAAGTGGTAAAATGTGTGTCCAAAGTGGTAAAATGTTGAACAAGATCTAGTAAGAAGATTTTTTTTTAATACGTCTTAAATTGTACGGAACCCTTCATGCGCGAGTCCGACTCGCACTTGGCCGCTTTTTTAAATTTGCTGCCTTTTTCTACTGACGAAAATGGCTTGCCAAAATATATCTGCTACCACGCCCTTATTCCCTCGGTCTTAGTTTTGACGTATATTTTAACACTTGTTTTTTTCTTCAGGCGGATTCCGTAGAAAAGTATTTCAAAGAAGAAGTGGGCGATGACCTGCCAAAGCAGATGTGGGAACAGCTGGAAATCCTCAGGAGGAACATTCAGCGGTCTTAGACAAGCCAAAGATCCGTGGACGAACGAAAACTAACCTTATCCACTGTTGAACAGTGTTCATAATCGGTAAAGAAAGACTAACAAAAATAATTTGTATTCGTTGATAAGCAAAATTGAACCGTACTTACTGTTGATCAGTGTTCAAAATCGATAAACCAGGAATAACAAATAAAAGAGGCAGTTTTGACAGATACTCCATATTTTATAGAAACCGTTAAAGTGTATATTTTAGAATATTTCGTAGTGTAAAGGTACCCATAGCATCAATTTGGGACTGTATCAATTACCTACTGTAAGTATGAATTAATATGTATTATTTATTAATTCTAATATTTATTTACATCTGTCAATACTGCACTTTAATCTTTTAGTAAGTTCGACATATGACGTTTTTTCAATTTGGAATATTTGTTTTCCATTTAAATATGTCGTCGTTATTCAACTGGTCAAAATTTTAGATCTCTGGCAATTTATATTTTTATGCATTTAAATTCCACGTATTCGATGTACCTACCCATTCCTTTGAAATAATTTAGCGTAAGTTTATTTTAACGATGTTTTAATGAATCGAATTAAGGTTTTAATCGATAATCGGAAGAATGAATAGGAAATGTCAATCGATGAATGTATTATGGCTGTGCTTAGCAATTAATGACGTTTCAAACAAAAGGCACCTCTGTCAATTGTCAATAAGAGCAATTTTTTATTGCATGTAAATGTAATTAGCGACTTATTGACAAATGAAAAAAAACGTACCTTTTGTTTGACAAATTAAGAATTTATTTGACGAAATGTAAATAGGTTAAGAGCATGCTCAAATAAAGCAAATTGATTTCTAATGATTTATTGTAATAAGAAATGAGATTTTAAAATAAACGTTTATTTTTACATTTGTGTACTAATTTGAATGTCAAACCAGTAGTTCACCTAATTAGTTAATTAAACCCAACGATCAATTATATCTGTCGGCAGCCGATCGTAATGTTCCTGTGTAATAATAAAGCAATAAATAAACGTTTCACGATATGCCTAGTAATTTCACGATCTGGCTGACCTTACGATCGGCCGCCGACACATCCAATGCGGTTATACGTCGGTGCATTGGAATAAACAAAACACTTACGAAAATGCTCTGAAAAACGGCTTCTCCGCTATCTCCTTCAACTTGATACCTTAAAGTCATAACAACAAGGTTCACTTTTTGCGAACGCAAAAGTTTTTTGGATGGACGGGCGTAGAGACTAACGCTCGGCGTATTTGGTCACGAAAAAAGTTCAATTTCATCCGAAATCATATCTTATTATTTAGCGATTAACAATACATATAAATATGTACTCATTTCATATGTTTGGCTGAGAACACCCTGACGCCATCTTGTGTGGAGGCTCGCGCGTATTTCGTCAGCAGAGCGTTGACGTTCAGCTTCTCTGTGGCGTAACATCTGTAACAATTGGGTACTTGACACATGTTGAATACTATAACAAAATTTAGTTAAGTGGATAGAAAATGAGCCATCAATTATAAAAAAGTGGAATTTAAAAAATTATATTGAGATTATACAAAATTACAAGGTTCCAAAATCACAAAAAAAAAAAATTTTGTCTTTCAAAAACAGAAAAGAAAATGGTACCCATATGGTACCATTCGATTCTTTACATTTTATTGAAAAATAAATTATATGACAACTATACACATAAACGCAATATTTCAGGGTCAAAATTGCCATTTTCTTGATCTTCCATACATTTAGGACAAAGAAATGTAATGTGACGTCACATCACATTATCATTTTGTTAGAGGCGTTTTAATCATCGAATGCGAGCGTCGGACTTTATCTCTCAATTCTGACGATTTTATTGCTTAAATGCCATGAGTCCTATATAGACATTTGATCCTCGGGAAAATCAAGATCGTTTGACATTATTTACAAAAAACTGTCAAGTAGCTAATTGAGAATTTGATTATTTCCTACATTCGGAGAAGGAAGGCAAATACAACTTAACGTGAATGACAGGGACGCAGATATTAATATCTTTTATCGCCGCCGGTAGGAAGTTTTGTCTTATTTATCAGACTGCAGTGAAATGAGCTGGATATTGTATGTCTTACATATCAGACTACGGCGGTTAAAAGAGCGGTCGGAGTTAGCTTGATCTGATTCTATGATCCAATGGCACTGGCATATTTAGAAAGGTTTTTAATGTTGCACTGTACGAATATGATGGTCGTAGAATTGTCGACGTGATAAAGCAAGTGTGTGGTGGTGTGGTGTTAAAAAGTGACATATTATCATTTGATGCGTCGACATAAATTGATAATTTGATCTGTGGGTGGGCATTTTTATTTGTGTGCGTACGGGAAAAACCCACTTACTCGATATACGGCGATATCTGGTCGACGCTCCACTTGGGCTTGGCCTGGAACAGAACCTTGAACCGCTCGTTGATGTTCTCGGGCAGCTCGGCCTCCGTGAAGCCCCACACTACTGGCGGAGAGCTGGTCTTGTCCACCAACGCTATGCCCCATAGCATTGACTCCTGGCAAATTTTAGTAAGGTTATTCAATAGTATTTAGAATAATATAGAATAGAATAATATTTATTCAGGCAACACATCAATTATTACAAAGAAGAAAATACATTAACAACAACAACAGTTAAAAAAGAAACATTGGAAGTTGAAGAATACAGAACAGATAAGGATGTGAGGTTGAAATGGTCTCCACTCAGCATTGCAGTATTTACAAGGTAAATACCTCCTAAAGTGCACTAGGATAGAGACACTTTCCAGACAGATTTTCATAGACATAGACATAGACATAGAATATTTTTATTTAACACCACATTGAAACATGTTTACAGGCAATACTACAAAACATTACAAGCCTTAAAATGAAACTTAATTAGGCACAAATTTATGTTTACATGTAGATATAAAAAACTTTTAAAATTATGATGCTAAAAAGGAGCGAACCTCAGCATGTGTTGCAGCAGGCTTACCTACTACAACGCTGGTTTTCAGGCCGACCCTTCGTACAATACGAATTTACTTGCTGCTTGTCGGAAACTGTATGGCTAAGACTGTTTGTGTAGAAAATAGTATAGGTATGCAAATATATGTTTATGGATATATTTATAAGATTATACTGTATGATACTATGACATATGTGATAGTAGGTTTAATGTTTAGGCTAAATAAATACGTTGGGTAATAAAGTATATATTGAGGAGATAAATAACATGAATGTAATAATTTTACTATAAGTAAGTACCGAGATTAACAAAGTTGAACGGCGCATAAGAACGATTTCGACCACTACAGATACGACGGTTTTACTCTAGTACCAGGAGGTAGCATGCTTTGAAATTCTAGAAGTTGTTGTTTGAGTTTTAATTTAAAAGTACTAATTGTATTTAAGTTTTTGATAGGTGGCGGTAAGTTATTCCAGCATTTTGTTGCTGAGTATTTAAAACTACCTTTGAAAACGGCAAAGTGACAGCGAGGCAGTAACAAATAATCGCAAACCGATCTGATTCCATACAAGCTTGACCTGCTACCACGAAATTTAAACTTATTAAATAGATACTCTGGTTTAGACGTTTTAAAAACACCAAATAACAGAGATGAAAGATGCAATTCTCTGCGTAATGACATTTTAAGAATACGTGCTGAGTTCAAGTATGGCGTCACGTGCTCTCGTGGGGCGACTCCAAAACAGTAACGTGTGCAGGCGTTTTGCACTCTTTGCACCATCCGGTCTGTACTAGCTAATAAACGTACATACGTACGTACGTACGTACATCGCCTGTTGCTATCTCTATCACACGTGAATAATTATATTGCTATCAAGCTCGCACAGTGACATTGACAACCGGCATCATGGGCGGGTCACTGTACGAAAAGCTAGAAAGCGTAGAAACGAAACTTTATAACTAAAAAGTGTGACCAAAAGAGAACTCAAACTACGTAAGTTTTTCGCCAGATATTTAATTTTTGACACCAAACTTTTAACACCAAATGTATTTTTATTTAACAGTTAGTCTCATCGACACGATTTTAACAAACTCAAACTCAAGTAAGTTGCGTTGTTCACAGAGTTCCTAAGGCCACCTTTAGTCTCCATCATAAGATCATTGTCATCGGTGTTTCATATGTTTGCCAAATTTTAGCTCAATCTGCCTCAAAGATCCTCGGTAGTTTGGCTTAATCAGACTTACACACTACAACCAAGCACTACAAAGCTTACTACAGTAAAGCTAAACTATTTTATACACCGTGGGCCAGTTAAACCCACCCATTCCTGAGACGCACCTGCTTTTAACCACGTATTCCTGGTCATAACGTTTACGTCATCACATGACACGTTTACGTATACGTTTAAGTACGAAATATATTTATAAAAAACATTACAACGCATTAGTTTTTTTTTTACAGATAAAAATTGCGCTTTACTTTAAAACATTAATGTAAACAAATTAACAGTAACAAATTTTCACAAAAATTGTCATTATCTCTAAAACTAGATCGAGATCAGGAAACTTTGTATGACATTTTAGTCTCCGGCCAAGAATACACCATTAAAATTGGGTTCAATTGGCCCACGGTGTATTTAGCATTGAACTGCTCAAGATTTGATATTCATTAGATTAGTAGACACCGGCGTCATACCTACCTTCACGTGTGTTTATTTTAAGCGCCAATATAACAGTTGAGCTGTTATTTAATATTCTAGAATTAAAACAAATACTTCACAATAAAAAATATATATATATATTTGAAAAAAAATCCAAAATAAAGACTTACATCTGTAACCATTCCCTCCGGCACCGAATCCCTCCAAGCCTGCATAAACTCGGTCAAGTTAAATTTTCCAGCACTCTTCAACAGCACCCTCGCTAAAAACCTGCACACTTTCTCCTGCTTATACTTATAATACTGAACCCCATCTTCCTCGACAGACTCTTCAGTATAAAACTTGAACATACTTTCTATAATCGACAAAGGACATAAGTCTTTTAAACTGTCTAAAGTTATTTCTTTAGATATTTTCTCTAGATGCCAGGAGTTCTCTTCAATAAGATCGAGCATGTACGATAGAACTCTAAATTCGTAATCAAACTCAAGTAATCTATAAAAACCGTCTATTTCTATTGCCTGAATATTTTCAAGTTCTTCATTCAACTCCTTTCTTGACGCTTGAACTTCTTCGAAAATCGCTTCATAAGTTAAAAGCGTAGACTTGTCTATAGCATATTCCAGCTCTAAACCTTGGAATCTAGAAGGTTCTAGTAGTTTCTGCAGCTTATTTAAACGAGGTTTGCACGGTTTTAATTCATAATAAGTGAAGAAAGTGTTGATAACTTCTTTATATTCTATTTTTCTTGGCGGTTTGTCACCTTCATCAGATTCGGTAGATTTGTTTAAGGAATTATTTGATTTTTCAAAGGAGGTGTCGGAGTCATCCATAGAGTTATTGGCTATGGTTTCATCTAAGCCAGTGTTGGCAGCGAAAAGTAAGTCTGGCACTAATAATAAGCTATTGGAAGTCTCTGCCTCTTTTACGTCGTAGGTTTTGGTGGATGTGCAGAGGACGACGTTTTCTTCGGGATCGCCTAAAAGGGTATGAAAACAAATTAATTTAAAAGTGGAACAATTGACTGTCTTAGGTTTTTAGGGTCTGTAGGCAAATGGCAAAAAACGGAACCCTTATGGATGCGTCATGTCTGTCCGTCCGTATGTCACAGCCACTTTTTTCCGAAACTATAAGAACTATACTGTTGAAACTTGGTAAGAAGTATTCTGTGAACCGCATTAAGATTTCCCACAAAAATAGAAAAAAATAAACAATAAATTTTGGGGGTTCCCCATATTTAGAAATGAAACTAAAAATTTTTTCTTCATCAAACCCATACGTGTGGGGTATTGGATTAGGTCTTCAAAAATGATATTGAAGTTTCTAATATCTTTTTTTTTTTCAAACTGAATAGTTTGCGCGAGAGACACTTCTAAAATAAGAGAATGATAATACTAAAAAAAATATATGATGTACATTATCATGCAAACTTCCACCGAAAATTGGTTTGAATGAGATCTAGAAAGTAGTTTTTTAGGGTTCCGTAGCCAAATGGCAAAAAACGGAACCCTTATAGATTCGTCATGTCCGTCTGTCTGTCCGATTCTGTCACAGCCACTTTTTTTTAATACGTCATAAATGGTACGGAACCCTTAATGGGCGAGTCCGACTCGCACTTGGCCGCTTTTTTACTTTTATTTCCAAGCTTGATAGCATCGTTTGCAGACGTTGCAGCTTAATACAAAATTAACCTTTTTTATGATAGAGGCAAACGAGCAGACGGATCACCTGATGGTAAGCGATTACCGCCGCCCATGGACACCTGCAACACCAGAGGGGTTGTAAGTGCGTTGCCGGCATTTAAGATGGGAGTACGCTCTTTTCTTGAAGGTTTGGAGATCTTCCGGGGGAATGAACGAAACCGGTTTGAAAAATGAAATTGTTTCGCAACTCTGAGAAAGACTAACCCCCCCTAGCCTCAATTACTTAGTTACCTAATTTATGTTTTATCCCTTTCTTACACATGTATGAGACCAATTGACAAAGGATTGCGAGCTAATTGTAAAATTATACCTTTAAATATCAGTTCATTGCCCTCCTCGATTTCTTTCAGCAAATTAGCATCGAGCAGCATCAGACTGAGGTTTTGTTTCTGGCTGGCGGCGTCAGGGAACCTCAACACCTGGGTCACCTCAGTTAGCTCCGATTCGTGGAGTTTCGCAGTTTTAATTATTTTTCTGACATCCTCGGATGTTCTTTCCTCGCTGTAATGAAAAAAAATAACGTTTAAAAGGCGTCGGAGCATAAATATAAGCTCCTAAAAGAAACTTAATAGCAACGAGTCACGTGGTGCGGGTAATGCACTTTTAATGCTAGGCTCTCACTCTCTAAGGATGGTATTCCATCTGTCCAATTTATTGGTCCAATGTGTATTTGCATCTCACATTTTGCTTAATGAGAGAGTGAGACGCAATGCACATTGTACAAAGAAATTGGACAGATGGAATACGATCCTAATAGGGACCGTGCGCGTTGGAGGGTCTGCCATCTTGTGGCCTGAATCGGAACCATAAACATGTACATTTACACGTCACGTGTTTTCTCGTGCATAGTAGGTTCTGCCATCTCTTGTGCTACATCGGAACAATAAACATCACATTTACGCCTCGCGCCAAAAATCTGACGGCTCCCGTGCTGCCTCCTACAGTTCATGCACGCTCCCTATATACATTGTTGTCGTGATCGTGATTGCGTGACGTAAGTAATGAGCACTGTATATATAATCTATCAAGCCATTTCCGTCAGTAGAAAAAAGCGACAATTTTAAAGAAATGTATCAGCGAAAGGTTATCTTCTCATAGAAAATTTTAAATTTGCGCCGTTTTGCTAACAAACTTCTTTGACCGGCTATAAATAATATTTTTCCATAAAGATTTATTTTGTTCGAGTAATTTCTTTGAAAATTGTGAAATTTGTTTATCATGACACTGGCAACTTCATGTTCCTAATTTTTTTGGCTTTAGCAACACTTAGGGCCTGACCTTTCATACTTTTGACATTTCGAATTTGATTTCGTAAATTCTTCACGATTGCTGTAACATAGTTTTTAGTTTAGTTTAAATTAGTGAATAAACGAAAATGTCCCTTTTTAGTGATATTTTACCGACGATACCGAAGAACGATGAAAAGCCGCAAGGGCAGGGCGCTGCCCTGTCCCCGTACCTTAACTTCGATCCTCACTACATACCGAAAATGCAGCCCGAATTCCTGTACCCTGACGACAGTCATATGGCCACTACAGCTAGAAGATCAAATGTAGCTTTACCCATAATTGGAATGTCTTTTATGACCGGTTCAGGTACGTAATATCATCATTGAAGTTTTAATTTATAACCTCAAAATTATTTACATAATTGTGCGCAGTCCTTTACTTATCGGTTATTTGTTAGTAGCGAAATAGCCAACACGTATCTTAACATGTAAACGTTCAATTGTAGTACATAACTTAGTAACTTATTTACTGAATTTTCTGTTTACAAGGTTACATTTCATGCTGCTCCCTAACTTACCAAGTTTAAGCATAAAAATCGAGCATTATTGGATATTTTTAGGTTTGGGAAGCATGGCTGGTCTGTATAAAGGTCTACGAGCGACAACACTGGCAGGACAGACTGGAAAAGTGAGACGAACACAAGTTGTGAACTACATCATGAAACATGGTCAGTGCCAAGTTTGTTTAGACTTATTTTTATATACATGAGTCATATCCATTCAATTGGACCTACACAATGCAATTCATGTATAGTTTTCTTATAAGATTTCATATGTTTACTATTCTTATATGACTTACAGGTCAGATTTGGTAAACAATGATCACTAATACAAAATTAACCAACAATCAACGCCAGGAATCGCTCCTGACAAACTACTCAGTTTAAAAATAAAACTTGGTTGTTTGATATATTTCAGGCACAACAACTGGCTGCACTCTGGGCATTATTGCATCATTCTACTCCTGCATCGCCCTTGGAGTAACCTGGGTCCGAGACAAAGAAGACACCGCCAACACCTTCATCGCAGCCGCCACAACTGGCATGATCTACAAAAGCACTGCAGGCCTCCGCTCAGTCGGCCTCGGTGCTGCCGTTGGCCTGACCCTAGCAGGCGTGTACACCTTAGTTACAGACAACGACAATATATGGAGCAAAGCACAGTACAACAGATTGTGATCGCACACCGCCTATAGTTATATGTAAATAAATAGACTGTTAATTTAAGTTGATTTAATTGCAATCAGCCAAATGATTCAGTGCACAGTACTTAGTCAAGCCATGTCTGTGCTTGGGTCTAAGCAGGGTCTGGCTGTTATGGGTGATGTAACCATGTAGGTTGGAGATTATGGGATGAGATGCCGACTTTAACTGATGAAATTCAGTAAGGATACCTTGAAAGGTTATACTTGTGGAATTTTCAGTTTACACTGTTTAGAGGAGTAGGCTGTAAGGCCTAGAACAGCCTACTGAGAAACAAACCTAGTATCAGACCCTGCAAATAATGTGTAGTGTGTTCCTGTCAGCGATCGTGAGCCCGTGTCAATGCAGTAGCACAATTATACAGCCTGTTAAATTTTAATAAAACTCATTATTTGAAAAATTAAAACATTTATTTCATTTACAGCTTTTTACACCAATATGCTGTAAAAATGGGTATACCTTATGAAAGTATTATAATGCGTGTCATCCACGATGACGCGCAGATGTGTCAAATCTAATCTTTAATAACATGACAATACAAGTCAAGGCGCGCGTCGTCGTGAATGACACGATCTATATTATGCTACGTCTCCAGGTAGAAAATAGAAGTGAGAATAATCTAATCAAGCAAGGTTGTCATTACCATTATTGACATAGTTAAGTAATGACTATTTCTATTTGGAATCTTCACTGCAAAGAAATAAGTACTACCCGTATTCAGCAACAGTTGTTATCTCTACTATGCTTCAAGGTATGCAGTTTTAAATACAAAGAATGGAAGATTCTCACAATTAGAATATCTTCCACTACTTTATATAATCATAATACCTAGATTATACGACTACCCTGCCCCTGGAGTGACGAAGCCCTAAAAGACCTGTCCGCCCTCGGAATACGCAACTAGCGTAAAGTGGCGCAGGATAGGGCAGAGTGGCGCTCTCGTGTCAGAGGCCAAGGTCCTGTTTGCGTCACTGAGCCAGTGAAGTAAGTATAGATTATTTTATTCATTTTTGACCGGTTTGCTCTTCTAACATGTTTCTATGTAAAGACGTACCTTCAGGTTTATTTATAAGCGATATTTCGAACTTGTTTTCATGGATATGTCGGTATTATGGTATAGTGGAGAAAAAACATTATTTTAAGCTTATTTAATATTGAGCAACGGAGCTAGCACAACTTAAAGGTCGGAAATGCAATCCTAAAACATACTTTATACTACCTACTTAACGCATTATACATAGTCCTAATATTACACATAACATTATTTATAATTAAAATATATTTTTGCATTACAAATTCTCATAAATCTCATAATACATTAAAAACAATTTACTGAAAATGTACATAAACAAAATTATTTTCAAACATGTAGTTTTTGCTAGCTAATTAGTTATAAATTGCTTAAGAAACATACTATAATTTTGGCACTAATCTTCTTGCAAATAAAACGCAAGCTGTTGATTCTTGACATATAGGTATCTAAGGACGGGCCTTACGGGCACTAAGAATAGCTATTTGAGCGGTGTCACTCAGGAATTCGAGCCAATCGTGCAGTCTAACGCAACTAGTTGCGACAAATCGCGCGCGCGATGCGAACTGATCAACCAATCGCGTCGTGGCGTTAGACTGCACGATTGGCTCCAATTCGTGTGCGTGACACCGCTGTACTGGCCCCATTCTTATTGCCCGTATGGTCCGTCCATACATATATATATGGACAATATATATATATGTCTCAACGGTTGATTCTGGTTATCTTTGCCGTATTTGACTTTTTCCTAGATTACTACGTCAACTCTTTAGATTAGGTAGCTTAGCGGACTGTGGGCTCCTTTAGCGCAAAAATGAGAGAATTTAGCAAATAATATTACATTAATCTTAATTAGTAATATGCCTCCAAATGAAATAAAGGAACCAGACGCGTAGATATGTAGAGTCGGACCAAGTTGCCAGACTAGACAGTGCAAGTGTCATTTTTAACGTCAAACTTCTATGAAATTATGACTCTTACTTAACACTTGCACAGGCTGGGCTAACAAAATCACTGCCAACTTATCTTGGTCTGACTATTACTGCATAAGGGATTGACGCTAATATTCCTATGGTCCTTTTTCAAATGGAAAGACATAATACAATTAGGTAGTACCTACGGGCTACGGCGGGTCCACGTGAGGAAACTGCCGCGCGAAGACTGCAAACACACGCGTGGCCACAATGCCTCGGACGTGGCACTTGTCAACAGAGTTGCCCAACGAGGCAGCAAATTTGTGTGGATTCGCTAGTTAAGTATCATAAGTGGACGTATTGATAAAACAGAAAACTAATAAAACTGGCGGAATAATACTAACAAGTGATAACATTATCTTAATGCCCTCTTATTTATTACACTGTACCTGAACATGCAACCATATTTTATGATATATTATGGCCTAACTCGCCTGCTTCCGCAGAAATAATTATAATGTTGGATTTTAAAGAGCCAGAGACCAGTAAATATTAAAGACTCCAATCAAGTCGCCGTTAGGGTTCCGTGCCTCAAAAGGAAAAAACGGTACTATTTGCTCCGAAACTACTGGATCAATCAAGTTGAAATTTGGTATAGATAGTTAATTATTATGTAAGTCTGACCCAAAGACGAACAGTCGGACATGTAACGTAAATACGAACGTACATATTCGCATCCAATACAAAGATCGTCGTTCAGTTTTAATATTTACTTGCCGCTATCTCTAACGCTTTTAATTTTTTCAGTACCTACTTATGAAAGCAAAAAAATGTAAATGATCGTATATTGTCCAGACTTATTTTCAAAAGTGATATTTAATAAAATCTACTATTGTATACTTTGTACCAAAATCAGTAGTAATTTTATAATGCGTTAGAGATTCATCTTATTATACCTATAGGTTGGCTAGGTGATGCGCTCAGGCAAGAATGCATCATCTCGCATAGGAAATAAGGTTGATATTTGAATGTAGTAATGCTACAAATGTAATGTAAATTTTTACGGTCTGACTTCTATAACATGTACAAATAGATGTTCATGTTGTTTCTTCTGTTATTTTTAGGCAAGTTTTATGAAATCTACTTTATTAAATGCCTTCAAATTCGATCAAATCAATATTTTTAGGTGAACCAATAACAATTTTGCCATTATTCATTAAATTTCATACACTTGTGTAAATCTGTCGAAATATTTATATATTCAGTTTTTTCAATAGGCAGTTTCTTTTTACCCCCATTTTTATTTAATACAATAAAAACTTTAAGTAACTTGTATTATAATTTGATCGAATTGCACTAATTCCAATTGTATATCTATAACAAACTATACAGAATAATATCATATGGGAGTACAATTATTATAATTCATTAAATTGACACAAAATCTTATCTCCAAACTCAGCATAATGTACAGCTACCATCTGAAATCAGAGACTAGTCAATTTATAGACTTGCATTTTCCATATTTCACTGGTCTCTAATTTCAATAATTAAAATTACCATAGACTAACTATTTATTTATTATGAATTATGGCTGTAAGATTGTACATACGTGAGCTATATAAAAAATATATATAAATATATATATATATATAGGCAGGAATATATTTCAAGTTATCACTTTATACATAACAAACAGTTTGGTTAAGGCCCTAAGCATACGAAGAGCGTAAGAGACGCGTAAGCGTATCGTAATACGCGCGTAGAACGACAGCGCTACGCCAGTGACGCCATAATTTCAACTTATGAGATTTCACTTATAAAATGATTACGCTTACGCGAAGCTTGGTGCCCAGAACCAGAACCAGAACAGAGTGTAAATTTAATTTGATAGCGTGACGAGCGTTCGCGTTTGCGTTCTGTCTATTTTTGTATGAAATATTGATAATTGAACAGCCAAGCGGGACGTTTTGGAAAAGCATATATCTCATACAAAATGTCACTTAACACAAACGCGTTCGTCACGTCACGTTATAGAATGAAATATACACTAGTGGTACAGAACTCTACGCGTCTCGTATACTCGTATCGCTTTTACGATACGCTTACGCTCCGTGTGCTGAGGGCCTTACTTTACGGCAAAGTCAAAGCAACGAGTTACTACGAGGCTGACACTGACATATTAGCTAGCTTGTGCGTAACTTACTTTCTATGCATCTCGCTGGTACTAGCATATTAGTGCGAGCGAGATGTACCTATAGAAAGTAAATTATGCTAACGCAGCGGCATACGAGAGCGAATAACTCGCGAGCGCAAAGCGGCGCGGCGGCACACTTCCATAGGTATCAAAGGATTGATTCACCCGCGCCCCGCCGCGCCACTTCGCGTTCGCGATTTATTAGCTCACGTAAGCCACTGCGTAAGTAGGCTAAGGAGCCGTCCTGTGCTGAATTACATTACGTGTTACGCATTTTCGTGTATTGGCAATATCTTAACGACGGTAGGTAAAAACAAATCTGAGTCACTTGTATGAAATAATAGCTATTTACAGTTACTTAATAACTAATTTACCTAATTATAGCAGGAAAACGTTATTTCAACAAGGTGAGAAAATAAACAAGGTATTTACTTCATTCTGTATAAGCTAACTAAACCTTACTGAGTAGCAATGGAAGTAGAGTTCTCTGTACCCCTAGTGTAACTTTGATCGACATCATAACGTGACGAACGCGTTTGCGTTAAGTGTCATTTTGTATGAGATTTTTGACTTTCCAAAACGTCCCGCTTGGCGCGCTGTTCAAAAACCCATACAAAATGAGACTAAACGCAAACGCGTACGTCACGTTTCAAAATCAAATTTAGTTACACTAGGGGTACTGAACATTTTAACTAGTGGCTTTAAATAAAAACAGAAGTTGAATCGGCAAAAAAAAAATTCTCGAGAATAGGCGTGTCGAGCGAGGAAAACGCGCGCGCCGCCTCGGCCGAGGCACGTCTACACTGGCAAGGCAATCTCCTCGCGCACAAAACAGTATGCTCGCTCTGTGTGAATCCGACTAATCGCTTGAGAAATACGACCTGTAATGGAGCACAGCCTAATCATTGTCATTTTTACAAGAAGCCGTATAAAATTAGCATTAAAGTCAATGATAATTCATTCTAAATTCAGGGTCAGAAAAGGACAATTTGTATGTTGTTTTATAATTTTTGATTAACTTGTACAATGATCATCAGGTGTATATCAGAGCGCCCAAGGTGCGCGAAAATATCAGAACATCTAAGCTCCGCTCCGACGTATCTGATGGCGGCTGTACAGTGAGCAGCAAAAGTAATTAATCGGGCCAGGTGTCCAAAATAATCTGCACATGCTCTATTCATGATCTTAACAAAATTGTGTTCAGGACATTTTGAGCATTGTGGCCGCTTAGGTATTGCTCCTGACTGTAGTAGACAAGATTGAATCGATCATTCAACATTGGCCTGGGCATACTTCGCCTAAGAATACATAAAATGACAGAGAACTCTTACTTATGTATTGTCCTAATTAATACGACATAACCCACAAATCAACATGTCTTATCGCCAGGTGACAACCAAAACTCACCAATTGCATAAATATTATTAAACAAAAATCAACCTTGTTTTGTTGCGAGTAATGTTCACTATGGCTCTGTGATAGTTATTACTGAGTTTTAGTTGTCACCTGACGATATGTCCCATCCACGAAATCGTGACATTCCATCCCTGAGCAATCGAATTTCACATTATGAAAGAAGTTTCTTTGATGTAACAGTGGCGGAGAGTCTACAGATCTTTTACTTCAAACATCCAACAGGTCTCAGAAAAATTAAGCTGAATTAGCTCCAGGGTTGTTCAAAGGATAAACTGACGCGGCGCCACTGGTACAGTCGTCTAAGATATGTTTACACTTTTGCACCTTACTCCTTTGTAATAAGGCGAAATAAGTCTTTGGCAACTTAATTTTCGATACAAGCTTTTATCGCTGACTGTACTTTTCTTTCTACAGGCAACTAATACTCATCGAGACAATTTTAAAAACCCCAAACGCAATTAGGTTGCGTTGTTTTATCAGAGTTCCTATGGCCACCTTCTATCTCCATCATCAGATCAGCTCGATGGTACCATAATATTGCATTGTCACCCGACTTACATATGTATGAAAATTTTTAGCTTCATTGGAAACAGGGAAGTGGGTCAATTTTAACTTGCAAGTTAAAAACAAAAAGCCTGTAAAATAAACATACATGTGGTATTTGTCACTGTACCCGTCTGATTGCAGAACTTTATGAGACAAGCTGCATTATGTCACTTTTGATGCTCAGATAGCACAATGAGTCAAGTTTAATACACTCATGATGACCTAGCACTGTATCAGCAGCACCTCCTGCGTCTTAAACCTGTTGTTAAGTGTGAATTAAATCTCTTAACAGCAAGGGATAGCCCTGCAGTAGCTCAACTGAATTTTGCAGTCCGCGCTGCAACCTCTCAGCCTCGAGGCGCAGCATTCTTCGTGTCACAATCCTGCATTCAGGATACTCTTCATATCCTCTGGCAACACACAGTTCAGATCATCCAAACGCCTCGCTAGCAATGTCCGAGTGTTATCTGCTACCGGCGGCTTATTTTTCAACACTTCCCGCAGCTTTAGAACCATATCCACAATTTCCACTTCCTTTTTACCTATTGACCACTGTTTCAAGTCACTCTCAGCTAATGCCTCAAGCTGTAAAGCATGTAGCTTGTTTGTTAAGTTGCTATGCCTCTGATGGAACCAGGCGCTGAAGTTTAGAGTTTTAAAAAAGCTTCGGTATAATCCTATCCAGTCTCCTTTAATACCGGATGTCAATTGAGGTCCGGCTTGTTGTAATGTTGCAAAAAAGTCCTCAGGATTGAACGGGTTCGGTATTGGTGGTGCTCGGAATGGTGATATATTTTTCTGCAGTGGCATTAAAGAAGCCATATACCTTTCCAATGGTATCATGAAGCTTTGAGTTAGTTCTAGCAAATGTCTCCGCACCATTGCAGTCTGGACTTCTGACGGACGGTCAGACTTTATCCCATTATGTAGCTTCTTGATTATAGCTTTATCTTTCTCCAGGAACGTTTTATATTGTGTGTAGACACCTGGTGCTGTGTCTAATAGCTTTATATTACCAACTTTTCGCAGTTTCGATTTCATAGACGTTGGGTCACCCAACTTGATAGTGTGGGGCCAATGTTGCAATGTTTTTGTGAAGAATGGATTTGTTACGCCTAAAATTACGCAAGGTGGGTTGTACTGCTTTCTGGTGAACTCTTTAAATTCGCTGTCATGTATAGTGAAATATGGTCGGTACTCAGCAGCATATGGAAGAGGCTGGATTAGGTGTGTAAGTGCTTGGACAAGTGCTGAGCACTCTGTCGGAGAACTTGCCATTACCACTATAGGTTCCGCAGTTAGCACAAGTTCCCAAAGCAAATGTAAGTGCGATATAACTGATGACAGTGCATCAAACACGTTAACATCTTGTATAGAAGCTAATATATGAGGTACATTTGGAGACATTACTTTAGCTATATCCGAACGTGTGATCTTACCAGTTTGTTGATTAGGAATGTATGACTGGAAAACTGTGCCCAAAACAGGTAGTAGAACATTCTGTCCTGCGTCTAGAGCTGGCCATCTATTTATATCATGGCAGGCAGCTTCAAGACTACTCTCGCCTTCTTCAAAATGCTTGGGCGCGATTAGTTGAATAACCTTGTAGAACAGGTTTATAAAAGGTAGCCGCGTGAGCAGAATTATGCTCTTCTGGAAGTATCCTCGAGGCAGCGACGGGTCTTTAACCTGACGAAAATAGACGAAGCCCCAGTAATGCGTCGCATCCGCGCGTAATGTCGGCACGCTGTCCTCATTATACAGCAACTGCTGACGCGAGAGCGGCGCGCGTGACCGTAGCCGCACGTGAAACTGCGTATCACCCATACATCCCGAGTTAGAGTCAGGGAACGCCAAGTAACAAATATTGCACTTTTCTTGATCTGTCAACTTCACCCCTGGGGGGTAAACACTCTCCATAGCCTGCCCCAACTCCAAGTCGAACGTGACCACGCACATGCAGTGCAGCCAGTCCGAAAACCTGCTCCACTTTGCCTGGAATTCCATCTCCTCCGTGGAAATGTCATTGTCTTCGAAATGTAAGCCACAAGCCATGACTGTTACTGAAAACACATACACATAACTACACTTTTAATATTTAACCACACTGTATTTCACATATTCACGGTGTCCCATAGTTTATCGAGTTGTATTCACATATTTTTACACGTTTTTTCATTAGTAAAATTATAAAAACAATCAGAGCCCGCACAGAGCGTAACAGCTGTTCCATCAATATGGCCGCGCGCGCCAAAACAAAAGTTTGGTTCGTCTCATTTACAGAAATGTATTGAAATTTTAAACTTTTCATGTAGCAAAAGTGATAATCACACATAAAACACTTACCCATCTTCCATATTGTTAAGTTTTTAACACAAATAAGCAAGGAAAAATAAACAAAAAAAAGTAAATACTGCCGAAATATCTGCTTCAAGCAATGCTTTATAAATACCGGCGTTTTCTTTATGCATCGTTCAAACAGTTAACAAGTTTAGTTATCTTGAATAAGAAGCGTTTAGTTTAGACAAAAATGTTGCCACATAAAATATAGTGAAATCCATAGATAGACCCTCTCTAATCCTAGTACTCACGGATGTATTTGTAGTCACACGAGCAGGATGTAGTTATCTGCTAAAGTGTCTAAAGTGTGTAGTTATTTGTCTCTCTCTAATTATATGCTGTTCTCGCTCTTATGGGAATGCAAGTCCGATCATGAGTACTAGGTTTTATGTCACTGTCACTTTGACGTGACGAGTGATATGTCCAAGGCCTGTCGACTTCCTTAGAAAGATATGACGCTTCATAATTGCGCATGTGTGGTCTGACGCTCTGGAAATAGATACCAGTTATTAATATAAAAATATTTTGCTACAGCAACATTGCTCCTATCTGACTTTGTCTATTCAACTTTGGGAACAAATAAAATCATTTTTATCAAATATTTTGATTTATGTCACACTACCATATGTAAATTATTATTATTTTATATTAATTATTACCTATTTCAGTTTGTCTTTGTCTATGTTCATAAAATCTATGGAGGTCAGAGGCACATATACCGTCCATAAAGCCTTGCACTTGGGTCTGGCCGGTTAGAACATAGACAAAAGTCTGCAATGTCAATGCTGTCAAAGTAATTGACTATTTTCATTTTCAAAACTATCAGTTTTCATATAAAATGATTAAATAACGATTATGTTCTTGAAATAGATTTATTGATTAATTCTCACAGTATCTCCGCTCAGACTCGGTTAAAGTTTAATCCATTGTACTAAACTAAGAAACAACAATTTTTTCAAGGTAAGAAATATTTTAATCTATAAATAAAATAAGTGTACTATTGCCAAATTTAAATACATAAATTTAATCTTACCACCCTCTTAAGTCCCACGGACGCCCTATCGCATCCAAAATTACAATCAAAATTCATCATAGATGTAAAATTTAACATTGTTTTAGCCGGCAATTTAGAACTCTGGTAGCTATTAGCAAGGTTAGTAATTAGGGACATAGGTTATAGTATTGTTTAAAATGTGACTGTTTTGTTTTAGAGGGTGAACTTGAGAAAATAATCCATCATTTCCTTGGAAAGGCTCAAAATCAAAAGGCACGGATCCGCCACATTATTCCGACTAGTTGTAGTTTCTCGGTGACCATCAACAAGACCGCTGCATTGAGCTGTGGAGCAGAAAGTGTCCGACAATCGGATAGATGTAATAACAACTTTGTCTGTCATACATTCATGTATTTTTAGTTTTATAGGCTGATATATGTGATATGATTACAATTTACACTAATTGCAATTGTGGAGTAAAATCAGATGTGCCAATGATCATGTTTTAGATACATAAAAAGCTATATTAAATGCAATAAATAGTATATGTATATATATATAAAATTGTTTTTATCATGAAGATTTTAATGACTTCTATTTATTGTTATGAAGGTAATCTGGGAATTAAAACATGCGCTAAAAATAGGCGACCTAAACATAAATAACGCCTTAAAAAAATCAAAAGATAATAATCACACGCACAGGATAGGTTAACTATTTGGTACCCACATCAATAATGAACCGAAATTACCGACCTGTGGTCTCATTGAATAAAATTCATATAGGTATGTAGATATTATATGGAAGTGTCACAGTTACTTCAACAAGCCCCGACCGATACATAAATTTGTATAGAAAATGACTTTTTTCCTGCCTATTGTATGTTTTTCGAACGAATTAAGCTCTTTTGATCCTAATATATAGGAATACAAATATTTATAACTTGATAATAAACCGTATTGTTACCTTTTATATTGAAAAAACTTCAAAATATAGATATCATTATCTCTTAGGACAAAAGATGCCTGTGATTTTGATTAATATAATATGTAACAGATTATTTTTTTATTTGGTAAATACTAATTTGCAAACCTCACCCTAACAAAAACAAAAATAAAAAAATACAAAAAGAAATTCCGTCGCCGGGATTCGAACCCAGAACCACTAGCTAGAACTGGATCACTACCTACCAAAACCCGCCAGGCTAAACCGGTTGTCAATTTTAGTACTGAGATACAAAGAGAGCGCCACTAGTATAAACGAACTTTTGAAAGGGACATTTTTTTGTATGGAGTTAGCGTTCTTCTCCTAGTGAGTATTATTGGATATGTCCATGATGCATGATATGACGTCAAAAGCTTTTATATATTTTCATTCTCAATCTATTTACGGGCATAAGTTTTGTTTTGTTGTGAAATCAAACAGAGATGCAAGATTTTGACTAAATCAGTACAAATTCCTACCTATTCATCGTGGTAAGTTTAACAAATACTCGACGCAATAATTCTTAATGTTTATTGACCAATAATTATTTCAGATAAATATTGCGTCATTGTTGTTCCTAAATTATTGCGTCAACTTTTGCAGTTTGCTGCTCCAGCGTGAAACAGGGACCAGTCGCGTTAATGCTGGCGTGGCGTAAGGATCTGTGAGCTGTTTTAATGATATTTGAGGTCTCTGAAGACAGTTGCGAGATGCCTCCTGCAAAAGGGAGACGCGGCGTCAGCGACGCAGATGATGAGAGCGACGACTACAGGAAACGCAGGGACAGGAATAACGAGGTGAGTGAGGACTATCACCACAATAAAATATGGTGCAAATTCAAGTAATGGCCGCAACTCATGTAGATGTAAGTTTGTTTGCATACACATATTCACTTTCAATACGCATACTGCACATGTTATTTTTATTTATTTATCACAAATAAAAAATTGTTATATGACATACCATTTACTGCTCTTATGTAATTTTCCAGTGGTACTCTTATATCTTTTTTCCCAGTTTAAATATCGGTACACGGCAGGAAGTTGATAAGTCGAGATATAAATTTTTTAACTTATAATAGAATTACTTAGTTAAAATTTCTTAAATTTTATATTTCGAGTTATCAACTTCTTCCCGTGTATGGATATATTTTACTGCTTAACAAAGTGTCTCTAAAATCATCCTCAAATCTTAGCCCTTATTTATTAACACATTCACTGCCAGACAAAAAACGGCACACTACCCAGAAACCGGTGGTCTATAGCTGCATACAAAACAACCCGCCCAGCGCCCACCAGGTGGGTTCCCGGCAGTGAATGTGTTAACATAACAAATAAATTAAAGATTTTTGGAATGACTTTTTTTTACTTGTTTATTTCATGAAGAATTGGTCAGTTTAATTGTTAATATGTACAATGTTAAAATCAAAAACAAAATTTCCATACATGGCGGCTTGTGTAATGAAATTGAACCTTATGTAATTCTATTTTAAATTCAAATTTCTTCAATTTTATATCTTGAGTTATCAACTTCATGTACCAATATATTCTCTAACTAACATGTATGTATTTTTCCACAGGCCGTTAAAAAAAGCCGATTCAAATCAAAGCAGCGAACACAAGAAACATTCACCCGAGTGAGTAAACTAAAGGCCGAGAACCAGATGCTAGAAGACAAGGTCAAAACCCTCACGAAAGAGCTCCAGTTCCTCAAAGAGTTATTCCTGGCGCAGGCTACCAAGGCACCAAATCCTAAACTAGATGGCGTTGATCTGGAGAAACTTCTAGAGGACATACCAGATGAAAAGAAGTAGATTTAAGGGGAATTTAAATAGGACTATAGGCACTAGGCGGAACTTAATAATGTCCAGGACATGTTAACACAAGCTAAGCTCCTTTGCACGAAAATTTCCATGCAAGGTGTCACATTCTCAGTGGACCCGCTTACTGAATGCAATTGAAAACTTATATATACTTATTTAAAAAAATAGTACTAACAGAATAAATAATAGTACTTCCTACAAAACTGAAGTTTGACAGTGTTTCAAGGACGAATCATGTTGTCCCGTTCTAATGTATGGCACTATCATTTTCGGCTATTTAGGGTTGTCAAAATTCAAGTCATTATCTTATCTGTGGGCACGCAGATTAATGTCAAGTTTTGCCAACCCTAATAGCTTGTAACAACGCTGAAGCCGAACAGAGCCGAGAACGCCCGAACAATGCAGTTTCCCCTACTGGTAGGAAAAAAAATAATTATGTTGACTATTTAGCTGCTAGCATACAATTGGACATATTGACTTTAAAGGATTTGTTCATGACTCGTGAAATTTTTATATTTCTGTTTTATATCTGTTTTGTTAAAATTTTGATTGTTCTATGAGAACTGAATTTTCATTGCTTTAGGCATCACAGATTAAATAAGTTAGTTTAGTAAGAATAGTTTTAGTCAGTACAGAGTACATATTGATATATGTACATTTGATGGAATAAGAAAAGTTAAACTGATCTTTTGCAATAAGATGTCATATGTAAGATCATATTATCGTATTTACGTTCAAAATATATTTATTTGGTAAATATATGTACAAATTTTTAGACTACTAACCTGCTCAAAAATATACTGACATAAGCTTTTTTTCGAAAAGAACTGGAAAACTATTTTTGCATGTTGGTGTTGTAGAATTTTTGCTGCTGTCATGTCTGAGTTTGATCCAATACTATGTACCTAAGACACATATTGATTAGTGATTATGTAATGTAGTCAATTAAATTTTAATTCATTGTAATTCTTAATCAAAATTCTGTGTTGTGATTTCAATGCATTATATGTTTTATAAATAAGATTTTTTGATATAATATGCGATTTTATAATGAGATATGACAAAATAAAAAACCTCGAATTTATGTTTTGTTTTATTTATAAAACATTGATATTATACAAAAAATAATGCTAAATGAGCAAAAAATTATACTAATAAATAATAATAAACACTTGTAGTTCAATATCATAAGAAGTGCCCTTTGTTATTGCAGACAGATAGATATATGGCCCATACTTTAAAATTGATAAAGGTAGTGATTACATATTTTTGGCACTTCGTCAGAGTCGATATTGAACACATTGACTGTACATATTTTATTTTATATTTTAAATATGGTGCAATATTTACATCATTTAGGCATAGAATGTATTGGTTATCTTATATTTCACGACTTCTGTTTCCATAAAGACTCTTATACCTAATATACCACATAGAGGTGAATTTCTTAGGTTTTTTGTATCGTAACAAAACAAATTAACTTTTCAATATAAATTTAATGTACCGATGTAGTGAATAATCCTTTATCATAGTATTTTCACGGAAACGCACTAACGTGTTATGCTATTATTTTATGCTACAAATACGAACGTTTCCGAGAAAATACGATGACAAAAGAATTATTCATTATATCTGTAGGTATTTTAACATAAATAAAATAAAATCTTCATTTAGGATTCCAAAATATAACGTTTGCAAGACTATTAGTAATGGGAGTGTACATGAATACATTTCGAGTATTAGAACAAAAAAACAACTATGTACAACAGTCAAAATATCACATTTAAGCGTCTAACATAACATGTTGTTGTATATAAAATTATATCCTAAAAATAATTATTAGATAGATCTACAAGGTGCCCGTGAGCATTGCGAGGGATTTTAACGGTGAATTCCTGATGGCAACAGAAGCAAAAAATGTTATATGACATTTGGGAAATTCGACAAAAAAATATTTTTTTTCCCCTTTTTTGAACACTGCTGTACATAACACGTAATTTTTATTGATAAAGACATAACCTAAAATTAACTAAAAAGTTTTTTTTTTATTTGGGGGTAGCCTCTCGAATACATTTTTTTAATTTTTCGATGTCAATCAATAGGTATGTCCAGACCAGAAAGAATGATTTCGATAAACATTTAATTATCTCTGAAACTAGGCTTAATCCAGAAAATTTTATGTGACATTTTAGTTTCTAAATATTACCAGGAATGCTTAGTTAAAAATGTCTCGCAATGCTCACGGGCACCTTGTATATACGAAAAGTTTCGGGTCTATAAACCAATGTGAGTAATGGTTACCTACCAAGGATCTTATATTTAAATACATAGAAAACATCCATGACTCAGGAACAAATATCCATGCTCATCACACGAATAAACGCCCTTACCAGTATTTGAACCCGGGACCATCGGCTTCATAGGCAGGGTCACTACCCACTAGGCCAGACAGGTTGTCAACTCATCGTGATCCCCCTAGATGGCGCTCACTTCCACACATTAATAACTCCATCCGCGGCCGCGCTCACTAGGTAGGGCTTGTGGCCCTCCGCCACGGCGAGGTCCGTGAGGGGCGCCGCGTGCTGGAAGGAGCGCGACTCCACGCTGCGGTACACGTTGTCGTCCACGGCCGACACAGGCGGCGCAGACTTGCAGTATTCTTGGATGACGGTGGTGCCATCTATTATGCGGCTTCTGGAAATTCAATTGACAGTTCAATATAGGGATCGCGCGCGTTGGAGGGTCTGCGATCTTGTGGCCTGAATCGGAAACTTGTACATTGACATTTCACGCCAAATCAAGTGCTGCTATCTACCGTTCTCTTGTACATTACTATGCACGAGAGAACATTTCAGAGTAACTAAAAACATTATAATTAAATGAAATAGGTTAAAGCCAGAACGATGAGGGGCAGATTGAAGCAGTTTTGTATTTGGATGGTTAACTACGAAATGTTTTAAGTACCCGAAAATGTAAAAAAAAAACATTGTTTTTGTATTCATTTATCTATCTAAGGAAATACATATACGTGGTGCGTACTCTATAACCCGGTCGAACAATGGAGTACCATACCCCTGTCCATATGCTTCGCCAAGCCCCCCAAGGGGACAAAAATTCTAACCAAATGTATGCCCTCCTCTTGTCCATCGGCCATATAAACTGACGCCCATCACCTGGCGACGCCCTTGCCACTGTCCAAGATTCTAACCAACCTGTGTTGATGCTGTGTTGGCGGGGAAAGCGCGGTGGAATCCTCGGCGCGCGAGAGGCTCCAATATCTCAGGCGTTGGTCTGAACCGCCAGTTACCAGCCATGGTTGCCCGTCTGTGGTACCCGCCACGCCACAGCTTAGGTAGTGCGATGCCTGAGAAGACAAGGCGAATTAGAAACGAGAGATACAGAAGAGTGACTTTCTAGTGTGGTGTATTATTTAGGTTAAGAGTAATTTAAGACATTCATTAAAAAAATTACCTTTGTTTTTTTCTTTTATTTATGTTTTAATTATTTATTTATTTCACAGTGTTTATCCTTTTATTCTATCTTTCAGTTAGTAATTTTCATGTAGTCCACACTAGTGTGCTGTCTCTGTGTAACGTAGTCATGTACCCACCGGCGCCTGGTAGTCGAGCGGCACGGGCCCGGCGGCGGCGGGCCACAGCGCGTGCGTGCGCTGCGTGCTCTCCAGGCACCACGCCGCCGCGTCGCGGGCGCCGAGGGCCCACACTAGTGTGCTGTCTCTGTGTAACGTAGTCATGTACCCACCGGCGCCTGGTAGTCGAGCGGCACGGGCCCGGCGGCGGCGGGCCACAGCGCGTGCGTGCGCTGCGTGCTCTCCAGGCACCACGCCGCCGCGTCGCGGGCGCCGAGGGCCCACACTAGTGTGCTGTCTCTGTGTAACGTAGTCATGTACCCACCGGCGCCTGGTAGTCGAGCGGCACGGGCCCGGCGGCGGCGGGCCACAGCGCGTGCGTGCGCTGCGTGCTCTCCAGGCACCACGCCGCCGCGTCGCGGGCGCCGAGGGCCCACACTAGTGTGCTGTCTCTGTGTAACGTAGTCATGTACCCACCGGCGCCTGGTAGTCGAGCGGCACGGGCCCGGCGGCGGCGGGCCACAGCGCGTGCGTGCGCTGCGTGCTCTCCAGGCACCACGCCGCCGCGTCGCGGGCGCCGAGGGCCCACACTAGTGTGCTGTCTCTGTGTAACGTAGTCATGTACCCACCGGCGCCTGGTAGTCGAGCGGCACGGGCCCGGCGGCGGCGGGCCACAGCGCGTGCGTGCGCTGCGTGCTCTCCAGGCACCACGCCGCCGCGTCGCGGGCGCCGAGGGCCCACACTAGTGTGCTGTCTCTGTGTAACGTAGTCATGTACCCACCGGCGCCTGGTAGTCGAGCGGCACGGGCCCGGCGGCGGCGGGCCACAGCGCGTGCGTGCGCTGCGTGCTCTCCAGGCACCACGCCGCCGCGTCGCGGGCGCCGAGGGCCCACACTAGTGTGCTGTCTCTGTGTAACGTAGTCATGTACCCACCGGCGCCTGGTAGTCGAGCGGCACGGGCCCGGCGGCGGCGGGCCACAGCGCGTGCGTGCGCTGCGTGCTCTCCAGGCACCACGCCGCCGCGTCGCGGGCGCCGAGGGCCCACACTAGTGTGCTGTCTCTGTGTAACGTAGTCATGTACCCACCGGCGCCTGGTAGTCGAGCGGCACGGGCCCGGCGGCGGCGGGCCACAGCGCGTGCGTGCGCTGCGTGCTCTCCAGGCACCACGCCGCCGCGTCGCGGGCGCCGAGGGCCCACACTAGTGTGCTGTCTCTGTGTAACGTAGTCATGTACCCACCGGCGCCTGGTAGTCGAGCGGCACGGGCCCGGCGGCGGCGGGCCACAGCGCGTGCGTGCGCTGCGTGCTCTCCAGGCACCACGCCGCCGCGTCGCGGGCGCCGAGGGCCCACACTATTGTGCTGTCTCTGTGTAACGTAGTCATGTACCCACCGGCGCCTGGTAGTCGAGCGGCACGGGCCCGGCGGCGGCGGGCCACAGCGCGTGCGTGCGCTGCGTGCTCTCCAGGCACCACGCCGCCGCGTCGCGGGCGCCGAGGGCCCACACTAGTGTGCTGTCTCTGTGTAACGTAGTCATGTACCCACCGGCGCCTGGTAGTCGAGCGGCACGGGCCCGGCGGCGGCGGGCCACAGCGCGTGCGTGCGCTGCGTGCTCTCCAGGCACCACGCCGCCGCGTCGCGGGCGCCGAGGGCCCACACTAGTGTGCTGTCTCTGTGTAACGTAGTCATGTACCCACCGGCGCCTGGTAGTCGAGCGGCACGGGCCCGGCGGCGGCGGGCCACAGCGCGTGCGTGCGCTGCGTGCTCTCCAGGCACCACGCCGCCGCGTCGCGGGCGCCGAGGGCCCACACTAGTGTGCTGTCTCTGTGTAACGTAGTCATGTACCCACCGGCGCCTGGTAGTCGAGCGGCACGGGCCCGGCGGCGGCGGGCCACAGCGCGTGCGTGCGCTGCGTGCTCTCCAGGCACCACGCCGCCGCGTCGCGGGCGCCGAGGGCCCACACTAGTGTGCTGTCTCTGTGTAACGTAGTCATGTACCCACCGGCGCCTGGTAGTCGAGCGGCACGGGCCCGGCGGCGGCGGGCCACAGCGCGTGCGTGCGCTGCGTGCTCTCCAGGCACCACGCCGCCGCGTCGCGGGCGCCGAGGGCCCACACTAGTGTGCTGTCTCTGTGTAACGTAGTCATGTACCCACCGGCGCCTGGTAGTCGAGCGGCACGGGCCCGGCGGCGGCGGGCCACAGCGCGTGCGTGCGCTGCGTGCTCTCCAGGCACCACGCCGCCGCGTCGCGGGCGCCGAGGGCCCACACTAGTGTGCTGTCTCTGTGTAACGTAGTCATGTACCCACCGGCGCCTGGTAGTCGAGCGGCACGGGCCCGGCGGCGGCGGGCCACAGCGCGTGCGTGCGCTGCGTGCTCTCCAGGCACCACGCCGCCGCGTCGCGGGCGCCGAGGGCCCACACTAGTGTGCTGTCTCTGTGTAACGTAGTCATGTACCCACCGGCGCCTGGTAGTCGAGCGGCACGGGCCCGGCGGCGGCGGGCCACAGCGCGTGCGTGCGCTGCGTGCTCTCCAGGCACCACGCCGCCGCGTCGCGGGCGCCGAGGGCCCACACTAGTGTGCTGTCTCTGTGTAACGTAGTCATGTACCCACCGGCGCCTGGTAGTCGAGCGGCACGGGCCCGGCGGCGGCGGGCCACAGCGCGTGCGTGCGCTGCGTGCTCTCCAGGCACCACGCCGCCGCGTCGCGGGCGCCGAGGGCCCACACTAGTGTGCTGTCTCTGTGTAACGTAGTCATGTACCCACCGGCGCCTGGTAGTCGAGCGGCACGGGCCCGGCGGCGGCGGGCCACAGCGCGTGCGTGCGCTGCGTGCTCTCCAGGCACCACGCCGCCGCGTCGCGGGCGCCGAGGGCCCACACTAGTGTGCTGTCTCTGTGTAACGTAGTCATGTACCCACCGGCGCCTGGTAGTCGAGCGGCACGGGCCCGGCGGCGGCGGGCCACAGCGCGTGCGTGCGCTGCGTGCTCTCCAGGCACCACGCCGCCGCGTCGCGGGCGCCGAGGGCCCACACCAGAGATGATTGTCCACCGCCAAACCCGACTATGCGGCGGACGCGCTCCGCTGTCACAGACATTCAATTATTGAATAATATTATTAACACGATCTGGCTTGTAAGTAAAAAGTTTAAAACGGTGTCCTTTTAAAACGGATTTGCAGGACTTCTCAGGTTGGAACAATCACAGCACATACCATCAAATTGTTAATACTGTATATTAATACTATAATATATAGCTGTAATAGTAATTTTAATTCACTCTTCGTCCTTTTGATAATATGTATGCTTTAACATATAGTTTCGGAAATCCGTAGTTTTATTAAAAAAAATTGTGCATATGTCCTAAGCTAAAACTGCAAAATATGGCTGTCTTTAATTTACAACTAAAATTCCCAGCTGTCGATCAGGTTCGAAGGAATCTTTAAGTTAGAAACGCTTCACAGGCGACAAATTTCAATATAAGTCAGTAACCGTATCTAGTGAGGCCTGTAACGAACGATTATGTAAAATATTGTTTGATTGAATGGAAATACGAGCATGTGCGAAGAATGTTGTACTTACAATTAGGATGTCGCACAGAAGTAATGGGCAGCTGAAATCGCAGGTCCCACACGCATATTGCACCGCTGGAGGTACCCGCACACAGGTAACCGCCTCGCGTATACATGCACGTGTACACGCCTTGTTTAAGGTCGCCTTGGAGCTTCCATGCGTTGCCTTTAGAAAAAAAACATCGATGCAGATAGCATAGCATAGTATATTTACACCTAGGGCAGTAAAGTAAGAATTTTTTACATATGATTTGAAACTTTCTTTGTTACTAGCCGAGGCATGTAAATAAATAAATATTATAGGACATTATTACACAAATTGACTGAGTCCCACAGTAAGCTCAATAAGGCTTGTGTTGAGGGTACTTAAACAATGATATATATAATATATACATATTTATAAATACTTAAATACATAGAAAACATCCATGACTCAGGAACAAATATCCATGCTCATCACACGAACACATGTATACTATTTTTCTGCTCGACAGAGCCGGAAAGCGGCAATTTTTTTAGCACAGCGGGCCCAAAGTTGACGCTTGCCGGAAAAATAAATAACGTGCACGACACGAGAGGCCAAAAAATTAAGGAAAGATATTCTAGTCATAGTAATGAATTATAATAAAATTGTAACACGACTTGCTTTAATCCACATTATATCTACACTTTTGTAGAGCCATCCTGGTCACGGCACCAATTTGTTACATTACTTCTATTGATGAAGTCTCTATACTAAGCATCAGTGAAGAACTAAATCTTGTGCCAATCTACCAATGACAACGCCTTTCTTTAAGACTTATAAGTCTGTGTTTTTTAGCGTTATTCTTTTGCCGCTAATTATCCTCATTTTTTTAGAAAATCTTCTACAATGCTTTTTATTCATTTTTAACAAGCAGAAACGTCTGCAAACGATGCTATAAATTTAAAAGTGGGAAAAATGCTGCCCTGAGTGAGACTTGAACTCACGGCTGGGTTAGTTCAAGTCTTACCCAGGGTAGTAATATTTCCATCGCATTGTTCTACCATAGTCGTCACGTCAGTCTTTAGGCAGCATATTTCATTTTTAAGTTTTCGATTTTTGATCAACAATATTATTAAAAATTGTTAGACCTATAATCCAACACAGTTTGGATGCCACTCCTAGATGTAAAGCCGCTAAAACGTGCAGTGAACATGTTCAAAGATTCGCCTTCTATTCACTATTATTTACCTGGGGCTCGCAGGTCCCAGCCGACAACGGTAGCGTAGAGCGTGCAGTACGCAACGACGCCGCCAGCACACGTCACGCAGCAACACCCGCCCTTGAACACAAACACTCAAATTTTGTTGGACCAAATCACCTGTCACCGTTAAAACGATCGCTAAATGTTATTGTATGGGAAATCTCATAGTACATTTCTGAGTAGCGTTGATCATTCTGCCAAATATGGTTGGTGTAACTGGACCTTAATCTGGTTATTTACACAAGGCTAAAAAAAAACCATAAAATATGGGAATTATCTCTAATATCTCGATTTACAAAGTAAAATAAAATTAAGCAAACAAAGGCACAACATTATGATCCTTTTCGAAGATAATGAGGAACTTTTCGATTCGAGTTGTAGATAAATCTAGAAACCCGTTAAATAATTTCTTGCAGAATGGAGACCGGAGGATATCCAAGTATCCGTAAGGAGGCTGTCTTGAATGAATATAGATAAATAGATATATATTTATTGAATGGAAGATGTAACAATGACAATGACAGTAGAAGAATGTGTTGTAGAATAATCGTAATGATACGATAAAAGTAAACAAGTACCTCCGCGCCCATCTCCAGCTGCCGGCACTGGGAGAGCGTCATACGCGACGAGCCCGAGTCTGGCCTGTAAAGAAACAAACGTTTAATTTTTGACCACTACGACTATTTTATATAATATTAAACTTTGTTACAATGTAGTAAGGTTCATTTTTTTATATGTAACCTTTGTCGGCTACTGATAACCAAGGCTCGGAAAAACGCCATTTTGAAAACATTAGCCTGTTCCGTACAACAGAGACTTCCTTATGCCAATATCTCTGACGCGAGGGCCAGTGAAGGTGACACAAAGACCCTCAGGGAGACCATGGTGGAACGACTGAATTTGTCCTTGGACGTCGTGGCCGAATGGGGCGTAGCCAACTTGGTCGGATTCAACGCCACCAAAACACAACTGCAAAACGGAGTCAGTTCACCTTGGCTCCCACTTACCGAAATGTGTCCCTTCCCGTGACTAACACTTTGGAGCTTCTTGGTCTAAGTTTAAAATCGAACCTAAACTTCGGGTTGACTATTGAATCCAGGGCTAAAACTGCTGCCAAAAAACTTGGTATCCTATTTAAGGTGAAGCGGTATCTCACGCCGAATCAGCTTGTCTCACTATACCAAGCACAGGTCCGCTCGTGCATAGAATACTGCTGCCACCTATGGGACGGTTCCGCCAAATACTCGTATCAGCTGGCAGCCCTGGACTCGATAGAGCGCCGGGCTCATAAGACTCTTTGGCGATGACCCATCTATCAAGTCAAAGTTACAGAGCCTTGAGCATCGCCGTCGAGTCGCTAGCCTATCGGTGTTCTATCGGATACATTACTGAACCGGTGAGCTCCATCTTAGGCCCTGTCTTCACTTTCCATCAGGTGTGACTAGAGCCAATCGCCGATCAGTTTTTAATAAATAAATAAAAAATGTCAACCATTAAATATCCGTATCAGGGATATCACGAATGTCGCATTCTTCACATACGCGAATGCGAAACCGAATGTCCAGAACGCGCATGTCCGAATGCGAATATGAATGTTACGAAATATGTAGTTGTTATTATCATTCTTGATATTTTGGAATGGAACTTTGTGCATTTTTGATATTTTAGAAAGGTTAGGGAATAATTTTGCACGAATTGCTTTAATTATCAGTAAAAAAGTACTATCATTTATGTGGTAAAATACAATATTCATTTATTGCGCTATCGTACACAAACATGACAATTTATATCACATAAAAAATCACTTCAGAACTATTACAATTATTTAACATTAAAAATGCACAACATTAATATTCAAGTCGCGCCGGCGGTCTACTGGCTTCAATGACATTGTAACAGTTTTTCGATCAGGACACGTGTCCGTCTTACGAATTTTCAATCTGTCGAATCTGTCGGTCACGTGACCTGTCGCGAGTTTAAAAAATTTTTCCCTATCACAAAAAGTGCACAAAACTTATGTTACCTTAAGAACGGGATGTTATAAAGTGTTGAAAAATGCTGTCTTCTGGTCAAAATGCATTACTTGATAACAGTTTGCGCGCACTGCCCATACGCGAGTCAAGAGCGAAACAAACCTGAGTACAAATATGGAGCCCTCCTGGGTGGCCGCGACGAAAGATTGTCCGCCTTCGCACGCCGCCATTGAGATCACTGGCCCGGCGCCTCGATTGTACATCGCTTTTGATCTGTTAACAAATTATATTCATTCAAAATACTCTATAAGCGGTTATGTTTATACAACTTAGGGAACAAATCTTATTAAATATGTTAATTTTAGTTTTTTGTAATATTTTATTTTGTAGTCACACTACTACGTATAATCTATGAACTGGATAATCGTATAATCTATGGATTCGAACCGGTATATATTTATAGCCATATTTCTACATTAAGATGAAGGATTATAAATTTTGACGTCAGGTATCTTGATATATCACAGCAATTACAAAACTCATGAAAGTATTGTTTGGTGAACTCTAAACTGGTTATTCATGGCATCGACTTCATTTCTGTAGTTGCCGTTACACGATTGGTTTACTTTTATAGCAGAAAAAATCGTATCAAAGATGCGTTTTTTTAAACCAGTGGTGGGCAAAGTACGGCCCGCGGGCCAAATCCGGCTCTCGGAAGGATTTTATCTAGTCCGCCGCCGGTCCTTCGAATTAGTATATGGCCCACGATATATTAAACTACATTTTTGCTGCAATTCTGGCCCCCATGAAGAAAGTTTGACCACCACTGTTATAAACAAACATTTTCATTGTACAGGCAAATGGGACCGATTCAAGCCTCTAAATTTTCCATGTAGATTAGTCTAAATACACAACCCAATACTGTATTTGTGATTCATTGGTAAGATTATACAATAAACTTTCTAATATCAAAACTGAATTGACTGTTAGTAAATTTAAAAATTATGTAAAACGTAAGCTTATCTCTAAAGCCTATTATAGCATACAAGACTACATGAACGATGAAACACCGTGGGATTAAGTGTGATTGAAAATAATTAATTATTTATTGTTATGTGAGTAATGATAAAATTGATAATTCAATGTATAAATTAGGTAATCCGTATTTTTTGACATTTAAATTTTATTCTAGAAAGTTTCTAGACTAGTATTATTACACAATTTTGGTGTTTGACGATCCTTTTATGAAATTTTTATTATTAAGTTTGACATATCTATAATAATTCAATGTTTTTTTAGAAAAATAATAACTGCATCAATAAATTGCTCTGATATTTAGATTAAGATGATATTTGTAAAATTTGACAATTTAAAAGTGCTTTTTGCTAGGCCTATTTGAATAAAGAATATATTGACTTTGACTTTGAATTCATTACCTGTAGAATATGTGGTCGTATCAAAATTATACGCTGTAGAATGGTACGGAAGGAGTATCTAAGATAAAGGCCATATAATTACTTACTTATTGATATACGCGTGCTGAGCAAGGCGGTTAGCATCCCATAGTCTCACGGTGCCGTCGTCGGAGCATGAGCCGAAGAGGTTCTTTTGGCCTGGCAATGTCACCAGCTGAGTCACGCGGGCCCTGGATTGTGAACAAAACGTGAGGACCAACACACAGAAGATAATATTCATTATGTGTAAAATTGATGAAAAGAAAATCCACAATTCAAGTGTCTTTGCCACTATAAGGGACCGTGCAAGTTGGAGGGTTACCATCTTGTGCACTAAACGGGAAACTTAAACTTGACATTGACAGACGCCAAAGCAGGTGCTTCTGCAGGTGCACGCGCGCTCCCTTGAGCGTTATAGGTTCTGCCATCTTGTGGTATAAATCGGAAATCTAAACTTGACATTTACACTGCGCCAAAACAAGGGGCTCCTGTGCTGCCCGCTAAGGTTCAGGCAAGCACCCTATAGTCCTATTTTTAAAAAATATAAGTTTTAATTATAAGTTAACTGACTTGTGCTCGTGCAAATACGCCAGCAGCTGATTTCCCGGCCGCCACGAGGAGGGTGGTCGGACCTCATCGCAATTGTCTGTACTGTCATCATTGGACCTGCAAACAATCAATTACTTTATGCAATACGACTATTACTCATTACAATCAAGGGGTCAAGAAAAAGTGACATGTTGTGACAAGGGGGAGGGGGGAGTCACAAACTTTCTGACGTCACTTTAACTTCATAATTAAACGTATTTTTTTTAATTCGCTGTACAGTTAAATAACGATTTTTTTTAACGGTAATCGTTTTCTGCGTTTAAATTTCTTTCCTAATCGATTTTGTGTTATAATTACTAATATTTCTTTTGTCATAAATATTTTGATAAAATATTAATAGTACCTAATTCGATTTGCCGATTTCGTTGATAAAAAATGCCAAAAAAGTGACGTCACACCAGAGGGGGGAGGGGTTTGACAAATCTGACCTAATGTGACAAGCGAGGGGGGAGGGGTCAAAAAGCATGGAAATTCGTGTGACGTAATTAAGGGTTGACTTCTTAGCGGTTTAGGTATAAATGTTTTTAATTGCAGACCCATAAGTCAAAAAAATAAAGACTTAGAACCGTTTAATGGTGATTTTAAGACCAATTTTTGCAATTAATATCCATCGAGCCGATTTCGTTGACACATGTATCGAGTTCGGCCACGGTCTTAGAAATATAATGAATATTAACATATATATTTTTTGCTTTAATAAAACAAATCTTTCAAACGAATCTTTCAATCCGGAGGTTAGCGGGTTCACATCTTTCATCATTTGTTATTTACCAATAGCTTTTCGGTGAAGGACAACATCGTGGGGAAACCTGCATACATCTGATAATAATTTCAAAGGTGTATGTGAAGTCCCCAACCCGCATTGGGCTAGCGTGGGGACTATAGCCCAAGCGCTCTCGCGCATGAGAGGAGGAGATAAATGATGATGATGATGATGATGATAAAAAACTGCAAAGTAACATCAATTTCAAGGATATTGGGTGTTGACAGCCCCTCAACTTCCTAAGGCCCAGCCATACTCATTAAATTCTAAAATTTGCCACTAAAATTTGAACCTATAGTGCAGGGACAACAGTTGATTTTCTTTTGTTTGAAAATTAAACGAAATAAAACAAATGTAACTCTGTTCCAATTACTAAATAAGTCCTATAGGTCGGACCTTGGGCCTTATGTGGTTATCATAACCCTTATTGACTTTTACTGCCGACTGTAGCGGTTGAAGACTTGAAATTGATTGTTACTTTTTACCTTAATGATTTGAGAAATTTCTGTTGCATCCTCGCTGTCAAATTCCGCAGTTCGACGCGACACGGCGCCATGCTATCTGGATTCAACATCAACATAATGAAATATAATAAAAATACATATATTACATATTCAAAAATATCTCTAAATTTGAAAAAAAGTCGATAACATCGATAATTACTAAGCGATTTCAATTCAATTCAATTCACAAACACAGCGAAGAGCCATTCTGATCATCATCAGCAGTTCCATTTCATTAAATGTCACTTTTTTAAATGTAAATGCTTGTTTTGTTAAGGAAAATACAAAAATCACTATATCACATTCACATTTCAAGAGTTCCCTCGATTCCTCATGGATGCCAGCATCAGAACTGAGTTTTGACAAAAACGGGACCAATCTGTATATATATAAATTCAAACAAAAAAATATTTTTTTAAATCGGTTTAGAAATGACGGAGTTATGGAGTAACAAACATTAAAAAAAACATACAACCGAATTGATAACCTCCTCTTTTTGATATCTTGAAGTCGGTTAAAAAAAAGGTAGGTTTACAGGCCTAATTGTGTAAGGCTGTATGAAATTCCTTTACATATCATCTTCACTCATCGCACCGGATACGTAGTGTTTCCGGACCAAATTTTGAAGTAAGTCATGTCAACATTTCATTGCAAGTTTGAGAAAACACACATTACCCACATTACACGTAGCTTGCGCTGCGTCCCGTCTGCTAGCGCGTGGAAATCGAGGCGCTCTGTCTCTGTCGTTACTGTTGGATTCAGATTGGGACTTAGATGTGAGACAGAGACAGACTATAAGACAGATATATAACTCACATTGCACGTAGCTCGCACTGTGTCCCATCTGCGAGTGCGTGGGTATCGAGGTGCTCAGTCATTCGAACTGCGCTAAGTTACTGTTGGATACAGCTTGGGCCTGCGGTGTGAGACAGAGACAGACTACGAGACAGATATATAACTCACATTGCACGTAGCTCGCGCTGTGTCCCATCTGCGAGTGTGTGGGTATCGAGGTGCTCAGTCATTCGAACTGCGCTAAGTTACTGTTGGATACAGCTTGGGCCTGCGGTGTGAGACAGAGACAGACTACGAGACAGATATATAACTCACATTGCACGTAGCTCGCGCTGTGTCCCATCTGCGAGTGTGTGGGTATCGAGGCGCTCAGTCATTCGAAGTGCCCTATGTTACTGTTGTATACAGCTCGGAACTGCGGTGTGAGACAGAGACAGACTACGAGACAGATATATAACTCACATTGCACGTAGCTCGCGCTGTGTCCCATCTGCGAGTGTGTGGGTATCGAGGCGCTCTGACGTCCTAAGTTACTGGTGGATACTGCTTGGGACTGAGGTGGGGCCTGTGAGACAGAGACGGACTCTGGCGCTGTAAGAGACAAGAAAATATTGAAGTCAGTCTATACGAACTCTGCTAGGTGTTCAAGTGCTATAAACTAGAGATGGCATGAATATCCGGCAAATATTCGGCCACTTTGCCGAATATTCGAAATTCGTCCACATATCATACTATTCGGCCGAATACCGAATATCTATTACACCTACATATGAAGAAAAATTTCATAATTAAGTGTATCGCAAACCATTATAGACCAGTGGTGGCAGCATGGTACAATTTTTATCACTTGTCACTATGCCCGTCACTTTCGCGCTTTCATACTTGTTAGAGCGTGACAGGCATGGTGACAAATGATAAAGAGCCGACCATCTTAGCCCTACAGTTTTCATAATAAATTCGGCCGCCGAATATTCGGTGCTTCGGCCTCTAGTTTGGCCGAATATTCGGTACTCGTCCAACGTCACTATTCGTGGCATCTCTACTATAAACTTTAAATTACTATGAAAGTATATAAATTATAATTACCTCTAATCGAAGTAGGATCGTGTCCTTGTCCAAACATGTGTTGCCACTCAGTGTTCATGTGTGGTTCTTGCGATGTCGATGTTTTGTGAGTCCTTCTGTTGAATGGTTACTTGTTTTAGAGAGTTGTTGTTTAACTGCTCGTGCCAATATTGATACCCGAGCAAGCGAAATATTCCAAAATTGAACCACGAGCATAGCGTGCGGTTCACGAAGTGGATTCTTGAGCGTTGCGAGGGTTTCAATGCACGAGGGTTAAACAAACTTTTCCTCTGAGTGAAACGCAAACATTTTCACCAGACCTACGCGAGGAAAATAGTATGAAATACCAAAACATCGAAATGAACGTAATAAATAAAATATCATTCATAATTATCATTTAAAAGTCAATTCTACCAGCTAACATAAGGAAATAACTCAAAATTAGCATCTTTTGTCCTTTACTTTATCCCACATGTGGATAAAATGCAACTTTCTCATTAGTTTTTAAACAACGGGGGGCCTTTACCAGTTGGTGTGTTAGAAAAAAATATTATTAGGCGGGTCCACACAGAGTGAGCGAGCGAGCACGTACGTGCGAGGCAATTTCCTCACGCACAAACCGGCCAGTATAGTCGTTCCTCGGCCGAAGCGGCGCGTGCGTTTTCTTCGCCCAAGTGCGCCGCCTCGGCCGAGGCAAGTCTACACTGGCCGGTTTGTGCGTGAGTAAATTGCCTCGCGCGTATGCTCGCTCTGTGTGGACCTGGCTATTAACCATAAAAATCATGTTGTATACACAAATAAGTTCGGTACAAAATATTTTAGCTTGGTAATTGTTCTTAAATTATGTCTACTAATATTTCAAAAGACATACCGTATCACAAGTAAATAATTTTTCCGAGAATCCTTTTCTCGAGTTAAAATCCGTATATACTCCCTTATTATGCAACGCTTAGACATGAAACTTTAACCAATAGTGAATAATGATTTACTCTTCAACTACGTCTACCGATTTTTCAATTATATAAAGTTTTTGAGAAATCGATACTATTCAACTTCGTGCGTTGCCCCGGCGCGCGGGAGTATGCACAGGCGACGTGGGGCAGTCGCCGCTTGGCTGTCGGACGGGAACCTGTATCACTCGACGCGACTCACGCGCAATTATTCTCTGTGAACTGATCGTACGTTTTATACTTTTTCCTACTCCTCTACTGTTATCTGTCATTTATGCATTCATTAACACAAATATAAGAACATACATAAAAGATTTCAAGAAAAGTCTATATTGTCTATTCCTCATAAAAGCTCTTGTGCTTTTATAAGCTATAATGTTACTGCGATTAATGGCTACCAACCTAACAAAACCAAAACGAATACAGTTTTAAACTAAGTGCATTGATGCCAACTTACAAAATATTCATTTGGTTGCATAGTAAAAATAATTACTTCATAAGTCAGAAACACGCATGTGACACCCGTAATATAGCAACACCCATAGACTACGAAGACCGCTTAGCGTTGCTTGTTAGTCTCCGTAGGCTACGGTGGCCAAAATTGAGAAAAAACTGTCCAAAAAATTAATTTAGCAAGTAGCAAGTACCAGGGCCTCATGAGTTACGAGGAGGTGTCGCCGACCGGCCGGCCGCGGCCCGGGGCGGGTAGGGTTGCCAACCGTACTATATTATATAGTATTGTACTATATTTTGGCTCTCTGTACTATATACTGTTGAAAAAATATATAGTACGCTAAAATACTATACTTCCGACATCCTTCTAATTTGTTCAAGATCGATTATCAATTTAATTCTAATCAAATAAAATTATTTCAAGTAATAAGACAAAATGGCGTGAGGAATGCAACAGGGCTGACATAAATTTAATAAAAGTGAGCTATTAAATTGTCATAATATTCAGGATGAATGTACTGAATCGTTGTCTCATTTTATTAAAAATTAGACATTACTAAAAAGTGCACAAAGCTCAATAAAAAATATGAATTTAAACTTTAAATAAATATTGTTATTAAAAATATTTTTTTTACTCTTTATTATTACTGGGCGTATGAGATGACTTGTGAGCAGTTTTACTTATATGACTAACTCATTTAATTAGTAATGATTGTTTTTCTGATGAACATTTAGGTAAACGCGCGTAAAGCACTGATTTTATCTTCTTTGTAAATTTCGTAAAGTTTGGACTGCTAAAAATGGTAAGTTTGTATTACACATATCCTGTACTTCAACTTTAATAAACTACATTTTTGTTATTATAAATTTGAATTTAGTTATTTGAATGAAAGTTAGACGTAATCAATTTTCTCCAGAACTAACTTGAAAACAAGTGACAATTTCTCTGAAAATCGACTTAATTTCAACGAAATTTTGATACTTAAACAATCTACAACAATTGCTAAAACTGTTCTTATACATCATTTTGTATAATTTACTACCATAGTTTTTTGAAGAATTTTTAAAAATTGTCCCTTCTCTTCACATATTACTGGGGACGCACGCTTGCGACCTCATTATTAAAAGGCAAGATGAGAAGACATGCTAATAGAAACCAATACTTGTTATTTAGATATTACGTAACAAAAGGAGTACAACGACTAAATCTCTCAATTTTACATTTTTGCTCTAAAATCGTTACCATAACTAATCTCAACAGAGTGCTAGTAAGTATGATTAAACGTATATTACACTTATGTTAAGCATTTTATCTAAAAGTACTATATTTTTTTGAAATGTACTATATTTTTAATGCCTTATTCTGGAAAATACTATATTCCACCAAAAAATAGTTGGCAACCCTAGGCGGGCCGGGCGCGTAACAAGGTATGCTCGCGCGTCTTGGCTATATACTTTTGCTGTAATTTGTTTGCCTAAATTAAGATTTATTTTTGTTGACTCGTAGGAAAAATATTGTATGCAACGTTGTATAAGTAGGTCAAAAAATTCTCGTGGCGTATTCCTTTACAATGTTCGCCTACGCCTTCGGCTCCGGCTCACATTGTAACTCACGCCACTCGCCTTTTTTGACCCTTCTTATACAACTGATGCATAAAATACTATTTCCTACTCCTCTACTGTTATCTGTCATTTATGCATTCATTAACACGAATATAAGAACATACATAAAAGGTTTCAAGAAAAGTCTATATTGTCTATTCCTCATAACAGCTCTTGTGCTTTTAATCGCTATAACGTTACTGCGATTAATGGCTACCAACCTAACAAAACCAAAACGAATACAGTTTTAAACTAAGTGCATTGCTGCCAACTTACAAAATATTCATTTGGTTGCATAGTAAAAATAATTACTTCATAAGTCAGAAACGCGCATGTGACACTCGTAATATAGCAACACCCATAGACTACGAAGACCGCTTAGCGTTGCTTGTTAGTCTCCGTAGGCTACGGTGGCCAAAATTGAGAAAAAACTGTCCAAAAATTAATTTAGCAAGTAGCAAGTACCAGGGCCTCATGAGTTACGAGGAGGTGTCGCCGACCGGCCGGCCGCGGCCCGGGGCGGGCCGGGCGCGTAACAAGGTATGCTCGCGCGTCTTGGCTATATACTTTTGCTTTGTTTACCTAAATTAAGATTTATTTTTGTTGACTCGTAGGAAAAATATTGTATGCAACGTTGTATAAGTAGGTCAAAAAATGCTCGTGGCGTATTCCTTTACAATGTTCGCCTACGCCTTCGGCTCCGGCTCACATTGTAACTCACGCCACTCGCCTTTTTTGACCCTTCTTATACAACTGTTGCATAAAATACTATTAAGAGTTTTGCGTGATAGGACACTGTTTTTAAGTTTAAAGTTAGTGACTGAGTGAGTTTTAAGTGAGCGAACGAACGCAATAATTTGTTTGTGTGCAAATTCAAGCTGTAAAGGTGAAGAACGAAGAAGGGGGGTCGAGGGAGTTGGAACGCGCAAGGTCATTCAGATAGGGGACGGTCTTAAGAAACCTATAAACTCCTTTTTTAGGGTTCCGTAGTCAACTAGGAACCCTTATAGTTTCGCCATGTCCGTCTGTCTGTCTGTCTGTCTGTCCGAGGCTTTGCTCCGTGGTCGTTAGTGCTAGAAAGCTGAAATTTGGCATGGATATATAAATCAATAAAGCCGACAAAGTCGTACAATAAAATCTAATTTTTTTTTTTTTCAGGGTATCTCCCCTACACGTAAAGTGGGGAATATTTTTTTTTTTTGCTTCAACCCTACAGTGTGGGATATCGTTGGAAAGGTCTTTCAAAACTAATAGGGGTCTTAAACAAAAATTTCTTGATAAAGTGAATATATTCGGAGATAATTGCTCCGAAATGAAAAATAAATGTATCCCCCCCCCCCTCTAACTTTTGAACCATAAGTCCAAAAAATATGAAAAAAATCTTGGAAGTAGAGCTTAAGAAAGACATTAAACGAAAACTATAGCGGATATGATCAGTTTAGCTGTTTTTGAGATATCGCAAAAAGTTTCCCCTTCATAGTAAAAAGACGTATACCCACAGTTCATCCCTTGGTTAACAATCTACCATACTTTAAGCTCCAGTTTAGCTTATTGTGACGGAAGAGTAACTACGGAACTCTGAGCGTGGCCCGACATGCTCTTGGCCGGTTTTATTGAAAAATCTTTTTTAGTCTTCAATAGTAGTTTTTAGAAGTAATTCTGTAGAATACGTGTAAAAAATACCTGTTCTGCGACGCATACATCTTGTCAATGGGCATGGCGTCGCCTCCTGTGTCGAGTTGCACGGAGCGTGAGATATTACTCCCGGTCAATGAGAGACGCCCCGGTGCGTCCGTTATGTGCTGAAACAAATAGATAAATCAGATGCTGCCAAAATTTAAATTTGAAAGTCTCGCTTCGAATTTAACGAAAAAAGATAGCATACAGCAGAGAAATTGGGCCAGGTTTCGCCGTGGCCGGGTGTCTAGTGGTCAGGACGTTAGCCACGTAAGCGGAAGACGCGGGTTCGATTTCCACCTCGACCATCGGTGGACTTGATCACTTTTTTTTTTTCTATTTCAGTTCACTTTGGCCGTAACTATCTATAGAATGCTGACTATATAATCAATGCATCTTTGGCAGAACCTACCAAAGCAATATATATAAGTATATGTGAGTTGCTTTAAAACTGTGTACTTATTTTTTACCTGTGTGGATGAGCCTTGGATCTTGATGAGATGAGCGCTCATGGCAAGTAGCTGATTCTCAACCTGTTCCGTCATACCTGAGCAAACAATCAAATTAGACCACTCAATTTTTTCAATTTATACCTAACATTATTTAATGATAAATGTCAAAGTTTGTACGGCATTTGCGTTTGGACATTTGTTAGTCGATCAAGTAAAAAAGACAAATTTGACTGACCCGGATTAGGATACCGAAACTTTAATAAAAAAAAATAAACGTTTCCAATGAAATTTTGGTTTCCCACGTGAAAATTAGAGATAATGTATAAGAGTTTTCTATGTGGAAACAAGTAATGTTCAATATACAGAATATATTAGTGCAAAAATGTATTACCATCGGAAGCCAATCTCCTGAACAGATTTCTGAGTTGCGGCCCCATCTCACTGTATTGCGGCATCACTCCCTGCTTCACCTGCAATAAAAAAACATATAATATAATAATAATTCAGCCTACAATACGCCCTACTGCTGGACACAGGCCTCCTCTCATGGGCGAGAGGACTATACCCCGCGCTAGCCCAATGCGAATTGAGGACTTCACATACACATTTGAATTTAATTTCAGCTGTGTGCAATTCTCTTCAGGATGTTTTCCCTTACCAAAAAGCTAATGGTGAATATCAAATGATATTTCGTACATTAGTTCCGAAAAACTGATTGGTAGGAGCCAGGATTTGAACCCGCGACCTCCGGATTAAAAGTCGGACGTCATATACACTCGGGCACCACCGCTGTTAAAAAAAAGAGATTATTTCAGACTTTTTCCATAGTCGGTTAGTTACAAACAGACCCCAAACATACATAGCAAACGACACATAGCACAAATCACCATCACCATATGTAGGCGCTCTCGTATAACTTTTCCAATAAAATTGCACCTAAAATATGGACGCTAAGCAAGAAGAATTTCGTACATTGACTCACTATTTGCTATCTCTTTCACACGCGCATTATTACCGGCACATGGGCGGGACAGCAATATCATTACGGGACCGCGATAGAGACAGGAACATCTCTCTTCTCTTCATAATGCGGTCTCTATTCAGTCAGCGATAAAAATCAAATACCAACCTTGAGTCTTGCGCTCCTCCTCTCCCGAAGCGTTTGCACCAGACGATCCACGTCTCCATGACGAAGAACTGCGTCCAAGACCTTCCTAGGAATGGGTTCTTCTAGGCTCTCTAATAGCAGTTCTGCTCTGTCCACCTGCGGGACAAACTCGTTTTAAATTTAAGAGCTTAGAATTAAAAATAACAGAAGATTTGCAGAGCCTAAGAAAAATTCGTGCTTCGAATTTGACAGACAATGTACCTCGTATATGGCGGTTTACGACTTTTTACATACGTACTTAACATAAATTACGCAGTACGAGTATATCTGGTTACAAAAAACTGACAATGTGCCGTTCAATGCTGTCTCGCTCGACTGTCAAATTCGAAGCAGGATGATTCCTTAGACCTTACATCTTTACTTCAATTTCAGTGAATTGAGTTATCTTAACAATTTAAATTAGAAAGGCCATTGAAATTAGAAATAACTGCTTTAAAGGGAATTTAAATCAGAAATAACTGCTTTAAACCTACATACAATAATGTCAGGTACATTATTGTATGAGCTTGTGTTTGAGTTGGGGCCACACCAGCGGCGATATCTTGCAATTCACGTCGATGCCATTGAGTAGACTCGACGCAAGACGCCGGACACTTCGTGTCTTGTATATTACGTACCTGTATGAGCTTGTGTTTGAGATGGGGCCACACCAGCGGCGATATCTTGCAGTTCACGTCGATGGGGTTGAGCAGACTGGCCACACAAGCAATCAAACCGCATACTTCATGTCTTATCTGTAGAGAACAAAATTACGCTTAAATATGGATCCATAAGGGTGCGCGTCATTGACTGGCCACGCTAACTTAACAGTACACAAACTTGGTAGTAAGAACGCACAATCTGGCACACGCACAGTAGAAAAATGCGGCAAATTAAAAAAATAAAAGGGTTGCAATCTGGGTGTGCCGGCAAAAGTGAAAACTTGAATACTAACGTTGTGCATTTTTGATATTTTGGAATGGTTAGGGAATAATTTTGCACGAATTACTTTAATTATCAGTATAAAAGTACAGTCAAGTGCAAAAATATGTATCGAAAGAATCGTCTCATAAATATGGGACTACGCTCTTATTAAACTGGAATAAAATGCTATGGGGCATATTTTTAGTAAGATGTGTACACCCATGTTTTTACACTTGACTGTACTATCATTTATGTGGTAAAATACAATATTCATTTATTGCGCTACCGTACACAAGCATGACAATTTATCTAACATTAAAAATTTAACTACTGGCTTCAATGACATAGTAACAGTTTTTCGATCAGGTCACGTGTCCGTCTTACGAATTTACAATCTGACGAATCTGTGGGTCACGTGAGCTGTCGCGAGTTTAACATTTTTTCCCCATCACAAAAAGTGCACAGCGCCGATAAAGAAGTTGTCACATTCAAAATGTAAGCGCGAAGAGTAGATTCCACATAAAATATTTAAATATCGCGCCCTTTTTCTACTGATTAAGTGGGTCTGTACCTTGACTCTATACTTTTAATTTGAAGAACCCCATATTGCAAAAGCTGCCAGTTAAGACTTACTTTATCCATAGATTGGGATGGGCGCTTTCTGCCACTAAATCGCACAGTGATTGTTTTGGTAGGCCTAGTTCAGCTAGACTGCTGGCAACGCGAAGTGCTTTCGCTATTATTGACTCTGATTGGTGAAACCATGTTACCCATCATGATCATCAATTTCTTAACGTGGCATGGTCCCGGAATTCTATTACGGCTTACTTTAGCAAACTAGTTCCAAGAATTGGGACTGCATTTACGAAAGCGACTGCCATCTGACTTTCCAATCCAGGTTGAAATATGACAGTTTGACAGACCAATCTTCTACTATCTGGTTTAGTCCTAAATCGGCAGTTTGTGTAGCAGATTGGAGAATGAAACTGTTATTTTACTATATAAAAGAGTATAAAAGAGAGTTTAAATAATAAATTAATAAATATTGTAGGGACATTCTTACACAAATTTACTAAGTCCAGAAGTAAGCCAAGAAGGCTTGTGTTGTGGGTACTCAGATAACGATATATATAATATACAAATACTCAAATACATAGAAAACATACAATAAATAAACAAACAAATAATATATTGGCTCAGGAACAAATATTTGTGCTCATCACACAAAAAGATTCCCTTACCGGGATTCGAAGCCAGGACCATCGGCTTCATAGGCAGGGTCATTACCCACTAGGCCAGACTGGTCGTCAAAGCGGAGTTTATCTGGTATAAAAGAGAACTTACCCATAAATTTGGATGGGCGAGGTACACAGCGCTCTCGGCCACTAAATCGCATAGGGCCTGTTTTGGTAGGAGCCCTAGTTCAGCTAGACTGCTTGTAGCTCGTAGGGCTTTCGCTATTATCCACTCCGATTGGTCAGTTAGACCCTGCGGAAAACACGACAAATTTTAACAAAAAAAAATTACTGACAAAATAGTCCAGAATATTTACCCTTTTGTTTTATGATTAAAAACTACCAGAACACTTTACGCATGCCCAAAATATTTGAAGGTTTTCCACAATTTCTCCAAAATTTAGCAAACACTGGTTAAACTGAATATTTAGATATTTTGAGTACCTAATTTTGGGCCCATTTCTCGAACGGTATTAGATTAATATTACTAGCAAACTGTCAAATGATATGGGTTTCCATGTTGATACTTTCTCTCTTGTTCAGGAACGTGCAAGTAGTGCTGCCTCCTCTTTGTTCAGGAACGTCTTCTCTCTCTCTCTCACCTGCTGCAACAGCGGCATGAGTATGGGCGCGGCATGTTGCCCCACATACGCCGCGACGCCCACAACCCGCTCGAAGAAGCAGCCGCGCAGTGCTGCCTCCTCTTTATCGTTCAGGAATGTCACCATGTGGGATAGGATTACGTCGTTCGCTGTAACAAAATGGACATCTATTGTATCAAATTAAATGAAATATGTTTTGATTATAGAAATATTACAAAAGTAGAATATTATATTACACACAAATACAATTAGAAACAAATACACACAAAACAATAATATACAAATAAACTACGAGTACAATGCTAAATAAACTATCTTATTCTAAAAGACCTCCGTAAGCTGCACCGGGTGCAAAGGTGCCCATCACACTTGCCGCGTTACCGCGCTGGATAGCGATGGCCAACCTCTGCACCAGGTACGAACACGCGCGGGCCTCAGAGGTCTTCTCCCTAATCCTACGTCCCACTTCCCTAATAAACGCTATGGCGTCAGACCCCCAACACCCCGTTGTCTCGAAGGCGAGAGGTACAAAATAATAATTCGCTTCCAGAACAGAGTATTTTGATTATCAAATTTCCGACACAAGACCAGACAATTCAACGGAGCCATGTTTTGCAGCCAAAATTGTGAGTTTTAAGTTTAGGTATGTGTATAAACGATTATCGATTATTTTTGACCCATTTACTAGTTAAAAAATGCACTAAGTACGTACCTTTTTGTTTCCCAAAGAATATACAGAGTTTTGTGATGCCATTGTCGACGAGTGCTCTCTTCACGACCGCTTGCGAATCCGTCAGCAGGTACGAAACGGTTGATCGGACCTACAATGTAATTAAAAGAATGTTGGGAACAAAATGGATATTAGGGATGATTTGTCGATAAAATTCATCGTACTATTTAATTGTTGACGGCTCTACTATAGCTGCCCAGACACAATGTATGTAAATCATCTGGGTTAGTGGAAAAGTAAGTTAATACGAACCATTTCATGCAATGCCGACAGCTCCGTCTCATAGTTGACGGCTGCCTCCTTGTCGACCATATTCTGTGTCTGGTCCAGGAATCGAACTGCGATCTCCGCCAGTTTAGCTGGAAAACACATACATTAAATATACAGAAAATCGTGTAATAGGGCGACGTCGACGTCTCAGGTTAATATGTAATTGTTTCTAAGTCACGTTTAGTATCATTTTCAACTCAATCAAAGATGTAGACGCAGATTTCATGTAAATCGGTTCGGCGGTTATTGATTCCCGATACAAACCGACACGTCCTTTTCACTTTTAAGGGATTTTTAGGGTTCCGTAGCCAAATGGCAAAAAGCGGAACCCTTATGGATTCGTCATGTCTGTCTGTCTGTCTGTTCGTCCGTATGTCACAGCCACTTTTTTCCGAAACTATAAGAACTATAGTGTTGAAACTTGGTAAGTAGATGTATTCTGTGAACCGCATTAAGATTTTCACACAAAAATAGAAAAAAAAAACAATAAATTTTGGGGGTTCCCCATACTTAGAACTGAAACTCAATTTTTTTTTAATCAAACCCATACGTGTGGGGTTTCTATAAATAGGTCTTCAAAAATGATATTGAGGCTTCTAATATCATTTTTTTCTAAACTGCTCGAGACACTTCCAAAGTGGTAAAATGTGTCCCCCCCCCCCCTGTAACTTCTAAAATAAGAGAATGATAAAACTAAAAAAAAATTATGATGTACATTACCATGCAAACTTCCACCGAAAATTGGTTGAATGAGATCTAGTAAGTAGTTTTTTTTAATACGACATAAATGGATTCGGCATCCTCGATTGATACGTAAACGATACCAAACATGGCCTAATAGCTTAAACGATATAGATATCAAGATAAAGTTGAGAGCCTCCCCCCTAAAATTTATATCAAAAATCTTGGTGGCTTCACTTCTTAAATCTTATTTTATTCATGCAACGCCGTATTTCACCAGCTGAACATTTAACTAGTATTCGCTATGGGGTTCAAAAATAAAATTAGGTTATTTATAGGACCAATTACTTATTTAAAAAAAGCAACGTCAAAACCATTCAGTTCACGCTTAAGGCGTTTTTACTTTTATAGCTGTTTGTGTTTTTTAGCAAAAACGCTTCTAAGTTTAGAGTCGGTTTGAAGCAAACAACAGATAAAATTAGAGTGATAAAAAAAAGTTAAAAAGGCGGGATCGGAAAATACTTACTGAATTGAATAGTGTAAATTGTGTTTGACTAAAAAATACAAGAAACACGCATCTACGCCATAAAAATGAGTTCTTCTAGTGAAGAAAATATAAATGTTCCTGGCAAAAATACATTGCTTTCTTTCAACAATTATCCTCACACCAATATAAATATTAATTTCTATTAAAGTACTCATAGTTATGCAAATGTTTTCTTATTTCCTTGCAGTAGCCGTGAAAAGCACTATGTGATGCCTCGGCCGGAAACGCTAAAGTTGGACTCGTATTATTTGAGTGCCTCCACTAACGTGTCGGCCATTAAACTCACTCGTCCTCAGTGTCTCATTTCATCAATCATCTCTCAAAACTGTAAAAATATGGCAATTTCTTGCATTCACACTACCATTTCTCCTATCGTTCCTCAGTGTCTTGTGACCGTTACGCTAGTACAGAAGATGAAATTTCTTATTACTCTCATTAGCTAACTAGGGACAAAAAATGTAAGCTATAATCTGTATCTATAGGTATTTAAATAAAAGTATACAAACAATTTGTACATTTTCGGGTAGTTATAACATTTATTGGTTAACCAACCAAATACAAAACCGCCTGGATCTGTGACCTAACGACCTGACTTTAACCTACATTATTTGATCATGTAATGTTTTCATCTACCCTCAACTGGCTTAAGGAGCCATTTGAGGGTAGATTTTGTTTACTTTTATTGAAATACCTAAAGATACAGAGTATAGATGGCGCGGTGTACTTATGATGAATTTTTAGCAAGACAATTTATGCTAAAGACGCATCCAGACAAACTGACCTATATTATTAGCGTAGGCAATCCTAACAGGCACGGCGGGGTCCGTGGCGCGCGGGGCGAGCTCGGGCAAGATGTACTCGGGGAACACGTTGCAGTCCGACTTGGGGAGAGTTGTCACCAGGGACAGGCAGCGGGCCGCGGCCGATACGGCGGAGGCGCGTACGCGGGGCACTGAGTCGTGAGAGAGGTGGATCTGGAAAATAGGTATAACTTAAAAATTGTACTTTATGACTGTTTTAAGCCCTAAAAGACCTCTCCGCCCTCGAAGTATCCAACTGGCGTGAAATAGCGCAGAATAGGGCAAAGTGGCGTTTGTATATCAGAGGCCAAGATCCTTTTTGGGTCGCGAAGCCAGCGAAGTAGTTAAGTAAGTATGTGAGTGTTACATAATGAAAGACAGTAAGTGTAGATTTATAAAACGTCTCTTTGCTCGTTTCATATTTTAACACATTCACTGCCGGGAACCTACCTGGCGGGCGCTCGTGAACTTTGTTCAGATGCCGGACAACCCGCTGGGCGGGTTGTTTTGTACGCAGCTATAGACCACCGGTTTCTGGGGTAGTGCGCCGTTTTTTGTCTGGCAGTGAATGTGTTAATGCCTAAATATACACTGCTTTATCTACACATGTATTATAAATTCTCTTTGATGTGTTCAGGACTCACAATGGTCTTAAGCGTCACAGGCCCTGTTCTTTGCCAATTTCCGCCATTTTGAACAATTTCCAAAAAACGAAAAAACAGAAAAAATCTAACTATGACCTTTAGTCAGATATAGTTTTCCTGTCGCTTCGTTTTCATCACAAAATTGAGAATCGGTTCCCCGGTTTCGGAGAACATCCGGACGTACGAAAGCATTTTTGCCCAAGCTGAAAAGGAGTCCTTCGCTAACGCTCGGTCGATAAATGCGAAGGTACCTATTTCTGTCTCTCGTTAACTCTTCACTTTTAAACCGCTGAACCGATTTAGATGAAATTTGTAATAAAAATAATGTGAAGTCCGGGGAAAGATATAGAGTAGTTTTTATTAATCATCATCATCATTCCACGTCTTGGAAGATTTAACAACTGCAGTCGCCTTTAAGAGCTTACCCCTCTATCGTACCTCGGCCATATGTATTGTATGGACTGACGTTTATCTGACATGGCTATTTGTACGTTACGTACAATCCTTCAAGCTCCACGTAAACAAAGTCGCGGGCAGACATAGCCTATAAAATAGCCATGGACGTAGGCAGGTACAGGCCCCTAGAGCTCAAATTTTACATACAGTGCATGCCCCTCTGCGGCATCTGCCTCCCCCCTACTAGGCTTCCGGCGATATAAGCTCCCCCCCCCCCTAGTTCACGTACTGGCTGGCTACGCCCTTGATTATATAGCATGTGGAACTTACCACATACGGCAATATACGATCTAGAATGGTTTCCGAGCTGGAGTTCTCGCATAGAAGTTGTAAAGTCTCCAGCGCGCGCAGCTTGGACGTGCAGTGCTGCAGGCCCCTGATGCAGGAGGTCACGAGGGATGTGATGAGGATCAGACCTTCGCTGTCTGGGCCGAGATCTGGCTTCTCCACGCCTAAGAAAAAAACAACGGGTTGCACTCCGTGAGTGCCGGCAGAAGTGAAAACTTATACTATAATTTTGCACGAATTGCTTTAATTATCACTATAAAACTACTATCATTTATGTAGTAAAATACAATATTCATTTATTGCGCTATCGTAACCAAACATGACAATTTCAACATTACATTACAATTTTACACTTCAGAACTATAACAATTATTTAACATTAAAAAGTTTATCTCTCAGAAAAATCAACTTCCATCCATAATTTCAACGACTCTAAAACCATGATCTTTACTAGAACGTGTCCGTCTTACGAGTTTTCAATCTGTCGAATCTGTCGGTCACGTGACCTGTCGCGATTTAACATTTTTTTCCCATCACAAAAAGTGCACAGCGCCGATAAAGAAGTTTTCACTTCAAAAACATGTTTCGTAGTGTTCAAACTTGGTTCATGGATTCATGGAACACTTGTGGGATGATTTCGGTATCTATCAGTATCGGCTTACATAAAGCCGATTTTCTACGCCAAATCTTGGGATGAGTTGTCAAGCGGACCCCAGGCTCCCATGAGCCGTGGTAAAATGCCGGGACAACGCGAGGAAGGGGAGATGTAAGCCAATTTTCATATAAATTGCCTATCCGCACGCGAATCCGCGGTGTACGAGCAAGATAACGCTATATATGTACATAACACTATCTCTTTCACAACGGACCGGCGTGCAGATACGCATCATACGTTTGGTTGACGTAACAAGCTGAAATTTAGAATAGGTACTTTGGTTCTCAAACTAACGGTATATTTTGCCTAAGGTGTATAGTTTGTGAAGTTAGAGCTTGTAGAGTTAGAAGCTTGGCTCTACTAGAGATCTGGTAACTTTTTGACAGTGCGAACTTTATGGTTTCGTCTTGGCAACATTTATGTAAAATGTTTTTAAATAAATAAATAAATATTATAGGACATTATTACACAAATTGACTAAGTCCCACTTAAGGGTACTTAGACAACGATATATATAATATATAAATATTTATAAATACTTAAATACATAGAAACACCCATGACTCAGGAACAAATATCCATGCTCATCACACAAATACATGCCCTTACCAGGATTTGAACCCGGGACCATCAGCTTCGTAGGCAGGGTCACTACCCACTACACTCACTACGTTTATCTGACATGGCTATTTGTACGTTACGTACAGTCATACATTTGACGTACCCCTCCCCCGCAAAATTCGGCTGTTTTGTACAGAAAATTACAGACAAGGCGTCTCCAGTTGTTAAATCCTCCAAGTTCTACGCAGACGAAGTGGCGGGCAGTCAGAAAACGAATCGAAGGGAAACGATCGCATTTGACGAGCGGTCTGGCCTAGTGGGTAGTGATGAAGCCGATGGTTCCACATTTGAATCCGGCTAAGGGCATTTATTTGTGTGATAAACACAGATATTTGTCCCTGATGTTTGGTTTTCTATGTATATAAGTATGTATTTATCTATATACGTATGTATATCGTCGCCTAGTACCCATATTATTATTATTATTATTATTTAAACTTTATTGCACAAGTACAAGTATGACGTACAATAGGCGGACTTAATGCCTTGAGGCATTCTCTACCAGTCAACCACTGGGCCAAACAGAAATTTGCTAAGGTGGGTGCAGTGTGAATAAAATATTCCAAAATTAGATACTAAGTCTAATATTACTAAGCCAGTATACAAACTAATAGGTAATATATATAATACTTTTATAAACTACACAAATTATCATTATAAATACATATATAAATTAATTACATAATATACTATACAATATACATAAATATACTTCTGCATGTGTGCGGGGCAGGGGGGGGGGGGGGGGGGAAGAGGGGGGGGGGGGTCCCACGAGACAGTATCTAGCAGGTGCTTGTAGAGAATTCGTTTGAAATTCAGCTTGTTTGGGGCTTGTCTAATCGTTAGAGGAAGCGCATTCCAAAGACGGATAGCTTGAACAGCAAAAGAAGACTTTAGGAAACCAGTATGGTGAGGGAGAACAGAGAGTTTAAGAGAACGGGCAGAGTACAAGCTTTCCTTAGTTTGGGACTAGGTCGATCTGTGGAAGATTGTGCACGAATATTTATTTATTTATATTTCCTGAGTGATCCGCCATTTTATAGGTACAAGCACTAGCGCTTACTTGCTCATAGCGTTTTTTTGGGCAGTCCTTCAGATTTTTCATAATCGTAATATAGAGGTTCTACCACGGAATAAATATATATATAAGTAGTAGTAGTCTACAATACAGAAAAGAAACTTCCTACAAAACCTATCTTAAGGTATTTAAATAAAAGTAAAAAAAACCTACCTTCAAATGGCTCCTGAAGCCAGTTGAGGGTAAATAAAAACATTACATGATCAAATGATGTAGGTTAAAGTCAGATCGTTCAGTGACAGATCCAGGCGGTTTTGTATTTGGTTGGTTAACTAATAAATGTTATAACTACCCGAAAATTTACAAATTGTTTGTTTACTTTTATTTAAATATCTAAATATACAAAGTATAAGTTTGACAGCGATTCAGGGACGAATAATCCTGTCCCTTCCTAATGTATGTCACTATTCCATTCGGCTATTTAGGGTTGTCAATATTCAAGTCATTATCTTATATGTGATTGTGCACGCAAAGGGACGTCAAGTTGTGCCAACCCTAATAATTGCTCGGAGCATTGCTGAGCCGAACGGAGCCGAGGATGCCCGAAATGATCAGTTTCGCCATCCTCTGATTCTATTGTTGAATACCTTTCTCATCTTCTTCTTTGTCCACAATGTTCACGTTGAGCACTTTGAAGCCGTCTTTTTTTAGCATGTCTATGGTGTCACACTTGTCTGTCGTTTCTTCTACTAAATCTTGGTAGTTTTTGGCGTCTGACGGCTGGGTGAAGATTCTGAAAATTATAGTTGAGTGAATACTATACCACTAATGAATGCTATACCTAAACTCTAGCCGCCGACATATCTAAACTTTATATTGATAATTGTACAAGTAAATTGCGCATGCATCGTATTGATCATTTGCCCCATCAGCATTTAGTTTATATAAAAGTGTTGTAATTAGTCAATAAGTACCTATTCATTCGCTAAATATTCACGTTCGCTATTATATAAGTGTGCACGCCTATCAAGTTATAATAAAACAAGTTTATTTCAAGAATTCGTCTTTCGTGTTTCACATTACTATCAAGATATCAAGTAAATGTTAGAGTTAGCAAGTACTCGGTGATTTAGATTTATATATTTATTTCACAATATTAAATTACAATATAAATTATTTTAAGTTAATAAATGGTAACATTTTATTTTTATTTTATTGATAAAAATGTTTACATGACATTACAGTTGAACCAATGCGTCACGAAACTTAAACTAACTAATAATTATAAGTATTAACAATTATAAATAATTAAATTGGGACAGTAGAGCACCTAGCATCCATCGCCTCACAGAATCTCAAGCATTCACTATACACTGCCGCCCATCGCCAAGCAAATAGATCGCATTCAGGCGTCGATGCCAGGAGCGCATTGAGCAGTGAGAGGGCGCGGGGCAGCGGCGAGTTCCTGCGCGATACGGTGCGCGCCGGCGGCACGGCCAACAGGTCGCGTTGTCGTGCTCTGAGGGCCATTCTCGGGACGTCCGGAACAAACAGGCGCACGAGACCAGAAACAACTTCGGGACAGTCTGACTCCCCACGCAAGGCTCGGCATGCCATGACAAGGAGTTGGTAATTCCGCCTGACCTCCAAGGAATTGTACCCGAGGGAGCCGAGAAGATACTTTGTCGGGTACAGGTACGGATAGAATCCGAATATTTTTTTATAAAGGAACCTTAAAAACGCTTTCTGGACCTTCTCAAGCAGTAAAGCATACGTCGACTCGTAGGGGTTCCAAATGATCGACGAAGTCTCCAGCTTACTCCTTACTAGACCATTGTACACCATTTTTATGGCCACCGGGTCATGAAAATCGCGAAGGTTTCGGATTACAAAACCCAGCCTTTGAAAGGAGCTCTTCGCGAGAGAAAAAAATATGCTCGTGAAAAGTTAGCTGTGCATCGAACACTACGCCCAGATCCTTGACGGAAAAGACACGATTTATCGGCTCTGACCCCAGTATATAATGCCCATATATAGCGGAACGAGAGCGGCTAAATGTACACACACAACACTTGACTGGGTTGAAATGAAGTTTATTGTGCATACTCCACCGAAACACCAGGTCGATGTCCTCCTGTAACGTCTCGCAATCAGTTCTTTGCTCAATCCTGTATACCAGCTTCAGATCATCAGCATACAAGAGACATTGAGCCGCCCGAAGAACTGATTTGAGATCGTTAATCATGATGCCGAAAAACAAGGGTCCCAAGATGGAGCCCTGACTCACGCCGGACCGGGTGTGGTAAGGAGTCGAGACAAAACAGCCATGTCGGACGAATTGCTGCCGATCGCGCAGATAGTTGGCAAAATATTGCATTGTCACCCGACTTACATATGTACGCAAAATTTTCAGCTCAATCGGAAATCCGTAAGTGGGTCAAATTTCGCTTCCAAGATTTGACACTAACAAAATCAAATACAAACTAACAGTGCCCCAGTAAAAAAAAAAGGTTGTAAAAATGGAATAGAAAACCTTTTTATATGCCTCTGGACGACTAGAGAATAGGCTATACTAGATAGACTTATTGAAAGTTAGGTTAGAATAGGTTAGTAGGTATGTACCACTAATTAAGTTGGTCTTTGGTGAAGGAAAACATCGTGAAGAAATTCAACGAATCCCAATAAGGCCTAGTTTCTCCGGTACCAGTAGGTACCTGTGCCAATTCCTGAGAATAGGATGCTATATGCAGATCCAGGGCATCAGGAAAGCACTAAGATGTAGGGAGTTAAACTTACTTGATGATGTTCTTTATGTCCTGGTGGATTCTAAGTATCTTCTCGTCTGGAGGTAAAATTGGTTGCGCGGAGAATATCAGCATATATGACTGCAGGAAAGAGTAGAAATATTCTGGGAACAATCTGGAACAAAGCGGAATATTAACATTGGCATATTTACGGGGTTGATATATAGGTCATACTGAGCGAATTTTACTGAGACCAACCCCGAAATCGAGAAAAATAATCGGACAGACAGACGGACATGACGAATCTATAAGGGTTCCGTTTTTTGCCATTTGGCTACGGAACCCTAAAAATTGGCTGTTTCATACATTTTGACTGCCTGACCTTGACATTTTCTATGGGAGAATAATTTTTTTTCGCGAAAAAGTTGCTCAATATTAGGTACCTATATATTCAGCCCGTAAATTATTGCAGGTGACTGAATAAACATACCCTGTATATCTAAGGACAGGCCTTACGGCCACTAAGAATGGTGCTAGTTTAGTGGTGTCACTCGCGAATTCGAGTTAATCGTGCAGTCTAACGCAACTAGTTGCGACGAATCGCGCGCGTGATGCGAACTGATCAACCAATCGCGTTGTAGCGTTGGACTGCACGATTGGCTCGAATTCGTGTGCGTGAGACTGCTGTACTGATCCCATTCTTATTGCCCGTAAGGCCCGTCCTTAGAAATATGTCAATGAAATTTACAGGTAATAGAAAATATGCTGATATATACATATATGGTCGTGATGATTGCACAATCATTGTTTATATGATATAAAGTCTAATTACAGGAGTTTTCAAATAAATGGCTGCAAAAAAATTGCAATATGATAGATTTTTGCCGCTACTGCAGATCCAACATGTAAAGACCCTTTGGAGAGCTTTAATATCATGTAGAACGCCTGCTGCATGCCTATTATTATTATTTGTCTAAATAATAAGAGAATGGAAATGCTCAGAGGACTCTTTGCAGTTGGAACTAGGAGGTAAAACTTTATTAGATGGTTCGAATATTGACGCACTTGCCCCTCGCCTCGTCCAAGTACAGCTCGGCGCTCCGGCGCTCCTTGGGGCTCCGCTCCGTCATGGACAGCAGCAGCTCCTGCAGCGCGGGTGAGGCTCCTTCTAGGGTCATGCTAGAAGGCCGCGGGGATCCGTTACGGTAGGCCAGGAGGGCTGGGAGGTCTAGAGCTGGGGTGCCATCGTTCCATAGTTCTAATAAGGCACATCTGAAAGAAATATTAATAGGTACTGATGTATAAAGGGATAAGACCGCCTGTTGTTACCTAACTTTTACGTGTTTTTTCATTTCCTGTCTATTTTTAAATGTATGGTGCACAATAAAGAATATTTACTTACTTACTTATAAAGGGGTTTCCAAGGAGTCAAACAAAAGATAGTAGTTAATAACGTTCATAAGCCGCGGTAACTGCTTACCATTTTAGACACTTACTGCTTGTTTGCCAACTTCAAGATTCACTAGGCCGTAAAAATAGTTTCCACTTTCTCAGGGTGTATTTAGCAGACTTACCCAGCTGAGAAGATGTCCATACTTGGCAGTAACTCTCCCACTTTGCATGGAGACTCGCTTAATAACAAGTTACTGTTTCTATCATCATTCTGAAACAATAAGTTTTAATTAGCGACTCAAGCAGAAAGGAAATGACCCCCGTTCTGAGTCATGGCTTGTCCTTCAACATGTCTCCATCGCCATACAGCGGGGTAACACTGGTAGTGTGATGTGGACCCAGCATGGCTCAGAACAGGTTTTAGCTTTTTAAGGTATATAGTTAGTCTAATTATTACGTATTTTTTGAATAAATAATATTAAAATAAATAAATTTGATATTTATTTTTGACTAAAATAATATTTTATACAATCGTGATATAATGGAGAGCTTTTTAGTTGAGTACCGTGTTAAGGCCGCGAAGCTTGCTGAGTGGCCTTAGTATGTACGAGATCGAAAAATCTTAATTCAACCATTGCAGTTGATAAGTAGAAATATTGTTGTTTTGATACAAGCTATATTCGACGGTCGTTCTTTTTACAGTCTTTTACAATGAATGATGCTAAAAACCCAAACTCAAAGAGATTGCATTGCTTTATCACCTAGTTCCTATTGCCACCTTCGATCATTGATCAGATAAATTTGATGTCATTATAGTATTGCCCTGTCACGAGTCACGCCTGTCACCTGTGTCTCATAAGTATGCCAAATTTGAGCCTTATCAAAGCAAAAGCTGCCTCGGGCTTGTCTGCTGCAGTGTTGGTATAATGGAACTGATTCCTTATCTGCTTAATTGAGTGAGCGTGTGTCAATTTAAATTCAAGATTATGTCAATGTGTTAAATAAATAAGTAGATTACATACCGCTCGGCGCGGGTCGGGGGACACGAAACGCTCGGGCGCGACATAACACAGCCGGCGACGAGAGGTGTCGAAGAAATAACTGAAGTCAGCAGGGTTGTCATCGGGCAGGAATGTGGGTTTGAAAGACGCTATGTCGGTCACTAGCACCCATAGCCATGAGGTCACCATTATGTTTTCCAGCTATTTAAATAAAATGAAAATTAAATTTGGATAATTTTCTAAGGAAGCTATGTAACTTCTATTCTATGATTCACCTTTTCGAATTAGGATAAAAGTAAATTTATAAACCTTCTTGGTCACTTAAATGTAGTGTCCGAACGAAGAATTGGTTTTGGCAGGTATATCCAATAAATGATGTTGCGGCCAAAGGTCTTCATTAATTTTAAATTGAAGGAAGGTCTTCTAAGATTGTTTTCGCGTAGTAGTACGGGATCTGGTAGCTGCCCTCACTGCCCAAAAAGAAAATCCACCCTGTATAGGTGCAACTGGTTGGAGGACAGCGGGGCTGCGCGCGGCGGGGGAGTCGCCGTAGCAGTGAGGCACGTGCTAAGACCATCTACCTCATACCCATATTAACAGATTTGACTGAAAACTGTTCTGATAATCATCAATGTTTCTCTGAAACTGTTAATTTTTGGTTTTACCCTATACAAAGAGCCACTATACTTTGGGGTTAAATTATCTATAGGATTCAAGGCAAATTGCCTCGCACGTATGCTTGCTATGTGTGGACCCGCCTATTTGAGTTTGTCATAATTATAAATTATCGCTAGCAGGCTAGTTTCCTCAATGGGATTTCTTATTTCAAAAATTAAATATTAGAAGTACTTAATTACCTTAATATCACCATGACATATCCCCAGTTTATGCATCCGGTGCAGAGCATAGAGTACTTGAAAAGTGATCCATTTCTTCTCAAGCACAGTTAAAAAGGGGCGTGTTGACATTCGGTCGTACACACTGTACTTGCAGTACTCACGCATTAGGAGACCCGCTTTGTCTGTTAACTGTGGAAAAGGATAATATGAAGGTTGGTCCAGATCTCGCGAACGCGGTTCGTGCTGCGGCGCATTTATCGCGAACAGCTCGCCTATTGCACAACTGAATTATATGAAAAGACAGTGATTATTTTGCAAATGGCACCCATTAATTAGATCTTGGTGCACCTTTGGGTCAGACTAAGACTAAGAGAAGACTATTTAGAATATCATATTATGGATGTACCCCTGTAAATTTAGCTCTGTTAACAGTTCCATACAAAACTGACATACTTTTTAATTTCATGTACCTATACAAAATTTCAACAGATAACCGAAAATGTAAACTTTTTTAGTCTATTCAATATCAAAACAAAAGAGGACCATCATACATTTTTTTTGTATAATATTGTCAAAAATACAAATATATATATATAATAATATTATATTATAATCTAGATAATAATTATTTTCCAGAGATGGCATGACAGCCCGCCAGAACTCTATATCTACTCAAAGATACTTACTATAACTCTCTGAAACGGCAAACAATTGAATGCAGAAACCAGCTGCTCCTTAATCTTCAGAATCCGTTCTTTATGTTCAGCGAGTGGTAATGACGGGTCATGTACTGCAAATACTTTGGCTACAACTAAGCCCTCACGCGACCGAGCCCGTGCCACTTTTAAGAAACGTGTAGAGCCGAGGCTGAAAGAAAAGCTTTTGTTAAAAAAAAAATAGAATATTACCCTCACACCACCCATTATGTAAAATGTTTGCTAAATTAGTTTGGACCTAGCTGTATTAATAATTGGGTTGAATTTAATTTCGTCTTAGAACTTTATGAGACTGGAGATGCTACTTAGTATGACTTGAGAAACAAAATTTAATCACAATATAAGATACAATGTAATTAACTAATAATGAATATACAAATTTAACATATCATTAAATAACTAAACTATATAGTTTAAATCTTAAAATAAAATACTAAAAACTTTCCCCCTGCGGCATGGTGAGTTTGAAAACCTACATTGGGCGGCACGAGGATGCAATGCACTAAAAGCGATGGAGATAAAGATTTCCGACATTAAATAAGACCTTTTGTAGCCAAGAAATCAATTAGTAATTGAAAATGTCAGTGTGTGAAAGTAGTAGTGGCAGGCATATGAGGATAATTCTATTACCTCATATCAAATGTTAGATCCGCATGGTCACTTAAATAATGCTCCACAGGGTATATCTGCGACGGAGCTAAGCCCATCAGCTGGTTGCCCATTTTGATTATCAATCTACTTCTCAGAACTTATACATTAAGTATTATTAGTACACATCTGAGTTGAAATAGTATAAATATTATGGGTCAATATCCTCTACTAAAGAACGAAAAACGCTAATTTCACATACGTGAATAATTAGAGATATTCACATATTTCGTCTATTTTCAAAACAAAGACTATTTTATTTTGACTTTGACAAGTGAGTCAAGTGAGTGAAGTGCACTTTTTTTAAAGTGTTTTAGGTAATGAATTTGATAATTGATAGTGAGGACCAAAGAGTAAAGTAAGTATTACTGTAAGTGTAAATCAAATGTAAACGTCGTCGAAATAAAAATGTTGTCTTTCTACATTTCTAACCCTCTTGCCGTATAGAAGTGACAGAGATAGAATACTCTTATTTGGAATTTCGAAGCTTGTAATAAAAAAAACATTAGATTCATGATAACATTTATATAACAATAACTAAATGTAGAATATTTCAAAAACAAATTTTAAAATAATTATTTTTCGTGAAAATAACATTTAGTATTGCCAGCTTGCGTCTCAACCATGAACAAAAATACACCTCATCAATCCGGCTGTCACTTCACTTTAATCTATGGTTTCTGCTGCTGCCTTCAACAAACAATCCTTCCACCCATTTCCAGTGATTCTCAAGCCGTTTGCTACAAATATCTAACAGAAATGACATCGAAAACCGAAAAGGATCGGGCCAAACAGATCCAGGACCGATGTCAGAACATATTAATGGTTATGCTGAAGGATGAAGACAACAAATATTGTGTTGACTGTGATGCAAAAGGTACGATGATTCTCAAGTTTCCTATTCGCTTTAAAATATTATTTACGACTAAGGTAGTCGCTTAGAAGTAGTAACAGATAGCTAGCTGACTGCTAGCGGCCCGTATCGTAATTAGGTCCTTGAACTCAGTGAACCGTGAGTTCTTCATAGATTGGAATCAATGACTCATGATATCCTTAAACAATTTAGTTATTATCAATGCCAGGTCTCAATTTACAAGCATTTCCGCCCGTCGACGTCGTCAGGTAATGCATTACTCAGTTCACTGATATTCCAGTGTTTTATTTCTTGATTTCTGGTACAAAATTCTTGCTAAGGAAAAGAGTTCATATTTGCCAGATGTTGAAAGCTATTTAGAGTCAATGACATTTTGAAATTGATGAACATCACAAAGTGATTACATTGTCACTAGTAAAATAATTGAATAGTTTAAATAATGTATTATTTTTTCTCCTTATCATGGTCATGGTCATTGAGCCAAACTATATTTAAATAAATTTTTCTTAAAAAGAAAGAAAAATTTGGAACGTTTTTCAGATATATCTAATTTATTTTGAGGCCTGGGTTTGCATCCTTCTTATTTACTCTAGAAACAAAAGAGATGTAACATAAATGTTTATGCAAGTCCTGATAACAAACCATATAGTGAATTCGTCGAAAATGACTAAATATTTGTACTTTTGAATTGGGCAAAACTGAAATTAAATATTGATTACTTTATATTTACACATAGTTTCCTTATCAATAATATGAGGAAGCTATTATGTTATCTATTAATTGTTTAAAGTTATCTCTAATACTCTTACATATGCCAATCATCATATATGTCATTGTATCAATGAGTCCATGAATAAAATGCCAGATGTTTTATTGCTCATATGGGGTCATCCAATAAATGGGGTCAGGGAAATGTGACATGTTGTGACAAGGGGGAGGTGGGGAGTCACAAACTTTGTGACGTCACTGTAACATCATCAGTAATCGATTTATTTTATTTTATTTATTGTAAAGTTAAATAATTCGTTTTTATAACGACGGCATGTGTACACTGGCCGTAATACTTAAATACATAGAAAACACCCATGACTCGAGAACAAATATCCGTGCTCATCACACAAATAAATGCCCTTACCAGGATTTGAACCCGGGACCATCGGCTTCATAGACAGGGTCTAGGCCAGACCGGTCGGCCCCGTTTTCGAATACTGATAAGGGCATTTATAAATGTGTCTTTATTTATCACAAATATTAGTTCCTGAGTTGTGCAAATATGATATTTATATCGTGATGTATCCACAAAACAAGCTTTATTGCGCTTACTGTGAGACTAGGAGGTCGATCTGTGCAAAATTGACCTATAAACTATAATATATATTCAATATATGTATAATAATAAACGCGTACGTACGTGTAATATATATACGTATGCCTAGTCATGGAAGTCAGGAGCAAATATCTGTATTCATCACATAAATAAATTCCCTTACCGGATTCAAACCCAGGACCGTCAGCTTCATAGGCAGGGTCACTACCCACTAGGCCAGACCGGTCGTCAAACAAAACATTTATTTCACAATGTGAAATAAAAGAGGAAACCACTAATTACACTTTCCTGTCTTTAGCCCCATTTGGGTTAATTTCATGTAGATTATGCTTCATATCATAATGTTTAAATGAATAAGTCAAGGTTAGATTCCAATTATAATTGAGATCATGTTCAATATAAATTAAGGGCGTCTGTTGGCGCCGTTGCACGGAGCGGGGAAGCAGGTAAACGAAAAATTGTATGAGCATCACTAACTGGCGCGGACGGACGCATGCGACGGATTTTACCTACAATGACGTGACGTGAATGCGTGTGTGCGCCCGCGAAGTGCACCCGCGCCAGCTCGCGGACGCCCTAACATTCTGAAGAATCAACCTTACCTTTATACCCACATTTAGCACGCTAAAAAGTTTTTTTTTTAAATTTATTCTTATATGTATGCCATCATACTGCGGGGATTTAGTCAATTTGTGTAATTATACAAACACATTATTACACAAATTGACGAAGTCCCACAGTAAGCTCAATAAGGCTTGTGTTTTAGGTACTTAGACAACGATATACATATGTAATATACAAATACTTAAATACATAAAAAAAACACCCATGACTCGGGAACAAATATCCGTGCTCATCACACAAATAAATGCCTTTACCAGGATTTGAACCCGGGACCATCGGCTTCATAGACAGGGTCTAGGCCAGACCGGTCGGTCATACATAAATAAAAATATAATTATGTCCTATAATATTTATTATCTATTGTAAAAGATTTGCCTAGAAAGTGCACTTCGTAACCGTGCATGAAGCAATTGATCTGAAGGTTGTATTGATAAAATTACATGGTATGAATTATACCGTTATTGAATTATTGCTACAGTTGCAAAGTTGTGACACACGGATTTGAACGGCTCCTAGTGTAGACACAGACAGTAATTAGTGACCCTCTCTATACGAAGCAGGAGGTCCCGGGGGCCTACCGCGAAAAACGAAATTCGCAAATTGCGGGGATCTTTCTCTTTTACTCTCACTAAGACGTAATTAGAGTGACAGAGAAAAATGCCCGGTATTGACGGACTTCGATTTTACTCGGTTATAGCCCCGTTTTCGAATACTGATAAGGGCATTTATACATGTGTCTTTATTTATCACAAATATTAGTTCCTGAGTTTTGTAAATAAGTATCCACAACACAAGCTTTATTGCGCTTACTGTGAGACTAGGAGGTCGATCTGTGCAAATTTTACCTATAAACTATAATATATATATTGAATATACGAATAATAATAAACACGTACGTACGTGTAATATACGTTTAATATATACGTATGCCTATCCTCCATTAGAAAAATATTTATTTATTCATTTAAGTATCGATATCGATAGCAAGCAATTTTTATTCATAATAACAAATGTGACTAATTTTTGGAGTAAGAAATTATGTAATCATCATTCGCCTGCCCTTATCCCATTCATTTGGGGTCGGCGCAGCATGTCTTCTTCTATACCTCTCTCGCCAGTCACCCGTCATCTCATTATTCTCACACAATCCATCCACCTTTTCCTAGGTTTCCCTCTCCCGTTACTTCACTCCACATTCATTCGTAATACCTTTCTCGTAAGTAAGTAAGTAAGAAATTATGTAAATAAGTCAATAATTAATTAATCCCTAGCACTGGTACTGGTCCGATTTTGTCCACGAAATCCGGGCTATGCATATTACGTTGTAAAACAGTCCACGAAGGCACCAGAAATCCTAAGACTCGCTCAATGTATTCTCATCAGGTCACATTTGCATATTATGATGCCAAATGTGGCAGACAAGGGCACGGACTGCATTTAGCAAACATTACAGTACATTTACATGTAATAACTGGTGGATCAACATTAAGTATTCGAGTTAGATTTGTTTCTTTGGTCTTTGAGCGAATTCACAAGGGCCATGCTATATGTATTGTGTTACTGTAGTTTGTAATAATCTATTTACTATATACCTATGTAATTCTTTTGTTTTCTGTGTCAAATTCCATACTGTCGAATTAGGATAACCTGTAACGATGGTTGTGTGTATGTAGTAAAAAAAGAAAAGTTTATTCTATATTTTTTCTAAGGATAACTTGTTACCATCTTTTTACTTAACGAGCCGAAATTTATATTGTCTTCGGTTACCAGTTGCAGCTATTTTTTTTATTTAATCATTTATTTCTAGTAACTTTAGATTCATAAATATGTTAGTATGCACTTACAGCTTTGTTAATATGTACAAACTTATCACTAAAAAATTACTAAGGCAGCTATGATTCTAGAAGCACCCATTTAGCGGTTAGACATAATAGGTACTTCTAGAAACATGCATATCATCACAATGCCTCAAATATGGGCAGTCAAACCTCTCGGCAATCGAACGCAGGATTGCTATACCTACTTACGCATATAATAAAACCGATTATATCGCGTATAATGAATTTAAACATCCCGACGTTTCAAACCCTTTACAGCGTTCGTGATGGACGGAAGACTGAGCAAAAATATATACATCATACTAACATCATAATTATATTCAGATATACAAAAAATAATGAACAATCACTATACATTTTAAGGCTGGTTATATTTACAGTCGGCTGGAGAGAGAAATGACCCCTCCTGCATAGACTAGTTGTATGCAGGGAGGTCACCTTTCTCTGCAGCTTACTGCACGTCCAAAATAAAGGTAGTTGGGTCAAAATTATTTTCGTTGTCTTGTTTCTGACTACTCTGTCACGCTTGTATTTCTGGTCTATCAACTAAAAAAAAAGTCGAGTGCTATTGCATGTTTTGATAGCAGTAAATTATTAAAAAACAAATTTTACTCGTACAAAAAGCTACACTTCACATTTTTGGGGCCAAAATACAAGACAACGATAGTAATTTTGACCCAGTTAATAGTTATACATTACAACTATTTATTAAGGTGAATCTACTTTTAGAACACTGATTTCGTGTCCCTAGACTCTGTTTGCCACCGACGTGGTATAAAAAAAGTAGGTAACTCTACTAAAATGTTTACATCATTACAACACTATGGTCTGAATACATTGTAATTCGTCAAATAGTATTAGCTGTAGGCCCTGTCAATGAATTAAGTAGACATCATTTCATAAACTCGAAAAACATAATCATCTATACATTATTATATTTTCCAATCATCGGTGATTCCAATTGCCCAAACATGGCAAACGATGGTGTCGCATTTCTTTCCTTATATGGCAAACGAAAGTCACGCAACCACACTACGCAAACCCAAACCACGAAATGAAGTTCCGCTACTTATTCGAAAATTTTATAGAATGTTTCCTTATATGGGTTATATGCACGATTTTATGCTAGTTTCCCTCCGGGCCTATATATATTTCCAGTTTATATGTGACACATGATATTTTAAGTAATCAATACAATTTTTCTGTGTTCTTTTGTTCCGTTTAATGTTTTCCGCTAAATTCTGTTTCTTCCTTTTGACGGTCTCATAGCTTAGTCAGTAGTACCATGCCTAAAAAGTAGGAGGTCCCGGGTTCGAATCTCGGTAAGGGCATATATTTATGTGTTTATCGCAAATATTTGTTCCTGAGTTATGTTTTTTTTCTATGTATGTAAGTATTTATATATATGTAATTTTACTAATTATATATTATGTATACCATCATGTAGTACGCACAACACAAGCCTTATTGAGCTTACTGTGGGACTAGATTTGTGTAAGATTATCCCATAATGTTTATTTATTGTGTTAAATCCTGTTTCTTCCTAAAGGTGTCGATTGCGCGCTTTAGGCGAGCCTTGCACGAGTTGTGTTAATTGGGCGTAAAATCAGAAGCAAGAAGCAACCATGCGTACACTCGCGGCTCGCTAGCTAGATCTTAGTTCACATCAAAAAACACAAATGTTTAAGTGACGAAAATACAGACGAATTTTTCATCATGCTCGTAAAGTTGGTATTTAAGTCTTTCATTGTGTAAGTTTAAGTTGGTAGTTGGCATAAAGTTGCTTTTAAGCCCTAATTCATAAAATAAAATCATGTATTACGACTCTTATTAACTTTGCAATAAAATAATAATAAGAAATATATCTCGAGCATAAATACCCATTTTATCCTTTAGGCCCGCGCTTACACTCAGACTGAAGAAGGCCTCTCTCATTCTTCCACGCGTCTCGGTCTATTGCAATATTAGGCCAATCTTTTCCAAAGACGTCAAGCTCATCTCCTCCGAGGTCTGCCGTGGCGCTGCACTATATTTGGTGTCCATTTGGTAGTTTTTGGCCCACAAGTCGTTTATAACTCCGATTAAATTTATCGAACACTGGTTACAGGACCGCGCTGGGCGTCATGGAACCTGGGTATTTTTCTGTGCATCCGCTGCGCCGGCATCCATCGGAACCTGGGCGTGCACATCTCCAAGGTGAAGAGTGTGAACCTGGACTCCTGGACCCCGGAGCAAGTGGTACGTTATATAGAATAAAATACAAATATTCTTTACTGCTCACCAATATGAAAAGAGCATAATAACATACAAATTAAACCCACATTTTTATATCTTTATGTATTTTCCCGGTACTAAAATTATCTCGATACCAAATTCCATTTCAATCGGTTTAGCGGTTAAAGCGCCTAGCACAGAGAAGAGGTAACAGAAGAAATTTCGTTTTTGATACTATCTTTTATTTTCTTTCCACAGGCAACTAATACTTGTCGAGACAATTTTAACAAACCAAACACAATTAGGTTACGTTGTTTTATCACAGAGCTCCCATGGCAACGTCCTGTGTCCATCATCAGGTCAGCTCCATGGTACCATCATACTGCATATATGTATGTGAAGTTTCAGCTCAATCGAATAATGGGAAGTGGATCTAATTTAGCTTACAAGATTTGACCCGAACATAGATAAGAGAGTCAGACCAAGTTTAGTTTGCAATGATTTTGATAGCCCAGACTGTGCAAGTCAACGCAAACGTCATAATTTCATAGATGTTTGACGTTTAAAATAACACTTGCACTGTCTGAACCAAAGAGAATTGAGAAGACCAAGAGCGCTCTCTCCATACAACGGTTTTGTTACCAAAAATAGTATTATTTTCGTAGTCTACATCTAGCGTCAAGTAGCAGAACTCTCAGTACTGCTAGTAGACAATAGATGTCGCGGCAAACAAAAAGTTTAATGCTCAACGATTACCCGCTAATATTATAACTAAAGTAACCAGAACTCTATTTTCAACTCCTACGCTTACTAACCAACCAACCAAGAAGACCTTAATTCTCTTTGACTCTACATAAAAACGTTGCAAGTTAAATAAAAGCTTGTAAAAAACACAATCTCTGATAAAAACATGCATAAAATGTGAGACTATAATTGTAGGTATCCCTTCAACAAATGGGCAACTCCCGCGCGCGCGCCGTGTACGAGGCCAACCTGCCCGACTCGTTCCGGCGGCCGCAGAACGACTCCGCGCTGGAGGCCTTCATCCGCGCCAAGTACGAGCAGAAGAAGTACATCGCCAAGGAGTGGGTGCCGCCCGCCCCTCCCAAGGTCAACTGGTGAGTATTATATCTCAATGACCTATCACTACAGTATCAGGGCTTTACGTGGTATTTCAGATCGGTGGAAAGCGGAGTGGTCTGCTGCTACAAACAGCAACACTCTACCTGTCCATTGGTGGACCTTATGCCTTTTGTAATAAGGTCCACCGATGGACAGTTAACAGTGTGATGGTACAACTGGTCAAATCGCCCATATAATCGACCCGAAATAAAAACCTTGGGTTTGACCTCCCTCACAAACTTCGGTGCCGTCTAAATAGGCAGAAAAGGGCATGGCTATAGTTGTGTCGTTCTCTAGAACATTCTTCGTTTTGTATGGGGAATGTTCTCGAGAACGGCACAACTATAGGCATGGCCACTGTAATTCTCTAACATACAAATGGGATTCGAAAGATTCTCCACTCTGCGAGTGCGGTGAGGGAGAGCAGACCGCTGATCATATCTTCCAATGCTGTCCGGTCAGTCGTATTCTGGACCAGCTAAAGACTCGGACTCGGTCACGCCTGACCGGAGTGCCTTAACGACCTCAAATCTATACTCTGATTGTCCTTCATTATGTATGCCATATGATTAATAATAATAACGTGGTATTCAAGGGAGATAATTATCTTCAATTTCCTCTTCTGGATATTAACATTATTCAAAATATTTTGACACAATTTGTTGTATATGCAACCACAGCTATGCCCCTATGTTTGATTTTATTCGAATTTGTAATAATTATAAGAGTTAGTCTTTAAATTTGTATGAAATCTGTTTTTCACTCGTAATTTTACAATAATCAAAAAATCCGAAAAAGTCGAACGTAGGGGCATAGCTATGGTTAATATACATCAAATTATATAAAAATATTTTTCATAATATCAATATCCAGAGAGGAAAATTGGGACTACGTTGTATGGAGAAACGAGCGTCCCCTTTCCTCTAAATGACGAGACAAATCGGTTCGTGTGAATAAATGGTATGTCAAGAATTGTTACGTTCACGTCGAAGTGGCCAAATGTGTGTACCTTTATTTGTATAGCAACAAATTTGTGTTACGATATATTATACGATATAAGCTAGGGTGCAGAGTGTCCCACGAAAACATTAATAAGTTTGACTTAAATATTGAATAAAAATAAATAAATATTTATTTCAGGGACAAGGAGATCGATGAGGAAATGGAGAGGCAAAAGCGGAAAAAGAAGTCGACCTCGTCGGGATTAGGCCCTCTGCCCGCGCCCACCAACGACAAGAAATACAATGTAACTATTGATTCCACAATTCATTATCTTCCTCGTTCCTCGAGTATGAGGTCGCTGCTTTCTTCACTTCACATTCCACACTATTTCCCGCTTTCCAGTTTAAAGTCTGTATCTCTCCTTGGAATCCCTTCCCCAAGCTCTATGCTTTTTTTTACGGTGCGGAAATAGAGTTACGCATCGTCCCCCTGGGCCTGACGTGGGTGCATTTTGGGAGGTATGTGGGACTCGCCTCCCGGCTCTTTGTGCAGGGAATGAGGGGAGGAGCCCACTAAACCCACACCGGTGTTTCCCACAATTTATTATTTTATCAAGACCTACCCTGGCACATCTACCATGCCTGTTGAGCTTTTTATCGATATTTGGCTGAGACAATCGGTCAGTTTATTATTCCGCTTATAACTAGTCACTTATGAAGCCTATTTGTTTTACAGAAATCGGACGTAATCCCAAGCTTACCAAAGCCCAAATCATCAGTCAGCCCAAAGCTGGGCCGGAGCACGCCCACAGCCCAAGTGGAGCCCCCCAAACCCACCAGCTCCGCTGATCTCCTCGGCCTGGACACCTCCAAACCCGAAACCAAGCAAGATGACATCTTCTCCAGTTTCTTCTCCGCTCCCCAAGAACCTGTGGAACCTCCTAAAGAAGTCAAACCCGACTTGAAGACCGAGGAAGAAAATTTCTTCAAACAACCCGCCCCAACTGAAAAGGAAAAGAACAAACTAACTAAAGATAGTATCCTAGCTCTATATAGTAAGACTCCTTCTAATTTAGGAAGCCAATTCACTCAGCAAAGCTTCAACGCGTCGGCGCAAAGTCAGTTCAACCAAAGCCAGTTTAATCAACCAGCTCAGTTCAACCAGCAACCGACTAATCAGTTCAATTCAACCAATTTTAATCAAACACAGTTCGCTCAACAGCAAAATCAGTTTGGTTTCGCTAACGCGTTCCAATCGCAGCCTTTTAACAATGCGCCTCCTCAAAATGGGATGCAACAACAGCAACAACAATTTAACCAGTTTCAATCTATGCCAGGGCAGCTTCAACAGCCCTTCGGACAACAACAACAGTTCAACTCCGCCCAGCAAAGTTTCCCTCAAAATAACCAATTTTTCAACCAACCTCAACAACAGCCGCTGTCTCAGCAATTCGGTTCTTTAAACTTAGGACAGGGTTTCTCTAGCGCGTTTCCTAACGCCAATGTTGCCAGCAACAGCACTTGGCAGTAACTTGTTTTCAGACGTTCCTACGCGTTAATGTTTTTTTTTAAATGTGATAGTTTGTTTTATCTGTGGAGCATTTGTTATCTGTGCAAAGGAGCTGATTTCTTTTCGATTGTACACTGGAGGACAATAATATGAATACACGTAGTCGCGAATTTGCCATTGACCTTGAATTATTTAGCTCGTATATTCTTATTAAAGACATAACTATCTCAAAAATGCTCTGGATATAATTTAATATCAAAAAGTACGCGCTCGTACAGTAACAGTACTCTCGATTTGAAAAAAAAAAAAGGATTCTCGAGAGATCTAAAACATATCGTGTCAGGCAGCTGTCATCTAGGTGTTTTGTGTTCAATATTTATGTTGTGATATTCCAACTTCTATCGGCAAATTCGCATATTGTCAAGGATTGTAAATAATTACAAACAAACTTACTTTTTAATAAGAGGTGTAAGTATTGGTCCTATTTAATTTGTGATTTACATTAGACGTGTCACATTTCTGGTTAAGCACTTTGAATCTAACGCACTGTATATTGTGTTCGTGTATTTAAAATAATGTATGTAAATTCTGAAGGTAACGTCTATATTGTTTCATATTGCCGAGATACTTACATTGAAGGTGCGTTGGGGTAGCAACGGAAAAGAAGTAATTTAGAAAATCTCTTCTAAACTTGAACCAACCAAAACACCTAGGAGGTTTCAATGTTCATCAAATATACACCTATACTCTGTATCTTTAGGTATTTAAACAAAAGTATAACATTTATTGGTTAACCAACCAAATACAAAACCGCCTGGATCTGTCACAGAACGTCCTTACTTTAACCTACATTATTTGATCATGTAATGTTTTCATCTACCCTCAACTGGTTTAAGGAGCCATTTGAGGGTAGATTTTGATTACTTTTACTTAAATACCTAAAGATTCTATATCTTTATTATAGAATATTTGTTAATAAATATATTGCAATTTTATATTACGCAGAAATAAATTATGTTATTAAGCTTAGAACTAAATTAAAAGTAGAAAAATCACTGTCTCGGGCTGTGTCTAGGGGCGCATCACTAAGGCGCATATGGTGGAAGTCTTCGCTGTCCCCGGGTGTAGTCTCAGTAGCTCAGTTGGCAGAGTATGGGCTAGTGATCCAGTGTCGTGAGTACAAGTCTCACCCGAGTTGAATTTTTCCACTTAAATTTATTTCTAAGCTAATATATTGCATTATTTAGTAGATATTTATGATTTTTGGAATGATATTTTCCGAAGTTATCCCAATACACCTATGTTGATGCATGACTAGTAACATTTCTTGAGAGGAATAATTTAATGACGCAGGGTTGGTGCCTTTCGTTATCACAATAAATACTTAAATTGTATATTTACCTACACTACACATGTTATTCGGTTTGCGGGTCTGTGCATATGTTGTTCAATTTCAATACCGTTCGAACACGAGGAAAATTGGTCCCGTTAGGTATAGGGAATAAAAGGTCCCTGTGCGGGGTGAATTAACTGTGGTGTGGTGACCCAGGAGTCCGTCGCCATACATGAGGTCCATCCTAATTATTTAATAGCCGAAAAATTGCCACTGCTGTTTAAAAAGTCAGGGGAAATATCAACTTGCAACAATTCCTTAACCCAGACCCAGCTTAACCGAAATAAAATGTGTAGGTCTGTATTTTATAGAATAGATTATTAGTTTATTTTTAAGTAAACTTCGAAGTTAAGAACCTATTAACCTCGTTGTCCTAAAATTGTAAAGTCATTATTGTACTTCTAATATCGCCCTGTTTGAGAGCCGCCAACTTGTATCAAATGTACAAAATAGTTAAAATTGAGTCATGAAGTAATCCTAAACTTTTGCAATTGAGGAACTATCAATTGCTTAAAAAACTTTCCATCAGCAATCTCGGGATTAGGTAGCCATACGGATCCTGTGCTTATAAAACTTAAAAGAATTTATGTATGTCGACAAGGGTATTGCTAGCTAGGGAAAGGGGGGGCAGTTGAAATGGCCGAATAGGGGGGCAGCTGCCCCCCGCCCCTCTCTGACGCCCATGTATGACGAAATCATACAATTCATGAAATTCTGCCTCGCACAGCTAAACTGAGGAATGATTTATCGCTCGCGGTGTTTCCGGACTTCCTTCCGGAAACCTTCAAGAATAAAGTAATTGCAAGCCCTCGGGTGTCCATGGGCCACAGTAATGGCTTACCATCAGGCGATTTGTCTGCTCATTTGCCCCCTATCAGTCAACAAAGTTGGTAGCTCAGATCTCGGGTATGATTAATAATTATAGTTTGTAGGTTCGATGCTATGATATAATTTAATTCAGTATTTCCAGTCCATAATTTTTTTATATTTATTTTATAAATTGGTTTAAATAAATTTTATTTACAATTATTTTTGACTGAAGTCACTATTTTTCTTGTAATTTTAATATTTTATTGTAATTTCAGGTCGATAAGACTGATGTCTCCCACAGTTGCTTTGAAACAGGGTCGTTTGCTACACTTTGCACTAAATACATATTTCAATATGAATTGAAAATATAGGATTTTGTGCAGAGTGTATCGTTGTATAAAATCGACGGTAATAATACTAATTTGTCAATTTTTATGGCATGTAGTGTAAATATAATTAACTTTAGACCACTCACAGCAATTGTGGCTTAATTAATAATTATTGATGCATTAAATTATTTACACCAATAATTTACATTATTTTAAACTACAAGTAGAAAAAAATAAAATCAACCAGGGGTTGAACCACGAAGTCCGCTTTTGAGAATATTAAATTAATATTGCACCGATTTGCACAAAGTGAGGAGTGACATTATAAATAGCATATTTTCATAGAAATTTGACATTACCACATTGCCACAGAGTTATCTTGGTCCGACTGTTCAATTCAGAAAAACAGACTTTTAAAAGGACAGTATATATTAGAATTTTGAACTATGATTCAATAAAAGGTTAATTTTTTTCAAAACTGCAAAATGTTTTGGTCTTGAGGGTAGAAACCCTGTACTTACAAGCGATTAACAGCGCTACTACCACAATAAATAATAATACTACCGTACAGAAAGGAAACTTCCAACAAAACTGAAGCTTGACAGCGATTCAGGGACGAGTCGTGTTGTCCCTTTCTAATGTATGGCACTATCCCTTTCGGCTATTTAGGGTTGTAAATTCAAGTAATTCTTATCTGTGCACGCATAGGGACGTCAAGTTTTGCCAACTCTAATAATTACTCGTAGCTATGGAAGGTAGAGTTAAGGAATAGAATCTCCATATATCAAAAAGTTTCCAACAAAAACCATAAATAGGTGGCGCTACAATACCTAGAATATTTGAGAAATCTAATCAGAGACAGCGCACTTCACTTCGTCAATAACGCCTAGGTTCTTAGCTTCTATTCTATTCCTTGCCTCTACCTTCCATAGCTCGTAGCAATGCTGAGCCGAGAAATCCAGAACGCTGCAGTTTTCCCCCACTTCTACCAGGCGCGGATACAAGATTTGGCTTAGGGGGGGGGGGGGGCATTTTGAGAAAATCATATATTTTTGCACAGAAAATAAGGTAAAAAAAATTTTTACTCAATTTAGTAATGTGAGAGCCAGGGTTTTAGGGGGGGGCCATTGCCCCTATGGCCCCCCCCTTGTATCCGCGCCTGACTTCTACTACCATCATCTAGGTGGAAGGCTTGAGTGGACGCTAGAGTTGAGCGTACAGCGGGGCGTGGCGTGCGGCGTGCGTGTTAAACTAATGCAAACGTATAAGAGCGGCCGCAGTGCACGCTGCTCACACAGACCAGCTGCCCACACCGTCCCCAAAATGACGGCCACCAGACCACCCCACCAGTCGGTGGGGAAGCGAACCGCAACAGCCGCCGCAGCCATTGTGCGGTAGCGGCCCCTCATACCCCCCTCACGGGGGGTATCGACAGATCTCTCACTCACTCACGCTGCTCACATCACTCGTGAGCCCGATGCCACGCTGCACGCTCCGCTTCGAGCGTCCACTCCAGGGCTTACACTAAGGGTCACTGCGAAGTGACTTATTTTTGGGCGAAGAAACTAGCCCCTTGGTTGCAACGAATCGCACTTTCATACCGTATTCAGTGTATATTTTTAATTAGTTTTTTGTGAGCGGTCTCGTAGTCCCAAAACCGTAACCATGTTAATTGTAAAGGTAGCTGTCGAACGTTGTGTATTTAGTTCAGGAGTGTATGCCGTGTTTATATAAATAGGTTGTATGGGTGAGGTTCGACGCCTTTCTTTGTTTACACCAATAAACACTACACCGATTACTTGTTTTTTTTTTTCACTGAATAACTATTTACCTGCCTAGAGTCAGACCAAGTAACTAAGATTCATATACTAGCCGTGTCTTATCCAACCTCGACATTGGCAGAATCATCAACACCTTGATGGAGCCATAATACGAAAAATTGATTGATTGATCTTTATGTGTTGGGTGTCCATGATTGTAGATACTCAAATTTTTCCTTACCAAAAAGTTAAATAACAAAGAATCGTAACTGTTTTACTTAATATGATGGTGAACGATTCATTAACATTTACTGATTGCGTAAGCTGTAGTCCTGCACACGTCTCATGAATTACTCTGTATCTGTTATATATTAACACTAAAATTCGCATTTCAAGATATCTTCCACACTCAAATTTATTTACGTAGGTATAATAGAGAATTATCTCTCTATAAAACTGCTGCTCAATTTCTCCAAAATATTAAAAAGACTCAACATTAATATTCAAGTTTTCACTTCTGCCGGCACTCCCGGAGTGCAACCCGATTTTTTTTAAAATACAAGCATACGGCCTGCCTGATGGTAAGCAGTCGCCGTAGCCTATGGACGTCTACAACACTAGAGATTGTTATATGTGGTTGTGCACGCAAAGGGACGTCAAGTTGTGCCAACCCCAATAATTGCTCGGAGCAATGCCGACCCGAACGGAGCCGAGAATGACCGAAAGAAGGAATGTCGCCCCACTGGTTTCGATTGGAGTTTTCTATCAACGACGGCCCTTAGGGTTGAATTGCAAATTCATCAGTATAAAAATGAAACAACATTATAAATTAGACCACAATATAATTTCTTCATCACGTTAATCATCTAACAATTTAGTTAAAACATATGTACACACATTGGAAGCATCGAATGCAAAACCACCTAATACTGTAACGCTAACCGACTGATGTACCAAAATATATACCGATACGGGCTATATAGTTCGCGTCATCCACGATGACGCGCAGATTTGTCAAATCTAACCTTTAATGACATGACATTACGAGTGAAGGCACGCGTTTTCGTGAACGACACGATCTATACGGCGTTATGTCTACTGTAAGGCCTCTACAGACGTTGCAACATATGGAATGCGATTTTCGATAATTGCCGGCTTGGTTGGAGCATGGGATTATTGGTGACGTTTGTAGAGGCCAACAGTTTAGCCAGCCAATATGTCACTGAAACTTTAAGGGAGTTTTATCTCTTTCTTAGACTAATAATAAATATTACTCTTAAGAATGAGATTAATATATCCTCCTAAGGCCTACTATACAAAAAAACATTATTTGATATCAATAGTGTAGGAAATATGGTTGAATTTGTTTTGTTTCGAAATCTAACGAAACAAAAGTAATGTGGCACCGTGGACCTTACGAGAATATTTTTTGTACTACTACTGATTGCTACTGATATAATTAATAGAATCAGGCGTTACTTTGCGTAAATCCATGCTTATTAAAGAAATAAATATTACTGTGCTAATCCGCGATAAAATGACGTGCTAGTCAATCAGTGCTAACCCGTTATACTTACTAATAAATCAGATTGATTTCAGTTGTCGGGCGTCAGACCGTCAACATCTCCAGCGCCTCCTGAGGATGCCTCGTAGAGAGGCGAAACACGTGTCGAGTTTTGTACTTTTGGTGGTGAGTTGTTATATTTATTTGCGTATTATTTTTTGCGGAGGGAGGGTGGGAACATTAATTGCATGTAAAAATACGCGAGTAAGTATAACGGGTTAGCACTGATTGACTAGTACGTCATTTTATCGCGGAATAGCACAGTAATATTTCTTTCTTTAATATGCTACTGACATAGTTGGCTGGCTAGACGTTATGACGAAAACAACAAAAAGTAACTGCAGAAATATAATACATTAGTAACAACTAGGCCGCCGGTTGACTTATATCACAAGCCAAAACTTCATTATAATTACATATGTAATAAAGAAAAAGTCTCTAAGAAATAAATACACTCGATAGCAATGAAAACGTTTCCAGAAATTATCGTTCAAGTATACAAAAATACTAGTTTTCAAGATAATCCACTTTGGAAACATATTTTACAGTACATATGGGGCTACTTTATAGCACTAGTGCGAGAAGTAGCATATTACGTTACTGTGTCGAACATTTAAAGGGCCATATGTACTGTAAAACGTTGTACGATACATGTGCGAATAGGTAATTCGCAACTCGTGTCGATTTAAAACACTCCCTTCGGTCGTGTTTTAATTTATCGCCACTCGTTTCGAATTTCCTATTTTTCGCACTTGTATCGTAATGTACTATTTTATATCGGGAATTTCTTGCACTGAATCTTTGTTTTTAAACATCGTAAGGAAAGGTAAGCAAGAAATTGTTTTGGTAACGTATCGATTGAAATTAAAAGTTTAAAAAAAAATAGCGTCCTTTACATATCTCCTTTTGTGAGAATAATCCATATAACAATTCATTGAATACCTGATTTACTGTACTGAATCAAATCTATTATACCACAGAACACACATCGAGAGAAAATAACAGTCTTTTAAACGATAACTATTTAAGAATATAATCAAAGATAGATTCATTGTAAAAGATGTATGAAGTCTAAGACAAATTCGTGGCCTCCAGTTGTCAGCTTATGGCACTGTACGGCTCCGGATACATGGAATATTACGCAAAACTGCGAAGGGGCGCCACTAGCATACACAGTAAACAAGCAGACTTGATGCGTCAATGCCACATTCATTCGTAACAAATAATCTGTGAAACTTAAAAAAAAACTGGCGGCAGAACATTGCTAATTCTTCTATATTGTGCGATAATTCAGATTGCCAAACGTTGCCATTTAACAAATTCAGCGACCACAAAAGGTTGACATTTGAGACATTTTGTGACCACAAAACAATTGGCGCAGTACAGCGCCATCTGGTTTAAGTGTCAAACTAGGGAACAAGTTATTTTCTTAGACTTTACCTTTCTATTACAATTAATAATTATTTGCTATGATATTAAATCACTGCATTATATTTCCTTGCTATGATGATAAATCAAACAATTTTTTTTTTAATTTTAATACAAACTACGGTTGGTAGTTGCAGTTCAGCTGAGGGTTTAGTGAAACCAGACCACGCTAACTCTGAAATACTCTTTATAGCATTTGCAAAGACAAAATGTTGTATTGTCATAATTTATTTCCAATTTTCTATCACGTTTATTTACACCTGCGGTGGCAGCATGGTTCTAATTTTATCACTTGTCCCTATACCCGTCACTTTCACGCTTACATACTTGTTAGAACGTGACAGGCATGGTGACAAATGATAAAGAGCCGACCATCTTAGCCTTACTGTACACTTTGTTTTATTTAAGCCAGTGCAAGTTAGCTTAGACGGACTATAAGGACATTTGGCAAGCTGTCAGTACAAAAAGGCGCGAATATAGTCATATATAGTCATACAAACGGAGTTTCGTTCTCATTTTAAAACTACTTGTCGGATTGTAATGAAACTTTGCACATAACTACAATGACATGAGGTATATCTATGCCTGTAATTTGTTTATATAGCTCCAGCTTATAAAACAAACGAAATAGAGCATAAATAAGTTTTGTATGAAATACATTAATTCGCTTAACTATGGTAAGTATATGATTCTACAAAAACTAATTACAGGCATATATATATATATACCTTATCCTATTGCAAGTAAAAAGTTTCAGAGCAATCTAGATAGTCGTTTTAAAATGAGAGCATAACTACCTTTATATGGAGAGCCGAGTTTGCTGCGGACTCGTAAAATATTTGTATGAGATCGATATTTGCGCATGTTTGCATTATAAAAGGACCATGGGCAACTTTGTATGGAGCCTGGACCCAACGCCAACAGAAATGAGAGTAAGGTCATTAGATAGGTATTTCTATGCACTTCATTTTGTTCTATGGGCACCAAGCGGAATTCCATTGCAGAACTGAGATATTGGTATTTTAGCCAAAATGTCGTCACCCTTATTACCTAGGCAATAGAGTCCAAGTAAGTAAATTAATTACTGCAGGGTAGATGTTCGCGCACCGCCGGGCGAGCACACTGAATGATTTGCCGCGCTGGCCCGGCGGTGGACTATATTGCCTAGGTAATAAGGGTGACGACATTTTGACTAAAATACCAATATCTCAGTTCTGCAATGGAATTTCGCTTGGTGCCCATAGAACGAAATGAAGTACATAGAAATACCTATCTAATGACCTTACTCTCAACTCTGTTGGTATTGGGGCCATTTTGACGCATAGTCCTTTGCCGCCTTTTTCTACGAACAAAGCTGGCATGCCAGAATTGCCAGAGTATATGATTTCCTTGAAAAAAGTTTTAAATATCAAAATATACGGACAAACTCAAAGTTTCTTTCTGTTCCGGAACGTTAAGAATAGTAATTTCGGGGTCAGTAATTTGCACCACACGTAGGCCAAGATCGCCCAATACCTAACATTGTCAGATACGAGTATTTATATGTATAACTAGAGGCAGACCAAGACAAGTCTGCAACGGTTCTGATAGCACACGTAGTGCAAGTGTTATTTATACGTCATAATTTCATAGAAGATTGACGTTTACAATAACACTTGCACTGCGTGTCTAACTTTATGTTCCAATAACCCAGTATACACAGTACAGTTTTTATACAATTTTGACATTTTTGAAATGGTTTTGGGTGTCAAAATTGTAGCTTTGGGACAGTGCACCGCTCAATCAACTGCGCTACAGACTCATTCTATTACGTATTCTGGTGATAGATTTATTTTATTATCATGCCAAGTTAATTTTGTAATTTTTTACACAAATGTTTAGCGGTTTTTCGTAAAAATTAAATTCAAACACTTTTTCTTATTCTAACGAATCTTATTTACATGTAGTAATTTAACACAGTTACTTAGTTGTTGCGTTATCTTCATTTATTAACTATTTTAAGAATTAAATATATAAATCGATTCATGATATTGTCGTTTATGTTTTAATTATTATGTTTTATGTACTTCAAATAGTGAGTTGGATTTGGATATTTTAAAAGTTCTGAAAATGGCATTAGAGATATTTATCAGGCAATTTTTAAAACTTCTATAAAACAACTCATTTAATGGGGTCGACAACTGTTAAAGGCAAAGTCTATAGTTTTTTATCTATGGTTTAAAGTGCCATCCATAAAAAAAGAAAAAAGAATTTGACACTATATATTCTTAGGTTTAACAGGTAAAACCTATGCTGGCGCTATCTGTAAAATACTTCGACGGACCAACCCCATTGCAGAATTCGTTTATTCGCTTCCTATGATTTTCATTATCCTATTATTTGAATCAGATTCTTAAAGTAATTTGGCACAGTTAGATACAGTATTCAGCTAAATTGTTCCATTTTGTGCTCCCAGATCACGAATACAATAAACTTACAACTAATAGGTCTCATTTCTTTCCTTTCTATAATTTAAATATATAACTAGAATAGAGATACATACACATAGAAATGACAAATCCATAGTAGGAACATTATTAAATATCTCACATAATTTTGCTGATTGAAATGCAATTTTAGATTACAAACCATAATAGACTATGAAAATATAACGTAAATGCAACAATTTGAAAACTTAGGTATGTACGTCAATTAAATTAACACTGATGTAAGAACAGACACATTTTTTTGTCAACGTCGAGACATAAGTAAGCAGTTTTTTTTTAATAAAATTCAACTCAAATGTTGATCAGATTTCAATAATATTTTAAAAGCCTTAATATGTACTCTAAGTTGTACTTTTAGGATAGCCAAACGTCAAGTATGTATACCATCGTAATTAGGCGTTTCTAGACCGTTTTGGACCATTATTAATGCTTAACCCTTTCGCCGCCATTTTTCACCATAAATGAAGAGTTGCGCGCCAACATCATTACTGTGTGCGTGGAATTGACATATATCTAAGGACTGGCCTGGCAATAAGAATGGGGCCAGTACAGCGGTATCACACACACGAATTCGAGTAAATCATGCAGTCTTACGCCACAACGCGATTGGTGGATAAGTTCGCATCCCGCGCGCGATTGGTCGCAACTAGTTGCGGTAGACTGCACGATTGGCTCGAATTTGTGAGTAATACCGCTGAACTAGCACCATTTTTAGTGCCCGTAAGGCCTGTCCTTAGATATACAGGGTATGTTTATTCAGTCACCTGCAATAATTTACGGGCGGAATATATAGGCCCGTCCTTAGATATATGTCAATGGTGCGTGGTATTCAAAATTTGCTGGAGTAAAACAACAGTAGTTTTATGTAACTTAGACCCATAAAATTTCCTATATTAAATGTATAAAAACGCTTCACTCCCCGACCGATACGACTTCCAACCGGTCCAACTTGTCGAGCATTATCGACTTTAAAAAAGTAAGTGACCGCTTTAATATATTTAATATGTCTAAGCCTCACGGAAGTATTTTTTATTAAGACTAATATGTCTAATGATACACGCACGCACGTATGTGTCAGTTTAGCTAAATTCGAATACCATTTTAAGAACGTAAGATTACTACTTTAACACGTATACGTCCTAGGCGCTATGGACACAACTCATGACGCCTTTAGGCGTCCATGGCATTGAACATAGAGAAATAAGAAGTAATAGAGTGCTCACTCCATACATCAGTTTTGGTACCAAAATGATTATTATATTCGCAGTCGACATCTAGCATCAAGTAGCGGAACTCTCAGTACTGCTACTCGACAATAGATATCGCGGCAAACAAAAAGTCTAATGTTCAAAGATTTTCAGCTAATATTATAACCAGAGTAAGTGTAGAAGTTGAAAATAGAGTTCCGGTTACTATGGTTATAATATTAGCGGAAAATCGTTGAGCATTAGACTTTTTGCTTGCCGCGACATCTATTGTCGAGTAGCAGTACTGAGAGTTCCGCTACTCGATGCTAGATGTCGACTGCGTATATAATAAGCATTTAGGTACCAAAACTTATGTATGGAGTGAGCACTCTATTACTTCTTTTTTCTCTATGCATTGAATGGGGTCGACCAAACAGTTCAATAAAGTAAGACAGTCACACTATCTCAATTTAGATTGTACAACACATTCACTAAGCTCGCGACTTGTACGTTGTTAGGGACAAAAATATTTTTTGATCTTTTTTCCAAACTTTAGTTATTGCGATCAAAAATATTATCTGATATTACGTTTTTACATTTATTTACAATTATTCATTTTAAACGCCGAAAATCTTGCAAAAAAAACTATTTTCAATTGATTAAAAAAATATATGTACATATTATTACCATACTATACAGTATGGTTAGCGATTAAATACAGGATTGAATTGATGTTATTCTTCAACAAATAAAAGCCCTTTATCAAGCAACCGAGCAAAACAAATTTCTTACATTCAACTCGGAATACATTTGTTAGAAAAGCATTGTAATTTTTTATTGTTTTTCCCGCGATAGCTCGATTATTATTATTATTCAGTGCATGAGATTTGGAAATAATCATTCTGAAAAAGTATTAACTAATCATTTCGGCATTGAAAATGAACGAAGAATTAATTTGTAATTTTAGTGAAGACTTCAGGTATTATTAAGAAGGGTTAGTTACTTCCGAGGTGACAGCATAATTATATAAATTACAACTGTATGTATCACGAAACCATCAACATTTTTTTATGTTGGCCATTCCATAAGCTGTCGCGTACAGACGCATTTTATTACGAATCATATCTACATTTTTTCAACTTTTCAAGTCGACAACTTTTTAACTCAGTATATTTCACATTGTCCTCCCGCAAACTCTTACACCTGCAATACATGCATATCCTCAGAAAATTTCGTTTGTACGGAACTACGGCGAAACTTTTAGTATGTCGTGATATTATTACAACGTTGCCGCCTTCAAACACTCAGCGCGCGCCACATCACCCCACGTCTAATGACTATTAGAACTACAACCAATGACAAACGTTGCGGTGAGCAATCCAACAGCCGAAATATCGTGACGAAAACGGACTAACCCCAATAAGGTCTTGTTTCCTTCTGGGTTGGGTCAGACGGCAGTCGCTTTCGCAAAAACATGTGCCTGCGCCAATTCTTGGGATTAGGTGCCAAGCGGACCCCAGGCTCTCATGAGCCGTGGCAAGAAGCCACGACAACGCGAGGAAGATGATATTGACGGATCCCTTTATTAACATAATTATTGAAAGTCACAATGTAATGATTGTCAGATTATCATTTGTCATAATTCTGAAACCGTTAACTTCTCAGGATTTTCGTAAGGTTATCCTATAGATAGGTTAGGTTAGGTTTGTTTTATGACAATCCTGAAAAGTAACGCGTTTCTGAGAAAAACCAAATTATGACTAACAAAAATGCGGACAAACAATACATTATGACTGAAACCTTTATGGGAAACAATAGAGACCCTGATATTGATGATGTTGTCACTTCGGTAGTAAACCACATTATAACAGAAATCTTACCATCATATCGACATTTATTATGACCTATCTATCTTAGGTTCTTCTTACATTAACTTATTAAAATTCAAAATTTTGAGATATTTTAGTAATTCAATTATTTCATTTACAGATGACTCTTACACTATTCAGACGTTAATTTTATCGTCTCAATAATTAATACAGTTGTTTAATTTATATGAGAATCAGTCGTTCTTATTACTGACTACTTCTCTCAGAATTTAATATATCACTCTGCACACTGTGCTTATAGCTAATTTCATTTAGATTCACATATTGATCAAGCCTCTACGGCCAATTATCGCTGCATGCCGAGTTTAAAAGCTGCAACAGACAGGCGTACCGGACTGCGACTTTGGTCCGGTACGAGCCATGTTCGATCGATGTAAGGTCGCCCGCTGTACGTCCGTTAAGGACGCAGTCATAAGTGAGAGCGAGCAAGAGATATGCTGACCGGACCAAGGTCACGGTCCGGTACGCCCGTCTGTGACGGCTTTGACAGCCAACGCGCTATAAGGCTGGTGTTGAGCAACATTTGAGTGATATACCTAAGTAATATTATTATTAAGCTATACTATCACTGCCGCTGTTCAGATTTATACTTTAAACTAGGTCCTCATTGTGACTGTATATTGTATTTCTTAGGCTGTGTCGCCATCTCACCGCGACAATGTTTTTTCAGTTAAGCTATGTTCTCACTGTCGCGCTAACTGCCTTTATACGGAGTGTACACTGCAACTGCATCTATGTTTAAAAGTCCAGCAAACCAATTTGGTCAAAAGCGGTAAATTTGAAATATAGGCGTCATTTATCGACGTGTCATACTGTTTATTTCGCTTTTTTTCAACTAACAAAGTGGTTTGCCAGACTATAGTTAAGCCTTTGTACGCCACGCCTAACGCGCGCGGCACGTCGTGTTACACTTTGTCGGAATTCGCGAAGTTTGATATTAGGCAGCGTCAGATGACGTCTTTGGCGGTAATAGGCTTGCTACGTTTTCACTGCGTTTAAATTGTGTCCACACTGCGAATGCATCTGTGTCATATGTTAAGCAATGTCCTCACTGCGTTAAAGCGGCGTCTTCACTGCGGCGTCTGCATCTGCGTCTTGCGGCACTGACATAACCATTTGATGATACGCGCGTTCCGTTCCACTACACTTGGCGGTTCCGTGTTGCGGTAGATCTGTTTTTGGACGCCGGGGCCTTGGACCTGATGAGGAATAACAGTTTTATTTATTCATAAAAAAAAATGAAAACAGCATTACAGTTAAAACAAAACAAACCAGTCTACAATTCAAGTAATAAAATAAGTTTTAGGCAAATAGTACATTACGATACAAGTGCGAAAAATAGGAAATTCGAAACGAGTGGCGATAAATTAAAACACGACCGAAGGGAGTGTTTTAAATCGACACAAGTTGCGAATTACCTATTCGCACATGTATCGTACAACGTTTTACAGTACATATGGCCCTATAAATGTTCGACACAGTAACATAATATGCTACTTCTCGCACTAGTGCTATAAAGTAGCCCCATATGTACTGTAAAATTAATTTTTGGTACATACTGTTATCGATGTCTGTGCGTTTCTTACCACAGATAGCTAATACTCATCGAGATACAGTTCTAAAAACCTCAATCACAATCAGGATGAGTTATTTCACCACAAGAATTCCTATGGCCACCTCCTGTCTCCATCATCAGATCAGCTCGATGGTACCATAATATTGCACTGTCATTATTGTCATCCGACTTACATATGTATTCAAACTTTCAGCTCAATCTGAAATCAGGAAGTGGGTATAATTTAGCTTCCAGGATTTTACCCACACTAACATACATGCATACATACATACTAACAGGGCAAGTTAAATAAAAGCTAGTAAAAGTCCATAATACGGTTGTTTCCAATTTTTTGAAACGCTTGTATTACGTTCTATATTAACTAAAACTTGCCCTAAAATTCAACTTTTATACTAAAAACGGCTTTAAATATGTTAAATTAACAAAATATATTTTGACAGATGCTTTCGCGCCCAAAACGCTCTTTGAAAATTGTGTGACGTCACTGTTTACGGTTTAACACATAACTACATACACACGTAGAAGATACGAACTGTCAACTGACATTTGTCATTTGTTGTTTATTGCCTAACTGTCAACAGTGTCAATCCGAGAGTTGTGACGTCATCAAAATCTTCAAAGACGTTTCGAGTTTGGTCACGTGACGTGTGCCAAAAGATATTTTAAATTCAATAGTTACAAAAATATGGTCATTACAGGTCCCCTAAAAGTAGTTTAACATGTTCTTATAATCCAAAAGAATTTATTGGGATACAATTCTACCCTAAGATTTGTAGATGGAAACAACCCTATTCGCAATGTTTAGACTATGAACCATGAACATGATCCTTATGATGATAATACGTTTTATAATTGTATCAGGCCGCTCTTTTGTGATGAAATATCTACGCATGATTAATACAATAACTACCAAATATACCAACTATGAATTAAAATAATTATTATGAATTGTGAATTATACTATGGATTTATATTATCTAACAGTAGTATCAGTATTGATTTTAATTCAATTCAAGCTCTATTCATTTATTCATTCATTGATTTTATTCTTTTTTTTTAACATCTGATCATATAAATGAGTGGTTATCTCTGTTAAATCAGTAACAAGTAAATGATTATAAACACGAAAGCAACTCTAGCTTCATGTTTTCGCAAACTGAATTTGGTGGAATTTTACTTGTCGGTACTTGGCTAGCAATATTAGCTATTCACCGGAAAAGTTTTCGGACCATAGTTATTGTTACTAATAAACTGACGGTATCAACATTATTGGTGAGTTGATATGAGTCCACAGTAGACGCAGATGAAAATAACACAGGACAGGGGGCCTACCGCGAACCACGTTCGACGTGTTTCCTCTCTTTCGCACTTGTAAATTCGTACGTAAGTGTGACAGGAAGGCAATACGTCGAACGTGGTTCGCGGTAGGCCCTCTGTTCGGAAAAGCGTCTCGTAGTATAGCGTCATATTGTCGGGGTTTTAAGCGAAGTCTTTCGAAGAAATGATACCACAAAAGCCGAAATTCGAAAATTAATTTTGATTAGTCTTACTAAATATACTACTTTTATTTTTCATTGTAAAATAATTCTGCACGCCACAAGTAATGACTGCGTACACAATACATTGTCGCTCGAAAAATGTACAAAAATGAATAGCAATCTCCTAGTTAAGGCTAAATTAAAAAATATATATTTTTAAATCGTTTCATAGCACTGAAACTAGACGGAGGTTTCTATTTGCGGTTGTATTAAAAATACACGCCGCATACTTTTATGGTGAACATTTTGAAAATTACACGTCACTTACAGTATAATCCGCAGCATTGGCCAGTTGATTAGAATCCACAGTGGACGCAGACGAGAAGAACACGGGACTGTCGGGCAAGGCGTCTCTGAGCAGCGCGTCATACTGCCGGGGCTCCAGGCCGAGCCGCTCGAAGAACTGCTGCAGCGCCGAGCCCTCCTCGGGGCTGGCGGCCGCGGCGTCCTCGCACGGCGCCGACGCCGCGCTGCGCCCGTCGCTGCGCCGGTACCTACCGGAAACGTGACACCTCATATAGTCTTCAATATAAGGGGGAGGGGGGGGGGGGGGGGGGGGGATTGTGGGTGGGGCGCAGATTTCGACCTATTGTTGTTTAGTTTTTAAGCGTTAAATTGGAACCTAAAAAGGGGTTAAAATTCTTAATTTTCCCTGTATTTTAAGGAAATCCTATTACCTGTCGGAGATGTCGGATTTCGACCGTAATATTGGTCTCGGGCGTCGCTGCTTGTACCGCAAACAGCGCTGACGTTTGAACGTTCCCAGTGGAGATGTTACTTCCTCGGGAGGACACATCTACAAATAAAATAAGCATTATATTTTAAAATATGTACGTATTATTTACGTCTATTGACTAATGGAACACAGTCATAAATTGGTCAACGTGTGTATGTCAGTTTCTTGTAGGTTGTTAACTAACACAGCACATCACAATACAAAATGAATTAAATAAATACAATGAAAACCAACAAAGTGAAACTTAAGATTTCAATCATTTTTAAATAAGCAAGCAGTCCACCTCCGTTTTCTTATTTATCACGCAGGTAGCGTGTCACATACTAGAAGTATCATGAAGAGTACCTGACTTGACTGCTAACGTTTAGTTATATTAAAGACAATATGAAATAGAGGTGGTTCAAAATCTCTGATGTTATATATTGTTAGCGCAGAAGGTCTGAAGAATTACTAGCTGAGAAGTGGGAGGGTACTGTATGTCTAATACGATTCCTCACCCTTACCCATTAACAACATTTGTGACCACAGCCGACAGAACGTGCCACTTGTACGCTTGCCATAAGGACGAGATTTACTTGTATCTATATACGAATAACTCGTTAAGGCGTCCTTATGGCAAGCTATAAAAGCGGCCAAGTGCGAGTCGGACTCGCCCATGAAGGGTTCCGTACCATTTATGACGTATTAAAAAAAACTACTTACTAGATCTGATTCAAACCAATTTTCGTTGGAAGTTTGCATGGTAATGTATATCATATATTTTTTTTAGATTTTTCATTCTGTTATTTTAGAAGTTACAGGGGGTGGGGACACACATTTTTTCACTTTGGAAGTGTCTCTCGCGCAAACGATTCAGTTTAGAAAAAAATGATATTAGAAACCTAAATATCATTTTTGAAGACCTATCCCTAGATACATGTATGGGTCCGGGTATGTCCTTAAACTACGTCCAAAAGAGAGGTATGGGCAATGTGAATGTCATCTCGCTTTGTGTGGTAGGGCACAGCACAGCAGATGTCATTCCAGATCTAGAGCAGAGCCCAACTGGGGAAGTACCTCCACCTTACAGAAAACCGCAGCCAAATAACACTTGACCCTACTCATAGTGTTGTGTTCCTGCCGGTGAGTAAGGTTGCCAGAGCTCAACGAGGGGGGTGGGGTTAGGGTCGGCAACGCGCATGTAACTCCTCTGGAGTTGCAGGTGTACATAGGCTACGGAGACTGCTTACCATCAGGCAGGCCGTATGCTTGTTTGCCACCGACGTAGTATAAAAAAAAAAGATACCCCACACGTATGGGTTTGATGAAAAAAAAATTATTTTTAATTTTTATGACGTATTAAAAAAAACTACTTACTAGATCTCGTTCGAACCAATTGTCGGTGGAAGTTTGCATGGCAATGTATATCATATATTTTTTTTAGATTTTTCATTCTGTTATTTTAGAAGTTACGGGGGGGGGGGGGGGGGGGGCACACTTTTTACCACTTTGGAAGTGTCTCTCGCGCAAACTATTCAGTTTAGAAAAAAATGATATTAGAAACCTCAATATCATTTTTAAAGACCTATCCATAGATACCCCACACGTATGGGTTTGAAAAAAAAGGATTTTTTGAGTTTCAGTTCTAAGTATGGGGTACCCCCAAAATTTATTGTTTTTTTTTCTATTTTTGTGTAAACATCATAATGCGGTTCATAGAATACATCTACTTACCAAGTTTGAACAGTATAGCTTTTATAGTTTCGGAAAAAAGTGGCTGTGACAGAATCGGACAGACAGACGGACATGACGAATCTATAAGGGTTCCGTTTTTTGCCATTTGGCTACGGAACCCTAAAAATGGGACTTCTTGCCAGCCGCGGTCACATTTAATGTTTTCAAGTGAGCTATTCTGTTATGTATCGAAAGAAAATTAAATTCTAGTAGTAGCGAACTCCAAAGGGCCTACGTGTACTATGACGTCATTACAATGACTGAAAAGCTAAAAGAATATTTGACTGAAAGAAAACACATGATAACTGACAATGACATTTGAAATTTGACATTAAAATATTTTATGATTTATCTTACACAGCCATGGTAATGATGTCACACTTCCAGTTTACACTTATTTGCGATTTTCTAAGAAATAATATTAATGGAAAAAATTAAATAAAAACTTACTTATTACAATACAGGAAGCATATTTATATAATGAAATGGCTGGCTGGTATTAACATATTCCTGTACATACCTGGCTGGTATTAACATATTCCTGCGAATCGTCAATGCGCGCGCGTCGCTCTGCGTACTGCGGTTGTTTGCTGATAGGCTCTGCGCCGCTCTCGTGATACCTACGAACCACCGAATACTGTTAGCAGCTTGATAGAGGCCTTTTAACCCTTAGGGCTCATTTACATTGCGGTATTTGCTCGGTCGGCCGAATTGGTTGTAACCTCAATAGTCCGCAATGTAACTAAAACCGCATGCGAAGTCGCGTGCCGTCTAAATCAGCCCTTATGCTGAGGCTTCAAAAACAATCGAATATCAGTCTTGTTCACTGAATATACATGTGTATGAAGTTCTTATCTTTAAATTTTATCTCTGCCCAAGGGCGTCGCCAGGGGCAGGGGGAGTCAGCTGGCGAAGCCCGTGTATCTGCCACTACAAAACTATAAGTGCCGGTATGAAGTTACACGACGTTTTGTATTATTTATCAGACTGGATATTGTATATCTTATATATCAGACTACGGCTGTTAAAAGTTCCCGGTTAGTATGCTTAATTCGTGTGTCGCTCCTTCTTATCCCCTCTGGTTTGAAAGATAATGGCAGTCTCTTTCATATTAAGCAACCTGCGGCAATTCTGAGGGTTGCTAAAAACAGATGATCTGAAATTCTACTGTTTTTGGAACTAAGTTCTAAATAGGCCAAGACGAAATAGTTTCGTTTAGTAAATAAACTAACTTTCACTTTAGTTTATTTCATAATAATAATAAATTAATTATTCTACGTTAATTTATATGAATTTATATTATTCATCATCTTCCTCGCGTTATCCCGGCATGTTGCCAGGGCTCATGGGATCCTGAGGTCCGCTTGGCAACTAATCTCAAGAATTAGCGTAGGCACTAGTTTTTTTAAATATGAATTTATATTACTATCGTCAATAATAAAATTATTCAAGTAAAATGTAATGTTTGTCTTACCTGTTGTAGTCTCGTTCTCTAGAAGCGTACTCCTTCCGTCCGTGGCACTTGGTGGGCGGCTTGTAGGTGGCGCAGTCGTAGTCATTGTAGTCGTATAAAGGCTCGTCTTGGAACTGAGGGGGAGGCGCGCTCGCCTGGAAATTAATAAGAGATATATACTTTCGTATGGAACGCAGATGAATGAAAAAATATAAATAAGTCTTATTTCGTCAGGTGACAAGCGAAACTCAGTAATTACTAAAATAATATTTAAAAAAACTAAATATTATTTTAGTAGTAATTTGATTAATTATGGCTATGAACTTGTTGTGGTAATTAGTGAGTTTTGTTTGTCACCTGACGATTTCTAAAGTACAGAAGTAATAAAAAACACGCTTGATTGCAATCCCAGGCTACGATTAATTTAAAAAAAAGCCGGACAAGTGCGAGTCGGACTCGCCCACCGAGGGATCCGTACTTTTTAGTACTTATTTGTTGTTATAGCGGCAACAGAAATACATCATCTGTGAAAATGTCAACTGTCTAGCTATCACGCATGAGATATAGACTGGTGACAGAGGGACAGATGGACGGACGGACAGCGGAGTCTTAGTAATAGGATCCCGTTTTACAAAATGAATATGAGAAAATGAATTTCTCATATTCCTCTACATTAAAGGCACCACCTCAACCACCTGGGTGCGTCCTGGCTTGCATATATTTTTTTTTTTCTGTTATTGGTCATAATTTGTTATTCTACATAACCTGGTCGCCATCAGATATATCCGAGCGGCCGAGGTACTCAAAAATATCTGAACACGCACTGTAACGTCTTGACAATAGAGGCGTGTTCAGATATTTGTGAGCACCTTGGCCGCTCCAATATATCTGATGGCGACTGTACATAGTCTTGTAATTATAGCATTTGACGGTATGTTTCCTGGAAGTGTATCCCGAAACGTCGCGAAGCGTGCACTAAAACATAGCCCCCTTTTCTTTTCAGTTCCGTAGCACTGCATTGATCGGCTACCATTTCTATAGCACAGTCGTAGCTACATACAAACATCGAAGTGAATACCGACCCGCTGCGGAAATGACGGCGTCCTGGGGGCCTACCGCGAAAAGCGAAATTCGCAAATGCGGGGATCTTTCTCTTATACTCTCACTAAGACGTAATTAGAGTGACAGAGAAAAATGCCCGCAATTGACTAACTTTGATTTTCGCGGTTATAGAACTCCGGATATCGGCTACAAGTACCGTAGCACTGCAACTATCGGCTACGAGTCGTAGCATCGGGTAGCCAAAAGAGCTACGTACCTGGAAGTGTATGCCCACCCGTGGAGGATATAGCGGCGGCGGCGGCGCGTGAGGCGGCGACGGCGCGCCGTCTTGGAACTGGGGCGGCGCGGACACGTAGCACTCTTCTAGTCCCGCCCAGGAGCCGTAGTAACCGCCGTAGCGACTGTAATATAAATTATACAATGCTGAAACTTCTCTGAATACTTTCCATAGCGTTGGTGGTTTAGTCATACCGCCCGCAACTACTAGTGTAAATGAAAACGATTAACAAAAAATTGCATCTGTGTTGTTAAAGTGTAAAATGGTGTAGAACACAACTAATTTATGTCGCTCAAATCGTAGCATTCCACAAGAAAAATTGCACCTATGTGTGGTGACATCTTGCTCATTATAAGCGCTGCATAACGCGGTGTCTGTGTAGTTGGTGCGTCACTCACTCGGTGGTGGAGCAGCCGGAGTCGCGCGGGTCCCTGGGGGCGGGGCGCGGCGCGGGGGGCGCGCTGTGCTGCGTGTAGTGCCCCGACGAGCCGCCCGAGTCGCGGGCGAACGAGGAGCCGCATCGGCTGTAGGAAATTATCAGATTACACAACAACAAAAAAAATGCTTGCACCGTGAATTAGTGTGAGGCCTCTGGGAATCTTTTTCATTCGACATGTATACGACACGAATGTTCATCCATAATATCCATACTAAGTAGGTATAACAATCATAACCTGAGTCGCACCGTGCCAGCCGCCTGATTTCTACTGCCCCACATCAGTAACCCCACTTAAAAATGCATTGCCCTGGCTTGTTATTTATAATAGTTATAATGCAGGAAAAAAGTTTACTTAATTTTTCAAAATTTCGCCTATATTACTTGGTAGGTACAAGCTTTCATAAAAAGAGCTCCTAGTTGTGTGTATTTTTGTTAACTTTGTAAATTTTTTCCAGCGTCGGCGCGCCGGGTAAAATAAGTCGCAGCAACGTAATATGAACACACTACAGCGTGTATTTTTGATACGATCGCATAATCAAAGGGTAGTTAAGGCTGTAATGATCACACTTTCATAGATTTATAAAAAAAAAATAGACGACTTTTATTTTTCCATATAAATTAATTCAGCAAGCAATGTATCACTACTTTGTTTTAACTCAAAACGTCGCACTGGTCGCATATAATGACGCGCCGTCCCAACTGTCACAAGTGACCATGATGCACGACATACATTGCCGCTCGTAAAAAAAAATTATGCTCTGGTAGTTAAAATACTAAATTAACAAAATCTTTCGGAATTGTTCGATAGCACTAAAACCTAAGTCTAGTTTAAGTTTGTGGTTCTGTCAAAAATACACACTGTATTGCAACCGTATTACTGAAATATATCTGTCAGTTATATTGAGTTCACTTATCACCTAAAACTAAAAGCCAAAAAAAATATATTTCATTGCTACAGTCGCGCAATTTCAACGTTGACAAATTTGAATGCGCCGCACAAAACAAGTATTTTATTACACCGTAGCTATCTCTTTCAAACGTACGGCAGTGTTTCAAATCGATATCATACCTATTGTAAGACTGATAGTTTTCTTCACCGGGCGAGGGATGCTCCGAAAATGCCTCGCTCGACATTAGCGAAGAATGGTTAGACCTGAGACAAGAATTGTTTGATAAGTTTATAAGTTTGTTCACGTGATTTAATTAAAACAGTAAGACGAGCGTCTTTAGAATATGAAATCGCCAGTTCAAACCTCGGTAAATAATTTAATACAGTTGCTTTTCGGTGAAGAAAAATATTTTCAAACAACAAGATAGATTGTAGCTAACGTCTAAAATCTGCCTCACAAATCCACCATGCCATACCAGTGAACGTGACTGCGATTAATATTAAAGAGAACGAGATGGCTAACATACCTCGTGCCTTTGGAAGAGCAGGACGCAGTCCTCTATTGCGTGGAGTGGCGGCGCCGCCCGATCATGTTCGTGCCGCTTCCCGCACTGGATTAACATGTTTGTTATGGCGGTCCTTGTTAGAACGGGATGAACAACGTACCTTGTGCCTTTGGAAGAGCAGGACGCAGTCCTCTGGTGCGTGGAGTGGCGGCGCCGGCGCGGCGAGCGCCCGATCGTGTCCGTGCCGCTTCCCGCACTGGAATAACATGTTTGTTTTGGGACTTATGGGGGTCATTCTACTTTTTCATGACTAGTATTCTTTGAATTAGTGTATAAAAAATTGTAATTGAACCAAATAGTAGGAATTTATTGACCACGATTCGTATTTTAATATTGAATAGGTAATGTATAAAGATGGTAACGCAGTGGCAAAAAGAACAGCTGAGTTACTGTGATTTATTGGACAAATCTATCAGGATTGATATCTTAATTAAGCTTCTTTCTCCAGACCAGAAAATTAAAGTAATGGCCAAGTGGAATAGCCAATGGAAAGTATCAAAAACTTATGTACAACGAAAAGTAGAATGGCCGAGAAAAGCTACAAATAAAAAAATATTTGTTTTTTTTCCGCTGAGTAATGCCTTATTAGTACTATCAAATAACACAACGAGGTGCCCCGTTAATTTATTATACGCCGTGTACACTTGCGCTAAGGGTAGGGCAGTGTAGTGAGCAGGGCAACTGTAAACGCCTTATCCTGACGCCGCCCGAAGTTAGGAGGCGGGGGTCAAAAAACCAGCGTCAGGACCAGTAGCAAGACCAATGAGTGTTTACACTATACGCTTATGATCATTTTAAACAAACCAAATATTTTTTTTTTTTTATACTACGTCGGTGGCAAACAAGCATACGGCCCGCCTGATGGTAAGCAGTCTCCGTAGCCTATGTACGCCTGCAACTCCGGAGGAGTTACATGCGCGTTGCCGACCCTAACCCCCTCCCACCCCTCGTTGAGCTCTGGCAACCTTACTCACCGGCAGGAACACAACACTATGAGTAGGGTCTAGTGTTATTTGGCTGCTGTTTTCTGTAAGGTGGAGGTACTTCCCCAGTTGGGCTCTGCTCTAGATCTGGAATGACATCCACTGGCTGTGCCCTACCACACAAAGCGAGATGACATTCACAATGCCCATACCTCTCTTATGGACGTAGTTTAAGGACGTACCCGGGTCCGAGAAATATAGGACCTTTCAACCCCCAGAAGCTGGTTGGCACTTTGGCCCACATGTAGGCACAAAGGAACGATCTTCCGTAGATGATACATACTGTTCGTGGTAGCCTCTCGCTTGTGTATGTAGGTCTGGGAGTGACTTGTGACTGTTGATATTTGTGCATCCATCTTCTTCGCGCATGCTCGGTTGCGAGTGCGAATTCGATCTGTAACAAAAAAAGCTGTCAAAAATACTCGTTTTTCGATATTCATTTGCGGTTGGTAAACTGACCGCGACCTAAGTTAATGTATGAGCACAACAGTTTTTTAATGGTAGAGTTAACATTGTCGTAATCCAATTTATATTTTCGCTAAGTAGCCTTGTGTGTGTTGTATGAAGGTATTGCGCCGACGGACTGGTGGCATCTAGCTCGGCTGACGTACTCAATATTTTCAGAAGGCATCTATCTCTTTCTACTAGCCGGCTTACTTATCGTTGTCTCTATTGGTGCCGTGGCCATCATATCCTACCTCGAACACTGTAGGTACCTGAAATGTTTAAACAAATGAAGCTTACTCACAACTAACTTTATGCAACCTCGTAACCTTTCGCGACCCCTCCTATACACTGTAGAAACAGTGAATAGGGTGTTTTTTTCTAAGGTGCTCAGTCTCTTTCAGTAAGTCTTAGTACAAAAAGAGGTTGACTGAAGTAGCATGACAAATACGACCGTTTTCAAGAAAATACGATGGAAAAGGATTGTGCACTACATCTGTACTTCCCTAAATTATAGCTTATTTCTCTTTAATATACCTGATGTATCTAGGAGCAGAATGAGCGTACTGCGCCGGGGGACTTATGGCGTCAATGGCTTCTGCCGGCGGTGATCCTTCGGCGCTTAACATTGGCTCGGGTAACTCGATGTTCTCAGGGCTGGATGCGGAGCTCGCTGCCGAGACAAATTAAAATATTATAAATATATTATCAGGTATTTTAAACACAAGTTAGACCATAAACCCCAGGCTTGAAAATTTTGCGAAATGGACATTGTAATAAAGAGTAATTTTTCGAAAATAACGTTCTGCGAAAGTGACCTCAAAAGAAGGGACATTTTGCGAAATCGCACGCCAATGTACCAAAGTCAATAAATTTTTGGTCATTATGCGAATTACTTGGTAGTTCTCTGTAAGGCAAATTTCTTTATTTCTGTCTAATGTCACTCGTATATCTCTATCTCTAGGAGTCTATACTTAACAGGAGCCATTGTAATATATTAGCGTCGCAAGTGCTTACGTCTTAGCGAGTCAGTCGTCGTCAGACCATGAACGAGTGTGGTTGTGTGATGTTTGCATTGGCGAGCTGTCTAGTGTAATGGAACATTCGGTACAGGATACTCACGTATAGAGTAGGTGTTCTTAACCCGCACCTGCTGTCGCGGTATGACAAATGATTCGGGGAAAAACACCCTCGCGTCGAAGTTGAGGGGTCTCTTGTCGGTGGGCTTGGAGCCGGAGCCGGACGAGGAGGTGCCGGACAGCGTGCCGGGCGGCCTGTCCCCGGGGTAGTCTTTCAGGCGTCTGGGCTCTGCGTACATTTTGTGCGCTGAGAAAAGGGAACAATAATGAGAAGTTATAAATGGGATTGCAAGGAATAGAAACTTTAAAAAATCTTAGAGCTTTATGACACTTCGAGTAAATACCGAGTATTTACTTTCAAGTAAATCTTTGTTCAAGTAATTTGGTTGGCAATGAAAAATACTACAAGTGTGCAAACTGGCGGTAACCAGCGAGCGCACATTTCAAACAAATGCAAACATATGCGAGCGACCTTAGTGCACGCTGCTCAAATCTCTTGTACGCTCGACGCCAACGCTGCACGCTCCGCCAACGCGCCTCTGGTCGCTCACCACTGAGGGCGTACACAAGTTTAAAACTCACGCGTATAATGTGGAGGATACGTATTCTCCCTAATGTCAGCAATGCCTAACATCCTCCTGAGTGTGCCCTGAACCGTCTGAAATCACTATTATAGGATTTTGTATATATAAATTTTAAACTTACGTGTATAATGTGGAGGGTACATATTCTCCCTACTGTCAGCATGTCCCAGCAGCCTTCTGAGTGTGCTCTGGAGTCCTTCCCCCGCGCTTACGGCTCGCCGCGTGCTTGTAGCGCGACCGGTTGTAGCATCTTAAAAACACAGATGTTTAAGGTTAAATGTTGTACCTATTGTTTGGTCATAATAATTCGTTTCACTTCTGTTCTGTGTACGCCAGATCTAGACGCACCTTTAATATAAGAATGGCAATGATTGGCTAGCAAATAAGTGAGTCTTCCCAATAAGTAGCGGAGCTTCGTAGAGTGGAGGCGTAAAGTTGACGAAATATAATTTGCACCGATTGGTCATAAAACTTTATCTTTACGAATCGTGAAGTGCGTCCCATGCATACAGTGACAATAACTAGTTATGATACTTTGTGTTTCTGGGATAATATCGATACGTTTTAGGTAAATTAAACTTTTTTTCGACACAAATCGTTCTACTTTTAACCACCACGACCACGAATTGGAATACTAGGAAAACTTAGTAATTAAAATATAGAAAAGTAACTGGGATCAAGATTGTTTTGCAGTATACTTTAAGCAAAACTGGCTGCTATTGTTTTATCACCCTATTGTAAAAGAGCCATTAGCGATAACATTCTTCGGTGCAAATAATATTTCTTCGAGTATAACGTTAACGTTTTGTGAGTATTTAATTAGTGGTTTGCTTACAGGGATTGCAGCAGTCGTTGTTGAGCGTACTGGAGCTGACCAGGTGGCAGCCACCGGCAGCGATAGCTTGACCCAAACCGCTGCTTACCTGTAAATTATATGTTATGGTAGAGCCAATGTACGTTAGGATATAATTAAGTACCTATGTATACAGTATTGATCGAACAGACTGACGTAGGGCGGTCAAATACTGCAGAACAAACAGAAGAATACATTTCTAATTATTCTATCTGGAGTATTTTTGCTTAAATATTTGTAAGAATAAACTCGCCCTAAGAAGCAATTCCTGCTTTCTATCTAGGACCGTTTCAGACTTGAAAAATGAAAAAATGAAAAAATGAAAAATCGTTTATTGGTCACAATCATTGTGTTACAAATTGAGAAAGGGTTGGGACCTCCTAGTAAGTATATCAATACTTGTGACAGGAGACCCCGCTCTTCCAGCATCAAGTTAAGGTTATATTAAACCAATACAATGCACGTTAATTATGTAGGTACAGAAAGTAATGAATTAAATTATAATTTGGCTTAAGTAATAGTTAAGTTAACAGATTAAAGCAATGTAATAATCTCAGAGTAAAGGGGAAATAATTATTTTAGAATATAGCATAAAGTTTTTAACATTAAGAAAATATGTTAACTATGTTAAACTATGTTAATATTGTGTGTGAGTGTATGTGGGTGTGAGTGTTTCGTTTGTGAGACTTGACATAGAACGCCTTAGATTTTACCAACATTTCAACGGCGCTCTTGCGCTTCTGCTGCGTAGCACTCGGCGTCAGCATGGCGTCCTTTTTGCAGTCTCACCTCGAGCCTCTACTGTCTTAGGATCTTCTATCTTCAACCTTTTTAAGAATGAAGATGAAGTTACCCTAAGAGCCAGCTCTTGCTTCCTGTCTAGGACCGTCTCTGAGTTGACATAAAAAGCCTGGGACTCCCCTAACATGACGACGGCGTTTTTGCACTTCTGTGAGCATGGCGTCTTTTGTGTAGTCATTATTCGTTACTTTGCTATCCTAGTCTTGAATCTTATATATTTGTACGAATATACTCACCCTAAGCGGAAGCTCTTGTTTTCGATCCAGCACAGTCTCGGACTTGACGTAGAATGCCTTGGACTCAGCCAACATTTCCACGGCGCTCTTGCGCTTCTGCTGCGCGGGGGCGCGCGGCGTCAGCATGGCGTCCTTCTTGCGGGGCAGCTTAAAGCTCGCGAACAGGGAGTCTGCTAGACGCCGTCTGTAATTAAGTCAAAACTAGTGATATTCGAAATTTTTACTTACGATTTCCATATTCAGAAAATAATGTTTCTGAAGAGAATAAGTATTTAACGTGTAAGTACATATGCACATGCCTCTATTCATACCCACTACGGGAAGGCGTGTAGACGAAAGAAACCCAACATTCAAACGAACAACGGACGGACGTCCTCGGGGGCAAATATGACTCATTTATATGTAAAATTGAGCGAAGCCCAACATTCAAAGCCACTGTCCACGCTCCAACATGGTCGTGTCAAGCGTCTTCTCTGGCCTAACTTTATTGAAGAGACAGCAGTGACAGTTATTGCTTAAACACCTTTAATGGTATTCTCACCTGGGGGGCGACTCGAAGGACCTGGAGTACGAGGGTTCGGCCGCTGCCCTCTCGAACTTCTTCCTCACTTCCTCGACCTTGGACCAGCCCGACTCCACATTGAGCCGGCGGTTCACCGGGTTTTGTGCCGCATGCTTCGCTAGCTCTTCGCGCGTCCGCTGCAAGACAAACTGAGTACCTTATTGACTTGTTTAAAAAAAACTTCATTAAACTAAGATAAGAAATCGAAAGTTAAATTAGGTTGCGGGATTTCTCATGTTCAAGAATGCACTCGGAGTAAAGTTTTGAATACGCTAAGTGATGAAGTTAAAATATCAATAACACTGACATATTTTGAAAACCACACCGATATTCATATCGGGCGCCTAGCGGAACCCAAACTAGGCTGAGCCTGTATCTTGGGGCCCTTGCGTTGCAGTGCTAATTATAAGACAGTTCTGTTTGATACAAGGAGGTATCAGATTAGCAGGAAGAAAAAAGATACTAGCAAACTATTCCAGACACGACAGTCAGGTTATGTCAATTTTTTTAACATGATTATTGTAATGAACGAACCAACAATTCCCACCAAGCGAGCGTCAAGCGTTAATGGAATTTGAAGTTTCCATAAAAATGCGTCCAAAGGGCTGAGTAGTAAAGAAGATAATAAGACAGTGTACGAGTATTACCTTGACGGAAACCTCAGGTATGGCGGGGCGCGGGCGCGGCTCGTGGCATCTCTCCACGAATTGCCGACGCCGCAGGGAGAGGGTGGCCGACGCCAACCGCTCCTCCTCTTCGTCTAGGCACCTGGAAGTGAGAGGATTTAGATAATGATTTGTATCTAGATAGTAACACGATATTTTTTTCCATACGCCAGAAATATATGAATACAATCATATAATGTGCTTTATTACGACCAGAAATAGAATACCCAATGTACCCATGCGGTTAATGTTTCCTAACAACTATATAACGAATTCTAGATGCATGTAAATGTTTGCAATTGATTTAAGATGAACTTTTAACCGATTGCATATACATTAGTCTTTTTCTATAAAGTTCAATAATTTGGTAATTAATTCGAAATATTCTAAATGCGCTATGTGTTATTAGCTTGCTCGATCCAGATAATAATGACGAACACTACTTTGAACTAGGGCAAAACAATGTCTCACTCGGCATGACCCACCCGTTGAGAAGCCCCAAAAATGGTAGAATGACTTCGCCAAATCCCTTACAAGGACACTGAAGACTGTGAGGCTCGGTAAAAGTAGCCAAGTATGTTAAATTACAGATATTACAGTGAAAAGGAGAGTATACAGCGGGGCGTTTTTGTTAAATGCAATCGTGTCAGAGCGGCTTCAGTGTAAGTATTACGCTTCTCAAATCATTTGAAATTTTGACGCTACGCTGCACGCCTCGCTTGAGACTGGCCACTGAGACAACGAAATCGTATGAAGTGACTCACCTAGCGGGCTGCGCGAGGTGCGACCGGCACGGCTGGTAGCAGGAGAGCGCAGCCATGTCGGGTGCCTCGATCCACACATCATTCGGCAAACCAGCCCGAACACCACCGCCGAGTCTGATATCTGAAAAGGTAGAAACTAAACTTTAGTCAAATTGATTAAGTATGCAAACTAAGGGGGCGCTCGAGCAAGGCGTCCTGCGTTGCGATCACGTTAAAAAAGCAAACGCATGCAAGCAGCCTCATCATTTTGAAGCCCTACGCCACGCTGTACGCGCCACTGATGAAGTAATTAAAAAGTACAGGTGTACATTGAAATTGCAGGGCGAGTCCTTCGCAGTACATCATCACTTGCATTGCTAAGGTATTCGGAACGAATTCGGATCGCAACACAAGCTATGTACTACGCAGAGAGCCGAAGACATATGTTGGTTTTGCGCCCGGTATTGGCCAAGTATAGCCCGAGTATAATTTCTTTCTAGTAAAAAAATATTAATAATTGTTATACATAAATACATTTGCACTCGATTTAGTATAAATAAAGATAGAGGAGAATGGAAGAGAAGAACATGTTGTGCCGACCCCACATAACGTAGGATAAGGGCAGGAGGAAGAAGAGGAGGAGACTCGATTTAGTATTTTTGTCCAAAATAACATTTATTAGTTTAGGACTTTAAAATTTGATTACAGATAGTGCTGTTATGGTTGTTTTTAATAGGCTTCACGAAGGATCAAGATTGTTTTATCCATCATTGTAGTGTGAGCGAGTGGGAAAATGTGGTATAAAAGGATCGGCATACTGAGCTCACACAAGCGCTCTAAACTCCAAAAAATGGACGCTAAGAAAGTCTGTTCTTAGAAAAATGTTCTCATATAATTGATGAGTATTGAATAAGTTTTTAGTTCCTATTTGCCGTGTGATTGTAGGCAATTGTCCATATGGAACTGCTAAAGACTTAGACATAGTCATGTCCGTTGTAAAACAAAGAGAACTCAGTTCATTATGGTTTATAGAAACGGACATACAGATTGACACTTCTATACGATTATTGTTCAACTGTACATTCACTGTGTGTCCATACAATGGGCTAGTTCAATAAAAATAGAGAGCTGCAGGGGTCAATGGAGCAAAACTAAAATAGAAGAGTTGACATAGTGATGGATTACATTTGAACTATGTTAGTCTTTATAATGAACGGTGTAAATTTATGTGCGAATCTCATCGAAATGTATCTCCCAATTTTTATAATGGTATAATTAATATGTTAGTTCCAAATAGTCCTACACATATTACATGTAAACGTATATAATTTATTTTATTCTCATGTGAAATTAAAGATATGGCAACAACGATACACGTAAATCTATCTGCCATAAAGTTTTTACATCTACGTACTAAAGATAAAACAAAAATGAAAAGACAACGGATAGCACTTCCGCGGATAGGATTAATTTTCGTTTTTTTCAGGCAATACAAGGACCCAGTAAACCCATACCAATACATATTATAAAGGCGAAAGTAACTCTGTCTGTCTTTCTGTCTATCTGTTTGTTACCCCTTGAACCGCTGAATCGATTAACACAGATGACATTTCGTACGGAGCTATTTTGATTCCCGGGGTAGGACATAGTACCAAGGAGTCCCGGAAACCATCCCTCAAGGGGATGTAATTTATTATGGAAGTGGTATATGGTATATGGATATACTAATTCTAGGCAGACAAAGTCTCGGAAAGAAGCTAATTTTTGATAAAATCAAGCCCAAGTCAAAATATTTCTATTTCACTTTCTAAAGTGATAAAATTGCGTTCTAAAATCACATCACACGATAACAAAAGGCTGAAAGCCAAGTGCGAACGCAGCTACTGTATAATTTGTTATAATTAATGCATTATTAAAACAAAAGTGCGTCCCAGTTTCAAAAACGTACGAGCATTTTATTCATTATTTGGACGGTTATTATTTAGCTCAGAAGCGAATAGACGGAAGTTCAATACTTATACAAGGTAAACCAAAATACATGAAGTTTTAATTTTTATAATAATTACATTTTGTAAAAGACGTTTATTGACTGTATTTTTGGGCTGACAACAATAATCAATTATGAAAATATGGCCCCACGAAAGTTCACATTTCAGCCACGGCGAGCGATCATCACGTTCAGTAGTTCCAATTCCGACTTTGCAAATAGGTGAAATAGGCAACTAACACATACGACCAAACGTCAGTAAAGCACCACATTATAATTGCTTATCCGCGCGCATTCGTTACTGGTCCATTGTTGCAGCAATAAAGTGCCGACCCGAATATTTTGGACAAAAGGTGTCGATCGTCTGGCGGCGGACATTCGTAATTGCGAGGCGTTGTTTGCTAGCATTTCTTCTGCATGGCTGGCGGGCGCATATTTTTATTTTGTATACCTACAGTCAGGTGCAGGTACTAGTAACGCTCTCAAAAAGATCTACAGTTCAAAAAGAACTACTAAAATTAAAACAAATATAGATGCGAAAAAATGTTGTCTTGGAATTTTCATTGATCTTAAAAAGGCATTTGATGCGGTTAGCCATCCACTACTTTTAGAAAAACTTAAACATCTAGGCATCACCGGCAATGCTTACAAAATTATGGAATCGTACCTGAGCAACCGGTGCCAAATAGTGAGAATAGGTAATGTACAAAGCAGTCCTCAAATTATAACCTGCGGCGTCCCGCAGGGATCGATTGTTGGCCCTCTCTTGTTCTTAATTTACATCAATAGCATCTGTCAAGTACCTTTGAACGGAGAGATAAGCCTATACGCAGATGACACTTGTATTTTTTATTTCGGCCAGTCTATAAAGGATATTAAAAAATTAGCACAGGAAGACCTGAATAACCTTAATGAATGGTTCCAGTTCAATTTACTTACTATTAACGTAGCCAAGACCAGTTATATAATATTTAAGTCAAAAAATAAAAAAAATACTGAAGACATAGAACTGCAAATTAACCATACACAATTAAAACAATCCAGTGAGGAAAAATATCTTGGCCTAATATTGGACTGTGACCTATCCTGGAAACAACACATAAATAAAATCCGATCAAAACTCACATCTTTAAGAGCCTGCCTCTACAATACAGTACAATGTCTTCCCCGCCGGGTACGATACACGATTTATAATTCATTAGTAAAATCTCATTTAAACTATCTAATTGAAATATGGGGCAGTGCCACTAAAACTACTCTTAAAAATCTCCAAATCGCTCAAAATAAAATTATTAAAACACTTATCAATTATGATTACTTAACTTCTAGTCGCAAAATTTATTTAGAAACAAAAATCTTAAATCTTAACCAACTGTACGTTAATAATACCTGTCTACTGATTCGAAAAATATTAGATAACAAAATCCACTCACAACTAAGTTTTACAACTAAATTACAAAAAGGCTTACGACCTCTACGTAATTCTAACGATCTTTGTCTTCAGCCAGCTAGAACGAAATGTGGCAAAAAAAATATTGGTTATGAAGGAGCACAATTTTACAACAGCCTACCTAAAGAAATTAAACAGTGCAAAAATTACAATGTTTACAAGCGAAAACTATTGGACTACGTAATTCATAATATCTAAATACGGCCCTGGCAAACATTCCACATGGGAACAAAAGATATTGCACTATTAAGTAAAATATTGTCACTCAACTCAACGAGTATGTGTTTAGAGTTCAAAGTGCAATACGGCTAAAGTATAAGTGATAAAATTACTTAGCAACAGTTTTTAGTTAGTGAAAAATAAGCAGCTTGTATTTAATTTGGACATACCCACATGTTTATTTTATATTCAGTACATATTATACAGCTTTACTTTATTGAGCATGTTCGTGTGCCTATTTTTGGATGTAATACTCGTAAATGACATGTTCTAGTTTTAGTTATTAGTTATTTTAATTTGTTAATTACCTGCATGCTCACTCATATTTTGTATTATCTTGTATTTTCTCTATTTAAGTGAAATGTTAAATTTCTTTTGAGAAAATAAATTTCTTTAACCACATCTTGACGACTTATAAAGGCAGACGGTTGATATATATTTAAGAAACTCGGCGATGTGTATATTTTTTTATAACAAATCTCGAACTTCCACCAGATTAACTCAATAAGCGAAAACATAACTTCCTTATGTTTTTCACCATTGTCATAGTTTCTCATACATAATTGGCAGCTAATCGCGTCATGGGTAAAACTAGACTTCACGTACTTTCGTTTTCCCGCGAATAACTTTCTATTTTAACGTATCGCGCTGTTACATCTAGATTATCTAGTGCACGCTTGGACACTAGTGTAGACCTATACGAATAGGTACCTACCTATAGGCTTATAAAAAATATTCATTTACAATTTCATCGCCTATGAAAAATTAGGGTGACCATCAGGATGGCAGATGTAAATATATCAACCATTAACTTAAATATACGTACTAGACAGGCTATCGAGAACAAATTGTGTCCGCCATTTTCGGCGTCTGTCACTGAGCTAAAGAAAAGCTAGCCAGAGCTACGTAGCTAATAGCCAGAGGCGAAACTGTTATGACTACTGTTCATATTCTGCTTACATATGCACTGTGAAGAATGGTAATTAAATGTATTTATTTCCTTACAAGTGTGATTTATACGTAACACGGGCGATATTAAAATAGTCATAAAACCCTCTCTATTTGAGTCTCGTTGCAATTTTCATCAAATCTCGCTTACCTATATAGTGCGTGCCCTTCATTGAGGTGCGGAAACATTTTTCTTCGAGAAGCCTACTCTAGTACTATATGTATACATGTATATAGTACCTCAATGTTATTAACAAATGGGATTTTGTACGAGCCTCCGCCAGTAGAAGTGGCAAACATTTTCACCTCCATTTTCACCACGTTAGTAGTTGAATTTCAAAAACTCCTTTCTTAGTGGAGCTTTCAAATCCTTAAGAACATTTGAAGAATAATTATTGTTTCATCATTTTAATTACCTTGTGCAAAGAAAGTTTCTGCCTTTAACATCAGGTTAGAATATGCAGTTGTGCACTGTAAGCCAGGATCTAAGTACTGTTTTTTTTTTCGAAAAATTCGAAGCCATGTGCCTTTTAAAAGAGAAGTTATTTCAAAATAAGAAAGTGAACATAAGTTTGCTATCTGAGAAAGTAATAATATGTCCATCTCAATATATTATTGTAACTGCTCTTCCAGGATCGTCAGTAATACATGTTAGGTTTTATAGTCTTCTTCTTCTTTTCATCCTGTTACCCCCTACTGCATGGTACTCGAATCATATTCTTCTACTAACTCCGGTCCTGAGCAGCTTGGGTAACCTCCTTTCACGCCATCTCCAATACACCAAGGTTTTATAATAGTAGTAGTTAATTTAGCCGTTAAAAATAGACAACACCTCCTATAGTAAGCTATAAGTACCAACATAATAACAACAACCACAATTCAACGGTCAAGTTTAACAAAAACGTTACATGACTCACTGTAACATTGATGTTCGATTGCGCAAGCGGGGCTCTTTAATAACGACCTATGTTTTTAGATCTCTTTGAATCTTACGCCGTTATAGAATAGATGACAGTAAACAAGTGGTGAAATCAATTTTCGAATTGGCCATCTATTTGGCAAACTTTCCAGACAGATGAATATCGTTGCTTATCAAGCGTAACAAGAGACTGGAACTGGCGGGCTATTACCACGAACTTGAAATTCGAACATCTCCAACGCGTATTGGAATCACAGGTCTAGAACGACGCTTATTAAATTCAGGTGTCACGGTATTCAGGTCCTCAGCAGGCCCAGGATATGAGTGGAGTGGGCAGTGTTGGAAGATATCTTCGGTGGTCTGCTCTTTCTCTCTGCATTAGCAAAGTGGGAAAGCCGTCCATCCCTATTTGTGAGTGGCTGAATGTCCGGTTCTGAGCCTGTACAGGCGGCACCAGATTTTCCGAGGAAGGTCAAACCCTTTTGGTTTTTTAGTCGGGTCAGATGTATGGCTGTTCCGTGTTGTCGAAGCAGAGGAATCCGCTTTCCACCTATCTATCTTAGATTGATGCTTACGCTTAAAGATAATTGAATTGTGCAAAAGGTAAGTCATATCGTAAGTAAGGTCTACGTTTCAGCATGGGCAAAAATGCTTTCGTATGTACGGATATGTTCTCCTCTGCAGGTCGCATTTCTCAACCGATTCTCGTGAAATTTTGTGAACAGGTTCGGTAGTTATATAGAATTTTTCTCGCGTTTTGTTTCTAGAAAATGTTCAATATGTCTGAGATTGCCAAGTGCCAATGATGACTCAACGTAAACTTATGAAGCTTATCGCAAGGTAGCCACTAGTTATGAACATTTCATGACTGCTAAAGAGGCAGTCGTTATATTATAAATACCACCGCAAAAAGCCACACAAACTAACTAGCCAGTAGAATTTGGAAACAACTTTTCAGATCATTATCAGTGGAACAGGCGATATCATTTATGAAACTTGGTCTTTTTACTTGACAATTGACGTATCTGTAGCGATCTGCCGCCTATACAAAGCAGAGCTACAAGCTACTATTTATTGCACAATACAAGAAGTAAGTGGGAACCTAATAGGTTGGGACGGGAAAAAAAACATTAAGTGAATGCACCTTCTCTAAATAGTACAATAAAAGCGATATAACAATTGTTAAAGATAGACAAATAATAAATCCTTATCAAGGTTCAAGTTTTAATTAATTGCATTTACAGCCTCATTTACAAATTTTGTGTCCGCCATCGCTCTACGCGACAACATTTCCATCTTCACCACTTGGTTGGCAATGGCAGTCTTCAACTGTGCGTTTTTTCAGAATCTTTCTGCGGTATTTCCGGACCGATATGAACGGTTTGAAAACTTTAAGAAAAGAGCGTACTCCCGTCTTAAAGGTCGGCAACGCACTTCCCGTCCGGTGTGCAAGTGTCCATGGCGACGGATATTACTTACGATTCGTCAGCACTTTTGCTTCCTATATTATAAAAAACCCCACCTCAAAGATTGTCAGGTACAGTGTGCTGCAAAATTGTATGGAGAAATTATGAATTAATGCATTGATAATTGTCGGAGGTAAATTTAAAACTTAATACGCGATTAAGTCCCGTTTGTGTTAGTTAATAATTGTCGTACCGTCGTCGTTATGATTATTGTCGTACCAGGACACTAAAGGGCTGGCTTCGGATCGACCAAGGTGGAGACAACTTCATCAAGCTGCACCGACAAGAGCCCAGCTCTTAAATTGAATGATGATCGCCAGTCGCCATGGCATTTTACGGCTGATGGTACAGTAGAGTTGTGTGTAGACTACGAGTACCTTCAAGAGTCGCAAGCATGTATGTCGTTACGATGTATCGGAAAACTCGTACGTTCGGCTAAACCCCCGCACGTTGCGGCTTATGTCAGTAGTAAACAAGTAATAGACAGGAGCAGTCACAGTATGTGTACCTATAGCAGTAGAGTCCGCCATAAAGAAATCGAAAATGTTACTCTATTTTATGAACTTTTGAGTCAATGACATAAGAACGCAATTCGAAATCGCCCCATCGACACACGACAGTGTGGTGGTTGTAATGTAAAAAAGTAACATTTAATATAGTTTTACGGAATTTAAAGGGTAGAATTCGTTGTAAACTGTAAATTCACGGGATTTCAAAAAGTACGACTACGAATATTAATGTGATCTAAAAGTACTTTTGAAAAATTCTTGTAAATATTATTATTTCCTAACCCTTTCAATACTTACACCAATATAGGTATGTAAACGTAAGTCAACCCGACCATCATTGTCATGTCAATGTAAATACAAACATATTAAACGATGTCAACGGTATACAAAGATTTTTTCGTTTGGTCGTTATTTACATCTATTATCCGTTATATAAAATTGTGACACGAGTAGCAAATAGTTTACACGCGTTAGAAATGGCCACAAAATATTTTAAATGCTCCAGTTGACTTACTGCTCTAAATAGTTATACTGTGTAAAAACTCACTCGGGAGGGATCGAGTTTCGTATGTTTGTATACCTTTCAGCCGGGAACCCGATTCTGCCTGGATTGAAGTAAAATGATGTTTATTTGCGGGACGCGGCTCACACTAAGTAGGTTTTACGGAGGGCCACGTGGAAAGTGTAGACATAAGTCGAATTTCGTTCGCGCTAAATCTTATTGTACAAATAAAAATAAGTTAAAGATTTGCGTTGCTTTATTTTATAACAGAGTTCATATGGCCACCTCCGCGTCTATCATCAGATCAGCTCGATGTATCATAATATTGCATAGTCACCCAATCACTTAATGTATGTGAAGTTTCAGCTCAATCGAATAATGGAAAGTATAGCAAAATAGATGAGGTATTGGAGAACTCAGAAAAGCAGTAGGTAAACCTCCGATGTTTACTCTCATTTAAGTTTTCCTCATAATTTAAATGCAGTTGGTCCAATTTAGATATTAGATCTGCGCAAAAAATAAAACAATGTACATTAGCACTAACTGTTCTCTACGTATATTAAATGAATCAATTCAAAACACGTCCAAACGCTTTAGGAGCATATGTGACGCTTCGTTTCTGTAATAGCTGTATTAGCTTCAAAATGTAAAATAGCGGCTTAGCTAATGTTTTAATTAACTCCAACAGGCTCTGCTGGGTTTCAATTCCCGTTGCTTACCGCGGGTCATTCGGATATTCAGGCCAACCATCATACAGGCCACGCATGGAGACGATTAGAATTAGAAATAAGCATGAAATATTTATAAGTATTGTAGTCACAAACTAAAGTGGGACTGGGCTGGTCATGTCTGCCTAATGCCGAGTGAACTGTGGGCCAAGATCGCCACAGAGTGGCAGGCCAGCCAGCTCAAAACAAGGATCTGGCAGACCACGGCGGCGATGGTGAGATAAGTTAGATTACTTTTTAAAGGAATGGCTAGAGATTGTGATCCTGTGCAATGAAGACTGGAAGTGAGGTGAGGCCTGTGCCCAGCTGTGGCCGTGGGACATTATAGGCTCCCAATAAATAATAATAATAGTCACATGAAAAACTATCATCTCCATACGGAATATGCGAATCGTTTTTCAGCGGCTTATTATTATTTCAGACATACGAGTAAGGTCAATGTGGGAAAGACCTGCGTTAACTGCGGAACCCTAAGGCAAAAAACCTCGAGGTCTCCTTATACTGGACTCGTCTAAGTCTGATAAAAGCAATTGAAACAACACCCGTATTGGCGCCAGGCCAACTGGCTGTGACCCTAATTACACCTGTGCTTGTTCAATACATATTGAATTTCTGGCCCCAGTAACTTCTAACCTTTTGTTCGCCATGATTCTCCTAAAAAGTGATAGGTACATGTCATTAGGTACAGTATAGCGCAACTCACCGTGGAGACCGGGGACTACAACCCTAGTCACCTTTCTGAGGATAGTCACCCATAAATACATAACTGAACGTGGTTTCCACTGGGTGCGCACGAGTCAGGGTCTACCGTGTTCCCCAAGTAGATAAAAGTATTAAGTATGGGAATGGCTGAACTCCTAACAGAAGATCAATATTGCCTGGTATATTCCAAGTAAATTCTGCGAGTGGTATGTTTGCCATTCGTTTTGATTACACACTATTGGGATTCTTGAGAGAGATCTGTGCCCAGCATTTAACGACGGTATTTGGCTCGACGCGAAGCGTGACGAGTTAAAGGCCCGTCCACCTGCGGTCATAAGCTACAAGTTTGTCGGAGGGGTGCTGACTTGCGGTGAGTGTGGCCGTACATTTACTGCGAAAATAGGCTACGTCAGCCACCTGAGACCTCATGATCGTCGCTCTCACTAGCCAGTACAAAATCAGTCGCCGAGGCCGAAACCGGCTAGGACGGGATGATGATGATATAGCTTTAGGCCCTTAGCACACGTAAGCGTAAGAGATGCTTAAGCGTATCGTAATACGCGCGTAGAACGAGAGCAATACGAGCACGAACAAATCAAACAAGTCCGCATACGAAGCGTCGCGTCGACGTAGCGTAGCGTATGAGATTTCTGTCGTCATTACGATAAGCGTAGCGAAATACACGCGTAAAAAACAAAACATCTGACATTTATATCAAACGTTCCATACTTTATAAAATCTGCTCTGCCCTGCGCTACGTGCAACTGCGTCGCCTGCGTCTTAGCATACGCTTAGCCTTAGCAGCAAACGTAGCAAAGCGGGCGAGAGGGCGGAAGAGAATGATCTGCAAACAACTGTGTTGTTAAAATAATAAAAGCGTGTCACGACGTGTGATAATTTTGGAAACCTAGCCCTAAAACTGTAGATGCTTCGACTGCTTCACTGACTGTTCAAAATCAATTATCAATATTTACACTGCTAGAATGTAAGTTAAAGTTTCTGGCAAAAATGTCCTTTTTTGTACAAGCTTTTATCGCTACTTTTTTTCCTCGGGCAACTTAATACTCAACGAGACAATTCTAAAAACCCCAAACACGATTAGGTTGCATTATTTTATCACAGAGTTCCTATGGCTACCTCCTGTCTTCATCATCAGAAGGCGCGTTGGGTGGACGACATTCGGAAGATTGTCACTTCTGGATGAGATTAGCTCAAGACCTGGAACCGGGACAAGTGGCGTACTAGAAGAGATACCTATGCTCAGAAGAGGGGTAAAGTGGATGATACTTACATTGTAAGTTAAATAAAAGCTTGTAAAAAGCCTCAAGCAGTGTAATAGTGTGAATAGCGCAATCAACTCTGGTATAGTTACGTCTGTTTGGTTCCGAACAGAATGTTGTCGAACTAACTGTACTTAGTTGCTTTTGTGCTTAGATTCTATCACAAAAACATTGGGCCCGTTATAGATTGACTTTATTTTGTTATTTTCGTTAGGAGGGAAAAAGGGGAATTGGCCAAGTTTATAAAATAATATAATACTGGATAAAATGTCAACCGAAACTTAAATAATGAAATAATTTTGTTTTAAATTAATTAAATGTAAAAAATTTATAGCCATTGGGAAGCAATTTCGACGACACAGGTCTGTTTTTATTCTTTGACAGTAATGTCAAGTTATGTGTCAAGGCACGCGTCGTCAAAGGTTAAAGGTTATATTTGATAATTCTGCTCGTCACCGTGGATGACACGAACTATAGTCACGTAAATTTTCGTAGTATGCATCTGTCATCTTTAAACTTTTTTTTCATTTGGCGTTCATAACTCAGGAAGAAATATCTGTGATAAACACACAAATACATGGCCTTATCAGAATTCGAGCCCGGGACTGCTTCGTAGGCAGGGTCACTACCAACTAGGCTCGAAGGCCATTCATATTGTATATGTATTGCACTGGTTACTTAGGTACTTAAATCGGAACAGCTGACAGCCCTACGGAATAACGGAGATATGTTGAAAAATGAATGGCCGAAGATCGATATCAATGAAGCGCTCGAGCCTGACCAGTCCAGGGCATAAGCTGTAGCGATTTACTATTCTTATTAATAAAACCTGGAAAACCGTTGTTAAATTTTGTCCCTTTCTAACACAAAAAAGTGAAATGACTGAATTTCTTGTAAATTCATATGAATTTTTCATCTACCGCTACCTGAAGATCGACTGGAAGAAATCGTATTTTAGCGATAAGACCGCCTGTTGTTATTGATATATTTTTCTTTTTAATTTATTAGAAATTTTTCATGTAAAATGTAATGTTATTGGTGCAACAAAGAATATTTATTTATAGGGATGATTTATCAATGGCTTGTTAAGACTCTACAGACGTTTATGTTATGAAAAAGCCATACTTAGACATGTTCGTAGAAACTTATTTGAATATGAGAATTGACAAAACGCAAACCTATTCAACGATGTATTTTGCAGTTCAAACAACGCCGATTTTGATTACACACACACACATTCATTACAATGCCTACAGACACAATACATCGACACAGTTAACTAAACTTGAACCTTATTGCGAGTAAATAAGGAGTGATAAAGGTTAGTCAAGTGTGCTGCTGTTAAAACCATTATTAACTGAACTCAACCTTATTACATACATATAAGGTCCACCAAAGGTCAAATAAAAGCTTTAGTGTTAGATCAGTCGGCAACAGAGATAATGTAAGCAGTTTTCAACTTTAACTCAATTAAATAAGGTGGTAAATGGTGTACTTACGGTGAATAGATGTGAGCACAAATAGATAGTTTGGACGATTCTTTCATAAATGAACTTCTATTTAAGGATGATCGTATCAATATCTCCTCGTCGGTTTCACTTTTGACAGAACAGCTGTCTTTTTTGGGCGGCTATTTTCAAAAATCAAACTCTAATCACTGGGTGTCCATGAGATGTCTTTAAAGGAATTCGTCGAAAAGTTAACCATAATTCACGTCAAGCCCGTGAAGCACCGCTAATCAGCAAGGCGTTTCGGACCGGTTTTAAAAATAGCGGTAAATACCGGTTTATCAACCATAGCCAAAGATCTGGAACGGGCACAGCTGAACACAGAGACAACCCAGGACAGGTGGTCCTGGCGCCTAAGGACGAGGAGAGCCGACCCCAAATGAAGGGATAAGGCAAGGAAGAAGAAGAAGAAGAAATACCGGTTTATCTTGGTTTTACTCCGAACTTTCATAAGAACACGAACGTTTTAAGAACTTTATCGTACCTTTATAAACCGGTTCATTCGACGAGCGACGTAAACAAAGACACCGACATAGGAAGGTTTTTATTGCTCTCAACCGGTTAATCTGACAAGAACTTTATGGAAATTCACTCCTAAAAACCGGTTTAAAAATACGAACGAAACCGACATTAAAAGGTTTTACGCCAATTACATGATAACGGTTTGGAATTTTAACCGGTTTCCGACCCATGCTAGTCAGAACATATAATTGTGACGATCCAGTAGTTTTCTGTTTGTATTTTTCTCTCTATGGAAAAAAAAACAAAAGGAATCATTAAATAAATACTTGAGAACCACTGGTCTAGGGCATTTGTGTAAGGGTCAAGACAAAACCGTCTCCAAGCTCTCTCATCGCGTTCAACTCTTGCGTTTGTGTTTGTACACAAACTCCACTTAGAATATATGTAACTGATATAAAAGGTCGGTAGGGCATAAGGAAGCTCTTCCTTTCTGACTGTGTCGGATCGACGTAAGTACGTATACAATACAAATACGAGAGTTTTTGCTCTATGACTAGGGAATGCATTAACCGGCCAAACTCCATAACCGGTTTCGGTTACGGGTTACGGGTATGCCCAAAAAATAACTGTTACGGTTATTTTCGACAAAAATCATAAATTTATAAATCAAGTCATTAAAAAAATACGAAATAAAGGTACAGTGCAGTATTAGGGAATGTGAGTAATAATAAGTGTTTGTTTTTTAATAAAACACAGAAAATACAGTACAAGTACAAGTTAAGTTATGACCTTGGACGTGATACAACATTCAACCAAAATATTTCATAAATACGGAAAGTAAATTTGATATAGTTTTGTATTAAAGTACACGAATGATAAAAATTATAGTCACAGTCAAAACAGGCAGGATTTTGTAGTCATTAGAAGATGAATTCATATAATTTAAGTCATAAATAAATAACAGAAAATAACCGTAACCGGTTATTCGAGTTTCCAATAATCGGTTATGAAATTTTGTCATTTTGAATTATTGGTTATAACCGATTATTTCGATTACGCTATGACCGATTTGCATTCCCTACCTATGACAGTCTTCCCTGCAATAAATTGTATATGCCACATTTATTTACATCTATGTTATACATTTCAATTGAGATTATACAGATGCACCAGACTGCCAGAGTATGTCAATGTTCTAGTCATGCTCTCTTTTCTGTAAACATTTAATTATAGATATGTAGGTCTCAATAAAGAAGACAAAGTAACGTTATCCTATTAAACAACGGGGCGTCCAATTTTAATATCAAGTTACCGAAATACTTAAAACTAAAACGTATGCGAATATGCTAATAAAGCTATGGTCCGCTAACTTCAGCCACTTGTTAAAACGACGTAAGTGCCGTTTGCAAGTGTGTAAGTTAAAGCGTTTTGGAATGAAGGTAGATAACTGTAAGAGTTGCGAAATGGACGCGAGCGCATCGTTGCTACATTTATGGTCATAATAAGCTATGCTTATTATTTGTAAGGTCAGAATGTGTAACTGAGAACGGTTTTTTGCTGATCGTCAAACGTGGCTACATTATTTTCTGTAAGCAACTTTATAATACTAGGCAAATTTATACCAGTAAACGTTTTGTTATAAAATAAGGTAGAGGTAAGCAAATATATATGTGCGTTTTGCGCTTTTCATTTTGTATGTGTAAGGAGGATAAATGGCTATGATGTATAAAAAAACCACTAGCACATCAGCTACTCCTGGAGCAAATGGGGTAAACCTCAGAATGAGAGATAATAAACTAGAATTTCATATTACCTTCATTATGGCGTTTTTATAGTTGCCTTAAAAGACACATAAAATCTCGTGTGCGAATCGGAAATTATTCAAGGTTAAAGTTCACTAAGTAAGTTTCTAGGTATTACAAAATGTAGGGCATAAAATTTGTCACACGTTATACTTCGCAACCCTAGACTGTGCAGGGGCCCATTTCTCGAACGGTATTAGACTAATATTATTAGTCCACGAACGGTCAAGCCGCATCGGTTACCATGGCAACACGCTAATAATATTAGACTAATACCGTTCGAGAAATGGGCCCCAGTGTGCATAGCCCGATATGCTCTTGGCGGTTTTTAATAGAACATAGTTACAAAAAAAATTGGCATTACAATATTACCCCGTTATGACGTAATCTATGTCTATGACCGTGTCTATGGCAAATAGCAAGGTCAATTGTTTTCAAATAGCTTCGAAATTCGCGACGCTCATCGGCCAATTTACGTTGTTTTGAGTTATTCAAAATTAATGTTTTCGCTGATTTACACACTTTATTGTTATTGACCTGAGACTTGACCTGGTTAGTTATGTAATGAAAGACACGTACTTCACGTACTTGGTGGATTTGTTTTGAAAATATCGTGGAAGTGGGACAAAGTGGATCTTTTGGCATATGCTAAGTCAGCTGCAGTTTGTGGCAAGTTGAGCTCAAATTGTATGCTTAATATTTGATATTATGACGGCGAAATAAAATGAGTTAAAACCTTTCTAAGAACCAGCTCGAAAGACAATCCGCTTTTGATACTAAAAAAACCGCGTTCTAATCGGTTAACCCGTTTTGGAGGTTTTGGGAATTTTGACCAACTAACAGGAAGAGTCATTATTTTTAATCGACTACTGCGATTTTGTCTTTTTTTAGGTTAATAATGATTTCGGAATATAGGCAGGAATATGCACCACCACCAGCGTAACTCTGCAGTGGATCAAAGGACACAGCAACTCGCGAGGTAACGATGCAGCCGACATATTGGCGAGAGGAGGCTCGGAACGGAAAGTGGCAGGACCGGAGCCAATTATACCTCTGCCTTATGCCTGGCTCCGGAACATGCTGCGACACAACACCAAGGTAAAACACCAACAGTACTGGTCTAACCTAAGTACGTGCAGACAGGCGATTGAAGCCTTCCCGACAATCGACCCCGGTTTGTCAAGGAGGCTGAGACAGCTGAATAGGCCACAGCTCCGGCTTTTGACTGGGGCCACGCCCCACTAAAAAAACACCAGTACTAACCCTACGTGTTACATAGCCCCCTCTGCAGGGCGTGCATGGAGGCAGAGGAGACAACCGCCCACGTCATTCTTGAATGCCCAGGGTTGGCAGAGTACCGGGCACCATACCTCGGTTCGCCGGAGTCTCTCCCAGAAGTCGTCGGCAACATCAAGGGTCTGCTAGGCTTCTTGGTAGAGTTGGGTTGGCAAGAGAAGTGCCGACAACCCAACGCAAAATAGGAGCGATAATATAACGTCGAGTTGCGAAAACCAAGCCCGCGAATATATACCTATAACCTATATAGGCAGGAACGGATCCCTTTGTTTGACATAATTATTGAAAGTCATAATGTAATGATAGTCATATTATCATTAGTCATAACTCTGAAACCGTTAACTTTTCAGGAATTTCCTTAGATTATCCTATAGATAGGTTAGGTTAGGTTAGGTTTGTTTTATGGCAATCCTGAAAAGTTACGCGTTTCTGAGAAAAACCAAATTATGACTAACGAAAATGCGGACAAACAATACATTATGACTTAAAACTTTATGGGAAACAATAGAGACCCAGGCAGGAATTATAAGCAACTCGTGCATTTGACTGATGGCTGATAAAGCCAAAAGTGATAGCATTTAAAAACTGTATTGTGGATTTGTTTATTTGTTAAAGTTATTCATCAGCCAAGTTTCCTTTAAATCGGATCGTCCGTCAGCGAGAACAAACTATATAAAAGCATAAACAAATATCTGTTTGAGCTTCTCACGGGCTATCAGGGCATATGGAGCTATCAACGGCCCATTAATCGTTGTAATGAAACTATATGGTTATCGGGAACAGCTGCACTGATAGTTTGTGTACACCCGGTAGTTAGCGGAGCTGATGTTGTTTGATCGAATATGAACTCCATTTAAAATCCATGCGAGTAATGAAACTGGAAATGCTGTGTTTAATATGTACAAGCTTTTATTTAACTTGCCCTGTTAGTATGTATGTTAGTTAGTGTGGCTCAAATCTTGGAAACTATATTTGACCCACTTCTCGATTTCAAATTCTAAATCAAAATTGTATTGAGAATTGAGATGACATCTGTTGTCTGAAAAACAACATGGATTAAGTATGGCTTCATGCAAGAGTCTTACAAATGTTTAAAAACTACAACCTGACTCCAGTTTTATGTCCTCCTTTATGGCCTTTTAATATAATAGAGGTTATTAGGTACGCCAAAAAACTCTGACTCCGGAAAGGACAGTAATTTTAGTAGTTTAAGAAGTTTATATAAGAAGAGAAAGAAGAAGACCCCTTTAGAGTACAATCAGCATTAACATCTAGTAGCGGATAGAATAAAGATAAGATAAAGATAGTTTATTCATCAAGTAGGCATATTACAATGCGCTTATGAACGTCAAATAAAGGTACGCCGGCTCTAACCCTACAACTGCCCCGATTTTTTTTAAATCCCTCCTGAGTTGAATAACGCGCCAAAAGTATATACCGCACCGTAATAATTTCACAAGTACAGTCAGCTGCAGAGAGAGGTAACCTCCCTGCATAGACTGATTGTATGCAGGGGGGGGGGGGGTCACCTCTCTCTGCAGCTGACTATACCTCTATGTATCTTCCACACTTTTTAGGGCTCCACATGCCAATGCCCAATAAATGACATCCTGATACTAGTAGTTTATATGCCTAATACCAGGGGGCAATTTATTGGTAATACCACAATCAGGTCATGCATAGCATTGATAATAGAAGATAAAAGGTCAGCATATGCATTGCCATGCGTTCGATATCAGAGTACAGGCGTATCGTGTGACATTTCAAGACTTGACGTATCAAGGTCTTTAGCAATGGCTACCTGGGAACAATAACTGAAAAAAACTAGGGAAGCCTTTACAGTGGATTCGATATTATTCTGCCTCTTTTTTGTACTATATGGAAATACGGGATGAAAAACAAAATTGAACTTGTCGGTTTTGTCACAGCCTTTTTTTTCCAAAGGTTACTTAAAAACTAATCGTCGTTACTTAAAAAGTTAAGGTAGGTCTTCTTAGAGTCCTTAGACCATTATGGTGTAAAAGCGCGGGATCTGATTGCACTCAGTGTCCCAACATAAATAAGTTTTTGGCAAAAATTTCATTTTTGGTACAAGCTTTTATCGCTGTCTGTACTTTTTTTTCACAGGCAATTAATATTCATCGAGACAATTCTAAAAACCCCAAACACAATTAGGTTGCGTTGTTTTATCACAGAGTTCCTATCCCATGGCTACCTCCTGTCTCCATCATCAGATCAGCTTGATAATATAAAGCCATAATATTGCATTGTCACCCGACTTCAAACCGGGAAGTGGTCAAAATTTAACTAACAAGATTTGTCCCATACATACTAATAGGGCAAGTTAAATAAAAGATTGTAAAAATACCTGTACATGTAAATACTACAAATAATACCTGTTTTCAATGCTTTCGAGTGTATCCAGTTTATGATTCTATCTATTTAAAGTTGATATTAAATAAGTTTGTTCGTAAGCGGTATCGTCGCGGAAGCAATAACGGCCAAGTTATTTTAATAACCCCGATATTGCGGTCGCATAAGGGTCGCATATGTTCGTGGTTCGTACACACGGGAAATATTAAGTGTATTCTTGGTACAGTACAGAAAACATGACTAGCAGCGGTTGTGACAATGAGTTAAAACTATCTTAACTACCACACTCAAATATAATAAAACCTCCAGACGAGTACAGCAGACGCATAAAAAAATCATCTTTTTTACGCATTCTTCACTTAGAACCCGCATATTTTAAAAACTGGCCAGCTGTTTCGAACGCTTACCTTACCAATCCCTATTTACCATTATAAGTGTGAGCTCAGATTACTCATAAAAATTACGGACTTTAAGATCAAGTAACAATGGTTGTGACTACCGGGCGCAACATCCAATAGGGTTACAGTACCAGTGCTCAAAACAATGCATTCTTACTTATGTCGCTCTTATGATGGGTGCAAGTCAAAAGGCATTAACAATGTATGGAGCCAGTATAGAGTTACGACGTTTTGGTTTTGGGGTTAACGAGTGTAAATACATACGATGTGAACGAACCGGCGCGTGCGTCGAATGTTTAACACTGTACTGTCATGCACGGAAATGTTTCTATGTTTTTATTTTGATTTAATGAAAATATGCATTGGCATGTATAGTTATAGCATTAGGAAGTGTGGAAGAGTCATTTAAACGCGAACCGTAGAGGTATTTGTGTAAATTGTGAAACTATTAGGGAGGGGTAGGTACTTTTGGCGCGTTATTCAAAAGATATAAGACGGTTAGAGTACAGAAAAGATTAAATTTAAGTATTTATACGTGAAAAATAGTACAACGTATATTAGTATTATTAGTATTTTGTATCACGTATATTATTTAAAAACATCTTATGATTAATCAGCTTACCTGATCGTATGTTCAAAATAAAACTTATTACTTATAAAAAAAGCGGCCAAGTGCGAGTCGGACTCGCCCATGAACGGTTCCGTACCATTTATGACGTATTAAAAAAACTACTTACTAGATCTGGTTCAAACCAATTTTCGTTGGAAGTTTGCATGGTAATGTATATCATATATTTTTTTTTGATTTTTCATTCCGTTATTTTAGAAGTTATAGGGGGGGGAGGGACACACTTTTTTTCACTTTGGAAGTGTCTCTCGTGCAAACTATTCAGTTTAGAAAAACATGATATTAGAAACCTAAATATCATTTTTGAAGACCTATCCATAGATACCCCACACGTATGGGTCTGATGAAAAAAAAATATTTTTTAAATTTTATGACTTATTAAAAAAAAAACTACTTACTAGATCTCGTTCAAACCAATTTTCGGTGGAAGTTTGCATGGCAATGTATATCATATATTTTTTTAGATTTTTCATTTTGTTATTTTAGAAGTTACGGGGGGGGGGAGGGACACATTTTTCCACTTTGGAAGTGTCTCTCGCGCAAACTATTCAGTTTAGAAAAAAATGATATCAGAAACCTCAATATCATTTTTAAAGACCTATCCATAGATACCCCACACGTATGGGTTTGATGAAAAAAGATTTTTTGAGTTTCAGTTCTAAGTATGGGGAACCCCCAAAATTTATTGTTTTTTTTCTATTTTTGTGTAAACATCTTAATGCGGTTCATAGAATACATCTACTTACCAAGTTTGAACAGTATAGCTCTTATAGTTTCGGAAAAAAGTGGCTGTGACATAATCGGACAGACAGACGGACATGACGAATCTATAAGGGTTCCGTTTTTTGCCATTTGGCTACGGAACCCTAAAAACTAGTTTGGTATCCTTTTGTATAAAGCTAAAGATAGTTATTACCGGCTCTTTTCTATGCAAAATGCAAGTGATTAAATTTTAAACGTCTCTAAAGAATCTCAGCTATTCTAGGAGAGACTAGACAGAGATAAATAGCACTTAAACGTTCTATTTTCAAGATGGCGGGCTGACGGACGTTTTAAGTTTATAGTTACTCGAGGGAAATGACAGAAGTAGCTTGTGAATAGTTTATGGAACAATAGTTTCTCGTGGGACGCGGATAGATTTACTGATTCATCTGGCGGCTGCTTTAAAGATTTTAAATTTAAAAATATGAGCAACATAGATAGATAGATAGAATACTCTTTATTGGCACACCTCAGTAAAAATATACAAGAAAAATAAACAATTGATTAAAAAACAATTGATTGTTTTTATTAATTTGAATGGATTGGATTGAAATTTAGAGGCAGACAACAGGCGGTCTTATCGCTAAAAAGCGATCTCTTCCAGACAACCTTTGGTTTGGGTAGCGGAAATAGAGAAGTTAATCGAAATAGTAGGTGTTGCTAAACCGTTATGAAGCCTACACATTCACACACACAATTACAGTGAATAAACATACACATATAAGGAATACAAATAGACATACATAAACATACATATAAATATATATAAAATTAACTGAAACATAGCTACTCGTAAATATGACAGCAGCATGTCAGCCACAGACACAGATTGCACAGATTTTTTATTCTAAATTTTTATCTTATATATCCTTGACATTGTATATAGATTTTTAGTTTATATTGCAATTAGCAATTTTGTATCACCTATTTTATGCTTTTGTAAATATTGCCTGTTTTTACAATATTTGCGCGCCTGCATGCGGACTGAATGCATGGATTTCTTTCATTTTGTAACGCCTTCTCATAACTGTGTTCTATGAAAAAAATCCTTTGAATCTTTGAATATTAAATGTTATAGACATAAATGAACAGCGAGGCATACTTTGGATTATTTTCTTTCGCATCACGGAACAATGGTGTTCCAGACCTTTGGGAGGCGTGCGCGGAGCCGAAGCCAACACGTAGACCTTTTGACACTTTAATGAAATGTAAGGGGTACACCGAGCGGATGCTGCCCTTGTCCGTGTCATGGGACGCACGCAGAGGCAGCACCCGCCAGGGTGTAAGGCCTATTTGCGAGTTGATGACTCTAACATGAACTGGGCTATTGGGTGAAAGCGATAGACTAAGGATTATTTTCCACATTTAAATTTTTAACACCCATGTCAGTGTTAAGCATGTGGGGGGTCGAAAAGAGGGGTAAGTCGTTTAACATTAAACACTTAAGTGCACAACTATACCCACCGCGAAGCTCACTTATCTGCGTTTAACACATAGCATATGCATAGAGTCGGGTCACTGCATCCACAATCACATGCGTTACAATACACAGCAGTGGCAGCTCGTCAGATATTCGTAGGGAAGCCGGAGCTTTCGACTAGTACGAGTAAAAGTACCCCAACTGGCAGAAAATGAGCAAGTCGACAGTAACGAGTTTAATGGACGCTCCGCCATACATGTCAAGCTGCAGTATTCTTATTCTGAACATTACATCTTCTCCGGCTATCCAACTATCATTACTTGAGTATTTTTTTATTAAACAATTTAAAAACATACCGAGATAAATGTCATATAATAATAATAATCCGGCTATAGCCCCCACCCTAGCCCACTGCGGATTGGAGACTTCACATACAATACACCTTTGAATTTCTTCGCAGATGTATGCAAGTTTTCTCACGATGTTTTCCTTCGCCGAAATCGAAGCAAAACGAAGTGAAGTGGTGGTGATCGAGTGGATATGACGTCCGACTTTCAATCCGGAGGACGCGGGTTCAAATCCTGGCTCGTACCAATGATTTTTTCGGAACAAACGTACGAAATGTCATATAGGAAAGAAAAAGTGACCAAGGCCTCCAGTGCTCAAGGCTGGAATAGAACCCGCGTCCTCAGCAAACGCGGGATACGCCTAAATAATCGCTTGGCCACCTGGGTCACAGCGGCTTGGGTCGAATTATTCCTCGTATATGCAATTTCTTAAGAGGGAAGAATAGCTTTGTGTAGGAAGAAATAACGGTACTTTTTCTATGAAATTCCATTTCGAGAGAAAACGTTTTCCACTAAGTAAAGCTTAACAAATTAATTTTAATTTTGATGACGATCGCTTCAGCATAATATATTCTAGGTTTAAAGGTTTCGCTTAAAAAAAATGTATTGCAAATTTTGAAAAAAAAAGGAAACCTATAAACCTAGTTTTTCTTTTTGTCAATAACATACTAAAAAATCATGGAGAATGGAAAATATTTAGAAGTGGAAAAATGTTTTCTCCATTTGTATGGATGGACCATCACGGACATCCCCTTTTAGGGGATAAATACAAGTTATAATATTTTCATTAAAATTTAATTTCCATGTCATAGTATTGATTTTAAAACATTTAAGAAAGCAAGAAACGTATGTATATCATTTCGCACCCTTGATCCGCATAGCTTCTAATGCTGACTTCAATCATGTTGTATCTTCATTATCCTCAAGTTGCTCATGACTCGGTTAAAACCGATCTAAGCACGTCGGTCATACCGGACATCCGTCGTAATACACGTAACGTCCTTTGCTCATCGAGGCATGACGACCCATAGCCAAAGGAGTCGATCAAGTGTGTAAAACCGTGCATAACATCCTTAAACTAGGGAGGCAGGGTTAATATCCTATTAGGTTTACGATGTTAATGGAAAATGACGGCACTGTGATTTATGTGGAGTTTGCATCTTGAATGGATTAAGTTATACTTAGTTGGTTTTCTTTTGTTATTACAAGCTTTTATTTAGTTTCACCTGTCCCGTTCTCTGTCGGTCTGTAATCAAATCTTGCAAGTTAAATTTGATCCACTTCCCGGTTTCCGATTGAGCTGAAAATTTGCATACATATGTAAGTCGGGTGACAATGCAATATTATGGTACCATCGAGCTGATCTGATGATGGAGACAGGAGGTAGCCACAGGAACTCTGTGATAAAACAACGCAACCTAATTGTGTTTGGGGTTTTTAGAATTGTCTCGATGAGTATTAGTTGCCTGTGGAAAGAAAGGTACAGTCAGCGATAGAAGCTTGTACCAAAAATGAAAATTTTGCCAAAAACTTATTTTTGTTTAGAGTCAGACCAGCGAATCAGGATGCTAAATAGCCACGACATATGATATCTCTTGATTTTTTTGAGATATTAATTGGACCAGTATTATTGTTCTCAAGGGTTTGAAGCATCTCAAGTGTATGTGAACTAACTGGTCATAGGTCAATGGGATCTTAACCGCGTCGTCATCGTCACGTCAATAATTCGACTAGTTTCGATAAATAAATATTATAGGGACATTCTTAAACAAATTGACTATTAAGTCCCACGGTAAGCTCAAGAAGCTAAGGTATGTATTAGGTCCCACGGTAAGCTTGTGTTGTGGGTACTCAGACAACGATATATTTATGCAAATACTTAAATAAATAGAAAACATCCATGCCTCAGGAACAAAAATCTGTCCTCATCACACAAATAAATGTCCTTACCGGGATTCGAACCCAGGACCATCGGCTTGAAAGGCAGGGTCCCACTAGGCCAGACCGGTCGTCGATGACTACTTACTGCCTGTGAAATGTGTGGTAGTCTAAAAATCATGAATAGTCAAAGGCCAATGAGTAAGCCACAATTGAGCTTGGTATGATCAATATGATCTAATTATCGATCATTATTGGCGTTATGGCGGCCAATCGTTACGCGTCGAGCATTCGCCATTCCCGTAGATTACTTACCTAATAGATCAAGCATAGTCAGCTAACTTAGACAGAACTTCTCAAGCTGATTTAGAATGAGAGCGTAACGCATAATTCTAGCCGATAAATAAACAACTGAAAGTTTTTATTGTCCGGTTCACGGCGTAAGATAAAAAAAAAACAAATAGAAATAGTTTCATCATACACATCATCATCATATCAGCCTTTTATCGCCCACTGCTGAGCATAGGCCTCTCTTCTAGTACGCCACTTATCCCTGTCCCGAGCCAATCTCATCCAGAAGTGACCCGCAGTCTTCCGAATGTCGTCCACCCAACGAGCCAACGGACGCCAGGCACTCCTTTCGTCTGTAAGCGGCCACCATTCCGTTAGCATACATGTAATAGTTTATTTGTGTAAAAGCTTCATAAAGCGGACTCCGTTGATGGTAGTCTATGGTCATTCCCTACGGACAGAGCATCCGGTATAGAACAATACAGAGGCCCTGGAAGTTGCACTTTATATGGCGACTGACGCAAACGCCTATTCAAATACAGATATGGGTAGTTACGTATATTTATAAGTGAAAATACTTACAAGTTTAAATAACTGTTATAACACTTATAATTATAACTATAACCCGGCCCCAGATTTCCTCCTATTTTAATGTCGGATGATAATGCCTCCCGTGTCACCAGGGTTATGAAGACAGTTTATCATACATCGACTCTACACGATGGGATATAATTACACGACGCGTACAGTCAGCTGCAAAGAGAGGTGACGCTACTGCATACAATCAGTCTACGCAGGGAGGGTCACCTTTCTCTGCATCTGACTGTACATATTACATCGTTTTCGCACCCATGGCATCTGCGAGTGACATGCTCGAACTGGATAGTCATGAGCTGGATGAGTCAGAAATAATTGCCGCTATTCAAAATTTTAAGAACCGTAAAACCACCCAACTATAGTCCAAAGCTCCCAACTATGGTCCACAAATAAACTCAATTTTTCTCGTTCAGGTGTGTATTTTACTTTATTTTTGTAGTTCTAAGGCAAAGTATGTTTATAAATGGAAGGTAAAACTAGGAGTAAACCACAAGGAACATTGGTATAGATACTTAATTTCCTTTTGAACTTGTGGACCATAGTTGCAGTATTGGACTATAGTTGGGTAGTTTTACGGAACGGGAAGGCCACGTGGAAAGATGAGATCCCAATGGAAACTATACGAGCATTGGAAGAGCGTGGCGTTCATATCTTCCACATCATCTGCAACAAGATCTGGCTCACAGGCAAAAAGCCCACTGAGTGGGGTCATACAGTCTTCAGGCCTCTCCATAAAAAGGGTTCCACGAAGAAGTGTAGCAACTTTCAACCCATTACGGCACTACTGATAACACACGCTAGCAAAATAATGTTACACATCATAAACGAGCGACTTACGTTTGGATTAAAGATAAACCTATCAAAGACCAAGTAAGTAAGTAAGTAAGTAAGTAAGTAAATATTCTTTATTGCACCAAGATTATGATCGTGGATCGCGTCAATGGTAATTCGCCTGAAGTGACACAGATTGCGAATTGTGACGTGATTCAGACCTACGTTTACCTCGGGGCTTTAATCTCAAACAACGGCAACTGCGTAGATGAAGTGAAACGACGTATGGCTATTAAGTACCAGAAATGCAATGGAAAAGTTAAAGAAAATATGGAGGAACGCCATATTACCAAAGCCGCTAAGGTCAGGCTCGTGCGAACACTTGTATTTCCTATTTTTCTTTACGCAGCAGAGACGTGGACAGTGCGCGAGTTGAAAAAGGGGAAGATAGATGCCCTGGAGATGTGGTGCTGGAGGAAGATGCTTGGGATATCGTGGACGGATTTCCGCACCAACGTGTCCCTGTCCATACTCTAATAGGGCTAAGATGGTCGGCTTTTTATCATTTGTCACCATGCCTGTCACGTTCTAACAAGTATGTAAGCGCGAAAGTGACGGGCATAGTGACAAGTGATAAAAATGGAACCATGTTGCCACTGCAGGAGCACGGCATCACACAGCGTTTATCGGCCGTAGTACAGTCGCGCATACTGCAGTACTTTGGACATGTCTCTAGGCGAGATAACGGCTCCATAGAGCGGCTGGCCGTACAAGGAAGAGTGGAGGGAACCAGATCGCGCGGCAGGTCAGTTTTTCGCTGGTCTAACCAAATAAAATCCGCAGTTGGAAACCGCGTATCTAACTAATCCAGACAGTCTAACAACAGGGAGAGATGGCGGGAGATCGTGCAATGAGCTGTGTCGGCCTCTACTACCGATGTTGGCGCCTCAATGTGAGTAATGTGACCACGACCGCGCTGTAAAGGGCGAAAACGACAGAGAAGAAGAAAAGATAATACGAGTACATAAGACTTCTAAAATCATAACCCTTCCCGTAGTCAGGTAAACAAAGGTACTGTACTGTTTCTAAATTTATTTTCATCGCAAGGCGTCGCGTTTGAAATAGTTATTTGTGTCCCAAGGGAGGAAAAGTAGGACATTGCGTGCCGCGTGTAAAATTGTCACCCGAGCCGAAGGCGAGGATGCGGGAGGACAGGGGATGGAATGTCCTACTGTATTTTTCTGCTCGACGGAGGCGGAAAGCGGCAACTTCGTTTAGCGCAGCGGGAGCAAAGATGACGCTTTCCGCCCAGAGGGCAGACTTAGTAGTTTATGTTACTGCTACATAATGAAAAAGGCATTAAAATACAAGTCTGGGTTTAAGATTCTTAAACGGACCATACGAGTGTTTTGATGCCGAATTATATCGATTTCGATAGTATAATTACGCAATAATACATTTTCACTGATAAGAAATTTGTTTTACAAAAACTGTATCTTAATGTAGGCCATTATTCACGGATTTGAAGGCATAGAAGGTTTATTATATGTGTGTAGATACATATTTTTAACACCTGTAAAGGATGACTCACGCTAGAACAGTCCGGGTCCGGGCTTTTGACACTTTGTTTTCTGTGACGTGACGGGTGATCTTACTATACGTAACGCTTCCTACAGAAAATTTTAATGTCGAACGTCTCGGCCCGGGTCCCGTAGCGTGCGTCATCCTTAAATCGTTGCAACTCCGAATTTTATCACTACAAAATCCACTATAGGCTTCCTAAGTACACGAATCTATCATTGAATTTAACATTAACTACATCGTATCATACCGTACCGTATTGATTGAAACAAGACCCACCTACACTATTCCACTACCAAGTCAACCATTAATAATAACTAAATTAGCTTACAGAGATTTACTCAAATCCGTTGTCAGCATGTCAGAAACCAAGTATAATCCCGATCAAGTTCCGAAACCTGCCTTACTATTCACAACGCGGTTTGTATCGAGTGAGAGCAAAAGTCTCCAGTTTAGAGTCATACCAAACTAAGTTGGCAACGATTTCGATAGCCCAGCCTGTGCAAGTGTTAAGTAAACGTCACAATTTCATAGATGTTTGACGTTTAAAATAACACTTGCGCTGTCTGAGCTATCAAAATCGCTGCCAACTTATCTTGGTCTGACTCTAGCTTGGGCAAAAATGCTTTCGTATGTCTGTCCGGGTGTCTAGGTATAGGTCGGTCGGTCGATTTTCGTGAGGTAACTGTTTAATAGTTAGATTTTTTTATTTTTGAAAGAGCTATGGTGTGAGACCTTCAGCTTACAGAGCCAATAGTTAACCTAATTAAGTTAAGGCAATTCCGGCCCATTCCAGCTCGCGGGGCGTTCCAATCCGATCCGATCCGCGGACACCCAACGCGACAACCCACGGTCCGGCCCGTGGGACGGTGTCAAACGGATCCCAGGTTCTGTGGGTTCAGCATTCATTGAGAGTGGAACTGTTCCTAATAACAGCAACTAGACCCCCTCCCAAAAACCGATAGGGGCCCGCGCGAAAGTTTGAGGTGCAATATGGCCCTCAAGTAAAAAAGAGACCCCTGGGTTAAGGGATAAGGGCAGGGAAAAAGTTAGGAGGTTAGCTGGAAGAGATCCCCTATGGGGAATAAGTTCATATTTGTACTTCAAACTGTAATAGTTATTTGTTTTACAAGGGGGCAAAGTTGTTGTTTAACCGCTCGTGCTAATATTGATACCCGAGCAAGCAAAAGATTCCAAAATTGGTTCGAGAAGTGGAATCTTGAGCATTGCGAGAGTTTCAAGGAACGAGAGTTAAATAAACTTTGTCTCCGAGTGAAACACAAACATTTCACCACACCAACGCGAGGAAAATATTAACTATGAAACACCAAAATAAATCAAACCAATTCACGTACGAATTTACAAGTGCGACAGAGAGGCAATACGTCAAACGTGGTTCGCGGTAGGCACTCTGCACTGGTTTTAGTTTTAAACACAGATTTGTGAGGCTTCGCAACATAATACTATTAATAAGCAGGAGATTTGAGAATTTACATCCTGTTTGTGGCAAGTAAGACGTAGACAGTTAACAGCATAAAGGATGACTCACGCTAGCCCGGGCCGGGGTCGGGCCGGAGCTTCCGGCGCTTCGTTTTCTATGGAAAGCACCACGAGATCACCGATCAGCCGTCGTAGAAAATGACATGTCGGACGCCCGTGCCCGGGCACGGGCCGACCTAGCGTCAGTCATCCTTAACACTTGGAAAGAAATAGTATCGATAAAGATTCAATTGAGATTTTCTTATAATCCTGTAAACTTAAAAACTATCGAAGAAGTATTGTTAGAGGTATCAGTTACGTAATCATTGTTTTTTTTACTAAAGGGCATTTTTACTCCCCTTTATTTTTTTATATTCTATATTGTACTGTAGGTACATTGCCCCAAGGAGCAATCTGCATCTAAAAAACGGTGTGGGTAGAACTTAGCTGATCTGGCTGCTACCAGTGCTACCGCTGTGTCATCTTATCGCGTTATCTTTATCTCTATCACTATTTCGACTTTCGCGTTAGACCATAGATCTCGCTTTTATCCACAAATTCCTGATGAACTCACCAACAAACTTGGCTGCAATGAAGCACATAGGCAGGTACAAAGTTGTAATGCTGTAAATAGAAACAAAACAGCGCCTTATGCAACTCCTTGGATGTGACCACCGCATGGTGGCCGCATAATTTCAAGAGCGTATTGTGGTCAAGCAAAATTGCGAGCCCGGTTGTGGCGTGGGAATTAAAAAAACGGACAAGTGCGAGTAGGACTCGCCCACCAAAGGTTCCGAACAAATTTAACTTTATTTAAAATTAATTTATAGTTTTCAGATTTTTCCCTGTACTTGTAGTCTAAGATGATTTAAATGATATTACTTGCCAAATTTCATAGCTTTAGATAAACGGGAAATACATACCCTATAAATCTATAATATCTTATTCCCTTGCGAGTGTCGAAATATACGTTTTTTGCGGCATAAACGGCCGTATCTTCTTTTTACGTTAACTTTAAAGTTAGATTTTTTTCTCAGCTTGAAGAAACTGTAGACCTGAGTATATGGTCTTAATTTCAACTCGATACCTTCACGCGTTCCTGAGATATAGGGTCTTGACAGACAGACAGACAGACAGACGGACGGACAATAAAGTGATCCTATAAGGGTTCCTTTTTTTCCTTTTGAGGTACATAACCCTAAATACATAACAAATCCTTTATTAATTCACGTTACTTTAAAAATTCAATCGGTTGGTGTAAAATTGCTTAATCTCGCACAATTACGATTTCGTAGTATCGCCCTAACCTTCATGAATGGATTTCCTTTTCACTTACTGCGTTTTCTCGGAATTTAATAGAAACTTCGAACAGCGAAGCCACTTTTGCTTACTGTACGTACCTACATAAAATTGCCAAAAAAGGCAAAATAAAATTGCAAATTCAAAACAATTCTCACTGGAATGCATTTAAAAAACAAAATTAAAAAGTATAGAGCGGAAGTCCAAAAACAACCCCGAAACTTTTTAATTGCTCTCCCGCCAAACGAGTTTCTTTTCTTATTTGATCAAACCAAGGCGTAGGCATTCAGCCAGAGTAAAGAGTGTTATTCAACAAGCTTAAATAGTGATTGGGTCATGCGAACCAAGAGTCTTGATTCTTCGAGAGTTCAACTAAGGGAACAAGAATCCGAGCGATTATTAGGGTACGCACAACTTCACGTCCCTTTGCGTGTACAACCTCAGATAAGATAATGATTTGAATTATGACAACCCTAAATAGCCGAAAGGGCTAGTGCCATACATTAGAAAGAGACAGCATGATTTGTCCCTGAATCACTGTCAAATTTCGGTTTTGTAAAAGTCATTTCTGTACGGTCTACGGTAGTACTATTATTTATTCTGTATCTATAGACTGGATCTATAGACAATGATTGCCCTGGCTAGGCTACCCGGCCACCAGAAGACATCTGTTTCAGTTTATGATTCTTTGACAGTTGAGGTATCGTGATGAGATTCAACGTTACCCAATGGAGAGATATATAACATCAACTTTCCTTCAACATTTCAATACAAGGCCCGAGAGATTTACCGTGAAAGTTCCCAATCTTTTAAATCGGTGGTTGTTCAATGATCGGTGTCCACTTACTTGGTTTACATTTTCTCTGGGTTAAAAAGCAGTTGTTTTCGTAATAACCTAATGTGTACACCAAATTTTGGGACTGAACGAATTTATCCAACGCACCTGCAGCCGATCGAGCAAGCCGGACTTAGAAGCGGTTTTAGCACAGTGGACCACATCCAAGTCGTTGACCAGGTAATACGAGTAGAACAATGTCTGGCATTCAACAGGCCCCTATATATAGTTTTTATTGATTATAAAAAAGCTTTTGACTCAATTTCACAGGAAAGCATCTGGGAAGCTCTAGAATTCCTAAATATAACAGAAAAGAAACCGGAAAGTTTATTATTATTATTACCTGCAGCCTTTCGATTTGGACTTCCGATTTCGATTTGAATCTTTGAAAGAGGACGAGTTTTAGAACTCAAGGTCACACTGGTGCCTCGAGGCGAAAACTCTCTTAGTGCTAGTAATGAATCCGTGGGAACCGGTCGTGGTTGTCGATACGGATGTTACGGCACGTAGCCTTACGTCAAATGTCTTGTACAGTAGTTTGAGTAGTTCCAATGCGTACCTGCAACAATAGGAATAATATTGTTAGATTTATACGGCATTGTAGGAGCTATAATTGAGTAGGAAATATTTTAAAATAAAATAACGAATTGGCTACCCAAGTGACAAGCATTGATGGAAAACGCCGATCGAAAGTGAATTGATCACGTGACTTTTCGTTGTATCTGTCATTCGTTTGACAACTGATTACCTACCACAAAATTAGGGTGGCCAGATCGAAAAACTTGGAACGCCTCGATTGTCAGGTTCTAGTTAGGTAGGTAGTGCATAGTTATTTTCCTGGAAACGTACGAACGTCGAACACGTCTTGCTATTTCAGTTAGTATCGGACGTCTCGGTACAAAAAGTACTAAGGTTGACTGAAGCAGCATGACACATACGAATGTTTCCGGGAAGATACGATGGAAAACAATTACGAGTACATCTGTACACCTGTACATCTGTATCCAATTATGGATTTTGATCATTAAGCACTAAAAGCTAACAAGTTTAGTAACCATTGTTTCCAGTTCTATCAAAATTTTGAGACCGATATATATCACTACACTTTATTGTAGCTTTATTTGACGTTCATAAGCGCATTGTAATATGCCTACTTGAATAGTAAAACTATGTTTATCTCTTTATCTTATCTTCTTAAATCAAAGTCCCCCGCGTTTGTCTGTGTGTATGTAATATGTTCGCGATAACCTCAAAAACTTGAGAGTAATAAGTGATTCTTGAGGAAGGTTTTGGTATATAATTTGTTTCGGTTTCGTGTAATCCGTGCGAAGGCGGGACGGGTCGCTAGTATTAGGTGAATTACATGCGAAATTAAACCGTGAACCCCGAAATTAAAATTTGCATTAGTTTACGCATCTTTATTTTGATGATATTGAATTCCGACTCCCTCCCACTTCCCACTATTAATCAAACATCAGGAAACAGCAAGTAAACAGATAACCTAAAGTGAACCCCTAAGACAGTTGGAGGCACGTTCTTGGTTTTTTCCGCCATGTTAGCAAGAAAATAGAATAATAAATCTTCGGGGCGAAAGCCTACGAAAGCTCGTCTTAGGGTTGGTGTGCAATAAAATGTTATACCTACTGATTTCAATATCATTCCTTTCTGTAGTATAACCCTTTATCTTAATATCATTTTCAAGACATACCTAAGTGATCCGACAGAATGACAGAAAGCATGAATAATGACAATGAGTAGCTGTTAGAGGTATCTACTGAATTTGTCTGAAGTATCTTTGAGATTTTCTTGCTTTTCGGTGACAGAAAATGGGACTAATCCCAAAAATGGCCTAAATTCAGAGTTGAAGATTTCCAAAAAAAATACTGCTCTAACTGTTGGGATGAGGTTATAGAGCGGAAGTCCAAAAACAACCCCGAAACTTTTTAATTGCTCTCCCGCCAAACGAGTTTCTTTTCTTATTTGATCAAACCAAGGCGTAGGCATTCAGCCAGAGTAAAGAGTGTTATTCAACAAGCTTAAATAGTGATTGGGTCATGCGAACCAAGAGTCTTGATTCTTCGAGAGTTCAACTAAGGGAACAAGAATCCGAGCGATTATTAGGGTACGCACAACTTCACGTCCCTTTGCGTGTACAACCTCAGATAAGATAATGATTTGAATTATGACAACCCTAAATAGCCGAAAGGGCTAGTGCCATACATTAGAAAGAGACAGCATGATTTGTCCCTGAATCACTGTCAAATTTCGGTTTTGTAAAAGTCATTTCTGTACGGTCTACGGTAGTACTATTATTTATTCTGTATCTATAGACTGGATCTATAGACAATGATTGCCCTGGCTAGGCTACCCGGCCACCAGAAGACATCTGTTTCAGTTTATGATTCTTTGACAGTTGAGGTATCGTGATGAGATTCAACGTTACCCAATGGAGAGATATATAACATCAACTTTCCTTCAACATTTCAATACAAGGCCCGAGAGATTTACCGTGAAAGTTCCCAATCTTTTAAATCGGTGGTTGTTCAATGATCGGTGTCCACTTACTTGGTTTACATTTTCTCTGGGTTAAAAAGCAGTTGTTTTCGTAATAACCTAATGTGTACACCAAATTTTGGGACTGAACGAATTTATCCAACGCACCTGCAGCCGATCGAGCAAGCCGGACTTAGAAGCGGTTTTAGCACAGTGGACCACATCCAAGTCGTTGACCAGGTAATACGAGTAGAACAATGTCTGGCATTCAACAGGCCCCTATATATAGTTTTTATTGATTATAAAAAAGCTTTTGACTCAATTTCACAGGAAAGCATCTGGGAAGCCATAGAATTCCTAAATATAACAGAAAAGAAACCGGAAAGTTTATTATTATTATTACCTGCAGCCTTTCGATTTGGACTTCCGATTTCGATTTGAATCTTTGAAAGAGGACGAGTTTTAGAACTCAAGGTCACACTGGTGCCTCGAGGCGAAAACTCTCTTAGTGCTAGTAATGAATCCGTGGGAACCGGTCGTGGTTGTCGATACGGATGTTACGGCACGTAGCCTTACGTCAAATGTCTTGTACAGTAGTTTGAGTAGTTCCAATGCGTACCTGCAACAATAGGAATAATATTGTTAGATTTATACGGCATTGTAGGAGCTATAATTGAGTAGGAAATATTTTAAAATAAAATAACGAATTGGCTACCCAAGTGACAAGCATTGATGGAAAACGCCGATCGAAAGTGAATTGATCACGTGACTTTTCGTTGTATCTGTCATTCGTTTGACAACTGATTACCTACCACAAAATTAGGGTGGCCAGATCGAAAAACTTGGAACGCCTCGATTGTCAGGTTCTAGTTAGGTAGGTAGTGCATAGTTATTTTCCTGGAAACGTACGAACGTCGAACACGTCTTGCTATTTCAGTTAGTATCGGACGTCTCGGTACAAAAAGTACTAAGGTTGACTGAAGCAGCATGACACATACGAATGTTTCCGGGAAGATACGATGGAAAACAATTACGAGTACATCTGTACACCTGTACATCTGTATCCAATTATGGATTTTGATCATTAAGCACTAAAAGCTAACAAGTTTAGTAACCATTGTTTCCAGTTCTATCAAAATTTTGAGACCGATATATATCACTACACTTTATTGTAGCTTTATTTGACGTTCATAAGCGCATTGTAATATGCCTACTTGAATAGTAAAACTATGTTTATCTCTTTATCTTATCTTCTTAAATCAAAGTCCCCCGCGTTTGTCTGTGTGTATGTAATATGTTCGCGATAACCTCAAAAACTTGAGAGTAATAAGTGATTCTTGAGGAAGGTTTTGGTATATAATTTGTTTCGGTTTCGTGTAATCCGTGCGAAGGCGGGACGGGTCGCTAGTATTAGGTGAATTACATGCGAAATTAAACCGTGAACCCCGAAATTAAAATTTGCATTAGTTTACGCATCTTTATTTTGATGATATTGAATTCCGACTCCCTCCCACTTCCCACTATTAATCAAACATCAGGAAACAGCAAGTAAACAGATAACCTAAAGTGAACCCCTAAGACAGTTGGAGGCACGTTCTTGGTTTTTTCCGCCATGTTAGCAAGAAAATAGAATAATAAATCTTCGGGGCGAAAGCCTACGAAAGCTCGTCTTAGGGTTGGTGTGCAATAAAATGTTATACCTACTGATTTCAATATCATTCCTTTCTGTAGTATAACCCTTTATCTTAATATCATTTTCAAGACATACCTAAGTGATCCGACAGAATGACAGAAAGCATGAATAATGACAATGAGTAGCTGTTAGAGGTATCTACTGAATTTGTCTGAAGTATCTTTGAGATTTTCTTGCTTTTCGGTGACAGAAAATGGGACTAATCCCAAAAATGGCCTAAATTCAGAGTTGAAGATTTCCAAAAAAAATACTGCTCTAACTGTTGGGATGAGGTTACCGAGCAGACCCCTGCAGACTCCTGAAGTAAGTGATGGAGCAACGCCAGGAAATGGACATTATCAAACCCGGGTACGGCCTTAAACTACGTCCAAAAGAGAGGTATGGGCATTGTGAATGTCATCTCGATTTGTGTGGTAGGGCACAGCCAGCGGATGTCATTCCAGATCTAGAGCAGAGCCCAACTGGGTAAGGTACCTCCACCTTACAGAAAACCGCAGCCAAATAACACTAGACCCTACTCATAGTGTGTTCCTGCCGGTGACTAAGGTTGCCAGAGAGCTCAACGAGGGGGGGCGGGTTTAGGGTCGGCAACGCGCAAGGCACTCCTCTGGAGTTGCAGGCGTACATAGGCTACGGAGACTGCTTACCATCAGACAAGGCCGTACGCTTGTTTGCCACCGACGTAGAATAAAAAAAAACAACTAATAGACATCAATAATTATATGGGTATCCAGATCTGTCAGCAGAAGTTTCTATGCGGGCCAGGTGATCACAATTACCTGCATACGAAGTGCTATTTCCGTTACAATAATGTGATGCTCATTTCATTTTGAACGCCTCACCCCCTATTTCTGATAAGTACGGAGCTATTGAAAAATAATGCCTTTCTGATTGAGGAATACCAATTTTCATTGTCATTTCAATGTTGACAGAGTGATCGTGGTCACCGAATGGTGACAAGCTTCACAACACGCTGCTATTTCTGATAATTTATAAGGTTAAATAATTGCAAAATCCTAAATCAGCCTTGACTATCCAAACATAATTACCGCGTTTCGTCAGTGCGTGGGTGAGTGGGTGTGGGCCGGCAGTAGCCCGTGTTCTGGTGGGCTGGATTTATGTGCCTGCTTTATAGGCTGAACGAGGAATATTTAGGCTTTAAGATGTGTTGGTAAGTGTGCAGTCTGAGGCGTTCGACGGGGCGAGCAGCGTACGTATTAAATAGAAATGTATGCGAATTGTCTCAGTGCACAGTTCAGGCCGAGGGGCTCGAGCGGAGCGTGCAGCGTTCGTACTAAATAGAAATGTATGCGAAATGTCTCAGTGCACACACAGTACAGGCCGCGGGCGTACATCCAGTCACTCCAGTTCGCGGCCTCACAAAGGGCCTAGCCATGATGCCAATCGTTTGCGCCGTAGCGAACTAAACGTTAATCTCTCTCTATCACTCTCCTATATCGGTACGACAGAGAGACATTAGCGTTTCGTTCGCTACGCGCAAACGATGGTCATGGTCAGGATCAGAACGTACGCCCAAATACAAAATTGCATGGACATTTATAAACGTGTGTGTGTCGTGTTGATCCTTAAATGTGTAGCGCGCAAATCACAAATCTCTTTAATTATAATAGTATAGTGAATGGAATAGAATCACTATTAGTAAACATGATGAACAATATACATAACCCTAGGATACCTATTTTAAATCAGTTATAGTACATTGTGCAACGAGGGGTGTAAGTGAAGTTTTCGATACGAGGTTGGTAATGGCCGCAGGCTGGAGGGAATTAAAGACCCGAGTTTGCAATATTCTTAACCCCGGAGTTACACACAATGTTTTTCATCACACTTACGAAGAAACAACTAAATTTTAAGCGACATAATTCTAAAATACGGTGACATATCAATCATTCGTCCGCCATTTTGTAATTTCTTGATTGGTTAGGCATTGAAGGCACAGACCTATCCGGCATTCAGCCATGATTGAAAATTACGAGTATGTCAAAATATTTTTAAAGGCTTTTAAATTAATCAAATTAAATAAACGTCAGTATTTTAAAAGTAAAACTCATTTATGCTACTTCGTTTGTATGAATAAATGACATAATAAAAAAAAAAGCCATAACTCCCGGGAGTTATAGCTTTTTTTTTCACAATCCATAACTCCCGCGGGAACAAAATAGCCCTTTAAGCTTAGAATAAATTTAAAAATTGAAAAATTATTGTCTTGGGTGAGACTTGAACTCACGGCCTCTGGATAATAACATTAATAGCATTGTTCGCAGACGTTTCTGCTTGTAAAAAATTAATTTAAAATAGTCCTTTGTCGTTCAGTACACCTGCATGAAATAAGATCTTTTTCGAGCATGTGTGATGAAAAATAATTTTACTTAAGTTAGACGTTTAAGGGTACATTGTGTCATTCAAGAAGACGTGTGCCTTGACTCGTAATGTCATGTTATTAACGGTTAGATTTGACAAATCTGCACGTCATCGTAGATGATAGAAACTAAACACCCTAAATAGGATGTTATGTGACAATATGATGCAATCGCCTAAATCCCATAATTTTTTATTTAGTATATTAAAACGGAGAGGGATATTATCTTTATAAAATAACATTTTACGAGTCTTAAAGTTTATACCCAAGTAATTGTCATTAAGCGAACTATGCGTAATCAAATCAATGTGTACGTCAAAATGTAATTACAGATCGGTGTAATATTTCGCACGGGCAACTTTTACTCAATTACACATTTAATATTTTCTTAATGAGTTTAGGAAACGTATACCGGTGTACTTGGAGAAAGTGCTTTGCGAATTATGAGTAGACCGTGTTGACTGAAAATACACCTTGTTGTAAAGACTTAAGGTCCATCGGTGGTCACCTAAAAGTGTTGTTATAGTAAAAACAAACACTCGCTGCACGCGAATACGTAGTGTGCTCTCTGTTACACCTACCTGCCGTAGTTATGTGTGACAGAGAGAAAACTACGTAGACGCGTGCAGCGTTTGATTTTACTATAGCACTTTGTATAGTAATTGCTGATAATGCATGATCATGATCAGGTTAATCTTGTTTTCTGATATCCATAGTCCATAGCTGCTGCAAGTAGTTACTTTGAGAACCAAATTAGTCAAATTACACACTTGCGCTTGCGTGCCAATATAACGGACACACAACACAGATAAACATTATGATCGCATCAATCGGAATGATTGTCGGCGATTATATATACCTACTTAGACCTGGAACTGTCTGTCTGTTACCTTTTACGCTTAAACCGCGGAAATGATTTCGATGAAATTTGATATGGAAACAGTTTGAGTCCTGGGAAAGGACAAGGGTAGTTTTTATCAATCATCATCAACATTCCACGCAGATGAAGTCGCGGGCAGAAGCTTAGTTGTTAAATAAACTCAATGAACGCCAAAACAATTTGGATAAACTAAAATGATTGTGAAACCAACTTTTGATATGAAATGGAATGATATTTGATTGGAGTACGAGTCAGTGAAGCTGAATAAAAGCATGTAAAGAGATGAATCCTTACACAGTAGGTATTTGCTATACACGCGTATCGGATATCGATTCGTATTTCGGGCGGTCGCTATAGGCAACCACGTTATAATATGCCTACTGGTAGCACTCGTGTTAATAACAATAAGAAAGTCGAACGACAACATAGCGACGTGTAGGAGATTTTATTGTGGCGAAGATGGTTAATAAAAGCAGAGATGAATCCTTTTTCACATATGTGTATTTGCTATTCATGCGGATCGGGTAACGATTCGTATTTCGGGCGGTCGCTATAGGCAATATAATATACCTACGGGTAGCACTAATGTTAATAATAGTAAGACAATCAAACGACAACATAGCGAAGTGTAGGCGACTTTTTAATCTTTGGACTAGGTGGAACACGATGAACATATCATACGGAGTCTCGAGGCAGTGAAGCTGAAGCATGTAAAACAGAGTTGAATCCTTACACACAGTGGAGTAGCTAGGCGCGGGCGAATGTGGCCTTCGCCCACGGCCTCGCACTTGAGGAGGCCCCGCAAAGCCAACATTTTTATTACTTACCTTGGGAATACACATTGAACAAAAAGGGCCTCACAGATGTGGTTTCGCCCACGGCTAAATTAGTTCACGCTACGCCACAACTTACACCGTAGGTATTTTCTATAGGCAACAACATTAAAATGTGCCTACGGATAGCAGTTGTGTTACAACAGTAAGACAGTGAACGACAAGAAAACAACGTGTAGGCGATCTTATTGTGGCGAAGATGGTGAAGAAAAGCATGTAAAACACAGTTGTAGGTATTTTCTTTACACGCGTATCGAGTATCGATTTGTATTTCGAGGCGGTTGCCACGCCATTAGCAACATAGCAACCACGTTATACTTAATATGCCTACGGGTAGCATTCGTGTTACAACAGTAAGACAGTCGGTCATGGAACATGTAGGCGACCTGTCCAGTGGTGATGGTAGGTACTATAAACGCGCATAGTGTTCAGCGGTACTCCACTCTTTTTTTTTGAGGGCCATAAAGACAGTTTTGCCTTGTAGCCCCGGGCCGCAAGATGAATTTGCTCAAAGGTGGCGTTCGGATGCAAGGTTATGTTAGTTATGTATCTATACCAGGATCACCTGACAAGCCACCTAAAAATACCCGGCGGGCCGCAGGTTGAGTAGCGCTGGATTAGTTCGATATTTCGAGGCGGTCGCCATAGGCAACCACGCTCGTATAATATACCTACGGGTAGCACTCGTATTAATAAGACATATGTCTTAGCGACAAAGCGATCTAACATAGTGGCCAAGACAGTGCACATTATACAAGTGTCAATTCGTTATACGAGGTGGTAGCTGTATTCAAATAACGCAGCTCTCTATATATGATACGCCATTCTCTGTATTCTGAGAAAAACTGTAAATTTCAGGATTTTTTTTATTTTTTTACAAAAAAAAAATGTTTTCTTACTGTGGCTTGACAGTCTACTGTGACTGTAATAATTTCATTCATAGAGTGTCTGACTCGACGAATCTCGTCCAACGTTTTACTGAAATGTTGGAATAATTTCGCTGGCCATTTCGTTTATGCAGAATTAGACATAAGAGTGATGATGAGCTTTTCAGAGCAGTTTTATCTATTTACCTCGGAATTCGGAATATATGTACAGTCGAGGAAATTGATTCTTTATCATATTGCGGTTCAAGTAAATTTGCTTGTACACATAAACTGCTAAATAATCAATTTCCTTGACCGTTATTCGTTAACTGTTTTCCGGTATTCCTATTTGACCCCGCCCTATGTGACCGTCGCCATACATGAGGCAGCAAATGGGAATGATTTGTATGCAGCGCCTTATTCCCATCTGTTCCCGACGGGGACAACTGGGAATATATCAAAGTTTTTCGTAATCAATTTAAACTTTCTGGTAAACGTGTTAGGCAGTTGTGACACTGATACTGTTTCTAATTTTTGTATAGTTGTCTATTTATTTTTCGCTGGATTTTGGTAATATTTGGTGGATAAAGGGGCCCACTGATTACCAGTTCGCCGGACGATATCGGCTTGTCAGTTATTAGCAAAAGCTGACAATCGCTAATAATTGACAGGCCGATATCGTCCGGCGAATAAGCAGTGGCCCTCTAAAATAGAGTTCCCTATTCTGTACAATATAAGCGCAATTTAACTATAACAATACGTGTCCTAAATAACTATTACGAAATAGTTATTTAGGATACAAGTGCGAAAAATAGGAAATTCGTAACGAGTGGCGATACATTAAAACACGACCGAAGGGAGTGTTTTAAATCGACACGAGCTGAGAATTACCGATTCGCACATATATCGTACAACGTTTTACAGTAGGTATATAATATGACCCTTTAAATTTTCGACATAGTTACATAATGTGCTAATTTACGCACTAGTGCGGAAAATAGCATCGTGTACTGTAAAAGTATTTTTTTTAAATACTACGTCGGTGGCAAACAAAGACACGGCCCGCCTGATGGTAAGCAGTCTCCGTAGCCTATGTACGCCTGCAACTCCAGAGGTATATTACATGCGCGTTGCCGACCCTAACACTCCGCATCCTCGTTGAGCACTGGCAACCTTACTCACCGGCAGGAACTCATAGTGTTGTATGAGTAGGGTACTTAGTGTTATTTGACTATAAGTTTGGTATTTTCCTAACTGAACGAAAAATTACATACCTTTTTTTTTCGGGACAAGTTGTGATTTCGTACAAATTTTTACCGCACAAAATTAGGGGCTCTTCAAACCAGCCATTTTTTATGCAAATTTAACGAAAAAAAATGCGACATGCGGAGTAAGTTAGTTAGTAACGTAGTTATTAACTTCAGTAAACTCAGTAAACAGTCTCTATATAGATATCTACTAATTTTTCTAACAATTTGTTAAACACTCAAAATATCGTAGCGGTTTAGGTAAGATGTCAATATAAATTTACGACCGAGGCTTTTTTAGGGTTCCGCAGCCAAATGGTAAAAAACGGAACCCTTATAGATTCGTCATGTCCGTCTGTCTGTCCGATTCTGTCACAGCCACTTTTTTCCGAAACTATAAGAGCTGTACTGTTCAAACTTAGTAAGTGGATGTATTCTATGAACCGCATTAAGATTTTCATACAAAAATAGAAAAAAAAACAATAAATTTTGGGGGTTCCCCATACTTAGAACTGAAACTCAAAAAAACTTTTTTCATCAAACCCATACGTGTGGGTATGTATGGATAGGTCTTCAAAAATGATATTGAGGTTTCTAATATAATTTTTTCTAAAATGAGTAGTTTGCGCGAGAGACACTTCCAAAGTGGTAAAATGTGTGTCCCCCCCCCCCTTAACTTCTAAAATAACAGAATGAAAAATCTAAAACAAATATATGATATACATTGCCATGTAAACTTCCACCGAAAATTGGTTTGAACGAGATCTAGTAAGTAGTTTTTTTTTAATACGTCATAAAATTTAAAAAAAAAAAATTTTTTTCATCAAACCCATATATGGATAGGTCTTCAAAAATGATATTGAGGTTTCTAATATCATTTTTTTTCTAAACTGAATAGTTTGCGCGAGAGAACCTTCCAAAGTGAAAAAAAGTGTCCCCCCCCCCCTGTAACTTCTAAAATAACAGAATGAAAAATTAAAAAAAATATATATGATATACATTACGATGCAAAATTCCACCGAAAATTGGTTTGAACGAGATCTAGTGAGTAGTTTTTTTTTAATACGTCATAAAATTTAAAAAAAAAAATTTTTTCGTCCGACCCATACGTGTGGGGTATCTATTAATAGGTCTTCAAAAATGATATTTAGGTTTCTAATATCATTTTTTTTTTCTAAACTGAATAGTTTGCGCGAGAGACACTACCAAAGTGGTAAAATGTGTGTCCAAAGTGGTAAAATGTTGAACGAGATCTAGTAAGTAGTTTTTTTTTAATACGTCATAAATGGTACGGAACCCTTCATGGGCGAGTCCGACTCGCACTTGGCCGCTTTTTTTATTTATTTCACCAATCAAAACAGATAGTATAAATTTCTATAAAAATAAAACATTAAAACCAAAATCATAGTGTAACTGTTAACTCCACGCCCGCCCATAAAAGGTTATCCCCTAAAATATCCCCCATTATTCAAAGCGCTCGTAACGCTGTCAAAGCTATACTATACAATGATTGACAAACGTGGGGTCGTTGAACTCTGCGCAGGATCGGAACGTCTTATGCGCTCGACGCGCGCATAAGACGTTCCGATTCTGCGGCTCCTGCGCTTCGTTCCGTTCTGAACGGCGCTCGATTTTGTAAAGATTCACTTTGCCTTATTTGCCCGATTAGTAGATGTGACGTCACGTCACGTCTATGTATCACTTATTAAGAAATGTCACCGTGGACGAAAGAAAAAGGGTAAGTCTTATTTCTGATTATTGTATTGCTTTAACGAAATTGTAACTGTAGATACCTGATAGATCCTACCAAATAAACTGGAACTATTGCGACCACTAACAAAAAAATTCACTTTATAGTCTATTAAATAAATCAAACTAAAATGATTCTATTTCGGATATAAATCCATAGTTGTTATATACATTTTTATTTATAAAATAGTGTTAGTGGAATTACAAACTAATTTGAAATTTTTACCTACATATTTATTTTGCTACAGTGTGGAGTTTTGTCCACCGCTGCAGCAGAGGGGAGTTTCACCTATCCAACAACGCTATCATAATACTGTTCAAGGCTCGGAACCGGTTTTTTCTTCATACAAAAAATACCGGTATTATTACGTTCTTTTTCGTTCTTTGGTTTATTATTTCATTTTTAATGGGACTATCTAATAATGTGAAGTTGTTACCTAAATACATGATCCAGTCCTACGTGAAGAGTATAAAATAATTAAAAATATTGGGCTATTTCGGGATTTAAAAATAAACCGGTTCCGAGCCCTGATACTGTTAGCGCTGCCCCGCCAGCGGCTAAGTAAAGAAGCGATTAAAGATTAAAGACATTAAAGTATAGTTTTTGATGATAACAGTCCAAAACGAATGTCTGACCGAAGTTTCGGTTACGGCCATTGACATATATAAAAGGCCATGTTATGGGCACTGAAAATGGTGCTAGTTCCGTGGTGTCACTCACGAACTCGAGCCATTATTCGTGCAGTCTAATCTAACGCAAGTAGTTGCGAAAAATCGCGCGCGTGATGCGAACTCATCAACCAATCGCGTTGTGGCGTGAGACTGCACGATTGGCTGGAATTCATGTGCGTGACACCGCTGTACTGGCCCCATTCTTATTGCCCGTAAGGCCTATCCTTAGATATATGTCAATGGTTTCGGCAGGTTATACGGTATTTAAAAAAATGTTTCGGCCAAAAACTGCTGAACCTCTCGGCGGCACGATTTCGGTTCGGCAGGTTCCGGAAAAAATCTGCTGTCGGTTGGACATCATCTAAAACCAAATCTCTACATGTATGTAAAGTTACCAATGCACAGAATACTAACTAAGTTCCTCTTAAGCCTCTTTACTTCAGAGTTTAATCCTCTTTGACGTTCGAGCATAAACCGGCGATTGAAAACAGAAGCGTTACTAAGTGGTGCATATGATTTTTTATGACATACAACTTTTTTCAACATTTTAAATCTTATTACTGAAGCTTAAAGTTGAAATTTCAATGACGGGATCGGACAAGACCAGATGGGTATTATTCCGGTTGAATGTCACTACACCAGATTAGAAAAGAGCGATGCTTTGTGATTGCATATTGCTTAATAAGACATAATAAATATTTAAGCTGTACGAGAAGGACGGAGAACAGAGCTATTTGTTGAATTCGCAGTGAGAGAAGGATAGAGCTATTTTTACGGTTCCGGACCCAAAGGGTCAAACGGGACCCTATTACTGAGACTCCGCTGTCCGTTCGTCAGTCCGTCTGTCACCTGGCTGTATCTCATGAACCGTGATAGTTAGCCAGTCGAAATTCCTACAGATTATGTATTTCTGTTGCCGCTATAACAACAAATACTAAAAACGGAATAAAATAAATATTTCTTTCCAATCTTGAGTTTCTCATCCAATCACCGCAGTTAAGCAACGTCGGGCGGGGTCAGTACTTGGATGGGTGACCGTTTTTATAGATAACGGTACGGAACCCTTCCTGTGCGAGTCCGACTCGCACTTGGCCGATTTTTTTTTTTACTTACATCTTTATCCTACAGTAGCGTTTTGATTAACTAACTGGGGTAAAAAAGAAACATGCAGTAGGTTTTTGGCATTCAAATGAAACAACCTAACAAAATACTACTAATCGGACAGACAGACGGACATGACGAATCTATAAGGGTTCCGTTTTTCGCCATTTGGCTACGGAACCCTAAAAAGGCTCTAGCAAAAATATAGGTCTTATAATAATGCCCTATTTACGGGAAAATGATGGAAAGCCACATTTATAGTTCTTAATTTGTTACAGTGACTACTCTGCGCGCGCGCTTGACAACTTGCAATGTTTCATAACATGTATATACAATATATATCTCACAGTCTGGCGTGCGCAGTGATTGCGTTAGGACGCGTTCCTTTGTTTACCTTTTCGTAATACTGATTTTTTGTGTTTTGTTACGAGTCTTATAATTCTGAGTGTGTAGAAATTGTTTATAATGGCTTTAGTATTGATAATACGTGACAAACTAAGTTAATTAGTGGTTTCTGTTCGTGTAATCACATTATCAGTGGTTTTGTGGAACTACCCTCAATTTGTGATTATGAGTGGGTTGAGCGAGGAGCAGGCCCCGGAGCCGGCCTCTTGTGCTGAGATGTCCCCAGAATCAATCAGGAAGATTATCATGGGCTCCGAAGGTTCCTTCCTTCAAGGAGATGGTGAGATGGACTTGCAATGGGATGACGGAGATATGAATGTCAGTAACCAACGCGCCGTAGAACCCGAGGCAGACTCTGCAGAGCAGCGAGGCGATAAGCGACGGTTAGAGGAGGGGGAAGGTGGTGATGATGATGATGATGATGGGTTTACGGTCGTATCTAGGAATAAACGAAGAGTTGTACGCCGCACCCCCCCCCTTCGATTAGTCCACTACCGAAGTCTGACGATATATCTGACGTAGTCTACGAGATTTCAGTAAGTTCCAAAAATGTTCTCCCGAAACAACTGGGATTTGCAAAGATTTTGTTGAGTCATAAGGTGCAGGGTGTTTTGAGAGTAAAATATAAGAGTCCGTTCAAATTACTGATCAGTTTTAACACCAGTATTAACGCAAACAGTTTCCTGGAGAGTGAGGTTGCGAAGAAATATGAATGGATTTGTAGAAACACTAATGAGTTGCCATTCTGCTACGGGGTAGTTAGAGATATAGATTTTGATGTTGATGAAAAGGAGCTAAAAGATATTTTTGTGTGTGATTCAGATACAAAGATTTTAGATGTCAAACGTTTAAACAAAAGAAATGAGCAGGGTAAGTGGGTAAAGAGTGAAACCGTTCGTGTTTGTTTTCAAGGATCAATTCTGCCAACTTACGTTAAGGCGTATGGATGTCGTATGGCAGTAGACTCGTATATGTACCCAGTCACACAATGCTCGAAATGTTGGCGATTTGGCCATGTCATTAATTTTTGTCCATCCAAGGTACAAATCTGTCCTAAATGTGGAGAAAAGCATGAAAATTGTGAAACAAAGAAGTTCCAATGTGTGAACTGCAAGGGGAACCATTTATCCTTGATGAAAAGCGTGTGTCCTGCATTTCTAAAAGAGAGATCCATTCGTATATTCATGGGGCAAAATAATTGCACATATAAAGTAGCCTTAAAGAAAATCAACGAGGAAAAAAAACAGAATAATGATGTAAGCAGTGGCTTCCAGGCGAGAGAAACTCTGCTACTGAATCCGAATCCCCCATTATTTTGTACCGAGGAATCCTCGAAACTTCTTTGTAGAGATGTATGTGCTGGGACTTCAATTAGTAATATCAATTTTGAAGAAGAGCATCCTGAAAGAAGATTAGAAGAAAGTGTACATCAAGAGAAGTGTATTGAAAGCAAAAATAAAAAGCAACGTGACAAAAAACTTCGCAAATCGAGGAGAAGCGAGAAACATAATGTGAGTGCCGATGAATCATCCGAAACAGAAAGTATTATTCTTCCTCCAATTGACGTAGCCTCCACTCAGCAATCTCGGAAAACTCGCAAAGAAAGAAAGTCCTTAATAGATAGGTTTTTAGACAAGATAAAAGAAGCAATGTCAACCGAGGGAGATTTTGGAAATAAAATTAAGGTATTTATGGAATTCATTTGGAGTGAGGTTAAGAATTTTGTTCAGAAATATATCACTATAGAGATGTTGCTTAAGCTATTTGGAAATCACAATAATGGGTAGTAACACAACAAACAAGGATTCGATAAGTATCTACCAATGGAATGCTAATAGTTTAAAACCTAAAGCTCGCAACTTTGAACTTTTATTACTACAAGATAAAATCCATATGGCATTTGTGAGTGAGACTTGGCTTTCTACTCAAACTATTCTCAAGTTTAGTGGATATAACGTAGTAAGAGCAGACAGGGACGACTCTTATGGCGGCTTGTGCGCTATCATACACAGATCAATAAAATTTTCACATAGGCCTAATAATGTAACTAATTCTCAAATGCAAGTTATGATTATTGAAATATTTAATATCCCTGGCCTTAAACATATTATATCTATATATTGCCCTCCCTCCGTAACCACTAATCAGCATGATTGGGACTCAATCTTCAGTTTTGGTAAGTCAGAGTGTCTAATATTTGGTGATATGAATGCTCATCATGCCCTATGGTCGTGTAAATCCGATCGAAGAGGAGAGGCTATCTACAAAGCTATGTTTGAAAATGATTTCGTGTGTCTAAACGATGGTTCACACACTCGCATTAAATGGGTTAATGGCAGCCTGCAGAAATCTTCACCTGACATCTCTTTCGCTTCAACGGACATTGCTACTAATGTTAGCTGGCAGACTTGTAATGAAAATTTAGGTAGTGATCATGTGATATTAAAGATGACCTGTGGTTATATCCGATCTAAAATGTTTACCAAGAAGAGGAATTATAAAGAGGCTAACTGGGCAGAGTACAATAAAGAAGCAGAAATAGTGTTTGACGTTTCAGTGAGTGATAACGTTCAAACTAATTATGATTTATTTATGAAAAGCATCCAAACATTAGCTGATAAACACATCCCTTGGATCAAAACAAGTGAGGACCCTTCATCAAAATTTCGACCCAAACAATATTGGAATTCAGAAATATCCAAAGCTGTGGCAGAAAGACGTCTAGCCCTAGCAAAGGTTCGACGTAATCCTACTCCTTCAAATCTTTCATGCTGGCAAACCAAGGTGTCAAAAGCCAATGAACTAATAAAAAGGGCTAGCTCAAAAGCGTGGAAAGATTTCTGTACGAGCATCGACCATGAATCATCAGCTACTATCATGTGGAGGAAAATGAGATGGATGAAAGGAAACTCTGGAGGCCGGGCTGGTGTCGATCCCGACAACGCCAGGAATCTGCTTCACTCGTTGACCCCGGATAGTGTTGCTGAACCCGTCCCATCCTTTTCTAGTGTACAATCTTCTGTGTTAGAAATCCCAATTACTCTCCCTGAATTACTAAATTGTTTAAAAAAGAAAGATACGTCTCCAGGGGTTGATAACATATCTTATTCTATGATTTTTAATCTTTCAAACAATGGTAAATTAATGTTGTTAAAAATATTTAATCTCATAATCCAGACTGGAGTTGTCCCGGATCAGTGGAGAGATGTCCAAATAGTCCCTATACTTAAGCCGGGGAGGGACCCCAGCTTACCATCTTCATTACGTCCGATTTCTTTAATGTCATGTCCATGTAAAATTTTACACTTGATTCTTATGAAGAGAATTGAATGGTTTGTGGAGAGTCAGGGTCTCCTTCCCGGCTCATCGACTGGTTTCAGACGGTCTCAGTCTTGTTTAGATAATTTAGCTCTACTTACATCTGATATTCAGCAAGGATTTGGTAATAAACAACCTACAGTTGCTTGCTTTATCGACATCGATAATGCATATAATAACATAAATATAAGATCATTAATTAACATTTTACAAAACATAAGCATAGGTAATAAGATATGTAAATATCTATGGAATTTCCTTTCCGATAGACGCTGTAGAATTTTCCTAAATTGTGGAGGTAGCCCTTTAATAAGACATACACACCAAGGATTAGCCCAAGGAGATCCCATTTCTCCTCTCTTATTTAATATTGCAACCATGGAAATAGGTAATAGTATTAATAATGTTTGTATTTCACAATACGCTGATGATTTTGTGTTGTATAAAACAGTGGAAAGAGGGCGCACTTTAGATACAGTTAATGTTCTTCAATTCTCTATTGATAGTTTGATTGGTTGTCTAGAAAAAGTTGGCTTGTATATCTCAGAGACTAAATCAAAAATATGTGTGTTTAAAAGATCACGAAAAGATGTTAATGTTAACATAGTTGTTAATGGCAACTCTCTCGAGGTTGTTCGTAGAGTTAAGTATTTAGGGCTATGGCTCGATTCACCCTTGAGATGGGGGGTCCACGTTAAGGAGCTCTGTGAAAGAAATTACAAACATATTAATCTTTTAAAGGTTCTAGCAGGTAGGTCTTGGGGAGTTCACCCTAAACATCTTAGGCGCCTATACTTATCTCTAATAAGAAGTCGCCTGGACTATGGTAGTTTCATTTATGGAAACTGTGCTATTTGTCATTTAAAGAAAATAGATATTTTGCAAAATAGAGCTTTGCGTGTGTGCGGAGGTTTTATACGCAGCACTCCTATTGTAGCTATGGAAAGTGAGCTCTCCATTCCTCCTCTGGCTGTGAGTCGTTATTGGTTGGGTTGTAGATTTTTACTAAGAATAAGATCGAGATCAAACAGCCCCATTATTTCAGCGTTACAGAGCATTTTGACTAAACGTAATCTATTTACTGATAAAAATTTTCCTTTGTTAGCAAACATTTATGAGGAATGGAAAGATTTACCTGTGTATCACTGTGACAAATTGGGTATGTACTCTTTGAATACGTGGGTGTCCTCGATCGACTCCAGATCATGTATAATGGATAGCATTGATTATATTGATGTTCCTAAGCGGCATCAACAGAATGAGGAGTTGAGAAATTCCACATTGAGGTTTTTTACTGAGCAGTATATCCAATTTTATAAAATATACACAGATGGCTCGAAGTGTGCACAAGGTGTTGGAGCAGCTCTGTTTGATCCCCAGTGTAATGTTTCACTCATGTGGAAGCTGCATGATGACGTGTGCGTTATGCGAGCTGAACTGGTTGCTATCAAAGAAGCTTTGAGTTATGCAAATAAGCTACCGAATAGTGCTCCAGTTGTGATACTATCTGACTCAAAGAGTGCACTTCAACACCTTAATCGTTGTGTTTACGGACAAAGAGGCATGCCTATTGCATATGAAGCTCTCCAGTTAATTCATGAGTTTACTTGTAATGATAAGGTTGTCAAAATTCAGTGGATTCCTTCCCACGTAGGGTTAGTAGGAAACGAGGCAGTAGACAAGCTTGCTAAAACCGCTGTAATGGGTGGCTCTGTACTAGATTCTATACCATATACAAGTGAAGTCATTCCTAGAATTAAAAAAAGATGTTTACAAAAATGGGAATACCATTTTGGAGAACAATCTTTATTAAGAGATGTAGGAATCTGGTACAGAACAATCCAAGCTAGACCCTTGTGGATACCTTGGTTTGATTCTGCCAACCTCGCTCGAAAAGTGTTAGTCTCAGCTTTCCGAGTCCGGTCCGGACACATCCCTACAAATAAGTTTCTATGTATGATGGGTGTTAAACCATCACCACTGTGTGTAGACTGTAAGAAGCCTGATGACTTGTCTCACGTATTGTTGGACTGCGTCCGGAATTCGGACTTGAGAAAAAGGATATTTAGTAGTTTGGGCTCCATGCACAATGGACAGATCAATTGTTGGTTGGCAGAGCCTTTATCAGACATAGCAATCAGCGTATACCACTTTATTGATCTCTCCCTTGCGTAGGGAACTATGAAAGCACCCATGAGGCTGACATGTTCACCTAGAGTGTCCAAAGCCTCAATAAAAATCAGATTAAAAAAAAAAAAAAAAAAAAAACAATATATATCTATTTTTTTTTTATTAAAGCAAAGCGGTGAAACATTCAATCAAAGCTACATAACTAGTCCGCCATCTTGTATTGCATTGAGTGCACTTACAGATTAACTGCAGTAAACATAAACATAATTATTAATGGCGGACTGATATATATCCGACCTCTTTGATAACAAGTTATAAACAGCTGACGAGAGATGACCATGTTTTCATTCACAGTTGCTTTTAGAATGAATCATAACTTATAAGTTCTAAACGTGATGCGCTGACAGTTTACTGTCCAATTCATACACAGTAGGTACTCTGTATCAGGCATGCAATGGACAGAAACGGCATCGCTAGGCTAAAATGTTCTAATTACAAGCTTTTATTTAATTTGCCCTGGTATTGTGTATGACGTTTAAAGTGGGTCAAATCTTAGAAGTTAAATTTCCTCTTGACGGTTTCCGATTGCGCTGAAATGTTGCATACATAAATATGTAAGTTGGCTGACAATGCAATGTTATGGTAGAGTCAGCATCAAAAGTAGCGGATCAAACAACGTTTCAGAAGTATCTACCAATCTGTAACAGATTAAAGTGATAGTTCTACATATAGAACAATTTAAACTGTAAAAGATATACTTTTGAATGTGAATTTTAAAGATTTATTATGTATACATTTAGAAAACTTATGCGGAATATCAGATACTTTTGGCGCGTTATGGTTTGGAGTTTTTAGAATTGTATCGATGAGTAGTTGCCTGTGGAAAGAAAAGTACTGTCGCGAAAAAACTTGTACCAAAACAGATTTTTGCCAAGAACTTATTTCTCCCTATTTTGGTCTTCTGATGTGTATGTATCTTTCAAATAACCTATGGCGCGAAGCGATGCCTTAACTATAGTCCGTTTTCTTGGCATTAGAAAAAGGTAAACAATCTTGACGTAACTTTTTATTGAAAAACCCTTTTTTTAATCAGTATCTATAGCTTGTGAAAATAAAAGAATGTAAATGATCGTATATGATTTATAATTGTTACATATTTGCCGTGACTTATTTTTCAAATGTTTTTCAATAAAAAGATACATCAAAATCGCTTATCTTCTTTCTAATAAATAACGAACAATAGCGGGTAGTCAACATTCTGTACGACTTACATCGTCCACACAACGCAATCTTTACAGTGAATAATCGTTATGAAATACATAAATGCTAAGATTCTTTGTATTCGAAGCCATACCTGATTTTTCCTTCGGTTTTTTAATTTTCCTTCGGTTAATGCGAAATTCCTTCAGCCTTTTAACACTCAATCATTTTGCGAAACTTGTGTATAGGGACCGTGCGCGTTGGAGGGTCTGCCATCTTGTGGCCTGAATTGGAACCATAAACATGTACATTTGCACGTCACGTGTTTTCTTGTGCATAGTAGGTTCTGCCATCTTGTGGGCTACATCGGAACAATAAACATCATATTTACGCCTCGTGCCAAAAATCTGACGGCTCCTGTGCTGCCTCCTACAGCTCATGCACGCTCCCTATAAGTAATTTTCTTTATAACTCCTAGCTAAAGTAACTAACCCAATTTTACGTAGGTATATGTAGATCGTATAATTCACGAAGACGCGGGCCTTGACTCGTATTGTCATATTACTAAAGGTTAGATTTGACCAATCTGCGCGTTATCGTGGATGACATGAACTATACAGCCATAAAAATACAGTAGGCGCCGCCGTCCGTTCCCAAGCCGCCTACACTCTCTTTGAAGACCCCCGATATCTTTACGATGATCGCTCAAAATTCGCCGTCTTAATCCTTACCGTTTTTAGGGTTCCGTAGCCAAAAGGCATAAAACGGAACCCTTATAGTTTCGCCATGTCCGTCTGTCTGTCTGTCTGTCTGTCTGTCCGAGGCTTTGCTCCGTGGTCGTTAGTGCTAGAAAGCTGAAATTTGGCATGGATATATAAATCAATAAAGCCGACAAAGTCGTACAATAAAATCTAAAAATTTTTTTTTTTTTAGGGTACCTCCCCTACACGTAAAGTGGAGGTGATTTTTTTTTTTCGCTTCAACCCTAGAGTGTGGGGTATCGTTGGAAAGGTCTTTCAAAACTTATAGGGGTTTTCAAGAAACATTTTTTGATAAAGTGAATATATTCGGAGATAATCGCTCCGAAAGAAAAAAAAATGTGTCCCCCCCCCTCTAACTTTTGAACCATAGGTCCAAAAAATATGAAAAAAATCGTGGAAGTAGAGCTTAAGAAAGACATTAAATGAAAACTATAGCGGATATGATCAGTTTAGCTGTTTTTGAGTTATCGCAAAAAGTTTTCCCTTCATAGTAAAAAGACTTACTTTAATTAGGTACTGATTATGCAAATTTGCCTATTTGTTTAACTCGGGTGAAAGGTACCGTGTCATCCCTTGGTTAACAATTTACTATACTTTAAGCTCCAGTTTAGCTTATTGTGACGGAAGAGTAACTACGGAACCCTACACTGAGCGTGGTCCGACATGCTCTTGGCCGGTTATTGTCATTGGCTTTAGTACTCCAATGCATTCGCCTTTTTGAATTAGGGATTATGAAGACAAAATTAGCGGGGCGTGGAGTCCATATTCCGATAATAATAATAATAATTAATAAATAATATAATAATAATAATAATAAACCCGCGGGGGCAGCTTGTGGCGAGCTGACGGTGAGTGGCGACACCGCGGACCCCTATTCCAGAGGGTCCTTTTATTTGGCCCTCGCCTCTGCGCTTGCCTTCACCGGCCGGCCAGAGTGGAGTCGCAAGAGCGGGACCTATGCTCCAGGTTGGAAGTGTAAAATGTCATAACGCCGTCGGCCTGCTGAACGGATTACCGGGATCTGGCTGCCGCAGACTCACCTCTCGACAACCTCACAGCCGCTCCAAAGTGTTGCCCTATTGTCGCACTGTGCGTGCGGCCGTTGTGGGGCCCACTCAATGAGTTGGCGAGTCACCACCTGTCTTAAACAATTCCGAGACTGATTGTCACGGCAGGTGTCCGTTAGTCTCCTCCCATAGCCCATTATCCAGTCCATCCAACTTTCAAATCAATAGCCTTATGACCTTAGATCCCATCGCAGCACAAAAGTGCTGCACTGCAATAGTCTTTGCACCTGGCGGGGACCATCTCCGGATGTATCATGTTGTGCGCTCGGGGATGGTATCCGCCACGTGTATCCCTTGCTTTTAGATTAATTTGTCTTAAAGGGCCTCTGCGCTGTTGGCTTCGGCCCCACGCATGCCTCCCAAAGGTCCGGGACCCCATGGTCCCGAGATATGGTAAGACAGACAAATAATAATAATAATAAGACGCGAGTTGGCACAGTGGCTGTTATCAGCCACTGGGTAGAAAGCGGCGTACACCTCTCTACACCCCTGAGCCGCTCACACCGGTGTTGCTCCTGGTCGTCTTCACGACGGCATTTTCAGGGGCCCATCTAGTGGGCGGCGAGTCACCGCCTGCCTCGATAACTAGTGGAAACATTGTTATGGCAGGTGTCCGGATGTCTTTGCAATAACCCAGTCTCATTGTCCTCCCAAACTTCAATCCATAGACCGTTATACTGTTCACTTTACTACAATAGTCCCAATGCCTGTTGCGACCGGTTCATGGGTGTCTATTGTTGCGCCCGTGAACGGGTTCCAGCAGGCGTTCTACATGACATTAAAGCTCTCCAAGAGGCCTCTACGTGTTGGATCTATATCCCCACGCAAGCCTATCAAAAGACCGGGATGTATAGGCCCGTGAAATCCAAGGAGATACAATCATAATAATAATAATAATTATAATAAATAATAATAATAATTAATTATAATTTTTCGATTGGAGATAACATACTCCCGGGCAAGCATTAAGTTCGCCTTATGTAATAAAATAAATTATTTCTGAAGCTCAAATGGAAAATAACTATCGAGTGTTTTTGATATCCATTTTCTTTCTTTACATAATATACGAAAGCTCGGAAGAGTCATTGCCGTTGAAATCTTTTTGTTTATTCATTCCACAAAGAGTTTTTAAAATGTTTTTTAGATATTTCTCTTTACGAGTGTAGTGTATTGCCTTTTGGTCTGACGAACAGCTCAGTATATTGGTCCAGTCACCTCAAAAATTGAATCCAATTTAAACCAATTTATTGGGCCCGTTGACCGCTCCGCTTCGCGTGAATTTTTTGCTACCTAGACAGTACAGGTAATTTAAACGTTAAAGTAATAGTAATAGAGGCCAATTCTATGACCGTCGAGAAGTGAACGGACCTATCGTTCCTTTTTATGCACGAATTATCGTAAATCGTAACGCCTAACGATATCGAATATCCATTGGTAGTTTGGAAAGTGTTTCGGTAAAAGGCTTTGGGAAATGCTGACGTTGGGCATACAATTTGAGCAAAGCGTTATAGACATGATTGATTTTTATAAAGCTTTGTAGTTTAGCGGTAAGGCGTGCGACTTTTATGCCGAAAATTGAGGGTTCGATTCAAACCCAGGCTCGTACCAATGAGTTTTTCGGAACTTATGTACAGAACACCATTTGATGTTTGCCAGTCTTTTCAGTGGAGAAAAACATCATGAGGAAACCGGACTAATCCCAAGAGGCCACATTGTTTCCCCTATGGGTGGGAAACTGGGAAGGTCAGATGGCAGTCACTTTCGTAAAATTCATTGCCTATTTTTGAGATTCGTTTGCCGTGCCGTGCGGACCACATGCCTCCAAAGTGAACCGTGGCATAGAGAAACAAGTAAGCTTACTTATTACTCAATGGCCGTGTCAATATGCCGGGATAACGATAGGAAGATGATGATGATTGACTTCTCTGAAGTCTTTTGAGTTAAAGCGAAACGAATGAATAAATAGGTCAGGTATTATTAGTTATTTACAAACAGGACCCTATCAGTGCTTATAATTATTTCCGGAATGGAATAACATAGAGCGGAGCCGAAGGCACAACTAGTTAATATAAAATACAGTGAAATGCTCATTTTAGTCAGGCATTTAAAAACAAACGTCATAATATTCATTTACACGAGTAACACAAAAGTGCACACTCAAATAGCGCTACGTTGACACAGATTACACAACCTCGCATAAATTACACAAATAAACCGAAGAGCATGCAGTTAAACAAACAGGGAGCCATCTTGTTCAACAATATGGCGGCTTCATGCAGGGTTATCACATTTTTGGAAAATATTAGTGTTTCTTATAAATAACGTTGACCAAAGAGCCATGGAACACAACATGCTTAGAGTGAAAAGGATCGGAAACACTACGTTGCGTTCTAAAACAGGCATTATCGACGTTGGGGTTAAAACCGCCACGCCAGGATAAAGTGGGACTGGGCAGATCATGTACGACGTATGCGCTCACAGAAGTGGGCTAAACTAGCCACGGAGTGGGTGCCACAACGTAAACTCCGGAGTGGTCGGCCCAGAAGGAGATGGCGTCACGACCTGTGAACGCATTTATATGTAAAAGTTGACGTTCAAAATTTGAATGTACCTATACGTAAATTCAGTATTCTTTAAGCAACTAGTGGCTCTGTGAGCTGTAGACCTTCGCTCCGCTCGGTCAAATATAGGGAAATTTAATCGTGGCTCTAGGGCGGATGGTGTTTCACCTATCTTGCTTGTCGTTCAAATAATCATTATTTCCTGTAATTTAATGTTTGGCTTAAGTGATGAATTAATGATTAAAATTGTATACGAACTCCCTTGGGTGAGTCTTATGTCGGATTTATTATTAGCCATTGCGCTTAAAAGTTATACAATAATCCTTCAGCTTTAAAAAAGGGGTTATCATAAAGTCCCGACAATTTAGCCGCCATTCTGATTCATTCGAGAAACAAAAAAACTAGACTTCTGATAACCCTATGCTTCAAGAAAATCGTTCTGTCATCAATTGGTAACAAGGACAAACTTATTGAGCGTTATTGACGCTACGAGGCGAAACTATCCTAACGATCGGAGAACAAAAAATCACTGACTCACAAATCTCACAATGGTTGGAAATAGCGCGTTCAAACTGACGATTAAAGTGGACAAAAAGTTATTGCCTGGCAATGACCGCTGGGTGGCATATTCGGTATTCAAGTTCTTTAGAAAGAAAAAGAAAGCATTACATAATACAACGTTTGAAACGTTGGTTTTCTATCCCTGTTACTCTAATTTGTCTGTCATTTTAGTACAAATTTGGTAATAGAGTAGGATAATTGGATGGTAAATTGCATGGAAGGTGGAGGTAAGGAAATACTTGAAAAAAATTTCAAATCATAGACAGCGCACTTCACTCCGTCAATAACGCCTAGGTTCTTAGCTACTCTAGCGCTACTCTGGAGAGATTTGGAACTTTTATTTATAGCTGATAGCTGGACACTTTTGCAACAGTTCTACCATAAGAGATTTCACTCCTTAGTAAATTGGCTTGACATTTTAGTATCTGGGTTATAAAACATTGCTTCGTCATAGTCAACTAATATGGATGCCAGGCTATAGGCGAAGTTATTTGATAGTTGAAGAAGGATATCAACCTGCTATGAAACATGTGGGCCCAAGAATTTTCACTTTTTGGCAAAATCGCCCCCATGTAGTAGCGATTGTCGTAAGTACTACTTCGCGTATTTGAGAAAATTAATATTAACGAAAACAAAATGTACCGTGTGGTGTGATAGATACATAGTTATAATCTTATAGTAAGTATTTATGTAATCAGCTTTGTTGACATGTAGAGTCGGGCTAGGATAACTTTGCATGGCATTTGAAATGACAAAGTGTGGCAATGTTTCATTAATGTAAATTTCTATGAAAATATGAGGTTTATAATGACACTCTCACTTAGTTCTAATTAAAATCGGTGTTAATTTAACTTAGACGGACTCTAGTACGCGACCCATACACTTTGCTTATCATAAATGGCAGTCAGTTGTACTACACAGACAGTTTTTCAAGGAGTTATGGCTCAAAACAAAAAGGACACTGCAATAAAAATGACCGGCAATTATCGCTCGTAACCGCCAGCTATGGACGTTATGGTTGGCCGTTGGCCTGACGTGACAACCCATTGCAGAAAATCTACAAACTAACCTATATTGTTTACTCTATACATGTTCATACAAAAAAAACACAAAGGTGATATATTTTTGGCCGGTACTGTATGTCTATCCAGCTTTGCCACTTTGGAATGACAGAGATCCATTTCGATTTTCAACGTTTGTAGTAGGTTTCAACACTGATTAGAAACAAGAATGAGTGGTTAATAATTAATAAAATAGTAATAGTAAAAGTTTTTGTGCAATCAACGGTATAGAAACTTCGGTAGCGCGATGTAGATCCACGGAACCTTCTACAAAAGTAGCGTCATCTCTTAAACTCTATAAAAATGAGAGAAGTGAGTTTCCTCTTACCTGCACAAATAAATAAATAAATATTATACAGCATTATTACACAAATTGACTAAGTCCCACAGTAAGCTCAATAAGGCTTGTGTTGTGGGTACTTAGACAACGATAAAGGAACGAATATCCGTGCTCATCACACAAATAAATGCCTCTACCAGGATGTGAATCCGACACCATCGGCTTCATAGGCGAGGATAAGACAAATGAATAAAATACTCAGAATATCTAATTACTATTCTAGGCACTTCAAAAATGTGTCTATCAGTTTCTAATTGAGGTTGACCAAATCGGAAAGCAAATCAAAGCGCATTGAACTCTCTTAATCAACAGGAAAACTGTTTACGCACATTCCTAGTATTAACACAGTAATGGCCGTATGTTCACATTGCTTACAGAGCACAGACGAGTCTGGCTAATCAGTGTAATTGACACGAGACAAACCAACCAAAGTATGTGTAATTTTTTTATAAAAAGGAATATGTATAAAATAAATTCCATCAAAAACATAAATGTGAAATGGGAGCCAAGTTCAACATTAAGAATCACCGTTGTTGACATCGCCGGAAAAAGGATTGAGATCTACATTTGGGTTACTTTTCTTATGTGGGTGCCAAATCCTAGTTCGCTTGGGATGTAATTAAAGTTCAGGATTTGACTTGGCTAGTTTTTACGTACACGCTATATTATTTTGTCTATGTTACTTTTCTAAAATTTAGTTTGTTGGTATAAAAGCTGTATAAAAGTCGTTCATCGTGCAACGGCCACACGCTTTAGAGAGGCGCGTAGCGAGATCTACCGAAGAACAGTCGCCATTAGAAACAAGGCTCGGAAGCGGTTTATTTCGGTTATCCTCCGAACTTTTATAAGAACGCGAACGTTTTAAGAACTTTATTGTAACCTAAAAACCGGTTTATTCTATGAGCGATGAAACGCCCGGCCGGCCTAGTGGTGTGTGTCACGTAAACATAGACACCGACATAGAAAGAAACCGGTTTTTATTGCTCTAAACCGGTTAATTTGAGAAGAACTGTTCTCTTAAAAGGTTTTGCGCTATGTACATGGTAACGGTTTGGAAATTTAACCGTTTTCCGAGCTTTGATTAGAAATATCGGAGCAGCCAAGGTGTTCACAAAAAATCACGAAGCCTCTATTATCAAGACGTTAAAGTGTATGGTCAGATATATTCAGGGCTCCGTACCCAAAGGGTAAAAACGGGACCCTATTAATAAGACTCCACTGTCCGTCTATCTGTCACCAGGCTGTATCTCATGAACCGTGATAGCTAGACAGTTTTAGCAACTGATGGCGAATGTACTTCACGTTAATACTATCAAAGTTTCAATAAGTCTTGAAAAATTATCGATAATAATGCCTTCACCATATTAATTCGCCTTGCCTGTAAGTACGGTCAAGGAATTTAATTTGTGACCCATTTCGTACCTTGTCACAGTGACAAACAACATGAAACTCGCTAGAGACCTCATACTATTGTCACTGTGATAAGGTACGAAATGGGTCACAAATTAAATTCTTTGACTGTACCTAACAAATATTTGGAATTACATTATTTCGTTTACCACACTTTTATAGGCTCAAATTTGGAATGTTTATCTAGTCGATAGGTCGTATTTCATAAAAACGTCATCAGTACCCCTAGTGTAAATATTTTCGACTGCGAAACGTGACGTACGCGTTTGCGTTAAGTGTCATTTTGTATGAGATTTTTGACTTTCCAAAACGTCCCGCTTGGCGCGCTGTTCAAAAACCCATACAAAATGAGACTTAACGCAAACGCGTACGTCACGTTTCGCTATCGACTAAATTTACACTAGGGGTACTGAATCATGCTAATAATGCTAATGATAGTTAAATATGTGAGTTTCCGCAATAAATTTTAACGCACTTTCCGCCGGCCTTATTTTTAAATGACACAATCATGCAAAATATGTAAGTTGGAATTAAAACGCCCAGCATACACTTAATAAATTAAAGTTACTTGAATTTGAGAAATGGTTTCGGTTTACTTTGACATTTTGTGGCAGGAAATGTGATACAACTTCCGTTTAATGTTTACTTTTAGGTACTAAAAGGAGTTTTAAAGTTTAATAGGAAATAACATTTAGTACTATAATTACATTACTACTGGTAATTACATTATGTACCTACCTTTAGCTTCCTAAAATCCCGCGTACATACTGTATTGGCAGTAGGGTCATGTATTGTATACATATTTTTGTCACTTTGTTAGTGTCGATATATTATAACTTGACTGTACATATTCCATAATCTATTTTACAGTACATATGGTGCTACTTTATTGCACTAGTGCGAAAATTAGCATATTACGTTACTGTGTCGAACATGTAAAGGGCCATAAACCATAAGTACTGTAAAACTTTGGACGATACATGTGCGAATAGGTAATACGCAACTCGTGTCGATTTAAAACACTTCCTTCGGTCGTGTTTTAATATATCGCCACTCGTTTCGAATTTCCTATTTTTCGCACTTGTATCGTAATGTACTATTGTCTGTTAATGTCCATATTCAAAAACAACATAACTACTTCTGGGTCTCAGGATGATAGGTCTACCACTTATTTTTCTCAGTAGATACTGTGGCAAACCCACTTTGTCAGTAGAAAAAGGTGTGACATTCAAATTTTCTATGAGAGGACAATCCTTCCCAACTACATTTTTTTTTAAATTTGCCGACTATTCTACTGACGGATATGGCTTGCCAACTATAGTTGCGCAGTGGTTTTCTAGTAGACGCTTAAGGTACAAGTTTAAACCCGACCGCAGACGTCGGCAGCAGACGACGTGTCGCGGCGACACGACTGGTTTCTATGTATTTCATAGAACGCCACAGCCCGTATTTGAACAGTCGCGCCTCTCTCACTCAACAAACTGCATACGATGCTGCCGTTAGAAATGGGCAGTTGAAGGTTGAATAAACGAGTTTTTGGAACGAAGTTCCTTATCGGACGGTACCGATTTGGTGGATGGAGGCTAGGCGAATAGTATAAGATTTTCCCGTCACCAAAACCCGTCACAATCCTTTTTTAACTTCGTTCCACCGATTGAGAATGAAAATGACGATGAGGAACAGGAACACGATCATGTATTCCTGATATGTGATGTGAAAAGCAGTATGTCTCAACTCAACTCAACTTCCTTTCTTAACTTCGTTCCAATCGAGTGTTCCACGACACCTACGTATTTTTAAATTATAGTAGACCGGAGCGAAGCAGAGCACAGGGCGAATCGGATCTGACTAAAAATTCTATTGATATTTAAAATATCTCTCATCAGTGGCATTGCGAGCTAAGAGCAGAGACGTATGGTGCAATTTTAGTGCGCTCATATGTGATAAGGTCCCTTTTGATTTGGACTGCCACATATCAATGCAAAATTTTAAATATCAAAGGATTTTCCGATTCGCCTCGGTCTACTCTTTTTATATAAAACATTGTCATGATTTGACATAAAATGCATTAAAAATAATATTCTTCCTCATATAGTAAAGCTGTCCAGTAGTATTTTATAAACTCTTAAAGTGGGTGTTCTCCGCTATCTATTTACAGAATCTCGTGGTTGAATACACAAGTCCTAAACAAATATGGCGGACGTCTCCTATTTTCCTATTTATAATCGTGTTATTTAGGAATACACGAATGTTGTGCTTACGATACTGATGATTAACTTGTGTTGACTGCTAAATTGAATGTTTACTAATAAATACATTTATACAGCTAACTGAATCTGTGGATGTTATGACAAAGTCGTTGAATATATGCTCATTACTTCATTAGATAAGTAAATACACAAGCTTAGATCCTATACTAATTACATTTTAATTTTACTGCTGTTTGTTGGCTGCAGATTAGCATTTTTCACGTGTTACATTTTTGATGAGATCTTATTATCAATTATACAATATACATACACCTGAATCTGTCGAATAGAATTAAAGTTCATAGACGTCAAGTTAGGAATTTTGGGTTATTCTCACTAGTTACCATCAAATTGTAAATAGTGTTAACTACTGGGAATTTTTTCCCCACCTTTTACCAGTGGTAACAAGGGGGAAAAATATCCCAGTAGTTACCTACCAGCAAACCGAACCAAACTGAGTTAACAAAATTTTGGTGGTAACTACTGGGGAAAAAATTCCCAGTACTATTTGCCAAATACTTTTAGAGTAAGTTGACGAAGCCTGTTGCAGATTTTACCGCTGTATTGTTTTGTGACGAAGCCTGTAGCTGATTGTGAGTTTGTGTTCATTTGCCAAGATATGGCTTTTACGCGCGACTTTTATACTTCTACGTCTTAATACGAGTATTACTTGACAAAAGGTGCCCCACCTAAAGATTTCTGCCACATCATCTCATCTCTAAATTCTCTATCGGGCGACATAGAACTCAACTCTCCCCTAAGGCGTTTTAGACGTTTTAGACCACGTCAGTACAGACAGTCAGACAGTGAGTCATGTTAATCTACCGCGCCAAGCGTCTGCCACGTCTCGTCTGTTTTTGCTTGTCTAACTTGAAGTGATTTGATCATTTGACTGGTCTGGTATAACGGAAATAAGAATAGTTTCACTAACATCTACTAATAAAATAACATCACTGCCTTCAAAATTATCAGGGCTACATTTATTTTGTATCATATTAAGCACAGGGCCGTAGCCATAGTTGAATTTAAGATAGGGCAGCCGTAATTACAGGTAGGGCACAATACCTTTATTATTATCAAAGTCGATGGTATATCTTAAGGTAGAACAATGGGAGTTTAAGGTAGTACAATACCCCATAATTGGCTCGAATTCGTGATTGACACCACTGAACTAGCGCCATTCTTAGTGCCCGTAAGGCCTGTCCTTAGATATATGTCAATGGCTATTGTGCATAGTAGGTTCTGTCATCTTGTGCACATCTACAATGGAAGCATAAACTTCACATTTACACCTCGGGCCAAAAATCTGACGTCTCCTGTGCTGCCCCTTGCAGTTTCTGCACGCTCCCTGTCAATATTGTCACAAGTGCTGAGCATCCAGCGGACCTTACACCTGAGGACCTTCATCGTAAGAACCGCCGTCTACTATGCCTGTTGTCTACCATATATGGGTTTATCTATTGTTTAATTTGTATGTCATATTACTCATATTTCTATTCATATTGGTGAGCAATACAGAATATTTGCATTGTACTCGTATTGTATCGTACTAAAAAAGAATCGGCGTCTGAAAAGATGCCATTGCAAACCGTTCTCACTTTATAATTAGTAAAATGGCCCTTCGGGTTAAGATTCGCTCCATTTACACCAAATGTCATCCCATCTCTGTGTTTATGTCCAACATGTGGTCGCTTAAATGAGGAGACACATTTATCATTTTAAGTCAAAACATATGCTCTAAATGGAGCCACTTGAGTTTTGTAAAATAAACCTGTCAAAAATGTGTTCCATAAATAATATAGACGAAAGGGTTAGTATTATGGTTATGGTATAATTTGTTCCAATGTAAGTTTTTTATAGTATTTTGTACAGAAATAAAGCGGCTTGGATCGTCAGGCTTGGTTTTATATTATTTATATGCTGACATAAAGTATCCAATATTGGGAATTTCCACATTGAATAATTTCGGAAACTGCTCACGCCACGCTATGTCCCCACATGAAACCCCTCAGTCGAAATTTTCCGCTTCCAAGAAGAAAATAAATAAAATGATAAATAACAGTATTTCAAAGTAAAACTCATTTATAGCTTGGTTATAAATAAATATTTGACTTATGACCTTAGATCATATGTCATAGAGACATAATAAAAAAATATCCCTAGGGATATTTAACCCTGTGTGAAATGCCGCCTTTATGAGCAACTGTGATGAAAAATAGTTCAAAAATGAATATTATTAGCCTCTTAATTAACTCCAGCAAATCGTATGTCAGTTTCTTGTTAAATTAAATGATCAATCAATTTTGTATTGATTTTATGTTTATCAGTACTGATACATCACACTTTATGAGTTTAAACCACAATTCAAAAGTGTCGAAACAACTTTTACAAAATGCTATATTTGTATACGCTGAACTTATGTAATCGAGACGGCCTAAGAGGCGTATTCGTAAAAGATATGTAAGATACGAATTTGATATTAATTTGTTATTGATCTCATCACTCATCAGTGTATCTCGCTTCTACATATACATATATTGATTATAAATAAACTGAAATAAATGTAATATACTAAGAAAAAAAGTGACCAAGGCCTCCAGTGCCCCAGGCTGGAGTCGAACCAGCGTCCTCTGCTATCGAGGCAGGTGCCTGAGCCATTCGGCCACGGGGTCACGGCGGCAAAGGTCGATTATTTTAAGTACATCCATTTCTTACTGAAGGCTTACGGCGCCTCTGGCTGGTGGATATTTTCTGAAAGTAATTTAATTTGTTCTAATACTTCTAATAATACATATATTGATGCGAGAGGTACTAAATTTTAAAAGATTTATTGCAAATTAATATCTTGAACCATCACCAAACACCAATTGCAGTCAAGGAATTCGTATCTTATCACAATCACAATTGACAATAGTATGAAATCCCTACTACGAGTAATCCCTAGTAACTTTCATATTGATTGTCACTGTAACAAGGTACGAATTATTTTATCGTCGGTGGCAAATAAGCATACGGCCCGCCTGATGGTAAGCAGTCTCCGAAGCCTATGGACGCCTGCAACTCCAAAGCTGTCATACGCCAGCCCTGCCGGTCGCCTTCACTCGGGCCCCAAAACCCGGCCTCACTCAAACGGTATCACCAGGCTAGGTCGGGGGGTTGGATAACGGCCGGGAGCGATAAAGCTGGCCCACACCAGATCGCACAGTCGTCCCCAAAATGACGGCGAATGACCGCTCCACACGGTGGGGCGTGAATGAAAAGATGCGGAAGGGACCCCCCACATCCCACAAGGAAGGGTGTCGAAAGAAACCCACCACGACCCCAAAGCTGATGTAAAAGCTGGAAAGCTGTTGTATGTGCTGTGTTGTGTGCAAGTAGCACAGAAATCAAATGTTTGAATACAGGCCTCCTCTCATTGCAGAGGAGATAATTTTAGGCTATATTTCCAGGGATAATTGTCCAATTGTAGGTTAATGGACCCGGGTATGTTCTTAAACTACGTCCAAAAGAGAGGTTATGGGCAATGTGAATGTCATCTCGCCTTGTGTGGTAGGGCACAGCACAGCAGATGTCATTCCAGATCTAGAGCAGAGCCCAACTGGGGAAGTACCTCCACCTTACAGAAAACCGCAGCCAAATAACACTTGACCCTACTCATAGTGTTGTGTTCCTGCCAGTGAGTAAGGTTGCCAGAGCTCAACGAGGGGGGTGGGGTTTTTAGGGTCGGCAACGCGCATGTAACTCCTCTGGAGTTGCAGGTGTACATAGGCTACGGAGACTGTTTACCATCAGGCAGGCCGTATGCTTGTTTGCCACCTACGTAGTATAAAAAAAAATAATTAAGGGCTTCATCTTCAATTCTTTTTTTATGATATAGAAGGCAAACGAGCGGACGAATTGCTTGATGACATATAAAAATGACTGGTAGACCGGTATATATCAAAATGATAGTTTGTAAAATGTAAATGCACCTAAATACTGTCGAACGTCGTACATTTTGTTATCTGTAGAATTTATTGGCTGTGCCACTGAGGTGGAAATACTCGTAACGCTGCTCCCGGATTCAAAACTGGCCCAAACCTGACGTAACGCCTTTCGGTAGCTGTACGATCGACGGCGAGAACGTACCTGTAAAAAAAATTAGACTGAGTACATAAGATAAAGCTTGCGACTGAAACGCATATAATTAATATAATTATACATGATGTATTATTGTATACCCATTCATCCCAACAAATATTGTTTAGATCCCGTTTTTCACGACGCCGACGCGTGCGATTTAGAAAATTTAGATTAAATTTGGTATAGAGATAGTTTGAGTCCCCGGGAGGGATAGAATGGAGGATAGGAGGTATTTTATTAGGGAAATCATTATTCAACGCAGACGAAATCTCGGGTAAAAGTTAAGAAGCTAAGCTAGCTAAAGGTCAGAGCACACTGGCTGCGTGTGCGTTAATAAAAATAAAAAACATTTATTTCAGACTAAAGGTCCATGGTTAGTAAGCATGAAAAATCAAATCTTATTACTAGTGTTAGTACAATATAAAAAGTATATATAACTAAAAACTAAACAGTGACTGCATGCAATCTTTGCCAACGATTGAGCAGGAGGCCATTTCCGCGTTCCATAAACACGGTCAGAATGCTGTTGGGGCTGCCGCGCAGGCGACGCATCAGTGAGGCGCACCTCTTTCGCATTATCGCCGCAAAACTGTCAATTTGTGCCTCCGTAAACATACCAGAGGCACTACAAAAATATGAACATGCGCGAGCGCTAAAATGTTAAAACCGCGCACGCACACGTCACTCGAGCGGTGTGCTGTCTCTCATAAGGATCTGTATATTACAACGCGCACGTGCACGCGCTCCTCTATGCACACGCACCAGATGTTTACAGGCTTCAAGCTAGCATCACACCGAAGCGTCACTAAATTGAAAATAGGTAAAGTGTAATGCAACACACAGTGACAAATGTGGCAAGGAAAAAAAAAACAAACAAGTCATTTTGTATTAGTGTAGATGTGATGTAGATACTAGATAGGTGAAAGTATTGTAACAATCACACAGTTTTTATTGCAACGTGTCGTTATGTCACATCGTTAATGATCCATACAGTAGAGAACAAAAACACCCACGTAAAAATCAACAATTCATCATCACATCATGTATTTATGTAATATCAGAATGATAAGTCAATAGTATAAGAATCTAACAACTCTAACAAGTAAGGTCCAGTTGCGTTTTTTTTTTTTTTTTTTATACCACGACGGTGGCAAACAAGCATACGGCCCGCCTGATGGTAAGCAGTCACCGTAGCCTATGGACGCCTGCAACACCAGATGCATTACATGCGCGTGTGAGTATTTAAGCTATTACATAACATGTGTGTTTATTTAAGTTATTTTACTTACACCACAGTAGTGTGACAGTAGCCTTACCACGAGTTTGACACGGACATATTCGCTAACGTCTGCGTAGCATACTTTATATACATCTCGCAGTTCGCACTAATATGCAAGAGCGAGATGCATAGAAAGTAAGTTTCGAACACACGCTAGAGAATAATTATGTCAATATCAGGTCAGTGTCACACTCGTGGTAAGGCTACGGAAGTTGCTGTCACAGGACGCGTAAAATGATAAGGCAGTTTGAATGTGTTAAGTTAAGATGCATTCGGTTAACTTGAAAAGCGCTATAATATTGAGAATTGCTAATATCTACGAAAGCAGAAGCACTATTGTAGCAACAGTAAGCAAGATGTTTTGATAAGCGTTGCAATAGCGTAAGACTGGCTTGCTTTTGTACCGTGTACGGGACGAGATTCGTAGGCATAAATCCGAGCTCGCGCGGAGAGTTCCATAAGCCTGACTCGATGCTCATAAGTGTGATTCCACCTTTATGTGGCTATGCAAAATACTGAACCAGGGCCGGATTTAGGGGAGGGCAACCGGGGCTACTGCCCCGGGCCTCCACAAAAGAGGGGCCCCCCACAATAGAGAATTCGGTAAATTTACCATTTTATTTGGAAAAAAATTGGGGCCAGGGGGCCTCCACTCCTTTATTGCCCGAGGCCTCCAGACCTCTAAATCCGGCATTGTACTGAACCCTAAAAATATAAAGCAATAACTTAATTACACACACAGTACGAAGACTGCCTAAAAGAATAATAACTTATCCTTGTATTATAATGTACCGAAATAACCTAAATTGAGTCGGCGTTACTGAGGTCAAGTCATTTGTTAACTTAATATGGAGTTATTCGTCTCAGGTTTCGGTCGTTTGTCTCACTCTGTCGGATTGTCTTATACGGCAGGCGGTAGGTTTGTTGAGATATCACAAATTACTGTTATGTGTCTACTTTAGGTTTTCTTTATTTTCATGCAATCCTTTCATTAAATAAGGACATTTCTGTCGATTCCTCGTGCAATAATGCAGGTTTGGCTTATGTCAAAAATGGAATTAGGATGCTCTGCTTTCTTTCAAACAAAAAAAAATCTTTACTCCCTAAAGAGTAATTACCGCAACTCTAGGGTGTTAATCACCATTATTCCCGGGTAAATCCAGCGATAATAATTTAGGCCGTTTGTCTCTAATTGTACGTGGAAGACATTTTTGAGAAAAACTAGAGATGAAAGTACAGATTCTGTCCGTTAGATCTTCCTAATTCCCACCATTACGGTTACCACCAGTTTGACACTGACATATTCGCTAGCGTGTGCGTAACTTTATATGCATCTCGCTCGTACTCGCATATTAGTGCGAGCGAAAGGTATAGAAAGAAAGTTACTCGGACGTTTGCTAAGGCAGTCGTAGTAAGGCTACAGAATTAACCGCCTAGCCTAACGCATCTGTCATAAAGAGCTGACAGACAGATGTGTATCTGCATAATGTATTCCCCATAGCTAAAGCGTAATAAACAAAGTATAGTTGAAACGAAAATTCTCCATATTTGGAAGTCGGTTAAAAAGCTCTGATTACCTCCATTGGCTTCACCGTTTGGACACTTTGGGCCAGTTCCAAGTGTTCTAACAATGTCAGTTGCGAAAACAAATCGCGTCGGCTGACATCAAAGTTGATGGTTTTGCGATAATGCCTATCTGATTCTTCCTTATGGGAGAAAGAAGAAAAAGTTCCGAGAGTTTGTGTTGGAAAGACCTTGGCAGTGATGACTTGATGAGCAATGTCACAGTAGGAGGGTGTCTCAGTAGTATCAGTAATAGTAAGTTTTTAATTTATTCGATAATGCTAAGTATTTGACCACAATTTCACATGATGATAAGCGCCGATGCGTTCAACTCATTGACATATATGACATACATATATCTATGGAAAGGCATTACGGGCACTAAGAATTGTGCTAGTTCATTGGTGTCATTCACGAATTCGAGTCAATTGTGCAGTCTAACGCAACTAGATGCGATCAATCGCGCGCGTGATGCGAACTCATCAACCAATCGCGTTGTGGCGCTAGACTGCACGATTGGCTCGAAATCGTGTTCGTAACACCGCTGTACTGGCCCCATTCTTATTGCCCGTAAGGCCCGTCCTTATGTCAATGATTCAACTATGGAGCATGCTTACCTAATAAATAATAAATGTTAACTGGATATTATTGAAAAAACTTTCGATAAAGTAAGAATAAACACACACAACACGTTGTGTTAGATCGTCTGGCGCCGTCGACGGCAGGCCGGCAGCGGAGCGTAGCGGTAACCCGCACTGGTTATTATATGTTGCTGCGGTGACCATATCCTCTGTACAGGACAAGGCAAATTATTTTCATGTTTCTGCCGAAATAACCTTCCCCAAGAGTCTTTTACAGCGACCTGTAATGCCGAGTACCGATGATTTATTCCAGAGAAGGTTAATGCAACGGGAATTACGCTGCTTGCACTCGTAATTTCTAATAGTCAGGATTGCTTATATAATAATTTCAATATCTGGAGACCGAGCTTTGCTCGGAAAACATATAAAAAAATCAAAAATGCGCGTTTTCCCAGAGATAAGACCTAGCTAGATCGATTTGTCGCTCCCGAAAACCCCCATTCAGCAAATTTCATCGAAATCTTTGGAGCCGTTCCGAGATCCCTGAAATATATAAATAAATATATATGTATACAAGAATTTCTTATAATGGTATAAGATATAATATTTTTCATTGATTAATAGAACTCTTCTATACATCTTCACCTAAGTTAAACACTCTACTTTTCATTTCGAATACGAGGAAAGTAAAATGCATGTGCATTTAAAAACACGGCTAGTTAGGTATAAACTTCTATAGTATTACTTGAGGGTACTTTAAATTAACAATTTAGGTATAAATATCGCTATTTATGGAATGGAGTTACTTATCAGAATGGAAATTATACAACAATTCCATTTAAAATCAAAATATTAATTGCCTATCGTAAAAAAGAAAAAACGTGCTTAAAAAGTACAGTGCTCTAAAGCAGAATCGTATCATTTTCTGCACACTTTTTAGAACAACAACGACCCACTTTCAGAGCATGATTAATGAAAAGCAGTACATAACACTGACACGAGATTTTTAAATGTTTCGCGCATGGTTCAATGTACAGTCAACAAAACTATTAGCTTAGCTTCGTGCAGGCAAGTTCAACCAGTCCATATCTGACCATTATAACTTCTTACAACAACAGAGATGTTATTTCTTTCAAATTAATTTTAAAGTCGGTTTAACTGTGTCGCTACCGTACCTAAGTCTGTTTAACCAGCCAGTTACGTAAGCTTAACTGAGAAGCTTCCTGGCAGAACGCCAGGCAAGTCTGATTAGCAGTATACATGTCCCTCGTCTTAACCTCATTAGTTGACTTTACGGAACCACTTTAAATTCTTGAAGGGATTCTGGGAGAAACTTAGAAGGAATGGTTTTTCGTTTAACGGACTGCCAACGCAAAGATGGCCATTTTAAATGGGTTTGAGGGTACCCTCAATAAAGCTACGAGAAAATGATCTCGGAACACTTTCCTTCACGAAGCTGGGCATTTAAGATCTTGGATAAAAGAATAGTCTGGAACGCAAACGTCAATCGATTCCATATTTATCAGTTAGTGCCGGTTGGGCACTAAAAACCATTAAAGATGTTTTATTATAAACAAAGAAAAATTATCTTATATCAAAGAGAAATGATTGTAATTGAGAGATAAAATGTAGGAAAAAAACGTGTTCCTTATTTTGGCATCCAAAACAGAGGCGGCATAAAGTTTTTCGTTCTATGAATGTCAAACGTCAACTTTTGCCAATCAGAGTTGCCGTACACCTGTCAAATTCGAAGAACGAAATTGTTTTAGATTTTATGCATTATCAATGTAGGTTATTTACTTATATTAAATGTTAAGGACATCTCGAACGATCTTTTAGTTTTATTTTGTTAAGTGTTTGACAAGTGACAGATAGTTTTGACGCGGTTTTGGTAAAATGTGACATTGACATGAGAGGAAAAACTCAAGCGGTGAAAGGATTTGTATTGTTTTTAATTGTAGAAAACTCAAAAATAAATAACCTATTGTAAAATTATTCAGTTTTTTAGTGAGTGTTCTTTTACTTATAAGTAAAGAAAGTAAAATTTGTCACAATATGTAATTTTAGGAAAAGGAAAAAATTGGGATTATTTCAATATAGATAACTAAATAGCTGTGTAAGTTTTGATACCTACAAGTAACCATTGTAAATTAATCATTTAACTCAGTACTCACCTACTAAAATAAGTTTGTATAATACATGACTTGAGTAGGTATGACACAACATTGTTAGCTTTATTTTGGAGCGCACTATTCGCCAACAAACTGTCCTCAGTTTGGCAAAAAAATATGTATACCTACCACTTAAGTTTTCTCTCTGAAATAAATAAATAAAAAAATACATTTATAGGCGAGTTGCGAGCGAAAGTCATAATAATGCTATGATTTTTTCCTTAAAACTCATACATATACGTACGTGACTTACGACGTAAACCTACCACAGTTTATACATAGTTAACTTAAACTAGACAGACGAAGGTAAATACAAATAAAGCTTTGATAACAAACTTAATTATTTACTATAAATAAACACACGAGAGACAGGCGCCGATTCGTAAATAAAGAAATTATTCTAGATATGTTATCCATTATTTACTTTAAATACACTTAGGAGCAAAACAAATCTTCTAACTCCTATAGAAAGTGATGCTCAAGCAACTTGCTAGTTAATAGCTGGTTTGAGTATATGTTTGAGAGCAGGAAAAAATAACGAGCACGTGTTTTGTTATATCGGCTGAAACTCATTTTTTCCTCAAGAAGAAAGACATCAACGCGTGCATAAAATATGAATATTATAGTTGACTACAGCGTTTGCTTATGAATATTATAGTTGAGTTGGGAGCCCGTACATGAAAAGTACGCAATGACAGTTTTATACGAAATGATAATTCAACCATTACATCGACGAGTACAAAAACATATGTTGCTAACTATACATTACTCATAACATAAAAACTAGCACTAATTCAACCATATTACTTAAACCAAATACGGTGCATAATCAAGATTATCATACAATCCATATTCATAACAAAGACGATTGTCCCACAAAAACAGTAATTGTGGTCACCTTACATGGTCCACGGTTGGTTGCGTGCATGTGGTCACACACCTGGTAAAGACATATGCCACTGACGATGACGCTCTAATACACAGACATCTTAATTTGTAGACGATGCATGTGCGTCTTTTGAAGTCATGTGTATGCCAAGCGTGTAGATCTGTGCAGTTGTGCACTGATATATATGAGGTGGATAGAAATGCATGTAAACATACGTGGAAAAACGTCTCGCAAAATGTTCACGGAGGATCGGCTAAAATTATGATAAAGATAAGACCACTTTGGCCAGTTGCGTTCGCAACTTATTAAACACATCCAGGTAAAATTCCTGCAGCACGATAAAATGAAGTGTCATTGTTTTATACTACGCATTAAAAAGTGATAGACACTGTCATTATCACGCTATCAAGAACGATATGACGTTCATTTCGGTACTGGATTATGATTCTGGTCTTCAACTATTATACGAATTTCAACTCGATAAACGATTATATTTGGACCAGTATTAGTACACAGATATTTCGGGTTAGTTCCCAAAAACATCTGAATGCACGCGAGAAAAATAGATTTGTACTCGACCACAAATTTATGTGTGATCTATACGGCGCAGGATTAAATGTCTGTGGCTCTGATGCACAGACGGCCCAGACGGGCATAAATAATTAGAATTGAGTAAGAACTTATGCTTTTGTATATGTAAGTAGACTAGTAGTCTACAATGGAGCAATTTTTGAAATAAGAATCGACTTATTTTAGTCATTGTTTGAAGAAAGTTGCCAAATAAAACTATGACAGGTAATTTGAAGTTAGAAATGTTAGAATGACTATTATTTCTTACTTAGCACCTTAGCAGTTGTTCGTATGGCTTGTATTCAAAACGGACGCTTAAGTATTTGCTAGTATGAGGGCGATACTTGTATGTATTACAGATTTATGTTTCATGGGAATACTGCATACAATAATTATAGAATGTGTAAGTGAAGATAATTAGGGAATAAACTAAAATAGTAGCACTACATATACTTTACCAACACTATTACTGCAATGGCAATGCTTAATGCCTTCGGCCCTAAGCGTCCATGAGTATAATGCTGAAACACAAAACACTTAGTACATGTGTCTAATGCGAAGGCCGAGCTCCGTGTAGGGCCGAAGGCCCGAAGCGTCCATGAGTTTAATGCTGAAACACAAAACTAGTAAAAGTGTCTAAATGCGAAGGCCGAAGGCTGAGCTCCGCGAAGGGCCGAAGGCCCGAAGCGTCCATGAGGTTAGTGCTCAAACACAGAACAATAGTATAAGATGGTACAAGTGTCTTTATTGCGAACGCATGTGTTTACTGTTGTTACAATAGAAAGTAGACCTTAGTAGATACTTTCAATTTTTTTATCTACCCCGGTTTTGAAGTTCCCGATTATTTCGTGGAACTGGTCAAGTTACTCTAACTGATAAAAAACCCTTAATCAGTAGTAAAAAAACATTACAAAACGGAGAAATTAGGGAAGTACAAACAGATAGTAAAGTGTAAAGCTAGTTCCCATTCCAATTTTAGATAACGACGTTTAAATGATCATTAGATCATCACGAAGGCGAGAACGAGACTATTCGGTGCTTATGTTAAATCATCACGTTTAAATGTTAACCATAACCACAACTCATTTTATTTAGTCTTGAGTCGTTTTAGTTTACTTACGTCCAACATAAACTAAAAGTGTTGATGTCCTCTTAAAGTTGAGCATCTACGATTAGGCGCCGCTGCAGAGTATGCTCCCCTGTGGCGCCACTTTAAATGCCCATTATTTCATTCCCTAGTACAGGTACAGCCATAAACATTATAGGTACATGATGTACGTTTCAGGTTCATTTCAACATATAATTCATTGACTTTCATTATGGTGGCGCCGCAGCAGAGTATTAGCACACGAAAATGTGACACTAATCCTTGAAATTTAGCAGCAGAATCTTGTTGGTTGTGAAATCATGCCAAATTAATATGTTTTTGTTACTGACCGACCACATAAAAAGCCAGGCCATTAGAAGAAAACAAAAGATATGGTGCGCCGCGCGAAACTCGCCATGGAAGACCCAACAATCGCGCGGGTTGTTACATTTAATGTCAACTCTCATTTTTTTTTGTATAAAATTTTGCTCGTCCGGTCCCTCGGCTATATCATAGGCTCATAGCCATTTTATGCTAAAATTTTACTGCTATAGTATGCAGGGTTAAGGAAATAAATGAAAATTAGATATGATTTCGTGATTTTTTTCAGATGACTTTAACTGAACTAGTCTAGTTTCCGTGTGAAATGGTCAGGTAAATTGTTGCTTCTAGAGTCAGACCAAGATAATTTGGTAGCGATTTTGACAGCCCAGACAGCGAAAGCGTCATTTCAAACGGCAAACATCTATGAAATTATGACCTTTACTTAACACTTGCACAGGCTGGGCTATCAAAATCGGTGCTAACTTAGCTTGGTCTGGCTCTAGTACTACAATGCACAATTTCCGACGATTCTGATTTGTTCTAATTAAACGTTAGATAATCCACATATTATCTCCGCCGTGTCCGCTTTCAACTTTCCGCATCTATTAGAGCAGAACAATAATGTACAAATTGGTACCAATACCACATTAATGGTACCATTACGTAGTGTAAGAAATCTTTAATGTGGTACAGTTTGTTTTCTCTTCGAGTCAATAAACTTTTAACTGTCGTACACTACACGAGGCGTAAATTATCGTACTCATACGATAATTTATTAGTCTCCGGTACGATGTACGATGAAATGACCATTATCGTACGCATAAGTACGATCATTTCAGGGGTCAGACAATGTCTACCAAAAAGTGTAATATTTGAAGGCAAATAAGAAACTTTGGGGCATATATTGTATGTAAGATTTGAGCTCTAAAGTCAACTGCCGTTCTTAAAGTTTTAATCATGTGTCGAAAGATGGCAGTAAATTTACTATGGCAACAAAATTTTCTTTGACAATCTACCTCTATTTCAAATTCTCTTTGCCGCAGGGGACCAGCCGGGTCACACTTTTTAAAATCCAACCTTACTTGATTATTGTCGATAGACGATATAAATAGTCAAGTAGTTAAAGTTATGTTTTAATTGTTTTAAATAATTCAGCCAAGTATGTAGTGATGCGGGCAAGATAATCGCCGCATAATGAAGCCAGAAGTCGATGTACGCTACAAATCAAACCGTCCCATTTCATGCGATATCGTTCGTTTTCTGTCGCATCAGCTAAATTCCGCGCTGCGGGTGCACTTTTTTTACTATGCAATGCAAGGTTAACACCGATGCCACCATAATTGTTGGTATCATAGAAAATTAACCTAATTAACAAAAATGTATGCAATAAAACTATATGAATATTTTTCAGTACAGAACCCTCAGTTTAACCGCATCGTTCTTGGCCGAATTATTTAAAACCTAACTTTACATGATTATGATTACTTGTTACATAATCGAATTGCTACATAATAAAGCGAACCGGTGATGTACGATAAAATCAGCAAACCGTTCCATTTCATATGCGATATCGTTATCTGCCGCGTCAGCTGTGTTTCGCCCTGCGGGTGCAACGCGAGCACTTTTTACGTGACCTACTGAGCGCGCTCAACTTACATTATTTATTTTATTTAAATATATTTTCACGGCATCACAGAATATGCCAATGATGGGTCCATATTGGCTCACATAAAATTAGTTGTCATATTATTGTTCATAATAACGATTTGTGATCAGAATGATCATTTGTCATAATTTTTTTGCTTATAATTATTAATATCCATTTATTTCTACTACTAACAACATTACTCATAATGGTATGTTGGCCGAAAATTGTTTTTAATATTGTCATTTCCAACTCTTCATCATGACTCATAACGATGTTTTATATAAACTAAATAATCATAAACTTACTTTGTATAACTACTTATATGCATAACATTTAAAGTATGCGCATATTGGAACATACACGACGATTATGATTTATTATGATTATTAAGTAAATTTCTGCTAATAAAAAAACCCAATTGCAATGTAATGTTATTATTTTATAACCCCAGTAACCCCAAAACGAGGACTAGCATATCGCCCACCTTTCTGGCAGGATTTCGGTTCTGTGAGGGTCGCAGTTCTAACCTAACCTAACCCACCTTTCTGGCGGAATTTCGGTTCTGCGAGGGTCGCAGTTCTAACCTAACCTAACCCACCTTTCTAGCAGGATTACGGTTCTGCGAGGGTCGCAACTTAACCTAACCCACATTTGTGACAGGATTTTCCAATCATTTTCGGAGATTCAATAATCGAATTTCCAATTTTATTACTTTTAATCGATATGTCGAACAATAATATACGCATCAATTTTAGCAATAGAGATATTTATGAAGAATGACATTATGAATATAATACATTCGAAGTTGCAATCATTATTGTTTAAAATAAATACGTGTAATGATCATTAGAATGTAAAATTTTATGAGAAACATTTTCGGAGTTTCAATAATCGAATTTGCAATTTTATATGAACTTTGGCGCACCCGCCAATGATACACCTAATAATTACATAGACTAATTACAGGTATACAAATATAAAAAAAATATACAGATGGTAACTAAAAGTTAAATGCAAGTTTGGTAATAAATAAATAAATGAATATAATAAATAAATAAATATTATAGGACATATTACACAAATTTACTAAGTCCCATAGTAAGCTCAATAAGGCTTGTGTTGAGGGTACTTAGACAACGATATATATAATATATAAATACTTAAATACACCTGTTTCATTACAGAAAACACCCATGACTCAGGAACAAATAGCCATGATCATCACACGAAATAAATGCAATCCTTACCAGGATTTGAACCCGGGACCATCGGCTTCATAGGCAGGGTCACTACTACCCACTAGGCCAGACCGGTCGCGCGTAATATTAATAAAGAAAAAATCTTCGATTCTCTTTTGTTTTTTTCTGAATGTAGTCATTTGTTTGCTTCGTGTCGGAACGTGTTCTCGAAAATGGAGAAAAACGAAGTGCGAGCCGTTATTAAATACCTGTTTAAAAAAGCGGCCAAGTGCGAGTCGGACTCGCCCATGAAGGGTTCCGTACCATTTATGACGTATTAAAAAAACTACTTACTAGATCTAGTTCAAACCAATTTTCGTTGGAAGTTTGCATGGTAATGTATATCATATATTTTTTTTAGATTTTTCATTCCGTTATTTTAGAAGTTACAGGGGGGGGGACACACTTTTTTTTCACTTTGGAAGTGTCTCTCGCGCAAACTATTCAGTTTAGAAAAAAATGATATTAGAAACCTAAATATCATTTTTGAAGACCTATCCTTAGATACCCCACACGTATGGGTTTGATGATAAAAATTTTTTTTTTTTTAATTTTTATGACGTATTAAAAAAAACTACTTACTAGATCTCGTTCGAACCAATTTTCGGTGGAAGTTTGCATGGCACTGTATATCATATATTTTTTTTAGATTTTTCATTCTGTTATTTTAGAAGTTACGGGGGGGGGGGGGGACACACTTTTTACCACTTTGGAAGTGTCTCTCGCGCAAACTATTCAGTTTAGAAAAAAATGATATTAGAAACCTCAATATCATTTTTAAAGACCTATCCATAGATACCCCACACGTATGGGTTTGATGAAAATAGATTTTTTGAGTTTCAGTTCTAAGTATGGGGAACCCCCAAAATTTATTGTTTTTTTTCTATTTTTGTGTAAACATCATAATGCGGTTCATAGAATACATCTACTTACAATATGGTCAGTCGTCAGCCTAATCTACAAGACATGATACTAAAAAGAGTGTACAAAATTCCCAAGCCCCCTGTTAAAACTGCTTTTGCTATGAGATTCTCGGCTTATCTCTTTCCGCATTTATACAATAAATTAGTAAAAATCTGCGACATAAGGCACTGTAACTTAACTGAAGCAAAAAGGCATATCCAACCCCTACTACTTTCTTGGAACTATGATGAGTCAGAGGATATTTTGAAATGACTGTAGTAGACGACAATATTCAATTGCGTCTGCTCCCGAAAGATGAATAACTTCTACAGCTACTTTTCTTTTATTTTGTTTTCTCTCACATTTCGTAGTTATACACACGCACATATTCATACATACATACTCACATATATACACACATACCCTCACATAAACACTTTCACTTACATACAACTTACTGAGACCTTTTTAACTGTTTTTGTGCTTAGTTTGATAGTTAGTCATATAATTAAAAAAATCTTATTTAATTTAGCTTTAACAATAATGTATTCTGTTAAAATGAGAACCGCACCATTTCGATACTTCTCTGAGATTCCCACGTGACAGGCTGAGCCTAGTGTGGGGATCAATGTACTGCTGGTCTTGTAATGCCAAATTCTTGAAATAAATATTATTCTTATTCTTATTCTTACTTACCAAGTTTGAACAGTATAGCTTTTATAGTTTCGGAAAAAAGTGGCTGTGACAGAATCGGACAGACAGACGGACATGACGAATCTATAAGGGTTCCGTTTTTTGCCATTTGGCTACGGAACCCTAAAAAAAGTTAACGACGCAAGAGATTCACTGCGATTTGGACAACGCACCCGCGCACAGGTCGGCAGTTACGATTGCTGCCATTCAGCAAGCTGGCTTCGAATTGGTTGACCCAGATCACCCAGATCTGGCGCCTAGCAATTTTTATCTGTTTCCCAAATTGAAAGAATACTTAAGGAGAAACAGGTACGAAGACGATACGATAACGAGGTGATGGATGCCGTGGAGAGCTTTTTGCATGACCAACACAAAACTTTTTTTAAAGGCATTGAAGCCTTGTAAAAGCGCTGGACTCGGTGTGTAGAGAGACCAGCTAGTCATTATATTCTATCTCATTCTCACTACTTTTTGATCCCTCCTCGTATGTCGACTAGATTTTGAATGCGACTTCCTGCGAGGAAGTCGACTTCAATTCTGTTCGGTCTTAAGTCAGTGGCTACCGCGATCCTCAATAATTTACCAAATCCGTTAAACAGTTTTTGCGTGAAACTATAACTTCCATCCATCCTCACACACTTAATTATACCTATTAATTACAAATACGATCATTACAAGAACCCATTCAAAGGCTAAACTTAATCAATCTCAATATTTCAACCCGCAACCCCAAATCTAAAGTTAAACTTGATCCGAAGGACATTTATCATATTTGATAGCTTTTGCGTTTCACGTAGATGCCATTTGCAGCTTTAGGAGTTTCCTAGTTAAGCCCTGACACACCTTACTTAATTCCGTTACTGACGACAGGGACGCAGCTATACGTCAGAAATAGAAGAGGTGTCTGAATTCTACGTATTGCTGTGTTCCTGTCGTCGCGAGCGTATCTATACATTTTGATATTTTTGATCGTGCTTGCTGGGCCGCGCGCCGCGTGGATCCAGTCCACGGCCTTACTGAATTAAGTAAGGTGTGTGAAGCGCTTTAATCAGTCATCGAATAGTGAACCAAATGACGATGAGAGTAAAGCGACTAACGATGAACAAGAAATTCCTAAGTAGGATAATTTTTAAGAACAACACAGCGATCAAGACAGCAATCGACGATTAGTCAGATCCTTTATTTACACTGGACAATAGATGCATCTACATACGGTTACCATCAGATATACACGCACTCTAACGCCTTGATAATAAAGGCGGGTTCAGATATTTGTTAGCACTTTGTCCGGATCGATATATCTTATGGCGAACCGCGACTGAACGTAGAGTCAGACCAAGCCAAGTTGGCAACGATTTTGATAGCCCAGCTTTTGCAAGTGTTAAGTAAACGTCATAATTTCATAGAAGTTTGACGTTTAAAATAACAATTGCACTGCATGGGCTGTCAAAATCGCAGCCAACTTATCTTGGTCCGACTCTACAGGTTTTTATGTACGACATTATCGCGAGTACTTTGCTCGCTCGTTATTTGACGGCTTCAGAGGGAAGAATAGCTTTTCGAATCTAACGAAATAAAATAACGGTAATTTTTTCTATGAAATTCCATTTCGGGAGAAAACGGTTTCCACTACGACATAAAAGGAAAACCTGTAAACCTATTTCATTGTGTCAATAAAATGCTAAAAAATCATGGAAAATGGAAAATATTTAGAAGTGGACAAACGTTTTCTCTTTTTTTATGGAGGATCACGTGGTATAATTCCCTCTTAATATTGAGTGGAAGGGACCAAGTTTCAGAACCACAGTGGAGACCGATTAATACGAATTCCCGCTTAATATATCATTTTACACTGGCCCCTGAAACGTATTTTCAAATATTTTATGACGGTTAATACACTTTCCCGCTTTAGACGCGTTTTTGGTGTGGACCTTTCAGAATATTCTTTAGCTGGTTTACTGTATTAATCAATCAAGGCGTTAAGTGACTCTACAAAATGGTTTCTTTGTGAAACAACTTGAAAAACACCGACAATTTAACAAGTTTTTCTTAGTGAGTTTTAAAGAGTCATCGTCAGACTTTGTGTTTGATCCGTACCGTTATTGAAAAGTAATTAAGATTAGAAAAAAAAGTACTGAGACCGCAGTTAAAATAAGATAAACCGTGATTACTAATGCATATTTAATCATGAATTAATTGGTATGATATTCAAACGTTGCGTACGATAATAAATACGTATGTAGATTGATTGCGGCCCCAATTTGGAACGCTGTTTTCTTCTGTAAGAGACTGATACAAAGATTATTTCTCAATTTATTTTGTTACAAGCTATAACCATAGATTATATAATTATGATTAAATAACTCTAATCCTTGACTGTTCCTAATTATTTTCCCGAAGCTTGCCAAGAACGAAATAGACAGATGTTTCTGCCTATTTAACTTTAATAAGTACAGTCGCCATCGTATATATCGGAGCGGCCAAGGTGCTCATAAATATCTGAGCACGCCTCTATTGTCAAGGCGTTAATGCGCGTTCAGATATTTTTGGCACCTTGGCAGCTCCGAAATATCCGACGGCGACTGTACATTGGACATGGACAATTCGGACATGAATTCACCATCCGCAAAACCAGCTGACGAACGCTATCTTTTTCTCATTTAAAACGATGCAATTGTAAAAGAGAAAACTGCACGGCGTTTTTTTAAAGTCCGTTAATTTCAAGGGTGCGTCCCTGACCTTAAATTAAGGACCTTTCTCAAAGAAATCGGTGTTCTAATTTACTCCATTTTGGAGAAAATCAATGATTTATTTTTATCTAATAAGCCCCCTATGAGCGCTCACACTTGCCTTAGGGCCTGTTTACATACTGATTACTGATTATGTATGAGTTTATATATTTACTACTAAACGCAAGTACTATCTTGGACTATCGATATTCGAAATGTCATTGATGTCATAGTTTTCAATTGTTGTTGGATTTAAGTATAATGTCCATTGTACAGAACGCTACTAATTACTTTTTACGAAAAAAAGGACAACTATAGGTGTTATGATTATGAAGGAGGCTGACAAAGTAACCTCACACTTTCAAGTAAGCTTTACATTAGCTCCCTTGCGTCCGGGAGCTTGGCGTTTGAGTGATGTTTGTGTTTATGACATAAAGCGTTCAAGGGGTTAAACGTACTTACTTAGCCAAACCTCGAAGTTAACGGAGTTTAAAAAAAAACACCGTGTATATTACAGCACAGCAGATGTCATTCCAGATCTAGAGCAGAGCCCAACTGGGGAAGTACCTCCACCTTACAGAAAACCGCAGCCAAATAACACTTGACCCTACTCATAGTGTTGTGTTCCTGCCGGTGAGTAAGGTTGCCAGAGCTCAACGAGGGGGGTGGGGTTAGGGTCGGCAACGCGCATGTAACTCCTCTGGAGTTGCAGGTGTACATAGGCTACGGAGACTGCTTACCATCAGGCAGGCCGTCTGCTTGTTTGCCACCGACGTACTATAAAAAAAAAAAATATCTATTCTATGCAATGTCCCATGACAATGCCATGGCGTTGCATCTCTTCCCTTGACACCTGACATAGTAACATTTGCTATTGTCCTACTAAAGAACAATAGGCACTTGGACGGACGTTTAACTGAAGGGTAAGACAGTGTGGGGTGCAGTGCTTTTTAGGCTTTGAAGGGAGAATTATTTTACTGTTTACTATTATGTACAGTAGTAGTAACTACCCAAGTAGCACAGATAGCTTTATAGCAGCCGAATAATGGAGTACGAATATGCTTGAAGCTGAATATAAAAGCTGTATCAGCGAGTTTTCAGCTTTTATAACTCTAGAGTACACATTTAGGTAGCCTTAAGTAGCTGCTTAAGAGCGTTGTAGCAGCAATTTAACGGAGTTCTAAGGGGTAATAGGAGTTATAAGAGCTGTATATTGACTGGGTAAGAGACCACCAGTTACCCTTTATTTTTAAATGATATTATTTAATTCATTTTTCTTTTACTTGTTGATATTTTTAGATTTTTTTTCTAGTTTTTTAATTTTTACTGTCAATTTTTTTATTATTATTCATGTTTTCTATTTTGGGCTATCTATTTGCGGCGGTGCGATTTATTTGAATTTGTTTTAATATTTATTTTTATGTTATGATGTTTATTTTTGATATATTTTTTGTTTGCTTGTGCCTAGATTTAAGATTTTTCAAAAACAATGTAATATTATTATTGAATTAAAATGATGATGATGATGATGATGATTTAGAAAATATGTCACATCTACCATCTTCCATCTCCATCGTCTTTCCATCAGGTGTGACTAGAGCCAATCGCCGATCAGTTTTTAATAAAATAAAATAAAAAATCTACGCCCTAATACTGGGAAAGGTTGACGTTGAGCTGAATAAAAGAGAATATCAAAATACTTTTTCACCTCTGCCTTAAAGGGCAATTATAAGTAGTATTGTTTTCTATAAAATACTTACGAAAGCAACCATAGATACCGTTAAAAGGTTTGCCACCTTTACAGCCTTCTTTGACCTTAGACGGTAACTGGCAATAGATTGATTTTGAATATAGAACCAGCATTCTAGAGGTTAGTAATCAGAACTAGTCGTGTATGTAGCTGAAAAAATGAGAAAAATATAGAAAAATACAACTAATTTGTGTTTTACTGTCGACGACATCATCCGCGTTAGGCCGTTCCCCTTTTACAATACTTACGAGTATGTAGGTATAGATCGTGTCATTCACGAAGACGCGTGCCTTGACTCGTATGGTCATGGTATTAAAGGTTAGATTCGACAAATCTGCGCGTCATCGTGGATGATACGAACTATAGTGCCAGTAGGTACACGGATCTCGCAAATTTTATCAAATTATGGTTAATGGGGAAATGAGGTGAGTAAATGACAAAATAAAGCAATAATAATTGACTTTCACTTTCGTGAAGTTACGGATTTCAGATCTGATGCTTTTGTAAAAATGAAAGTTAGAAATCTATCAGATCATCATTGTCAAACAACTTGTGTACCTATCCTATTCCTAAAGCAACTATAGTTGCACGATGGCGCGTAGATTTGTCGATTCTAACCTTTAATAACATGACAATACGAGTTAAGGCACGCGTCGTCATGGATGATACGATGTATAGCGGCTGTTTCAATTTGCGGTTGTATTAAGACCTGTGCACACCGGGTGCGTGTTCGTAGGCGTACACGTGCACGTTGTAATATACAGATCCATATGAGAGACGGCACACCGCTTGCGTGCTGTGTTTGTGCGTGGCTCAAACATTTAGGCGCACGCGCACACAGCCGGTGTGCTCTGGCCTTTAAAAATATATGCTGTATAAAACAAATGGGTTTGCTTGCGGCCTGTGTGTGTGCATGACAAGTCTATAAATAAATTACGATATATCCTAGACTAGACTGCAGTATAAGCAATGTGAGCCTGAATACAAATAGCAATACCAGTGCATGTATAGCACATTGTACTATTTAGTAGGCTATGGGAATGCGAGGAGACAACGGTAACATCGTGGGATCGCACACAACTACGTTTCTAGATATCGGACATAGACATACGGAAGTATAGACGCCGTATGTGTGATAATTGGGTGCGTAGCCAATGTGCCAATGGTTAACGCTCCATAGCGAACAAAACGCAACTGTCATTGTCGCACTAATTTGGAATTTTGGAAGACTGATAGATGACTGCGCTGACTACCCTGAGCAAAAGATAGAACGTGTTATTTAATATACCCATCGTTAAGCATATTTATGTAAATAGTAGGTTATTTACTTACGCAAACTTCATCGGAGAAGATTATGGAAACATGCACTTTGACTTCTTGATCTATGTTCAGATAATTATTTATTTATTTATTTGTTCATAATTCTTTCTAATTCTACGCACACAGGAATTCATTCAACGTTAAAAACAGAACAGGATAAAACAAATATACTGGGAATGGGTTCTATAATTGATTATAGAAATATAAATATTTTATTCGTAAATTAACAAACAATCAATTAACATATAAGAAAAAACATAGAATAAAGTGCCACGAAATGGCCTCATCTCAGCATGTTGGTGGCGACTTCCAGCACTGATCTTCCGATAAGACCAGCGACAACATTAGCATGCGAAGCAGGTGCATTTGCGTAGTCTATGTAGAGATATGTACGCGCTATCGACCAACGGTACAGGGTTTTATCAAGACCTAGTTATGAGCTAACAATGGTGGAAGTTTTTCGATTGCCGGTGGAAATCGAGTGAGCTTCGCTAATGGTTGCTATTATCGCATTTCTTTGAGTGTGGAATGGTAGTCAACGAGTTTATTAGAATTATCAACAGTTTTGATCACTAGTTCTTAACTTAGCCTATACTTTTATCTTAATAAGTAGGTATGAGGCAACAAAATGGGTTACTAGTATTGCTAAATAGGCAAGTTCATGCATAGAAAAAAAAGTATCACCGAACAAGGCTAAACTTACCTGACTTGCGGATAAAAGAGAAATTTCTCAGTTGTTTTACCTTCACAAAAATAGATATTTCTCAGTAAGAATTAAAGTGTGGTAGACAGTTTTGGATGCGAACCGTACTAACCGTAGATATATATATCTCTATTGGTGACCGCGGTGCGGTCGCTTGTCATAAGGACGCCTTGTTAAGTAATTCGTATAAGGATACAAGCAAATCTCGTCCTTATGGCAAGACACAAAGTGGGATGTTTTGTCGGCCGCGGTCACATTTGTAAAACAATTAGAGGTTTGTATTGTACTTATCATGCTTACTACTACACGTACTTTTGGTGCGTTGTTCTATCCGACTATTAATGATGACTGTATTAATCACGTTTTTTCCTAAGCACGGCCTATTGATCAAGCTTTTTGTCGGATTTTAATGTGTGAGACATACTTAGATTATTCTCACTTTAATGAATGAATACAACCTACATGTTTTTTCAGCTCCTCTAACTTTACTTAAATAATACAAAACCTCAACGAGATGAACTCAGTTGAACCGTTTTATTTCCTTTCTAGGAAGCAACCATCTTACCAACAAGTTAAACTAGTTAGACAATATAAACAGATTAAACAACAATCGTAATTACGTCAACTTATATAGATACTTTCCACATGCGTAACATGTAACGTAGCATAAAGGCAATAACTATAGATTGTAGACCATAGGCAATTATTGGAGCAGCGGAACGTTTTGGCAACGCCTCAAGCTAAATCCGTTATAACTATTAAAAGTATGGGCTGTTAAGTTCACGCCGAACGTTCGGTAATATGTATAACGGCCACTTTAACCTACTCGGTACCGGTAGATCCGACTTTGCCAGTAAATTTGGTATCCAGGGCTATAACCGCGAAAATTGAAGTTCGTCAATTACGGGTATTTTTCTCTGTCACTCTAATTGCGTTTTAGAGTAAAAGAGAAAGATCCCCGAAATTTGCGAATTTCGGTTTTCGCAGTAGGCCCCAGGGTTCGAATCCGGTAATGCATTTATTTGTAGGTTAAGTTAAAATAAGATTATGGCAAAAATTTCATTTTTGGTACAAGCTTTTATCGCTGACTGTAGTTTTCTTTCCACGGGCAACTAATACTCTTCGAGAAAACTCTAAGAACCCCAAAAACAATTAGGTTGCGTTGTTTTATCACAGAGTTCCTATGGCCAACTCCTGTCTCAATCATCAGATCAGCTCAATTTCAAAGATAGAGTATCAAACGGCAGACATGAATTCAAAATAATCTATAGCTTTATTGTTCATAATTGTGACGTATGCATTTTCATTCATCAAGCTAATAACTCTTAGGATAAATAATTGTAATTAAAACAATTTGATATTGCATTACACAATACCCAGACGCCATGACAGTTAACCGCTTCCTGCCAACCAGTGTTGCCAGTGCATCTATTTATTTTGACATCACAATAATGATTAAATATCAAAACGAACATTAATGCTATCAAAACAAAACATGTATACCAGCTAATAAAGATTCAGCAAGCAACAAATATTCTACGAATCCTTTGTCCAGAAGATCTCTTCCAAGAATCAGATTTAACTGAAGTAACTTGATCTCTGTTTATTTACGTTTAGTTTGTTAAACAGTCTGTCTGCCAGTCTATAAAGTGAGTCGTAATAAGGCAAAATAAACAAGCAACAGGGAGGGCTTTCTGTAAATAAGTTTATACTTGAGATCTTAAATTAGATTGGGATAGAAAGCCGTATAAGTCTCAAGCGAATCTTGCATAATGAGACGGGCAAAAATATCCGATACATTTGAATTATACACGATCTTCGTGGCATCGCCAAACGGCACCCGATAATCGCAATTTGCAATACATTGCGGCTTTTGGTCGATCGATTGATTTTGTTGTTCCTAGTTACCCAGCAATTATCTAAAATCGCATGCGATTTGTTGCAACGTCTATAGAAGCCTTATGTGAAGTTTTTAATTACGTTAGTACGCTTATATTATGGTTTGTGATAGCTAATATATCATTAATTTAGCAAGAACTGTTCAGAAAAACGAGAATGTCTATTAATCTGCTGTTTTGTTTCTCGACATAATCATTCCGGCTAAATTCACATTATCATTATGTCTATCTTGGTTTTTTATCGCACACTATTCTCATTTGCTAGATCTAGTTCAACATTAAGTAACAAATGCACTTATAAAAATTACCAAACCCATTCAAGGATTTAGAATGTCGCAAAACCGAAGTAAAGAATTAAAAGAAATTCTCACGATAATACACTACAAATAGTTAAACAGATTGATTTCTTTTTTATCCTTTCATGTTAACAATGAATCTTAAATCACACTTTGTTTTACATGTAACCTCGTGAGACTCTCTAAGATTTATATACAAACAGATTTGTTAAAACCTACTAAGAGCCACAGTCGAAATGCTTTTGACCCGGCATTAAGACCTTGACCTAATTTCGCTAAGTGCGGGGTGTATCCTTTGTGAATGTTTAAGATGAAAAAAAGCACGAAAAAAACTTGACGGATCCCATGCACATTCGACAAATGGTTATCGCAAACGAACAAAAAAGTGTAGACCTTTTTCTGATTGTCATCCGACTAGTGCCTAAACAAACAGTCAATTTGTCATTTGCAACTAAGTTTTTCGCCGCCCCCGGGCAAAGGCCTGGTCGTATAATGTCAATGCTTGCCAAGCGCGAGCGATTCTAAAACCTAGTACTCACGGAGCTAGCTGTCTTACTTGTCTAAGAGTGGTAAGCTGTGCTAGAGTGAGATGGTAGTCCCCTACCTACATTATTTCCTCGTGCCTCTCGCTCTAGCAGAACTGTCCTGACCGTGAGAAGGATTAAAGGCGACCAATGTATCTGCGACCGCCACTAGCAAAAACTGGCGTATTTGGAAGGCGCGCTTACACTGGCTAACCTGAGCGCTTGCCTCGTTCAATCAGCTCTTGGAACGAGCCCTGGAGCTTGCGGTCCGACCTTGGCCCGTTTTCGGGTAATGTCCTTAACCCACGTAGGTTTTTTGTGCGTATCGTTTTGATAAAATATTATACCTTTGCGGGAACATCGGGACGTGTGTGCGAACCTTCTTCGGCAACATTTATTTATTTATTTTTACGACTCAATCCGTCCATACGAATATGTAACGCTTTGTTCCTTACGGCTGAATTGCGTAACCTATTTGGATGGCTCGGTATAGAATAGTTTTGTGGTCTGGACTGGAAGAGCCGGTTCTAGGCCTTTGTGAAGGTGGGACTAGATTCGCGACGCCCACGTTCTGTGGTAAATATTATGTATAGTATACTCGTAGGTAGGAAGGGAAAAGAAATGCAATTTTGAATAACGTAATTTTGAATTACGTGTAGAGCTAGTTAAGCCAGGTCCTGTACAGTCGCCACGCCAGCGAATGTTTAGGAGCGGCCAAGGTGTTCAAAAATAGCTATGCTCTTTACAGTTTGCATAATTCGAGATTTGTACAGATATTTGTGAACTCCTTGTCTGGGCCTATATATCCGATGGCGGCTGTACAGTGTACTGACAGAAAAACTATTAGGTACCTTACCTTAGCAACCCATACAAGTTATGTGTATGCAGAGGTGCCCGCCTGATGGTAAGCAGTCTCCGTAGCCTATGTACGCCTGCCCCTCCAGTAGAGTCCATGCGCGTTGCCGACCCTAATACTAACACACTGCCACTGCAAATTTAGTTTAGACGGACTCTAAGTAGTGTAAGTAGGTCCCTATTTTAGTAATAGGTATGCCATGTTTTAGTTGATCAAAGTTTAATTCTGTAAACATCGCCTCGGTTTAAGATAGGGTGTTTTATAGAGCAAACCTATCAAATAAAGGCATCATCAAAGTAACGTTAAAACCGAACGAGCAAAACGTCCGGCCATAAGTTCAGCCGGTATAACGATGGGCTAAAACTGGTGTCTGTTGCAATTTTCCCGTGTACAGTTAGCAACAATTTTAGTAGCATAGAAAAATTATGAAATAATGCAACAAAAGCACCTGCCACCCTGGAAAATATCTCTTCACACTTGGTCGAAAAAGATCTTATTTCATGCAGGTGTACTGAAGGACAAACGCCTATATTGTTCCCACGGGAGTTTTGGATTGTGAAAAAAAAGTTATAACTCTCTAGGAAGTTATAGCTTTTTTAAATTATGTCACATATTCATACAAACCAAGTAGCCTAAATGAGTTTCACTTTTAAAATACTAACGTTTATTAATATTTTTGTTTATGTTTAAAATTATTTAATATGATTTATTCAACAGCCGTTTAAAATATTTTAACATAATTTTCAACTATTTCGCTTAAAATATTAAAATTTAGTTTTTTCTTCGCAAGTGTGATACACAGACATATGTTAGTGTAGTCATGTAGTATAGTCAGAAGCTTTTTAAATATCCAAATATAACTACAGAACTCTTACCAATCGCACATTAAAAAAAAAACAAGAATACTTTTACATTAAAAAAAAGATTGAACACATATATGTGGCGGACTGTACGGTACGCGCTGACCCCATTAGTTGGTTTAATTTTTCGTTTTATTAAAGCCGGCAATAGGATGGCATTTGCCGCGTTAAAAATAAAATGGCATCTCGTGGGGGTATCGACCAGATGATAGGTAAAAGGTCATGTTCGGTACATTGTGCTTTGATTACGTAATAATAACACTAAAGAAAAATTAAAACGGGTCACTTTATATGCACTTCTACACGTTTATTGCTTTTGAGCGTAAATGAGGATTAAAATAGGTCAATAATATTATAAATGCGAACAGAACTAACGTGTCCAACCGAAGATTCGGTTTCAGTTTTGGCATAAAAATCATGTTTCGGCACAAAACTACGGAACATTTCGGCCGCGCCTAAAATGTATTGCAGCATGGTTCCATTATTATCACTTGTCACTATGCCCGTCACTTTCGCGCTTACATACTTGTTAGAACGTGACAGGCATGGTGACGAATGATAGAGCCGACCATCAGCCCTACAGGTTTTGGTAGTGATAGTGACAGACGGAAGTTTCGGTTTCGGCATAAACATTATGTTTCAGCCTAAGGTTCGGTTTTGGTCGAAACTATAGTAAAACCGAACCTTCGGTTTCGGGTCGGCAAAAAGTCTGACTTCGGTCGGGCACAACTTTTTTAATAATACGATTTTTTTTTAATCCCTAGTCTAGAATCTCTAGTATTCTAGATACTAATCATGAGGAAGTCACTATTAAAAATAAGTTTTTGGCAAAAATTTCATTTACAGTACATATGGGGCTACTTTATAGCACTAGTGCGAGAAGTAGCATATTATGTTACTGTGTCGAACATTTAAAGGGCCATATGTACTGTAAAACGTTGTACGATACATGTGCGAATAGGTAATTCGCAACTCGTGTCGATTTAAAACACTCCCTTCGGTCGTGTTTTAATTTATCGCCACTCGTTTCGAATTTCCTATTTTTCGCACTTGTATCGTAATGTACTATTTCGTTACAAGCTTTTATTGCTTATTGTACTTTTCTTTCCACAGGCAACTAATACTCATCGAGCCAATTCTAAAAACCCCAAACACAATTATGTTGCGTTGTTTTGTTGAAGCGGTGGTGGCCGAGTGGATATGACGTTCGACTTTCAATCCGGAGGTCGCGGGTTCAAATCCTGGCTCGTACCAATGAGTTTATCCGATCTTAAGTACGAAATGTCATTTGATATTTACCACCAGCTTTTCGGTGAAGGAAAACATCGTGAGGAAACCTGCATACATCTGCGAAGAAATTCAAAGGTGTATGTGAAGTCCCCAATCCGCATTGGGCTAGCGTGGGGACTATAGCCCGAGCCCTCTCGCGCATGAGACAAAATTTTTTTGATAAAGTGAATATATTCGGAGATAATCGCTCCTAAAGAAAAAAATGTGTCCCCCCCCCCCCTCTAACTTTTGAACCATAGATCCAAAAATTATGAAAAAAATCGTGGAAGTAGAATTTAAGAAAGACATTAAATGAAAACTATAGCGGACATGATCAGTTTAGCTATTTTTGAGTTATCGCAAAAAGTTTCCCCTTCATAGTAAAAAGACGTACATCCACAGATTCCACAGTTCATCCCTTGGTTAACAATCTACTATACTTTAAGCTCCAGTTTACTTATTGTGACGGAAGAGTAACTACGGAACCCTACTCTGAGCATGGCCCGACATGCTCTTGGCCGGCTTTTTTTGTCCTGCTTTCACACGATCATAGGATAATAGTACATAACGATACAAGTGCGAAAAATAGGAAATTCGAAACAAGTGGCGATAAATTATTACACGACCGAAGGGAGTGTTTTAAATCAAAACGAGTTGCGAATTACCTATTCGCACATGTATCGTACAACGTTTTACAGTACATATGACCCTTTAAATGTTCGACACAGTAACGTTATATGCTAATTTTCGCACTAGTGCTATAAAGTACCACCATATGTATTGTAAAATAAGATAAGATACAATGCTTACGATTACGGCTATAAAAATATAGTTCGTATTCATAATCACCCCACGAAGCGATCTACAGCAATTACAATGTAAATTTATGTGCATTATCTCTGGCCTATTTGATAATATACAGCTGAGTATCAGAGATTTGATAAATGCGTGTGCTGGTTTCGTTTGTAAATACATGTTATGCGATGAGCTTTGTTTTGAAATAGGGCCATATCGTTTGATGTTTAGTCAGCACCAGCAAAAGTTGGTAATTAGGTGGGGGAGGTGTTAAAAACGACATACACATGAAAACGTTTTTTTAAAGGTACAAATTTGGAACCCGGCGACATGTCGCGACTGATGACGTGTCGCGCCCGCGCCATATCGATGTGTTGGCAGCACTACAGGGGGCCAACCGCAAAAACCGAAATTCGCAAATTGCAGGGATATTTCTCTTTTACTCTCTAGTGAGACGTAATTAGAGTGACAGAGAAAAATGACCGCAATTGACGAACTTCGATTTTCGCGGTTATTCTGGGGGCCTACTGCGAAAACCGAAATTCGCAAATTGCGGGATCTTTCTCTTTTACTCTCACTAAGGCGAAGTTAGAGTGACATAGAAAAATGCCCGCAATTATCGAATTTCGATTTTTCGTGATTATAGCCCAGAGGGCCTACCGCGAACCACTTTCGACGTGTTGCCTCCCTGTCACACTTACGTACGAATTTACAAGTGCGACAGAGAGGTAACACGTCCAACGTGTTTCGCGGTAGGCCCTCTGATTGCGGTCGGGCGACGTGCCGTCGGCCGCTCGGCGACGCGTTGCTGACTTTATAAATACATAGAAACCGTTTTGGTCGACGCGATGTGTCCTGTCTGTTGTCGCGATACGTCGCCGGGTTCCAACTTGTACTTTTTAACTGACTTTAAGATTTCGTTAGAGATACCTAGTTACTCAATTCGTCAAGATCTTTGTTTTTCTGTCTCCCCCGTAGTCTTCGACGGCTGGCTAGACCGAATCGCAAAATCTTATTAGAAATTCTTATTTTGAAAGTTTACACCTACTTCACGATTGGTCCTATATCGTCATCATACCTATCATGATCAGATGATGGCGTCTTATAGTTAGTATTTTTTTAGCATTAGAAAAAAGGTAAACAATCTAGACATGCCTTTTTATTGAAAAATGCTTTTTTAAAATCAATAACTATTATTTATGAAAGCAAAATAATGTAAAAGATCGTATATGCTTCATAATTCTCACATATTTCCCGTGATTTCATTTTATTTTTCTAAAGCGTTTTTCAATATAAAACCGACTTCAAATAAAAATTACCAAAAGCGCCATACATGTACCTATAACATTTGAAGAGTTCCCTCGATTTCTCCAAGATCCCATCATCAGACCACGATTTGGTGCCAACGGGACCATCTCGGGGTTATACCCGTTCGATTAAAAAATATATTTGAAAATCAGTTCACGATTCTCGGAGATATCGAGTAACATACATACAAAAGAAAATTAAAAAATTCAGTCGAATTGAGAACCTCCTCCTTTTTTGAAGTCGGTTATAAAGGACACGTCAAAATCGCTTACTTTCTTTCTAACCCAAAAAAACTGACTAAAGAGAAATCGAGGGAACTATTCAAATATTATAGGATAGGCACCAAGGATATTGCGTCAAATATGCCTGTTGGGCGTATTACTTCTGCTATTGACTGTACACCTTACCTACTACCACTACTACTAGGTACCTTACACACACCTTACTACACCTTACTTACTACTAGGTACCTTATGTAGGTACCTAGTATCTAAGTATTTACTAAGGTCCGACCGAGAACGCTTTTTTTGTCTCGGCCGAGACCGAGACCGAGACCGAGATTCATTGGGATTCTCGGCCGAGACCGAGACCGAGACCGAGAATTTATAAAATAGAGAAAAAATACGAATTTTGCACTAAGATTGTTTTTATAATCGAAATTCGACGATTTATCAGAAAAAAGTTATCATAATCAATTCCTAGCGCTATTAAACAGTATTTTTAGGGTTCTGTAGCCATAATGGCAAAAATCGAACCCTTGTAGTTACGTCATGTTCCATGTCTGTCGGTCTGTGCGTATGTCACAGCCATTTTACTCAAAAACTATACGGTATATTTTATAACCAAAATAGGAACGTAGGTGTAGATGTATTATGTAAGTCGCTTCTTAGTTTCGAAAAAATAATGTAAAATATATTTTCAATTATATACTCCGTATAAATGTAACAAAAAGTTTAAAAAAAACATGTGGCTCATCATTAGATAGGTCTTTAAAAATACAGAAAGGTTGCTAGACAATAATCGATTTAAAAAAAAAATGTGTAATCCCCTCTAACTCAACCGGGAGAGCAAAACCATTAAAAAAATTCTAAATAAGCAAATAATTTTTCAGGAAAATGATTTTGAATATGGAAGAGTTATAAAAAAACTGATCTTCTTATTAAAACGACAAAAGTGCCACTAACATACGCTCTTTTGCTTGTACGGCTTTTTTGTATTATATGAATGTACGGAACCTTCCATTATGCGTGGTCCGACACGCACTTGGCCGGTTTTTCAGTACGGATGTGCACAAAAAGAGGTAAAATAACAATAATCAAAATAAAGAGTTCTATATTGTAACCCAAAATATCCGCCACAGGTGTCGTTTTGTACTTACCTACTGCTTTGCTTTTTCCCTTTGACACAAATATATTTAGTATCAAAATATCCAGTGTCATCTTCCACTCACAAAAAGTTAATCTAAGTTACATCTCGATAACAATATACACCCATTTATTCATCAATAACAACTACCACAAAACGAAAAAAACCAAATGAACAAGTCATTACTTGCAACCGCGCCTATCCGATCCCAACACTTAGTATTTGATAAGTAATTGGCTTAAAATGTGGCTATGAAACCAATTTAAATCACAAAAAAACGTCACACCAACCGGGCGATGCAACCAACGAGTGGCTTAGACCCCGGGGCTCGTGCGCGGAAAATTCAAATTCACCAATGATGACTCATTGCTTATTCTCGGTCTCGGCAAGAATCTCGGCCCATTTTGGCCGAGAGCCGAGACCGAGATCTCGGCCCGATTTTTGGCCGAGAATGCCGAGACCGAGACCGAGACCGAGATCTCGGTCGGACCTTAGTATTTACCTAACTTACCTCCTAACAAATTACATAAATACCTACGTGGGTACAATCAGCTGCAGAGATAGTACCCTCCTTCTTTTTTTAATAGTATAGGAGGCAAACGAGCAGACCGATCGCCTGATGGTAAGCTATTACCGTCGCCCATGTCCATGGGTGTCCACCCGCAACACCAGAGGGCACTTACAATGCGTTGCCGGCGTTTAAGATGGGAGTACGCTCTTTTCTTGAAGGTCGTATCGGTCTGGGATAAATACCGAAGGCAGACAGTTCATTCCAGAGTGTAGCTATGCGAGGCAGGAAGTTTCTGGAGAAACGCTCAGTTCAGGACTGCCAACCATCTAAGAATTCATAGAAGAGTCGTTTGCGAAGAGGGGTCAACAATCTCTGCAGCTCACTGTACTAAGTAATAATCTAATATGTTCGAAGTAAGTTTAGATACACAGGTTAAGAAGCAGAAGATGTTGCCCGATGCTTAACTAATTCATCTGGGTGTCCCATTGTTAAGTTAATATATTATAATATACCTAACGCATTTTCCCTGAAGGTAGGCAAAAGCCATAAACTTTCCAAAAAACGCGCAAAAAGTGAACTAAAATTTATATTACCGAGCAGCGATTTACAGGTATATATTTATGTAACTTTAATAAAAACTAGCTTACCATTCAAGCGACTTACCATGCAAAGATGACAGGTTAGCCTGAGCCTCTTGCACGGGATTGCAGCATCGCCGGGCGCCCGCTCACCGCACACACTCTCAACTCGCAAAACAACACACCTAAATGAACATAAACAACAAAAAACCCAACGGTCCCCGAAAACCAGTTCCCGACACTAGCCAACTGCACTTGTTGCAAAACTTACAACACCCACGATACCTCCAAGACGGTTTACAGCGAGAAAACCGACCAGAAAATAAAGAAAAGTCGCTTTTTACAATCGATTTTTGTATATTTTTTATTAATTTCGAACTTGAACACTTTATTCCTTGTTAATTCACAGGCACACTGTATTTGTTAAAGTTTGTATTTAATGGTTTTTTATTAATATTTGTACAATAAATGTTAATGTAATTCTGTCAATGCACGTTTCGGCTCGCAGCGTAACGCATGCGTGCGTCTTGGAGCGCCACCTGCGCAAACTAACGGTCGGGGATGCCGCTACAAGAAATCAAGGTCCCTGACTCGAAAATGTTGCCAGTGAAAAAAATATTTTACCCATTTAAGGATAAAGAGGTAACATTTTAAGGATAATGGGGGCCAAGGGGGTAGTAAGGATATTGAGGAATAGCTATTTATATTTAATAAACTCTTGTTTAATTAGAGTTGTTATGATTGTGTAGGAAACTGTAACATATATCTATTTCAAATGTAGGTACATTGATTATGGAGGGCCATACCTATTATAGCCATTATAGGTCTAAAATCTGTATACCTATGTTATATGATATAATATACACAGATTTTACAATATGTTGTAACTATTGTCCCGTGGCTAATAATTTACAGCTTATACGCAATGGCTTTATTACACAGATTAATAGAAAAGCTATGCGGATAAAAGTTAAATCAGAAAATTAGACTATATCCACAGGACAGACGTAAACCTAAATTGCAGAGGGCCTACCGCGAAAACCGAAATTCGCAAATTGTGGGGATCTTTCTCTTTTACTCCAATGAACACGTAATTAGAGTGACAGAGAAAGATTGCACGCAATTTGTGAACTTCTATTTACGCAGTTAAAGCCCTGTTTTCATAACCAGAGAGAATGCTGAGAATGAAACCTTCATCGACGTCGCTTAGCCATCGAGATGACAAAATAAATGATTGGTACGAAATTTGAAAAGTGATTTAAAAAGAAGAAAAAATCATGTATCAATTAAAAAAGAGGAAAATTTGTTATTGTAGATTTAACTAATGTCTTTCAAATTGTCGTCATTTTTATTACCAATTTTACCGTTAGTTTTTCCGTTAGTGAATGTTATATTAGTTTGTTGTAGAGTTAAATAGTTGTTTGCATGAGATGTCACATTGAATGAGCTTCGACGTGGATCGGTATTCGTCTGCGTGGGCCCACATTGCCCTTTGTGCGGATCTCACATGGGCTACGGAACCTCCTGATGACTTTATTATAGCTAATCAGGTACCTATCATTCCTTTCAACACATAAATTAATTTATATGGCGTTTGAAAACACATGTCACTTACAGCTGATTCGTATCATAACGATTTGTTTTTGTAGTGAAAGAGGGGCGTCGTTCAAGATTTGCTTGTCTGCATCGGATATTTTACCTACTTTTGTTTCGGTAGATATCCAAAAAAAGTGTGACTAATAATTAAACTATATCACGTCAAACATGGTCTCTAACTTATGCACTAACGTTTTCTGCACATCAAGCATATCCATACACATTATAAATCAGAGGCCCCCGCCGCGTCTATCTGTCTACATGTTCGCGGTAAACTCAAAAACTACTGAACGGATTTTCATGCTGTTTTCTCCTTTTAATAATAATTTTTGAGGAAGGTTTAAGGTTTGTTAAGGTTTTCCGTACCTAACCCCGTGCGAAGCCGAGGAGGGTTTTGCTAGTCTGGTCATAAGTTACGTGACATGACATGTACAGTCAACCAATTTGAATCCTAGGCCACTATAGAACCTTGTCGCTTTAACTACTAGATACTTGACACGCATCACTCGATAAGCACTGTCGTAGAAGTCATTATGGCATGGTTCTATAGTGGCCTAGGAATCAAATTGGTTGACTGTACCTAGTCGCAGTAAGACGCGGTAGACGTGCAGCTTTTCAATTCAATTTAACATCCGATTTAAAGAGATAAGATCTGGCTAAGAGCGTAAGGAAATAAGTTTTTGGCAAAAATTATATTTTTGGTACAATATTTTATCGCTGACTGCACTTATCTTCCCACAGGCATCTAATACTAGTCGAGACAATTATGAATACCCCAAATTAGGTTGCGTTGTTCTATCACGGACTTCCCATGGCCACCTCCTGTTATCATCATCAGATCAGCTCGATGGTACCATAATATTGGGTTGTCACCCGACTTACATATGTATGCAAAATTTCAAGCTCAATCGGAAATAGACAAGTGGGTCAAATTTAGCTTCCAAGATTTGACCCACACAAACATACAGGGCAACTTAAGTAAAACCATAAGGGCAAAACACGACTCTCGTTGTGGACATATTTCACTTGTCCAGGAGTCTTTAAAACTCTTTAAAGGCTGATGATGACTTGATGACTTTTTTATTTTAGCGCCTTTGGGCACAACATTGTCGTGTTTCTCAAGTGCTGCAGGACTCTACAGATTCACAATCTTCGCAGTCAAGCAATCAATGTGAACAAACAGGCAAGTACAAGCACAAAACTACAGCGGCGGTCTTCAGGCGGCAGATTTTGTCTTTTGTGGTTTTTTGCAAGTTGAAAAAAAAACTAATTATGCCACGTACAGACCAAACCCGGCGAGCGATCGATTTTCAGCGAACCGTCAACACTGAATTGGGCCGAACGTTTGGATTCCTTGGAGATTGTCGCCACCCTCCGGGTGATCGGCGAACGACTACTTAAAAAAAACCGGTCAAGTGCGAGTTCGTTTTGTTCGTTCGATGTATAAAAAATATCATGCGATTTGTTACAAGATGAGAACAGAATTCACATATTATTAATAATAAAACATTTTCCCGCCGATGGGAACTATTCTGATTACACTTTGCATTCTAGAGAAACGTTCAACGTCGAGTCAAAGTCAAGAAAATGGCGGTTGCAGCCGGAAAAGTGTTAAAGACATTATACCTGAATCGAGATTGGCACAGTTCTATGGAAATTTTTATTACGACGAAGCAAGGTTTTTCTTAATCCATAATAATTTATTTTTAGATAACTTCTAGATAGGTTACTTTTCTTTTTCCTTCACTCCAACTAGGTTCGAAACACCATTTTTAATACGAACTATCAAAAACTCTCATCTTGCCACTTATATAATCATTAATCAATCACTTACCGGATTTACATTTAAGATGTTAATACATTAACTAATTAAGTACAATTATTTAGCAATACACAAAATAAAACAAATAAGTAACACCGTAATAACCTATGGCATGACAGCGACTATTGAAAAAGGCGGGAGTTTTTTTTTTCTAATTTGACGTTTTACTGATGCTATTCGAGGTATAGTTTGTCAAATAACTTTATCAGTAGAAAAAGGCGCGATATTCAAATTTTCTATACGGCGATAACCCTTACGCGCCTACATTTTTAAAATTCGCCGCCTTTTTCTACTGACGGAATGGCTTGACAACGTAGTTATTATATGCTCTTTGTGGCTTGACAGACTATACTTTTAAAAGCGGGTCTTAAATTTAAAAGTAAACAAAGTGAAACTATTCCAAGTAAATAAAGCAGCTACACATTTTTACTTAAGCACCTCAGTAAGTTAAATTTTTTTAACTATTTTATTGCAGAGAAAAGTCTTACGCCAATGCCAATGAGAAGTCATCGTGGCGCGGGTACAACGGCCAGGGATGCGAAAACTCCGACCTCACAGAATGCTGGATGCTTCCCGAGGTTGAGTTCAACTTGGTGTATTTATCGATTTATCACTTTCACTACTGAAGTAGGTGTTAGAATGGAACATAATAATTAAGTTAGCTGTAGCTGTTAAAATAATCATATTACCCTAAGACCCTAAGTATAAGGGTCCCAAACCTTTACTCCAGTAATGTTGGTTAAGACTCGACTATATTTTTGAGTCTCATATTATTAAATCGACTTTTAGTTTTTGTGGACGGAGTTTTTCTTCGGAGGCTAGAGTTCTTTTGAGTTGCGCTTATAAAAGACTCACTAACTAGTTGTTAAGAAAAGTTAATCGCTGTCAGTTTTGTAACGACAATTAAGCATAAAATCTTTATGGAAATCAACTTGGTTTTGGTGTTCAATTTATAAACTATAAGCGATATTAAAATGTACAATTTAATATCGCTTATAGTTTATGAATTGAACACCAAAACCAAGTTTTTATTGAATTAAAAAAATATATATCGTTACAAAACTGACAGCAATTAACTTTTCTTAACAACTCACACTAATTGGGTACACTATTTTCTGAAAACTCCCTTAGACTTTGGACTCGGAAGATTTTTAGTCAGCCTTGTAAAAATGAGACGAGAATCAACACTAGACTCGAGGGCCGCATCTAGGCCTACGCTTTTCCTCTTTGCGGGCCATATTATATGTAACGAGATTTTGCGGTCCGGTGGTCGTAGTTTGGAGACCACTTTTATACTTAACTGCTTCAATACTGTCCAGGTGGAGTACTGGTTCCGCAAGCTGCTAGACGACGCGCCGGAGCGGGCGTGCTCGCGCCGCCGCCACCGCGTGCCTAGCGACGACTTGTGCGTACATTTTTTATTTAAATATTATTATATAGATATTTAAAGCATTTCGCATTAGAAACAACATATTGTACTTACACCAAAAACTGGCAGATTGTGACGCACATTAATGTAACATATTATCATTTCTAATACTCAATTTCGTACAATAAATTATTTGTATTTGTATTTATTAGATGGCTTGAGGACGAAAATAAGCAGTATTTTTTTTGGTTACAAGCATGTCAAGGGAATTAGCCGTCTATCTATTATTAGTGTATGGTAGTAGTGATGGAATAAATGGCGGCAATAGCGCCGACACCGACAAAGATTCGAGCACGCCGATGTATAGTTGCCATCAGATATATCGGAGCGACCAAGGAGCTCACAAGTATCTGAACATGCCTCTATTGTCAAGGCGTTAGTGCGTGTTCAGACATTTTTGAACGCCTCATAAAGTCGCTGGTATTAATCTGTTGAAAATGAGCTAGTTCTCAGGCAATCAATCTGTATTAATGTACACGTATGTACAATGTACACTGCACCTGGCGCGAATCATTGATAAATCTCATGTCAGCTGTTATGAATTGCTTTGTACTGTACTTGATAACCCAAGCGGTCAGGCCATATCACTCGAATTATTAACACGTGTTTATAGGCAGCTAGTGGGAGCTGGGGCCTTTGTGCCGGACAGGCCGTGGTAGCGCTAACTGTACTGTACCTAAAAAGCGATCGAGCCACTTACATGAATTACTTACACGTGTTTATCGGCAGCTAGCGAGCGCTGGGGCCCTTGCGACGGGGCCGAGGCGGCACTGTCGGCGCGCGTGCGGGCCGCGGCCGTGCGCGCGCTGTGGGCGCCGCGCGCGCCGCCCCCGCCGCCGCCGCCGCCCGCGCCCGGCCCGCCGAGCCCGCCGAGGAAGATGCGGGCGCGCCGCCGGCAACCGCGCCGATTGCCGCCGAGAGCGCCGCTCCCGGCATATTGTTTGGCGCCGGCGCTGCTGTGCGATCCCAAGTGCAAGGTATTACTGTTTCGAAGCTATCCTATTGTCGTTACGCTGCTACGATGCATTTTCGATACATACCGGAAAAATTCGCTACATGTTATCGAGTATGTCTGAGCGATACAAGCATAGCATAGCATATATTTAAAGATATAATTATGGACCTGGTCTGAAATAAAGAATATGATTGATTGATAGCAGTAAAAGAGTCAGACGCGAAATGAAACATGTGCAGTTAAATTTTGATTGTAAAAGGGATCACAGTGACGACCGGTTTGGCCTAGTGGGTAGTGACCCTGCCTATGAAGCTGATGGTCCCGAGTTCAAATCCTGGTAACGGCATTTATTCGTGTGATGAGCATGGATATTTGTAACTGAGTCATGGGTGTTTTCTATGTATTTATATATTATATATATCGTTGTCTAAGTACCCACAACACAAGCCTTATTGAGCTTACTGTGGGAATAAGTCAATTTGTGTAATAATATCCTATAATATTTATTTATTTATCACATACAAGATTTAATTATCTTTAGATCCCAATGTGACGCTGGCAGCGTTTGATTTCGATATAAGGTTTTGATTTTATGATTAAAAAATTATGAATTTATGACTCACTAGATATTTCACTTATTTTATTTATACTAGGTATGTTACATAGCGTTCTGGTAGGCATAGAAGCTTATCATATTTTTTTGAAACTTCCCTGTTTTTACTCCCATAAGTGTAGTAACTGAAACGTTTTGAAGTTTCAGTTCGAAGCGGCGCCCTCGCCGCTCTGCCAGCGCGCGTGCCGCCTGCCCACCCTGTGCCGCGCCGCGCCCTACCGCGGCACCACCGTCTGCCGCTACGCCCCCACCAACCGAAGAATGCCAGAACGCCGCCTCGGACAAAAAGATACCCCGAAACTAGTCCGACAAGAGGTCAAAGAGGAAAAAGAAAACGTCGAAGAGACTAAAGCCGAGTTGGAAATTAAAGAAAAGGTCCTAGATGACCAACAGCCGACTACAAGCGCCGCAGCTATGGATGGACTTAGAAAAAAACGATTGTACAGCACAGTTTTAAGCATGAGTGCACCCTCAACTATGAATCTGCAAAACTGTGTCAGATTACAAAAATTCACTCCAGGGCTGCTAAAGTTAAACCCAAAAATCATACCCGTGATTCGGGAGAATAAATTTGAAGAACTAGAAAAGGAAGCTTTAGAGCAATATAAAGCGTCCGACGAAAGCATTGACACCAAGTTTAAAGAATTGGAGAAACAAGCAGAGGAACAGTATAGCACTAGTAATAGTAACACGAGTTGTAGTAGCGGCGAAAAGAAGGCAACCAACCCTGAGAGTCCTAAGCGCGCGGCAAAATTTCACAAAGAAAAAGTCGATAGCGTCATGATATATTCACAGAACTTTCCAGATTTAAACTCGAAGACTGCCAGTGTAACTAATCTAAAAAACTTCCACACCCCCCCGAGGGGGGAAAAAAAGGATCACCAACACACACCGAATAAAAGAACTGTCAAAAACGATAGTCTAAGAGCCGCGTCTGACACTGATGAAGCTCGCGAAGCTAAGAGTCATAAGAGTTCACGCTGGACGCTTCATGTCGTACCTAAGAAGAGGCATATGACTTTGTGCGTGTCGGATTTCTCTTCAGACGAGGAGATGGAAGATTCTGGTCGTTCTATCAAAGACGCTGGTCCCTGTATTAAACACCATTTAGGAATGCATTCTGCTCACGGCGGCGGCGATCTCATCATGAGAAAAACTTGACAGAGATTTGACTCGCTTAATGTTGAACGGAGCTGTGATTACTTTCGGGTGAAGATAAAGCTCTGATGTCTCGTTATTGTGTGTGATTGTTTAGTTTTCATCAGTTCAGGATTTTTTATACAATTCACGCAGACAGTACCGACTAGGCGACTAGTCTTTTGTGCTTTTACTAGTCATAAATGCTTTGTATATACGTTTTTGTATTTTTGACGTTATTATTGATATTAAGAAAAAGAATTTCAGTTCTTCAAAGGATAATTGTGCAAGCTTAAACTTTTTAGGTATTCAACAAAATATAAAAATTAAATTTATATGATTTGCTCTAAATTTGCGCTGTTATTTCAGATCATAAACTTTTTACAAATTTATATTTAAGTAAGGACGCAAAGTACGAAAAATTTCGTATATTGACCCACCTGTTTCTATCTCTATCGCACGCGCATAATTATATTGCTGTCCCACTCGCATAGTGGCATTGACATCCGGCATCATGGGCTTGCGATAGAGACAGGAACAGGCGGGTCAATGTGCGAAATTCTTTGCGCTTAAGCTCTGGTTTCCTAGGATAGCGGTGCCGTCATATAGCGGCCGTAATACAGCGGTGAAATGACGTCACTAGAACGTTGTCTAAGTTAACAAAATGGCGCGGTTTCCTAAGCTCTGTATCTTTAGGTATTTAAATAAAAGTAAACAAACGATTTGACATTTTCAGATCCTTATAACATTTATTGGTTAACCAACCAAATACAAAACTGCTTGGATCTGTCACTGAACGACCTGACTTTAACCTACATTTTTTTATCATGTAATGTTTACATCTACCCTCAACTGGCTTAAGGAACCATTAGAGGGTACTTTTTGTTTACTTTTATTTAAATTTTTAAAGATACAGAGTGTAGAGGACGGTGATTAAAGTAACATTCTTTTTGCGTCCGTAATATTACGGTACCGCCATCCTAAGAAACTAGAGTTTAAGCGTTCTTACTTTACCGGATAAACGAAATTGCGCTCCTAGTATGTCTTTAGGCCTCGCTTCATTCGGTCTTTAACTAATACAAAGAAAAACGCCAATTTATCAACAATATTTATATTAACTTTGGAATATAACTTACTAGTGTACATTAAAATAGAAGCTCTTCATATCAAGGCTTGGAACTGGTTTTAAATATAGCAGTATATAAATACCGGTTTCTTTTGGTTTTACTCCGATCTTTCATAAGAACGCGAACGTTTTAAGAACTTTATTGAAACATAAATAAACCAATTTCTTCGACGAGCGACGACACGGCCATCCAACCTGGTAGTATGCCGCGTAAACAAAGACACCCGCATAGGAAGAAACCGGTTTTTAGTGTTCTACACCGGTTAATATGACAAGAACTTTATGGAAAAATTCTCCTAAAAACCGGTTTAAAAATAACGGTTTTACGAACGAAACCGAAACTAAAAGGTTTGCGCCAAGTACATGATAACGGTTTGGAAATTTAACCAGTTTCCAAGCCTTGCTGCATATCACCCATGGTCTGACCGCACCACATCAGCTCTCGAGGAACTGGTCTAGCGCCGTAAGGTCGTCGTCTAATTGCACTTGCTCCAACGTCACCTCTTGCAGCTTAGTTGTTACTGAAAAGGGAAAAAAATCAGAAATAGGGTAAACTCCCCCAATTTTTCAATCTTTAGATGGCGTATCCTAATTTTAAGGGAGCAGAATCCTTTCCTTCAAAAAAATCGCCCAAGAGCATGTCGGGCCATGCTCAGTGTAGGGTACCATCAGTAGTTACCATTCTGTCAGAATAGGCTAAACAGGGCTGTTAGTATCATGTACATTACAAGCATAAAGGAGTACCACACAGCTCTTTGTACGTCTTTTTACTAAGAAGAGAAGACACTTTTGCAATAATTCAAAAACAGCTGGACCGATCAGGTGATCATGTTCCCTGTAGTTTACCCTAACACGTGAGTGCATTTACTTATGCCTGTGTTTTAGCTAGCAAGGCCTTGGTTACTAATATAGGTTTAGTAGGCTAGAGCCTTATTAATAATCTCTCAGTATGAATTGAAATTTTAGTGCCATTAAGGAAATTAGAGAATTTTTGCGGTAGATGCCGCTGTAAGCACCTCCTGAAGGTATACAAAAAGCCATAGATAAAAATGAGGCTCCTGCAAGGCCAAACTTCATTTATAAAATCCCACTTAGGCCATGTAGTTTTTCATCTCATATGTGGCTGATTATTGATAAGTGACCTAGGAGCAATGTTTCAAGATGTCTAACCTGAAGGCACGCTGCCACTGGCCAGGTACCTAGCCATGTCTTGTTGGAAAGCCGAGGCACTGTTGTCTCTCCGGGCCTGGAGTTCTGCTAGCTGCTGTTTCTCCCGCTCCTGGTTGTGGATAGAGTTCTCCTTGGCTAGTTTGATCCGTGTGTCTTCCAGGGTAGCTGAAATTTCAGATAATAGGTAAATACATTTTCAATTTCATATCCCCTAAATAGCACAGTAGCACCTTCCCAGTTGCATCTTTGCTAGAGCCCAGCTTAACCTTTTAACCGTATTTTTCATCGTCAGATAAGTGTCAAGTATTCAGGACTTTACTAAGACATTGTGAAACAGGCCCTAAATGCAACTTTATATTACAATTAATTCATACTAATTAGAAACTTATTTGATTTTTGATACAATGGCAGTCATAGTCTTATAGGACTAACATTTAATTCAAAATCTAACAAGAATTGAAAAATGAAACTCTACAGGGTCCAGATTCTTTGAATTTAAATCATAATAAAGAAAATCAATTACCCATTTTTTTTTCCTTGTACAATGTGAGGTGATAATGATGATCTAATTTCCATCTCTCCATCTTACTCCTTTCCACAATATCCTCAAATTCCACCAGGTCCTGCTCCACAGTTTTCATTAACACGTCCAAGTTCTTCAAACTGTCGATACACTGTGCCACGGAAGCCGTGAGACTCGGTAAATAAGCCAAGTTTTGGCCCAATTCATTTGCAGTTTGCAACTTTGTTTTCGCTGTTTCATGCAGTTCCAATATCAATTTATCAGCTTCATCTGCTGCTTTAGCATTTATATCAGCATTTTCATGTAACGTCGCCCATTCTGACTGATACTTGTCCAACAAGACAGACCCAGCACCGCAGTTCACATGACTTTCGTTCACCAGTTTTTGTTTGTCCTTAAAAATATTCTTCACTTTCTGTACCTCTTGCAATGTCTGCCGCAAATTAGAGTTGGATGTTAACCCATCTTGTACCACTGAAATAAACTCTTTCAAATTGCTTAACATTTCAATGGGAACAGTGAAAACACAAGTTTTGAAATATTCGCATTCCACATCACATGCAAATCATGCAATGCAACAGAGCTTTGTTTTGACAGCGTTGAAGGGTTTTTATAGTATAGTCAATATAACGTAGTGATTATATTCTCTTTGATGGTCAAGTATTCCTTTAAAACTCGAAAAAACACCTCAATTGAGCGTTTACAAAGTATGTTAATGATTCATTTTCCAGCGACAGCAATAAATACATATATTTTTTTAAATATACTTGGTTAATTTTTATTGCTAAAACATAAACAATTAAGATAATATTTTACATTAAAACTAATACATTCTTTGCTAAGGTTTATTTATGTAATTGAATATTACTGAACTCACTAACAAATACGTGCAACTATACTCGTAAACTATATTCTAAATAATATTTTCTTTGGGCAACCCTTCCTTTAATTTCAAATTTCGAACGGCTGACGGGCTGTCAAGTATTGTTATGAATGCACTATGCACTAGTGTATTTATTTATGTTTTAATTTGTTTTCCACGCATTAAACGACAATGAGTGAGACAAAACTTAGTAGTGATGAAGTGCCTGAAAGATTTGCGGACTGGCTACTGGCAATGGGTTGTCCCCCTGAAAAAGTACCGACAGTGGACAAAATCTCACAGTATGTTTCTCTCAACTGATTTTATAGTTTAGGCCTTGTTTTGAGGTATTAAATTTAATTGTTATGTTCGCAGGATGTGCCGTGGAACATACTATTTAGTGTGGCGCAGTCTTATGGAACAGGTAGAATCAAAAGACATCATAAAACAGAAGAGACTGCAAGTTTTCGCTGATGATGTGAGGAGGTGTAAGAAAAAGAATCTATTTACAGAAGTAAGTGAAGTTAAGCGATATTTTCAAAATAATAATAAATTCGTTTAATTTTGGAATACTCTGGAAGTGTCAACGATCTCATTATACGCTAGGAAATCTTTAAGGCCTCTCACTGTCACAGAGCGTAAGCGTGAGCGAGATGGAAGTGCGTGACCAGTGGCAGCATGATGGTTCCATTTTTATCGCTTGTCACTATGCCCGTAACTTTCGCACTTACATAATTGTTAGAATGTGACAGGCATGGTCACAAATGATAAAGAGCCGACCATCTTAGCCCTACAGGACCACAGCTATCATGTTTTTTGTACGTTTAAATAAAAAAGTTATCGATATATTCCCTCAAATATCATATTGCTGATTTTTAGAATCAATATTCATATTTTTAGCTTGTAACAGATTATGTTACATATAATTTGTTACAATTTTTTTTTGGATCGACACAGGCCGTCGACTCTAGGGCCTTAAGAAAGATGTCAAGATTGCTAATTAAATTTATGGTAGCTGTATTGTGATCGAAAAATGCTACAACATTTAGAAAACCTTTCTGAACCTACAACATCAATAAAAAAAAAAAATGTTTTTTGTAAAAAATTTCTGATCATCCTATCACCAGTGGTGTAAGTGCCTGCAATTTTATGTGATGGTGGTGTACAATCTCCAATTCTTTACCCTTACATTCCTTAAAAACCTTTTCCTTTAACTTTAATAAGCATTTCAAAATCACCCAATTTCAGCATGACACTAATGTGCTGATACCACCAGAGCTCACATTATGGCGACAGCAAACTGAAGTGCGGCAGAAGGTGCTGGAAGCCGAGAGCCGCATCAGTGAAGCTAAGAGAGACCTTAGTGAGATTATGGACAAGGTGTCTAGCAAAAGTAAGAATTTTTGTTAACACTTTAAGTGGGAAGCTGATGGTCCTGGGTAAGGCATCCCGGGATAATCCCGGTAAGGCCATCTATTTGTGTGATGAACACAGATATTTGTTTCTGAGTCATGTGTGTTTTCTATGTATTTAAGTATTTATATATTATATTTATCATTGTCTGAGTACCTTCTTCCTTCTTAAGCCTTCTTAAGCTTACTGTGGGACTTAGTCAATTTGTGTAAGAATATCCAATATTTATTTATTATTTAGTCCCAGCGCATGCTACGCACGTAGCCGATAAGATGCAAGATTCTGTATATCAAAAACAGTGACTACGAACAGAGAACCCAACTATCGGGTCACTGACATGGAATGTGTTTATTAGAGTTATGGCTGGGGTATTGGTGGCTAAATTTAGCATGTTATTATTAGATAGGCTAGTAGTTTTAGTTAAATAGGTATCTATAATGGTTTAGATGATTGATACCTGCCTTTAGATATATCTTTAATCAGTTTTTTCATTAAGAAAAATAAATTTAGTCATGTAATTATTGGCTTCTAGATATTAACCAAGGCTAATATTAATGAAACAGACTAAACTTTCTTTGTGATTTCCCATCAGTTAGATCACCTGTACATTCAAGGATTTTGACATTTGACTTTGCCATACACAAAATGTTTTGTGGAATAGCATAATGAAATGTTTAGTAAAGCCTAACCTAAGTAAGCCTAATTATTAGGTAGAGCCAAGACACAATAAATATTTGAATTACAAAATGAAAATTCAAAGAGAAAGAAGACTTAACAATACAGAATGCAATTACTGAAAGTTGTTCCCTAGGACTACCTAGCAGTAGAAACAATATGTCAGGATAATTTACCACCTTTATTCACTCCAGTGTCCCAACGCAACCTGGCCCGTCAGCGAGTACAAGACCTGCAGCGAAGAGGCTGGCTCCTCCAACTCCTCGCAGAGGAGCTCCGCACCAAGAAGCAGGGCCTTGTTGAGACCCGTGCTATAGCCGAGGAGATGTGCGCTGTACATGACCATACTGATGTCCAGGTTCGTACCCGGAAACAATGATATGGTGATACAGTTAAAAGACCATTTAATAGCTTCCCAGTCTTAAGCTTTGTTTTTATATCCCAGATAGCCAAATAAAATGGGCATAATATTATTATACAGGTCCTGGACATGAATGCCTTTTTATCCCCTGGGTGTTTTGGGTGTGTTAAGTATTTATTATAAATACTTGTTTTCTAATTTTATAATTATAAGTATGTATGTGCATGTATTTATTATATAGGTCTAGTACCCACGTAGGGCTTTTGCACACCGCGACTCTTTAACGCGCCGTTGACGCGCGTTTGTATCGATTCACACGCGATTCGCGCGCAAGTCAGACGCAGCTTGTAGACCTTTGCACACTTACATCGATGCAGATGCGCTTGTAATGCGCGTGTGTAGCGGTTCAAAACCGATGCTAAGGCTAAGCGTATGCTGAGACGCAGGCGACGCAGTTCCACGCAGCGCAGGGCAGGGCAGATTTTGTAAAGTATGGAAAGTCCTTTATCTACGCACGCAGGGGCACAATGACATTTGTATCGGTCCACGAAAGGTCACCCACCTTTGTGTGTACATAGTTATAAAAAAAAAAAAAACAATCTATTCTATTTTGCATCGTGTAACGGCGCCCGTACCCCAGCAGTCAAGACAACACGTGCCGTCAACGCGCGTTTGTATCGCGACAGACGCCAACAAACTGCTTCGTGGAATGAAAAACGCGCTGTCGACGCGCATTACTAAACCTCGCGGTGTGCAGAGCCCTAAGGTTTATTAAGTTTATTGTGGGACCACCGACCGACCAACGGTTTGTACGGTTGTAACGGTTTGTAATATTTATTTACTTGTTTGTGAACCTTATTACAAAGGTTTAAGTTCTACCAATGGTCAGTTGCTGTACTGTACCAAGTATTTTGCTGTACTGTACATATGATTCATCAGTTCCTTGTCAGATAGATAGATAGATACATTCTTTATTCATACCCACAACATACATGGCATTGATATCAGGACAAACAAAAAAGAAAATTGTAAAATAAAAACACGCAAACTTAATTCAATAAAATACATTTTTTTTAGTTAATTAATACGCCATGTGTCGTGGCACAGAAAAGGCGCTGACTCAGCATGATGATGCAGCAAGCCACAACGCTGGTATTCTGCCAGCACCTTACACAAAAATGTGCAACGCTTTTTAAACACCTAAGTTGGTACAAGAAATAAAGAAAAACTACTGTGCAATGTGTATGCCGTTTACTTTATAAGTATTATGTGAGTGAGTGTATATGTGCGTGTTTTTTCTTTCTTATGGACTTTTGCTCAATTGTAATGAAGATACTCGTAAAGAGGTAAAAACGCGGTTGGCATATTTAGTTATAGGAGGATGAAGCGAAAAAGAGTTTAAGGCTTATAGTGTTCAACATTGTTGTTTCTGTTGATTAAGAAGTTAAAGTATATTTTACTTTAAAAATCGTTTTGCTCTTTGATCCTTATTGTCACGTATTTCTGGTTAGGTATAAGATGTGTTTTCTCTCGATATCTACATAGGGTCAGACCAAGATAAGTTGGCAGCGATTTTGATAGCCCAGACAGTGCAAGTGTCAAGTAAACATCATATTTTTTTTATTTATTTATTCTTTATTGCACTTAAGAAAACACATTGTACAAAAGGCGAATTTTATAGAAGTGCACCATCTGGGCTATCAAAATCGCTGCCAAGTCATGTTGGTTTGACTCTAGATATGATCGTACAAGGTGGGCCTTCATAACCCACCCAACTTTAACCACATACCTCTAAAAATGTGATTTTGTTGCAGCCTAAACTAGACAGATGTCTGTCCTCCCAACGCCGCCAGCCGGCCGCGGCCACCGTGGCGTCCTCCACCATGATCAGCAACAGCAGTGGAAACGTACCTAACAACGGCGATTTGGAAGGTGAGGCAAGGGTTGATGGGTTAGGGGGGGGGCAGTTCTAAGGCAAATAGCCAAGGGGGGATTACGTACAGGGTGTTTATTTAATCGCCTGCAATAATTTACGGGGTGAATACATAGGTCATACTGAGCAACTTTGACTATGAGATCAACCCTGAAATCGCGAAAAATAAATTGGCTGTTTGACCTTGAAATTTTCTATGGGAGAGTACTTTTTTTTTGCGATTTCGGGATTGGTCCCATAGTAAAAGTTGCTAAATATGACCTATATATTCAGCCCATATAATTTATCGTGTTAAGAACTCCCAGCCTGTGATTCAATTTTGCTTCCTAATGTCCGATGTCTGATAAATCTGATAATAGTGTATTTCACGGTTAAATAAATAAATAAATATTATACGACATTATTACACAAATTGACTAAGTCCCACAGTAAGCTCAATAAGACTTGTGTTGAGGGTACTTAGACAACGATATATATATTATATAAATATTTATAAATACTTAAATACATGACTCAGGAACAAATATCCATGCTCATCACACGAATAAATGCCCTTACCAGGATTTGAACCCGGGACCATCAGCTTCGTAGGCAGGGTCACTTCCCACTAGGCCAAACCGGTCGTCAACAGTTTCATTTGAAATACACCATGCCAGACATCTTAACCAGGAACTACGTACCATCTTCATAAACAATTAAAAATTCTGGCACTAAATTCCTTTCATTCGCCGTAATCAAAGAGTCATTGATTTTAAACGAGGCATAAAGTGTAAAAAAAAACTACTATTATTTCGGTACACGGCGGGCAGAAATTGATAACTCGAGATATCAACTTTTCGCCGTGTACGGATTTTGACTGTAACTATATATATCTTAATAGACTACACTATAGACCTTTGCCTATTAAAGCCTCTTAAATAGAGTCAGCAACTGTGAATAGTTTTTATAGATGGTATTAGGTTTAACTTGACTTAAATCGACCGGGATATAAACCGTGGTTACCTTTTGCATTGTTTTTGAGCTCCCGATATTACGACGCAGTTACATGCATCTTGTTCACGGGTAACTGGAGGGTTTATATCCCGGGCGATTTAAGTCTAGTGAAATTAACCTTGAATCATTTAAAACTGTTAGATTTTACTTGTCTTTAGTTGTTTTATGAGATTCTAGTTACGGGGCTCCCAGCGGTTTTAATCCATTTTTGACAAGTTTTGAATCGTTAATCCTGCATTTGCACTATAGATAGAATTATAAGACAAACGGCTATCGGTTCTTCAATCTTTTATCTCCATTCTGGTCTGCCGGATTTTGAAAGAAATGAATAATTATTTTTTTATAGTAATAAACTTCAAATAATACTTTCTTTTAGTGCTAGTTACCTAGGGCGGTAAAGTACGAGTAGCACCGTAAAGTACTGTAAAAACTTTAAGATGAAGGTGTAATACTACGGTGAATTTTATACTTTATAGAGGAGCACATAAGTCAGCTAGTGGCGTGCCGCGGCGACGCGCTGTGGGCGGAGCTGTACGCGCGTCGAGCAGCTCTTGTGAATTCATTGAGCAGCAGAGGAGAGCCCACAGTGGACAATAACCGGTACGTGTTATTCAATTATCTATAATACACTTATAATGCAAATTAAAACGGTTCCGTTTTTATGGGAAAACTATGTAAAGGATTTAGTGCTATTATAAAACGCCTTTGAGTTATAGTCGTTAGTTTTCAGGCTGGCCCTCATGGCTAACTCTTTGTCTATTGTAAGTAAAACCGCACGTGCTACTACCTGCAAAAAAAGGCTCGGTCATTGGCGTATAATTCTAATTGGCACCTGAGCGCGGGCTAGGCCAACGCGAAAATAAATCGGCCAAGTGCGAGTGGGACTCGCACAGGACGGGTTCCGTACCATTATCTATAAAAACGGTTATCCATCCAAGTACTGACCCCGCCCGACGTTGCTTAACTTCGGTGATTGGATGAGAACCTAGAGATTGGAAAGAAATATTTATTTTATTCTGTTTTTAGCATTTGTTGTTATAGCGGCAACCGATATACATAATCTGTAGAAAATTCAACTGGCTAACTATCACAGTTCATGAGAACAGCGGAGTCTCAGTAATAGGGTCCCGTTTGACCCTTTGGGTACGGAACCCTAAAAAACAGTTTAAGCGGGCTCTCCGATAACGCGAATTTGTTACGCATCTCGATGATACATTTTAGACTGGTTCTGTAGTGTTGGACTCGCCGGCACGCAGTAACAGGGACCACACACAGCCTCGTAAGATATTTTTCCGTAAGCTCATTTTGAATCGTATTGAAATTTCCATACGAGTTGTAATTCAATAACCGGTTAATGTGACCGAACCTTTTTTTATGCATGTAAGTAGCACGTGCGGTTTTATTTACAATAGACAATGACTTTTAGCCGTAAGGGCCAGCTTGAAAACTAACGACAATACTTAAAATAACATTGTGACTACATAGCTCGGATTAGTGGCCCTAAACAATAAGTAAAAGTATATAATATAATGTTATTTCTATTGAAATAATGAGAATTTTTTTTTGTAGGCCATGTTTCCAAGCGGTCCTAAGCGAAACTGCAGCACTACAATGCACTTTGACACTAGAAGCGTTCAAGTGTCGTGAAATGACGCGGCTGGCTCAACAACGTCTGGCACAAGCTGTAGATGCTTTGAACGTAAGTGATCAACACTGATAACAATGAGTTGTTTTGACGTATTTACAGTGTTAGTGTTAACAGTTGCTATTTTTATTTAGAACGCTACGCTCGTGGTTCAATTTTGGAATCTTTCGCTTGCTCGGGTATCAAAATTAGCACGAGAGGTTAAACAATACTTGTAACACAAATAACTATTACAGTGCATATGTATGCATTATTTTATGGTTATTTTTCTATCTATGTATATTTGTATCAATATGTATTCAAAACGTGCATTTCATTAATTTCAGTGATTGTACACTTTTGTTTGTGTTTGTCATTCATTCACCGTTACTTCTGTTTTACTCATTTCCTCAAAGGTTAACTGGAAGAGATCCCATACAGGGATAAGTTCGCCTTTGTTGTATTTAATTTACTCTGTAACTGTTTTTTTTTCTATGTACAATAAATTATATACATACATACATACATACATATGATGCTACTTTACCGTAAAAGTGCGATAATTATAGTGATGGGTAGGACATCAATTTAAAATGAGTTTGTATGAGTACCTCATTCTCTAAAATGAGGTGTTACAATGTCTTACTTCAAATGAGGAGAGGTACTAGCACTTTTGCAGCATCGACTATTCCATCAACTCCAACGGCAGCAAACCATATTTAATGTAAATACATATTTAGGCATTGCTAAACTTCCTTTTAAATATTTACTTGGAGTGCAATTCTGGAGGTTTAAAACAGAACTTTAACAGCAGAAGACATACATTTAAGAATCAAACTAAGGAGTTAAAGTACATACATCCTATTGCAACTTAATTTGATGCTTTTATGAAACTTGTTCTAATTTAGCAGTTTATTATTTTTATTGTTAGATTGTTCCAGTATCAATCCTTGCTACTTGATATCATTTTAAGTTTAACATTCATATATTGAAATAAATACTAACCATAAACTACCAAACAAACAATTAACAAACTAAGGAGAACAAATCCAATATTTTTTGTACCATTATTATATAGAAATTACTAACTTACCACCTCATAATTTATCAGTAATAATATCATTGTAATATGATAACAAACGAAAGCTTCAATAACGTTCGCGCGGTAATGCCACCGGCGTGTAATATACACTTGATTTTTGTATGCAAAAGACACAAAGAAAGACCCACAGGTATATTTTATCGCGAAAACAATGTTAATATATTGTTATTTTGGTATAATTATAAGAATGGTCACTGATCACTATTTATAAAACACAACTAAAGATTACGAACAACTTTTTCGAGTTTCTCGTACTATAAATATGTCAAAATCATAAATGATCGAAATACTATACGAAGCACGTTAACAAAAAGTATTACAAATTCAAATCGTTAAAATATACATGTTTATTTCACCTATACAAATTATATTTACTTTTTTATTAATAAACTAATGTAAAATATCATATTTTGTGTACGCCACTATATTATATTTCAATAATTTAAATAATATTTTGGTCTCTTAAACGATAACTGTTTTTAAGCAAGCTTCGTAAATGCCCAGTGAGACTTGGTTGGCATTTCAATCGCTTATCAAGTAACCATTTCACTGTCCAGTCTAATTGATTCAGATTATACATGACACCAGCAATATGAGTCTTGAGGTCAGGTTATACTGGTATGCGCGTTAGTACAATAATAGCTAACAAATATGGAGGCCTACCGCGAACCACGAAGTTTTGCTTTGCTGTCGCACTTACGTATGAAATTACAAGTGCGACAGAGAGAAAACACATTCTTCGGTAGGTTCTTTGATGACTTAGATTTTTCGCTTTTGACAAGTAACTTAGCAATGCTAGGATCAAAATGGCGTAATATGTATGTAGGCTTGCGGACGCTTACGCTTGTTTTCTTTCGTGTTTCATTTTTAACGTATTTTCAATGAGGTGTTATTGAAGCACGGCGCGTGTCTGTCTCACTCCCTCTTTCGGTAAATCTAATTCATTGTTTCATTTTGAAAGGATTTTTGAGGAGATGTCACAGTGAGGCGAGTGAATGGTACAAACACAACGCATTTCTCGGTGGACCTTTTGTCCTTGCAATAAGGTTTGTAGTTGGGCAGTTGATAGTGTGAGGGGTGAGCGATGAATGCGATGACGTCAATGACTCATTTCTTCATTTGAATGTCGGCGAGCACCGAGCGCCTCGCGACTCTCTTGCGAGTTGTGAGGAACGCGAGTGAGTTTGAAAGGCTGAGAGTTTTTTTTTTAAATTTGAAGTGTTTGAATGGTTTGAGTGGTAAGAGCTGTGTGTGATGCGCGCGAGTAAATGAGTAAAATTAATTGAGGAGTGATGTATGACATTTATGCGGTGTGAAGTTCTGCGACAATTTAACTAAATGAGTGGTACAAATGAGGTGCCTCACGAGTGAGCAACTCAACACTAGATAATTAGCTCATTAATTAACTATATCGAAAATTTAAAGGGACATACGTACTGTAAAACGTATGATACATGTGCGAATAGGTAACACTTGTATCGTAATTTACTAATTATCATTTCCGTGATTGATTATATACGCATGTTAAATTGCAGCTTTCTAGTCTTAACGGTCTCTGGCAGACGGACAGACGGATGTGGCGAAACTGTAAAAATAGTACATTATTATAGAGGCCGGGAAACGTAGGGTTGCAGGCCGAGTAGATATAGACGGCTGAGCGTAACGAAGGCGGATAGAGATACGCGGCCGGCAACCCCGTTTCTCGTCGAGATTTGTATAGTGCTTTTCTCAAACTTGCAATTAAAACAAAAAATTGTAGCCAATTTGTTTTGTGGCGACCTACTCGGAACGCCACTCGCCACGGTGCCATCGTCGTTGCTTAGCCACGAATATGCACAACATATTTATTTATTTAATCTTTATTGCACATAAGAAAACACACTGTACAATAGGCGAACTTAATGCCGTAAGGCATTCTCTACCAGTCAACCTTTAGGCAAAGCAGATAAGTTCAAGACATATCACCGTACCAAGCTAACTGAAAATATTATTTTCATCACACTTGCTCGAAAAAGATCTTATTTCATGCAAGTGTACTGAAGGACAAAGGCCTATTTTGTTCCCGCGGTAGTTATGGATTGTGAAAAAAAAAAAGCTATAACTCCCTTTTTTATTTTTATTATGTCAGTTATTCATACAAACCAAATACCATAAATGAGAATTATTTAATTTGAGTAATTTAACAGTCGTTTAAAATATTTTTACATAATTTTCAATCGTGGCTGAATGCCGAATAGGTCTGAGCCTTCAATGCCCAACTTGTCATGAATTTACAAAATGGCGGACGAATGCTTGATATGTCACCGTATTTAAGAATGATTTCGCTTAAAATTTAGTTTTTTCTTCGCAAGTGCGATGAAAAACATTGTGTGTAACTCCGGGGGTAAGAATATTGCAAACTCGGGCCTTTAATTCCCTCCAGCCTGCGGCTGTCGGGAATAACCACCCTCGTATCCAGAATTTTACTTACCCCCCTCGTTGCACAATGTACTATTGTTGATGGTTGAATGCCAAGACGTGGTATCACAATTTGACGTTAAAAAACAAAAGAAGGTTGCTTTACAGTCCTAGGTGTGTAAGGCAGTATGAAATTCCTTTACATATCATCTTCACTCATCGCACCTGCTATGTAGTATTTCCGGACCTAATTTGACGTAAGTCATCATTTCATAGCAAGTTTGAGAAAATAACTATTTTAATTTTGTCACATTGCGTATGCCCTGTCCCTCACGGGCGCACGCGTATAGCACATCTATAGGATCCCGCCATTTGTGTATGACAGAGTGAACTAACTGGCGAATCCTGCGAGCTCCTAGTGCTCCGGTGCGAGCGCGCGCGAACAGAGGCGCGAGTGCTCGCGCTGCGCGACGCCCTGCGCCTAGTGACGGCGGCCGAGGGGCTGTTCGCCACCACACACGCCGAGCCGCAACCCGCACACAACCAGATACATAAGATTGATAAAGCTATTGTAAGTATTACATACTTTCATATGTGTGTGGTCAAAACTCTAGGATTTAAATTAGTTGTTCTGTATAGATTGTGTCATTCACGAAGACGCGTGCCTTTTATATTGTCATGTCTTTAAAGATTATATTTGACAAATCTGCGCGTCATCGTGGATGACACGAACTATATAGAGCAAAAAATGTTCTCGAAAAAACTGCAAAAGATAACTAAAAATTCGGTCAAAAATGTTATGAAGAAACCGGACTGGACAAGTGCGAGTCGAGTGCCCACCAAGGTTTACATTAACTTAGAAGTTTAATTTTTTAGCAGCTTCTAGGGTCTACCTACCTGAGTATATGGTTTAAATTTCAACACGATGCTTCAACGCGTCCCGAGAAGGATCTTGACAAACAGACAAGACGGACAGACAGACAACAAAGTGATCCCATAAGGGTTCTGTTTTTTCTATTAAGGTACGGGGCCCTAAAAACAATGTGTAACTCTATATTTAATAAATATAACTTTACAGGAATCCAAAAGAGACGAAATTAAAAACGTCATCTCGTCTCTAGCTGCAACAGACAGGAAGATACAGAACGTGAGAGAATGTCTATCAACCATTTTCAGTGGTTTCCGCAACGATGCACCGGACGCTAATATCAGCTACACCAGAGGTATGTTCCATTAAAAGCCTGTGCACACCGGGTGCGTGTGCGCAGACGTGCGCGTGGGCGTTGTAATATACAGATCCTTATGAGAGACGGCACACTGCTTGCGTGACGTGTGCGTGCACGGCTCAAGCATAGCGCTAACACGTGCACGTCTGTCGTCTACGCACACGCAGCCGGTGTGCAGTGGACGTCTTCTCAATTCCCCCTCAGGGGATTGAGGGTGCTGTTCGGGGCGTTGGCCCCCTGCAGCGGTGTCAAACCGCCAACCATGAATATGGCTGGGTTGTCGGGGTGGGGCCTCGGATGAGGCTCCGATGGTCATGTCCGGGTTTTTCTCACACTGGCGAGTTCAAGCCAGCCGGGTGGGACCCCGTTGGGGGAGGCCCAGCCAGCGATCGTCAACCGGTGTCAGGGTGGTGTCGGTCCGTCGTGTGGTCAGTCCGGTGTGTGGTCAGTCTGGTGTGGCAGGGGTTGCAGGCGCGAGTTCGGGCGGCAGACCCCTGTAGTCGGGCGGGCGCGCGTGGTACGGCGCTATGCCACGGAGGTGGCTCCAGCGCGACTGGTCCGCGCGCCTGAACATCCGACCCGCCAGGCGAGCTACGAAGTCCCGTAGCGATTCTGCTCTCAGGTCCCGGGCTATGACGTCATTCCTCACATAGCGAGGGGCTTCGACGATGGTGCGTAAAGTGAGCGACTGCTGGGCGTTCAGTCGCTTCCTGTTGTACTCTCCCACTAGCGGGTACCACGCGGGGGCTGCATATGTTAGGCATGATCGGACGTAAGTCTTGTACACGCCTAGCTTCACGCGTAGCAATAGCCGGGACTTCAGAACCGGAGCAAGTAAACTGCGAGCGGCACGTGTCTGGGCGATTACGTTCTTGACGTGAGGGGCCATGGTGAGGTGGCGATTTATGGACACCCCAAGGTATTTTACCATCGGGGACCATTCGACGGCCTGCCCCAGGAGTGTGAGACGCGGCGGCATCAGCACCTTGCGGGATATGGCAATCGCCTGGGTCTTCGACAAGTTGACTGACAGCCTCCACTTCTTTAGCCATGGAGGGAGGGCCTCTAGGGCGCACTGGGCTTTGTGCGCTGCGTGTGTTAGGCGGATGGACGACGCGATGTAGGCAGCGTCGTCGGCGTACAGCGCCAGCGTAACGCCCTCGCTGACCGGGATGTCTTCGGTGTAGCGCCCATAACACATTGGGCGAGAGGCAGCTCCATTGGGGCACTCCGGCAAGGATGATGCGGTCGGTTAACACGGCGTCTTCTACCGCCACATGGAAGCGGCGGTCCTCCAGGAAGGTGGCCACAGTCTTGACTACTCGATGCGGAGTAGTAGACGTGGACAGCTTGTAGAGGAGGCCGGGGTGCCATACGCGATCGAACGCCTTCTCCATGTCCAGAAAAACAGCGACCGTGTGCTCCCTCTTGTTGTAGGCTGCTGCAGCAAAGTGCAGCACGCGGGCAAGCTGGAACGTCGTCGCGAGTGTTCCGGACGGAAGCCGAACTGTTGAACACGTGGCTGAATGTGGGGCGTCAGGTGAGGCAGAAGCAGCTTCTCGAAGACTTTCGAGATGGTAGGCAGCAGCGTGATGGGTCGATAGCTCTCAGGACGAAGAATATTCTTCCCGGGCTTGGGAATCATGATGACGCGAGCCTGCTTCCAGGGGCGCGGGAAGTGGCCGGTCCGCAGGACTCCGGTGAAGAGCCGCGCCAACGTCGCGATGGCTCGCGGGGGCAGGTGGCGCAGCGCCTCGTTCGGTATGCGGTCGGAGCCAGGCGCCTTCTTCAGCGGGGTGCGTCTTATCATCCTCTGGACTTGGCCCGGTTTGAGGGTGATGGGCTCTTCGTCTGGAGCTATGGACGTAGCGAAGTAGTCCGCCAGGTGCTGCTTTACAGCACGCAGCCGGTGTGTTCGTCCCTAACCAAGAGACGAACTTTATAAGAATCGGCATGGCGATTGTATTAGTGCCTGTCACTTCACTCTGGAATTAAGTAAAAAGCAGCCTATATATTGTTTAATAATAATAATTCAGCCTATATACGTCCCACTGCTGGGCACAGGCCTCCTCTCATGCGCGAGAAGGCTCGGCCTATAGTCCCCACGCTAGTCCAATGCGGATTGGGGACTTCACATACACCTTTGAATTTCTTCGCAGATGTATGCAGGTTTCCTCACAATGTTTTCCGTTACCGAAAAGCTGGTGGTAAATATCAAATGACATATTGATATATTGTTTAAAAGAGGCAAAATGTTCTAAGTATTATGTTATGAATAAGAAGACAAGACTCGCACTGATAGCTCACATATCCATTTGCGATAATATGACGAGTAGAAATATCAGTACCAATATGCATGTATGTATTGCACATGAACAGGTTCGCATAAAACAGACAAAACAACAACAATAATGTTATGTACATAGGCGAACTTATCCCTAAAAGGGATCTGTTCCAGCTAACCTAACCTAACCTTTGAGAAAATGCGAAAGGATCAACGTTCAACAATACGAAAATAATCTAGGAATGTGTAATCCTCAATGTAATTTATCTTAAACACTAGTAACAGATTCCTTAATTCTTATGCTATAAGGAGAAAAAAATGTATAACAACTCTATACTTGCGCATTTTTTACGGCGTAAATAGCGAAAAACTTATTCTACATTATTCTTTTGCACACATTTCGGCGCAGCCGTGAGCGAGATGACGTCACAGGCTCGCTTTTTAGGGTTCTGTAGTCAACTAGGAACCCTTATAGTTTCGCCATGTCCGTCTGTCTGTCTGTCTGTCCGAGGCTTCACTCCGTGGTCGTTAGTGCTAGAAAGCTGAAATTCGGCATGGATATATAAATCAATAAAGCCGACAAAGTCGTACAATAAAATCTAAAAATTTAATTTTTTTTAGGGTACCTCCCCTACACGTAAAGTGGGGGTGAATTTTTTTTTTTGCTTCAACCCTACAGTGTGGGGTATCGTCGGAAAGGTCTTTGGAAACTAATAGGGGTATTCAACAAACATTTGTTGATAAAGTGAATATATTCGGAGATAATCGCTCCGAAAGAAAAAAAAATGTGTCCCCCCCCCTCTAACTTTTGAACCATAGGTCCAAAAAATATGAAAAAAATCGTGGAAGTAAAGCTTAAGAAAGACATTAAATGAAAACTATAGCGGACATGATCAGTTTAGCTGTTTTTGAGTTATCGTAAAAAGTTTCCCCTTCATAGTAAAAAGACTTACTTTAATTAGGTACTGATTATGCAAATTTGCCTATTTGTTTAACTCGCGTGAAAGGTACCGTTTCATCCTTTGGTTAACAATTTACTATACTTGAAGCTCCAGTTTAGCTTATTGTGACGGAAGAGTAACTACGGAACCCTACACTGAGCGTGGCCCGACATGCTCTTGGCCGGTTTTTTAATAAATATTTTCCTTTTGCAATTTGTAAGCTTCTGGGGTACAATAGATATCAGGTTTATTAAAAACATTTGAATCTCACAGGAAGTAGATGCAATTACCATCTTTCAAAAAATTCATGCATGAGGCTAATTGTCCTGATACTCCACAGGCCTCCAGCTTGACCTGCCCTCGGACTCCATAGCAAGTCTCCGTCAGTTCTACGAGAAGAGACGCTCGCGAGCCAAGATGGAACTGAGCATGGAATTCGACGTCTCGGAAAATTCATTCGACGACCAATCAGGTACTTGCAGCGACTCTTAACTCATCATTAGTTGACCTCAACCGTTAGACCTGCCCGCAGACTCCATAGCAAGTCCGTCAGTTCTAAGAGAAGAGACGCTCGCGAGCCAATATGGAACTTAGCATGGAATTCGACGTCTTGGAAAATTCCTTCAATGACCAATAAGGTACTAACAACTCTTAACTCATCTTCAGTAGACCTCAGACCTGCCCGCAGACTCCATAGCAAGTCCGTCAGTGCTATGAGAAGAGACGCTCGCGAGCCAAGATGGAGTGAGCATGGAATTCAACGTCTCGGAAAATTCATTCAATGACCAATCAGGTACAGGACAGGTGTTGCTCTAAAGCAACACTTGAGTAATCATCAGGGGAATCATGTCCTCGCAGTAAAGTACTAACCCCTTTCCAAGCGACGATGATTTATCTACTAAGTAAGCGCCATTGGAAATCCAATTTTAGCATTCCGATTTAAGGTTCAAATTTGATTACACTTTTAGGAAATGTGACTTTTCTTCAGATGGATCAAAGCTGGATTAATTGGGAATATATATATATTTTTTTGGGAAAACTTTGTACATTGGTGCGGCCTGAAAATGGGTTAAAACCCACAGATTAACTGGTTTCAGTTAGATCCAAATAAGTCCTTATTCTACGATATATTTTCCACTAAGCTCGTTTTCTAGATTATTATTTTTAAATAAATTTGTTAAATACAAAATGAAGGACCATGGGCAACTGTATGGAGCCTGGTCAAAAATCTAACAGAAATGAGTTAGGTTATTAAATAAGTATTTCTATGTACTTCATTTCGTTCTATGCCCACCAAGCGGAATTCCGTTGCAGAACTGAGATATTTGTATTTTACTCAAAATGTCACCCCTATTACCTAGACCAAGGCAATAAAGTACAAGTTGTGACGTCACGGCTACAACGCAACGGCGACCGGACCTTCACCGCGGTCCTGCTCAAACGGTATCACCAGGCTAGGGGTCGCGGGGTTGGGTAACGAGCGGTAGCGAAGCGCTGGCCTACACCAGCAGCACACACGTCCACACAATGACGCAGAATGACCTCCCCACATCGGGGTATACTCTGTATCTTTAGGTATTTAAATAAAAGTAAACAAACAATTTGTACATTTTCGGGTAGTTATAACATTTATTGGTTAACCAACCAAATACAAAACCGCCTGGATCTGTCGCTGAACGACCTAATTTTAAATTATTTGATCATGTAATGTTTTCATCTACCCTCAACTGGCTTAAGGAGCCATTTGGGGGTAGATTTTGTTTACTTTTTTTTAAATACCTACGGTATAACGGCGGACACGGCCACTCATACCTCCCGTTAGGGAGGTATCGAACGACATCTAGTCAACGACGGCCAGTCTATGTTTCGAGCCCGCGCTAGAAACAACGACTGCTCAGCCCGGTGTGGCGGCGTGCGTCCTCGCGTTCGCCCCGGGCTTCCCGTAGGACCGAGTCCTGAATAGACTGCGCGTATCCTCGCATAGTTAGCCGGGAAGGTTATCCCCGGTGCACCCGATCCCGCTAAACCTATCCAGGCCGCACGCGTTCTCGCTTAGAGCCGGAGGTTTTTTTTTTTATTATATGGCTTTTTATTAATTTGCCAGTGTCATGTTGATTTATGTTAACAATAAACAAAAATTTCGGAACGAAGGTTTATTCCTGACCCCGTTCCCCGGGGAACGTTCCGCTATCCCGCCGTTTCTAGTGCTTGTTGGCCAATCACGTGACACTGGTTCTATTTACTGATTGCTGTCTATGTATAGCTTGCTAGTTAAGTGTGAGATATACTTCGTACGAGTAATAATAAAGGGCGCGAAAGACGCCATTTAGCAAAGTTAACTTGTGTTTTCTGGCAACTCATCCTCCATACCCTGAGTTATCCTGGAAACCTTCACTAAGCCCCTCTTGCTGAAGGATATGTATGGTTCGCCCTCAGCGACAACCATCACAAAGTAGTAAATTAATTGCTGCAAGCCATTCGCCGCGCTCGCCCAGCGGTGGTCTCTATTGCCTAAGTAATAAGGGTGATGACATTTTGATTAAAATACAAAATAGAGTAGTTCTGTAACGGAGTTCCGCTTGGTGTCCATAGAACGAAGTGAAGTACATAGAAATACCTATCTAGTGACCCAATTCTCAACTCTGTTGGTTTTTCGATCATTTTGGCGCATAGTCCTTTGCTACATCGATACAAAAGACAGAATAAGCAAACTTGGAGGGTTTTCTATTGCCGTAAACTTCAAGTTCTTTACTCCATAAGCAAGAAATGGTTCTATTTTTTTATCGGACCTCGAACACACTGAAAGACAAATTCAAAGTGTAAAATTTTGCACGTTTATGATATTGATTAAAAAATGAAATTAATTTTTGTATACACTTTTTAGATCTGAGCAACGCACGGTTCATTGACGAGCTGAGAATATACTTGAAGAAATTCAATCTGGAGAAAAACAGGAAACTTGTTTTAGAAAGGTTTGCAAACTACGTAATTATTTATATATTAACCATGTTTGCTTTTACGTTATTTCATGGTTCTCACTAATCTCATTACCGGGCAAGGCAATTTAATGATTCTTTGGTGTTTAACTAAGAAACATACACTGTGTGAAATAAATATATCTTTACACAGGTATACATTATATTAGAATCATATAGAAAAGCCCATTAAGACATACATATGTATTATAAATGTGGATATTATCGTACGGCAGTCTCCACTTTATGAGTGTCCGATCACTGATTATAAAAGTACAATTTTATACTACGTGGGTGGCAAACAAGCATACGGCCCGCCTGATGGTAACCAGTCTCCATAGTCTATGTACGCTTGCAACTCTAGAGGAGTAACATGCGCGTTGCCGACCCTAACACCGCACCCTCGTTGAGCTCTGACAACCTTACTCACCGGCAGGAACACAACACTATGAATAGGGTCTAGTGTTCTTTGGCAGCGGTTTTCTGTAAGTAAGTACAAAATGTACTATCCTGGAAGTCTAAAAAAACAACACGGCTAAAACAATTTTTTTTTTTCGGGGATTAATTTTTGTAAGTTCTTTGATATATATCAATATTAACGTTTTATTGCTTCTATACGTGAGTATAACTTAATATTAGTGATAATATTCGGCCTATACTTGAAACACTAACAGAATCATTTATAAAATAGAGTACGTATATTCACAGCGCCAGCCATTTATTCCAGCTAGAAACCTGTATAAATAACTGTGTGCGCGTTGTAATATACAGATCCTTGTGAGAGATGGCACACGGGTTGCGTGACGTGTGCGTGCGCGCGCGGTTCAAACATTTCAGCGCACACGCACATGTACAGTCAGCGTCAAATACTTTGTAGCTGTCAAAGTGGCCAAATAGTTCGGTACACCATACTAAATATATGGTGTACCGAACTATTTGGCTACTTTGGTTGCTACAAAGTATTTGATGCTGACTGTACATCTACACACCCGCAGCAGGTGTGCTCTGGCCTTTAGACGAAAGTGGAGGACCCGCGCCAGATCGCTATTTCATACAAATGTAGTCCTCATTTTCCTCTCTGGATAATATTAACATTATTGAACATATTTTGTTACAATTTGTTGTATATCAACCACAGCTATGCCCCTATGTTTGATTTTTTTATTATAATTATACAGAATGATTAATCCAAACGGTCAATATGGAGAAGTCAGAAACTATGAGAGATAGCCACATCTGTTCTTAGGAAACATGGCTTCGATTTTAAATTTAATAATAATGACATTCAATCTTCTTTTTAATCTCTCATACATAACCGGGAATCGAACCTGCTCGAAGTCATGTAAACATTGGTAGGTATAAATTTTGCGAGTTTTTTCGTTGTTATTGTTGATAATACGAATTAGAGAATAAAAAAAAGATTGGATGTCATTATTATTAAATTTAAAATCGAAGCAATGTTTCCTAAGTACAGATGTGGCGTGGCTATCTCTCATAGTTTCTGACTTCTCCATACTGACCGTTTTGGATTGATCACCCTGTATAAGTTAGGAGCATTACAACATTTTATGAATCTGTTTTTCGCTCCTATTTTTTTACAATAATCAAAAAATCTAAAAAAGTTAAACGTAGGGGCATAGTTATGGTTAATATACATCAAATTATGTAGAAATATTTTTCAAAATCTCAATATCCAGAGAGGAAAACGAGGACTACGTTTGCATCGAGAAGCGGCCGTCCTCTTTCCTCTTAAGGCTATGTTTTTTTTCAGCGGCGAAAAAATCTGGATATTCGAAACGCTCCGATCCGCCGCTTCCCGACTACATGCTCGCTGGCTCACCGCCGACGTCGCCAGCGGGCTTACGTGCCCGTCGCAGTCTCTTCCACACAACGTACTGAGTCTTATCACGGCTGTCAATCACAAGGCTAGGCTGCGGAGCGTGGGGCACAATGAGACAGACTTCCATACCAATGTTGGTGAGTATTTTTTTAACAACCCAACTAATATTACATTACTGTTTAATTAGACGAAAGTAGGAAAGTAGACGCTTTCCAGATATATTTCAGTTCAGTTCAAATATACTTTATTCATGTAGGCCTAGCAACAAGCACTTATGAATAGTAAGGCAGTATTACATATTATTATCTTAAGTTATTTATTGATGTAAATATTATTCCATATACACCGTGGGCCAATTAAACCCGACAGATTTCAAAGGTGTATTCTTGACCGCATTTAGAGACTAAAATGTCATACAATGTTTTCTGAAAATGGTATTGTTTTAGATATAATGACAATTTCTGTGAAAATTTGTTTCTTTTATAGCTAAGTCAAAAACGCCTTTTTAGCTGTGAGCTGCCACTATGTGACTTGGTTTAGACATACCTACTGACAGATATTAAAGTTTTCAAGTAAACTCGCAATTGTCGTCTGTAAATAAAAAAAAACTTTACTTATTCGTTGTAATGATTTTTTTTCACCAAAGTGTAAAAATAAATAACGTGTCGTGTGCAGAAAACGCAAAAGGAATTTTTTTTTTCGGCAAAAAAAAAAAATTTTTTTTGGCGAATTTGGCTAAAACTCATAAAACATTTTTTGCTCCTTATGACCTCAGGAATGTGTGGTTAAAATCTGTCGGGTTTAATTGGCCCACGGTGTATAATACTAATGAATATAATTCATAGATCAAATTGAATACTAAGAATATCACAAAACATCGTCAAACAAAAAGAAACGTTTGTATAAGAAATACTAGTCTAGAAAGTTTCTAGAATAAATTCTAAATGTCATATAAATAAAATAAAAAATAAACCAACAAAGGAAGTACATACATTGGAACATCCATTTCAGCATCTTTATTCAAATATAGTAAATAATTAATCATTTCGAATCACAATTAATCCCACGTTGTTTTATCATTCATGTAGTCTTGTGTGATCATTCATGTAGTGTTGTGTATAATAAGCTTTAGAAATGGGTTTACACTTTACATGATTCTTAAATTTATTAATTGATAATTCAGTAATATGGTTTGAAAGTTTATTATAAAATCTTACACAATTACCCATGAATGAGTTTTTAATTTTATGGGGCCGAGTGAAGGGCACTGCGAGCTTATTTTCTCGCTAGTGCTAACAAAACTATAACAAGGGCAAAAACCAAAATGGCAGACAATGTATAAAACTTCTTTTTACAAACAGCCCTATATTCCTTGTTCTAGACATCAACAAACACGTTGAGGAAGAAGACCAAATTATAGATAAAATAAAGAAACGCCTCGACGAGAACCTTCGCAGCCTCCAGAAGACCAGCAAAACTCTAGACCAAGGGAAAGAGAACCTTAATCTATGGTCGAATAACCAGTTCAAAAACTATATATCGCATCAGAGGACGGTAGACGGCAAGACGTATAAGGCTTATGAGGCTTACTATTTGGAGGCGTTGAGCTTCTAAAAGCTATCTTTATGGCAAACTGTTTCGGAAGGTTGTTAGAGTTAGACCAAGCTAAGTTAGCAGCGATTTTATACCCAGACGATGCAAATGTTATTTTAAGAGTAATGTATTAAAGTGTTCTTTTTTATAAATTATAATAAATGGATAAAAATATCATTGTGTTTTTTTTTTCATAACTTAAGTTGTAGGGAACATAATATAAATAATTCCGATATTTAGACATCTAATCAATCGCCTATAATAGCCATAATATTTCTTATCCATAGATGTGTAGTAAATATTTATTAATACGCCATAGAGCGCATATCCAGGTACGATTAATTCTGCCTGTGTATAATACACGAGCGGTTATTATGCCGGCTATACTGTCTATACTGAGGGCCTACCGCAAACACCCAAGGTCGTGAATTGCGGGCATCTTTCTCTGTCACTCTAATTACGCGTTAATTGAAGTAAAAGAGAAAGAACCCACAATTTGCTAACTTCGGTGGTTGCGGGAGGCCCTCTGAGACTCAGCGAGAGGCTCTAGACGAGTGTGTACAGCCGGCACACAGACTGGTATTTGACCCTAAAAGTTGGCCAAAAATATTATCCAATCCAATGGCCTCTTAACCATTTGTTATTTAGGTTTTAGCGTTAAGAAGGTAAAAAAAAGACATTAAGTATTACTTTCATCTTTTATTGGTCATTTTCTTCAAAGCTTAGATTGGCAATGTCACTTTCTATCAATAAATTCAGGACATCAGCAGAAAGTGGGTGTTTTTTTTATTTTTCCTGGTTCTCATGCCTGTCAGGACAGGATCAGATGTTAATAGCAGTCTGTTCAAAACATCTGCATTGCAGGCTACCCGGGAAAACTTCCGTGTATAGTTCTGTCGGACTTACGGAGAAAAAAAATCACCAAAAATAGAGGGGTGCATTGGGGTGGTTATTTTGGACTTTATATTATTAAGGAAAGTCTATTCTATAACATACCATTCAAATGTTTGCTGGGAAATACTTGGAAACTAATTAAAACTTCCAATGTTCTTGAAAAACTTGTCTTTTCATATAAAATTTCCCGGTACTCACTTCTCAAGGGTATTAATAAAGAAAATCAATTAATTATCAATTAGTGTTAAATAAAATACATACCTGGTTCTTCATAATCCATATTAAAAACCAACACAAAACTGGCCGATCAAGGAATAACAAATATTTGAAAACAATGAAATTTGAGCGCATCGAACAATCACGCGGACAGTTTCGGCCCCTAGCAGTGCTGGCATAAGTGGCAACTTGGCAAGTGTTGTATTGTAGGGAAGTCATTGAAATGAAAAAGTCTTTCAAAAACGTTGCGGGTTTAACAATAAACATTTTTTATCCTAACTTGCATAACGCGAGCGAGAGTCGCACTGGCGGTAGGAAGGCTGACAGGCGTAGGCGGTAGGTAGATACCTACTACCTACGTAAGCAGATAGGTAGGATTCCGGGAATCATGCATTTCGGGATACCGGGAGTTTAGAAACACGCACGGGTCTTCGAGAATGTAAATACCAGAATACTTGGACCCTGGGAGCCTGGAACTGGGCATCTGGGATTTCCTGATCACCGGCATTTCGAACGATTTAATAAGTTTTATTTTATTATGTATGTTTATTTCTTTGTTTTTGGATATTAAAACATATTTTGGATTTTGATATTCCGGAATTTCGTGATTTAGAGATGCGGGCTTTCAAACTCATAAACTAGAGCTTTTTGTCGCTAATCATGTACCTACTTATTAATAAAACTGGACAAGTGCGAGTCGGACTAGCCCACCGAGGATTCCGTACTTTTTAGTATTTGTTTTTATAGAGGGAACAGAAATACATCTGTGCTAATTTCAACTGTCTAACTATCACGGTTCTTGAGAGCCTGGTGACAGACGGACGGACAGCGGAGTAGTAATGGGGTCCCGTTTTACCCTTTGGATACGGAACCCTATAAAAAAGCCGACCCTTATTTAATGTTAGGCACCATCCCTTATTTGGAACGCTTTTAATGGGATATATTAGTATTTGCCGACAACCTCGCCTCCTCACGTGAGATTTAGTGAGATCCGACCCTCCTCCCTCCCGTAAATGAACTGCCCGCTCCAAATTATCCGGTTCGAGTGAGACCTTGAAACATAACAAGTCAATGTACCTTGCAAGGTTTACAACAAAAACTTAGTGCTTAAGTACGATAAACTAATGTATGAACTAGATTTACTAATAGGTATTCCTAACGACCGTACCCCGGGGTTTCGGGGAACGTACCCCGGGGTTTCGGGGAACGTACCGCGGGAATGTTTTACACTAGCAGGGGGCCTACCGAGAAAACCGAAAATCGCAAATTTTGAGGATCTTTCTCTTTTACTCTCACTAAGACGTAATTAGAGTGACAGAGAAAAATGCCCGCAATTGACGAACTTCGATTTTCGCGGTTAGGTATAGCCCTGGTCCGGATTTCCGCATAGGCCCATAAGGCCCGGGCCTAGGGGCCCAGGCAATCAGGCAATGTTTTGAGAAGGATAAGAGGAATTCCGAGCCATACCAAGTGCCTAGGTCTCTAAAATAATTTTAACATTTCTAGGTGCACTTGGAAATTGGAAACTATTTTACAAGAATAATACACAGTTCTAAATACACGAAATCATTCCTTTACTAGTGTACAAGCATTGAGAGGTAGTTAGGTATCCTAATATCCTAGTCCATCAGTATATACCATACCTACGAATCTACTTATAAGTTACCTAATTGCCCTAAAAACGACATAATAGAACCGCAAAAACATTCCTCAATTCAATTCAAACTCGCATGAGCAATTCATTATCAATTCAATTACACAGGTAGTCGTTATCGTTTGCCAGTTCCAATGCGATTACTCATCGTGGCGCAGTCATTAATTCTGAAAATCATTACGTTCATAATCCCCACGGGTGCGAGCGAGACGGAGAAAACCGGTCGAAACCGGTTTGGGGCTAGTACGCATGCACGGCAGGCAACGCCACGCCACCACGGGGGACCACCGGGGGACCGACCGCAAGAATAATACCTAGATCTAGTAAGTATGTGTAGGTATATGTATTACAGGAGGCGTGTAAGTATTTATTTTAAATCTAATTACTCGTAGATTTGATGTCTGATGCCTATTCAAGCTTAATATAATAAAATAACTCTCATCTAATCTAACTAATACTACTTACATTTATAAATTCTTGAAATAAATGTACTTATTCCTCATTTAATTATGATTAGACACTTAAGTAGGTTATACTTATCTGTTCTCACCCTCACGTGTCACCGACCTATGAATATCAATATGAAATTTAAATGCGCATTCTATTAAATTATGTACTCACACTCACAAAAAATGGTTAGATATTAGATTAGATGTATGGATAATTGTATTACAAAATGTAATTATAATTTTTTTAAATAACTTAATTCCAAATAAATTACAAAATTTAGTTCCAATTAAATTACAAAAAATATTTGCAATTGAATTACAAAATGTTATTTCAATAAAATTACAAAATGTTATTTCAATAAAATTACAAGAAGTAATTGAATTACAAAATGTTATTGCAATAAATTTACGAAATGTAATTGAATTACAAAATGATATTGCAATAAAATTACGACATGTAATTGAACTACAAAATGTAATTTCAATTGAATCAAGAAATGTAATTTCAAGTGAATCACGCAATGTAATTTCAATTGCAGTTAAGTTACAACATAAGGAAAACAAATTGTCCCCTCAATGAACAATTACAAAATGTAATTAGAAATCTATTATTAAAACTTTTTTTGATGGTTTAATATTTTATTCTGATTATAATCGTAAGGCAGAATTTAAATTTTGGGTTGGCGCTCCAGGGTCCATGTCCGGTTTCTGTCTCGGATCTGTTGGGGTCCGAGTCTGGGTAGAAGGTATAGTCTGGTCCTAATTACTTTCGGGTCTGCGCCGAGTGGGTATGTTGTATGTTCCGATTCTGGTCGTTATCGAAGTCCAACCCATAACATAATTGCCTTCCTTGGGAAAGGACAAAATCAGCAGCAGTATTTGGTTTCCAACTTCCGATATAGAATCAGACATTTTGAAAAAAGATGTTTAAGGTAGGTATTATAGGTATTTCCTTATAACTTATAGTTAAATATATTTCCTTATAAGGCTTATAACTACTTCGTTTGCTCCCCTTTGTCAACTCTTAAATAGATTACTTACTTGGTAATATGTAATAAAGCAATTTAATTACTAGTTAACATCATTTCAATTACAAATTGCTATGTAAATGTAATTACTTGTAATGTAATTATTTGTAATGTAATTACGTGTAATGCAATTACTTGTAATGTGATTATTTGTAATGTAATTACGTGTAATGCAATTACTTGTAATGCTATTACATTTAGTTCAATTGGCTCTATCCTTGGAATTCTTGGATGGAATTAACCCATTTGACCTTGTGTCATATTAGTGCCTATGCGTAATAATAACAAAAATAGTGTATTATATCGTTTGTTTCTACTATTGCGATGAATAATATAATAACTATAATAAGTACCAGCATATACGTAGATACCGCGTACCTATAATAGGGCTAATTACATCTCATAGATTGTAGATCCAAATAGCTCTACGCGATGCTACCTATTTAAAATGTTTATTATACCAAGTTGGTATACGTCAAATACGTGGTATTTACAGCGATTGATAATAAACAGTATTTACCTACGTACGTTAACATTGAAATAATAAAAAGTGTTAGGTATCTATAAGATATAACTAATTTAGTCATTATTTCATTAGACAACTATTAGCAAACAAGTAAATTTAATAGTCATTAGAATAATAAAAGTAGGTACGTAATTTAATTACCTACATAGTTACAATACCTACTTTAATTGTTCACGAGTGAAACTACGTGGTATTAACAGCGATTGATAATAAACAGTATTTACCTACGTACATTAACATTGAAATAATAAAAAGTTTTAGGTATCTATAAGGTATATAACTAATTTAGTCATTATTTAATTATACAACTATTAGCAAACAGGTAAATTTAATAGTCATTAGAATAATAAAAGTAGGTATGTAATTTTATTACATAGTTACAATACCTACTTTAATTGTTCACGAGTGAAATAATTCAAAGAGCGGAATAGTAATTATGAACAGTCAGATAAATTCTACGTGACGTGATTTATGATAATGAAACGAGGTCATGCGAACGAAACGAGTTCGTCGCGCCGCAAGCGATCATCCGGTTCCAGTTCCACTCTGCATAATAATAACGACGAATTCTTATTATTACTCCGCTCCGCTCGAAACTGCTCGAGTCGGCGCGCCAGCGAGGTCACGCCAACCCGAGCCGGGCCGATAATAATACCCGTCGGTACCTACCTCGCCTCGCCGCGTTCCTACAGATACTTGTGTTGTATAACCGTCACGTCACGTCTATAGAAAGTATATTATGCGAGACAGCCCGACATTACGCCACGGGTGCGAACGGGACGGCACATATTAGCGTCAGTCTCCGTCTCTGTGCTAGAAATTGCCAGCCAGCCAATACTGTACTGGCAAACTACACAGGCCGGTTGGCATCTGCGTCGTTCGACCATTCGGTTCAAGCTGTGTGTCGTCCGGTCCGAACGAATTGAATCGACCTTAGTTCCGAGTACATTTCATATTCAGAGTTTGAATTCATACCTCTGATTACTGTTGTTATTTGCATAAATTAATAATACATTCAAAAAAATTTCCGATTGGATTACATTGAACACTGTTCAAGTTCATTTGGTTGTTCATGTCTCGGGTTATTTGATCGTGTCTCCGCGCTCGGCGTTTTGACAAGTGCTCGTTTATTTGGCCAGCCATTTTGTATTCACGAAGAACTGTGACAGACAGAAAGTACGCGGAAAAATCATTTTCTTGTTTATTATTCATTGTTATGGTGGAATAGTGAATAAGAACTTGTGTAAGATACTGTTTTTACCGTTGAGAATTGGACTGATATTAGTTTTATGCCAGATTATCGGACCTGACGCCAACTTAAGTGTTTCAAGTGTGGGATGCAATCTAACGCGTCTTTATGGAGAAATTTTAGAGAATTCACCTTTTATTGGAAGAATCTATTCTTAAATTGTGTTTGAGTGGACAATGCACGTGAGTAAATCTTAAATATAAAACATTATTATTTATTTTTGATGTACGGTGCAAGGGCGGCATGTTATTGTTTGTCTTTAGTTTTTGTGCATTGTTTTTAAAGGGCACGAGTTGTAGTGGTTTGTAGTTATTCTATATTGTGATGGAATGAATACATTTGTGCATTTCTTTAGCACATACCTGTACTCATTTGTATTGTTGTAATCAAATCATTTAAATATTGTGATTTCACCATAGAAACAACCAATAACCACTAAACCAAGAATAATCATTGCATTTGCGCAAACAGATGTATTTAAAAGTTCCCTAACATTTCACTTATTTGTTAAAAATTTAAATGACAACTTTTTGAACTGTTTCTGTTTTTTTTTTTTTTATGTTGCAATGCCTCTGCACCTATTGGCCATACTCACTCAAATGAATAAGTCTACCCAATGACAGGCTTTTGGCACTAAATCAGGCTGTGCCAAGTTTTGGGTGCTTATTTAATCAAAATCTATCTACTTGTTTACAGGTAAATCATGGCTACAAAGTTAGAACCTGATTACCCGTTATCTTCCACAAACAATGATTCAGGTTTGTTTTATTTTTGCTTATTTATTGCCTAATCATTATTTTCATTACTTTATTTAGTACTAATTGTTTGTGTTTAGTCTATCGGTCCTTCACATATCCGTATTATGTCACTTTTATCTTGTTACATGCCTTCTTGAATTTAGATTAAGTTAAATAGAACTAATTTAACATAAAAGTGTGATATTGCAGTGTATTAACAGCACGGTTTTAAACATTTTAACTTAATTTTATTAGGTGTTCTGTCATCCACTTTCAATAAAAAATAAAGCTCTCCCATAGTTTTCTTGGAACTCACTCTAATGTTACACGAAAAAAACTATGGAAAATAAGTGATATTAGTGATAGTGATCTTAAAACTAGTGCTTCTGTGAGCTGTGTAGAGTAGATCTCGTGATAAGGCTAGAAAATGTATAAATGAAAAGTACTTGTTCATTGACTCATTTTCACAGTCAACTCACAAAGGTCTTAAACACCATAGACCCTATTGGTGCTTAAGTCCTTTATGCCAATTTCCACATTTGGAAAAAAATCTTAAAACAGAATTGACAGTGAATATGGTTCCAAAATTCAAGAGAATCAGTTGAGAATTACAACCTGTAGAGAAGAACATCTGGACATTCCGGCTATACAAAAGGAATTTGTCCGAGTTAAAACATCTTCACTAACGCTTCGGTCAAAAAACCAAATTCGCCATTTGATTTTTTACAATGTGGAAGTTACCCTATTTCAAATTTCGGAATAAAATAATTTGTAGATAATGTAAATAATCAGTCATCATTTCATTTGCAAAGGTATTTCATTATTTGCAAATTTCATATCATGGTTCTTCCTTCTCATTTGTTGGGTATTTTACCTACAGCTCATTTTATTTCATGGTTTTGCCTCATTCAATTTGATGTTACATTTTAAGTTTTAAATTAGAGATGGGCCTAATACGGACTTTACCGAATATGAATAATCGGTTCTACTTTTTTACTCAAAACTCTTCAATTACATTAGCAGAGAAAGATGAAATTTTGTGAGCGGGTTCAAGAATTAAATACGTAGGTATATATTTTTTGTAAATTCAGTTTTAGGATTTTCTCTAAATGGCGGGGGCGGGGCCATGGGGGCAGCTCACAGAGACACTAGTTTAATATTGTATTTTGAAAACAACTCAAGCCAAAGATTTATTTCATACGAAATGAGAAATATGATAGTTACATGTAGGATAATAGAATAATACTTAAATAATTACACAACGTTGGTAGTTACTATCGCCGTTAGTAACAATTCAGTTCAAGTAGGGTTGCCATCCATCCTGGTTTCCCCGGATTTGTCCTAGTTTAGAGGGCGTCCGGGGAGCGTCCAGGGAGGACTTCATTTGTAGTCCGGATTTAAAAATTTAAAGCCTTAGGCTGCCCGCGACACACGCACGACCTGTTCAAAAAACCTGTTGACATGTCCGGGTTCTGGACTCTAAAATCCAGGGTTTTCACGCGTTCTGTCCTGGTTTCCAAATTTTAGAGATGGCAACCCTAAGTTCAAGCCAAGATTCCTAGGTCACGGACCGGACTGAACGGCAAGTCAAGGCCATTCACACATTGCGCTCGACCAAATAGAAATACTTAGTTTTTTTTTTATTGTCAGACCACAGGTAAATATATAAAAGATGTTAATGGTGATAAGTCCTTTTCCGCATGCTACCAGATTTATGATGTACAATATTTAATAACATGCACAACATGTAGTCAAGTTATTTACAGTATTTACATACAACATATAACACAGTATTTTATAAAATAAGGTCTCCAGTTTTGTGTTATTACGCTACATCTGAATATGTCAAGTTAGCCATTATTATCACATTAATATTTTATAATTTGCCATTGTTATTTAAAAACACATGTGGGGAATAAAACATTTTTGTCAATAGCCATTCATTAAGTCCTTTTTAGGGTTCCGTAGTCAACTGGGAACCCTTATAGTTTCGCCATGTCCGTCTGTCTGTCTGTCTGTCCGAGGCTTTGCTCCGTGGTCGTTAGTGCTAGAAAGCTGAAATTCGGCATGGATATATAAATCAATAAAGCCGACAAAGTCGTATAATAAAATCTAAAAATTTAATTTTTTTGAGGGTACCTCCCCTACACGTATTTTTTTTTTTGCTTCAACTCTACTGTGTGGTGTATCGTTGGATAGGTCTTTCAAAACGAATAGGGGTCTTCAAAAAACATTTTTTGTTAAAGTGTATATATTCGGAGATAATCGCTCCGAAAGAAAAAAAAATGTGTCCCCCCCCTCTAACTTTTGAACCATAGGTCCAAAAAATATGAAAAAAATCGTGGAAGTAGAGCTTAAAAAAGACATTAAATGAAAACTATAGCGGACATGATCAGTTTAGCTGTTTTTGAGTTATCGCAAAAAGTTTCCCCTTCATAGTAAAAAGACTTACTTTAATTAGGTACTGATTATGCAAATTTGCCTATTTGTTTAACTCGCGTGAAAGGTACCGTTTCATCCCTTGGTTAACAATTTACTATACTTTAAGCTCCAGTTTAGTTTATTGTGACGGAAGAGTAACTATGGAACCCTACACTGAGCGTGGCCCGACATGCTCTTGACCGGTTTTTATTTTTTTTAAATCTAGTATAGTCAAGGTTTTTAAATACATCCGGGTGGATTGAAAAATTCGCGGCCTGAATATTAAAAACAAAACAGAGGTTTTTTAATTTATTTTTATTTTTCTACATAGTCCCCTTAACGTAATGCAAACAGGCCTTTACGTAATGCAAACGACCTCTGTATTAAATCAGCACGAACTAAAAGCGGTAAGAAAAACATAAGTTTCGAAGGGGCACAATTCTATAATAAACTGCCAAAATGTATAAAAGAATGCAAAAGTTTTAGTTTATTCAAACGTAAATTGCATCACGTAATTTCTAATATCTAAGTCCCGCCCTAGGAGTTACTTAACAACAAAGAGTGTGCGATAAGCTCATGCAGTCAACCGTATTTTTTATGATTGTAAATTTAAACGCTTAGTTTATAAGGTTGAAAGTAACACACCATAGCATTTGCGTCAAAGTGATTAGCAACCGTGGTCATCTAAATATTCAAGTTAACTTTTGTGATTTGCTAAATACCCACTTAAACTTGTGTTGCATATACATGTAGCTATAATAATTGGGTACTTGACACATGTTGAATATTATAACAAAATTTAGTTAGATGGATAGAAAATGAGCCATCCATTATAAAAAAAGTGGAATTTAAAAAATTATATTGAGATTATATAAAAATACAAGGCTCGGAAAATATAAAAAAAAATATTTTTTTGTCTTTCTAAAATAGATAAGAAAATGGTACCATTTTATTGAAAAATTAATTGTTTGAACTATAAACATAAACGCAATATTTCAGGGTCAAAATGGCAATTTCCTTGATCTTCCATACATTTAGGACAGACTTATATGATGTGACGTCACATCACCTTATCATTTTGTTAGAGGCGTTTCAATCGTCGAGTGCGAGCGTCAGACTTTAACTCTCATTTCTGATCTTTGTGTTGCTTAAATGCCATGAGTCCTATATAGACATTTGATCCTCAGGAAAATCAAGATTGTTTGACATTATTTACAAAAAACAGTCAAGTAGCCAATTGCCTTACTTATTAGTTATATGTACTTAATATTAGTTTTTTATAGATAAAATAGTGAGTACCTACTACTGTAAACTGCTCTTTTGATGCTCTTGTAATTCAAGATAAATATACTCGTATTCTATGTAACTTTCTCATTACCTAAGTGAAAAGTAAATTTCTTTGAGAAATAAGGTTCTTTCAACCTAACTTAAGAACTTTTAAGGGTTTCCCCGCGGTTTTCATCGATTTTTGAATAATTTTGAGTTACTCCTACATTTGCACTACAAATAGAATTATAAGACGCTATCGGTTCTTCAATCTTGTATCTCCATTCTGGTCTGCAATATTTTGAAAAAAATGAACACTTTTTAAACATTGACTACACTTTTTTCGTTACTAGATTGCTGTGAAGGATTTTACCTGTACGAAATCTACACACTTGGGTTCATCTTTGACGTTCCTAAAAACTGGTCAGAGATTTTAATTTTAAACTAATTAACACAAAAGTTATGGCCAGTAAACCAGTTTTTTGGCCTAAAATTTTTCAACTTTGATGCCAAATATTTGAAGACAGTGAACTTTGAAGTAAATATGTGACACTACTGCTTACAGCCGTTGCTGTTAATATGATAAGCTACAAAAAACATTAGAAAACTAAGGGATTCAGATCGAAGATCATTGGCGTTAGGGATCCCATTAACCAGTCGGTAGAATTTCCCCAAATTGAAAGGTCCAAATGTCCCGACCAAATGTATGAAAGGCCTTGATTTGCGGCTCGCCGCGCGCCGCTTTTGTCCAGTCCCCGGCCTTAGCCCATGCCTGCGGTCTTTCTATAGGATCAAATAATAAAATGTTGAATGTCTGACTGGTGGCATTTGCAAGGAGCTACAAAATTGGCGAAATCGCCAAAAATCTTTAATGAAGGACCAAATATAACTGAGTTTCCCTGCCAGTGATTCCATTGCGATAGTTTGTCATTAGGCGGGTCCACACAGAGCGAATGCATAGTAGATAGTACTAGTGCATAGTGTGCATAGTATGCTTGCTTTATGTGGAGTTGTGGACCCGCCTATTGAGTTTCAACAGCAATTTTGAATTTGGCATTGACCAAGCCACGCGCCAGAGGCTCTGATCTTTGCATCGTTGGCATGAAAAAACCTGAAACCTAAATTATTTGTTATTATTAAAATGATGAATCTATAATTATAATTGATAACTTTATAGAATTTTGTCAAGAGTATTTTTCAAATAATATAGATAGACTTATATCAATAAATGAATGGCAAATAAAACCAATATGATTTGGTACTCTCTACTGTATAAAGTTTGTTCGGTTGCAGTTATTACTTTTACTTTTTGTGCAAATGTAGGAAGCCGGAGTGGTATAAGTAGTATAAGAACACCACAGCTCCAATAGCACTTCCTAAGAGGTGCGGTTAGTCACCCTTGCCCTAGTCGTACACCTTTGCGCCCAGTACTTCTTTCAAATACGTAAAAGCAAACATTAAGTTAATTAAAATATCAAAAAACAACGTTCGTTTTAGCTTAATGTTCATAGCAGGGTTTAGGGTTTATTCAACGTGCCAGTCTTGGCCTAACGTTAATTAGAATTGACCTTTAACCATTACAAATTGATCTGTAAACTGTAACCGTCCGATACGGTTTATGGTTGAATTTGTAATGGCCATCCGGCGTTCAGTGAACTGGCCGCGTAGCCAACATGCAAATCGATTACGCTCCGTAGCGATCGAAACGCAACTGTCACTGTCGCACTAATATGGAAGAGTGATAGAGCCACAAAGCGTTTCGTTGCCGTAGCGATAGCGATTGTCACCTTGGCTAGGCCGGTTGAGCCAAAAGTATGGTGCCAAGAAAGCGTCAGAGTTGTCGTTATATTACGTACACTACACTGCCAGAGTAACCTTTATGCTTTCAAGTAAAGCCGCTATTAAACTAAAACAGTTCTTCAGGTCCTATCTCTTGTGTACCCATAACCCAGCCTCTCCTTACTTACTCTCCCGTACTCCTTAACAAGCCGGCTACGATATCACTGCCAGCGACCCGTTTAGGCTGGTTTTCTGTTCGTAGGCGCTTTTCGCTACATATGGGTTTTCCAGTGTTGTAGGCTACGAACGTAGCACGTATCAGTGCGTTAAAGGCTCCGTGACACAGCAGCGCGACGGTAGCGGGGAGTTCAAAGCAACGAAGGTTGCAAAATTATTGGTTTTCTTACTTTAGTAGTGCATTAAAAATACCTACTTTGCAGTTTCTCCAGCACGCTAATCTAATATTATTATTATCAGGTTTGACCACTTTACTGAATAATAACTGAAACTGATAGCTCAATGCACACCAGGGGGGCGACACTTAGAAATGTAGTTAACATTAGAAAAGATGGCGGCGATTTCTATTAATGGGATCCGATAACCTACTTTTGCGTAAAGTTGACTACCGATTGTGCAAACTACATCATCAGATGTCACTATAAAATTGGTACAATTTAAAGGCAATTACAAACATTAAGAAGGTTGCATATAACTTGTATATCAAGACCTATCTTTAAGTATTCATATAGTTGTTACCTAGCAACTGTTGTTTACTGTCACAAAAAATGTAAACAGATTTGATTAATATGAACTTATTATTTCTCTAATAATTTTAAAGTGCAGAGCAGAGCAAAGTAAAATCAGAGCAAGCATTAAACACGAGTCAAATTCAAATAGGGAAATTAGAATCCCAATTTGATAGTTCCAATGTTAATTACAAAACCTGGAAGTTTAAAATTTCAACAGTATTCAAGGCAATGCTGGGATGTTTAGACATTTTCGAAGGTAAGAAGAAAATACCATAAGCCTTAGCGCGCCTTAGCTTAGAAATGAAAACAAAGCTATGATTATTTTAATTTTGTTTACGATGTCCGATGACACTGCCAAGATTTGTGAAATTTGATTCTGCTAATAAATAAGATGAGATAGAGTGCATCTATGGAGGTACGTGCGTAGACAAGACATACGTCCTATGCCTGAAATTCATTAGTACAAGATGGACCCGAACCATGACATCATTACTCATGTATATGTTTTAATGAGTACCTGGAGCGAGTTGTTTACGGAGCTAGAGAGCGAGACTAAATTACCAGGAATTCTTCTAATGTCCACTTTACCTCCGGAATATCTTGAATTCAAGTCCAGTTAGATGTCGAGGTCAAAGAAGAAACGCTAAGTTGAGAACTAGGCAAGTCATTTGTGACGATCCACGGTAAAAGGTACCTTATGGCGGTTGGCGCTTACGCTGTTATTTACGACGCTCCAATACTAATGCCATGCTATGCAACGTAAGCGCCAACCGCCATAAGGTACCTTTTACCGTGGATCGTCACATTTATGCGCACATGAAAGAGTTCTAAGTCAGACAGAGACACAATTCACAGAAGACGAAGCTAATGCAGCTTTGTACACAAAGATGAACAAAGGGAAAAAGAAGAACAATTTCAAACAGAATCAGAAGCTGAAAGTACTTACAACACCTAGTCTATTATTATCTTGTATACCAAATTGAAAGCAATAAACATATACTGCGTAACTATAAATTATGTCTTTTATCTGGATTCCATTCTTTTAAAACTTTTCTCCATAATATTAGGTCTACTTGGGCGGCTTACAAGTCAGTATTTTGTTTGATATCTTGTAAACAAAAAAATATGAAAGTTACAAGAAATAAAATAAAAAATAACTTATAAACCGCCCAAGTACTTGCACCTAATATTATGTAGTACGAAAGTACCTACGCATACGAATGCATATGTAGATGTGCAAGATAGATTCGGATACAAAATAGAGATAGCGCTTCGAAATTAGTTTCCTTAAAATGCTTCAAGAGGGCTCTCTTTTCCTATATACTTACTTTGGGTTGGTCTCGTACTCTTTGCCCGCGACGGGCCAGCGGCGCAGTGTGAATGATCAGCGGTGGGTACTATGTAGTCTATTTTCATCTTAACACTTTCAATGCCAAGAACGCCACTAGGGAGTTCTCAATAACTTTGTTCATATGCCACATGACTCCCGACGGGAGTTCGTACTATACAATTATAGATGACTTAAGGCCATACCATCCCACTCCTCTAGCGAGTTCTTACGAAAGTTACGATTTTTCAGGGTTGTCACTATACCTCGTTTTTTTAGGATGAGAAAAATCGTCGGATTGTCGTCGTGCAATTTTTAGGAAAACAATTTAAAAGCTGGCATATTTGCCTCTTATTTTCTTCACCATAACGTTAACAAAATAATCTTAAATCTTATTTTAATATTTTCTAGAGATTACTGAAAGAATTGATGAAGCTTAGGCAAAATCGACAAAAGCTTGAGTTTGAAATAATAACGTCATTAAAAATATTAAATATCCAAATTCAGTGTTGTAAACAATGTAAATATCTATACTTACGTTTTTAACAGCACTTGGCAAACATCATTTCATTATCTCACTTTCACTTTGCAAACTAAAAATGCATGGCGATAGCAATTTTGGCCTTTGTGACAGCCCTGGACTCCTATGGCAAAATATCCTAAATATCGACTATTAGTATAAATTTATAAATGTATAAATAATCCTGAAATATTTTTCAAACAAATATAGACTAAATTTACAAGTTTTAAGTCTTCACACATGCGCACCATAACTACGGACTCAAATTACATGCACCGCGTGCAAATACTTATGAAATCATAATATTTAACATTAGAAGAAATCAATTGTTAAAAGACATTAGAGATATCTGATTTTGAACAAAGAAAAATATACATAACACATAAAGGTTTACTATCAAATATTAGTCATAGAAGCGTCTTTAATCTCCTTATTTTCGGGAAATTACCATCCATACAGACATTTTGAAATTCACAATCAATAATTTATCCATTTACCACTTTTGATACTGACAGATCGGTATCGCAGGAACCGCAGTAATCTCTGAGAAGCATTGTTCGGATTGGGCCGATAATCATTACTACAATTTGAATATTTCTTTACTACAAATTCTGTATGACTTAAACGCTATTGTTGTTGCCTATGTATTCTATGTAGACTCAGGATTTGGATGCTACTGTAGATCACATATTACTAGAACACAAACATATCTAGATTGCGCTAATTATAATCCTTCGTTTTTTAGCTTTGCCGTAGTTACGTAAAAGAGCCAGAACTTATGCATAGTGAACTCGATAGAGGCAATTTTCTTGACAACCAAGCTATTTAAGTATTGGTAAATTGGGGTTCCTACAGCCGAGAAGACCCTTATTCATCAATTGTAATCATTATAAAATACTAATGCTCCACTTTCACGAAACACTTTTCCTCTTTTTTCAGATGGGGAAGAACATCAAGATTCAATAGAAGATCCCGATCCTGATCCAGAAGAGGACGAGGAACCGCCTCCTCAGCCCTCAAATGTCCAGAGTCTTCTGGCAAGGCTTCAGTCCTCTGGAGCTCTTATAAAGAAACCTGTTAAACAGCAATATCGGTGTTTCACTTGCGAAGAGAACTACCCTGACTGGGAAACGCTAGAGAATCATCTGATTCAGCACGTTTCCCTACCGTCTATCGTACTCGACAAGCTGCCGTCAGAGGACGAGTATGCCCCCTCCGGCGACGAGTGGTCCGACGAGGACCAGCCCTCCCCACCACCAAAACAAGAACCCCAGAAAACGCCACAAAAAATAGAAATATCACAACTCCTCAAAAAGACCGGCATCTCCATCAAAAAGCCCGGAGAAAACACTTCCAACACCAATTCTGAATCCGCATTAAGCAAACTGAGCGGCCTCGGCTTCACTATCAAAAAGAACACGACGCCGATAAAAGAGGAAAAACCAGATCCTCCATCTACTAATGACGTTGTGCAAAAGCTGGGCAGTCTAGGAGGAATTAAGCTTAAATTAAAATCTGATGGCAACACAAACTCCTTTAAAGTTGTAAACGGCCTTAAAGACTTTAAAACTTCTGATGACGAAGACCAAGAAAGCGGAAATGAGGAGGACAACAAAGATGACGCTAAAGAATCTGAGGAAGAGCCTGATGATCAGGAACAGGAGCCATCAGGGGAAGAACAAGAGGACGATAAAAGTCCCCCCGTTAACAACAACGCAGGCAAGCAAATGACAATCAACAGTCAGGCTAATCTTAGAAACAAAAAAGTTATCAACGTAACCAAAATAATTCCGCCTAAAACTGAGGCCGTTACGACTCCATCTCCTGTCAAAGTTCAGCTCGCCAAACCAGTTAGACCAGCTGTTAAACAGACACCTAAAAGGGGCGCGAATTTACCCCTCGCGGTAACTTCTGCACCTACCCTAGGGAAAGATATATCTACAACTTCAACCCCTGAGCGGCGGGCCTCGACTGCGAGTCAATCGAGCGCGGAAAATGTTACCGTTAAGCAGGAAGTGGAGGATACGTCAACGGAACAATCTACGGCTGGAACACCGTTGTTCTCAGGTCAAATTAAGTCTGAAAGAGCCTCTCCGCCTCCTCCGGGAGGAAATGCAGCTCCACCGTTTGAAAGCTCTCCTGTTATCGCTAGAATCAAATCCGAACCCGACGCAGGCCCCGCTGCTGTTCACTCCCCATCCTCGGCGGCGTTCAGTCGAGCAGAAACTCCGCTCCTCCCCGTAACAAAGAAGGAGGATACCGGCGTAACTGTAATAGAAATCAATGGCGATTCTGGCGATGATGATGACGACTGTTGTGTAGTGTCAGCCTCGCCGGCTCCTGATGTTAAACCGCCTTTGATTCCGAAAACTGAACCGGCGTTACCGCCTTCTTATCCTCCGCCAGCATACCATACTCCACAGTCTAGTTACAGCTCCACACCAGTCCTAGCATCAACCTTGTCTTCTATGGCAGGTGGTGCATCCACTGAAAAACAGCATTCTTTCAACTGGAACGCACCCGACTCGAAACCGGCAATCGATATGCTTGAAAAAAGTGCAGACGAAATATTCGAGAGCCTTCTGTCCAGCGCCACTAAAAAGGAACATTCTCTGTCGGATGCTAGCGAATACATATCTTTAGACACCCTAGGTCCCCAGCACTCTTGTGACATATGCAATACTAGATTTACAAATATATCGCTGCTCGATGATCATATAAGAATGACGGGTCATACGAAAAGTCTCGTCGCACCGACTTCTTCGTTAATGCCTTATAATCCATCGGGACCGAATAGTATTTTATCACAGTTGCTGCCAGTTAAATGCTTGGCAGATCAAGTCGGGAAGCTATCCGGAATGAACAGCGGCTCCGGGTTTACGCATCAGCAGAATGTCATGATCAATATTCAGGCTTATCCCGGAGGAGGGATGGTGCCACAGGCAGGTTTCAACGCGTATCCCCCCGGGCAGAACGCTTACCCGCCCGGTTACCAGCAAATGCCAGGGAACAGCATGTTCGGGAACGCCTCCGGACCGATGCCGGGCCAGTATCCAGGCCAACATTACACAGGCGGATACGGTCAGCAGTCATCAATGGGCTACCAATCGCCAATGTCGAAGGCCGGCTTTTCTCCGGGAATGCAGCAGAACTCCTACACGACGCCCTCGTCGCCGTACTCTACCGCCTCGCCGCTCCAAAACATGCAACAGGCGTACGGGCAGCCCGCGCCCGGCATGATGAACCCGCCCATGGGGCAGATGGGCCCGCCCGGCTCCTCGCCCAGCCACCCCTACCCCGCCTCCAGCCCCGGCGGCATGAAGCCCCCGACGAGCGCCTCCAGCGGCATCAGGATACAGAACGTGCAGACCTTCCCTCCCGGCCAGCTCGCTCCGGGCGCCAGTCCGAACACGCAGATGCCCGCGCCCGGTCAGATCAGGATGGCGGCCGGCGCCAACGTGAGCGGCGCGCGGCCGCGCATGGCCGTCCGAGGCGCGCGGCCCTCCGTGCGGCCCGGCGTGCAGGTGCACGCGCAGGTGCGCGGCGGCAAGGCCCAAGGCCCGCGCATGCCCATGAAGAGGCCCGCCAACATGGCCGGCGGCCCCGGCCAGAAGCGCCGCCCCGACATGCTGCTGCCGGGCAAGCACGACAACGAGGACTGCCAGGTCATGGCGATGCAGAAGCAGCGCGAGGGCCTCCCGATGATCTCGAGCGTGCAGGGAGCCAAAGACAAATTGAATCTCGGCAGCCAGATCTCTATCACCAAGAAAACTGTCAACAAGGAGGCGAACGCCATGGCGAACGTGCTGGCGTCGCGAGGCATCAGTATCAAACAGAAGCAGAAGAGTCGGTCGCCGACGCCGGAGCGGCCGATCCCGCACATCCCGAACTTGGGCGCCGGCGTTAGTATTAAACACACCTCTAAATCTAGTAATTTCTCCATCCCCGAAGCTACGGTCGGCTCCAACATGCACACGTGTAAGATCTGTAGGAAAATGTTTTCAAATTCGACCGCCCTGTCGACGCATATGGCGGCGGCCCATCCACAGCGAGGGTTCAAATGCGACGAGTGCCCCGCCTCTTATCCTAAGTCATTACAACTGCAGCACCATAAGCGAGTGTTCCACAATGTTACTGGGCCTAATCGAGAGCTAGGTTTGCCCGTGGTAGACCTGTCTCAAGAGGAGAACTTGCAGCGATTAAGTAGTTTAGGTATATACAGTTTTATTCCACTAGCGAACCGCGAGCAGGCGAGCGGCTGCTTTGGTATTCCAGTAATAGCGGTACACAACGTCAACAATGGTATGACGTCGAGCCTGCAGGCGCTCGGGGCCGACGGCCTCCTTAGTTTAGGACCTTTAAAACCCTTACCAAACACGTAAGTTAAGTAGATATCTCTTTTAATTTGTTGGACTTCGTGAAAATATGAGTTATAATTTTACAAGGCAACTTTTTTTATTACATTTATTATTGATCGAATGATTTTTATATCGTAAATAGTTGTTGTTTTATGAATTACGTAACGTGTTGTAATTATAGCTATATTGAAATTACAATAAATTATGATTTGTTACATATGAAGACAAAACATTTACGATTTATTAATCCTTTGTATAGTGCATTTTTTCTTGCAAACATTGATGATTATTCATTGATATACAACATACAAATGTTATACCAACTAAAAAAAACAGTTAAAAAATATTGATTATAGCACGATCGCGTTTGAATCCGACATAATGCATTCGTCCGTTTCTAGATGGTAGGTGCGAAAGAGACAGAGGGTTTATGTCTCCATAGCATAGCGTAGTCATCTTTCTATCATTCTTCCATATTAGTGCTACAGTGACAGTTGCGTTTCGTTCCCTACGGAACGTTAACGATTGCCATGTTGGCTCCGCACCCAGATTTACGCAATCGTGTTATCAGTACGGGGTTAAAGTGGACTCGTAGAATTGTTACTCGTATTTTGTTGCAATCAAAGATTCATTGTTTTTTATTAGATCTGTAAAGTCTACATAGAAGATACTTTCGTACTTCTGATTGTGTAGATGGCGCCGGTACATATGTTATAACTCCGGTTGGCATAAGTTTGATGTTTGACAATTCAGTGACCACAACATGGCGCTGTCCGCGCATTTTAGACCTGTTATACTCTGGGATACGTTTTTCTTAAGCGATGTTTAGACTTGCAAGAACTTGGATGCAATTTTCATTACGTTGCGTTATCTATTTAAACTTTTGAATACAGTTTACCTTAGTAGTCAGCAATGTAACTTAAATTGCATGCAAGTTCTTGCTAGTCTACGCCTAGCTTTAGACTTTACATATCTTATACAATTAATGAATGTTGTAATGAAGTCATTGTGTAAATGTGACTTAAGTCGGAATCTTTCACTAGACTTTGTTATTGTAAGTTTAGACTTGTTAAAATTGTCAGTATTCGACCTTTCAGTTGGCTCAAAGCATTAAAATTTAGGTATCACTAATTTTTATACGTAGACATGTATTATGTATACTTACTCATTTGTATAAAAAAAACATACACAAATGGAAGTTTATAGGTTCGATTGTAATAGCAGTTTAAATATCAGTTTTAAACGTGTATATACTTTTTTAAAAGTGTAATAATACTCTATACATCTCCCAAATTATGAAAGGAAATTAATACATTGGAATGTATACGAAAGGTACGCGTTAGTTTTATGTAAGATGATGATTTCTACTAAACATACCATCCTTCAAACTGGCTGTCTTTATAATGTGTTAGCTAAAAATATTGAAGACCTGATTTCACAGATCTTGATGTTTTTGGGCTCTTTCAACTCAGAATCACTAGTATATTCAATCAGGATTCTGAATTAATTTATATATATCATGGCATTAGTAGTTTAATGTCTAACTCGAAATAAAATTGGCTTGCTAGTCAATCTGCATATTTGTACGCAACTATAGGCTTAGCACGAGGACGCCGCGCAATATCTGGCGTGCGAGCTATACTAGAGAAGGACCCTGCTATCTCTGCATAGCGTTTAAGTGTGGCATGCCATCATTAATGTCAATTTTTTATGAAAATATGACGTTTATAATGACACTCCTTCACTTGGTTCCGTTAAAGTCGGTCGGTGCAAAGTTAGCTTGGACGGACGGACTACCCTTCTTTTTCCCATTGTCTTAATTCGAAAGGGCCAAGTAGATAGTCTATCGCGCGGGCTTGAAACTCGCGGCGCACTCGGTCTAAGCTTACTGAACTGTTTTCATAGTTTATATACGTATTAAAATAAGAACAGAGTTACATATTAGGCACCTAGTGTCCGTACCCAGTGGCGGCGTTAGACTAAAATTGAATGTAGCCAAGGTACATTTTGCGAGGCCCTCTGGTGGCCAAATTGTGCATAAACCATGTGGCCTACGTCGCCTATACGCCTAACACCGCCCCTGTCCGTATTACCTAACAATTATAATTGTTTTTTCTACAACAATTCGCGTCAGTATCTTTTTCTCACTACTAATTAGAGAGGGACGGGTAGTCTTTTTCGCGCTGCTTATGTTACTCATAGGCATCTGCTACGATACTTAAGCATCTGAAGAAAAGTATAAAGGAAATTTAAAAGAGTAACCGAAAATACGCATCCGATTTTTTTTCGATTGCGACACTAATTGTGCATTGTCTCCTATTTTAACTTCCAGTGAGCTCGCTAGATGGCGTTGGACTATAAATCTAAGCCTAGACAAAGTCGCGTCATTTGAAGAGGCATTCCACAATCTCTCTCAGATGTCCTTAGATTTTTTATTAATTTACTGCTCTCTGGTATGAGTAACGGCAGCCGGGGCGATTGCAACCATGGAACATACGCATATGTGACGTTTTTAACCAAAAGGGTACTTATCTTCGGTTGTCAATAAGGCGCCTTCTCCATGTAGGCCTTTAAGTGCCAAGCGCCTCATTTCCAATACAAAATGAAGACATACGTGTTCTGGCAATGAATGTGTTTGAAATCTAACATATCGACAACCTGTCAATGTGGCAATTGTGGCACCTTTAGGTTGTAAATGGCACATTTGTGCATCCAGAGTCGGAGACCAAGATGGCAGCGATTTTGACAGCTCACACAGCGTGTCTGCCTCTATATAATCTTAAGACTAATGTACCGTTAAGCCACCTAACTGTAACTATAATCCAAAGTTTAACACGTTAAGCAACCTTTTTGGCGTTGCCCAAGTTTTATGAAAATGTTGAGCCTCAGTACTGCGGCATTCAAATCACAGCTACCTGCTAGCATGAGTTGCGTTCTCGCCAGCGACTCCATACATCTGGCGCGACTTCAAGTATGGACTCGCGCGCGAGAACGCAACTCATGCTAGCCGGTCTGAACGAAGATAATTTGAGTTAGTTTTGGATTATTGTTAGTAATGTAGTAATAAATATAGGCAGCTACTTATAAGTGTCATAGTTGCAATTGCCTCGTTTAGTAATTTTGATTTAGCATACTAATGTAGACAGCCCGTAATTTCCTTGAAATAGTTAAAATAAACAATAAATATATATTATAAATGTGAAATGCAACTCTATTATTATGGTGTTGTACAGTTATGTACTAGGACTTTCTAAGATATTGTCAAAATATTTTTATATACAGAGGTAGAACTTTTTATTTACGTTATAACTAAAATACTTATGAAAGAGACTTTATGCAATTATTGACAAGATTTGAGTTATTAGTTCTGTGCGGCATGACAGATTATGATTTGAAATTTTGAATATTAGGTTAAGTAAATAAATAGATATAAGAGTAGAAGTTTTGTAATTTTGTTCGAAAATAAATTCCTATATTTATGAATAATGTACAATGTTTTTTATTTGAATAGTTATTTCAGTAGGTGGATTAAAAGAAAAACAATTATCAAAAGCATAAGACTAGGTTTCTGCCCTGGGCCGGGATTTAGCTACCTAAGGATCTAGGCCCTTGGAATTTAGGCCCCAGGGGGGGCTTTTCCATCTCAGTCATTGCTAGGTTGCCTGACCTCCTAAGCCAGGGGGCCTACCGGGAAAATCGAAATTCGCAAATGAGTGACAGAGAAAAATGCCCGCAATTGACGAACTTCGATTTTCGCGATAGGTCTCCTGGACTTGGGCGGAAATCCGGTCGTTTCTGCTATATAAATAAATGAAAACGTAGTGAGCTAAATAATAGCGACGCTTAGTTTTTGACTTTAACTAACCGGAACTGGCGCTATCTACAATACAAGGTTTTAAAAGTCGTTGTATATGATCACAGTCCTTAATTCATTACTTATCGTTGGTCAATAGTTATAATTTTTTTTAAAGAGCTAACGTTAAGTCTATTTAGGAAAATAACAAATATCACACCATAAACCGACAAACCAATTAATGGACAACTTGGAACATTTCAGATAGATATCTATCAAATCTTTTTCTGCTTCTCAGAACTTGGCCTGTCGTTACATGAAGAGATAGATAGCGATACCATATAGTGCTCAAGAGTTCCGGTTATAATATTAGCTGAAAATTGTCGAGCAGACTTTTCGTTCGTCGCGACATCTATTGTCAAATAGCAGTACTGATAAGTACCGCTAGTGCTCGATGTAGACTACGAAAATAATAAGCATTTTGATAACAACTGATTTATGGAGTGAGCACTCTATGCTTACTTATTTCTCTATGTCTGCAATAATATGTTACATTCCGAAGGCCACAGAAATATGCAACTCGCTCTCAAGATAAGATGTGACTGTACCACCAATTGATTAAGGCTGATGGTGATGAATATATCTTGCATTTCAAAATAATACACTGTCTGTGCCTAAGCACACATACATTCAAGTCTCAATAAGTAGTTACTAACTTCTTCATGCAATCATTAGACAAACGGAGTGTTAATCTAGCAATAAAACGCAATATTTTCGCAATAAATTTATTCTTAGATCATTTTAGAGCTTTACTGAAATAATGTATACATAAACGGCACATGCGTGCACAACCCAACCATCACCAGAAAACATTCCCATTTTGTGCATCAAAAAGGATCTTATACAAAAGAATACAAAGGCATCATCATCTACTGTTCAAAATGCTTCTGGAATGTATTCAAGTGAAATTGTGACTGAATTTTTGAATGGGGCTTGATGCTAGGTTTCTTAGCCTAATTGACTGGACTTATACTAGTGTTTGGCTGAAAATAACCCGAGTGCTAGGTGAAAGTACCCAAGACTCTCCTTTCCAAAAACTACAGGTAGATTCTAGGAATAGTAAAGTAAACCCATGTGGACAAATGACTGTGTTATAAATTATAATTCATGATCAACTGTACCTTACATGATTCACTGTTGTCCATAGCAGTTTAAATTGCACACAGGGAACAGGGAATATATTAAAAACCTGATGGTTTGCAACTGATCTACTGTCCCTGGTTGATTCACTGTTGCCCATAATAGATTAAATTGCACATAAGAATATAGAGAATGGGAAAACCAGAGTACAGGGAACTAGAAAACCTGACGGTTTGCAACTGATCCACTGTCCCTGGGTAATTCACTGTTGCCCACAAGTACAGGTGATATAGCGTAAGAGAGGCTAGGAGTTGTCTTGAGTGTGTCATCTCTTAAGGTGGTTTATTCAAGTTTGAGAAGCTCGACATCGAAGATGAGGGTGGAGTTGGGTGGGATGACGCCGGGGTGGCCCTGCTGGCCGTACGCGTAGTCAGGCGTGCAGGTCAGCTTGGCACGCTCGCCTACTGACATCTGGAATGGAGTATGCTGGATTAGATTGGAGGCAAATTTATTATACTCTCCATTCGGACCTTAAAAGAATGTAACCAAACAGTACCGTGTTGTATGGTATCTCAGACAATGATATAGTTCCACAGATACAAAAAGTTGTATCTCATTGGTGGAATGACTGTATCACATGGTTTGTTTACATTCTTTCAGTATGCTAATAGAATAGGCTGAAAATCATCCGGGACCACTAATAGGTGAAGTGAGGTGTCTCGGTAGATAGTAATGTTTAGACCCAAGGGCCACTTTTTTATTTTACGAGCAAATTAGATTGTACTGATTAGGCGAGGCAATTTCCTCGCACGTAGGCTCGCCCTGTGTGCACTATGCTACTAAAGTTTATAATTTAATTGTGTTATTTCTAAGCAAAAAGTCCCACATTGTCACTTGCCACAAGGATGCTGACAGGTTATTTGTATAAAGATACAAGCAAATCTCATCCTTTTGGGCATCAAAGTGGGACCTTCGACTAAACTTTGACACAATTATCTTTTGTTTCTCACCTTGGCAACACCCTCATCCCAACCCTTGATGACCTCTCCCTTGCCGATCTTGAACTTGAAGGGCTTGCCGCGGTCACGGGACGAGTCAAACTTCTGTCCATTGGTCAGTGTGCCAGTGTAGTGGACCACTACAGTCTGGCCCTTCTTTGGGTATGTGGCCTCTGTAAAATTAAATAATAATTACTTAGTTAGGGACATTACACAGATCGACCTTTATGCCCTGAAATAGTTCAATAGTGCCGTAGGCAAAGCCTGAACTATGGGTACTGTATGACAATATACATACTTATACTCTGTATCTTTAGGTATTTAAATAAAAGTAAACATACACTTTGAACATCAGGTAGTTATTACAATTATTGGTCGAACAACCTGATACAACACTGCCCAGATTTGTCACTGACTTTAACATACATTATTTGATCATGTAATGTGATTTGGCTTAACCTTTTGACCGCCACCGTCGGCTATGGCCGACATCTGAAATACTTGCCAAGGACGCCAACGACGGCTACAGCCGACAGTTTCGCCAATGCAATAGGGACTAACGCGCGACTCCGTAAAGTTCAATTTCGTTTAAATAATCGTGATCGCCTGCGTCCGGGGCACGGCAAATTCCTTCGCTGTCTGGCGTTCAAGAGGTTAAGCAACCATTTGAAGGTAGATTTTGTTTACTTTTTGTTTTAGGAGGTATCAATATTTCAGCACATTTGCACATGCATATGCAGATTAAAAGTGGTAAATAAAAAATAAGATAGTATGTGCAGTATTGCAGAAAGTAAATGGAATCAAGAGTTGAATATAATGTGCTCATAAGGTCTAATTATAGAAACATTCGAGATCTAGGCTAAGATAATAATATATATCAGTTAACATTTACAGACTTCAAAGCCTTTTACACTATTGGAACAACACAACCTTGCACTATTACTAGCTAGGCAATCTGGGTATAGTATATCTATTGTACCTGCCTATAGAAGTAGTAATATTTATAAACTTCAGCTGAGCGTAAGACCTATTTGTACAATATATGTTTAAGCACCAAACTAATTGGAAGTAACTTAGGTGAAGATTAACGATATTTTTGCATCGATAAAACAGCATGTGTTCTAAACTGGAACTCTGGACATGAATAGGTTAAGAACCCGCCTATGGCGGCAGCAAGGCGGCGTCTTAAAGGTCACCTTATGAAAAATATCAATCGATAAAACAAAAAGTTACCATAACAAATACATTATTATTCTTGTATTGTTTTTAACTTAATGATAGTTCTAAATGAATTAAGCACTGATAATTAGTAAAATACAATGACAGGAAAAATCTAATGGCCGTAGATTGGTTAAACGTGGAAAGTAAATAGTTTAATTAGAAGTATATTTGCTTACCGTCGCCAGGGGTGATCGTGTCCACAGTCACTCCCATTATTGTTGTTGTATTTACAATTCAATTACTTATTTCTAAAACCACGCTATAGCAATGCACCGCCTCTCCACGCCTACACGGCCTACGAACGAACAAACACAAGTAACAATCTACGCTACGCTACGCACGGTCGCAAGCCGCTAAAAATAATTAAATTCTAGTCTATGGTGTTCGTGCCATGGCGCCGATTCAAAGGACTGTGATTGGTCCATTGTTTGACGTTTAACCATAGACAAATTGTTTTTTTTAGGCACTCTCTTGTCAATACAATTTTTTGATCTCCAGCCAGTAGCGAACATAAAGCTCATACACATGTGGCTTGTATTATGGTATATGTTGGTGAGATTGATTGGAAACAAATCTATGGATCGTGGGCATTTCTCAGCATTTTTACAATTTAATGTTGTACATAGGTACGCACACGTGTGTGCAGGTTAAAAAACGATCGGCGGCGGCGTTTGCCAAAAATGTTGGCGGCGGCGATGCGTTTATGTGAGAGATTGGGAGTAAGAGACAGGGGACCTAGCGCGAAAACCGAAATTCGCAAACAGCGGGGATTTTTCTCTTTTACTCTCATTAAAACGCAATTATGCCACGAATATTTGGCAACAATTCGGTACTCGGCCTATTCCGGCTACTTTGTCGAATATTCGGTATTCAGCCGAATGTTTCCTAATATTCGGCCGATTATTGAATACCTCTTACACCTACCTAAAAAGTCGAAGATGATGATTAAGAGTAGATCACAGGAGAACTAGGTATCTTTTGAAGCTAGGTAAGAGCAGTCTGAGACTACTGACGAGTACTATCATTGGACATAACACTCACCATAGACATCTTAAGGTAATGGAAATATGTAGAGACTCCCCTTGTCCACACTGGGGTAAGGAGGAGTCTAGCTTACACTTACTAGCAGAATGTTTTATGTGCGCGGCATTGCGATATAATACATTCGGTAGACTTACTAAAAGAAAACGAACTAAGGGACGCCGAACTTAAACATGCCCTTTTGTTCTGCAGGAAAGAAGATTTGAGGAGAATAAATAGTACGGGTATGTCGCTGGGACAGTAACCTGCAGCTCCAACTCCAGGGAATTGGGCTGGATGAACGCAGCACGCGATCCACAGCCCGCCTGGGGGCCTACCGCGAAAACCGAAATTCGCAAATTGCGGGGATGTTTCTTTTACTCTCACTAACACGTAATTAGAGTGACAGAGAAAAATGCCCGCAATTGACGAACTTCCATTTTCGCGGTTATAGCCCTGTTTCCGGGCGGGCTTTCCTACACCTCATCTAAATCTACTACGACCAAGGACTCCGACAAGTCCTAAACAGGCGGTACAATTTTTCGCACTATTTGATTTTGTTTTTTATTTCGAGCGCTCAACTTCTGTGACGTTCACTATAAATCCAGAATTGGTTATTAAATTAGCATGCGTAATGTGTAATTAATTATGTACGTGTGGACGCTTGATGAGATTGACGCCAATTTGATTTTTAATCAAATTGACAATGTGATTGTCTCGTCTGGATGTACAGTTACTTTTGCAGTAAACATAGAATTAGAACACGAAAGCCATAGATTCGGAGCCTGAGGAAGTACAGACCGGAGGAGGAAAAGTGATGGAGAGGCAGATCATGGAATTACGATTTTAGTGTAGGTCGCCCCTCAGGAGGGTACGCGCCGCGACCAGGTGTTGGCCGGGGGCCGGGGAGTTGCTTCTTCGGACTACTTGTGCGAGGTCAAGGTGTACGTTATGATTAACCCCAGGAGATAAAATAAAACAAACATTTACAAATATAAACATTTTATAACAAATATCGTATTTCAACACACAGTGCCAGGCTTGGGAATAACTTAGCCAGATGTCTAAATAAATTCAGTTACAATATAACTTACTCCAACATTCTGCCTTAGCCAGAATTCTTATAATGCCATCTAAATACGTTTATAGCCTTTTCAGACGAGCGTACCGCGAAGTTTGTCAATTGCGGGAATTTTTCTCTGTCACTCTAATTACGTCTTAGTGAGAGTAAAAGAGAAAAATCCCCGCAATTAGCAAATTTCGATTTTCTCGGTAGGCCCCCTGATCCGATGCCTGTTCGATCGTGTGTAAGGTGGTTTACCCGTTAAGGACGTATAAGTGAAAGCGAGCAAGAGATATTTTGGCCAGTTCAAGGTCACGGTCCGGTACGCTCGTCTGTTATAGCTTTTATTTTACAAGTACAGTCGGCCCCAAAAACATCAATCTCGAGTTTTCCTAAGATTTTTGTAGATCCCGTCTAAGTTAGCTTTGCACAGACTTGAAGAAAATAAAGTGAGGTAGTGTCATTATAATAATTTGACATTAATGATGGCAATTCCATACCATGTCATTGGCGGTCCGACTCGTAAGTCTGCTAGTATCTAGCAAAGGTAGATATTTTTAGAGCTAACTGTGCTTAAGTAATTCCTGTCATTGAAGTACATAACACATTTAGTAGCTAGAATACTTAGCTTTAAGCAAATTAAAAATCCTTGGATTAGTACGAGTACAAACTTAAAACATAAATCTTTATCTAGTAAGAAGTAAGAATAAAAATAAGGTAAAAATTTGTATTTTAACTTTTCTAAACTAATCTAGAGTTATTAAAATAGAGAATAATAACTACAGTTTTTTTCTCATAATGAAATTCGCATTGATCTTCTTTTGATGAAAATAAATAGTTGTGGTAATAAATGTTTGTTTTTTTTTTTAATATTTTGAAATCTGCCACTGGACACTGTCAATTATATAAACTTACCATGTGAACTGAGATAAAAACCATTGTTTTGTTTACATTACTATCCAAGGATCTTTTATGAGCTTGACACTAGATATTATTTGTCCTTATCATATCTATTAATATATACTTAGGTATTATGTTGGCGTTTTGTGCATATCATTCCATTCTTAAAGCTAACTATATTTTTGATCACAACGTCTATTTTAACACAGATAATTATTTAGAGCATGCAGCGCCATCTAGGGCGATTAGTTAACACTATAACCGTCAGAGAATGATGAGTGGCGATATTTAAGGTCTTATTATACTAAGCAATCTTCAACCATGTCGAAGTAATGACAGTCATGGACATTCTTGCAAATATACGAACCAGCGTTCATTCGCGAATGAACATGTGACAGCCGTCACTATGCGTGCAAACTTTCGCATAATTTACGAATGTTCGTACGAATACTTCGAATGTTAGTGGCCCGGATACTAAGAAAAAGGGTGCACCATGGGTGCACAGGGGATAGAAAGAGGCAGGGATAGTTAAATTGGGACCTGGAGATTGCGCAGTTTAAGAAGGCCTTTATTTATAAATGTTATGGTTTTGCGTAGCCCCAGTATCATTGAGCGGCGTGCTAAAATTCAAACAATAACGATGTAAAATGGGTTTATATATATATGGCAAAACATGTAAGTACACAAATAGGGATGTGTGAACTAGCAGTTCCCACAACATATATTTTATTGAAATTACACTAGTAAATTACCATTATTAGTGCTCCGTACAAAACTTCGGTTTTGTAAATCGGTAAAAATTGTATTTTTAAATAAAATCTTTTACAATATCCAAGTAAAGTCCTGAATAAGCTACTTGCCACTTATCTGACGACTGAAGTCATCGTTGGCGTTTCAGAATCTTCAAATAAGTTTAACTGGTTGATAAATACTTTTGCAATTTAAGGTAGTTTTATTTGGTGGTTAATTTTTTTGTTAATTAGCTATCCACTACTTTACTCAAACTTTGTGAAACAGGACCCAAGGTACAGTACCCCTAGTGTAACTTTGATCGACATCATAACGTGACGAACGCGTTTGCGTTAAGTTTCATTTTGTATAGGATTTTGAGTTTCCAAAACGTCCCGCTTGGCGCGCTCTTTCGAAATCCAATACAAAATGAGACTAAACGCAAACGCGTACGTCACGTTTGGAAATCGAATTTATTTACACTAGAGGTACAGGTTTTATGTATACATTGCTGATAAAATGACAATTGTTCTTCAAATCGACCGATTTGATCAGAAAATAAATTGGCGTCAATCTCCAATTTAATAACCTAATTTTTAAAAAGGCTCCCGACGTGAATATTAGCGTCATAAATTGGTAGTGATATCGGACTGTATAAAAATATTGCATTTCGTAAATAATTTAATTGATTATTTTAAATTGAGAAACCAGAAGTACACTTGATTAAAAATTACAGTAACAAAATACATACACGTTAACACATTTTTTCAGTTGGTTGCCGGATATCTGTCTTAAACCATCTAATAAATATATCATTGGTAAATAGACATTCTAAACATTCATGTACATATAACACAAATTAAATTATTAATTAATTATACTTAAAACAGACAATTAACATCAACAAACAACAATTAAATACATGTTCTTGTTAATTCTAAATCCATTATTATTTACAAATAAACAACATTAAACAAACACACATTATATTTTACCCAAATACTAAACTGTTGTTTTTAGTACATTTTACAATGGATTCAATTTAACCCTTTTCCAGGCGTAGTACGATTTATCGACCACATACGCGCCATTAGAATTTCAACTTTAGCATTCCGATTTAAGGTTCAAATTAGATTACACTTCCAGGAAATGTTACTTGTCTTCAAATGAATCATCAAAGCTGGATTAATTGGAATATATTTGGCTTTTTTGTGAAAACCTTGTACATTGGTGCGGCCTGGAGAAGGGTTAAACGAATTTATAACACGTTATAAAAAAATGTTTGCAAAGGATGTTTGAAGAATTGAAGATTATACATTAATATCTAAAATATTTTTTTGTAAAAATAATGATAAATTTGCACTTTATTTTAATTTAATAGTGCTGTAATATGTAGGACTTTTATGAAAAACGTTTCATCTATTAGTTAAAAGCTCTTGGAGACTTTTTTCTATTAAAATGTTTTGTGCTTATCAAAAATGTTTTACTAGGTGTTTTCATTAAAAACTTTTAAAATGTTTTATGATATGTAGGAGTACCTTTTTGTAATGATATTTATGGATGTAAAATCTACATTTCCTACAATATGATTTATGAAAATATGTAGGGAAATATTAAATATTTGGCATTTGATTTGGCTTAATATTTTTAATCGTGAGTTAGTTTTCAAGAATTTCAAGAGTTATAAAATAGTTTACATTGAAATAAGGAGATTTTTTCATGGATTACTAACGATAATTGCCACTAGGTACACAAAGTTTTAGAAAGTTTAGTAAAATAATAATTAGTTACTTTATTTACGTCTTCACACAATCTACTTTTTATAAGTTAATTAATTACGTCAACAACCCTGGTAACACTTTCTAAATATAATCGTTCTTCCGCATTTTCCAATTACATTATGTAAAAACCATTTAACCATTTAAGAATATATTGTTAGAATATATATATATTGTTAGAATATTTAGTTTGTTTTGGTAATGTCGTATACATTTGCAAATATAGGTATCTAATTGGTAGGTACAATGCCAAGCAAATTACCTAATGTTGCATTTACATGACAAAGACAATTAGCAAATTATCGATCAAGAGAATATATCTACATCCTTTTCACTCAACCTTATAATTACTGAGCTATAGCCGCGAAAATCGAAGTTCGTCAATTGCGGGCATTTTTCTCTGTCACTCTAATTATGTCATAGTGAGAGTAAAAGATCCCTGCAATTTATGAATTTAGGTTTTCGCGGTAGGCCCCCTGATGTGCCGTCAGAATGTTGACAAAATTGCGAAATGACCACATGGAAAAATTTCGGAAACTCTTTCTGGATACAAATCGTTTCGATTTCCGTAATGAAAGTTTTCTGTGATATTTTCCTGCAATTTCCTAATTCTTTTCGAGCTTTTTGTAAACTTTCTGCTTCTTGCATTATATCTGTATTTATGATTACGGCCTGCTTACTTGTCACCGCCATATAAATGCAACAAAAGATGTAAAACCCAGATGTCAACTATATTTCACTGCGCGAATCATTATCGTAGCGCTACGCGAGTCTCCCGTAGCGTTTAACACATTCACTGCCATCGACAGGGTTCTTTGTTCGTAGGCGCTTTTTGCTACATAAGAACGGTTTTTCTTATGTTATTGGTTACGCTCGTAGCGTGTAGCTTGCTCTTTCAGTAAATGTGTTAAGGTACCCTAAATTAGGCATATGCAGACTTCGAATCAACGTAGGTACTTACGTTCTTAAGTAATGAGGTACGTGAAACTTATATAGATATATCCATTACAGTCTCTATAGTTAGGGTCTAATTTAGGGCGATATGAAATAAAGGGGCTAAAACAAACAAAGCAGAGGGAAATTAGATTGTATAGATATTAATTCCTTGCCATTATTAATATCTTGTTTTTTTTTTTTATATTCTTTCATATTGACCTCGACAGTACTTATGATAAATATGTACAAGGATTTACCTCGTGCATTGTCCAAATATATATTCATACATAAGTTGCACTTGGAAAATTCAACATGTCGACTTATTCCAAAAATCATCAATAATTCTATCATATTAGTCAGTTTTGGAATTATCGAAATTGTGAACTTTTTGGAATTACCCAAATACATCTTAAACCACATATAGCGCGTTTAAATTCACGTGTAGCAAAAAATGCGACAGTATCGCGAATGCACTGAATGGGCTACCGAACGTATATAGCGTATGACCATATTTTTTTTTTAATTATTTAAATACTAATTAGATTTTTATATCAATAACATAAATCAATACAAATTTCTCTGTGTGTGCAACGACAGAGTATAGAAGAAACTATAAATAAAATAACTTTTGAATAAGGTAGTCACCACTTTAAAAAAAAAAACAAAAAGTTTTAAGTACAGAAATTATCTACAGTCCAACGACAAATCCTGCTTGCAGTTCTGCAGGAGAATGAGCACTTGCAAACGAGCTAGACTGGCTAGAAGGGATTCATCAGTACAATGACAAATAGGAAATTTTAACCGTTTAGGGTTCTCTACACGATGGGCCGTCATAGTGTTGTATGACTTATGGCGCGGCGGGATTGCGATGGGATGGCCACGGTGTCGGGTTTTCGTCCGCACATGGGCTATGGGCTAGCGGTGGTGCGCACGCATCTACACGTGACCCATTCCATAGTGCGTGCTCTTAACCATCGCATGGCCATCTCGCTGGGCCGTCGTCTAGAGGAGCCATTAAACAATTAACAGTTGACGCAATCACAAATCGAAGTAAAATCTAACAATCTGTAGACCGCTTAAGTGGGGACCGCTGCTAGAAAATTCGTTCAGAAATCGGGACGGAGTGGCAAACGCGTGCGCGCAAGTTTACGGCGTGGTGACTTCTTCTTCTTGATGGTGCTTAGCAAGTGCTAGAAGGATCATAGTCAACTGTTTCCTGCTGATTTTGCCGTCGCTACTGTATTCGACGCCTTGGAGGATGGTTTCTTCAAACTCTAGGAGGTCTTGGGCGTCGTAATCCTGAAATTTGAGAATTGTATATTTAGTTTTGAATGTTTTGATTATAACGACATCTTTTGGAAATTACCTACATATTTACTTCAAATTATGTTTTAAAATATATTTAAAAAAAAAGCGGCCAAGTGCGAGTCGGACTCGCGCATGAAGGGTTCCGTACCATTTAAGACGTATTAAAAAAAAATCTACTTGCTAGATCTTGTTCAACATTTTACCACTTTGGACACACATTTTACCACTTTGGAACTGTCTCTCGCGCAAACTATTCAGTTTAGAAAAAAATGATGTTAGGAACCTAAATATCATTTTTGAAGACCTATCCATAGATACCCCACACGTATGGGTTTGATGAAAAAATTTTTTTTTAAATTTATTGACGTATTAAAAAAAAACTATTCACTAGATCTCGTTCAAACCAATTTTCGGTGGAAGTTTGCATGGTAATGTATATCATATATTTTTTTTAGATTTTTCATTCTGTTATTTTAGAAGTTACAGGGGGGGGGACACACATTTTTTCACTTTGGAAGTGTCTCTCGCGCAAACTATTCAGTTTAGAAAAAAATGATATTAGAAACCTAAATATCATTTTTGAAGACCTATCCATACATACCCCACACGTATGGGTTTGACGAAAAAAATTTTTTTTTTTAATTTTTATGACGTATTAAAAAAAAACTACTTACTAGATCTCGTTCGAACCAATTTTCGGTGGAAGTTTGCATGGCAATGTATATCATATATTTTTTTTAGATTTTTCATTCTGTTATTTTAGAAGTTACAGGGGGGGGGACACACATTTTTTCACTTTGGAAGTGTCTCTCGCGCAAACTATTCAGTTTAGAAAAAAATGATATTAGAAACCTAAATATCATTTTTGAAGACCTATCCATAGATACCCCACACGTATTGGTTTGATGAAAAAAAAATTTTTTTAAAATTTTTATTACGTATTAAAAAAAAACTACTTACTAGATCTCGTTCGAACCAATTTTCGGTGGAAGTTTGCATGGCAATGTATATCATATATTTTTTTTAGATTTTTCATTCTGTTATTTTAGAAGTTACGGGGGGGGGGGACACACTTTTTACCACTTTGGAAGTGTCTCTCGCGCAAACTTTTCAGTTTAGAAAAAAATGATATTAGAAACCTCAATATCATTTTTAAAGACCTATCCATAGATACCCCACACGTATGAGTTTGATGAAAAAAGATTTTTTGAGTTTCAGTTCTAAGTATGGGGAACCCCCAAAATTTATTGTTTTTTTTTCTATTTTTGTGTGAACATCATAATGCGGTTCATAGAATACATCTACTTACCAAGTTTGAACAGTATAGCTTTTATAGTTTCGGAAAAAAGTGGCTGTGACAGAATCGGACAGACAGACGGACATGACGAATCTATAAGGGTTCCGTTTTTTGCCATTTGGCTACGGAACCCTAAAAATCGTGAAAGATAAAATGCTTTTGAATTCTTTTGATAGAACATAAATGAATAAGGTCATGTCGGGGCAGAGAAGCAGTTTGTTAAGCGCAGTATTTTTCTCGGGTAACAGAAATAATATGAGAATAGGGTTGTTTCCATCTACAAATCTTAGGGCAGAATTGTATCCCAATAAATTCTTTTGGATTATAAGAACATGTTAAACTACTTTTAGGGGACCTGTAATGACCATATTTTTGTAAATATTGAATTTAAAATATCTTTTGGCACACGTCACGTGACCAAACTCGAAAGGTCTTTGAAGATTCTGATGACGTCACAACTCTCGGATTGACACTGTTGACAGTTAGGTTGTAATAGGTGTGGATGAGCTCTGGATATGGAGAAGATCTGATTCTATTATTGTTAAAGACCGTTTCCATAGAAGGAAACGTGTTTCTATGGAGTGATCCAGAACTCACCAAACTTCACTACTGAAAAGTTCACAAATACCTTCGGCTAACTACAATCATAGATAGGGTCGCGGTTCAGGCCACTATGGAGTGAGAATAGGTATCCAAAAATTTAAGGTAGGACGCCAGGATACTATCCTCATCAAGCGCATGACATATCCAAATGAAAATCCCAAATTTATTTAATACACAGTTTATTCCTTAAATATATATGACCCGCTACGGTCAACACGAGTTATTTATTAGTAAATAAGTAATACTAAATACTTCTTAGTGACACCACTATTTCTTGAAATTTACACTAAATACATCATAGACATCTCTGTGTCTACGGACAACAATATCAAAATTTGTCTTCCTAACATAACACTGTCTAAAGTAAAAGTTATGCCCCAACCTCCGGGGATGTTTAGCAGTAAGCAATTGCTCACAGGGATTACAGGTTACCTGTTCAGCATAAAGGGTCCATATTTAACTAAAGGTATATCATAAAAGTCTTAACTTCACGGACACTGCCAAGAAGAACGCTGCCACCGGATGGCACAGCCTTAAAAAACCAGGGTCCAGGAAAAAACCAGGGTCCAGAAAAAAACCAGGGTCCAGAAAAAAACCAGGGTCCAGGAAAAACCCTAAGAACAAAGAAAATGTTCTAGGTTAAAAAAAATTATGTTTTAACACGTTTAGTTTTATAGAAAAATTATATTTTAAACTGAGGCACAGCGCGATTTAAATTACGGCAATGAAGCGATTAAATGACTTACCGGGGTTTATGCCGGGTCCATTATTTCCTATACCAACGACGGCGCCTGCAGACCGCGTGGCAAGACGAAGAGGTGGTTGAAGACATTAGGTTTTGCTGGAAAATCCACATAAAACCCTATATTAACCCATTTGCGAAAGGACACACTACCTCCGCCTTTCCTTCTTTATATATTTAAAAAGTGTGGAAACTCACCAAGTTATGTTAAATTGAAGAGAAAAGATTAGCAGCCGCCATTTTAGGTAGGCTCTAAGGCGCTAAATTATGCACATTTTGGGACGAGCTGTAACAAAATTACATTAACGATTACTAACTTGAATTTACCACAGTTTCAGGAAATAAAACCTTCAAGTAGGTTACATACCCCTAAGATTGATTGCCGAAAGATTTTCTAATATACTTCACATCTTGAAGATCGATCGAACAATGATTTATCAAAATTCCAATCCGAGAAACCACAGACAAACTCATGAATGAAAACCTTCCCAATTCAATGGTTACCACGACTGACCGGTTTGACTCTCGGAATAATTCGAAACATCAACAATAAAAAGAGTTACTCATTTTGGGAAGCTAATAATACGGACTTTATTAATAATTGGAAATTATAAAAAGATAAAAGAACCACAAGTATATGTTTATTGTCGTACAACAAGTGTGACCGACCGTCTGTTACGGAACCATGGACAAAAAAAAAAACCAAATGACATTGACAGCCGTCAGTGTCTACCGCTGAAATAAACAACTGCTCGGTTTTATCGAAATCATACTGTTAATACGTGGTATTTCTATGTTTTAAAATGTATTTCAATTGTGAAATGTATATACCACAACGAAAACAAAGTGCCTGTGTCCTAGCACAACGCAGGAACACGACATGGATGCGCAAAATGCAACGGACTGAACGCACAGACTGACCTACCGCTCCGGTAAGTTTTGTCCACTCAATATAGCTAAAAGCGTATATGTAAAGTTGAAAATATCACTACAGGTCTCAGTCCTTGACTGACCCACTATGACATCCGTGTCGAAGACATTTCAACTACCAAATCTTACCAAAACAAACATACCATTTTCTAACCTATAAAGTACCTATATAATATGCTACTCAGCTGTTTATAACACTGGGTGGATACCCCAAAGTGTTACAGTTCATCTTTAGTTGGGTTAAAAAAAATTTTTTTTTTCAAAAAAAATTTTTTTTAATGATATACGCCCAATAGGAAGTGAACACCTTAACCTACGAAACGTAAATAAGAAACCATAGATAATCTATAAAGAAAACAAGTCTTACAACCAAAGTTATACCTATGACTTGGTGAATGATCAGTTCGACCAAGGAAATCTAACGACTAATTTTGGTTCGAACCTTCTTATTCCTAGTGCGCGCTTTCCTAAACCTAAAAGAAAACGTCAAAGACGGCAACGTTAACAACCTTCCCTTTATTAAAGAAATTGCCTATCACCGACAGTAGTGGGAGTATGTAACAAGCTGCATTCTCTAGCTATTACACAATTCCTAAAATTACAAACAAAAGTTCAGTTACAGTACAGAGTTTAGCGAGAACGTAGTTCCTTTTTCAGTAATTAATAATATTTCATGTAATAGGCCCGTTTAGGGTTTATAAGTAAAGTAAGTTTCTGCAGTTTATTCAGATTATTTAAAGTTTTATGTCTTTATAAGGACACATGAAAGATTAATGTTGGTCCGTGTGCACCCGGTACCAATAAAAACAAAAACATGGAACAAATACCTAGTCTGATGAAAACCAGTTTGTGCCAGGTCGCATTCAGTTTAGTAGGTACGTTCAATATTTAGTTATCACATAGGATATTTTCAAGTGTAAGTATCCAATTGGTGTTAAGACGAGTACCGCTAGGAAGACGGCTCGGCTTCACCAGGACGTACAATGTCTTTTATATGGAAGTTACCTAGAAGTTTTCCTTCTAAGGATTTTAAAGAGTATACAAGAGGACTCAATTTTTTATGAATGACACATTTGTCATAACGGGGCGCTAATTTAGCAGAAAAATGTTTTGCTGCATTTGACAATGGGAAACATCTTTTATAAACGATTTGTCCTTCTTCCAGTTCTACGTGACGCTTCCTCATGTTATAATACCTAGCATTACGTTCATGGGAGGCAATCAACGAGTAACGCACTTTTTGAAATACAGTTTTGAGCTCTTTAAGTCTTTCAGAAAAAGCACCACTGGTATCTAATTCGAGCGCGTTTTGATCTATGGGACCTTCGCTATTATAAAGGGAACCATCTAGAATCATTTGACGACCATGTGTTAAGAAATACGGTGTATTTTTAGTTACTTCGTGACGAGCTGTATTCAATGCACATTGTATTTCCGATACGTTCTTATCCCAGTTACGGTGATCAGAACGCACGTATGAGGCAATGGTTCTTACTAGTTCACGGTTTACTCGTTCCGTTTGATTCGTCTGAGGATGATACCTAGGGTTATAGAAAATATGAGGGACATCATATTTGGACATTAAGTCTCGAAAGTCTTTGGAAGTAAATTGAACACCATTGTCGCAGAATATATATTTAGGAACCCCATGTATAAGAAATATCCCTTTTTCCATACACTTAACGATAGCTTTAGCAGTTATGTTGCGTAGTGGAAACAAAGTCACATACTTACTGAAATAATCAGCACATACGAAGAGATACTGATTTCTCAGATAAGATGGAGGAAAGGGACCAAGAATATCACAAGATATTGCTTCGCCTGGCGACGATATACGTCGTGGATTACCCATCAAACCAGGACGAGCTAAGTTAACAGGTTTATAAGTTTTACAAATTTCACAAGAGTCGACGTATTCCTTCACGTCCTGAAATAAAGTAGGCCAATAATATATGTCGGCTATTTTGGAATGAGTTTTACCCACGCCAAAATGACCTGCTGTAGGATCATCATGACACTTATTTAGGACTTTATTACGATGCTCATAAGGAAGTACCAGCTTCCAGTCAAATTGAGCTGTCAGACGATACTTATTCTTAGAGTAACGGAAAAGTTTATCATTTTCAATTTTAAAGTTGGGAAAGAGAGTAGGTTTTTCAGACACCCGTTTTATAAATAATTTCCCTAACAATACGAGATTCGTAAGGAGATTGAAAATCATCATCTGACCCAGACGACGCAGAAAAGCCTTGCTCATTCAACCGATCTAATAAAGAAGTAATTAATGTTTTCAACAGAAGTACCGCTTCGGTCTCCTGAGGTAACCGTGAAACACGACACAAAAGATATTTGCATCGCGAGGATAGTCTATCAATCGCCGACGCCGTTAAGTCTCCTTTCGCTTCTAAATCTATTTCCTCTACCTTACGTTGGCAGAGCTCCAATTCGGCAACTTCGTTACTTATTAACAAGTCCTGGCACTTCAAACTACCCTTTTTGGCTAAATCTGCAGTCTGTTTTAACGCATGACATAAGCTGGACCGACGCGATACAGGATTAACCGGAAGTCTGCGAATCGCCAGTTCATGTGCCATTTCGTCTTTATGTAAATGTATGATTTTACATCCCGCATTTAGGAAATCCATTTTTTAAGATTGATATTTAATATCAGAAGTAAGTCAGTGTCAAGTTTTGAATTGCAATATTTTAAAGTTAAGTTAAAACTTTATTAGATTTTAACCCTTTTAAAGTATTTTAAAATAGTGAGAAAATTTCTCTTATGTAAGGCTAATTATATAGCGTAGTATAGTTTTATTTATAAGTTGGTTAAATTTATAAGTTTAACCTCCAACTCAAGCAACAATTTAAAACAATAACTTGCAATCCCTTTTACATAAAATAACCTTAATACTAAAATAATGCAAAAATGTTTCACTTGGACATGTCATACTCCATAGGCCACACGTTGGGCATGCCACTGTAATAGGTGTGGATGAGCTCTGGATATGGAGAAGATCTGATTCTATTATTGTTAAAGACCGTTTCCATAGAAGGAAACGTGTTTCTATGGAGTGATCCAGAACTCACCAAACTTCACTACTGAAAAGTTCACAAATACCTTCGGCTAACTACAATCATAGATAGGGTCGCGGTTCAGGCCACTATGGAGTGAGAATAGGTATCCAAAAATTTAAGGTAGGACGCCAGGATACTATCCTCATCAAGCGCATGACATATCCAAATGAAAATCCCAAATTTATTTAATACACAGTTTATTCCTTAAATATATATGACCCGCTACGGTCAACACGAGTTATTTATTAGTAAATAAGTAATACTAAATACTTCTTAGTGACACCACTATTTCTTGAAATTTACACTAAATACATCATAGACATCTCTGTGTCTACGGACAACAATATCAAAATTTGTCTTCCTAACATAACACTGTCTAAAGTAAAAGTTATGCCCCAACCTCCGGGGATGTTTAGCAGTAAGCAATTGCTCACAGGGATTACAGGTTACCTGTTCAGCATAAAGGGTCCATATTTAACTAAAGGTATATCATAAAAGTCTTAACTTCACGGACACTGCCAAGAAGAACGCTGCCACCGGATGGCACAGCCTTAAAAAACCAGGGTCCAGGAAAAAACCAGGGTCCAGAAAAAAACCAGGGTCCAGAAAAAAACCAGGGTCCAGGAAAAACCCTAAGAACAAAGAAAATGTTCTAGGTTAAAAAAAATTATGTTTTAACACGTTTAGTTTTATAGAAAAATTATATTTTAAACTGAGGCACAGCGCGATTTAAATTACGGCAATGAAGCGATTAAATGACTTACCGGGGTTTATGCCGGGTCCATTATTTCCTATACCAACGACGGCGCCTGCAGACCGCGTGGCAAGACGAAGAGGTGGTTGAAGACATTAGGTTTTGCTGGAAAATCCACATAAAACCCTATATTAACCCATTTGCGAAAGGACACACTACCTCCGCCTTTCCTTCTTTATATATTTAAAAAGTGTGGAAACTCACCAAGTTATGTTAAATTGAAGAGAAAAGATTAGCAGCCGCCATTTTAGGTAGGCTCTAAGGCGCTAAATTATGCACATTTTGGGACGAGCTGTAACAAAATTACATTAACGATTACTAACTTGAATTTACCACAGTTTCAGGAAATAAAACCTTCAAGTAGGTTACATACCCCTAAGATTGATTGCCGAAAGATTTTCTAATATACTTCACATCTTGAAGATCGATCGAACAATGATTTATCAAAATTCCAATCCGAGAAACCACAGACAAACTCATGAATGAAAACCTTCCCAATTCAATGGTTACCACGACTGACCGGTTTGACTCTCGGAATAATTCGAAACATCAACAATAAAAAGAGTTACTCATTTTGGGAAGCTAATAATACGGACTTTATTAATAATTGGAAATTATAAAAGATAAAAGAACCACAAGTATATGTTTATTGTCGTACAACAAGTGTGACCGACCGTCTGTTACGGAACCATGGACAAAAAAAAAACCAAATGACATTGACAGCCGTCAGTGTCTACCGCTGAAATAAACAACTGCTCGGTTTTATCGAAATCATACTGTTAATACGTGGTATTTCTATGTTTTAAAATGTATTTCAATTGTGAAATGTATATACCACAACGAAAACAAAGTGCCTGTGTCCTAGCACAACGCAGGAACACGACATGGATGCGCAAAATGCAACGGACTGAACGCACAGACTGACCTACCGCTCCGGTAAGTTTTGTCCACTCAATATAGCTAAAAGCGTATATGTAAAGTTGAAAATATCACTACAGGTCTCAGTCCTTGACTGACCCACTATGACATCCGTGTCGAAGACATTTCAACTACCAAATCTTACCAAAACAAACATACCATTTTCTAACCTATAAAGTACCTATATAATATGCTACTCAGCTGTTTATAACACTGGGTGGATACCCCAAAGTGTTACAAGGTGATAAAGAATAAATGACAAATGCCAGTTGACAGTTTGTATCTTCTACGTGCGTATGAATTTATGTGTCAAACCGTAAACTGTGACGTCACACAATTTTCAAAGAGCGTTTTGGGCGCGAAAGCATCTGTCAAAATATATTTTGTTAATTTAACATATTTAAAGCCGTTTTTAGTATGGAAGTTGAATTTTAGGGCAACTTTTAGTTAATATAGAACGTAATACAAGCGTTTCAAAAAATTGGAAACAACCCTATTCCCTAAAAGTGTTTCTCTTGCACTAATGTTTTTCTTACCCTATTTAACCCTTATACTCTTCTCAATACATGTTACTGCGCTATAAAGTTATATGCATTGCCTTTTAGTTTGTGTAGCTACCGTTGGCGCTAGTTGCATATGCACCTGTAATGTTCAGCCAAGGTATGGTTTGACCAGACCGATGCAGAGTTACGTGTGCGATCAATATACTATATATCGTCAGGTGACAAGCAAAACACTAATTACCACCACAAGTTCATAGCCATAATGAACAATATTAACTAAAATAAGGTGGATTTTCGTTTAATTATTTTTTGGAAAATTAAGTAGTGAGTTTTGCTTGTCACCTGACGATATTATAAAATAGAAATAATTTACTCGTAAACACAAAATAAAAAATATATACAAAACAGAGAAACATAAAAAGGAGAAAGTGCCACGAAATGGTCTCATATCAGCATGATGCTGGCGACTTCCCGCGCTGATCTTCTGATGATTATGTGATATTCATTTAATTTAGTCTTTAGGTATGTTGTATCTTCTTGTTGGGTAACTTTTTCTTATAGTCTAGCCATTTGTCCACTGTATGTTATTTTATGTCTTTCTTCTTTTGTCTGTTACCTTCCGTGATTGTTTTTCACTTGATGGTCTCATCGTATTATCAGCTCTGGAAATTACCAGCAACATACTGAGATGAAGCCATTTCGTGCCACTTTATTCCTTATAAAATAATTTATTGTCGTTTACCATACCTAAATATACTAAAGTATTACTAAGTAACTAAATAAAAAATGCTCCCGTCCTGAGTCCATCGTTACGTTCGTGTTCTGTGTATTAATACATCTTAATTAAAATAAGACCAACCAAATCCAAAATAAAAGAACTAGGGTAAAAAATCAATTAATTACCTTTTTCACTAATTCTAATAAATCCTTCAGAAAGCCGCGCAGCTCCTCGTTCTCGATGGAGCCATTATTGTCCTAAAATAGAAACGTTAAGTAAGAATGATGTTGACTTGGATGGGTGTTTTACATTCACAAAGCCTTTATAAGCTTTACCAGTAAAATCCGACCAGCCAAATTCAGGACCAAAATGAAGTTAAAAGTTCAAATTTTATAAGTCTAACTAAACCGACAAAACTGGACGAAAGAAGGTCTTGTCATTGTTGAAATTGGTATTTTATACAATCGTGATATAATAGAGAGCTTTTCAGTCGAGAACCGTGTTTAGGCAACTAAGCTTGCTGAGTTGCCTAACTAAGGTACGAGATTGAAAAGCTTGATTATATCACTATTGTATACAATACTTTTTCTACAAGTCAGCTAAAAAAATAATTAATGAAAATTGGTAAGTATCTCAGTAGAAAAAAATGTAGTACAAAGGGCAAACGCGCGTTGAATGAATATGCGTCATGAAATAGTTGTGCGTATATGTCTTTTCTATTATTTTATATGGGATTTCATGGGCTTACAGCATATTGGAATAAATATTATGGTTGAGTTGGGACTATATATGAAAAGTACGCAATTATAATAGTTTGGTATACGAAATCTTAATTCAACCGTTATAGTCGACGAGTAGAAAAAATGTGTTAGGGCGTCCGCAGGAACGCAGATAGCTTCGTGCACCCGCGCCAGCTAGCGGACGTCCTTATATAATCGTAGAAATGTTGTTGATTTATCATATCTGTCAAACGTTGACTTGCATAATAGCTTGATAACTAATACAGGATCCTGTGACGTGGACTTTAAGAGGAATATAATCTTTTATGTGTTTATGTATATAGCTCTTGAGTTATTAAAAAGGTTTAAAATGGTTCGTGTAAATAACACATACACGCCACGTCCGAAGTTCCTCTTTTTTCAACCTTGCTTGTTGTTGAGTTGAGTTGTTTCGTGATGTTTCCAACATTGTTACAACAACGACTTAACGCCATCTGTATTTAAAATACAACAACATGCAATACAGATCGCGGGTCGCGGATAATATTCGTACCTCTATGGAGTTCAACGCTCACTATTAATTCACTGCTCTTTGTTGTTGTAATATTCAGTTTCTAAAAACTCAAATTTTCTTCTAAGGTTAAAAATCTCTTCCAATACTGAAAACAAGCTCCGACACAATTACGAACCGTTTTCGAATAGATCCATTATTCTCAAGAAAGTGAATGAACTTACCCGGTCGTACAACGAGAAGACACGTTCAATGTCATCCTTAGTCAGCTTCGTTGCTCCCTGAGCAGGCATTAAAAATCGAGTATCATTAATAAAAATATGTCAGAGTCCGATCGTAAAATCAGGCCGATCGTAAAGTTCCTGTGGAATTAAACCAATAGATCGGTAGGATAAGTTTGTTAGGTTGTTTCAGATGCCTGAAGGGTAAACTGCCCGGAAATAGGAACCTCCGTCGACTCGGGGAACGAAACAATGTTTTAACGATACTATATGCCTGGGAATTTCATGATCTTCCTGAGTTTACGATCGGCCGCCGACAAATGTATGATTAGAGGCTAATGATTGGTTCTGAAGCCCTACCGCGAAAAACAGAATTCAAAATGTCTTTATCTGCCTCTCTGCCAGGGATCGGAAACCGGTATTTTTTGTATGGGAACGAAAACGGTATTTTTTCGTTCTTTGTTAATTACTTCATTTCTAATTAGGCAATCTAATAATACGAAGTCGTTATCTGAAAACACAACTGAGTCCTACATTTAGAGTATAAAATAAACCGAAATATACGGTTATTTCGATGTTTTTGCAAAAAACCGGTTCCGATCCCTGCTGCGTTCCTTACGGTTGTCATATTTACCTACTTGTAAGCTTTGGAACACTTAATGTCGACTGAAGCATTTTATTTTGAAGGAATATTAAAAAAATATATAAAATAAAGCAGTATTTGGTTCAACAGTAAATGAGTTTATTGTATTATAAAACATTGCATAATGTAAAGTGTGGGTGCGCTAGTTTACGTGAGCAAGTATATACTCGTACTAAAGTGTTAATTTTTAAAAGGGCAGGTATTACAATCATTCAATTTCAAAAAGGAATCTTTCGTTAAAATTACTGTCTTAGATTAACAAAAATAACTGTTAAGTTGAATGAATGTAAGAAGTATAAATACTTGTATCTTAAAGAGACAACAAGTAACTATACTAGTGCGAAAATACCTGTGACAGTATTTCACAGTGACTCACCTCTATCCCCTCTATGCCTTCCTAGAGTGCGGGGTGCAACACAAGCTCAGTGTTAGGACATAGACAGGCAAATTAATGATAGATTCAAGCAAGTAAACATCATATACTAAGTACAAATACCTAGTATTTGTCGTGTGCTAGTTCCTTTCAAACATTAGTGCGAATACCTAGTATTCTTAGTCCTTTATAATATAATGTAGAAATATTGATATTTGTTAATTTTGCTGTAAACATTATATATTTTCATTATTTATAATCATGATATGAAATTTTTGTGAGAATGTGTGACGAATATGTATGGTTATAATGTTGCGTGACAAAATAGAATGTTATATGTAGCTTAGGTTTAATGATTATTACAGACAATGATTAAATATGTATGTAAGTTCTACTAGGTTATTCTATATATATATATATATATATGTAGTTGTAATAGGTTTGCGTAGTTACATTTTTAAAATGACTGATATTAAATGTGTAGGTGTGTATGCTGATTGAAACAAAAATACAATAATGGAAATGAAGACAGAACGAAAGAAGTTAGGTTAGGTTATGCGTTGCGTAAAATAAATATCATTAAACAAATTCAGACAATATTCTCTTCGAAATTAATTTATATTTGTTGATTATTATTATCAAACCTTAAAATAAATGAATATTGCCTGAATTCATTTGTCAACGTCAAAAAAGTGACATCTATAATTTAAACACAAAAAACTTCATGCGGAATGTTTAAGTGAAAATATGGCATTTCATTTCACACTAACTCTAAAAATGACATTATCTGTGGTCATATCGTGTCAGACAAAACAGTGCTTTCGCTAGAAGAAATAGAGTTAATTTTCATTTGCACTTATTTAAATATACAAGGCACGTTCTTACACTTGAGTGCAAAGATGAGGGTAGATTAAGTATGGAAATCTGCTGGAATTGGAATTTTCATATGCCGAGCTATTTCAAAGATATTTCTATATATAAAAAGGTTATCTTGGGATGAAAGGGTTAGGAAGGGTATAACCTCCAGGAAAGTGGTCTCTACAATACAGAACATCTGGCCTTCGGAATTCAAATGCAGGGTCCGTTCGTCCCTTTCCACATATAAAAGTTTTGGTCTACAACTTTAACAATAAGCAAAGTTGTTTGAGATCAGTTTGTAAAACAGGGTATGTTTTCAAGGTCAAATAGATCATACGTCATAGTTATACCTTAACGACTTTACTGCGATCGACGATGAAAAGTTGTTTGTTTGTAAGATATAATATGACCTATCAATAATATGACCTCTTTCATCTTTTGTTATTTTGCTTGTAAATAATTGTGACATTAAATCGTTGATTGAGTTTCGGATTGGCATAAAATGAAATGAGTAAACAAATTAGTTATTGATACTCGTACATCGTCGACCGTTTTGGTAAATCTTATTAGTATTTTTACAATTAGAATACGGCAATTAATAGTTAGGAATTTAAGTGGACATTGAAAGTTCAAGACCAAAGGAGTGGTAAGGACATCGTTATTTATTCTTGGATTTAAAAATTCGATAGCCGAAATAGTAATTAAGGGTCAAGGCAATCTTGGTTCTTCATACAAACGTAGTTACGCTCTCATTTTAAAACGACTGGCTAGATTGCTCTGAAACTTTGTACCTAATTACAATAGGATAAAGTATATCTAGGGCTGTAATTAGTTTATGTAGCTTCAGATAGCATAGTTAAAATAAAACAGCAAATTTAAGATTTTCATCCAAAACTTGTTTTTGCTCTATTTTGTTTGTTTTATAAGGTGGAGTAAATATAAACTAACTTCAGTCCTAGACATACCTCATGTCATTGTATGTGCAAAGTTTCATTACAATCCAACACGTAGTTTTAAAATGAGAACGAAACTCCACCATACAGAAAACCGCAGCCAAATAACACCAGACCCTACTCATAGTGTTGTGTTCCTGCCGGTGAGTAAGGTTGCCAGAGCTTATCGAGGGGGGGCGGGTTTAGGGTCGGCAACGCGCATATAACTCTTCTGGAGTTGTAGGCGTACATAGGCCACGGAGACTGCTTACCATCAGGCGGGCCGTATGATTGTTTGCCACCGACGTAGTATAAAAAAAAAAAAAACTCCGTTTGTATGGGAAGGTGAGACTCGGCCGAGCTTGCCGGGGACTCTTAATATACCTGATTATTAACGCACTAAAAATTCTAATTTTTAAACCATTTCCATGCTTTATCAACCCTCTTTATATACATTGAGAAATCTCCGCATGGAAAATTTTTGGATACTACTTATATTATTTTAAGGAATTATAATTTAAATTTTAACCTTTTCAACGCCGTGTCAAATATAACAGCTGTCACTCGGACGCCAGGTCACCGAAGTGTCAAAACTGAAATTTAACTTTATGCATATGCACGTAGGTATATGTTGCTCTGTGGTCTGTAACGGATTAATCCATTTTCGGCGTTGGACCTACGCTGCGGATATATTTATATCATTGGCGTCAAAAAGGTTAAAAATTAAAGTTTCCCTTGATTTCTATTAGTTTTCCCGAATTTTCCTAGAACTTTCCCAACTTTTTGAAAACTTCTGTAGACATTTCTCAATTAAATATTCAGTCAATCAAGTCACTCAAAAACACAGATATTTCATAAACAAAATGGCCACCTCTACGGTGGGAAACTGACCTTGAATACCTGCCTGCAGAGGAAGTTTTCCTTGACGGGCAGAAGCCTGTGGAAGAAGGGGCAGTCAGCTATTTTGACATACTTTTATTTAACTTCACTGCGTATTTACACAGTTTATACAGTGTGTATTCTTTATATAACCGCAAACTTAAACTAGATGTAGGATTTAGTACTATAAAACGATTCTGAAATAATTTTTAATCTAGTCTTAACTACCAGAGCATAATTCATTTTTAATTTTTTTTCGCGTGGCAATGTATTTATGAAATTTGGATTAGGGTCAAGGCGGGAACAGTGGCTCAAGGCAAACAGTGGCTCAGTAGCACCCTTACGTGTTAGAATTTGTTCGATTACTGAATATTTCTGTTGTATTAGCAGGGCAGCAAATAGCCTCTCATGTTGGAATTAGGTTGAGTGAGCCACTGTACCCGGCTATTTTTTTCCGAGTCACTGTTCCCTCCTCGACTCTACGTCCTTAATTCCGATGACAATGCAATAATATGCTAAATCATGGAGCTGATGCTGAGGAGCATCCCATGAAATTGTCTCTCGTTGTCCCGTCCAAACGCGAATTTTCTGAAGATTCTCAGGTACAATAGTTTCCTTTTCTGTGACTAGTGGTAAAAAATATGCACAGTAAAATAATCGCCCGCTTTAACCTTTTCGCCGCCACGTCAATGAAGTAATAAAGTGTCATCAACGCCACGTCAAAAATTCCACGTATACAAACCTGACCAAAACCACGACTTGATATGAAGTCGTGGCGTGTGGGGCACGAAATGTACGGACTTTACATCAAGTCAATGGCTGCGAAAAGGTTAAAATGCGTCCGTACGTGACAGCCCGTGGAATGCTCCATTGATGCACTCAGAAGGTAGCTAACCAAACTCCTTGATAAAAAACACAAACTCATCGAGTTTAGGTTCATTAGACAGGTTTCGAGAAGTACTCGAAAGACATGCAAATGGGAACTACCTATACAGTCAGCCGTAAAAAATGCTGTGGAGTTTGGCGCTCGAACTCAGTGAAAGCCGCCAATAGTCCGAGACTGAAATGGTGCCTTTCACCCGAGTTAAACACTCTACTTTTCAATTCGAATACGAGGTAAGTAAAATATATGTGCATTAAAAAAAAGACGACTAAGTATAAAAGTTAGTAGTATTTCTTGGGGGTACTTTCAATCAAAATATAGTCATTTATGGAACGGAAAGATAATTATGAGAATGGAAATTGTACAACAAATCAATATAAAACCTTAATAGCTTATCGGAAAAAAGAGAAAAAGAATATCTAGTGCAGAAACGTATCATTTTCTGCACACTTTTTAGAACAACAACGACCCACTTTCAGAGCATGAGAAATGAAAAAAAATTGTGACAGCTACCTACTTGTTTCATCATCATCTTCCTAGAGTACCATTAGTCACATCTGAATCAGATCTCTAGATAAGTATGACATGAAAGTGTCTCTAAGTTAAGTTTTGTGCTGATCGGGACACCTGTACATTAATTATTGCTTGCTAAGTTATTTAACCTTCGCGCCTTGAAACCCTCGTAACGCTTAAGATTACCCTTTTCGAATCATTCATCATTTCAATAATTTTGGGATCTTAAGCGTTGCGAGGGTATCAATATTAGCACGTGGGGTTGAACAACAGCTTTGCCGCGACTACTATATTTATCTAAATTAAAATTGGAACTTTATCTAAATTAAAATTAAATTAAAATTGGGACTCATGCCTATTGAAAGCAACTCACTTAGCCATTTCGGAGAGCTGTAGTCTGCCGTCTTTATTCGAGTCGAAAACCTGCAGCTGAAACAGAACATATTAATTATCTGTTATATTAATTGTTGCCAGAGCTCAACGAGGGGGGGCGGGTTTAGGGTCGGCAACGCGCATGGAACTCTTCTGGAGTTGCACGCGTACATAGGCTACGGAGACTGCTTACCATCAGACGGGCCGTATGCTTGTTTGCCACCGATGTAGTATAAAAAACAAAAAAAAATATCTTTATTTAATACCGATATGTTCAGTCAGCATCAATAGTAGCGAATGAAACAACGCTCGAAAAGTATCTGCCTGCGTAACCAACATGCTCCGTAGCGTAGTGAAGTCATCTCTCTATCACTCTTATATTAGTGCCACAGTGACAGTTGGGTTTCGTTCGCTACGGAACGTTAACGATTGGCATGTTGGCTACGCGGGCTGGAATCCTTTTCCAAATGAGTATATCTCTACAGTTCGCGTTCTAAAGTATATATAGATGTTTAATTGGTTTATATAAGTCCCGTAGACTTATATTTTTTTCACCACACCAACTGATAAAGGCCCTCTTGATTGTTAAAAAACGAACGAAAGTTGCATTTTATCCACATGTGAGGTAAAGTAATCAAATGCAAATTTTGAGTTGTTTCCTATGTATTATGTTAGGTGGTAGAATTGACTTTAAAAATTATGATTTTGAATGATCATTTTTTTAGTATGTACTTGACTTTATTTGTATTTGACTTTTTGGTATTTCATAGATAGTATTTTCCTCGCGTCGGCAAAGTTTGTTTTACCCTCGTGCCTTGAAATCCTCGCAACGATCAAGATTCCACTTCGCGAACTTCAATTTTGAAATCATTCGTTGCTCGGGTATCAATATTAGCATAGAGCGGTTAAATAACGACTTTGGCCCATTGTAAAACAAATAACTATTAGAGACTGAAGATATAGTATGTATATATACTTTTGACGAGTATGATCCGTTACTTTTGATGATGACTGTACCATGAACCGTACAAAGCAAAAAGTATTAAGAGGGGGTGAAATACTGGAAAAACACGGAATAAAACGTAATGTTTTATCTCCACGTTACGGAAAACCACAGTCAAATAACACTAGACCCTATTCATATTTAGTGTTGCTGCCGGTGAGTAAGTTTGCCAGAGCTCACCGAGGGTGCGGAGTGTAAGCGTCGGTACTGCTTACTATCAGGCGGGCCGTATGCTTGTATGACGTAATATAAAAAAATACTCTGAAATATTACTTCTGTTTAACCTTTTGAACGCCACGCCTATCGTACGCGGCGCGTAATCGTGAACCTGGTCGGTACGCATGAAGGTTGATATTGGGCTGTAGCCGCGCGCGTCATATGACGTCCTTGGCGGTCAAAAGGTTAAAATTTCGCTCGTGACGTCACTCAGCTATATCAATAATTACTGGCAATTTTACACTTAAATTAGCTTCTGCCCACGACCAAATAGTATGTATAAAAACTACATTTTATATTAATTGAATTGTATAAAAACTGTCTTAAATACAATACGTTTGTGCAAAGAATACAGTTGGTTCGAGCTTCCGACTTTTTAGTACCTAAGCGTATAATTTAACTTAATGAGTTAAGAATTTTAAATTTCACTTAAAAGCTTTGCTTGCTCCGAGTGTAATAGAATATTTTAATAATTAATTCCTTTTGCGTTTCTCTAATATAATTCTGCAAAATTATTCTAAAAACGAGATGAAAGTTGCAGTTTGCGGCGATGTTTTCATAATTTCGTATATTTAAACAAGTATCTTTCTGCTTAGCGCTATAAATATTAAAAAATACCTACAGGTTTCTACAGTAAAATTATTCATACCTTGTCACAGTAACGATCAGTACCCCTAGTGTAAAATTATTCGATAGCGAAATGTGACGTGCGCGTATGCGTTAAGGCGCTCTTATAGACAGATTTTAGGTTTTTGAGGGGGTGAAGCAGACGAAGTGGTAAAGCAGGCAGGCGGGCGCCCCGCGCGCCGCGCTCGCAGCAAGCCTACGTCCTTATTCTGACGCCATCCGTATTCTGGATTGTTAGTTCTGGGATCTTTTCCGGAAATTTATATTGATTATGATTTAAACTTAATGAAATTAAAAATTAGATAATTATATATAATACTAGAGTATACCGCGGCAAATTGAGAATCTAGTAAAATGATACCAAATCGTTTTGTGTCGAAATAATATTACTTACTAATTCAGACAAAAGTTACAACTGTCTGCTTTAAATCATATATAGATACCTATTCAAAACTTAGTTGACCTTAAAAATGCAATAGAAGTCAATTTCGGGCAAGTAGTGAAAAAAGGAAGAATACTAGCAAAGCTAAGTAATTTGTGGAAGTGAACGTAAAAAGGTAACATGTTTTTGCTGGTATTGAGATAACTGAAAACATAAGCATAAGGTATGCACAAGCATATGTAGCTCCAAAAAGTAGATAAATTATGCTATCTTCTCAAAAAAGAACCATGACTCTAACTGTAACGACTATTTCTATATTATTTTTTGAATTGACGACAATGAAGACGATTATAAATTTTAAATGCAAAAGTCGAGAAAACTGCTATTATTATTTATTATTTAAAGTTTATAATGGCAAAAATGCACTTATACTACTACTACTACTACTTCGAAGTTATATAGTAATGAGTATAATTGACTGACTTTAATTAATGTCTAATAAAGAATCAGTCTGTTGTCTGTCTACTCTGTCTGTAATCAAATATTACAAGTATATTTGACCCACTGAGGTTTCAGATGAAGTTGAAAATCTGCATACATATGTAAGTAGGGTGACAATGAAATATTATGGTACCATCGAGCTGATCTGATGCATGAGAGAGGAGGTGGCCATAGGAACTCTGTGTCAAAATATCGCAACCAAATTGCGTTTGAGGTTGTTAGAATTGTCTCAATGAGTATTATTTTCCTTTGGAAAGAAGTACAGTTAAGACCTGTTCCGTAAAGTTAATTAACATACAAAACTTTCCGATGAACAAAATTATTTTATCGTCAACTATGTTATTTATCCCTTCAAGTGGTGGCCCACCACTCACGGGTCGATGCGATAGCCAGAAAGCTGTCGGCCAACAGAGGGTGGTTAGTGAGGTGTTGCCATATTTAGTGGCAAAATTAAAGGCTTTGAAGTATATTTACGCTCTTCTAGCGCCCAACAGTAGCTAGCAAGTTAGACAAGGAAAACATACATACACACTCTTGTTAACGCTTGGTTGCTAAGGACCGTTCATCCGGGATCGAACGCCTAGGTCGAGTTCTGTCTTGATTTTTAAAGAGGTTATTTTGTAAATACACGGTACCCTCGAGGAAACGGAAAGATTTTAACAGTATATTCCGGATCGTATTTAGAGGCAAAAATGTCATATAAACTTTTTTAATTCGCTTAGTTTCAGAGTTAATACCTACCAATTTAAAAAAATATTTTTCGTTGTGTTTTAGTGCATAACGCCTTTTTGATGGCTATGTCGCCAGTCGCCACTTTGGAACCTAGTCTAGACTACCTTCTTGACAGATATCAAAGTCACAAGGTACCATTTGAATAGACTAATTTTTACGAAAAAAAATGTACCAATTTATATTAATCCATAAATTTTCCAAGAACATGATCTTAATATGTTTAAAAACATACAAAAAGTAAAAAAAAAAAAACAATTTTTTTTGCGGAATTGACTTAAACTTGTACATGAAATTCTTCTTATGACCTCAGGAATACGTGGTTAAAAAAATTCCGTTTCCTCACGGGCACTTTTTATGACTTAACCTTTGAATTTTAAGCCCTACGTAGAAAATTAATTAACAATTACCTCCAATCATAACTTTGTTTTGTGGTGGTAGTCATTTTTAATAAGGAAACTGGAAAACTGTCACTGTTGCTAGGTTTGATTAGTTAGGTGCATGTGGCGAAATGCATAAACATTACAATAATTTAACAACAACAAGGACAACTTCAACAGAAGGACATGATGTCACGATCCTCAGCATTGAGGGACCAAGAAGAAGAAGACAATAATTTAATTGTTCTAATCGAATAGCGTATTTAGTGCTTATTATTTAATATTGGCGAGAGGTACAAATATATACGAACTTCCGAACCGAGTACTTGCAAAATTTTGAATGGAATTTGAAGGGTAAATATCACTCCTGCTCACCTTACAAAATAAAATAGTTGATAAATGTTGTAAATAAAGTCTTAAGTGTATACCATATGAAAGTTAATAAACCAGAAATACCAAACAAATTCAACACTTATAACATAAACTATTAGCCATTTGAGCACTTCCACAAAAACGTGAAATGGTACCTTTCACTAAGCACTATTTAAATCCCACATATTTAAATCCAGTATATCTCCTGCATCCTGTATGTGTTAAAAATGAAGCTGTTCCAATATAATGACTTATATAAATTAAACAAGCGGATTAATTTTATTTGTTTACGTTTAAAAATAGGTATTCAATTTGATTATTACTGTAATAGCCATTTAAAATATTATTTTACCTAAATTGATAATTAAAAGTAGGTACCCCTCACGAAATAAGTACTACTGAATTTTATACTTAGCAGTGTTTTTTAAAATGTACATGTATTTTACCTTCCTCGTATTAAAAATGAAAAGTAGAGTGTTTAACTCGGGTGCAAGGCACCATTTCATCATTTGGTTAATCGTGGCTGTATGCCGGACAGGTGCGTGTGTAAAACTTGTCAAAAAAGATAATATGACGGATGGATGTCTGAAATGTCACCGTATTTAAGAATCAATTAGCTTAAAAATTAGTTTTTTCTTCGTAAGAGTGATGAAAACATTGTGTGTATAACATATTTGTGTATTTATAGTGTGATTATCCATTTTATGCAACGTCCGCTAAACTAGCACAGGTCCGACGCTGACAGTGGTCACGGGCGTACTGGCGTACTGACGGTATTGCCGCGCAGGGTAACGTTTAGTAGACAAAATGTTGAATTCATAATTATGAATGAAAAATTTAACGCATCGATAAACTGACAAGCAAAATGTTAGAGTTACTTAAAAGCTATTGAATGAAGTAAATTTCATATTGATATTCATCATAGTACTTCTAAAATATCGAAATAAATACAGTTTTAAGCATATTTTCAAAGCAAAAATCTATCGAGAAAAAGATGAGCCATCGTGTTTCTGACAAGCGTACGGCTAGTTCAAAGACTGAAGTTATACATACTAGAAAATAATCGATGAAATCCTTGTACAAGCCTGTAAATATCGATTTAAAAATAGCGCATTTTACTATACACCGCGCCTTAAGTCTCATTGCGTATGGGATTTAGAAACAGCAGCGCGCCAAGCGGGACGTTTTGGAAACTCAAAATCCACGCCATCGAATAAATGTACACTAGGGGTACAATATGATAGTATTGAAAAACCCTTTCAATAAAATAGTAACTATTATTTATTAAACCAAAATAATATGAATGATCATATAATTGTTACATATTTGCTGAGAATTATTTTTCAAAAGTCTTTTTCAATAAAAAGACACGTCAAAATCGCTTAGGTACCCTTTTTCTAATGCTAATTTTTTTTTATAGAAAATCACTGCACAACTTCTTGTGGTTGAGATTTATCTCTCTAATCTAATCTCTTAGTAGCAGCGAACGAAAAAAACATGGAAGACTAACGTCAAACAAAATATCAGCGTAAAAGTGGCCCCACTATTAAAACACGCAGTACTCATAACGGACCAATTGCAACTCGGGTGTTGTTTTCTTCGACGTAACTTCGTTTGACCATGATTAGTCAATTTAAACCACCCAAACTACGATTGGTGCATTATAAAATAAGGCGCTGTGATTGGCTGTAGCGTTGACACTTGAAAATACATGACAATGGAAACCAACTCGAAGTAGACGGTTTCATGCGATATAGAACGTTTTAAATGCAATATTTTTGTATGATAATTTTGTTCGTTTGTCGCACGTGTTTAAAGGCATTTAGGCCTCCGAACCAATTAATACATTGTATCGTTCATCTTATAGGGCACCTGTGATATTTAGTTTATAAGTGGCACAGAAATATGTCTGATAGAAATTAATGTAAATTTGATAGGTCAAAATCGGAAAAAAACAGCTGGCATTTGGGATTTTTAAATTTTGCTCTGATCAAGATGAAAACCGATATCTGAGGATCCGAGAGGACCTTTATAACGAATTTTAGATCAAACATGAGAAAAAAAAACGCCCGCCATCTTGGATTTGAATTTTAATCTTGATCAGAGCAAACATGCAGAAATCGTATTGAAAACGTCGTAGGAACAGTTTGTATGGGAAAATATCATTATTGTTTTTACTATTTTCCTCGCATTCTTTCCATATTTTTTCCCCGTTCAAACCGTCCCTGGACCTAGAAATATTCTAAAATCAAAATTAGCCAAATCGGTCCAGCCGTTCGCGAATTTAACGAAAAGTTATAAATAGCAGCGAGATACCAGGACTTACTAAAAATGTACACATAAAAAGCGCCACCTACAACGACGATTCGTATTTACTATCACGAATCTAAATTATCAAAACTACAACCTGCACAAATTTAAAATGAAAGTTTCTTAATATCAACGATTGCTTAAAATGCATAACATCATCCCCATAGAAAATCTGTTTTGATCAAGAGAAATGAAAATAATATTATCCTAGCTAAACTATACGTGAATGGTAATCCCATATTTTTTCCAGTGTTTGTTGGAACGACTAGCACATCATTTATCCGCACAATAAGGCATATGTCTTTTATTAAAAATATAATTTTAATACTTCTTACTACGACTGTGACAATGGGCCGCCATTTGCGAACTAAATAGCTCATCGGCACAAAGTTGACGCCCCGCCCGCTTCGGCATAATATGTGTGGGGTCATTTTGCAGAGCTAGTTCGTCATCTATGTTTATTATCAATCGCTGCTTAGTAGTCTATTTACTTATCAGCCTTCGGTGAATCATAAGGGCGGAATTTACTACTTTTTATGGGTTAATTGAATTTTACAACTATTTGGAAACATTCCGCAACTTGTTTGCTGTAGGTACTAGACCAGGTACTAGACCTATAGCCGTACCACGAGTTGATACTTGACGTATACGTTAACGACTGCGTAAACTCGATCGCAGTCCCTCGCTCGCACTGATTTTGCGATAGAGAGGGAATGCGACCGAGTTCCTGCAGATGCCAATGTAAAAAGTGTAAATGCCAAACACGAACTCGTGGTAGCCATGCTTATTCGACAAATCCGAGAAAAATATCGTTACCATGGTATCCGTGTACTCTATGAGCTTATCTTCGGATACGTCGTTGATTTTCTTTGCTTCTTTCAATAGATCTCGCAGGAAATTCTGAAATTAATATTGAAATTAGACATCTGTTGAGAAAATACTAGTAGAAAAGTTTTAATATACAAAACATTTATCTCTCACTTCCCACCAATGTCAGAGGCCCGAAATACAGGTCATATACGAAGAAGAAGTGACCAAGACCTTCAGTGCCGCTGGAAAAGAACCAGCATCCTCTACTATCGCGACAAGTGCCTAAGCCCCTCGGTCCCGCGGGCCACGGCGGCATGGGTAGAATTTTTGGGTGGAATTTTTTCCAGAGGGTCTACAGTATGGGGTTTTTCAAAAAAGTAGTGTACAGGTTTTTTAAAGGGTCGGCAATGCGCATGTAACACTTCTGGAGTTGCAGGCGTCCATAGGCTACGGTGACTGCTTACCATCAGGCGGGCCGTATGCTTTTTTGTCACCGTGGTATTAAAAAAAAAGGTGTTCGATGCTAGTGTGGTATTTAGATCACTGGGAAATGAGGGTTTAAGGTTTTGGCTGTGGTGTGTCTGCTAATGATGTCGTTTATAAAAAAAGTTCTCTTTAATTTGACATTAGATAAAAGTGATGGTACCTTTCTATTTATATTTATAGTTACTACATTCAAACAGTATTCCCACTAATCGCACGCAAAATTAATTGTAACACATGCCCTTTGGCTCTCAAACACAAAGTGACCCTTGTTATGTCTAAAGCAATGGAAAAAACACTCCGTTCACCAGAAACGTTAATTCGTTTCTGTGAGTCGGGTCGGAGCTAGGGTTGCCTATGATGACTTATAAGACGTACTCTTAGTAACTTATAAGGGGTTTAAGGAGACTCGTACATCCAAGAGACAACAGGGCCAGGGGCTAGGCCAAGCGGCAATCGTTGATATAAAACGCTCGACAGTGAAATGACCACGTGACTTTTCGTTGCAGCTGCCCCAAGTGCCCTCCTAGTGACGCCCTTGTTATTCGTTAAGAGCCTAGAATCTAGAGAGAAAACTATTAGTTTTATGTATATTTCAGGAAGTCGTTTTAAAATGAGAGTGTACTTTTTGGCAGAGTTCGTGAGACTCTTAATCAACAATGAACAAATTGTAAATAATCAATTACGGACAAACTGACAATATTCAATTAGTCAATCGGCGAACTCGTACTGATCCCCCCGATTCACAAGTACAATTCCCGCTCTAGACGGTAAAGTATTCCTTTATTTCTAAATTGTAATTTCATTCTAAGTCCTTCCTTACATTCATCAATTCAGTCGACGGCCCTGTTTGGGCCTAAATTGCGCTGTCACCGCCGAGGAGTTTAATAATGAACGCTCAGAAACTTCCGTTTAATCAGCTAAAGAGGGGTTACAAGTTTGAGCTGACGTTTCATTGTCATTTTAACCCTTTTGCTGTCAAAGTCCTGGTATTCTGACTCTGACATCTGACAGTTGACAGTTGTCTATTGAAGTTTTAGTGATGAGGCTAAGACGTATCGTTTGTCAAATCTTGAGATTATAAACGAATTATTCGATTTCTCAGCCGATTTTGCATTTTTGTATTGTTTCTTTTATTTTACAAACATTATTTTATATTATAATTAAACTTGTTTACATCGTGTTTCATTTTATTATAATTTTGTTTTTGTTTTCAATGTTTATTATTATATAATAAATTTTTATCAACTTACGGTAATGTCATATGATTCGAAACGACAAAATTGGCCACAACAATGCTTTTAATAAAGAAAAGACATAATAGATAACTGTTTGCGTGATAAATTATGCATGTAAAATTTTCAATAAGTTACATTTAAAAAATTATATCATAAGTTGTTTAAGAAAACCGAAATATTGTTTTTAAGTACTTGACAAGCCCTTATATCATTACGGGATTTTGTTTATAATTTCAATGGGTCATGCGCGTTTAAGTTATATGGGGGTTGTCATGTGTCAAATGTGTGAACTTAGATCTGACAAACTATACTACTTATCCCACAGGACACAAGAAAAAAAAAACCTTAAAGGGGCCCACTGATTACCAGTTCGCCGGACGATATCGGCCTACAAGTTATTCACGGTTGTCAGCTTTTGCGAATAAGTAACTGACATCGTCTCGAGCCGATATCGTCCGGTGAACGGAAAGCCTATCGCGAACCACGTTCGACGTGTTGCCTTCCTGTCACACTTACGTACGAATTTACAAGTGCGACAGAGAGGCAACACGTCGAACGTGGTTCGCGGTAGGCCTTCTGGTAATCAGTGGGCTCCTTTACACGCTAAATGAAAAGAAAAAAATTGTGAAAGTTAGAGGCAAGGAACAGAATCTCCTTAGGCAGAACTGTTGAAAAAGTGTCCAGCTGTCAGCTATAAATAATAGTTCCAAATCTCTCCAGAGTAGCGCTAGAGTAGCTAAGAACCTAGGCGTTATTGACGGAGTGAAGTGCGCTTTCTATGATTACATTTTTTCTCAAGTATTCTAGGTATTATAGCGCCATCTATTTATGGTTTTTTGTCGGACACTTTTTGGTTTATGCAGATTCTGTTCCTTGCCTCTACCTTCCATAGAAAAAATGTTTCGGAATGACAGATGCTACGAAAAGTCACGTGACTATTTCCATATACATATTATTTAAATGTCTATTGGCGCTTTCTATCAAAAATTGTCAACTTGGCTAGGCCTCCGGCCTCCGGCTGCAATTACAATGAAGCGCGGCCGAGATAATGACGTCCATTACAGATATAAAAATGAGCACATAATAATATGAAATCTACTGGTTAAATATAACGATCTGACTAATACAAAACTCTATACATATACATATATGTTAACGGCACCAATCATGAGACATGTAAGAGAATTTTCTTTTTTGGAATATTTTTGTCATTTCACTAACACCTGTACAATTTCTACCGCTTTATGCGTTAAAACTTGAATGTCCTATTCGTCCTTTATGTTTTCTATGTATTTAATCAAAGCTGCTGCAATTGGTTTCAATATTATTAACAAATCTTGTTCAATATTATTAACAATATTATTAACAAATCAAAGTCTTGTCTGGACACTACAATGTTCCAAATATTAAAGACTTATACATATCAAGCCAGAATGTAAGGTTAAGAGGACACTCTAAAAAACTAGTCAAACCTCCATGTGCTAGCAACCCTAGGAAACACTTCTTGCCAAATCGTGTAGTAAATGTGTGGAACTCTTTACCAGATACTGTTGTTAGTGCACCGTCAGTGAACTCTTTCAAAAATAGACTAGATACACATTTTAGAACATTAAAAAGTGCTAAATAAACACAAGTGCTGCGATATACACACATCAGCTCCAAGAGCTGCTAGTGTATCAAATAAATAATAATAAATAAATAATAAATTAAAAATATATATTTTTTGCTCCAGTCATGAGATGTATGGCGCCATTAATTTTCAAACTAATAAATGTCAATGAAATATTAAATTTAAGCAGCTCTATTGCTCTTGTTTATTGTAAAATGTTGCTCTAGTTTAAAAACTGAAGGTAAGTAAATACTTATTTTACAGGATTTGTTTATACCATCCCATTACTAGTGCCAGTGCCATTATAGGGGACGGTGTTTACTATAGGTATCTACTGAAATTTAGTAACCTTACCACGACTGCCTTAGCAGTGACAAACTGATAGTCAGTGATATTCACTAACGTCTGCGTAACTTACTTTCTATACATCTCGATCGCACTAATATGCGAGTACGAGCGAGATGCATAGAAAGTAAGTTATGCGCACGCTAGCGAATAATATGTCAGTGTGAAACTGGTGATAGCCGATATCAAATTGATCTCTAGTTCACAAAATTTGCCGCGTTTTTCGTTAAAATATGGTCTCCTGTTAATACTATCTCCCCTACTAGGTATTTGACTAATATTATTACTCCACGTCGCATGGGTTACCATGGCAACACACTAACACATAATATTAGACTAAAATACCGTTCGAGAAATGGGCCCCAGATCGTAAAATTTAATAGGCCTCTTGAAAGAACCGTTACCTTCAGTTCGTCGGCCTCTATGTACCCGCTGCCGTCCGTGTCGTACTCTCGCCATATCTGAAACAGGGACCTTGCTGTATATGCCGCAGCCATCTGGTTAAATTTGCCAGCTAATGGGTCACCTAGGCTAAATGCCGGCAACCAATTTGATGCCTAGGCCGATAGTTAATTGAACTAGATCACTCAACGCTTAACAACTTGACGTCTTGTAAGTCAGCTCTTTGAAAACGACTGGTTCACTCAGTCAAGTGATTTAAATGTAACCTATGTCTGTCAAGCAAAGTCTGTCAGTAGCAATGTAAAGCAAACTGAAGTATGGCAACACTCACAGAGCAGTATTGCGCTAAGAAAAGCAGCAATGTACATCGAACCGAAACATATTTTTTTCCGCTGAGCGCGCTCTTCGTACGTCAACTAAAATTGCTGCTCGCGGTTTATTGCAGCATTTGGAAATTGTTATTATTATGAGAGGGACAATTTTAAACTGGAGTAAAAACGATGTCAATCAATATGATAAACGAGATCAAAAATTACCTATTTGCAAACGGACTATGCTGGAGAAAATAATGTTTGAATCAAATCATTGCTTCCGCAGGTAGCTGGATTTTAATATATTATCAGATTTCTCGGTTGGAATTCAATATTAAAGATATATCACGATAAAATGCAATACAAATGCTCCTTTATGCAACCTTCAAAAGCTAATTAGACATATTTAGGTAGGTACAATCGAAAAATATATCAATAGATTGAATTAAAATAAAGGTTTGTATGCTTAGTAAAAGGTGGACGCAAAAGGCGAGCGCTCGCATTCTTAACCTTTGGTATGCTTAGGAGCAGATCTGCTACATATATATTATATTCAACTTAAACATGAAGATGTCATAGCTAAATAAATGTAAAGGTTAAGGCATTTGCACTTGAGTACTTTTTACCAAACGAGCTGTTAGTAGGTACCTATACTACTGAATTTAACTAGAATAAAACAATCCATTGTTTTATTTAGGTAAATATTAAAACCTAGGTAAGTAACCCCAGAGCCATCACTGGCAGCGGTAGCCCTGGTAGGGTATGACTAACTATTCTTGTCACAATTGCAGGGCTTATTAAATATCTAATATCTGGACTATTTACATCATTTTGATATGGTTTTATTCTGTTTTAGCAAACTTAGAAGACAAATAGGGAGCAAAGAGAACATGAGCACCACGGTAGAAAGCTGTTTTTAACATCAGTTCAGAAACTGAAGAAGCCCAAAGAAAATAATTATGCCACTTGTTAATTGTAAATTAGTGTATTTCTCTTGAACAATGTCACATTCACATACCAGTGTAATTTTGAAATGGTTTTACAATATACTTATATAAATATACAGATTAAAAATAAATAAAACACAACTGCAGATATTTTGGTGTTCATTTAATTTCAAGGCAATTAAGATACAGGTCACTTTAGCTTACTTACACTTAATTCAGGCCATTCATTGAAAAAATATCATTAAGTTACCAATGTTACTGGTCCACTCCAACCAAGCATCAGAATACTTTGTACCTAGTCACTTATTGCATCTTAAGCATAAAACAGATCTGTTTGAAAATTTGTAATTTCAAGTTTAAAGTTTCCATTCCAAGTTTCAAAATGTATTTTTATAGTAGTAGTTACACATAAAACTTAGTCTAAAGCAATTTGCCTAATTTATAGTACAGAGATATTCCAATATCTCTGAGACCACTCTTACATGCTAGCTTAGTAAGGTTTTGCTCACACTACTGTTTTTATACAGGCTAAAAATGTTAGATATTTACATGTATTGGCTAGATCATATTTTATATGTAGATATTTAAAAAAGTCATTTAGATATAAGGAGAATGCTGTTAAGAAATTTTATTAACTTTCACATTAGTCTATTCAAGATTTGTCAGGAACTGACACAATTTCAGGTACTCAAAATATTAATAAAAGATACCTTGACAATGGAAACTTAACAACTTCCACTCATGTGAGTAATATGGAGTTATATTGTTTCTGGATAAAAAAAGGTATGATTTAAATGTTAAAATATTTTTCTAAAATTATGCACACTGAATAAATTATTTTAATTTATTGAACAAACAGGTAAAGCGACTTAAAACTTCTCTTAAATAGGTACATACCGACTTCAGAAAGTATAAACTAGGATTTTCCATAGGTATACATGTGCAATAGCTGAGTGCATGAAACAAATCAGCCTAAATAATATATTTTCGTGATGATTAACAAACGGACAACTTTTACAATAATAATCTAAACTATTGGCCCAATTTTTTTAGTTTTTTTAATTAACAAGTTTATTTTTCGTCTTGTTTGCGTTGTACACGTATCTACGTAAACCGCCGTAGGTAAGTTTTGTGTGAAGAGAAACTTTTACGAACGCCTTATATTGGGCGAGTTTTAATCCTGCAACAAACATATGGAAGTATTAGGTAGATGTTGCGAAAGAAAGTAGGTATAGTCAAGGTTCTTAAACGTCTTAAGATTGTTTAAAAAAGTTACCTTTGAAAATATTTGAGGACTTCGTCTGTTGATATTGGGAACAATCGAATCAGTTGCGGTTTCGAGGGCACAATTCGTGGTCTTATTGGATATATTTAGGCATACGTTTTATCTTTATTTAAGCCTTTTAACCCTGAAACAGAAAAAACTGCACATTATCTTAAAAATTCTCCGGGATCTTGCAGTAATTATCATAACCTCAAAATTTTCTAATGGTTAAGATCAACGAGCATGATTTTACTTACACTGTAGGCATCTTGACTTTGCTTATGGTCATGCACAATATTATTTAATATATTGATATTTATTTTAATGCTGGGAGCAGAAATTTCTCTTGAATTAGCACCGATTCGGAATGTAAACAAACAAGATGGACGATCCACATTCTACAGATAAAACACAGATTACACGCGATTTTGGAATTATTCGAACACAGTGTTGCTAGCCCGCGATTTTTCAAATTTGCCGCGTTTTTCTACTGACAAGATTTGCTTGACCAACTATATATAACTTAAAGAAATGAAATACTTGCCTAACATAAAATAAAATGTGACTCTTAAATATGTAATGCAAATAGTGTTGGTTAAAACTAGAGTCCTTTGAGTCCTCTGCATTGAAACTCGACTCAGTTTTTCAGACTCGCATATTAAGTCTAAACTCGAATTCTTTTCAACTTGTTAGAGACTCGAGACTTTTGTAGGGACTTGAGTCCCTTTCAGAGAACTCTCAAGTTTTTCTTTGCAAAATTTCGAAAGTTCGCTTTGTCTTTAAGTTATAAGTTAGTTGTAGCACACAAATAATACAATAACGCAAAATGTCTTTACTTTTATTTAGGTTAAACCTATGAAATTGTTGACGGAGTCTTTATTCGGAGGCTCGAGTCTTTTGGAGCTTTCTTAAAAAAGACTCCATAAATGACTCGCCTCGGGACTTAAAAGACCCGGAAGTTTTTTAAGCGCCGAGTTTTGTAAAAACGAGTCGATGTTTTCAAATTTAGACTCAAAAGAGTCGAGTTCCTACCAACACTAAATGCGAAACAGACCACCGTCAGTAGTAATTATGCAAGAAGACTGTAATATTACATTGCTATAGAGGCCGGGAAACGAAGGGTTGCAGGCCAAGTAGATATAGATAGGGATACGCGGCCGGCAGGCGGCAACCCCGTTTCTCGCTCAGATTTGTGTAGTGCTTTTCTCAAACTTGCAATAAAATGAGAAAAATTGTATTCATTTTGTTTTTTTCGTAGGTTTATACAGCTAAAACCAAATTACGAAACTACTGCTATTTCATAACTGAATGTCAAGACGTTGTGTCACAATTCGACGTTAAAAATTACTATACTTCAATGGTTTAAAAACAAAAGAACGTTGCATTGCAGGACTAGGTGTGTAAGACTGTATGAAATTCCTTTACATATCATCTTCACGCACCGCACCGGATACGTAGTATTTCTGGACCTAATTTGAAGTAAGTCATGTCAACATTTCATTACAAGTTTGAGAAAAAAATACTTAAAGCAGCCAAACCAAAACCGCTGCAACACTAGACCCTACAGTAGGGTCCCTACTCATAGTATTGGGTTCCTGCCGGTGAGTAAGATTGCCAGAGCTCAACGAGGGTGCGCAGTGTTATTTCTTTATTTCTTTATTGTATTGCAGTCATGCTCATTATACATTAGGTGTTACAATTTGAAGATGGTAGGTACGTGACACCCTGTAAGGGCACTCAATATTTCTTAAGTCTAGGTATTTAATACTTATGGCAACGAGATCTATATTTATAACGTTATATTTTATCGACTTTTATGCAATATAAGATATAAAATGTCAAGTTCGTTTATGAAATTAATAAATTAATAAATAATGTTAGGGTTGGTAATACGCATAGCACCTGTGGATTTCAGGGCGTCCATAGGCTACGGAGACTGCATACCACCAGGCCTGCAGTATGCTTGTTTCACACGAACGTAGTACAAAAAATAACTTACTTTCATAAATTCGACACTGGATTCTAGCGGGTTGTCGAATCGGAACAGCAGCAAGAAATTTTCTTCCATAGGCAACAGCTGCGCCAGCTGAAACAGATGTATGGATGATTGAGGATGTTTCGTGTACAGTCAACCAATCTGATTCCCGGGCCACAGTAGAACCTTGTCGCTTTAACTACTAGATACATGACATCTTAGAGCATTTAGACTGGAGACGCTATGTATGTCATTTTCTGTACAAAACAGTCTGTCGATTTTTGCGGGAGAGGGGCACGTCAAATGGCTATTTGTACCTGACGTAAAAATAGCTATGTTAGATAAACGTCAGTCCATATCAAAGTATTCACAATTGAGCAAGGTTTCCGGCAGAGGGGTAAGCTCTTAAAGGCGACTGCTGTCTAAATGGTCTAAGCATGACATACATCACTCAATAAGCACTGTCGTAGAAGATAAACAGATTGATTCACTATGACATGGTTCTATAGTGAGCTAGGAATCAAATTGGTTTTCTGTAATGGGGTGGTGAGGGGAAAACTGCAAGGAACCATAGGGGCTATTTTAAAAGATTGATAAAGACCCTTTCATACAGCCGGACATCGAACCGAAATCGTTAGTAATACGGAAATTTCAGGAAGGAAATTTCATACTAAAAAAACCGGCTACGAGCATGTCGGACCATGCTCAGTGTAGGGTTCCGTAGTTACGCCACCGTTAAAATAGACTTTTTACAAAAACTCTAAAACGGCTGAACCGATCTGGTTCGGTAGTTCGTCTATATTGCAACGATTCTGTGCCCCAAAGGCTACTAATTAAAAACTCGCCAGAGGCGGCAAGCCTTTATTTTTTCTGTTTCAAAATATCTTGTGATAAATACCTCTCGTATATCAATTTTCCCATCTTGGTTGTCATCGTAGGCCTCCATAAAACATGCTTTCAGCTCCACCAACATGGAGTCCGACACCGCCTGGAACAAGGAAGAAACACCCTCAGACTTGCTTGTTTGAAAAATTGGATAGTTTTTTATGGGATGAGAGCAGCCGCCGTCTTTAAGGCCATACAGCGGCTGCGTGAGCGTAGTCGTGCACGTGCATGTGCACTAAAATTTATGAGCCGTACACGCACACGACACGCAAGCGGTGTGCTGTCTCTTATAAGGATCTATATAATACAACGCGCGCGTGCACATCTACGCACATGCATCTGGTGTGCACATCCTGCTGAGAGCGTCAAGGTAACGTAGTGGCACTAGTGATAGTGACCAGTACCCGGCACTCCTAGCTGTGCAGCTACTGCAAAGATTTGCCACATTAAGAAATAGGCTTCTTGCCCTTATTTTCTTGCTGTGCCCTGACGGTCACTGGTGTTATTACGTTATATTATATTTTCCTTTTTTTCTTAGCAGAGAAAAGACAGAAAGTGTCCGACAAAAAGGCACACCCTGTCGGTACAAAACATAGATGTAATATTGCAATATTATCTACTAATACCACACAATAAATAATAATACTACCGTACAGAAATGATACTTGCTACTCAACCGAAGTTTGACAGCGTTTCAGGGACGAATTATGCTGTCCCTTTCTTATGTATGGCACTATCACTTTCGGCCATTTAGGGTTGTCAAAATTTAAGTCATTATCTTATCTGTGGTCTGCACATATAGGGTACGTCAAGTTGTGCCAATGATGAGCCGAACGGAGCCAGGAAAAGCCGAAAGGAGGAGTGTCGCCCCACTGCTAATACCAAGATCCAACGAAATAGTCATATCATAATATATGTAACTAAATTTCACTGCTATTGCTAGTTGTGAATTGACAAAGAGTTATTACATACTCGTATTTTGTTTGACATTTTCATATTCTCACTTTTCTACGTTGGCTACCGACAGTTATCAAATCATGTTGGTTATTTAAATAATTACAAAACTTACTAGAGCTATGAGAAGTACTAATTGTATTATAATAAAACATAATAGCTAATAACGAATAGGTACACAAATTGTATCCATAATTTCAGCAATTATAACTATTTAAAACCGAAATAAGTGTAGTCCAATAAGTAAATATTAAACACTAAATAAGCCTCCTTGAGTCTGAAGAGTAAATAACAGATAATGGTAGCCTAATTAAATAGCTATAACTATCAAGTTTCAACGAGTGGTCATTAGAGAGACAAAATGTAATTAAAGTTAAATTAAAGCTATCAATTGTTCACTACAGAGGGCGCTAAGGTGTCATATCGTTCTTTTGTATAGGTTATCTAGATGCACATAGATGGGAGGATCAACCAGATGTGCTATACGCGTGCGCCCGTGAGGGACAACATACGCAATGCGCCAAATTAAAAACAATTTTTAACATTCCTGACAACATACCCAAAAACAACCTACGTAATATGGTCGGGTTATTTGTTGCCTACCATAAGCCATAGCTAAAATTTACGGTGGGGAATAAATAATTAAACTGTGACAAGGACAAACAATCATAGCGCTTTCTCTGCAACTGTTTTAATATTAAAAAAAGTTATCGTTGAGTTCTCTCAATAATGCGCTGGTGGGCTAGCGGTAAGAGCTTGCGAATTGCAATCCGGAGGTCGCGGGTTCAAACCCCGGCTAGTACCAATGAGTTTTTCGGGACTTATGTACGAAATATCATTCGTATACCAGTCGCTTTTCGGAAAAGGAAAACATCATGAGGAAACCGGACTAATCCCAATAAGGCCTAGTTTAGCTACCCTCTAGGTTGGAACTTGGAAGGTCAGATGGCAGTCGCTTTCGTAAAAATTAGTGAGCTCCAATGAGCCGTGTAAAACTTGTTATAATTTTTTAAAGTACATATATTTTAGATTTTTAGGGTTCCGTACCCAGGGTAAAACGGGACCTTATGGCTAAGACTCAGCTGTCCGTCCGTCCGTCCGTCTGTCCGTCTGTCACCAGGCTGTATCTCATGAATCGAATCGCTGAAGTCCCTCGAGAAAGGCTTCATGATTGCTATTACATTTTTAGCAGTCGTATTGTGATCAAAAAAATCTACAAGGTTTTGAAGTCAAAATATTATTGCAGTATAGATCGTGTCATTCACGACGACGCGTGCCTTGACTCATATTAACATGACTTTAAAGGTTAGATTTGACAAACCTGCGCGTCATCGTCAATGACACGCTAATATATCTGGCAACTAAAAGCGGAGCGTAGTGGAACTAAGCAACTTTTTAAAAGCAAAGGTAGCAATTCAAAAGCATTCTAATCCCTCCTTTCATTTCAGCCAGCATAAAAGTATAAAACCCACTTTTAAATTATCATCTGCGACTTGAACGCGTCTATTGTTGTCCGCCATTTTGAATGGGAAGCAATTTTAAACTCCGTCGCCGCGTTCCGTTTCGAAATTTAAATTTTCGCTTATGATATTCAAATCATGTTCTGGAATATTCTTGTTTTTCCGTGATGTTTGTAAAGATGATTACTTAGAGAATGTCAGAGATTATCTCTGTGGGTGCAACATGACAGATTTCTTCCAGTGCATGAATATATGGAAAATTATTATGATATAATTTTGTCACCTAACAATCAAAAATTACAGAATGTCAGATAGGGACCAATAATTAGACTCGGGCTAATGAAAGAAGACAAGACAATGGCGGCAAATAAAAAAAAATGGTATTGTAACTTGTAACCCCCCGTTGTATTTTCAGAAATGGTTCCTTTATAAGTAGGTATCGAAAATTCATATCATGTATCAAAATTACATTGGATAAGCTATGAAATAAATACTGAACATATTGTCGAAAATCACTTCCCGCTCGTCTCTATTTGAATGAATGAATCATATAAATAATTAAAAAAATGTTGTCCTCAACTGACACGATACATAAAGGGCCCCACTGATTACCAGTAGGGCTAATATGGTCGGTGTTTTATCATCTGTCATCATGCCTGTCACGTTCTAACAAGTATGCAAGTGCGAAAGTGACGCCTGATATGAGAAGTGATAAAAATGCGACCATGTCCTCTGTAGCTATTTGTATGCCATGTGGCGTAGCATAGTGATACTTTATTATAAATTTAAGACCTACTGTTGTACATACCTATGTTTAACAAATAAATAATTTGGAATTGGAATTGGAATTGGAATGATATTCGCAGTTATTCGCGATTGTCAACCGTTACGAATAACTGGCAGGCCGATATCGTCCGAAGATCTGGTAATCAGTGGGCGCCCTTTGGAGGCGTTACAGACATTTTACATTTATATTATTATTGATATAAAAAGTTTTCAGTATCAGCTTTCATTAGCTCATATTATATCTATAATGAATCTCAACCAACGCGCTAAATTAAAACTTTCTATAGATCAACCCTTTTCGCCTACATTTTTTAAATTGGCCGCCTCTTTCTGTTGAAAAAGTGGCTGTGCCAGAGTATATCTCCTCTTCTTCCTCGCGTTGTCCCGGCATTTTACCACGGGTCATGGGAGCCTGGGGTCCGCTTGGCAACTAATCCCAAGATTTGGCGTAGGCACTAGTTTTTACGATAGCGACTGCCATCTGACCTTCCAACCCAGAGGGCCTTGTTCGGATTAGTCCGGTTTCCTCACGATGTATTCCTTCACCAAAAAGCGACTGGTGAATATCAAATGATATTTTGTACATAAGTCCCGAAAAACTCATTGGTACGAGCATGGGTTTGAACCCGCGACCTCCGGATTGCAAGTCGCACGCTTTTACAGCTAGGCCACCAGCGCAGCCAGCCAGAGTATAGCAAGACCGACAATTAATCACATACAATTTTTTCAGTAGAAAAGGCACGAATTTCAATTTTCCTATGGGACGATAATCTTTCGCACCTACATTTTTTTTAATGCCATAACACCTTTTTGTTCTAGCGCAAATGGCTTGGCTACCTATAATTTTTGACAGACGTTTATGAATAATTCCATGTTAGCCAGTTGTGTCTATGTTAAATTCTTTATCTACGAAAAATATTGCGACAAAAATATTCTGCTCTTAAAAAGCTTTCGGTTCTCTCCGTTCGAAATGGTTCCAGAGTTTACAAATATTCCCAAACGAAAATATTTAAAATTGGAACGAAAATCCGTATGTAAAAAATGTAATATCACTAGCTGGGGCGATATTGTGTAACCAAATTAAAGGTTTTGTCGTGTTCAGCGAGTGGGCTCTGAAAATCAGAACCAATAAAGTAAAATTGCGAACGCGTGGTTCGAGGGACGGTGTGAAAAATATCATGTTATCGAACATTTGCAAGAAGTAACCAAGAGCAAGGAACCGGCCGCATTGTATGGTAATTTAAATATTTATAATCAAATAAAGTACTACAGACCCCCGGCGTATATAAATTTGGCAGTGTGCTATTGCCTCAATATAAAATATACGTATAACAAAATTACAATTATGTTAAGTTTAAGTTATTTTGTATTTTTTTTCCATACATTTTATATTGTTTTTGTGGCAATAAAGATAGAAATAGTCATTGTTGCACGTACAGGCGGTAGGTGTTTTTATGCGTATTTAACTAACACTTGCATATTAAGATTAATTTTATTGTATTACTAACTAATAATATGGGCTCATTATGTCTGAAATAAATGACTGAATTGAATTACAAAAATATCATCGGAATATCAGCGCTATAAGTCGCCAGCATTATGCTGAGATGAGGCAAATACGTTGCATTTTCTCTTTTCTATGTTTTATATTAGTATATAGATACGAATATACATATCATATCTTAAGGCGGGATTCCACCAGTGTACGGCAATGAGCAGCACAAGCATTTTTGTATTGAATATGCTTGTGCCGCACACCGGTGGAATCTCGCCTTTACTTTTACTTTTACAAAATTTTGCATCGCAAACAAAAAGTTACAACTCCGATATCGATACGACTTGTAGTTTCCTAATAATATATATAGTAAAATCACGGTTAAATCTATGCAAAGACACCTTCGATATCATATTTTACGATATTAATTTAAATCGAACAGACAGAGAAAGTATCGATCGTCGTCGACTCTCTGACTACTTGACTAGGAATGTTTGGCGACGCGCCACGCGCCATACAGATAGAATACGGACAAATTGTCACAGATATTGTGCAGCTGTGATATCGTAAGTATATAACATATTGGTAGTAGGAGGAACAGTTTATAGCAATTATATTTTATAGACTCATGGTGACGTTTTATTATGTTTATGTATAACTGTACCCCTAGTGTAAATAAATTCGATTTTGAAACGTGACGTACGCGTTTGCGTTTAGTCTCATTTTGTATTGGATTTAGAAAGAGCGCGCCAAGCGGGACGTTTTGGAAACTCAAAATCCTATACAAAATGAGACTTAACGCAAACGCGTTCGTCACGTTATGATGTCGATAAAATTTACACTAGGGGTACAGATATGCAACGTAGGATTTTTATTTTGTCATACTTGTCTTTGCAATTTGAAAAGTATTGTACAAATGTTTCACAAAAGTATATTATGCGGGTTTGTATTGTATTGTGAATAAATTTGTAAATACGTAGGTTGAATCAAAAACTTTAAATTATAATAATGAATATAAGTGGTATCAGTGTATCATAGTGTAGGTGACCCCGCCTATGACGCCTATGGTCCCGGGTTCGAATCCCGGTAAGGGCATTTATTTGTGTGATGAATACAGATATTTGTTATTGAGTCATGGGGGCTTCTATGACTAGGTCGATCTGTGGAAGACTGTCCCTAAAATATTTATAGTTTAACAAGCAATTTACTTCAAAATCCGTATCTAGGACACTTTGAAAAGTAAGTAGGTATGATGTATCCGTCGGTTGGTATATTATATAAAACATCTTCCTCGCGTTTTCCCGACATTTCTGCCACGGCTCATGGGAGACTGGGGTCCGCTTGACAACTAATCCCAAGATTTGGCGTAGGCACTAGTTTAGGGTAGGGTAAACTAGGCCTTGTTGGGATTAGTCCGGTTTCCTCACGATGTTTTCCTTCACCGAAAAGCGACTGGTAAATATCAAATGATATTTCGTACATAAGTTCTGAAAAACTCATTGGTACGAGCCGGGGTTTGAACCCGCAACCTCCAGATTGCAAGTCGCACGCTCTTACCGCTAGGCCACCAGCGCTTCGGTATATTATATAAAACAATGCAGTTAATACACGTGCATCATAATAAAAAAATATTCAACTTTGAAGGCAAAGGAATTATTCAATTATATTACTAAAAATAAAAACTATAAAATTACACGTGTAGGTAAAATTACCAAGTATTCTTAAAATGCCATACGATTAACGGAATGTTAAGCTATTTCGAGCTATTGAAAAAATGCTAAAGTGCCTTTTAATGTAATAATAGTACATAACGATACAGGTGCGAAAAATAGGATATTCGAAACGAGTGGCGATAAATTAAAACACGACCGAAGGGAGTGTTTTAAATCGACACGAGTTGCGAATTACCTATTCGCACATGTATCGTACAACGTTTTACAGTACATATGGCCCTTTAAATGTTCGTCACAGCAACGTAATATGCTAGTTTTCGCACTAGTGCGGTAAAGTAGCACCATATGTACTGTAAAATATATTTTTCAAGGAGCCTATGATTAAATCTAGATTTTAAGAAAAATTGGACTCAGTCGAAAGAGCGTAAGCGTAAGGTGTCGCGTAAGCGTATCGTAAAAACATTACGAGTACGAGACACGTAGAGTTCTGGGCATCAAGCGTTTTATAAGTGAAATCTTATTAGTTGAAATCATGTTGTGCTGGCGTCAGATGGCGTCTGTCTTCGGCGGATGTATCGCCGATCTTACTTACTCGTCAGATGAAGATTTTTTTATGGTTAGATTATGTTAGAAGTTTTGTTTTTTACGCGTGTATTACGCTACGCCTGTCGTAATAACGACAGAAATCTCATACGCTACGCTACGACGACGCTTCGTGTGCGGACTTGTTTGAAGTTGTACGTGCTCGTAGTGTTCCCGTTCTACGCGCGTACTCATTTACGCGTCTCTGACATTCGCTTACGTGCCGTGTGCTGAGGTAATGATTATATGCTCTTTGGTCCTGAGGGCCTAAATCGAATTCCAAACATACAAGCGATAAACTTAAGTCTAAGGAGAGATTTTGCCTCCTTGTGGATGTTCTGCCACTTGTACAGTGTGATGTGCTCTAAAGAATGAATGAGTCATAACCTCATGCCAATAAAAAAAACTATTGCCTCTTAATTGCCACCTCTATGCACGCAACAATTTGTAAATCACAAAATATGATTAATGCATGTTAGTTATAAGATTTTTTGAAAAGATGTGTCCCGTCGAGTTCCATATTGGGATACCCTGCAATTTAGGAGGGATTTGAATCTTCTCGGGTCAGAGGTGTTGGTTTAGAGACGGCGTAGCTTTTTTGACGTTTATAAACGCATTGTAATATCTTTATCTTTATCTTAAAACATGCGTAGACATGAAAAGAAACGTGGATAAGAAACTGATCAGTTCTTCTTGGACTTTTAGATGTTTTTTTTTTAATTTTTCCCTCTATATAATTTATTTAGCCTTGAAGACCAACCGTTCCATATTGATAAAGACGGGTGTACACGTGTTCATATTTAGGTATACCTTTATACAATAAATATTTAAAATTCAAACAAACGCATATATCAAAGTAAAAAATGCAAGTGAATTTGTGAAATACTCCAAGTTTATCTTGAATTCCAGAATGTGATATACCCGCTTTATTTTTCTGACAAATTCTTTTCTATTTGTATTGGAACAAGGTCTCTAATAGCGTGTTTTTCGCAGCTTGTTGTTTTCGCACAGTCGAGTTTTAGCATGTATTTAAACTCCTTCAAATCTTCGAGCTCACCACAACCTAACTTGCCTTTAGCGCAGAATAATTAATAATTCGCATCTCGGGCTTCGTGAAGTAATAACAAAATGAACGCCATAATTTTTTCTGGTTTATTATTATCTGTCTTCGCTGCGGTCTCCTGTATTCCGGCCGTTGAAGATATCCCATCGGACTTGGAGCTGCCTGAGCCCATGGATCATGAGTTCATTAAATGTCTTTGGCGTTCTATTGTAAAGTTAATAGTATGTCTGAATCACAAAAGAAATGAGAAGGAATGTTTAAATCTTCTGGTTGCAGAAGTTACGAAATGTCTGCATCCTAAGTAGGTAAGTACCCTTTTTTTATTTCTAATGCTCTGAAAGTGACACATTGTTTATTTATAAAGCGGGCTGATTGTGACACGTTTCTGCTCCAGGGCGTTTTACTTTCCAAGCCGTCATTGGCCTGTCAGGGGTATTCTGATTTTAATAACAGGTTAAGAATTAGATCAGATCCATATCTAAGTCCTGACCTGTTAGTAAAATCACAAATATCACAATACACCGGTATAAAAACTGTGCACATGTGCGCGCGCTGATGGATGGAACATGCTTATCTAAAACATGTCTATTCACTCTAGATTTAAAAAGATCCAAATTATAGTAGACTGGGAACAGATTTGCAGGAAGTGAATTTCACTCCTTAGTCGTTCGCATGATAAAGCTGGATGCGTAGCGTTCAGTGCGAATCAGCGGCTGAGTAACGACGTAAGGGTGAAATGCAAGTCCGCGTCTAGTCCCGCGGTGGCAGAACGGAGATGGGGGGATTAGAATATGTAATCCCAATCGCACACTCCCCGAAATGTATCCTGTGCAATACCTGTACAATAAACAGGCTACCTTTCTACGGTGTTCTAGGCTCTGCAGTCTAGCCTCTACCAATCTCGCATCTCCAATAAGTTGCCTAGCGCGTTTGAATTTACTATGGCGCACTTGATCTTAGGAATCGGACAGACTATACGAAATACCCAAACGTTCAAACTAGTGGCTCCGTAAGCTGTAGACTGTAAGATGTATACTTAAAAAAAATATTATTAATTTAATTTTTTTGTTTCAAAAACTTATTTTTCAAATCAAATCAAATAAAAAAAAAATCAAATAATGACATTTTCCGCACTAGCATCGAAATGTACTATTGCTACCATACGAAACATACTACTTTTCACATCACCTATGAGGAAATTATTAAAATCACCTAGTATCTTGTTCATTGAAAACCATCATCTTCCTCGCGTTGTCCCGGCATTTTGCCACGGCTCATGGAAGCCTGGGGTCCGTTTGGCAACTAATCCATACGACTGCCATATGACCTTCCAACCTAGAGGGAAAACTAGGCCTTATTGGGATTAGTCCAGTTTCCTCACGATGTTTTCCTTTACTGAAAAGCGACTGGTAAATATCAAATGATATATCGTACATATAGTTCCAAAAACTCATTGGTACGAGCCGAGGTTTGGACCCAATTTTTTTTGTTAACACGGTTTCATCCAGTTATTTATAGAAGTCCCGTTTCCACGATATAAATTCGCTTATAAACGGTTGGCAATTTGTCCGGCAACTTCCAACTTCGTGGAAGCAAGATAAATGGAAACTCCATTCTTTGAAGTAGGGTAGGATGACCAAGGATCTGGGTTTTTGTGAGACTTCTTAATCGGAGAACACTGTTTCGGAAACCTTTGTTTTGTTTTATGTACTGTTTTTTTTTCAACTCCATAATAGCGTCATATAAATAAAATTTTACTTAGTTTTTTTTTTTAAATTTCAAAATAAAAAATATCTGAGATAATCTTTAAAAAAAGTAAAACTGACTTCAAAAAGGATAACATATAATAATATAAATAAGTAATAATATAAGAAGCGCTTAACGAAATTAACAATGATTTTCTTGTGTTACAGATGCCGAGAAGACCTAAATCCTACATTTAAACAGGCCTACTAATATCATAAAAAATATGTAATTTACAAACAAAGTAACTTCACTGACAGTAAAACGCAAAACTATTAAATAATATAATTATTTAAATATTTCATTTACGAAACTAGATCTTACCATTCCATATTTAAAATACCTAACCTTTTTAAAATGAGCTTTGATTCGCTATCATCTGCCAAAAGGCTTGATTTGGAGCGGGCTAATAATTTTATGAGACAATTTCGAGATGCGGATTCTAAGGAGTCGAAGAAACGTTCGCGAATCAATTCATGAAAGTGTGGAGTCTCTACGATCGGGACAGTGAGTTGGAAAACGAACTTTAAGCAGTTTAGTTTTAGGTTCAAAATTGTTTGACAATGTTGATTGAAAATTTGACGACCTCTTTAGCTATTAGCCTGCTACGATGGCGGTTCTTGGACCATGGGTTCGAACTCCAGTAAGATCTACTCGTAATAATATAATATTAGCGTGTGCACAAATATTTTCCTATTCTTGTAAATTTTTGACATATTTATTATTGTATTCTCCTTATATACAGTCAAGGTCATAAATATATGTTATGTAATATTTTAAAATGCCTTTTTATTGCACCCACCCTGACATTTTTCTGTTTGATCCTCAGGTTGTCTAGTAAAAAATCCTATTAGATGAAAGACCGTCATCTGTATTAAAAAAAAAAACTCCATAAATACATGGGGAAAATATTATAGGATTATTTATAGGACATAACACACGTAACAAACACCTACACAATATGGGTAAAACAGACGGCCCCATCCATGTGCAGAGCGTGCATGGAAGAAGGAGAAACAACAAAAAACATTCTCCTAGACTGCAAACATGTAGAAGTATACAGGAGCAAATACCTAGGGACCCCGCGCACACTAAAGGAGGCAGCTAGCAACCTGAAAACATTGCTAGGCTTCGTGGTGTAGCTGGGGTGGTTAGAGTAGCACTGCCTCGTTTCACGCAAAATAGGTACAATGGTTGTCGACTTGCGGAAAATTCCCAGAAGCACTAACTAACTACGTTGGCAAAATAATCAAAATATCTATCTCCTGTAACCTGGTCTAGCTTATCCCTAGTTAAGTACAATGTGCAATGAGGGGTAAGTGAAATTTAGCAAATGAGGTCATTATAAATTATTCGAGAGCAAGACTTGAGTTTGCAATATTCTTATCCCCGGAGTTACACACTATGTTTTTCATCACACTTGCTCGAAAAAGATCTTATTTCATACAGTATTCTGAAGGACATAGGCATGTATTGTGCCTAAAACTTTGTGTCTAACTCTGAAGAAATATCAGTGATGGCCCATGACCCATGAAGTCACAAAAAAATTGCTGCCTTCAAAATCGCGATAGATGACATGAAAAATATTTGTTAAATTCACAATTTTATTTCATAGTAAGTGCTTGGTCGTAGAAAAAGTATTGTATGCAACGTTGTTTAACCGAGTCAAAAAATACTCGTGGAGTCTTTATTAACAATTTTCTGCTTCGCCTCAAATTGTTACTCACGCCACTCGCCTTTTTTGACCTCTCTTAAACAACGGTTGCATAAAACACTATTTCACCACACCAACTGGTAAACGCCCTCGTCAAAAACGAATGAGAAAGTTGCATAATGTAAATATTTATCAACCTATCAGTTTTCCTTGTGTCTATCACGCAAACAACAGGTGTGTCAACAGGTGTGTCCACAGGTATAGGTAATTTCCCAACAAAAGAGATAATCTACATTAAAATAGAACCAATTAGTCACGGTAAAGATCTATTGATAATATTATAATTAGTTTTGTATGTAGCGCAAAGTAGATCATTTACTGTTGTCTCATTCTACTACAGATAATAAAGGAAACAGAAGGTTCACTTGGTACTTAAACCGCTACCGTGACTTTATCTCTTAATAAGTATTTGCTTGTGGGCTGACCCATTTTCTTTATAATACAACATACACCTACTCAGTAAAAATAAGCCGAATTATTTTATTTTTAAAAATATAAAGAAAAACATTTTTATTTAAACCAACGTCAGTATCCTATCTAAAAGATGGACATCGTAACAAATATAATAAAAATAATTTATTCAGACAACACATCAATGCAAATAACACAGATAATAAGGTGGAAGAAGAAATAAATAAAACAGAATTAGAGATGTGAAGCTGAAATGGTCTCCACCCAGCAATGCACAAAAGGGTCATGTCAGTATTGTCAGTGCATGTTGTCAACATTATCATTACTTTCTTGAATAATTAAATATTGGTGGAAAATGCCACAGTGATCGACCAAGTCCTAAACTATGTAAAGCTTGTACTACTAGTATGGGTACTGTACTTGGCGATAAATCATTCTTAAATATATGGACAAAAATCATAACCCTGCAGCAAATAAGAGTTACTTATTAGCGTTCATAATTAATATCCCCAACAGAAGCGTCAGTTGAATCTGCTGACACGTGGTCCCAGCAGCCCGGAACCTCGGAATTCCAGGAATCCCGTAATCATCCATCAAGTCAAGTGCAGCCGCTGCGTGTGTCAGGCGGGGAGATGTATAGCTGTGATTATTTACCAGGCCGTTTAGCGTTTTTCCGCGTATTTGAGCACGCGAAACGGATATTTAAGAGAAAAGGGCTTATTACATCATTCTTCTGTTGGAAATTTTATGCTGAGAGGGAAGTAACAAGGTAAACATTATTATAGACTCTTTAGTGGTAAAACGCCCTGATACCTCTACTTTTATGGTAAGTAAGTAAGTAAGTAAATATTCTTTATTGCACCAACAATTATACATTTTACATACATGTAAAACTACAAATGAATTTTAAAGGAAAATAGAACCAGGTAACAACAGGCGGTCTTATCGCTAAAAGCGATCTCTTCCAGACAACCTTTAGGTAGCAGGAAATTTCGAACTCATACAAAAGTCAACAGGTAGTGCAAGGAGCTAAATATGGAGACTATTAAATACAAACACACACTACTTATATAAGTATTAAAACAATACCTAATATACTAATAAATATACAATATAATATAATACAATATATATATATTTATACTTACACATATACAATATATAAATGGCAACTTAAGGTAGAGATAGAAAGTATAGTTTCAGCTGATTTTTGAAAATGGGGAGAGATTTAGCTAATCTTAATTCTACTGGCAGAGCATTCCATAACCGAACAGCCCGGAAGGTAAAAGAGCTATTATAAAATTTTGAAGTAGATAAGGGAGGAGCAAGAATATGAGTCTGAGAACATCTGATAGAAGAGAGATACTTGAAACGCTCTTTGAGATAAGGTGGTGTAGCGGGGTTAAAGAGAATGCCATATAGGAGGGCAAGAACATGAGAGTCACGGCGAAGACGAATAGGAAGCCACTTGAGCTGAGAACGAAACTGAGACACATGGTCATATTTGCGCAAGCCAAATATAAACCTTATACAGAGATTCTGGAGGCGCTCAAGCTTATTCAGCTGATCCTGCGTAAGGTCAAGATAGCAAATGTCAGCATAATCTAATATGGGCAGTAAGAGAGATTGAGCTAGCGCAATTTTAGTGGCGTAAGGCAAGAAATTTCGAAGTCTGCGGAGCGATGCAATTGCAGCAAACATGGTTGTGAATTGTATTGTTTTCTTTTTTGAGGAGTGCGATAAAGTGTTATGTTATGTTATTTCTCTTGCTCTCCCATAAGAAAGTGTCCAAGGAAAAGGTCTTAATACCCAGAGAATAAAACCTTCCCGCTATTAGTAACTATGTAGGAACGCGCCTAAAACATTACGTCGTATAAATCAATTAGGTACTCATATATAATACATACAGTAGGTAAAACCGGCATAAAAAGACCTTGAAAGGACGACGTCAATAACGTATCTTAAGTGGAAAAGTGTGGATATTAACCGTGAAAACATGTACCTATGAAAACAAGTTACATAGATCGGTGTAAAATATTAAATTACGCGGGAAATTCAACTTCCACTGTACGAGTATATGTCTGCGGTTACCAGATCCCCGCTTTTGTTATGGAGTCGACATAACATGAACACTGATATATTTTCGGTCGAATAAGGTCGCTGGTAGCCTAGCAGTAAGAGGGCGTGACTTTCAATCCGAAGATTGCGGGTTCAAGTTCATACCCCGGCTCGTACCAATGAGTTTTTCGGAACTTTATGTACGAAATCTTCTTCCTCGCGTTATCCCGGCATTTTTGCCACGGCTCATGGGAGCCTGGGGTCCGCTTGGTAACTAATCCCCAGAATTAGCGTAGGCCCTAGTTTTTACGAAAGCGACTGCCATCTGACCTTCCAACCTAGAGGGTAAACTAGGCCTTTTTGGGATTAGTCCGGTTTCGTCATGATGTATTCCTTCACCGAAAAGCGACTGGTAAATGTCGAATGATATTTCGTACATAAGTTCCTAAAAACTCATTGGTACGACCCGGGGCTTGAACCCGCGACCTCCGGATTAAAAGTCGCACGCTCTTACCGCTAGGCCACCAGCGCAACTTTTCGCTGAAGGCAAACATCGTAAGGACACCGGCCTAATCCCAATAACGGCCCAGTTAGGTTGCAAGGTCAGATGGCAGTCGCTTTCTTAAAAATTAGTGCCTACGTCAATTTTTGTGATTAATTAGATTAATTATCAAGCGGACCCCAGGCTCCCATGACCCATGGCAGAAAGCTGGGGCAACACAAGGAAGATAGTGATGATGAAGGTAGTTTACCGGAACGGATGGTGTGTATCCGACTCGCGCTTGACCGGTTTATTATCGTCACACGCTGAACGCTCGCAGAGGAAGTATGGCGCTATAAATCGCTGACAATTCAATCGGAAACAGCAAACTGACGGTTTCCAGTGATAATATATATTTATAACCCGATCAAAGCCCCTGTTCAATAAATTTTAATAGCAACTCGTGGCTTTCGTAAGTAACTTAAGTGCACATACTTGCTGCCCAACCAAGATGGAGACAATGATATCACGAGAATCATAGTCGCATATTTTCAAAAAAGATAAAAGTTTTCTGTCACGATTTAGGTAATAAATTAGGGAGTGTCATCATTTTTGAACTAAAGATCTCCAGCGTTGTAGCTAGAGGTAAAACAAAAAAATGGAATGCATTATATTTTCAAGCGTTTTTTTGACAAAACACTTCTCCAAATTAATCTGTGTCAAGTTTAGTCATGCGATATTTGTAAACCAGCACTTCTCTGAATCAGCGATAGTGCAATCTTATCAGTTGACAGTCTTCGTATATAACTATCCCGGGACGATCCATTGTTATCAAAACTATATAATCATACGCTACTGTGAAGGATTTCTTAACAGAGCAAAGTGAGTTTGAAACTTATTGGAAGCTTTTATTTCCTTTTGAATATTCGTATGTTTGTTTGTTTCTGTGTGTTCAATAAAATCTTGCTATAGAGTATAGATCGTGTCATTCACGAAAACGCATGCCATAACTCGTAATGTCATGTTATTAAAGGTTAGATTTGATAAATCTGCGCGTCATCGTGGATGACACTAAGTATACTTAAGTTTCCGATGGCGCAGGTTTTTTATACAATTTGTAGTCCAATAATGTAAAGTCATTAGTATTATTTACATACATATTTATATAATAGAATAATTTTTATTCGTAAATACAAGACGCATTACATTACATAATATAACAAAAACAAAGAGTATAAAGTGCCACGAAATGGCCTCATTTCAGCATGTTGCTGGTGGCTTCCAACACTGATCTTCCGATTAGACCATTTAGTACAATTTGAATAAGGGTTGAAAAAGACCCTATAAAATGTATTGATGGGTATTTCTAAAACCTGAAGTTAAATTATTTTGCGCAAGTTTTATAGGCCTTATCGTATCTATCAAGGATCCGTATCATTAAAGTGAGTAACCATGTATCAAACTCAAACAAATGGAAACCTTTCAATAATTAACTAATTTGATAAAATAAAAATAAACTCCTATTGCATTTAATGTTAAGTGTTTTCATAAAATAGACCCAGAGCACACCGGACGTTTAATTACGTTTATTATTTTAGTCTTTCAGCCGTTACATCTATAGATAGATTGATAGATAGATAAAATCATTATTCAACCACAACTTACATGCTTTGTGACACAAACAAATAACAAGAGAAAAAGAAAATTTACAAGAGACAAAGAAAAAGTAACATACAATTTGACACTAATATCAATAACAATGTATTACGTGTCTTATTTTTAGATTAGTAGAGATATTAGTAGAGGGTCATGTGTTGTGGTAAAGAATAGGCGCTGACTCAGCATAAATGCTGCGGAGACCACTGCGCTGATCTTCCGTCAGAACCTTAAAACCTACACTAATAAACGACCAGTGCAGCGCTAGTCAATGTACTTATATGTATAAATATATACTTATGCATATTACATATATTTGTACTGTAAGTATGTCGGTACTGTAAATATTTGCAAGAAAATATGACACGTAGTTATTATACTTATTAATTTATAAGATGTGAGCGCAAGTGGATAGGTAACGGCAGGTAATGGTGTGGTCAGGTGGGGTTAAGTTTTAGGCACTTCGTTTTTGAGTTTCTAATAGGTATTGGCGTAATTTAATTTTAAATTGAGGCTTACTTTTTAATACTCTGATTGGTGGAGGTATGTTGTTCCAACATTTGGTAGCCCGATACCTAAAACTTCCCCTGAAGGCAGCAGCGCGGTATTTTTGAGGCTGCAGCATCAGAATACGCGGGGCTCTAACCGAGTGACAGCTTCTGTTGTCTTGTCTATAATTAATTACCTTAATATTTTCAGATGAAGACCCTATTCAGCTTACTGGCGCTAGCCGTGATCGCCCAGAGCGCTGTTTTGGTGGACAAGAGCGCGACGGCACGAAACAACATTAACATCGGCGCTGTTTACCCCGGCGACCGGCTGTTGTCCAGGTAATTTGATCTTTTTGTCTACCGGTTTGGCTCAGTGGGTAGTGACCTTGCCTATGACGCCGATGGTCCCAGGATCAAATCCTGGTCCTGAGTCATGTATTTAAATATTTATAAATATTTATGTATTATATCGTTGTCTAAGTACCCTCAACAAAAGCCTTATTGAACTTACTGTGGGACTTAGTTAATTTGTGTAATAATGTCCCATAATATTTATTTATTTATTTTTATGTAATACTCAGCTAGTCATTTAATAGGAAGCGCTCATCATCGCCTATAGGCATTACGAGTAGGCAGCATTGAAAAGCCACTTGTACGTTGCCAACCATTGATAACTCCTACTCGCTTTTTGAAGAATTAGCCATTAGCTAATGACATTTCACACACATTCCACATTCTGATCTAAACTTTTCATTTAATCTGAGTAGAAAACGAAACACTGACGCATGCTCTTTCTTCGTGCCTCCTAAGTTTCAACTTCTTTTGCATCCCTTTTTTTAAGCAAAGAGAATTTAAAATGGACGTAGATTGACAAAGAAAACTTTGTAGCCAAAGTACTGCCATCTTTCAACACATGATTAAAACTTTTAGAACGCCATTTGATCCTTTCGAGCGATGAGGCCATAACCTTTAGGTTGTGGCCGGGAAGATGGCGCCACTTTTTGATATTTAACAAATTTAACTCATATCAGTGAAAGAATAAGGATCAAAGTGAAATGGCGTTTTAAAAGTTTTAATCATGTGTCAAAAGATGACAGTAAATTTACGTGGCTACAAAGTTTTCTTTGACGATACACCTCTTTTACAATTTATTTTTGATTTAAGTTAAAAAGTATTTGTGTGCCAAATCTGTTTCATACCAATTTCAACAACGAGCGCGATCGAGGTACTGTGATGGAAGTAATATAATTTTAATAATTGGTGTATTTGTAATAACTTTATTTCCAGTCATTTCATATAATTGACAGCGAAATTCCGAAAATCGATTAGAAGCTAAGGGCCGATACAGACGGACTGCAACTCGACTGCAACTTGTATGGGAACTGCATGCCGACTGCACTCCAACTGCAACGTCGACGTGCAGTTCCCATACAAGTTGCAGTCGAGTTGCAGTCCGTCTGTACCGGTCCTAAGGGACGCTGAGGGTAAATCTAATAATATTCGCTTAAATATGAAAGAACACTCTAATTCATTTTAGTACAAAATTCATGCCTCCGTTACGTAATAGGCAAAATTGTTGTTGATATTTATAAATAAAAATATTTAGACAAATTTAAGAATTCTGTTAAAAAATCAAGGCTATGTTGATCCTAGGTATAAAAATTAAGGTACCTACTTGTTACCTTGAGACGACCGGTGTATAGTTTCATTAAATTGCATAATGGCAATAACATTATGTCTTTATTTCAAATATATGAGCTATCTTACCTAATCTTAAATGACATTGTTTTCATAAAAAAAAAACAATAAAATGACTCTGTGACACGACGTAAGCAGCATTTGTTAGGATTAAATTAATTTGACTTTGTATATTATTAAGGAATACATTCGCTACTGGAGCTAAATTAACTCAAATAAATAAATTAAAACAAAGAATAGGTTGAAAGCGGGAATCTCATTAAATATACGCCCGCCATCCTTTCAAGTACTTTATTTTGCCATTTTAGCATTTAGATGTCGCATTTATCGTGTGTAATAGTAGATACAATTATTCCTTGTCACTGTCACCTGTCGCCTGTCACTTTGTGAAGCAGGTTCGGAAAGTACACAGACCCTCGAGGGACATATACATCCCATTTGCAACATCTCTGCCACGTGTGATAAATATAGTCTCGAGGTCGATTCCAATTTATCAATTTAAACAGGTTTCGATACGACCACAGAATAAGTAACAGTACTACCGTATAGAAAAGAAACTTCATACAGAATCGAAGTTTGACATCGATTCAGGATCGAAACATGCTGTCCTTTTCTTATGTATAGTACTATCCGTTTCGGCTATTTAGGGTTGTCAAAATTCAAGTCATTATCTTATCTATGGTCGTACACGCAAGGGACGTCAAGTTGTGCCAACCCTAATAATTGTTCGCAGCAATGCTGAACCGAACGGAGCCGTGAAAGCCCGAAAAGGAACAGTTTCGCCCCCCTGATACGACCTTATTTTACGACTTTATTCAGTGTGCTGGGGACCTAGGTCAGTTTAGGTATATACAGGCGCCATCAGATGTATCGGAGCGGCCAAGATGCTCACAAATATCTAAATACACCTCTATTGTCAAAGCGTTAGTAGCTATTCACATATTATTCTATTTTCCTCTAGTCAATACAAGCTTTTTTTCAGCTTGCTGGGGAGCTAGGTCAATTTATGTACAGTCGCCATCAGATATATCGGAGTGGCCAAGGTGCTCACATATATCTGAACACACCTCGTCAAGGCGTTAGAGTGTGTGTTCAGATATTTGTGAATACCTTGGCCGATCCGATATATCTGATAGCGACTGTACTTAAGGTTTTTTCCCAAGAAATGAAGTCAGAATGTTTATTTATTTATAGGCCCATCCCATTACTAAATCAAAATATATTAGATTATATCTTAGTGGAAACGAGAAATGTGATAATAAAATCGGTAGAATGCTTGATTTCCCTGAAACCGCCATCTTGTAATAACTGACTGTGACGCAGCAAAACATTTGAGTGACGAGACACATCCTTAGTTTAGAAGGGATGTGGGTGTTATCTCATTTACATTTGACGCTGGAGGCGAACTTCACTCATATTATGCTACGTAACGGTGATACGAAGAAAAGCGACGAAACGCTTTGATAAAATATACTTCTAGGTGCCCTTTGACTTGTTTGGGTGTTGGCCTGTTCTACTATCTCTTTTCTATAGTGCCGCTGGCCTGACCTGTTTTACATATCTCCTTTCAATGGTGCCTTTTTTTCCAGAAACTACTTTTTTCATCGTAAAAGGAAAGTTATTGTGTTTTGTGTTACACTTACGAAGTCATTCAGATACCTAAAATGAAGCGTTTTAAATGTGGCTTTTTAAGTTGATGTCCAACCATAAGTTCGATCCTTGTTTTAGTTTCACAACTGAAATTTTGCAACTAAAAATTATATTAAGGCTCTGTTTCAAAAAGTCTAAATAAAGTATTGGATAACTAATTAATCAGTTAAGATTATTTAAAGATTATGAAACGGCAACGATGAATTTATTCGTCAGATAGTGGCAAGTAGCTTATTGAGGTCTTAACTTGGACGTTGTGAAACAGACCCTAACAATTATTGGCGATTGCAAAAAAATCTTACCCAATTTATGACCAGTTGTAAAAAAGACTTTTATTTATATATAAAACTTTTCTAATTCCAGATCGTATGTCTATAAGCCCGCAATAGCCAACACCATACAGTACGAAGACTTCATCTACCGTGGCAACGCCTCTACCAGGATATCAGCCATCCTAGCCACAGAACAGGGCTACTACACGCAGCGCCCTAGCATCTGGATCAGGAGCGGTGGTCTGGGCTATCCCAATGTGACCTTAAGTGTCCAGTCCTTGAGGGGCTATGGTTATTATTATTTGATCGATATTTGGGGTCGATAAATCTGTACCTGTTTGATTTAAGTGCAAGTTTATAATCAGGAATTAACCATTTTTTTAATGTAGCTAAAAGTTTCTGATTTACATTGGTTTCCGTTTATTAAAGTATTTATCTACCTACGATACGCCCAGTTAATGTTGAAGGTACAAGTACAAACAGACAACATTTAAAATTGAAGTCGATTAATTCCATTTTGATAATTTGATAAATTATTTGTGAAACTAAGTATCTCGACTATGAAATATATGTGAAAAATGTAAATAAATGGAATTTATATATATAAATATCTAAGTTAAGAATTTATTATTATTTATTAAATGCACCTTTTCTCAACTGAACACCTGTGTCCTACGAAAGTGTCACAGCGTCAGCTTTTAAATTTGGGGTTCTAAATAATCTTTTTTCCTTTCTCATGGTATGAAAATGGGTTTTTGTTGTTCTAAAAAGTGTACAGAAAATTATATCTTTCTTGTCTTGAGTACTGTACTTTCATCCCTTGGTTAATAATCTAGTATTTCTGTTCTCCGTGCGGAAAGCGTCAACTTTGGGTACTCTGCGCTAGACGAAATTCCCAGTTTCCGGCTCCGTCGGAGAGAAAAATAGTATACACACCTTGGCTACTAAAATAAGAAAGCCTCAGATCATTTCTTACTTTATTGGCCTGTTACGTAATATAATATTGCATATGAACGGAAGAGAGGACTCTACTATAGGATTGAGAAAGTTGGAAACTAGGTATGCAGTTCCTAGTACAGTTGTATCAGGCAAATAGCCAGCGACCGTGACTTCTCTAGCACATACTACAAAGATTTGAAACAGTAATCCGTTGTACTGTATCGGCAAGCGTTTTTTACTGTGACGATTATATCTTTGTAGTATGTACAGTGTCTTTGTGTCGGACACTGGCTTTTTACCTGATACAGCTGTACTAGAAACTGCATACCTAGTTTCTAATTTCTCAATCCTACATTAGAGTCAATTGTCATTACAATTCTACGAGGTCTTAGCGGAACGGCCTGGTACTTCTTTGACTCGACTCATAGATCAGTATGGGCAGCTACATCCCAATTCCCATGCAGCTACTCGAAAATGATCCTGGTCCTTTTTTCAACAATTCCATGAATGAAATAAACATTTCCATCGCTTAAGGCCTAGTTTTGGATTGTTGCTGACGATAGGTAATATTAGACAAGCCTGCCTATCACTTACTAAAAAACTTTTCATGGTCTACTTGGCTACACAACTAGGTCAACTTATAATAAAACTATGTTTATCACAAAATAGATAAATTAAAAAGTGGCCTAGGATTTAATTTATTTGACTGTTCCAAAAGTCGTAGAGATTAGAAAAAAAAAAAATTATAGCCTGGTTCAGTGTCCCACTGCTTGGCATAGGCCTCTCCCCTTAATCTCCACAAATCCCGTGCTTGTTCCATCCAGTAACTGATAAAGGTGTATAGATGTCTAAGAAGTCGTCCCACGACCTCCGTCTGGGTTTGCCACTTACTTCCGCGCCTGTCTTGCGACATTCAAAAATATCTTTGTTTAAATAACGTTAATGACATACTGTTCGTTCTCCGTACACTGTGTTAAATTTAAAGTTTAAATTGCTTGGAAACCGGTCCGGTGCCAAATTTGCGGTACACTGTTGCAGATTCTGCTTAAAAATGACAATTTATCGTTTTGATGTTCGTATGTTCGAAATACATGCATATTTTTCTGGCAGTTGGATCCAGAAAGCATACTAAACTTTAATGGTCAGTGATCGGAACTATGGGAGTAAAACTTTAACAAAACTTATCAAGCGGACGTAAAAAGGGTGCTTATAGCCTTAAACCTATTCAAATACCTATGAATGTAAATATTTTTATGGCTGTAAGTACTATACTATTCCTATCCTTATTGACATGAATATTTTAGGGCTGTATGCACTATTTTATGTCCGCTTAACAAGTTTTGTTAAAGTTTTACTCCCATAGTTCCGATCACTGTTAATGGTATTTGCATCTGCAAACTATCTATGGTATCATTTTGATACTTTTTCATTAAGATTACAAAGTTTACAAACCATGACTAAGAACCTATTTATGATTAACAACTTTATTTATATAAAAAACAATAGCCGAAATCTGTGAGATGGAATATATAGGCCAAACGGAATAGTTTTACTATAATCCCAGGGCCGAGAATGCAAAAAACATCTCTTTGATACATTTCGGCGAGTTATAGAAGAGCTAATGTTTTTTCACAATTCGGGGTTGGCTATTTGGCGCTGTGGGGTCTTCTCTGTGACTGTGAACGTTGTGCTTCAAGACTCTAACAGATGGCGTTAGTATAGCCACTTCCTATACAAAGCGTGCAACCTTATAGGAAGCGCCATGCATTCCCTACATCGACGGAGATCCGAATGCCAGTTGTAATAAATAAACTCTCAGTGAACCTCGGTCCCTAGGCACAACACCCACCTGGAGAGAGTACTCTTTATTACGTCTCTCAACCTTTCCACAGCGTCATAGTATGAATGACACATGGCAGCTACATAATCTACATATTACTTATTTTCTCTGAGTAAGGTCAGATATAACAAAACCCATGTATAAGTCGTGTGAAATCTAGTAGAGTCAGACCAAGATAGGTTGGCAGCGAGCCCAGACGGTGCACGTGTTATTTTAAACGTCAAACTTCTATGAAATTATGACGTTTAACTGTTTGGGCTATCAAAATCGCTGCCAACTTATCTTGGTCTGACTCGAGCGCTATAAAAGTATCACGTTTTATTTGCCATCAGCTAAAGGTAGAGTTACATTGTATATCGCTTTCCTCGAGCTTTACTGTAGGTAGAGTTACATTGCGTATCGGTTTCCGAGCTCCGTCAATAGACATTTTACCCGACACTTGGGGAAATAAAATAAAGCTGGGACAACGACTTAGCTCTGCAAACGGCTGAAATAGGAGATAAAGTTAGGTATTTATGCTGGTCGTTATCATGTTTTATTGCAACTAGACATCTCAATGAATTACAAAAATTACAACAATTATCGTAACATTACAGTTGTACATTTTAAATAAAAAATAAGCAAAGGCGTTTTTGTTAAAGTTTAAAAGCGCATTACACGACGAGTTTTTTATTTTTAAGAGGATTAAAAAGTCCTATAACAAATGACTGAACATAGTGCGCTGAGATTGTTTCAGAGTTAACCAATCAGTGAGTGGAAAGTAAAACAATGTAGTATAACCTAGTCGGTACATTGTTGGACTGCTGGCTCAGTTCAGTTTTACAACTAAACAATTAGACCATCTATTGCCACATTTCCAAACAGCGGCGTGAAAAATTTATTATTATGTATTTAATGATACTAGTTCCAGCCCGCGATTTCGTGAGCATAGTTGCGAGAATATTAACCCCATTTCACATGCTTATGTTATGAGTTGACCTTTAAAAATCGTTTTTACAAGCTTTTATTTAAGGGCTGAAAACCAGCACTGAAACCGCGCCGTAAAGGCGGGGCTTCCAGCACATAGCTGAGAGATATAATTTCTAGGTTAAGTATAAGTAGCTTAAGTGTGTAAAAATAATTGTAATTTAACCATGTGGCAATATAGTACATTACGATACAAGTGCGAAAAATAGGAAATTCGAAACGAGTGGCGATAAATTAAAACACGACCGAATGGAGTGTTTTAAATCGACACGAGTTGCGAATTGTCTATTCGCACATGTATCTTACAACGTTTTACAGTACATATGGCCCTTTAAATGTTCGACACAGTAACGTAATATGCTAATATTCGTACTAGTGCTATAAAGTAGCACCATATGTACTGTAAAATTATTTATATATCTATCTATCTATTTAGTTTCACCTGTCTGTCGGTCTGTAATCAAATCTTGCAAGCTAAATTTGATCCACTTCCCGGTTTCCGATTGCGCTGAAATTTTGCATGCATGTATAAATCGGATGACAATGCAATATTATTATGACATAGAGCTGATCTGATGATGGAGACAGGAGGTAGCCATAGGAACACTGTGATAAAACAAGACAACCTAATTGTGTTTGGGGTTTTTAGAACTGTCTCGATGAGAATTAGTTAATTGTAGAATGAAAAATGTCAGTCAGGGATAAAAGCTTGTACCAAAATTGAAATTTCTGCTAAAACTTATTTAGTAGTACTTTTTATAATTTGAAGGACATATATTTTAAATTTCACTATCCTGTCTAAAGTGTATTATACGTCTTATCATGTAAACAAACGTGACATTTCAACAATATGATTCATAGACAATTCACAATCTAGATATCTTAATGTCAGATGATCTGTTCGTTACCGCGATTATTGATGAAAATCTTATTAGGAATGATATTTTTCAGTGGTTATTTGATTGATTTCAATACTTTGTGAGTTTCTTTAAATACACAACAACATTTCAAGTGATGATTATTGTGTAATTCCAGATAAAAGTGTGATAATGTCTTCGAGAAGTGTTTGTTTACATGATAGGACAAGTAAGGATGACACTTTACAACGGTTTAGCCTGTACGTTTTATGTAACTATTACTTGAAAAGGGAAAGCTCTATGATATATCTACTTATTTATCGAGAACAAATTTACACTCATAAGCAAGGAAAACGGGTTAATTTATATCAAAAGTTCTATAAAAACTACCTTATTTATACCCGAGAATACTTTACAAATAAGAGAACTATATTCAGGCCACTGCTTAACGACGCACGGAAGGGACCGCATTTTTTGTATAAAAACTACTGACGGGAAATGCGACGCGAAATGAGTTTCTTTGCGGCTACTTTTCCTGTTACTTTTATAAATAGTGATGGGAATTTCCTGAGAAACTAGCTACAGTCCCGGCCAATAATATATCACCTCTATGTTTTTAAGGTAGAACTTATTTAAATATATTTGTAAGTGATTTCCACCTCACTACTTACAAAAAGAAATGAAATCCCATCAAAAATATTTTCATGAAAACGATGCCAAAAACGATCGTTATTACAAGAAGTTACGTAATAAAAAGTAATGAATAGTGAATAAATTTTTCACCTCACGTCCATGTGACGGTTGCGAAACGGCCAAGCTTTTGACTAAGGTGTAGAATTAGTGAAGTTGGGGCTTGTAGAGTTAGAAGCTTGGCTCTACTTACAATAGATCTGATAACTTTTTGCCACTGCGAGCCTTATGGTTTCGTCTTGGCAACATTTTACATGAAAATATTTTTGATGGGATCTTACGCGGGTATCACACAGATGGATCCAGAATTGAAGCGACGAGCGAATTCGCATCCAATGTCAATGCCTTAAGTTTTTGGACAGACGGATAAGGCGAAACTGTAAACAAGAGTTTCGTATCTGACAATTTGGCTACGGAACGCTATACGCATTGACATATATCTAAGGAGGAATGGGGCCATTCGTGCAGTCTGACGCCACAACGCGATTGGTTGATGAGTTCGCATCACGTGCGCAATTGGTCGCAACTAGTTGCGTTAGACTGCACGATTGGCTCGAATTTGTTAGTGACACCGCTGAATTAGCACCATTCTCAAGCCCCTAAATCCCGTCCTTAGATATATGTCAATGGCTATAAGAGTACAAATAATACATTGTTACAAACAAATATACTTTTAGTTCTTGGCATCCAACATAAAATAATCATTTAACTTCATCTCATACAACCCCCCAAAGTTATTTTAATGAGCAAAACGGCGCAGTAGCCCCACTCTGTCCTAGAAGGACTTCTCCTTTGTTAACATTCAACGAAAAATTCTCATAAATCTCTCGACCTCTCCAATTAGGTTTGAGCTCTGTTATTCCAAAGAGCGCCGGGATGTCGAAATTTTCAACAAACGATATTGTGACGGATTTCGAAATGAATTAAATAACACAGTTTTCTAAACCCTTTCTATTCATAACCGCCAATGGATTAGGTGGTTTTTTGAATTGCAATATGTAGGAGACAATCCGCAATGTTTTTTTTCATTATGACGACACGTAACATATTTTGAAAACCTGTAAAATGGTCGTTAAAGTAAAAAAAATGCATAAAAAACACTTAGGTCTCCGCGAGTTCAAATTACATTGGTTCACTTGAGAATTCAGTTCTCCCGCTGAATATTCAATTACACTTGCCTGAGACCCGTGAAATCCAAGCGCTGCCCAATTGGACAACAAATACCGCTGAAGGGAAATTAAGTAAAATTTTGACGATTAGGAAATCAACAATATCATTACACTACTTAAACGAACAAGCTCATTCTTCACTACATTTCTGTTGAAAACTGAAAAATAAATATTCCTTTTTATTAGTCGCCTTAAGGCCCTTTAAGCCATTATAAGCCAGAGAGAATATATTTCCCACATGATTCTGAACTTTGTTTCAAAATGATAGGGTTCAATTTTGCATCATGGGTTAAAACACATGTTAACTTCTAAAGCAAGTCAAATTACACTGGATCGTTCGAGAACTCGACTCTCCACCAATGAGAACGCTCCATGACCCCGCGTCCGAGCCCCGTGAAATGCAAGCCCTGTAGATAATGATTTGTGAGTTGGCCGCTGTCCAATTGGCCAGATACGGCCGAAGGTATATTTGTTTGGATTTACAAGTCAAGGGCGAGTGATTACTTATTAATACTTAAAACGTTTATAGGTATCTTTGAAAATATATATTTATTTGACAGATTTCAGTGTGTACGGGCTCATTTAGATGATGTAAGAACTCGCATGCGAGTTTCATTAATTATAAATACTTAAATACATAGACAATACCCCAATGTCACTTTTTTTAAATGTAAATGCTTGATTTGTTAAAAGAAATATGAAAATCACTATATGTATGCCTTTCACATTTGAAGAGTTCCCTCGATTCCTCATGGATCCCATCATCAGAACTGAGTTTTGACAAAAACGGGACCAATCTGTATATATATAAATTCAAATAAAAAAAATAATTCAAAATCGGTTTAGAAATGACGGAGTTACGGAGAAACAAACATTAAAAAAAACATAACCTAGTTGATAACGTCCTTTGGAAATCTTGAAGTCGGTTAAAAATATAAAATTTCGATTACACAGAGAAACAATGGGTATCTACGCCTTGAAATTAAATCAATATAATAAATTGAAATATAACCTTACATCGCAATTCAATTGAATGTCGAAGTTAGGTTATATTTGAATGTCGGATGATTGAGAATCGATATCAAATACCATCGTTCATAATTATATTAGGTAATTTGTATCGGTTTTTAGTGTTTACCCAAATACGAGATAGGTTAGCAGTCTATTTAAATATTAGAATCACCATCAGATATATCGGAGTGACCAAGGTGCTCACAAATATCTGAACACGCCTCTATTGTTAAGGCGCTTGAGCACTCAAGTGTTCAGATATTATTGAGCACCTTGGCCGCTCTAATATATCTGATGGCGACTGTACAATCAGCAGAAAAAGCAGTAGAAAATTAAAAATGACTTTCACGCACTCTTAATACTGTATAAGACGGTGACGGTGTGTGACGACCGGTTTGGCCTAGTGGGTATTGATCCTGCCTACGAAGCCGATGGTCCCGCGTTCAAATCCTGGTAAGGGCATTTATTCGTGTGATGAGCATGGATATTTGTTCCTGAGTCATGGGTGTTTTATATGTATTTAAGTATTTATAAATATTTATATATCGTTGTCTAAGTACCCTCAACACAAGCCTTATTGAGCTTACTATGGAACTTCGTCAATTTGTGTATATGTAATATTTGTTATCATTCATCTTAGGCTAGGTTTTTATAATATGGATATAAAAGTAAAAAAAAAACAAATTATTATTATTTGTGTCTCCATTTTGCATTTCACGGGCCTATACATACCGGTCTTTTGATAAGCTTGGTGAGGACATAGATCCAACACGTAGATGCCTTTTGAAGAGCTTTAATGTCTGCTGGAACCCGTTCACAGGCGCAAAAATAGACACCCATAAACCGTTCTGAGCAGGCATTGGGACTATTGTAAAAAAAGTGAACAGTATACCGGTCTGTGGATGGAAGTTTGGGTGGACAATGAGACTGGGTTATTGCAAATAACCTGCCATAACAATGCTAACACAAGTTATCGAGGCAGGTGGTGACTCGCCCCTAACTAGATGGACCCCTGAAACTGCCGTCGTAAAGACGACCTGGAGCAACACCGGTGTGAGTGGCTCAGGGGTGTCGAGAGGTGTACGCCGCTTTCTACCCAGTGGCTGATAACAGCCACCTAGCCAACTCGTATCTAATCCATCTTTCACTTCCACCCCTGGAGCATATAGCTCTTCCGAGATTACGACTCCCCTACGGACGGCCAATGAAGGCATGCCAGAGCTGAGAGTCCAGCGGGTCCCCTTGGGGTCCACTTGGATTAACGAAGACACGCTGGAGACGGACATCCTGACCGACTCTCGGGAGCCGCGGATCCGTGGGGTCGTTTCTCCCCAACATCTCGCCACAAGCTGCTCTGCGGGCTTATTATTATTAGTATGTCTTTTCCATATCTTAAACTACTACCTTTTCCATATCTTAAACGTGGGGTCTGCGTCGCCCTTTGCAGCCTGCCGCCCCGGGCCATGGTCCCCTTGGCCCTAGGGTAAATACGCGCCTGATACCAAAAAAACTCCAAAATACTCTAAAGTGAAAAAACTTCTAAATCATCATAAACTTTCCATACAGACACAAAAGATCCAACTTTTATAACAACTCATATGTACGAAAACAAATACATTAAGCAGACAGGTACTTCAGTAATTTAATTATATTTTAGCCTAAAAAAGTTCCACTGGCAATAAAATTGCTACGAAATTCCATCCAATCGATTCTCAAAATGAAACAGAGGGCCTACCGCGAAAACCGATGTTTGCAAATCTTTCTCTTTTACTTCAATTAAGACGTAAATAGAGTGACAGAGCAAGATGCCCGCAATTCGCGAACTTCGGTGTTCGCAGTAGGCCTACAGTTTTATAGGATAAGTCTCAGGTAATTCTCGTGCTAAATCAATTTGTTTACAAGTGAAATTACACTTTATGCCTTTGGTGTAAGGTCGAGAGTAATGTGTTGGAATCGTTAGACTCTATGGACTTGTTTGTTAGCATATTGATTGATTCTTTATAGCTTTCGTTATGGAGCCTTGTTTTATGGATGCTTGGATCATATAGATTAAAGATAAATCTTACTGATATTGATATAATAAATCTAAATATTTGGAAATCTAAAATCTTTGAAAAATACCTGTATCATTTTATACCAAGTGTCTCCTGCAATACGAGGAAATAATCAAAACCTAGATTGTACTTCTCAAACTATGTCCAAAAGAGAGGTATGGGCGAGATGACTCTCGCTTTGTGTGGTAGAGCACCGCTTATCGGACGTCATTCCAGATCTAGAGCAGAGCCCAACTGGGGAAGTACCTCCACCTTACAGAAAACCGCAGCCAAATTACACTAGACCCTACTCATAGTGTTGTGTTCCTGCCGGTGAGTAAGGTTGCCGAGCTCACCGAGGGTGCGGAGTGTTAGGGTCGGCAACGCGCATGTAACTACTCTGGAGTTGCAGGCGTACATAGGCTACAGAGACTGCTTGCCATCAGGCGGGCCGTATGCTTGTTTGCCATCGATTTAGTATTAAAAAAGTCGTCATTTTGAAGGTTCCGTAATCAAATGGCAAAAAACGGAACCCTTATGGATTCGTCATGTCTGTCTGTCTGTCCGTCCGTATGTCACAGCCACTTTTTTCCGAAACTTTAAGAACTATACTGTTGAAACTTGGTAAGTAGATGTATTCTGTAAACCGTTAAGATTTTCACACAAAAATAGAAAAAAAAACAAAATAATTTTTGGGGGTTCCTCATACTTAGGACTGAAGGCCGATTTTTGTTATTAATGATTATGAAGTTAAGTTACATTCACTCGATGGTCTCATCGGAAGATCAGCGCTGGAAGTCGCCAGCAACATGCTGAGATGAGGCCATTTCGAGACACTTTACTCTCACTATGTTCTCTTTTATGTATGTCTATTACTACCTAAGTTCACAAAACAACCTGTATCAATTTCTCCGGAGGAATCACTGAATCCTGAGTCACAGGCTTTGTCCTAGTTCAGGAAACAGAGGCTCAATCCTAATGGAACTGTTACAAACCTAAAATAAGTTTTATTTTGTAATTTAATGTAAGGCTCACATTCTGTATTAGGTTTCAAGTAAATAAAGATTTATTTATTTATTGCTGTTTGTGTGTTTATGTATGAATAAAACAAATTCTATTATAGTCTAAATTAGTATCAATTTTAACGTCAAAACACGTGTTTACTGAATAAGATAGCAGAAACTAATTACAACTAAAGTAATTTAACTTTGACACAGTTCTTAGTTCCCATAACTATCGCGGCAGATGGTGAATTTTGGATGAAACTGTAGGGTTCGGCCTTCGTGGGACTTTGCCTTAGGTTTTAATTATTTGTAAATGTAATTAAGAGGGAAGAATAGCTTTGCGATCCTAGCGAAATAACAGTACTTTTTCTATGAAATCCCATTTCGAGAGAAAACGTTTTCCACTAAATATATCTTAACAAATCACTTTAATTTTGATGTTGAACGCTTCAGCATAATGTGTTCTAGGTTTATAGGTTTCGCTTTAAAAAAACATTTATTTTATTTTATTGTAAATTAAAAAAAGGAAACATAAACCTAGTCTTCATAAACAATAACATACTAAACAATAACACACTATATTTGTACGAAGTTTTAATGTTTGTGAGGAACAACTTGCCATCGTTTTCGAAAGTAAACGTCTCTGGCAAGGTGATTCGCTCAACAGGACGTCTTAGAACCGTCCCGCGTCGCATGGCACTTGCAGGGAAAAACCCGCGTGTCATCGGTCCAACTTACTACGAGCGACTACCTCAAGACTTAAAAGACGAGCCCTCTAATGAAAAATTTAAGAGCCGTTTGAGAAACTTTTTATTGGATAACCCATTGTATTCTATAAAAGAGTTTTATGACATTACCAATTAGATTTATTTAAATAGTAAGCATATTGTCGACATCTGTATTTTAAGATTTACTATAATTTACTTCTTGGTTAGCTTAATAACGACCCTAATGGTGACATTATTTCTTATGCTGACATTATTTCTGTAACTGTAACTATTTATTTTCTACCTTAATGACGATCCGTTCTTGGTGAATTTATTTATACAATTGAAATTTAAAAACTTTAGTCATTTTAAATGAATTATTAATTGTCACATGTTTTTCCTATGTATATAAAGTAAGACAAACTGACAATCACAATATAAATTCCTAAGAATTTACCACGCGTAGTTTTAAGTGAAATTGTATATTGTGAGATAAATAAATCATATCATATCATATCATATAAATACCGGTTTGTTAAAAAGCTAATATATACACTTCAGATGAAATTGGGTAAATACAAGCACCACAACTAATTACTTCCCGTCCTTATATTTCCAATAATCAATATTACTTTGGCGTACCGGGAACACAGATTTACTCCAGTAGATTCTACTCGTACTTTATGACACGTATAGCGAAGAAGGTGAAGTTCAATAGAAATTGTAAATAATGAAAAAAACACGACCTAACATTTTTACGAAAATTGTTATAACTGAAATATTAAATATATACTTTCACAAAAAAATTATATAGATAAAAAATATTTAAGTAGGTATAGGTACACAGTGTGTGTTTGTGATATAATCGCAAACTTAAACTAGACGTAGGTTTTAGTACAATAAAACAATTCTGAAAGATTTTTGAAATTTAGTCTTAACTACCAGAACATAATTAATTTTGTTTTTTTTTTTTCGATCAGCATTGCTGCTTTTGTGACGTCGTGACATTAAATGCCAAGGTTTGGGTTAAAATTAAGCAGTTATTATAGTTATAGTTAGTTGAATTATTTTACATGGAAAAATAAAAGTAGTATATTTTTTACAAAACCTATGAAAGTGTGTTCATTAAACTAACTACCCTTTGATTATGCGGTCGTATCAAAGAGACACGCTGTATAGCTTCTTAAATCCTTTATAAATATTTTATATTTATAGCTTCTTAAATTTTTTGTGAAAATATATATTCATTACTAATATTTCAGTTAAAGCAACTTTCGTAAAAATGTTAGGTCATGTCTCAAATACTAACAAGATATATCATAGAAATTGCAAATAATGGAAACATTGTTCACATCTATTTATAAGATTCTGGTTGTCCTAAGTGCGAGATTACGAGGTAATTAAGGTAAATTGGACTGTTGTGCAAATTCTATTGAATTTCACTTTACGATGGCTCGTGCCACTCGGGATAGCTAATACATTATATTCTGTGACCGTGTATTAGACAAAATGAAATGGTATATGTATGGTCACAAATTATTTTACTCGTAGTACAAGTCCGACTATGTGAGACTATGAGAGTAAGTGGTTAGAGCGATCGGACCGGTGTTCCAAAATATCACGAGTCCGTGACCAAAGCGGTGAATGTTTCTAACCTCCTGTCTGTGTATGATAAATACTGACCGAATTTTCAACTCATTCTCAACACTTTCAATCATTTTGCATTTTTTTTTTCACATCATTTTTTTCCGCTTTTTACAGCATAACCAAGGTCTTACGATTTTTAACCACCACATACATATTATACGATTAAATTAAAATGTTGATAATTCGTAAACCCTAATGCAAAGACATAAGGCTCATCGATGGACACAGTTACGAGTATCCTGGATAGTACACGGCCCATATGCTCCATCTAAGAGGTCAGTATCTGTGATGAGACACTTAACGGAACAAACATGGGCATGTTCTGCCAAGACATGTGAAGGGGGCTTATTAATATGATTTATACGCGGTATTTCCGGGCCTAAATGATATTCAAACCTTCAAGAAAAGAGCATACGCCATCTTAAACCAACCCACTTGCAACCCCTCTGGTGTTGCGGATATCTATGAGCGACGGTAACTGATTACCATCTGGCATTTTGTCTTTTTTTCATTTATTATTCAAAGGCACATACATTATCAATTTTAAAGTTACTCGCTAAACAGTTTGTTGGCGAGACGTAGCTTATTTTTTAGAATTGTATGCACCTAAAAGAGTCGAGTGGGTACCGTACAGTCAGCTGCAAAAATATGTATCGAGAGACTGGAATTGATGAAATTACACTGGAATAAGATGCTATGGGACATATTTTTGAGTAAGATGTGTACACCCATATTGAAGAACTGAAACCGAATACAACAGATTGTGCAATTGACATTGTAATTTATTTATAAGAAAACCAAGACCATGTTTATTAAGAAATACTTACACAATACATAAATAAATATATATATTTCGTTCGTTTTATTGTGTAGGCGATTATAATATTTAAAAATTACATGCCTGGGCGACCGAGCTTTGCTCGGTTATAACTATTTATTGTAATATGTTGGTGTATAGGTGATAATCTACATAAACTTAAAAAGTAAAATGTGAACTGACAATTATTATTATTTACAATCGATTTCAACCTTACAGCACTTGTCACAGAGTAACGCCATCTATTGTCAATTTCTCTTATTACATAGCTCATTTTATTACTAAGTAAATTAAACTTGTCTAAAACAATAAAAATTAAAAATATATATCTTGAACATATAAAAAAAAAGATAGTCACCGGGCGAGATTCGAACCCGTAACACTCGTTTCTAGCCGTCCGCGTCTTAACCCGCTGGACCAGACGGACAGTGGCCGGTATCACGAAATTAGCGACCATATTCTGCGTCGAAAGAATAACGCATGAAAACTCGAAACTTTTTAAACGTCAACGTCAAACCAATTGCACCCGTCATACCAGGGTATGCTGATGAGTCAGAAGTCAGATGGACCTCTTCGTCAGCTAGGAACCCTCAAGTTTAAGCTCCACCATATGTTTGAAGTACTATTGGCAAAAACCCTGAATCAAACATTTCATTGCTGTAGTAGGTTATTTGATGTATTAATCAATTTCATAGCACATTCCATTAAATTTCGCATGACCTGTCGCACAATTACTGCCAACAAAAGCTGCATTAGATCGAATACGAATCGATCCTAAACTTTTTAAACTTTCCGGGATAATTATCTTCTTCCTCATTTCTAAGCTCTCTTGTTCTGGTATTCTTCTAAGTTCCAGTGGTTTTCGTAGATCATCAAAAGTATCTGGTCTTCTTGGTGCAGATAAAATAAGTTGTAAAGATATTGTTAAGATGAATATCTTTACGATCATTGTATTACTAGGTGAATATCCGGAGAAGTGTAAAAAGGACGTGACTTATTTTTGTTGTGTTTTTAGAGTTTTCAATGGTTGTGCTGGTGTTTCTATAGGAGTTATAAGAGGAATCGATGTATGTTTGTGTTGACGACACCGTTATAATGTTCAAATTCCACACAATTCAGGTAAAAACTCCATAAAGAACTCAGGATTATACTCGTTCCTGGATTAAGCTGCTGATGTTTCTTCCAAACCGTTCTTTAGCAATAAACCACCTGATGTTGCCTCTTCTTTAATCAATTGTTTTTCTTTAAGCTGTATCTTTTACCGAGTGCCAATAGTTGATGATGATGAGACTAAAATCGACTCGTTAACGTGTCTATTACGGCAGCTGGTTGTGTACTCTCCTTAATCCGACGATTTTCTGTATCTGGATATTTAGGATTTCTTTGTAATCTTGCTTCGAGTACGTGGTAGTGGGGTACCTACGAGTAGGAGTTTTTGGAGGCGGGAAGGTGTGCGTTTGGGAATTCAGTGGGACTTCTTTACAACACCTCTGAGGGCTCTGAGCTCGTATGTAATGCAGATTATCAGTATTTAGTACCTTCCCTAGCGTACAATATTCCTCGTTGCCTTCAATAAATTTTAGTTAATAATGCACCTTCAAAATGTTGAAATATTTTATTGTTCCTTACACCGCGTTGGTGTTACAGTAGCCAATGGATGCTTTCAACTCTAATAGATACCAAAGCGCGTCACAGAATCTTCCTTTTTTGCTTTAACACCCACTAAATATTAACAGGAACCTAAGTTATTTCAGTTCTCTTTGAAACACAAATAATAAAATGCATAAAATTGCACAAACACATTTGCAGTTTCGCTCACAATCCAAACTACGGGAACGTGGATTATTATACTTATTATTTACAGATTAATTTATACGCACGTATCTGTTCGAAAACCGTGTGGAACTGATTTGAATGTTAAGTATTGCCTAACAAAGACTTGGTGATTAAGCTAATATACTAGTGCAGCCGTTAAGTGATTAGTAAATTGAGCAGTAGTTGTAATTAAAAAGAAATATAAGCAGAAATTTTCCTCAATTAATATTCTTTTTACAAGCTTTCATTTAACTTGCCCTGTTAGTGTGTATGTTATTTTGTTAGTGTCAAATCTTGGAAACTATATTTGATCCACTGCCCGATTTACGATTGATCTGAAAACTTGCATATATATGTAAGTCGGGTGACAATGCAGTATTGGGTCATTCTCGCATTTCGTGCAAATCGGTGTTTTAGGTAATTTACCAAAAATTTGTTGTTGTTTTCGAATATCTGTAAAAGCAAGGTTGTAACATACGGCCTAAAGTATATGTCTCTTCAACGAACAATTCTAAAAAGGTAATAGTTTTCTTTATATTTACAATTAACACCCAATTTTTTCATTCCTCTCTACATGTAACGCATGAAGGTATAACTTTGACCTACATTTGAACCTTAAGATACTAAAAATAGAAAACTCGTTGTTTGCTCACTTAATGACTAATTTAGTTATGTTTTAAATCGTTTAATATTAGAAGCTAGATATTAACAGTTAAAATTATACAGCCTTATAAGTGTATGGTTCAAGTAATTTCTTCATTACCGACGCGAGAAATGGATTAGCTATATTTTGCTACATAGCAAGGGTATATAGCGTCTACCGCCGATGCTACGCATTGTTCGTCAGTCAGTTGGCCGCGTGATCTCGTAGCGGACGCGCGTATGCCGCTGTTAGCGAACATACCTACGTTCTCGCGTGTCGAAAAGGAGTGTGGTTCAAAACAATCTTCATCGCCATCCAGTGATTTACACAGTAAGTTCCAAGTGTACATTATTATAATTATACGTAATGAAGTGTTTTAGTGTTGCCTTCCAGATGGTTTATTCTGCAAAATTAAGGTCTGATGCCAACCGACGTAGGCGACAAAAACTTCCAAAACTTCATTCATATCTGTTTCATTCACTTCTTTTCCTTCCAGTTTTACTGGGGAAGGTAATGAATGCATTAAGAAGGTAATGATAATATATTCGAGGCAGTACATTTAATGGAAAGAGGCTCAGTTATTATAAAGATTACGTTGTTATAAGCATTTAAAACTGTAGATATGTAATAATAGGGGAGCCCAACCGGGGATTTTTCGGGTTTACTCGAGCGCAGTAGATTCACATAAACCTGCCGCTCTGTTACCTTTACTTGTGATGACACTCAAAACATGAGTGTTCAGTACTTCTGTGATACATAGTTTTGAATGTAGGGGTGCGTCTGATAAATATTAATCTTAAGAAATAGTATATCATAAAAATCTGTTTATTCTACTTCTGGTTTTAGTTCATAAGCCTGGTTCGTCGTGCATAGCAGCTCCGGACGAAGATACGGAGCCAACTGCACCACCTTAGCATCGTCGCCGCTCGCGAATTCGTTGCACCGCACTTCGTAACGACATGCGGTGACAGTGTGAGATAATCGCCTTTTTTTGGTGAAGCAGGGGTAAATGCATTTACGCGTCTCACCCCCTGGCTGACCTGGCCCATGTGGGGGTAGTATGTGGGACTCGCTCCTCCCACAGCTCTCTCTGCTACACAGAGGGAGGGAAGGAGAATACCCACTAACATCCCCTGCGGCGTCACCCGCTCTGCCGTTACTGGGAGCGCCGAGGGATTGCAGCCATTCTACCACGACGCCCCCCAGCATAGACGCTGGGAGCACCCGCGCTAAGGAAGGAGAGGACCAGGGACGCTATGGCCCTCCCCCTAGACGTGTGGGGCCGTATGGTGGGTACCCAGCCCACCAGCCCTATTGGAAGATCAGACTAAGGCTGCTGCATAGCGCCTTCGCCTTCTCCTCTGCCGTCTGCGCCTGAGAGGATGCGCGTCCACATTTTCCTCGCGTATTCGCTCAGCGGCCTCCTTTTGTGTCATAACGGTTTCACAGAAGGTGGCAACCGCATTCCATGATCTTTCGCTGCATAACATGGCCGAGACAACACTATGCAGCGAGAGATTACGCCCAATAACGCCCGTTAGGGCACCTCTCTCGGTATTCCACCGGTTACACACCTGCAAGGTGTGTTGGGCTGTGTCGTCCGAGTCACCACATTCATGACAGACCGGACTCGGCTCCCGTTGAATTTTGTGCAGGTAGTGACCGAAGCACCACCTGGGTTAGCCGGTATGATAGCACACCTCTTTTCCGCTTTATCCATTCCCGGAACGATGAAAAGAGTTTTCCTTCCATCGTTCCAGGAGCCTCTCTTCTGCCTGACGTAGCACTCGCTCCGACTCTTCGGGGTCTACGCGTTCTCTCCGCGCCCTCGCCTGCGCCCTCATTCGGTACCTCTCCGCCAGTACCTGAGCATCAAGCAAGCGGAGGGGTATTAGCTAGGAGGCACGCTGCGGCATGGGACACCGTTGAATATGCCCTGATGGTGCGTTGTGCTGCTACTCGCTGAGGCCGCCTGAGTAGGGCGCTGTTGCGCTCCGAGAGCTTGTCCGCCCATATTGGCGCCCCATACAGCGCCATGCTCCTTAGTACTCCCGCATACAGTCACTGACACGGAGCATTCGGACCGCCTACATTTGGGAGCAGTCGGCACAGGGCTGAGGCATTCAAGTTCCCGGATTTGCGAGCCTCCTCTAGCACATTGTTGGCTTCCGTGCAGACTTCGTCAATTATGTCCCCCTCATAGATTTTCGAGACCGGGGAGGAGCTCTTTACAACTTCTGAGCTGATGGCAGGAGTTGCCCTGGTATACTCATAGATGTTCTTCCCTCGTGCACGTATGATACGTCGCTCCGCATCCTCATCAACGTCAGAGATCATTTCATACTCATCCGAATCTATATTCCGCAGTTGTGTTTTAGCTCTTGACATGCCTGAATATTTACCTCCAGGTTTTCCTCTACGCGCAGTGTTTATTTTTGGGGCAACATCCGGCTACAGATTCCCAGTATCGTCTTCGTGTGCACGTTTCCCATTTTTATAGGGCTTCCCTTAGTCAAATGTTCTTTAAGGACTGCTTTGTTATCACTTTGTTTTAGCATTAAAATGGCCAGGCCAGAGAAAAAAATGACCAAAGAAGACTAACTAGCAAAAGATAGGCAGCGTAAAACAGAAAAATATTAGATTATAAAAAATAATCTCGAATTATATGCGATACAAAGAAAAAGAAAGAAATAGATACTTGTTAAGAAAGGAACAAAAAAGATTTGTAGCATGAAGGAAATGACACCTCGTGCCGTGCTCAAAGAAAACAGAAAGAAATGGCGGTCAAATAGTAAAAAAAAAATTTATGTAGAAATTTGCAAAACACGCCATTAAAATAATTGCTATGCAAGAGATTTAATCGAAATTGCGTAGGTAGTGAGTCAATTAATGATAATGTAACAATTTAAAATAATAGACTAATCAAAGACCGATTGAAATTTAGTTTAGTTTTTTGAATAAAACAATAATTATGTTGGTTACTTAAACTATTAAATAACGAATAAGGATCGGCTGTAACAAAATTCTTCTTATTCAGAAGCATACATATATATTTCTTTGGGAGAGTTTTTATGCCACCTTTTCACTATTTCATAGTTTTATGCAGGTATACAGGGTGATTCATGAGACGTGAGCAGGACTAAGCCTACACAATCAGTAAATGTTAATGAACCGTTCACCATCATATTTAAGTAAAACAATCTCGCTTTATTTCTGTTATTTAACTTTTTGGGAAGGACAAATTTGATAATCTACAATCATGGATACCCTACAACACTTAATTAAGAAAGATAAAACCTCTTTAACCGTTATGACAGCAGTTTGATTATGAAGAAAACAAAATGTCACACTTGAGTGAGATACGATTTTTCAAAAGTAACCAGACTCCGATGACATTCAATTTGTCACTTGTTATGGATAAAACAAATAGGGTGACCATACATGGTGTAAATAAATTATAACATTTTTTTTTGAAGAGTAAAAAATAAAAGAACGTTAATCTCACAGATACTGGTACGAAACAGTTGCTTATAACTTACTCAATGCTCAAGCTTGATCCTGCTCACGTCTCCTGAATCACCCTGTATTGTGTATTTGCTAAATGCCAGACATTAATCGACACGTTTTTAATATTGTTGATTTTATTAATGTTGTTAATTTTCTTTAAATAAAGATTTTTGTCAGATTTCATAAGTTTGTTTCATTACAGTCCAGTGAAAAAATTACCGTCCGATGCCAATTTCATTCCTTTCCTTTATCATTCATTACCATATCAGGCCATTTCATTACCAGCGCGTAGTTCATTACCAGTAGCCCTATTAAATGAAAAGTAATAAGGTTACTAAGGTGCCTTTAGCATAAAAGTGTTAATAAACCAATCCACACATTGACGAAATCCAAAATTTTATCAATTAAAAGAAAAATTACAAATCGAGAGAATATCACCGATTTGCACGAAATGAGAGAATGACCCTATTATGGTACCATCGAGCTGATCTGATGACGGAGACAGGAGGTGGCCATAGGAACTCTGTGATGAAACAACGCAACCTGGCTATGTTTGTGGTTCCTTAAATTGCCTCGCTGAGTATTAGTTGCCTGTGGACAGAAAAGTACAGTCACCGCCAAAAGCTTGTATCAAAAATGAAATTTTTGCCAAAAAGTTATTTAATGTTATGTTTGTTATTTTTATTTTCTCTTTATTGGCATCAAAAGAGCTCATGACTCTAAGTTGAAACAACTTCCCAAATTTGAGTAAAACTACACGTACAACTTCAAATAAAAATGTCTATTTTGCGCAAGTTGAAACGTAGAACTTCGCTTTCACTCGGTCAAAAAATACAGACATGTCACCTATTCCCATTCGATCTTAATACGTTACGTCTTTTACATTAGTCTGAGGGTTAATACTATAATACCAGTTAAGTCGTAAGATTTACGCTGCACTGCACCGTTTAGTACCGGGTGGAGGGTGGTGGGGGGAGGTTATCCTCAATCTGAGCAACAGGTGTTAGCCGAGGAGAGTTAGCAAAGCTGTCGGTTGGTGAGAATTTATTACCATTTCCTATGTGGCAGTCCAGCACGATTTTATTGTTGACGCATTAAAAAGTTTAAAGCAGCGACCTTTTATGAGTTTGAACTGTCTGTTCAGAGTAGTTATTATAAGCGTCGAGCGAGAAAGAGCGTGTAATGTAAGTGTGTTAGAGAGGGACAATGTGATTTTCTGACAAACATTAATTTTGTGGATAATGATAATTCTGTTACGCAGTACTATTAAGAGGGCGCGTTAATTTTATGATTCAATGGCGTTTAATGATAATAGTATTTACCCATTTTATGTTATTTCTCATTTTCATTTCCAGATAATATAACAATTGTTGTGTTTTATTGTTTTTTAACGTCTTTTATTTAAGAAATTAAGCAATTGTATAAGCTATTTAATAGATATGAAAGATATAATTGATTTATTAACCAAACAATAGCATACCATCAGATCCACAGCGCAGGCTTCGTCACATTACAGGAAGCTCATCCACCTCAGGTTTCGTCAAAACTAATTAAGTTATTTAATTGATACGAGTATATATGCCACATTTAGTAGGTAATCAAAAAATGAAAGTTAATTTTTAATAAAAATGAATCGTAAATTCAATGTAGTCGTCTCGTAAAACCGGCAAGCAGACACGGGCCGCAGCACGTTCGCAATTTTTAGGGTTCCGTACCCAAAGGGTCAAACGGGACCCTATTACTGAGACTTCGCTGTCCGTCCGTCCGTCCGTCTGTCACCAGGCTGTATCTCATGAACCTTGATAGCTAGACAGTTGAAATGTTCACAGATGATGTATTTCTGTTGCCGCTATAACAACAAATACTAAAAACAGAATAAAATCAATATTTAAGGGGGCTCCCATACAACAAACATAATTTTTTTGCCGTTTTTTATATAATGGCACGGAACCCTTAGTGCGCGAGTCCGACTCGCACTTGGCCGGTTTTTTTATCGCCCTGTCACCATGCTTGTCATGTTCCAACAACTATGTAAGTGCGAAAGTGTTAAGCATAGTGACAGGCGATAAAAATGGATCCATACGGCCACTGCAGCTCATGTCTATAAGAGAAATTGTCGCCGAGTTGCCAAAGTGAGGTACGAGTATACAATACTTTTTCTACGAGTCAACAAAAATAATAATATAAAATAAAAAAATCATACGGGTAAACAAGCCAAAAGTATACAGCGATTTAAGATAGGAGCCGCGATACCTTCATACTCGTACGCGCCCCGGCAGCCGGGACCCGGCGGGGTGGTCAGCGACACCTCCTCGTAACTCAGGCCCTGGTACTTACTCCTTGCTAAATTCAATGTTTAGGCAGTTTTCTCTCGATTTTGACCGTTGCCTATGGAGACTAACAAGCAATGGTAAGCGGTTTTCGTAGTCTATGGATGTTGCTGTATTAAGGGTGTCACATGTGCGTTTATGACTTATGAAGCAATTGTTTCTACTATACAACCTAAAATAATTAATTAATTTGAGTTATTGTTTTGTTTCGCCCTCTTGACCGCGGCGAGCTGTGATTGGTCCATTTCATTATAGTTGACTAAACCGTTTCGAAATGAATAATATAGTTGAGTTGGGAACCCATACATGAAAGGTATCCAATTACAGTTTGGTATACGAAATCTTAATTCAACCATTACAGTCGATGAGTAGAAAAAACTTTTATGTGTATCGTACATATTAGTTAAGTAGGTATAATACTTAGTTCTCGCTTCTCGCCGCATTGCAGACTAATTGCAGTGCATTACGAAGTTCGTTAGTCAATCGTATTTGTCGCTAGGGAGATTTACATATTTGTGCTCACTCAAGGCTGAACACAGATCTTCTACTATATAAAATTGAAAATGCCAGAAAGACACGTTTCTTAAATACGGCGTACCTTACGTATCATGAGAAAAAAACTATTCGCTATGTGCACGACTCTCACGCAACCTAGCGTCCGCAAGGTTAGGGGAAAACGTCAATTCACTACATGTTATAATACTACTCCAAAACTAAAAACTACTGAACGGATTTTCATACGACTTTCATCTATCAATAGAGTGATTCTTGAGGAAGACTTAGGTATGTATCTTGTTAAGGTTTTGTGTAAATTGGTTGAAATATAACGATGTTGTCGGCAAAAATCACGCTGACTAGGAGCTTTAATCGAAAACGCTGCCTAATCCGTTTGAGCTAAAACAACACAATGTATGGTGGGGTTGTTTCTCAATCATAGGCCTACAAAAAAGTCCGCTAAGTTAAATGTCTATCTTTTAAGGATAACTTACTATACTCATTATTAACTTCTAGAAAAAGATCACGTATTTGTGGCATTTGCAAAGTTATTTACACGGATACATTATTAACAATTATCAAATTAAATACGTTAGTTATATTAAGCATTTCATAGAGATTACAACGGTCCCTTACACCATACAATTTAAATGAATATTTCAGGAGAAATTGTAAATTAAAGTTTCATTTCGAGCCATGTAACTTGTACGAAATGTTAAAGCGCTATCCGCAGTTAGTTCTAATTGTTACCAACTTATGCGCTGGAATCGCATGCACCCTGCACTTTGCACGGTCCCTCTATTGTTTAAATATGAGAATAGAACAAGAGCATAATAAATACCGTTTTCGCTGAGTATTTACTTCACAATCAGCTTTTTTTTATTTTATACTACGTCGGTGGCAAACAAGCATACGGCCCGCCTGATGGTAAGCAGCCTCCGTAGCCTATGTACGCCTGCAACTCCAGAGGAGTTACATGTGCGTTGCCGACCCTAAACCCGCCCCCCCCCTCGTTGAGCTCTGGCAACCTTACTTACCGGCAGGAACACAACACTATGAGTAGGGTCTAGTGTTATTTGGCTGCGGTTTTCTGTAAGGTGGAGGTACTTCCCCAGTTGGGCTCTGCTCTAGATCTGGAATGACATCCACTGGCTGTGCCCTACCACACAAAGCGAGATGAAATTCACAATGCCCATACCTCTCTTTTGGACGTAGTTTAAGGACGTACCCGGGTCCATGGGTCCGGGTCCAGCTAAAGAAATTTTCATAAAAAATCTTCATTTTCCGACGATCGGCCATTTTCGGTAACTTTCGGTTGGTCTAGGTGGTTTCGCTACACATCTACAATGTCATGTTGTTTTTTTACTCAAAGTTAAATATCAAAAGTATGGAAGGTAGAGGTAAGGAATAGAATCTCCAAAGAAGGCATAAGGGCATAACTGTTGCAAAAGTATCCAGCTGTCAACTATAAATAATAATAGTTCCAAATCTCTCCAGAGTAGCGCTAGAGTAGCTAAGAATCTAGGCGTTATTGACGGAGTGAAGTGCGCTGTCTATGATTTGTTTTTTTTTTTCAAGTATTCTAGGTATTGTAGCGCCATCTATTTAAGATTTTTTGATGACACTTTTTGGTACATGGAGATTCCATTCCTTTCCTCCACCTTCCATAGTTGACTCGTTTTTGGGACGCGGGTGACATAGGCTTAATTTTTAAAGGCTTTATATGTATAGTCGTTTTAAACCAATATTTTGCTGGTTTAACTATTTTATCTTAACTTTCTGTGTGCACAAACACATATATGCACTCTAAGGAAGTGCATTAAGAAGTCCAGCAAAGTTTCGCGCCGTAAGCCATAATGGACGTAATACAACTTTGGAAAGCTCAATAATGCTGTTTTATTGGGCAAAAGCTTTTAGCTGGAGCTTTCGGGATATCCGGGAACGTGGGCTTTTGTTTCAATATTTTATATCTAGGGCTGCGACCGAGTTTAGAAGAGAAATTGAATAAACATCACCCGTCTAAATTTGTGGGATGATGGGGATTGGATGAAACGTAGCGGATCAAATCGTTCTAAAAAAGATGACTGAAAATTTCTGTCAGTAGGTATCCTTGTCAATAGATCAATAAACGAAAGGAAAATTAAATTTTTACTTTGACATCTATTTTTGAAGTGAAATCTGAAAACTTCTTTAGCGGCGCTGTGCACTTTTTGTGATGGGGAAAAAATGTTAAACTGGCGTCAGGTCACGTGACCATCAGATTGAAAATTCGTAAGACGTCATCGAAGTCTGGTGGTTACTTTTGAAAAACCGTATCTCATTCAAGTGTGACATTTTATTTTCTTCATAATCAAAGTGCTGTCATAACTATTAAAGAGGTTGAATCTTTGTTTAACAGGGTTGTTTCCATCTACAAATCTTAGGGCAGAATTGTATCCCAATAAATCCTTTTGGATTATAAGAACATGTTAAACTACTTTTAGGGGACCTGTAATGACCATATTTTTGTAAATATTTAATTTAAAATATCTTTTGGCATACGTCACGTGACCAAACTCGAAACGTCATTGAAGATTCTGATGACGTCACAACCCTCGGATTGACACTGTTGACAGTTAGGCGGTAAACAACAAATGACAAATGTCAGTTGACAGTTCGTATCTTCTACGTGTGTACGTAGTTATGTGTCAAACCGTAAACTGTGACGTCACACAATTTTCAAAGAGCGTTTTGGGCGCCAAAGCATATGTCAAAATATATTTTGTTAATTTAACATATTTAAAGCCGTTTTTAGTATAAAAATTGAATTTTAGGGCAACTTTTAGTTAAAATAGAACGTAATACAAGCGTTTCAAAAAATTGGAAACAACCCTATTGTGTTATCTTTGTGTTGTTGGGTGTCAATGATTGTAGATAATCAAATTTTTCCTTACCAAAAAGTTAATAACAGAAAAAAAGCGTGATTGTTTTACTTAATATGATGGTGAATGATTCATTAACATTTACTGATTGTGTAGGCTGTAGTCCTGCTCACGTCTCATGAATTACTCTGTAAGTATATGTTACATATTAACACTAAAATTCGCACTTGAAAATATCTTCCACGCTCAAATTTATTTAATTACGTAGGTATAATAGAGAATTATCTCTTTTTATAAAACTCTTACTCAATTTCTCCAAAATATCAAAAATGCACAACGTTAATATTCAAGTTTTCACTTCTGCCGGCACTCCCGGAGTGCAACCCGTTGTTTTTTTTACTTAATAGCTAAAACTAGAAAGCAATAACTCTCGTCTAGCGCTTGTTCGGTACTAGCACCCAACTCAATATCAGCCTTCGTAAAAACCAACTTTGCGGCTCTTTTGTTTTCCAAATTTATTCTTATATATGCAACTAATTAGGGTTCCGTACCTCAAAAAAACGGAACCCTTATAGGATCACTCGTCTATCTGTCTGTCACAGCCTATTTTATTTAAAAACACCACTAAATAAGATAAAAAAGAATTCGGTATCTTGTTACTTGCGTTTGCCACCGGGGCGGGGACATGTCATTCACAGGACGAAATAACATGATTTGTATAAAGTAACCAAAATATATTCAAACTTTATTCTTTCAAGCAATATTGAACCTTACGTTGACATCCTTTTGAGTTCATAGTGGTGTGTCAAACATTAGCAATATAATTTTACTATTCGAGTGTGATGGACAGCCTTAATCCTTTGAGACTTGATATTTTTGTGCTGACGCGAAAAATTCCGACTGCTGTGTTTACGGTGGATTTACATGAAGGCACGTTGACTAAGCCCCAGAGTAAGCTCAATAAAGTTTGTATTGTGGGTACTTATGGCTCCTCTACACGATGGCCCAGCGTAGGCCAGTCCTAGGGACGCATTTATGCGTTAGAGGGAGCAAGTGATATTGCTATCTCATTTCACCGCATAGCTGCGTCCCTTAGACTGGCCTACGCTGGGCCATCGTGTAGAGGAGCCCTTTGACAGCGATATACAGGATGATTCAGGAGACGTGAGCAGGACTAAGCCTACACAATCAGTAAATGTTAATGAATTGTTCATCATCATATTTAAGTAAAACAATCTCGCTTTATTTCTGTTATTTAACTTATTAGTAAGGACAAATTTGATAATCTACAATCATGGAACCCTACAACACTTAATTAAGAAAGATAAAACCTCTTTAACCGTTATGACAGCACTTGGAATATGAAGAAAATAAAACGTCACACTTGATGAGATACGATTTTTCAAAAGTAACCAGACTCCGATGACATTAAATTTGTGACTTTTTATGGATAAAACACAGAGAGTGACCATAAATGTCGTAAATAAATTAAAAAAATTTTTTTGAACAGTAAAAATACATGAACGTTTATCTTACAAATACTGGTACGAAACAGTTGCTTATAATTTACTGAATGGTCAAGCTTGATTCTGCTCACGTCTCCTGAATCATCCTGTATACCTAAGTATGTACAATTATAGAATGTGGAAAAAAATTGTGGGCCCTGTAGGGAAAGTTCCTTAAAATCTTAAGCTAGTTCATTTTACTTAAAGGAAACATTGTTTTATTTTTTTTAAAGAGACAAAACTGCATTTAATCATTTTTAAAATTTGCTAGTCTCACCCGGGAACAGAACCGACGAAAATATTTTTTTTTTAGTAAATATGTGATTTAATTACTTAATGTTTCTAGGAGAAATTTAACATTAACTGTATCGACTAGTGTTTTTTTTTTTAATTTTAGTAAAATGAGCTAACTTAAGGTTTTAAGGCACTTTCCCTCCAGGCCCCATTAATTGTTCCACACTGCATAATATATAAATAGTATAAATCGTATTACGAGCCAAAACTAAAAGAGGTCATAATAGAACATTACGACACAAGTGCGAAAAATAGGAAATTTGAAACAAGTGGCGATAAATTAAAACACGACCGAAGGGAGTGTTTTAAATTGACACGAGTTGTGAATTACCTATTCGCACATGTATCGTACAACGTTTTAAAGTACATATGGCCCTTTAAATGTTCGACACAGTAACGTAATATGCTAATTTTCGGACTAGTGCGGTAAAGTAGCACAAATACAAATACAAACTGGTAATGAGTGGGGAATGTGCCATGAGCCCGATTCTCACTTAATTTTTTTTCATTTTCCTTTGCCAACCTGAAAACACGTCAAGATTTTTGCATGTACTCACATCAGGACTGATGTCGGTGAAGTTGGCGCTGGACACGAACTCTCGCAGGAACCCGTCCAGCTCCGTGCCCTCGATGTAGCCATTACCTGGAAGATAGACACAGAATTAGATTTGGCGCTTTAAGGGTGCGTTAGAGTTTAGCCGAAGATATAGAGAAGAAGATATGTCTCATTTCAAACATAGACAGAGATAATCATACTGTCTTTGTCTTACGCTAGTGCTAGCACCCAAAAGAAAGGGATGAGTATAATTTTCCTGGTTCCTACTGACAGACAAATTCTGATTGCCAGACTATATCTGGTTTGCTGAAGAACCTAAGGACGTTAAGCACAAAGAATTTCATTATTGAAACGCAATTTTCTATGTCTATCTCAAGCGCATATATTGCTATCCCGCCGATGACACGGGCGGTCAGTGCCCCTGTGCAAGCGGGACACAGATTGGAAATGACGTGTCAATATACGGAACTCTTCGTGTTTGGCGTCCCTATTTTATATTTTAGTGGAAAGAGGCCGGCCGATTCTCCATTCAAACGTAGTCCCCATTTTCTTCTTTGGATACTGATATTTTGGAAAATAGTTTTACATAATTTGATGTATGACCTAGCTATGCCCGTACGATTGACTTTTTTAAATTTTTGTATTATTATGAAAATTAAGAGAGAAAACCAGATATCATACAAAATTTTAAAATCAAATCAAAATAGCTGTGGTTGATATTACAACAAATTGGGTCAAAATATTTTCAATAATGAGGACTAATGCTCGAATTTGTATTTACAAGTAAAATGCGCAGGACTGAATGCATCTTTAACCATGTTTTTAAATTACGAAAATGTAGAATTTAGAATATTTTAAATTAGTTTATAACATTTAGACCTTAAATTTCAATAAAATTCAATTATTACATAACATAAACTGTCCAATTGTCCATTACCAACTATTAAACTAAATATGTTTACTTATTTAAGATCGTTTAAAACTTGCCTATCGATCCATGATTACCTTTTATTAGGTAGACGCATTTAGAAGTCGTTACTAAACGATGACCTACATTGGAACTCTGTCTATGACTCGGATTGTCGTTAGATTTGACAAATCAGCACGTCATCGTGGATGACACGAACTGTACATATTAAACTATTTTAAGGAACTAGAACTGCAACAAAGCTTGGCTAAATTTCGAGCTCGAGAACAATCCAGAGCATTGACTTAATACATATGTACTATGTAATATACCGGCTATCGAAAACAACTTGTGTCCGCAATTTTCGGCGTTTGACGTGTGTCACTAAGCTAAAGATTAAGTGCCAGTTGCACCAACCCCACTTGACAGACTGATCAACGTCACCGAGCGAGCCGCGGCAGCTAGTTTACTATGAAACTTCCCATACAATAAAATTTAGCGAACGCTTTGACGGTGACAGACAGTTTGGTGCAACCGGCTCTAAGCGTACCTGCGTAGCCTGTACCAGAGGCGAAACTGTTATGACAACTGTTTTTGTAAATTTCTGCCTAGGTATACAGTGTGTCCCTAGCCATTGGACAAAGCCGAAAGGTACATATGCATTAGGGTATTTTGAACCAGTGTACAAAGTATCATAACAGCCGGTGTAGCGGTTTCGAAGAAATTAACAAATTACGAATTTTTATTTTGGAGCAGCCTGTATGTGTTAGTAGCTCCTAAGGTAATATCCTCAAAGAATAGTATGGAACCTTCTCCAACCTTTTTGATTATCTTTTTTATTTATGACACTAATAAGCTTCTGACTTTTGTAAAATGTCATAATTATCAAATATTTCGAACAAATTGTCAAAAACACTGCCAAAGATTAACACAGTGTGTTTCTTTTTGTTGTCGATTATTGCAAATAACTTTTGTTCGAAACATTTATTTTTTTATCTTTTGTTCTAATTAAAAAATATATTAACGTCAGAGAATTCCTGAGAAGTAACCCTACGTGGGATTTCAGGGTTTGTCCAATGGCTAAGGTCACCCTGTATACGCACTTTGAAGAATTTAGATAAAATGTATCTATTTCCTTAGAAGTGTTTTTTTTTTACATATATTATCTGACACTGACGACTTTAAAATTTATAAAAAAATGTCATAAAACCGTTTCAATTTGACTCTCGTAGTCGTAGCAATGTTGATCAAATCGCGCTTATTTATAGCATAATATACTCTTTAAATATAAAAAAAACACGACAAAAAATAACGAGATAAACAGTAATATAATATCGTAATTGTATATATATATACTGCACAGAGATGTGAAAAATACTTTATAAAAAGTATTTAAATACAAAATACAAATACGTCCTTGATATACTATTTCAAATGCAAAATACAAAATAGTTTTCAAATTTGTATTTAAAATACTAAATACAAAATAGGTATTTTCAAAATGCTTTTTTAAAATACAAATACTTTGCGATAAAAGATACTCTTAAATAGTGAATACCTAGTCTGAATTAAAAAGTATTGCTCGGAATTTACAAGTTGGAAAGGCTTTTATTTATTCTTTAAAAATAGTGTGTATATCAGTCCTCTAGAGTACAAATTTTGTGTCTCCTCATGTTTACCGGTTGAATGGACTTTTAAGTGATGGTTTTTAACGGTCAATTATTAAAAGCATTAATTTAGATTTGTAATGTTTTACAGCTAGTATATACCTCTCGTTGGTTGGTGAAAACGTCTCGTTTGTGTTTCACCAGGGCAGAAAAGTTTGTTTACCTCTCGTGCCTTTAAACCCTTGCAATGCTTAAGATTCAACATTTTTAATCTCTCGCTACGCTTGTGGTAATTTGCGGCGTTACTAAACAGATTCACCAGTTCCATGTTAAAATAATAAATAAATATTATAGGACATTATTACACAAATTGACTAAGTCCCACAGTAATAAGCTCATTAAGGCTTGTGTTGTGGGTACTAGACAATGATAAATATTTATAAATACTTAAGTACATATACATAAGGTCGATATTTAAACGATAGAGACAATAACAGCTTCGACAGGAAAACATAACTAAGTATGTAATAATAGTATTAAGCAAACGCGGATCGGTCCGCGCGATCTTGCCAACTATTACATAAACCCTAGAGGCTTTCAATAGTGGCTTATTGTGTTAAACCCTGTTTGAAAAAATTCATAGTGAATAAATACACAAAAAAAAAAACAGAAAACACCCATGACTCAGGAATAAATATCTGTGTTCATCACACAAATAAATGCCCTTACCAGGATTTGAACCCGGGACCATCGGCTTCATAGGCAGGGTCACTACCCACTAGGCCAGACCGGTCGCCATAAAAGAATGAGAGAGTTGCAAGGATTGTAACGTCAGAAGAGATTGTAACTCCTACTTACTTCACCTAATAAAAAGTATTTTGTATTTTGAAAATAGAAAATACGTCCCAAAAACTATTTGAAATAAAATACAAAATAGTTTTCTTTAAAAGGTATTTAAATACAAAATACAAAATAGGTATTTTGCATTTTGTATTTGCATTTTAAATACAAGTATTTCAAATAAGTCACATCTCTGATACTGCAAACAATAAGGTAGGTAATCCATTTACTATATTCAAGTTCCTCCCAGCAGTAAAACGTATCAAACATCAAAATTTATCCATTAGGTAGTAGTAAAGAGAGCGAAAGCGTTCATTTCAGCTTGGACAAAAATGTACGGGTACGTCCGGATTTTCTTTACAGGACCTGGAATTTACTGAGTTGGATGGTTATGTAGATCTATTAAATGGTGAAACGAACGGGGTTTGCGGGGTTTGTAGCATACGAAGCCACTACTCATAGTTTAATTACAATAATTAGTAGTCGTAGTTTCATCATTCCAAGTAGTAGAACACCCGTTCTACACCCACGGGGAGTTCATAATGCATACAGGGTCAGTACCTATCTGAACAAACTTTTAAATAAAAAACTGAATATATACCTTGTCCTAACCTGACATTTACTTGCGTTCGCCTATTTTAAAATTATTTTTTATTTTGGTTTTAATTTTATTTAAATTTTTAATCTCAATTTTAATTTATTATAACTGTCATTCTAATTTTATTTTTCTTGTGATATCAATTCTGATATTGATTTTAAATTATTTTAATTTTAGATCTCAATTGTTAATTTTATTTTAATGTTAATGTATATTTTGATGTTTATTTTAATTTCTGATCTCAATTTTAATTTATTATAACTGTAATTCTAATTTTTATTTTAGACATAAACTGGCTTTGTTTTAATTTTTATTGTAATTTTAAATATTAAGTTATATTTTAACTTTAATTTAGTAGTAATTTTATTTTGACATGTAAATTGACTTAGGAATAAATGAGTATGAGTTTAGAAGATTAGAGGGAAACAAAAATAATTGACTTTCTTATTTGTTTTTTCTGAGTAAAGTTACAAATTAAACTCTAGTGTCCTTCTTTTGGGTACAGAAGCAGTTCTTGTTTTCCTATGTATGACCCAGTTAACTACACGGATAAACGTTTAGAAGTCGGCCCCATTATTAAACACCGCGACCTAGTTTGGGTTCTATTCGGGATGACCGGACATTAATGTATGTGTGTGTAGGTAAGATATTGAGCATCGGTCACTCTAATAGATTAGGGGAATACTATATCATATATGTACATTTACAAGAAATTGTGATATAGGTAATGTTGAATAGTTATTTACCTATGCTGCCAAATCATAAGAGACTGGTCAAGTGGTCAGGTATTATGTAAAGTGTATTGGGGTAATTCCGGTATGTTTTTGGGCAGTTATTAATTTTGCCTCAAAACGAGTGTCTTTACTTTTAATTGAATATACGTCGATCACTGGATTTAAAAAAAACGCGTGTTTAAAAAAAAATGTGTGTCAAATGATCAGCAACTCTTTGATTTTGCATACAATTCTTAAACTTTCTATCGGTCCAGGTCATACCGTCTTTACAATAAGGGCATACGGGGCCCGTGTCCAGAGGACCCCTATTCTCAGGGAGGCCTGAAGGACACAGTTTGATTACTAATATTAAATAGAAGATCATAGTAGCAAAATGTTAGTTTAATCCGCTTTCTTTACTTTCCAAAAGGGTAGGAATTTGCCTATGTGTCCAAGGGCCCCAGCATAGTTTATGACGGCCTTGCAGGCTATAGATATATCCCAGGCTATAGAAACATACACGTACATATGTATATGTCATATAAATGTAACATAACTAACTAAGGTAGAACTTGCAGTCCAACTTACCTTAGATTGGCCTAAGTTTCTCGTTCAACATGACTTGACGTAACTGAAGTTCTACGTAGTTACAAGTAGTTTTAATGACATGAGATTTCTTATAACAAAATAATCGGAAATAGAGTAGGTTCAAGAAATAAATAATTAGTATCGTATCACATATCGACACAACAACCTTTATTAATATTTGAAAGAGTAACGTTTAACGTGTAATGCGTTTTAACTAGTGAAAATGCGTTTTCGCCGAGGCATTCGGGAAAACGTGTTCTTACTGAAAACGGAGTTTCACGGTAACATACACAGATAAAAAAAAACAAACATCCTGGCGGATTTTGAACCTCCTTCGAACTTCAACTGAACGAAGAACCTCCTTTTAAATTTCGAAGTCAGTTATTTCAATTATGTATTTATAAATTTAATCACGTCACATTCACGCCATCATAATTCCAATTATAATTTATATTATATAAAAGACAATATTTTGGGTATGTCATAGGTATATCTCTTGCATAATTTTGTTGAGTTTGGGTCCGTATAAAATATGTCGTATAATTGACAGAACCAGCTCGATTCGGACAACCAATGTCACTTTGACGTTAGAAATATCGTAGATACCTATATCTTATTGGGATCACAGCGGAATCCAAAATAAACATCAAGTGTGAGATTTCGTTTAGTTAGGTACCGATCTTTTAAATATCTTTCCAAGATCTTAAACGTGTCTTAATCATTCTTCGAATCGGGCCGTAAGTAAGATTTCAGTTTTGATACGAACAAGTTATTGCTTCTAGCAGTCTTTATGTTATCGGAAACTTGGTTTAAAAAAAGTGTCTTCACGGTGAGAGCAGATAAAATCCTCCATAAGCCGGAGCTTACCAAGATAGCGGTCTTTCAGCGGAACAAATTCTCAGCGGGAGACATGGAAGTGCTGGGTAAGGCTTGGTTCATTATGTCATTCATATTTTAAATTTTACGAACAGGCAGCCGCTTAAAATTTATACGAAGAAATTATGTTAGAAGGTGTTTCGATTTTAATAGAAAATCGCAATTTTTTTTTTAACCCACCCCCCTCGTTGAGCTCTGGCAACCTTACCCACCGGCAGGAACACAACACTGTGAGTTTTCTAGATACTTACTTGAATTATTCGTAATTATCCTTTTATTTTTACGAGTAAAGTTAAAGTGTGCAAAAAACAGAGATTCCAGTGAATTGAGGACATCGTCTTTTTTGAGCGCGGTCAGAAAACATTCACCGAAAAGAACTTAATCCCGAAGTCGGTTATAAAAGTGTCTACACGATGAGAATTGATAATGATACGTTTTTGGCTTGTTTTAGACCCCCCCCCCCCCTCCCCCATGGTGATCTTTGGTGATATTTTCAGGACCCCCCCCCCCATCCAATATGACGTGTATTTTTTTCGATAACTAAAGAACAGTTTTCTAACAAATGAACCTAAGGATTATTATTGACTATAATACAGTATAGCACAGATGAAAAAAAAAATACACGTGATACGTGTCCATACCCCCCCGTCCCCTGTGGTGATCATTGGTGATTTTTTGCTGACTCCCTCCCCCCCCTATACAATATGACGCGATTAATGGACGCCCCCTAAGGCTGGGTCCACACTTACCTAACGTTTACTGCATTCGCTTAACCACAGAGACTTCCATGCGATTAATTAAAAAAACAAACAAAAACAAATTAAAAATGACTCGCTGAATGTCATAAATAATGCATGTAATTTTGTCTATCACTTCGCATTCTCGTGAAGATGGTGTTTAAGTCGCCTGTAAGCGGCATAAAGTTGCTTTTTATGGTCTAGTGCATAAAGTAAAAGCATCTGTTACTATCCTTATTGACTTAGCAATAAAGTCCAAAACCATCCAAATTGCCACTGCTGCAGCTCGTTAAATATTTGATATTTCAGTATATTTTCATCGCATTTGAAGTGCAAATCAGAGTATAGGTATAACTCAAGCATAAATGCTCATTTTATCCTCGACCTATATAAGTAGGTGCTTTATGCCCTTGCTGTATCTCATTTTTAAGGTTCCGTAGTCAACTAGGAACCCTTATAGTTTCGCCATGTCCGTCTTTTGTCCGTCCGCGGCTTTGCTCCGTCATCGTTAGGTGCTAGAAAGTAGCAATTTGGCATAAATACATACATAAATCACCCAAGTAGCACACGGGGTGGGAAATAGCTCGTATATCATATCTATTTAGATACTTAAGTGAAATATATAGCCATGACTAAGTTCTATATAGGTGGAAAGAACCCATATAGACCCAATATAGACCAAAAAGGAGAAAAATTGCAGCCTATTTTTGGTTCTAAATTGAATCCATAAGAGATCTCTCGATTACCTTAAGTGGCAATTAGAACTTTGGGTGACAGTTATGCGCAGTGAACGATTTATATTGAACGAATGAATGTATTACAATTTCAGTTCGGTCAAGGAGTGATAAATGAGACGCCCAATTTCCTTTGAGTGGCGTGGCAACAATTAAGACAACAAGTTGTGGTTTTTAAAAGTGAATGTGATCTGCCATTTTAATTTTGGATGTACATATCTGTTTGGTAAAGTGATGAAAACTTCACGTTATACAGGAATTGAAATAAGCACGAAATCCTTGCGAATGATTTTTTACTGTGAAACTATAGTATGGTTTCTTTGTAAATTTCGATGCGCCTTTGATTTGATCCAGGAATATTTAAAAGGAGAGTGCTAAATCAAATGAGGAATTGATACTGATAAGAAATAAAACTGTTAAAAACCTGACCTAATGATTGTAGGTTACGTACACTGTTAAAGTAACATCGTCACAACTATCAAAGGTCTGTGATTATGCGTCAGTGTGATAAAATTCTGTTTAAAATAATTCATTTTCAAGGACTCCATTTGTTAACATGGCGGAACAAAAAATATTTTACAGTGTTTATTTTCACTTATTTGTTCTCTATTTAGAACTATCAGGTCAGAAAATCACTTATTTGTATCTTGCGAGTGGCAAAGCAGTGCAGTGCTATTGACAGAGGAGGCGCCGCAATAGGAAATATAAATCTGGGGGCAGGGTAGTGCCCCCACCAAGACGAGCAAAGCGAAGCGCATGGCCTACCTTTTCTAAAAGCGCTTCGTCGTTTTTTCGTCGTCGTCATACGTATTTCGGGAATTTTAATAGTAAATTGCCACATATTTTGACTCTTGTTGTAGAGTTTCTGAAGTTAGGGCTTGTAGAGTTAGAAGCTTGTCTCTACGAGAAATCTGATAACATTTTGACAGTGCGAGCCTTATGGTTTCGTCTTGGCAACATTTTCATGAAAATGTTTTTGATAGGATATTATGTATATGACCTAATTTTGGAACTGTTAGATCGTTAGTGGTTTGAAATAAGTGAAAATAACTGCTTTTGGTTTTCAAGAACCTCTTATTGAAACTTAATTATGCGTTGGAGTGGCAATAAGAGTATTTCTAGCCCTTAAAGTTGCAATCACTTTAGGTTCCAAAAGGGCCGTAAAATTATCTCTTTAGCCACTATTGGTGATATAATACTCTATTATACTAGTCATTTGGAATTAAAAGTTCCAAATAAGGGTATGTTCCCACTTATATGTAGAAGTTGCTTATAAGTGACTTTAGGGCCTTATATAGCACTATTGCTTCTTATTCAGTGACAATTAAAACCTGCATGCAACTTTAAGTAGCAAAATCGCCTTTACCCAACCATAAGTAATAAAGTAGAAACAATAAACTTTCCTAAGCAACTACAAGTGACAGGATGAACTCATATACAATTTTGAGTTGTGTTTAAAGGTATAAGTTTTATCAAACACTGTTAAACCACTCATTTAGAACATAAAGCTATAAAATAAGCTGCAAAATTCACTAATGTGCTGCTTGGGCATGCATTACATCAGAACCGTAAAATAAAAAGTAAACAGATTTTTTTTTAGGGTACTACCCATACAAAACGGTTTAAAAAAAAAAATTACTTAAGCTAATAGTGTGGGGTATCGTTGGATTAAAACAAATACCTCCGGTTTCCAAAAAAACATTTTTGATAAAGTGAATATTTTCGGAAATAATCGCTCCGAAAAAAAGGGTATTTTCCTTAGCTAATTAAAAATAAAAACACTTTCAATGTGTCTGGGATAGCCTTGTTCATGACTATTCCAAATTTCAAATCGATAGCTGACAGACAGACCCTTATCAACGGACAGTTGAACGAGAAGGGTTCCTATTGTACCTTTTTGGTACGGAACCACAAATACAATTGTGCGTTGCGTGTGGGGGATACACGGAGGGATACATTAACCAGCGACAAAAGCTTTATACTAGTTTTCCTGAATTGTCTATTCGTCCTTTCTCGGTTACAGATTGAAATCCCTCAGATCTGACAGTTCGAGAGATCAATATGGAAATCGTATCTTAAGTTATCCCGTCAACAATGAATATTTAGCGTTCCCCACTGATCTGAAAGGGAAATGGCCAAAAGTTTACTCGGCAATTTGCTGTAAAATCTACTTGTAGTCTTTTTTAACCGATTTCTAAAAAGGATGGTTTTTCTATTGACTTTAAATGTGAAGGTTTATACTCGTATGATTTAGATTTATTCATTTCACAACATATGGTTACAGTAGAAATTACATTCATCTTCTTTCTCGCGTTGTCCTGGCATTTTGCCACGGCTCATGGGAGCCCCGGGTCCGCTTGACAACTAATCCCAAAATTTGACGTAGGCACTAGTTTTCACGAAAGCGACTGCCAACTGACCTTCCAACCCAGAGGGTAAACTAGGCCTTGTTGGGATTAGTCCGGTTTAATCACTATGTTTTCCTACACCGAAAAGCGACTGGTAAATATCATATGATTGGTTGGAAAAACTAATTGGTACAAGCCGGGGTTTGAACCCGTGACCTCTGGATTGCAAGTCGCACGCTCTTACCGCTAGGCCACCAGCGCTAATAGAAAGCGCCAGTAGAAATTACATTCAGGTCAATTTTAAATTTATATTTCGTCGGCTAAAGTGGCAAACCTCGTAACTCAACCTGATTCAGGGCCATAGCCAGAGTTGAATTTAAGATATCTTCTTCTTCTTCTTTCCATCTTCTTACTCCCTGCTGGGGTGTAGGGCTCGAACCATCGAATTGTTGGGAGAGAGATGATCAACACATTCATTTTTTTACCAATTATCAAGGATCGTGTGTTCTTTCACCTGGTACCTATATAATAAGTAGGTATTTCTACACAAGGTATTGTTCTTGTAATCATTGCTAGGTCAGGTCCCATTCCAAGTTATTGAGATACGTTACAATCATTTTTTTTTCAATCATCTAACTATAAGCAACCAGTTCACTAGTAACTAGTATATTATCAAAGTCGATCGTAATTTCTTATGGTAGTGTAACCGCCAGAGGACACCCTGGAGTCAGCTCTCAGCGATAACTCAGTTTAATATTTATTTACGGAGCCTGCTGGTTCGGAAATCCAATTCCTCCCACGGTGGGACGTAGTTGGAGCGTCAAACAAACACCACTTAATTAGATTCCTATTTATTTTGCACTAGCACACACTTAGTCTAGACCTTAGGCACCAAACTTAAGCACTAAAACACTAACACTATAGGCACTTTCACTATAACGTTATTCTAGTACTTACTAAGGTAAAATAACTAAGCGGTCCACGTAACTAGCACTAAAACCACTATTACCACTAATACTGATCACAACTTTAGGGCACTTTCACTTTTTCCTCACTTTTCCTTTTTGTTTTCCGATCGCTTGAACTGAACTGAACTGACTGTACTAACTCACTGTCCGCAGGCCGTATCTCGCCTGCTTATATAGGGCGAATACGAGGTCTCGAAAGTAACTCCAGATAATTCGAGAACGGCCTCGTTACGTGGACTTCTCTTTCTTGTGCTATCTCTTTCTCGCATTGGGCGTAGAACTTTCCCCGTATTTAACCACCTTTTCGGGTTTATCTCGGGAACCCTGAGGTTTTCAGTGATGAACCGTACCTTTTTAGAAAGCATTTACGAAGATCTACCCTATTATACCAGTTTCAGCTGAAAATATTCATGAATATAAGAATTATCTTCATCGATAGTTCAACTCCATACAAAAATAACTTTAAGTCTTAATATCTCGATAATTCTAGGCCCAATGCTTACAATGTTTGTGTCTACGGATAGCTAATCCTATGTTCTATCTATACAGGTCACTACGATCCCTGGGGAAAGCCTAACTTGGGAGAAATCAGGTGAAATTGGGTCGCCTCGACCCGAACATATAAATACCGCGCACCGAGGTCCGCGCCGCTCAGTACGCTTCCGGCTTCCGCAGCGATCGCACCGGCCGCTTACCCGCGGTGATGACGTCACGTAACAAGCTGACACAAAACGCTATTTTCATAGCGACTACAATTTTATCCTGTTTCTAGTCAATCGACCGATAAGTCAATCATACAAAGTGTGCTTGTGTCAACTTATTTCTATCCTATAGCTAGGCACCCTATAGCTATTTTATCTAGTTTTACGCGTTAGGTAATTCTTTCCGGCCCGGGTCTGTACCGTCCGAGCATTCGTCTCGGCAGGGGTCCATGCTGTCCGTAACAGTCTGCCCCCGCTGACGCTCCTGCGACTGCTCCTGTTGCAACGGTAGGACAGCCAACTTTGTGACGGGCCTCCGGAACACGCCTCCTCCTGTTTGAACGTCAGCCGATCGTATTCCACCATCCAGTCCTGGGTACACCTGGGTGACGATGCCGCGTGGCCACACATTGCGCGGCAGGTTTCCGTCCACTTGATGACCTGATCTGGTGTCAGACGATGCTCCTCTCGGATGGTCTGTTGTAGCCTTGACCCGATGAGCGCCGACTGAAGTTCCATGCGTGGTATGCTGAGTTGCCTCGTTGGCCCAACCTTACTTTTTGCCGCGATTAGGCTCACTTGGGCCTCCCCGCCATTTGAGGCTACTCGCCAGTACGCCACGCATGCGTATGCTTTGGTGCTGGCGTCCACGAACACATGTAGTTCCCTTCTCGCCACTGCCCCCGTTGAAAGATAGCATCTTGGTATCCTGAGCTTCGCGACGCTATCCAGAGCTCGCAGCCAGGCCTCAGAGTCACGCTTATCCTCTTCTGGCAGTGGAGAGTCCCAGTCCAGCTTTTTGGCCCACAGATTTTGCAGCTGAACTTTTGCTGTTATAGTATAGTGGCTTAACAGCCCCAGCGGGTCATATACTGACATCACGGCCGATAACATTTGCCTCTTCGTAGGCGTCTGTATCATTTCCTTCACTTCGGCCGGTACCCTTATCATTGTTGTGTTGAAACCCAACTGGTCGGTTTCAGGGTTCCAATACATCCCGAGGATCTTATTTGCCTTGCCTTTGCCGAGCTGTGCCGGTGTACTTGCGTGTAACTCCGTCGGGATCTGCTGGAGTAGCTTCACACTGTTTGAAGTCCACCCTCGTAACTGGAACCCTCCCTTGGCGTGAGACGATGCAACTTGCGTAGCACGATGTAAGAGTTCCTTCTCATCCGGGTAGCTGGCTACGTAATCGTCCATGTAATGATTACGTGTGATGTCTTCCACAGCATCCGGGAACTCATCAGCGTTGTCCATAGCGTTTCTATTTCTGACGCTATGGGCCAGGAATGGTGAGCTTGCTGCACCAAAAAGCATGCTCGTCATTTTATAAAATTGCGGATTCCCTGTCCGGCGGTCCCCTCTCCAAATGAACATTTGTGACGGTTGATCCTCGGCCCTCATTTTTACTTGGAGGAACATTTCCTGTAGATCCGCCACAACTGCAAATTGCCCTTCGCGGAACCGAAAGAGAATCCCTATAATTGACTGTAGTAGATCCGGTCCTTCTAAAAGAAAATCGTTTAGGCATTTCCCTTGAACGCGACACGCAGCGTCGAAGACTAGCCTTATCTTTCCCGGTTTGTTCGGATTAGTTACCGCAAAATGCGGCAACACCCACGCTATCTTGCTATCTGGCGGCTCCTGCAGTGGCACGGCGTACTTTTTCTTTAATAAATTATCAATTTGTTCCTTATAACTCTCAGCGAATGCCGGATCCCGATCCATCTTTCTCTCGATACTCCTTAACCGACACATTGCAGTTTGTATGGTCGGTGGCATTCGTGGTTCGTCGTCCCGCCATAGCTGACCTACTTCATAGCGTGGTCCATTGTCGTTGATTTTCTTTATTGTTCTGTCCAAAATATCCATGGCCCTTTGGACTTGCGGATCCACCTTTGTAACGTTTTTTATTCCCAGCGAATCTATGTTGAAATAATCTCGTAGCATGGAGTCTAGGTTCTCATCCCTCTCGCGGCAGTGCAGCATCAGGTGTTCCTCGCCCTCCTTGGGAATAACCAGCCGTGGTTTTCCCCCGAAGATCACCCAGCCAAGCCCAGTTAGCACTGCCGCTGGCTCGTCCAGACCCCTGACGATTGCTTCCTGTGGTAGTAGCACAGGCCATTGGTCGATGCCGATAAGCAGTTTAGGTATAGCCTCTTCATAGCACGCAGTCGGTATATTTTTGAAGTGTTCCAGCTCCATGATTTTCTTACTCATCCGTTGCGTGCGTAGGCCTATACGTCGTACAGTCGTGAAGACGAGATCGTATGCGGTTTCCAAGCCCTTTCCGCGTACGCGCACCTTCACCTGTCTGCTTATTTCAGGCTCCGCTTCCATATTGCTTACGCCTGCGAGACATAGCGGCGTGGCAGGTCCCGTAGCTCCTACGGTGTCCGCTACGTCTGTCTGAATCAGGCTTATAGTGCACCCGTCGTCCAACATAGCGTAGGTGTCCACCTTCCCCTTAGGACCCTCTACGGTGACGGGAACCATCTTGAGGAACACCGTGGTTGTGCTATTCACATGTTCCGTAGTGTTCGTAACAGTGTCCGGCTCTTGTGCTATAACCGCCGGCGTATGTCCGGACCCTAGGCTGGCGGTGGGCTGCGAAGAGGGCGCGGCCGCGCGGGACACTGGTGGCGGCCGGCGTTCACGCGTCACTTCCTGCGCCTTTCCCTCGTGCAGCAACTTATGATGCCTAAAAGTGCATCCGTCGATTCCACAAGGTTTGTTATGGCACTTAGTCTTTCTATGCTTGCTATTTAGGCATCTGAAGCATATTGTGTTACTCCTGGCCCAGTCCCATCTAGCTCCTATGTCCATGGCCAAGATCCGCTTGCACTCCGGGGTTCTGTGGCCACCGCCGCAACATAGGCAGGGTACACGCCGCGCCTCGGCGTTACCCGTCGTATATGCCTGCTCGGCGTGGTACTGCGCCTGCTGTGGACGTCTACTTCCCTGGACTCGTTGGCTCGTCGTTGATGGGCGGGCAGTTTCCTTCGCTGCCGTTTCCCTCCTCTTCATATTGCTTGTAGGTAGCCGAGCGTGTGAGAACTCTAACTCGGCGTCGCTTTCCTCGATGAGAAAATCCGCCATGAGCATAAGCTCACATTTACCATTCTTTATATTTTCTCGGGCATATGCACACCATCTGCTTCGTAAGTGGGGACTCAGACGATCGGTTATTTCTCTTACCAACAAAGGATTGCTACTGTAATTTTTACTATCCAGTTCACACAAGGTGCTTACTATATTGACGACTTTTGTAGCAAAGTTATTTAAATCTATGGCGCTAGGACCCACAGGCGGCAGACGTTTAAGCTCTTCTAGCGCTTTATCGACTAAAAGGTCAATCCTTCCAAAGTTCTTTTTCAACAATTTCATTATTAAATCTGGCTGTGTCGACGTTGATAATAGATGTTGCACGCATTGGCGTGCATCCCCACGTAAACAATTTCGAAGCCTTGCCATGTTTTCGAATGCACTAAAATTGTAGCGTCGAGTTGACTCGCTGTAGGCATTATAAAATAATAACCACTCGTTCGGGTTGCCCGAGAAAGGTGGCAGCTCGTAGCATTGTTTTGGCGGCGTTGTGCGTACGGCGTCCCTTAATTGGTCGGCGAGCCTATTAAATGCAGTAGCCGCGTCACTCGGCGGCGGCTCTACCGACGACCTTAGTTTAGTATGAGGAGTGAACGGCGTTGACGCGAAGTAATCCCTTTGTGGTTCAGTTCGTGACTCCATGTACTCGTTGCGTGGTCGCGACGGCCCCATTTCTGGCTCTAAGGGCGACGGCGCACGGTACTCGTATTGTGATCGTCGCGGCGGCTCTACCGGTGACGGCGCCCGATATTCATTGCGCGGTCTGCGCGGCGGCGATCTATCCCCTTTCCGTGGCTGGCGCGGCGGCGATCGGTACTCAGCTCGCGGCCCGCGCGGCGGCGATCGGGCGCGCTCGGCCCGTGTCGGCACGGGTAGCGTCTCTACGCGAACGCGAGGCGGGTCGTCGTGGGGGCGATGCGGCGTCTCGACGATCTCTCCAATGTCATTAAGCCACTCGCTGACTCGGCTCTCGGGTTCGGCTCGTACTCGTCGCTTGGGGCTACTCCCGCGTGATGATGCCACGGAGGTGTCCGAAAGTGACCCATATTCGTTAACCACGACGTTAAGACGGTGCTTATATTCTATGTCAAGCATCTCGCGTTCCAGAGCGAGCTCCCTGAGCTTCAGTTCCAGTTTCTTTTTTTCTTTTATATATTGAAGCTCTTTTATTTTGCTTGAACATAGACTGCTGATGTGTGAACCCCTTGATGATGCAGATTTGACCGACGACCCTTCATTCCGTGCGTTTTTCTTAGGCGAGGGTGCTGGAGGTAGGGGTGTGGTGCGCGGAGGTTCTTGCCTCTCCTCCGCCGCCCTACTCTCCCCCTCGGAAATGGGCGACATTCTCCTTGACTGCGCGCTCAACTGTTCGCGCTCGGCGCGGCGTCGCTCAATCCGCCGTTGATTAAACCGCTCGATCACAGACGGTGAACGCGGAGGCCCCTTGTGGACAGTTATCTTCACGGCCTTTGTCAGTGGTACCTCGGCCTTAGCCTTCCCTAGTACCGGCGGCGAAGATTTGGAACCCGCCTCTGCTTCCTCGTCGATGGCCTTTGACCCGGTGCCCTCGACGTCCTCGCGGTGTTCCCCCCTAGATGGAGGGCTAGCCGTCGACTCCCTTCCGGTAGCCGTCGTTAACGGCCTCCCGGTGCGCTGGCTAGACCCTCCCGACGTGTCCGTTGCCCGCTCCGCGACCTCTGATACGCGACCCGTGGTATCCGTGGAGGTCGTACGTTCCCGCTCGTTCCTGGTGCGGTCCGACTGCGATCTTGTTGTAACTCCCATTTTCGAGTTACTTCCCGACATTATTAACACTTCACAACACAGTTCACTGCACGGTTCGTCAGTCACACACAATATTCACACAACACAGTTTCCACTGTTCAGTATTAGTCCAATAAGAATCTAATTAGACACTCACTGTACTCACTGAAAGTTACTAGGTCCCACTGAATTTCAGGATCCGGCTCGAAGGACCAAAACTGTAACCGCCAGAGGACACCCTGGAGTCAGCTCTCAGCGATAACTCAGTTTAATATTTATTTACGGAGCCTGCTGGTTCGGAAATCCAATTCCTCCCACGGTGGGACGTAGTTGGAGCGTCAAACAAACACCACTTAATTAGATTCCTATTTATTTTGCACTAGCACACACTTAGTCTAGACCTTAGGCACCAAACTTAAGCACTAAAACACTAACACTATAGGCACTTTCACTATAACGTTATTCTAGTACTTACTAAGGTAAAATAACTAAGCGGTCCACGTAACTAGCACTAAAACCACTATTACCACTAATACTGATCACAACTTTAGGGCACTTTCACTTTTTCCTCACTTTTCCTTTTTGTTTTCCGATCGCTTGAACTGAACTGAACTGACTGTACTAACTCACTGTCCGCAGGCCGTATCTCGCCTGCTTATATAGGGCGAATACGAGGTCTCGAAAGTAACTCCAGATAATTCGAGAACGGCCTCGTTACGTGGACTTCTCTTTCTTGTGCTATCTCTTTCTCGCATTGGGCGTAGAACTTTCCCCGTATTTAACCACCTTTTCGGGTTTATCTCGGGAACCCTGAGGTTTTCAGTGATGAACCGTACCTTTTTAGAAAGCATTTACGAAGATCTACCCTATTATACCAGTTTCAGCTGAAAATATTCATGAATATAAGAATTATCTTCATCGATAGTTCAACTCCATACAAAAATAACTTTAAGTCTTAATATCTCGATAATTCTAGGCCCAATGCTTACAATGTTTGTGTCTACGGATAGCTAATCCTATGTTCTATCTATACAGGTCACTACGATCCCTGGGGAAAGCCTAACTTGGGAGAAATCAGGTGAAATTGGGTCGCCTCGACCCGAACATATAAATACCGCGCACCGAGGTCCGCGCCGCTCAGTACGCTTCCGGCTTCCGCAGCGATCGCACCGGCCGCTTACCCGCGGTGATGACGTCACGTAACAAGCTGACACAAAACGCTATTTTCATAGCGACTACAATTTTATCCTGTTTCTAGTCAATCGACCGATAAGTCAATCATACAAAGTGTGCTTGTGTCAACTTATTTCTATCCTATAGCTAGGCACCCTATAGCTATTTTATCTAGTTTTACGCGTTAGGTAATTCTTTCCGGCCCGGGTCTGTACCGTCCGAGCATTCGTCTCGGCAGGGGTCCATGCTGTCCGTAACAGGTAGGGCAATGGTATTTTAAGATAGGGCTTTGCCCCATAATGCATCCCCCTAGCTACGGCCCCGATTAAATTTTACCGGAGGCACAAAAAACATAATTACCAAAAATTTTTAATGAAGCTTTGCTTATTTTTTTTTTTAACAAAATGTTAAGTTAAATATAGCCGTCAGATTGTTCACATTTATTCAATAAAAATCTAATCTGAACCCACAAAATATGGAGTTTTTCTTAAGAAATTCTATAGTTTATTGTTTAGAAAGTTTAGAAAAAAATGCAGTCAGGAGTTTTGCGTGGTTTTGTCATAAAAAATAGACGAAAATCTTTTAATCCGAACAAGTTATTATAGATTTGTAAAATAATAAAAGTACTTCTAATTTGTGGGTTCGCCACTTAATATACACTCTGACCTCCCTTTAAGTGTTCCTTATTTCCGCTTTGCTTTTACTATAATTCCATACATCACCTTCCTTTTTCCTCTAGTATTTTTGACCCTTTTTCCGCCATTAATTTAGTTTATTATTTTCCCAATCGCTTTTTTTCTTAATTTTTGATGTCTTCCGTCTTGGAATATCTTCTAAATCCTCGACCATGGATCAGATCACGAAATACAATATACGGCACTGCCCCCTGTATTCCTACCAGGGGGCACCAGAGGATCTGCTGCATCTCACATCTGACGCAGCTGCTTGGATCAGCACCTTGCATGTTGACGTTTACAATACTAACGAATAATGTTAATATAATTAATCGTATTTATGCCATACGATTAAATAAATTCTACATCCTTATCCTCTTTTATACTAATCTTTCTGTAGGTAATATCCGTTTCCGTATAGTGGCTGCGCCAGCCAGCAGTACTGATGCAAGGCCGCAGAAGAGTTGGTCACACAAGAGGGGAAGGACGGAGAGGCTCGTCGAGCTTGCTCAGATGCACGTACAGGTACGATCCAGGCAGTCAGAACTGGACGCTCGAAGCGGAGCGGTCGGCGGGGCGTGCAGCGTGGCGTCAGACTCACAAGTGATGTGAGCAGCGTGCACTGAGCCCGCTCCTATACGCTGCTTTTGTTTAACATGCACGCAGCACGCCCCGCCCCGCTGCACGCCCGCGAGCGTCCACTCAGGCCTTACACTAGAGGAGGGGCAGTTTAACGACCTTTACGCAAATGAAGGCGCGTGTAAAGCCTAGTACATAAATAAATACGTAGAAAGCCTTTTCTAAGCCGTAATAAAGACGAATCGAGCCCGTGCTTAATATCAATTAGGGTGAAATATGGCCGGGAAGGGGCCGATTTAATTGGAATTTACGAGGGCCTATTTGAATATTGATGAATTTGTACCTGTCGATGAAAATTGACGTCTAGGCTCTGTTCGGAATAATTATTATACGGGTTGGATTTTTAAATGGGCCACTGTGGTAAACTTCCAGATCCCGTGCATTTACGTCAAAATGGTCTCAGGATACCTTTCCTAATTGTAATTATCAAGGGTCAAAATAACATTAATATACACAGGTAAGTCCCTAAGTACCTGCTTAGAATGAAAAAAAAAAGTTTATTTCTCACATGCTCTGTTTTACGCCAATCATTCTAATTCGGCGGCGGGATGACTTCATTTCATTGTATGGAGACATTACAATAAGTTTTTAGCGAAAATTTAATTTTTGGTAGGTACAGGCTTTTGTCACTGACTGTACTTTTCTTACTACAGGCAAATAATACTCATCGAGACATTTCTAAAACCTCCGAACAAAATTAGGTTGCGTTGTTTCATCACAGTGTCCCTATGGCCACCTCTTGTCTCCATCATCAGCTCAGCTCGATGGTACCATAATATTGGATTGTCACGCGACTTACATATGCATTCAAATTTTCAGCTCGATAAGTCAAAGTTAGAGGCACACGAGAACAACTTACCGTCAAAAATATTTTTGATACACACTTTTACTGCCGACTGTACTTTCTCTCCATAGCATGATTATCAAGTACTTCTCGAAATCTTTGTATTGAGTTTAAGCTCAATGTGTTTATGTTTTTCTATAGAAGAGTTCCTTTGGCTACCTTCCGAGTGCATCATCAGATCTGCTCCATGTTAGCATATTGCTTTGTCTTCGGATATGCGCAAGAGTCGCAAGTGTGCGTAGTTTCAGCTCAACCAGACCCTGGGATGTGGCTCAAATTTTAGTTAAATAAATAAATATTATAGGACAATATTACACAAATTGACTAAGCCCCACGGTAAGCTCAATAAGGTTTGTGTTATGGGTACTTAGACAACGACATATATGTATAATATAAATATTTATAAATACTTAAATACATAGAAAACACCCATGACTCAGGAACAAATATCTGTGCTCATCACACGAATAAATGCCCTTACCAGGATTAGAACCCGGGACCATCGGCTTCATAGGCAGGGTCGCTACCCACTAGGCCAGACCGGTTGTCAAAATTAATACTCATATAATAATAAAGTTAATACTCATAGATTTGAAGCAAATACCTATACAGGGTGATTCAATGGCTGTGATCAGGATTAACACTGCGCAATCAGTAAATTAGAAGCAACAGTTTCGTACCAGTATTAGTGAGATGACGTTTTTTTTGTAGCGTTAAGAGGAAAGGGGACGGCCGCTTCTCCATACATACGTAATCCTCATTTTCCTCTCTGAATATTGACGTTATGAGAAACATTTTTATATAATTTGATGTATATTAACTATGCCCCTCCGTTCAAAATTTTTTGACTTTTTAATTATTGTAAATATTAGGAGCGAAAAACAATTTTCACACATTTTTTTAATATTTGTAGTCCTCCACTTTCTTCTTAAGAAAAAAGTTTTTAATTTACTTACGACATGGATGACCCCCTACAACAAATCGAATACTGCCAATACTCGTCAAAGTGTTGTCATAACGGTTGAAGAGGATTTATCTTTATTTATTAGGTGTTGTAGGGTGACCATGACTGTAGAGAATTAAGTTTGTGTTCACTAAAAAGGAAGAAACTAGGAAAAAGTGTGGTTGTTTCACTGAAATACTATTAATTAACATTAACTGAGTGTTAGTTCCACTCACGTCTCATGGATGCAGGTATACAAATATTTATACGCGGTGATATGAAAACACGTGTAAAAATGAAAGCGCAAGGTGTGATCAGGGCTTTGAGTATCCGATTTTTGTATAAGACACTTAACATTGAACGTCAAGGTCTGGATAAGGGTATTTTCGAGTAGGCACTTGACATTGAACCCCGAGAACGCCGAGATCTTAAGAACCTTCAATGTCGATCCTCTTAGTCGTATTTTAAGAGATTTAAGGATCTCTTATTTGCGCTTTCTTTCGTAAAGTCAGATATACGGGTGTTTTTTTTTGCTATATCAGTAACCAGCAAGCGAGCAGACGAATCACCTAAAGGTAAGCGGTTACTGTTGCCCATGGACACCAGAGGGGTCGCAAGTCGCAAGACCGTTGCCGTCGGCCTTTAAGATGGGAGTAGGTACGATGTTTTCTTCAAGGTTTGAAGGTCGTATCGGTCCGGAAATACGGCAGGCGACAGTTCATTCCATAGTTTAGCTGTGTGAGGCAGAAGGTTTCTGGAGAACCGCACAGTTGAGGACTGTCAACCATATAAGTGGTGAAGACTAAAATGTACTACCTATGTAATGGTTCCTATATACGATGGGCCATCATACTGGCCCACTAAGATGGGCCCGCATGAAGCGAGGGTAGTGGTGTCGGATGGCTTATGGCGCGTGGGATGGCGATGGAATGGCCACGTTGTCGGTTTTTCGTCCGCACATCAAAGGTAGTGGGCCAGCGATGGTGCGTACGCATCTACACGTGGCCCATTCTATAGGGCATAACCATCGTATGGCCATCTTGCTGGTCCAGCGCTGGGCCATAGTGTAGAGGAGCCATAACCATCGCATGGCCATCACGCTGGTTCAGCGTTGGGCCACCGTGTAGAGGAGCCATAATGTATATTTTATAGAACTCTATAATGTATTCTATCGAGAAATCTTTTGCTAGGAGTTTATTAGAATCGACCGATCCTATCCTGCTTATGACCTATGAGATAAAGTACCTAGTTTTAGTTTTAAGGCCATTCCCATACCAACTGTGGACCCGAATTTAGGTAAAGAGATTCTTTTTGCTACATTGTGTAATTCTAAAAAGCGCGTGAAACGCTTGAAAATCTATAATTCTACTATTCATTTTTCTCATATAACCTCCTGTTTTAAGAAAGTCAATTAAAATGGTAGGTCATTTAAGTCGTTGCGACCATACTAGATACTAATGAATTTACACCTTAATGATCTACACCGGCTCAGTAGTTTTAAAGCTACAGATATGGAATAGTTTTTATCAACCGTCAGCATTTCACGCTGACGGAGTCGTGGGAAGAAGCTAGTGTCATACTTCAGTTCTACAGTTCGCGCAATTGCAACGAACGCAATAGCAATTGGAACGAAGTTCCTTATCGAACGGTTGGAAAATGGGGGCTAGGCGAAAAAAAGTGTAAGATTTTTCCGTCATGGCCCTCTTTTGTTTAAATTCTTTCTAGCCTAATTTTGCCGACTTGCGTATATCCTATTGTGGCGCAGGTGGCAAACAGTCGCTTAGATTCGATCCCCGGACGTGTATGCAGTAATTACTTTTTTGCACTTGAATTTCATATTTTTGTTTGACTAAGCGAGTGCGAAGCTTGAGCTAAACGTATCAGTTTTAGCTTGTACAAAAATGTTTTCTAATGTTTAGTTATTCTCCCTGCCTGTAAGTTGTATTTCTGAACTGATCTGTGAAAATTTGGATAATTATTATTTTGTCGATTAAGTTTTTTGTATTTGTTAATAATAATATAATACGTTTATCAATAGTAATATACTTCGTTCCAACCGAGTGTTCCACGAAACTCACGCATTTTTTAAATAGAAAACGGCAGATCCTTGTGACGAGTCTCACCACTGATTCTACATCCACTGCTAAAAATATAACACTTTCTTTTACTTGCCGCTGTTGGACCCAAAGTTGCCGCTATCAAAAATCTCTCAAGAAAAAAATAATCGCCCGTCAAAGAACTTACAAGAAAAAATAAATGTCTAACTATCCTTCAAAGTTCTTGCTTTGTTTCCTTTGATTCCTTCTTTATCCCGATATAAAACTCTTAAAACGACTTATCTAACTTGGAAGATTCATTGGAGTTTAAACGGTATTAACGCAGGTTAAGGTTGGTTTTTCAAAGTCTTTCGTAATACCTACATGAGTTGGGTGTTGAAAAGTTCTATCTAAACTGTAAGGTAGGATATAAAATGAACGTTATTAAAACGCCCTTTGGTTGGTTTTGGCGCTATAATGAAATGGTTTATAAGTTGTTTTTGTATTATCTATCAAACGAAGTTTTGTCAGTTGATTGACTTAGATTAATCAAAAAAGTTAGACGAGGGTCTCGAAACAAATGATGAAGGATAGACGCGAATGAAGTGTCAGAGTTATCTCAAGTTTTTTGGTATTTCAGCGGCAAAAATATCTTTCTTACAGATCAAACTAGCCAACTTTGCCTTCAGAGGTTATGTATATTTTCCCAAAAAGACATTTTGAAACAAATTCGTTTATTTAGTGTGTTATAGCAACACTACTATTTATGGTAGAAAAAAGGTTATATTTGTGACAACACCATTTATTAAATATTAAAGAAATTTTAATATCACAATTATATTTAATTTAACGTAACTCAAGAATTGTCAAATGTGGGACTAAATCTTGTTGAAAAATATGTGCAAGTAAAAAATAGTATTGTATGGGACAAATGTATCTAAGATAGTTTTCAAGTATCTGCACGGCCAAATATGTACTCGCTGACAAACTTGTTAGGGATTTTAGTGGTCCCAAATAAACATATTATTTTCGATTACTGAATGATGAAAACAACAACAGACACGTAATCATCATCTATTAGTCAATCATTAGTTATTTGAATGGAAGCGCTTGTGGCCTAGCGGTAAGAGCGTGCGACTTGCAATCCGGAGGTCGCGGGTTCAAACCCCGGCTCGTACCAATGAGTTTTTCGGAACTTATGTACGAAATATCATTTGATATTTACCAGTCGCTTTTCGGTGAAGGAAAACATCGTGAGGAAACCGGACTAATCCCAACAAGGCCTAGTTTACCCTCTGGGTTGGAAGGTCAGATGGCAGTCGCTTTCGTAAAAACTAGTGTCTACGCCAAATCTTGGGATTAGTTGTCAAGCGGACCCCTGGCTCCCATGAGCCGTGGCAAAATGCCGGGACAACGCGAGGAAAAAGGAAGGAGTTATTTGAATGCTACAGAAAGTTCCATGTCTGAACATAACACAAATATTAAAGGCAATAAAGGTTTCTAGGTAAGCCGCGAAAGCCTAAAAGGTAAGTGTAAAGCCGTCTATTCATGCTCAGAAACTTGCCTTATCTCAGATCTGGCCCTCGACTCAGATTGGGGGGTTGAGGGACGGTTTTATTCAGTAGTTAGGCGGTTCTCCCTCACTACCTCATACAGGTAATACAACGTAATCCAAATAGACTCGGACCAAAGTAAGTCAGCAGTGATTTTGATAACCCAAATGGTACAAGTGTCAAGTAAACGTCATAATTTCTTGACTCTAACTTTATCTTTTTTTTTATAAATATGGCTTCCATTAAATGTATGATAATTTGCAAATGTCAAGTGTACTCGTAGAGCATGATGTTGTTCGTTCATTGCTTTTAGTATAGTGATAGCTGTACTTTACAAATAGCCACCATAGCCGGGTGTTGATTAAATAATGGTTAAACTGGTTTCAAGACTAATTCTTCATTAGCTGCACACTTCTACGTTAGTTCACTGCATTACGCTATCAATCCTATTACACTTTAACACTATGCTTGGCATTAACATATATCTAAGGACAGACCTTACGGGCAATAAGAATGGGGCCAGTAACAGCTGTGTCATGTACAAGAATTCGAGTCAATCGTGCAGTCTAACGCCACAACGCGATTGGTTTATGAGTTCGAAGCACGCGCGCGATTGTTTGTAACTAGTTGCGTTAGACTGCACGATTGGCTCGAATTTGTGAATGATTTCACTGAACTAGCACTATACTTAGTTCTCATAAGGCCCGTATTTAGATATATGTCAATGATGCTTGGACACTACTCCAGACGGACACGACACTACGCCTTCGCCATTTTGAATTCAATTTGTTTTAATAGTGATTTGACTCTGTACCTTGGCGTGCGCTGAAGTGATTTTAAAAGTTAAAATGTGGGTAAAATAAAAAATTATAGGTCTCAGTGCAGCTATTTGTTTTCACTCGTATACTCTTGTCAGAGTAGTTGTGGTCATTGCGGTCGTTGTACGACTTTTTTCATTATTTCTGTGCGGCTTAGAGGTTAAATTATTTCCCGGCCTTTTTAGGGTTCCGTAGTCAACTAGGAACCATTATAGTTTCGCCATGTCCGTCTGTATGTCTGTCTGTCTGTCTGTCTGTCCGAGGCTTTGCTCCGTGGTCGTTAGTGCTAGAAAGCTGAAATTTGGCATGGATATATAAATCAATAAAGCCGACAAAGTCGTACAATAAAATAAAAATAAAAATTTTTTTTTAGGATACCTCCTCTACACGTAAAGTGGGGGTGAAAATTTTTTTTCACTTCAACCCTAGAGTGTGGGATATTGTTGGAAAGGTCTTTCAAAACTAATAGGCGTGTTCAAGAAACATTTTTTGATAAAGTTAATATATTCGGAGATAATCGCTCCGAAAGAAAAAAAAATGTCCCTCCCTCTAACTTTTGAACCATAGGTCCAAAAAATATGAAAAAAATCGTGGAAGTAGAGCTTAAGAAAGACATTAAATGAAAACTATAGCGGACATGATCAGTTTAGCTGATTTTGAGTTATCGCAAAAAGTTTTCCCTTCATAGTAAAAATACTTACTTTCAACTTCAACTTCAACTTCAAAAATCGTTTATTCAAGTAGGCTTAAAAATAAGCACTTTTGACAAGTCAGTATAGGTACAAAAAATAAAATATATCTATATATAACAAACATTAATTGGATTTTAAATAAGAAATAAATAATAACAATTGGTAACAATTAATCAATGTCAAAATGTACATATAAACAAGAGAATAAAAGTCAACCCGAAGAATAATAAAAAAAAACAATATAAAAATAAAAATCAGATGTTAACTCAGTCCCAAGCAGTTTTGTCATTAATATAATCTTTGATGCTATAATAAGATTTACAAATTAATTTACTTTTAATGTATTTCTTAAATCTATTCATTGGAAGATTAGTTATATTATTTGGCAGTTTATTGTAAAATCGTACACAATTACCTTTAAAAGAATTTTTGATTTTTTGCAGCCGTGTGGTTGGTACTGCTAACTTGTCCTTGTTTCTTGTGTTAATATTATGTATGTCACAATTTCTCTTGAAGTTATTGATATGCTTATGAACATAAACAATATTTGCATAAATGTATTGGCAGTATACAGTAAGTATATTAATATCTTTAAACTTATTTCTAAGAGAATCTCTAACCTTCATTTTATAAATTGAACGAATGGCGCGCTTTTGCAGTACAAAAATGGTATTGATTTCAGCAGCATTACCCCAAAGCAAGATGCCGTATGACATCACACTATGAAAGTAGCTAAAATACACCAATCTAGCTGTTTTTTCGTCCGTTAAGTGACGGATTTTGCATACTGCAAATGCTGCAGAACTAAGTTTGCCTGCGAGAATATTTATGTGGGGGCCCCATTGCAGCTTGGAATCTAATGTCAGACCTAGGAATACTGTACTATTGATCATTTCCAATTCCTCGTCTTTGATAGTGACAGTCGTTTGTATATTTCTGACATTTGTAGTGGTGAACTTTATATAATTGGTTTTCTTCTCGTTCAATAATAGGTTATTGACATTGAACCATTGCACTACTTTTGATATAGCACTGTTTACATGATCACTGGCATCTTCGTGACGTTTGACTTTAAAAATGAGGGAAGTATCGTCAGCAAACAGTACTATATCATGGTGATCTCTCACTAAGTACGGCAAATCATTTATATAAATGAGGAAAAGAAAGGGCCCTAATATTGACCCCTGGGGGACGCCCATAGAAACAAGTGATCCTAGAGACCGTTCCCCATTCACGTCCACTTTTTGGATTCTTCCATCTAAATATGATTTTAGCAAATCCAGCGCTTTGCCTCGAACACCATAGAAGTGAAGTTTCCTCACGAGTGTTTCGTGACAAACGCAGTCGAACGCCTTGGATAAGTCACAAAAAATTCCAATGGCATCATGTGACTCCTCCCAGGCATCGAAAATATTTTTAATTAGTTCTATCCCAGCGTCAGTGGTCGATCGACCCCGAGTAAACCCAAACTGCTTGTTGTGCATCAAATTGTTCGTGTTAAAATGGCTAAGCAACTGAGATAAAATTATCTTTTCAAAAATTTTGCTAAGTGTGGGCAAAACTGAAATAGGCCTATAATTAGTGGGATCAGTCGTACTACCTGTTTTAAATAAAGGAGTAATTTTGCTTTGCTTCATTAGGTTTGGAAACTCGCCACAGTCGACGCAGTTGTTAAATATGACTACTAAGTCAGGTACTAGTAATTCAATAAGGGGCTTAGTAACGAAGACAGAAACTCCCCAGAGATCATTCGTTTTTTTAACATTAATAGATCGAAATGCTTTTAGTACATCTAGGTTAGTAACGTGTTGAAACTTAAACCCCATGAAACATTTAGGCAAATTATTTTCTAACAATCCAACAGCAGACGAACTTGATGATTTAAGATGGTTGGTCGTAGTAACTGGTGCACTAGTAAAGAAAGTTTCAAATTCAGTGGCGACTTTTATTAGGTACTGATTATGCAAATTTGCCTATTGGTTTAACTCGGGTGAAAGGTACCGTTTCATCCCTTGGTTAACAATTTACTATACTTTAAGCTCCAGTTTAGCTTATTGTGACGGAAGAGTAACTACGGAACCCTACACTGAGCGTGGCCCGACATGCTCTTGGCCGGTTTTTACTATAGTAAAAAGACTTACTTTAATTAGGTACTGATTATGCAAATTTGCCTATTTGTTTAACTCGGGTGAAAGGTACCGTTTCATCCCTTGGTTAACAATTTACTATACTTTAAGCTTCAGTTTAGCTTATTGTGACGTAAGGGTAACTACGGAACCCTACACTGAGCGTGGCCCGACATGCTCTTGGCCGGTTTTATTTAGTAATATATTTTGTATTTTTTCCTCAATATGAGTGAGATTTAAGTAGTGTTCGACCGAAGATTCGGTTTCGGTTTCGGCCAGTTTCGGCAAAAAAAAATGTTTCGGCCAAAAACGGCCGAAGCCTTCGGCTGAGCTGAAACTTGCGAAATGGTACTTCTTACTATGAAACTAAACTATGTGATAAAGACTTAAAGTTGGGGAACAAGTAGGACAACAATATAATACTGATTGAGGTATACAGAAATGAATTGGTTTATTGAAAAACACCATTCCCCTAATGAGGGCGCCACTGGACGGTCGACGCAGTCTTAATATGTGTATAAAAGTGGATTTATGATTTCAAGATTTCAACATGACTACAAATGTTTCGTTAGATGATTGGACGGCGTATACCAAGATATCAGGACCTTGGGAGTGACCAGTTGGAGAAGGAATACCACGAATAGATCGGACTGGAGAGATTTGCTTGGCCAGGCTAAGGCCTTGGCGGCTGTAATGTCGCAGATGACGATGACAAAGGATTCAGCAAAAAACATGTTTCGATCTGACACTAGATTTAAGTAAGTGTCACAACTATTAAATTTTAAGAAGTAGGTAAGTGTGTCACAACTATTCGAAGTTCCAGTGTACCCTTAGCGCTCCAGAGTACAAGAGCATAACTGTATTTGGTCCCTTTGTAACACGGCACGACGGTAATTTGATCAATTAGGGCTCTGCCGGGACTAAAAGCGGTTAGCGACTAGCGACAAAGCTCTACGCAGCTATCTATTTAATTATTACGTGACTACGGTCGATTCGTACGAAGTATATGCTCTAGTGGTATAGGTAGCGTCCATGAACTGTAGGAGGCAGCACAGGAGTCGTCAGATTATTGGCGCGAGGCGTAAAAGTGATGTTTATTGTTCCGATGTAGCCCACAAGATGGCGGAACCTACTATGCACAAGAAAACACTTGACGTGTAAATGTACATGTCCGATTCAGGCCACAAGATGGCAGGCCCTCCAACGCACACGGTCCCTATTTCACGCAATTGTTTGGGCGCGTTAGGCAGCAGACCCTTGGCTTGGTGTTGCCGACGACTTCTTGGAGAGACCCCGACGAACCGAGGTGTTGTGCCCTGTACTCTGCCACACCTGGGCGTTCGAGAATGACGTGAGCGGCTGTCTCTTCTGCCTCCATGCACGTCCTGCAGAGGGGCTCTCTGTAGCACGTAGGGTTAACAGGTGCTTGTTTAGTGGGTTGTAAGAGGGCTTTACTTAAATAGATAAATACATACTTATTGTATACATAGAAAACACCCAGGACGCAGGGACAAATATACGTGCTCATCACACAAATAAATGCCCTTACCAGGATTCGAAGCCTAGGCCAGACAGGTCATTAGAAGTAATTTTATTGGTTCTTAACATACAAATCCTTCGCTACACATATTACAATCTCGCACATCTTTGGTGGAAACGCAGCCTTACGAAAGGACGTAAAGCTAGGTAATTAGAAGGGAACCAATAATATGGCAATGGCGCGCCGCGCGAAACCTGCGACCAAAGAAATAGCCAATGCACGGGTTTAAAAATTTCGTTTCTCATGTTTTGAAAGTGTTTCATTGTTGTTTTACAAGATGTGCAGAAAGTGATACGCTTCTGCACTCTACATTTTACATTCCAAGTATGTTTTTTATTATTCTACAATAAGCTATTGAAATTTGGCTTTAAATGGATTTGTTTGACAGTTTTTATTCTGATATTTAACCCCCCATTCCATAAATAACGATAATTTTACCTCATTTGTTAACTGAAAGTACCTAGGAAGTAAAAAGTAAGTTTATACTTAGTCATGTTTTTTTAAACACAAGTATTTTACTTTCATCGTATTCAAAATAAAAAGTAGTGTTTAACTCGGGTAAAATTCACCATTTCAGTCTCTGAACTCTGAGTGCGTTCGAGCGCCAAACTACCGCGACAGAAATGGGTGCCTTTAATCCCTTCGTTAACAGTGTCCTATTGCTCGTCAGGTCCCTCGGCCATATTTCTATCAATTTTATACTAAAATTATACTACTATGATATACAAGGTAACGATGTGCAATTGAAAATTATATGAAAATCAGACATGTCCTGAGTTTTATCTAACGGGCCAACTTTAACCTCACTCAAGCTTATTTTCTATGGTCTTGGCCGAGCCGAAGGTTTCCATATCGACAGGCCTAGCAATTATTCAATCAATAATGTTCAATTGCTATCACCTGTCTGCCTTCAATCAATCAATCAATCAAAAAATGTATTGCAAGAACATAGTTAAATTACATAAAGGTGATACTGATAACATTATAAAAAGCGTGTCTTATGTTCTACCAAACAAGGCAAGCAATATTTAACAATACTTATTTACAAGTACAGTAACAATTCAATGTATACACTAATATCAAATTATTACACGTGCAACCTGTGGAGCGACTACACCAAAAAAGCCTACAGTGCTCTGCGCGTCCAGTAAAATAACGCCTTCAGGGGGTTGTTGAGGCTGCCCTCGCGCTGCAGCGCGTCAGGAATGTTCGCCGCGTGGAGAACCGACTGCTTCCAACCCGTGCTGCGCAAGCGGGTGGCGTCTCTGGGCGAGCGTGTGTGGAGCAGTACCAACACTCTCCTGAAGGTGATCGCTGAGAGGATGGACAGCCCTATGTCTTTACATGTGCAGTCTAATTGTAATTATACTTTCTACTAACACACCTAATATAAGTGGTAACACGAACATAATATGGATGTATTTGTGTCCAAAATAAATACTTTCATTCATTCATACATTACACAAAAATAAATAATTGCTTGTCAACACAAATCAGACTTGCTGTCGCCAGGTCAGGTGAAAGATTACACGTTAGAGTCGGCAGTGGCACTGTAAAGAAACCCCGTTAAGGTGGTTCGACTTCCATACAAAAACCAATTGCGTTTTATTAACTCATTACACACTATTAATTACTACATAATTATGCGTGCGTCTATATACTTTCGAATATTCGTTTGCGCTAAAGTGATAGAAAAACTTTGTTTTTTACAGAAATCACGCAAATACAGTTATTTTGGTGTAATATTGTTATAAAAGAAAACGTTATTTTGCGTGATTTATGTAAGTATAAAATGTTGTAATTCATTAAAATATTAGGGTTGCCAAACTATCTATTGTAGAGAACCTTAACTTCACCGTTGGTGCACACAACATCAGCCGAGTAAAAAAAAATATATATATATATATATTTTTTATTTTATTCTGGTTGAATAAATGCAACTATTGACAGCTGACAGATTATATCCATAACCGTTTCATAACAATAAAGTACTATATCTGAGTAAGCCTCACGCGGACTCTCTTTTCTTAGGTTCTTATCTTACAATTTCTAATGGCTCCTCTTCACGATGGCCCAGCGCTGGCCCAGCGAGATGGCCATGCGATGGCTGACACGCCACTACACGATGGCGACATTCAGTTGCGATCTATTCGTTTTCCAAGATGGACGTGGGAGCATTAGCCGCTGCAGCAATTTATTTATACGCCACGTACCAACCTTTTCTTAATCTGCACAATAATAAAGTAATTAAAAAGAAATGACGTAGAAGATTATGGTGGATGTTATCTATCCATCGCAATAAATAAATAAATAAACTACTTATTATGGGACAGTATTACACAAATTGACTAAGTCCCACAGAAAGCTCAATAAGGCTTGTGTTGTGGGTACTTAGACAACGATATACATATTATATACATATGTATAAATACTTAAATACATAGAAGACATCCATGTCTCCGGAACGAATATCCATGCTCATCACACGAATAAATGTCCTTACCAGGATTTGAACCCGGGACCATCGGCTTCATAGGCAGGGTCACTACCCACTAGGCCACACAGGTTGTCACCTAAGTCAATTTAAATTTGTGCAATAAACTCTTCAAAGCTTTGAAACCCTACTAAAAATCATTACTTGTCTCTTCCTTAATGTGCCGCTGTGTAGGTATATATTATTTATGTATATTTAGATATGTAGGTATAATTTATGTATGTATATTTAGATATGTAGGTATCTAATATTAATTTCTTTTATTATTGGTATATTTATTTATTTAAATTGTGAATGTACTCTATATACAGATGTCTGCGTAATGTATAAGTAATTTTCCTAATACTCTAATTAATTCGTGCACTATTTGTTATAAAAACTTTTTTTTTAAATATACTGCTACCTTATTTCTATAGTTTTGGTATTTATGTTTGGGGTTCCATGTTACGCTTTCTCCCCGATATAACTCTAAAACTTTATTCTTTCGTGATGCGGCCACATACTCGTCATTTTTAATTAAAATAATACACAGCACGAACGTCCTCACTCGACCGCGTTCGAGCACGCACTGAGGGATGGGCCACGTGTAGATGCGGACAGCCATCGCTGGTCCACTGCCTTTGATGTGCGGACGAAAAACCGACACCGCGGCCATCCCATCGCCATCCCGCGCGCCATAAGCCATCCGACACCACTACCCTCTCTACACGCTGGCCCAGCTTAGTGGGCCACTATGATGGTCCATCGTGTAGAAGAGCCATAAAATGATTCATAAGGGATTATTTTCTAGTCAGTGATGGTAATAGGTTAGATCGTGTCATTCACGAAGACACGTGCCTCGAGTCGTATAGTCATGACATTAAAGGTTAGATTTGACTATTGGGCAAATCTGAGTGTCGTCATGGGTATACCTACACATGTAAAGGCACAATCAATACATAAAATTATCAGCAAGTTAAAATCTTATATAACATTTACAACCTTCACGTTTTTAATTCATATTTATAATCGGGCCTATCGCAAAATCTTGTTTGCGTCGAAACGTCCAAAATAAATTCGCGATGGCCCCGGTTATAATTATAAATATGTTTTAATAAGTTAAGAGCTTTGTGCATTTTGGTAAAAAGACTACTGAACAATTCTATTTTTAGTTGAAGGCATTGCCCTGTTGAGTTTTTAAACCTGAGACCATCCCATTGTCAGCATACTCTTGACACAATTCTGTTGTCACAAGTTGCATCATCTTTGCACCTAAAGCACAGACAGAGTACTTTTGTGATCTAAAGTGACCTAAAGCACCAGAAACTGAAATAGCAGTTCCATTGCCTCAATATGTCCGAGTGATCTGTCATTTTAATACAAACTGGTACTAACACAAGCAGGATGATTTGGTGAGCGTTTCTTAAAAAATGCTTCTTTCATTTATTTTGTATCTTTTCATAAACTTTGTTTTTTTTTTCTACTCAGAATTACGAGCTCTTTCGGTTCTAATGGGATAAAAAAATGTCCCAGAGATTATTCCTATTGTGCTAACATTTCCCCATATACCTACTTTGTATAGCGGTAAAAAAATATATAAAAAGGGCTCGCTCGATCCTGACTAAAAAGAATAAAAAAGTGGCAAAAAAAGTCACATAAACAGGCGGCAAAAAAAGAAACGTTCTGGTAGTAATTAATTGGCCGTTAGTCTGCATGGATTGATAAAACTTTCCTATGTCTTTCTCCGGGCCTGAAACTATCTCTGTAACAATTTCATCCAAACTAGCTCAGCGGCTTAACCGTGAAGAGGAAACAGACAGAAAGACAACAGAGTTACTTAAGTAACCTTAACTCTTAACCTTAAGTACCTAAATCTAAATGTCAGATTTAGGAATTCACTTCTAGAGTTTCATATTCCATAGCGTGTAAGGAGTGGTTCAGTAAAAAAGCATTATATACCTGAACTACAGATTGCAGGTTATTAGACTTATTAAGGGAACTGCCATTTACGTTACGTCCCCAACAGGGTAGACCTTTTTATTGCAATGCCCTTTTTATAAATTTACCAATTTTTACTGAAATTTCAGGATGTTACAACCCTGTTTTGTTTTACAAATTCACTGTAAAGTACTTACAGATCTGTGCCTGAGATTATTATTTCTAGTATAATATTATTACTATTATTAGTATTTCGCTCTGCAATGAAGATAATATATAAGGGCTCTTCATCAATGTCAGCACAAATGCTCTGCGGAGGACATCAAGTGTCGGTCCCTAACTCATTCTCTGAGTTATACCTACCTGCCAGTGTGTTCGTTAATGTGTTGATATATTTACTAGTGGCTCTGTGACCTGTGCCTTGCGAGCATAGCTTACAACTGTATAAACGTATGAAATCCGCCAATGAAAATTTTCCAAAAACTGATTCGACAAAATAAATTATATTTAAGAGGAAAGGGAACGGCCGTTTCTGCATACAAACATAGTCCCCATTTTCCTCTCTGATTATTGCTATTATGGAAAATATTTTTACATAATTTGATGTATATTGACTAACTATGCCCCTGCCTTTGATAATTCACTAGACTTAAATCGACCGGGATATAAACCGTGATTATCTTTTATCCGATTATCCTTTTTTTTTAATTTTTTGTTTCTTACCGTGAATCATCCAAAACGGTTATTTGTTATTTGTGTCTATTTTTTATCTTGTTTCAACTTTTATCACTTGCATCCCCTACTCACATTACATATTCTTTTACAGTTCATATGGTGCTACTTTTCCGCACTAGTGCGTAAATTAGCATATTACGTTACTGTGTCGAACATTTAAAGGGCCATATGTACTGTAAAACGTTGTACGATACATGTGCGAATACGTAATTCGCAACTCGTGTCGATTTAAAACACTCCCTTCGGTCGTGTTTTAATTTATCGCCACTCGTTTTGAATTTCATATTTTTCGCAATTGTATCCTAATGTACTATTGCAGTACATATGGTGCTACTTTACCGCACTAGTGCAATAATTAGCAAATTACGTAACTATGTCGAAAAAGGGCCATAAGTATTGTAAAATGTTGTACGATACATGTGCGAATAGGTAATATCCTATTTTTCGCACTTGTATCGTAATGTACTCCTGCGAGTTCCTTGCCTTTTACAAGCTTTTATTTAACTTGAAATATATGTGCCTATTTAAGTATTTAACTATATGTTCGTACGGATATTTACCAGTCGCTTTTCGGTGAAGAAAACATCGTGAGGAAACCGGACTAATCCCAACAAGGCTTAGTTTACCCTCTGGGCTAGAAGGTCAGATGGAAGTCGCTTTCGTAAAAACGAGTGCCTATGCCAAATCTTGGGATTAGTTGTCAAGCGTACCCCGGGCTCCCATGAGCCGTGGCAAAATGCCGGGACAACGCGAGGAAGAAAAAGTAAGTAAGAGTAAAACTCTTTATTGTACAAAAATGAAAACAAAACAGGAAGTAAGACACTCATCATTAGTACAAAGGCAAACTTATCCCTTTAAGGGATCTCTTCCAGTTAACCTTTGAGCAATTTAGGGAGAATTGGAGACGGTAAACATCCATCATCATTGGAGAGGTGTAAGGTTAGAGCCGGTGTAGCTTTATTTGACGTTCATAAACGCATTGTAATATGTCTACTTGAAAAATTAACTTTATCTTTACCAGCTAACCAGACGTTCAAACAGAAGTGTCAGGGTGTGGATGCAATGAAAAGTATTTTAAAACATTACATATTATATATATTTATGACCTTGACTGTAAATAAGGAGAATACAATAATAAATATGTCAAAAAATTACAGGGATAGGAAAATATTTGTGCACAACCTAATATTACATTATTAGATCTTACCGGGGTTCAAACTCATGGTCCAAGAACCGCCATCTTAGCAGGCTCAGAGGCGGCGTTAGGCGTGGGCGACGTGGGCCACCGCCTACGGCCTCGCGGGCCGAGGGGCCTCGCGCCTCAAATAATAAGTATATCTCGGACACAACGTAAAAATGTTCGTTATTTCTTGCGACACCAGAGGGCCTCGCTAAATATACCTTACCTATATAAAATTTTGGTCTTGCCCCGCCACTGAGCAGGCTAATAGCTAGGTCGTCAAATTTTCAATCAACATTGTAAAACAATTTTAAACCTTAAACTAAACTACCTAAAGTTAGTTTTCCAACTCACCATCCCGATCGTAGTGACTCCACACTTCCATAAATTGATTCGCGGACAGTTTCTTCAACTCCCTAGAATCCGGATCCCTAAATTGTCTCATAAAATTATTAGCCCGCTCCAAATTAAGCCTTTTGGCAGATGATGGCGAATCAAAGCTCATTTTTAAAAAGTTATTTCAAATATGGAATGGTAAGATCTAGTTTCGTAAATTGAATATGAAAATAATTATATTTTTAAACAGTTTGGCGTTTTATTGTCAGTGAAGGTACTTTGTTTGTAAATAGATAGTTTTTTTATGATATATTAAAGGTAGTCGTGTTTAAATGTAGGATTTAGGTCTTCACGGCATCTGTAACAAAAGAAAAACATTGTTAATTTCGTAAACATTTAGTAGGTATGCGGTATTTATTGAAAAAAAACCTTCCCTCCCCCCTTTCTCTTAGCCTATTTTCACAAAGAGATAAAAATAAATATTATAAGCCACCGACCACCAAATTCAAAATCGTATAAAATATTCTGCCAGTATAACTAAAGGGCTCTTTATCTCAAGTCCATAAAACATTTACAGTGACATCAATGACATCATATATGGTTCAGTTTCATTAGTCGATAGCGCCCGCGTGCGGGGTGCGGGAGATTTCAATACAGCATGCCATAGGGCCCGGCCCGCATTTAGGTAACTGTTTTCATTGGTCGATAGGGCCCGTATGCGGGGTGCGGGAGATTTCCAAAACACATTATGAGTTTCACTAGTCGTTATACCACCTTACCGCCTGCGGGGACGCCCGCATGCTTTATATCGACCGAGTTATCAACCAATTAAACTGAGCCTAATAGTGACATGAATTCTCTTGATACCACAGTTTCTGTAAAATAATAAATTAGCTTACATTTTGAAAAACTTATACCTATTAAGATACAGAAAAGTATCAAAGGTTTTAAGGTTTGTAAAGTTAGAGTTGGCGGCGGAACCTGCACTTATCTATAACCCTGTCAACAATAAAAATATATATGTATGTTTATCATGCATATTTTCAGTGACGCGGACCCGGGTATGCCCTTAAACTACGTCCAAAACAGAGGTATGGGCATTGTGAATGTCATCTCACTTTGTGTGGTATGGTCATTCCAGATCTAGAGCAGAGGCCAACTGGGGAAGTACCTCTCTCTTGCTTATAGAAAACCGCAGCCAAATAACACTAGACCGTACTCCTAGTGTTGTGTTCTTGCCTCGGTGAGTAAGGTTGCTAGAGCTCAACGAGGGTGCGGAGTGTTAGGGTCGGCAACGCGCGCTCTAGAGTTGCAGACATACATAGGCTGCGGTGACTGCTTACGATCAGGCGGGCCGTATGCATGTTTGCCATTATTTGCAAGCGTGCCACCGTCGTGGTACAAAAACTGTTGACAGCATGCAGATGTGAAACATAAATGCGACAGCCACAAAAAGTCTCAATTTCTGCCGCTTCACATAAAAACAAATAAATGCATAATATTCCCAATCTCCGTTCACCTTACTTGAAAAAAATACCTTAAGTTACCTAATATAAGGTTGAAATTTGTATGACTGAGAAAGAGACTGGAACGTAGGTAAAAATGAAAATTGTGAAAAGAAAAATAGAGGTGTTACGTGACAACGCAAATGCAGAAATAAATGGTAAGGCGACAAATTGTGTCCCTGAGTCGAGAATTTACGCTCACCTGGGGCGAAGTATCTTTAAAATATACGACAAAGGTACCGCAACGCGGCAGAGATGTGTAAACGTGCTATAAATATATGTATGTTAATAATAAAATGTATTTATCACTTAGTTACTTCTAAATGTAAGGTGGCCCAAAATATGTTGAAGATTTTAAACTGTGCGTTTGTGTATTAAAGCCAAAGGAGAATATTTTGAAGATACATTTTTAATGACATTGTAAAAGACGTGTAAGTAAGAAATATTCCTAAAAAATGAGAAATCCACTAATTTACGTACGATAGTACAGGTGCATTTTGTAGAAGTTCAGTTAAAGTTTTTAAGATGCTCTATCATTGGCCTTTGATTATTTAGTACTGATTACAACACCGTGTATAATAACTAGCGAATTGTATACATCTAACTGCACTGGCTGTCTTGCGTTTCTTATTAAAACTTAATTAAACCGACAAAAAAAACTTAGCTTAAAAAAATCTGAAGTATGTCTAACGACTCCCTACAGACCGAGATACCAAAGAAGTTTGGACATTAATTCCAACTTACGTGCCCCAAGTTTTTGAAAAATAACCCCATTGCCTTAAAGAGTTGGAGTTTTTAACAAAACGGCGCTTTCTGAGATTTACCAGACTTAGTAGGGTGGCCAGTTACTGGCACACGCGGAAAAAGTTTTTTTATATATTTATAAACAGAAATTATAATAATCGTCAGAGATGTATACATTCCATGACTACTAAAATTGCACCTGATATAATATAAAGCTAGGATATATTATAAATTATCTTAACATAGGTATACGAGGGAAAGACCACTTTGCGGTACGATAAAGGTGATTCTCACAACTGGCCTTATCAGCTAAAGGGATCTGCCAAAAGGCACTCCTAAGATCCAGCGAAGTTAGATATTTCACAACCTCGTGGCCTCCGTTTGTTCCCTCGTCCTGTTGCTGCTCCAATGGATCTTCTTTCCATTGACTTAATTGGTCAATTACCCGAGATTGTCCTAGTTGTAATCCTAGTCCGTCAAAAAACTAATTCGTCACGTCTTGGAGGATAAAGGATTTTTTCTAAATTGAAGGATGCCTTGATTAACTCTCCGTTGATGTCCTGTCCAGATTTTAAAAGCCACTCAATTATCTTGTTATTGTATTAAATACATTATGGCTACGTTTGCATATATATAAATCCAAGGTGATATTCCAGGTGGTATTTCAAAAAGCAATCAATATAATGACGTTTAAAATATGACATAGTCTATCACACTAAACCATTTTATGCCAAAAATGCCTTAGTTAATTTTGGAAAAGAGCTCAAACTGCTGGATCTATTTTTATCAAACATAGCTAAGAACTACCGCAGGGCAACATGCTTTCACTTTAAAAAACCGATTCGAAATCGGCTTGTCCGATTGAGAGCTACGATGCCACAGACAGACATTGACGTCAAACGTATACGTAACACACGTCTTCTTGCGTCATGGGTTAAAACTTGTATCTATGACAAATAGAGGTTTCCTTAAGTGTTCTCGGATTATAAGCTCTCACAAAACCCAGATCCATGGCCACCCTACTCTTTTTCTTTTCCACTTATGCGAACTTGTCGGACAAATTGCCAACCGTTTATAAGCGAATTTATATCCTGGAAACGTGACTTCAATAAATAGCTGGATCAAATCGAATTGAACGAAAAATATTAAAATTATCGTGAACAAGGTATAGATCGTGTCATTCACGAAGACGTGTGCCTTGACGCGTAATGTCATGTTATTATAGGTTAGGTTTGACAAATCTGCGCGTCATCGTGGATGACACGAACGATATACTAGGTGATTTTAATAATTTCTTGATAGGTGATGTGAAAAGCAGTATGTGTCACATAGAAGCAATTTTTTTTTCAAAGGATTACGTCTCAATCAACACTACTACCACAGCTACTACCTAATTTCAAACCGAAGTTAAGAAAAAAGGTGCATAATTAAGCGGGTTGCTTGGGATCTGTGGTCTTGGTAAGAAAATATTTTCATGGTGCTTGGTTATATTAATTAGCAGGGCTCGAACAAATCATGCGGATGACGCAAAAGTAACATAATTTTGCACACAGGTTGATGTTTGTATTTAAACCACCGTGTGACATGTCGCACTAACTAACAAAATAATCGTAAATAATTCCATGGAATTTAGGTGACAGATGTCTTGAATATAATAATCTCACGAAACTTGTTACTGTAAACATAAAGGTATAACCAAACTTAGAGTGCTCACTTCATGGGCGTTTCTCACAGCGTTTCAACTGCTGACAGTCCCCTGTCCACATTTATGATGAAGTTCTAGAAGATCGGTGGGTCAGTTTTGTTTATTTTAAATAAGAAAGGTACTAGTTTACCGTAACCAAAAATGGTATACCAATCTTGGAGAACTTCGACATAAACAGGAGACTGTCAGCGGTTGAAACACTCTGAGAAACACCCGCGGATACATTTAAAACGAGCACATTATACAACAATAAAAATGTATGGAGATTATTAATATATTGCAGGCGTACATAGACTACGGAGACTGCTAACCATCAGGCGGGCCGTATGCTTGTTTGCCACCGACGTAGTATAAAAAAAATGTTGTAGTAAAACTTGATATTTGCAAGTTTTTACCTCACAATGTTATATATATAGAGTACGCTGCACCCGACTCGCCGCGTCGGCGGCTCTCAACGGAGTGCCGTCGGCGGGTAGTTACATAATCGCACTGTTTATTGTGCAAGTTTTTCATTGTGTCAACAACATACTAAAAAATTATGGAGAACGTGGTATACTTCCCTTTTAAAGGGGACTCCTGTCTAAATGCTCTAAGTATTTAAGGCACCTTGGCTGTGTTTGAGTTAATGATTGATGAAATACAGCTCAGTGCTCCACAACCACAACACGTTTGCAAGACTATTAAAGTGGGTTATTAGTTATTAGGTAAGTTTGTGTTTACCCGTGCGATATATATTTTACTATAATATACTTATATGTATATTTCAGGCCCACAAAATAATCTAAATAAATTAACATACGGAAGAAATCAAATCAATTTATATTTTGATTTGTGTTTTTGTAAGTAGTGACAATATTATACTATACCCCGTTTTTTTGTAAGATTAGAATTTTTCAAACCTCAAAAGTACTGGTAATTAACTTTTTCTTCCGAAATGCTAGGTTTCCTATGATATCCATCGATTTCGATGAAATTAGCTATATGGGGGTTTTCGGGGGCAAAAATTATATTATATAATTTCGACGATCGGTTTGGCCTAGTGGGTAGTGACCCTGCCTACGAAGCTGATGGTCCCGGGTTCAAATCTTGGTAAGGGCATTTATTCGTGTGATGAGCATGGATATTTGTTCCTGAGTCATGGGTGTTTTCTATGTATTTAAGTATTTATAAATATTTATATATTATATATATCGTTGTCTAAGTACCCTCAACACAAGCCTTATTGAGCTTACTGTGGGACTTAGTCAATTTGTGTAAATAATGTCCTATAATATTTATTATTATTTATTATTTATGTTTTTTGAGCGAAGCAGATATTAACCTTTTCATTGCTTTCTCCCTCGCATCAAAATGTGGGATACACGCCAATATGTCAACTATTGAGAAACGAATAAACCTTATCTGTCAACAGTAAAATTGCTTTGACAGCGTCTGCCATGACCTCTTTAGTGGTCGTTGGCGTGGTAGGCACGACAGCACACGACCACTTTAGTGGCTCTTGGCGTTCAAAAGGTTAATATGTAAACGACACTATGTATTCAGTGGATAACTCAGATTTATTTTCTAAAGATCTTTATTTAAATTTGTCACTTTTGTGACGATGTCGCTCTGTGCGTATACAAACATGTGACTTATCTTCTACTTGATCCTAATGAAACCAGATTATATATATTACATTTTGCATCCTCAGATAGTGTGTGCCCCAAAATTTGGTTGCAACCCCCAACTTCAAAAAAGCTTTTGTTCATGAATCAATTTGACGACCTGTCTGGCCTAGTGGGTAGTGACTAGTGACCCTGCCTATGAAGCCGATGGTCCCGGGTTCAAATCCTGGTAAGGGCATTTATTTGTGTGATGAGCACGGATATTTGTTCCTGAGTCATGGGTGTAGTCTATGTATTTAATTATATATAAATATTTATATATTATATATATCGTTGTCTAAGTACCCAAAACATAAGCCTTATTGAGCTTACCGTGGGACTTGGTCAATTTTTGTAATAATGTCCTATAATATTTATTTATTATTATTTATTATTTAATTAGCATAAATCGACGGCCTGCCCGCTCGGCACGCAAGCCGTTGATTACGGCTCTTAAGGGGAAACCTGAGCTTTCGCTACATTCCACTGAATACGAGTTTAAATACTTTAAATAAGTAGACTCCCAGGTCAAATTTGAACGTACATTGACATCAGATTGATATTTGAATTATTAATTCTGATGTCAGTGCACGTTAGAATTAGTCAATAAGTTTAACAAACATTAATGAACTCGGCCATGACTCGTTTAGTGATACTATTAGCATAAATCGGCAGCCTGCCCGCTCGGCACGCAAGCCATTGATTAAGGCTCTTAAGGGGAAACCTGAGCTTTTGCTCCACTTCGCACGAGTCGAATTTAAAGGGTATTCTTACTAATCCTTACTAATATTATAAACGCGAAAGCAATTGTGGCTGCCTGTGACGCAATTGACATAAAATATCAGCCGTACCCCTCCTAAGAAGGTTTCCTCTGAGGAGGGGTAAGACTGCCAGTTTCCTTACATTCTTGTTATACGAGTTGAATTAGTCGATGAGGCCAGTTTAGTGACGCTATTCATAAACTGGCGGCCTTACCCGCTTTGCTCGCGAGCCATTGATTAAGGCTCGTAAGAGGAAACCTGGGCTTTCCTTACATTCTTGTTATACGAGTTGAATTAGTCGATGAGGCCAGTTTAGTGACACTATTCATAAACTGGCGGACTTACCCGCTATGCACGCGAGCCATTGATTAAGGCTCCTAAGAGGAAACCTGGGCTTTCCTTACATTCTTGTTATACGAGTTGCATTAGTCGATTAACAAAACCGCTGCCTATTGGATTTCCACCGTATAAAAAGGAAGAAGAAGAATTAGTCGATGTCGATGAGTTTAGTGACACTATTCATAAATCAACCTTACCCGCTCGCTGAGCTTTTGTCCATTCCACTGGGTAACGATTTGAACTGTGTGAGCTTGTACGTGCCCGACAGGTACGTGTGGCGGCGGCGCCGGCCGCGGCTGCTGGCCGAGCGGCGCGGGCGCACCAACCTGCTCACGAAGGCGCCGTTGACGCGCGCTGTGCCTTAACCTAGTAGCCGAGAGCATTGATTTGTTTTGGTGTTCTCTGACTGAATTCACAAAGTCCACATTGTTCACATTATGTTATATGCGCCATAAGTTAGAATATTTTTTTGTTAATAGTTACACTCTTGTCTTAGGTCTAGTACCTGTAAAGATAGTTGTAAGTGTGGAAATAAATAAATAAAATAAATCCTTCCTAATCTTATACACGCGAAAGCAATTCTCAATGTTAGGTACCTCTTCTCGCTAGGCCTACTGGAATAAATAATATTTTGAATTTGAATTTGTCTTGTTCCCCCTTAAATGCCGAGTAGGGGGCGCAACTAGTGTTCCTGCCGCAGGCACTTTGGCGCTTTATCTCCGATTGAGATCATGCCCGTAGCAATTTTTATGTTCTTTACTGGTAGGTAACGAAGTGTTAATTTTAGGCTCTTTATACTGCATATGGAAAGCAAGTTACTTGTACACAGGAAAGAAAAAGCTTGATTTTCCTTGAAAACAGTTTGCAAAATTAGAGGATATTAAAATTAGCCTAACACACGTGTATCATAAAGGAATATTATTCAACCTTGAAAATATATAAATTATCCAATAATATTAGGTACATAATAAATAAAGTAGACACGTGTACGTGGGCCTTAGGTCAGGGGTTCCCAATCTTTTTCAACATGCGGCGCAGTTACAAGTTTAGTATTTTGCAACGGCGCCCTTGTAAATTTAAAATCACGGTCGAAAAAGAGTGACACGGCGCTATATTATTTACCGATGCGAGCGCTCAAATAGGTACCCGCGAATATTTGTGGTTTCGGATAATGATAGAACTCACGGCGCCCCTCTTTACTTTCTACGGCGCACCAGGGCGCCGCGGCGCACACTTTGGGAACCCCTGCCTTAGGTAGTAACAACAAGCCTAAAAATATCAAATAATTCTCAAGTAAATAATACGGGATTTATTGGTAACTAGTTACTTAATGTTGTTACAAATTGTGACAAGAGCGAAAAGCTAATACTTCAGAATAAAATCCGTTAAAGAGTCTCGACCAACACCTTGAGAGACTTTCGATAGGTGGTTGGATCAAGCAAAGAGCATATAATCACTACGTTTTAAGAGACGGGACTTCCATACTAGCGACTGGACTCGGTTTGTTTCGCAAATCATTACCAAAATCTACGACAAAGAACTGTCAAGGAACCATAATACCAACATAACCGATTTAAATAGTGTAGTACGCTACACGCTTGCGATTCTTATCGATATCGATAAAATGGGGAGGGTTGAAAAATAGGCTCCTGTCTACAAATTTTGTACTCGAAATCAGGTTAGCATCGAGTCCACATTTAAGTTGTATGTTATATAGTGGATAGTTCTTTGAGTGGACTAATATCTGGTCGGGCTTAATGTGGACCCGAATTATTTTAATACAGTTTTTAAGTCTTTTTTTATTTATTTAAAGCTTTATTTTCAAAATGTTCTGCACATACATGTTTCAATAAATGTTACTTTTCTATGGGAAGATGTATCGTCAGGTCTCCGTTCCCAACAAATTTGACCCACTGCTTGCATCTGAAAACATACAGCCTTGGACAAACATGACTTTATCTACAGTTTATATTCCAAGTATTTGCTAATGAGATGATTAACTGATTATTTAGCGCTAATATGCATCTATAAATCATGTTTTTCGGCATCCAGTTATCAACAACCCTTTATCAATGCTCTAACTTTTTATGTATTTATATGTCTGTCATGAGAACCGGTCTGGCCTACTGGGCAGTAACCCTGCCTATGAAGCCGATGGTCCCAGGTTCAAATTATGGTACGGGCATTTATTTGTGTGATGCGTATTTGTTCCTGAGTCATGTGTGTTTTCTATGTATTTATATGTATATATCCTTGTCTAAGTACCCACAACACATGTCTTATTGAGCTTCCTATGGGATTAAGTCAATTTGTGTAATAATGTCGTATAATATTTTTTATTGATCACAAAAAGAGAGATTAATTTACTTACATTTCAGATGAATATATTAAATAATTACTAGATTTAAAAAAATATGTCAAATAATGACCATTAATGCATAGATGATAGATAATTTTCCACTGAAAATCTTCGACGAATTAATTTTGTGTCATATTGCATGCAAGTTCTCAGGAAATTTCACATATTTTATTTAATTACTTACACTGATATACAAATAAACATACAATTATCGATAGTTTTAGTACATTCCTAGTTCACAACTAAAAATAATATAAAATAGCCTGCTGCACCAAAATAAGTTCAAAAGTATCTAAAGCAATACGTACCGGTCTTTATCCAAGGGAAATTTCGCCATAAAATCCCTTTTTTCGTGATTTTCTCGAGTGGCTCGCTTGCCACATATTTCACACTAGTAAACCATTTTCTCGGTGGCATTATAACAAAGTCGCTCTTTACTCTGATCACGGTTCACTATTTTCGATATTTACACTAAATAATAAAGAAATTGCACGATTTGTCGGGTAACAAAACATTGAAGCCTTCATAACAAACAAAACAATTAGGCTGACAGTTGACTTGATGTAAGCTTGACAGAATAAATAGCACTGACGTTTTATTTTTCTTCGTTGGCAAAGATTTGCGAAACAAGTTCCATACAAAACTTATTTTGTTCCTAGTTGCGTCAGCCTGGGATCAAGGGTCAGTTACAGAAGGTGGTGATTTTGGATACGGCGCGGATAGTTAGGCGGTTCTTCTCTCTGCGGCCCTGACCACCGGCAGCTTGGGCCCTGCCCGCTGCTGGCGGCACCCTAGGTTAGGTTTGCTAATAATATGTATATATATATATTTTGTATTTTATTTTTATATTCATATTATAAAACGCCTAATCTGAGATGAACAATAAATAAATGAATAAAATCCGTTCAACTATGACAAAAATCGGTCATGATTTTTATGATACCTACATTACAAAATCGATCTTATAGCAGGTTTATTCGAGTAATTCGATTGATATCTAATACCGAAAATGACATGGTAGGGCGATTTTTGGAATGAAAAAAGCGGCCAAGTGCGAGTCGGACTCGCCCATGAAGGGGTACGGAACCCTTTATGTATTTATGACGTTTTAAAAAAAAACTACTTACTAGATCTCGTTGAAACCAATTTTCGGTGGAAGTTTGCATGGCAATGTATATCATATATTTTTTTAAGATTTTTCATTCTGTTATTTTAGAAGTTACGGGGGGGGGGGGGGAAGAAACATTTTACCACTTTGGAAGTGTCTCTCGCGCAAACTATTCAGTTTAGAAAAAAATGATATTAGAAACCTCAATATCATTTTTAAAGACCTATCCATAGATACCCCACACGAATGGGTCTGATAAAAAAAAAAAATTTGAGTTTCAGTTCTAAGTATGGGGAACCCCCAAATTTTTTTTTTCTATTTTTGTGTAAAAATCTTAATGCGGTTCATAGAATACATCTACTTACCAAGTTTGAACAGTATAGCTCTTATAGTTTTGGAAAAAAGTGGCTGTGACATAATCGGACAGACAGACGGACATGACGAATCTATAAGGGTTCCGTTTTTTGCCATTTGGCTACGGAACCCTAAAAAGTACCTAACATTCGGAAGTAATTCGAAATACTTAACCGAATACACATTACTGACTGATTGTTCAGAAGCAAGTTTTATTGTTTGATATTTGTACTAAACAATGTAAAGTAATTTTAAATATAAGTAAACGCTATCTCTTCATTAAAAGGAAAGGGGACGGCCGCTTATCGATACAAACGTAGTCCCCATTTTACTTATTACCTACGCTAGCTTAGATAATAGATAATTATATTATATCAAGTGAGAGTAGATATTATTAAATCCATTTATTCCATAATTCTGTGTAATACCCAGTATACTAGGCTTTGGATGAGATTACAGTAATTTATATGTGGATCAACCTTGTCACATTAACGGTGAGTTAGAGCTGTGCCGAGTTTCATTATGTCACATAATGCTGGCTCCATACAGACCGATCTGCGAATGACGGTGAAGTGTGGATCCGGCTTTATATGGAAATAGTTCTTAATCGCTAGTAATATTATAACTGCTAAAGTAACTCCCTCTGTCTGTCTGTGACTTCTTCACGCTTAAGAGGAAATGGGACGGCCGCTCCTTCATACAAACGTAGTCCCCATTTTCCTCTCTGGATATTGACATTATGGAAAATATTTTTACATCATTTGATGTATATTAACATTATTAACCATAGCTATGACCCTATGACGTTTGACTTTTTTTGATTTTTTTTATTATTGTAAAAAGTAGGAGCGAAAAACAATTTCCACACAAATTTTTAAATGCTTCTTACTCTTGTAATAATTAAAACTTCGAACGTAGGGGCATAGCTGGGGTTGATAAACAAATTGTGTCAAAATATTGTCAATTATGTTAACATCCAGAGAGGAAAATGAGGACTACGTTTGTATGAAAATGGGAATTCGCGCGTGTCCTCCACTTTTGTCTTAAAGAATTAACCATTGTACAAAGCCTTAACACATTGAGTACCGGGAACCCGCTAGGCGGGTTCTTTGTTCGTAGTCGCTTTCCTCTGTAAAGCGGGAAAACGCTAGAATCAGCTACGAGCGTAGCGCTACGAAAACGTTGGTAGCGAAAGTGTTAATAATACCTATTTCAACCTTGACTAAAAAAAAATACCTATAGGAAATACCTCTACATACATTAATTTAGATAGGTAGTTATATTTGTTATTTGCAAAACCATTTATTTACGACGATAATAATAAAAAGGAATATGTAAATAATGTATAACTATAAAAATCTTAAATAACATCACTATCGACAAGAATTCAGTTAAAAATCGGCATACGTGTCCTTTCAACAAACTGTCGTTTACAGTAAAATGATCCTAATTGAATTCTACGTTAGCACTGAATTGTTATTCCTAACAAAACCTAACCATACTTCGTAGACTTTATGTATTGGTAATAAAGTATAAAATGATCAGTATATATCAAGGTTATGCTAGTTAAAGTCGTAATGCCTTCCTTCCTTAAAATTATTTTTACCTTTGGACATATTTGAATAATTCTGTATTTAAACACCTTCCACACATCACTAGCATCGCATTTCAAAATGAACGTAGTCGTTGTAACCGTTCTCTTCGCCATTTTCTTGGGGGTCCATTGTGTCCCCACTGAAACTGAGGTAGCTGGAGATGTCGGGTGCCTCCTAAAAGCGATAAAGGAGTTCACACACTGTATTAAAGGTGTTGAGATTGAGACTAGAGGCGAGCAGGTTTCTGATATGAAAGGGAATGTGATGCAATGTTTGGTGAAGCTTTTCACTGATATGCTAGCGTGTTTGAAATGATCGTAAGTTGTGTTAAAAAATCTTATTTTATATTAATGATTATAAACTAAAATACCTAGATATCATACATTAAAGAAAAAAGTGACCAAGTCCACCGGCGGCGTCCCAGGCGTCTTTAGCGTTTTAATATAGTGTATGATAGATGTAGTGATATCTATTTCAGCTTATAATTTATTTATATGCAGGTCGTCCCAAGATAATGGAACATCAAGGGAAAGTACCTTAAATATCGTAGATAGGATACTTTGCTGAAAGAAGACTTTATTTTATTTTTAAAAGTAAGTAATATTACATTCAATGAATTTCTAAAAAAAAATTGAAAATTGCTTACTTTTTCTAGGAATTAAACCGAATCTTAAAATTTTAATAAAAACAACTACTCTATTAATTTCTTTTGCGATATCATATTTCTGAGATGACTTATTTTTGATGCATTCTTTCGATTGGCATCATAAAAATACAGGCTGCTTTTTTTCACATTTGTTTCGCTTCGATTTCCAGACAAAGTAACTTATTTTTTTTTAAATCTTTGAATGCAGTATTACTCAGTTTTGAAAATAAAATAGAGTCTCCTTTTAGCAAAATATTCTATGTCTTATATTTAAGGTACTTTCCCTTGATGTCCCATAGTCTTGGGACGCCCTGTATAGTGTGACTACTTGAAAAACACAAATACGAAAAATATTTTACAGTACATATGGGGCTACTTTATAGCACTAGTGCGAGAAGTAGCATATTACGTTACTGTGTCGAACATTTAAAGGGCCATATGTACTGTAAAACGTTGTACGATACATGTGCGAATAGGTAATTCGCAACTCGTGTCGGTCGTGTTTTAATTTATCGCCACTCGTTTTGAATTTCCTATTTTTCGCACTTGTATCGTAATGTACTATTATAAAATAATTTGATTTGTTCTCTATTTGGAAACATATATTTTTTTTTTTTTTTTGTACTTTGAATAGTAATTATAAATGACCCAGTATGCCTATAAATTGAGCAATGAAGTTTAAAAAAATAAATACCTAAAAATACGAAAATTAAACAGCACAAACACTAGTCAATAAAAGAACATCTAACATTGATTTGAAAGATGTCATATTAATATTGTTTTTAAATGTTTCACATTTGCAATGACTATGGCGATTTGTATCTTAAGCGTTAAGCCATTTCTGTCAGTAGAAAAAAGCGGCAATTAAAAAAAAAATTGGCGTGAAGGGTTATCGTTGCATAGAACATTTGAAATTCGCGCCTTTTTCTACTGACAAACTTGTTTGACCGTCTATACATTGTCTTTGGCCTATGACCGATTTAAGATTGATATAAAATTGAGATCTGATGATGGAGATCAAAGATGATCATCATAATAGGATCGTACTTATTGATCTCTCTGCGGCCCTGACCACCGGCAGCTTGGGCCCCGCCCTGCTGCTGGCGGCACCCTAGGTTATAAGGTTTTTTATAATGTGTTTATATGTATTTTGTATTGATTTGTGAGTTTTTAGGGTTCCGTACCCAAAGGGCCAATGGGACCCTATTACTGAGACTTCGCTGTCCGTTCGTCCGTCCGTCCGTCCGTCCGTCCGTCTGTCCGTCCGTCCGTCTGTCACCAGGCTGTATCTCATGAACCGTGATAGCTAGACAGTTGAAATTTTCACAGATGATGTATTTTTGTTGCCGCTATAACAACAAATACTAAAAACAGAATAAAATAATTATGGGGGCTCCCATACAACAAACATAATTTTTTTACCGTTTTTATAAATAATGGTACGGAACCCTTTGTGCGCGAGTCCGACTCGCACTTGCCCGGTTTTTTTTATATTTATAAAAAACCTATACTAAGACCATCTATAAGTAATCCGTATATAAGCAGCAAGAGAATCGTCAGCGATAAAAGCTTGTCCCTAATATAATGCACTTACTTGATAATGATAAAAACAATAATATGTTTGATATACTATTTCTTTTGTTTTCAGATTGCTATGATGCAGCTATTACTCAAAAAATGAAGGCTTTCTTAAAAAGAAAATCTTAACTATGGACTGCTAAATGTAAAATATTATAATTATGTATATTTACCATTGGTTGTTGGATATATTTATATTAAAAATAAAATAATTCTATGTTTGCATATGGTTTGAATTTTTGTAATTAGTTAAGAAATTACGTCGTTCTAAGATAACCAATACATACAAATATAGGTACTTATAAAAAACATGTTAAATTAATATTTGAACTCCTTAAATGCATTAAATTTTGCAAATAACCCACCATCTTAAAAATGACACTTTCATTAATTTCAATTCGTAGTCGCTTCCCAAAACCAATTTCCACGTAAAGTCACTAATTCGATAAAAAACCTTTCCCCTGCTTTTAGCGACTGATTACGAACTACCATCGAGGTCCATTATGAACAGCGGGCGGGAAACCGGCAGCCATACACAGTTACTATCAAGTGTAAAAAGGTCTCCATTTTGACTCGGGCAAACTGCTTTCGAATGTCCGAATGTTCTCCTAAGCAGGTCGCAATTATCAGTCGGTTCCTGCTAGATTTTGTAACCAAATTCTATAAAAAAAATTTGTCGATCCACTTTTAGGAATTTTTAAAATGCGGAAATCGACATTATTGAAAATTCAAAATTCAAAAATTTATTCTGCAAGTAGGCCTCAAGGGCTCTTTTACAAGTCAATACAACATTTATAGTAACATCATATAGTGACATGAAAAATACATAACAACATTTACAAATACAACAGCCAATACCTGGGTAAACATTACATTATAATAATCTTAAAATAAATAATTACTACAATACAATAGAGATGTATAGTCTCTATGGTTAAAAACACATTAAATCTGGAGATGTAAAAGGTCCCCAATGTCAGAGTACTAATACTAATTAAAAATTGGGAGGTGTACAGTCTCTCCAAGTGTCAAGATAAAATTTATACTAAATAAATAAACCGCGTCTGGACTGTTAAACTAGCACTCTCATAAACTAATGCTACATTCTGTACATAACTAGTATGTACCAAGTCAAGTATATTATACAATATGACAGAGACGTATAGTCTCCACGGTTAATACATTAAGTTTGGAGATGTATAAGGTCCCCACGGTCTGAGAAAAATAATAATACACAATAATAATGACATTAATAAGATTTAAAGGTGTAAAGGTTCTCCAAATGTCAAAGAATAAAAAAAAATAAAAAATTGTATGAAATACATGTTTCACGTCAAGAGACTATTAAGCTAACAATCTTAAAACTAGTTCTACAGAATACATAACTACTATGTATTTAATATGTCAATGTCATCATCAAAATAACTAAAACATAACAAACATTAATACATAAGGTTGAACAGCTAGAAACAACAGCGCCATATGCCCCTCCGAGACACTGCACGCAAAACTATTACAGCTTTTGAGACTGGATCCTTGGCCATGATTCCGTATCTCCCAAGTAGTCATCTATTTTATAGTATCCCTTTTTGAGAAGTGCATTTTTGACGTATTGCTTGAATGAAGTATAGGGCAGGTTCCATGCCTCTAAGGGTACTTTGTTATAAAATGTTACACAGTTTCCCATGAACGATTTTTTAACTTTCTGTAGACGAAACTTGGAGACTACTAACTTATGTTTATTTCGCGTATTATAACTATGGATATCAGACAGTTTCTTAAAGGACTTTATATTCTTATGCGTATACATTAAGCACCAATAAGCACCACAAATGAATTAAGCACCAATAAGGTATATGGTGCTTAAGACCACTGTGAGTTCAGTGTGATAATGACTCGACAAACTAAGAATTTTCTACTTTTACATTTTCTAAGCGTATCGTGAGATCTACAGCTCACAGAGCCTAATAACTAAATATGTTCCATAATTAAGAATTAAGCGGGCTTTTTCTTAATTATGGAACATATTTTGCTTGCTTTTTGAGCAAGTGACGTAATTCGTTGCAAAGATGCGTATAGTTGCGTATAGTTTTAATGAGTACTGTATTAATAAATCTTATGTACGCTTTGTTCGATTTACAATCGAATCGGAGGTCGCGGGTTCAAATCCTGGCTCGTACCAATGAATTTTTCGGAACTTATGCACGGAATTTAATTTGATATTTACCACTAGCTTTTCGAAGGAAAACATCGCGAGGAAACCTGCATATATCCGCGAAGGAATTCTAACCCGCATTGGGCCAGCGCAGCGTGGGGACTATAGCCCAAACCCTCTTGCGCATGAGACACAGGTCTCGTGTCCAACAGTGGGACGTATATAGGGTGAATTATTATTTATTATTACGCTTTGTTCGATATAGGATAAAATCTTTCCTCTGATTTTAGCATCTGGTCTGGCCCCTGCTTCACCACGCTCACAAAGAATTGTCACGACATTGACAATTCACTGACAATATTTACTGAACATTGCTGGTCTAACAAGTAAACATTGACTCTGCGACACTTGGTTACTTAGAAACCCAGAATTGTACAGGAAATAAACGTGTCAATTGTCTAGTTGGTGAAATAAGCGCCTGATTGCGAGCGACCATCTTTTTGCGGTTTCAGTCTTGCAACTGCGTGCGCTTATGATCATACCGTACGATACACTTTTTCGTGGTACAGAAACCGCAAGAAATTGATCGCAATATGTTCTAAGCCTTATGAAGGGCGGACGGGAAACCGGCAGCCATACGAAAATTTACAATATGAAACACAGTTTCACAAGTTAGACTTTCGTTTTAGACCAGGTGGGCCGAATTTTATTTTGTTGTCGAATTTTTTTCGTTAGATTTCGATAAAAAATGCTGGCTAGATAGCATCTTATTTTGTCAATAATAATCGCACTTTCACCGTATGTCCTAAAAAACTTTCCACTGAGTTAAAAAAGCGGCCAAGTGCGAGTCGGACTCGCCCATGAAGGGTTCCGTACCATTTATGACGCATTAAAAAAACTACTTACTAGATCTGGTTCAAACCAATTTTCGATGGAAGTTTGCATGGCAATGTATATCATATATTTTTTTTAGATTTTTCATTCTGTTATGTTAGAAGTTACGGGGGGGGGGGGGGGGGGGACACACTTTTTACCACTTTGGAAGTGTCTCTCGCGCAAACTATTCAGTTTAGAAAAAAATGATATTAGAAACCTCAATATCATTTTTAAAGACCTATCCATAGATACCCCACACGTATGGGTTTGATGAAAAAAGATTTTTTGAGTTTCAGTTCTAAGTATGGGGAACCCCCAAAATTTATTGTTTCTATTTTTGTGTAAACATCATAATGCGGTTCATAGAATACATCTACTTACAAAGTTTGAACAGTATAGCTTTTATAGTTTCGGAAAAAAGTGGCTGTGACAGAATCGGACAGACAGACGGACATGACGAATCTATAAGGGTTCCGTTTTTTTGCCATTTGGCTACGGAACCCTAAAAAACGTATGGTATTTTGAACAACAACATACAATAACATTTTTTTTTTTGTCCATATGTACTTCTATATCATTACTGTCATACAAAGCCTATGAAAAAGAAAAAGGAATAGAACTAAAAAAACTTGGTACACTTTTTTTTGCCTATTGGAATCGAAATACCTAATAAACAAATAACATTCAAATTTGACATTCAAATATGTATTATTTTTAGTTATTGTAAATCATTTTAATGTTAATAATTATTCTCTCTTAATATTATTTGCATGAAACTCTTGTATTTTGATTAATTTATTTATGCACTTTATAATTATGCATGGTGAAAAATCGTACGCCTACAGGCAAAACATAGTGTTCCTCGACTTGTTTATAAGACCATTTATTGTACCTATGTTTTACGAATAAATGATTAAATGATTATGAACATAAAAAGGACCAAATTAAAAAAAAAACATGTACGTTACATTTTCAATAAAATCGCCCAGAAATATTTTTGTGGGGCTGCCGGTATCGATTAGCCTAGTGTAAAAAGCCTATTAATTCGAGTGATTGGAGCCAAAGCGCCGGGCACGAATTTTTCTTCTGTCTTTACGGGATGCCAGATCTATCTGTGAAAATTTCAACTGTCTAGCTATCACGGTTCATGAGATACAACCTAGAAACAGTAGAGCCAAAGCGCCGGCCGCGAATTTTCACTCTCTTTTTACGGGATGGCAGATTTACTGCAAAATACGAGGGTGAACGTTCTATAAGATTTCGAATAGCGGAGGGAGGAGAAAAAAAGTCCCAAAATTTCCATAATTTTTTCGATATGTACTTCCATTTCATTACTGTCATACAAAATCTAAGAATAAGAAAACGGATTAGAAATAAAAAACCGGACAAGTGCTAGTCGGACTCGCCCACTGAGGATTCCCTACGTTTTAGTATTTAATTGTTGTTCTGCTGTTATAGCGGCAACAGAAATACATCATCTCTAAAAATTTCAACTATCTAACTATCACAGTTCATGAGATACAGCCTGGTGACCGACGGGCAGACGGACGAACAGTGGAGTCTTAGTAATAGGGTCCCATTTTACCCTTGGGATATGGAAGTCTATAAAAACTTGGTGCACTTTTTTCACCAATTAGAATAAAGAAAAACATAAAAAGGACCAAATAAAATAAAAACGTGTACGTTACACGTTCAATAAAATCGCTCAGAAAAGTGTTTGTGGGGCCGCCGGTATCGAGCAGCCGAATCTTAAGAGCCTATTAATTCGAGTGATTGGAGCCAAAGTGCCCGTCGTGAATTTTCGCTCTGTCTTTACGGAATGCCAGATTTACCGCAAATTTAGAAGGTGAACGTTCTAAAAGTACTTGGAAAGCGATAGAATATCAAGGTGTTAGCGGCGAATACAATCCTTGTTATTTGATGATCAACTTTTTGTTATTTTGTCCCGCTGGTAACATGTTTGTCATGTTAATCCAATGTGCTTTGCACGCGTGGATTCGTATGCCATCTTCGGCGCCACTGTTCGTCGGGGTGCGGGGGCGGGGCAAGGAAATGAAAGACGTGCGACTCGCGTAGTTGTATCTATTCGACTAACTTGCATGCGGTCGCCGCCACACTATTTAATTTTTTTATTTTATTGATAAAAATGTTTACATGACATTACAGTTGAACCAATGCGTCACGAAACTTAGACTAACAGCAATAATAATTATAAGCATTAACAATAATTATATTAATTAAAAAACAATAATACCACATTGACAAATTAAATTGTAACAGTTGAGCACCTAGCATCCATCGCCTCACAGAATCTCAAGATTCACTATTGGGAGCGTGCACGACTGTCACGCAACCTAGTGTTCGCAAGTCTAGGGGAAAACGTCAATTCACTACATCTTATAAAACTACTCCAAAACTAAAAACTACTGAACGGATTTTCATAAGACTTTCATCTATCAATAGAGTGATTCTTGAGGAAGGCTTAAGTATATAACTTGTTAAGGTTTTGTGTAAATTGTTTGAAATATAACGATGTTGTCGGAAAAAATCACGCTGGCTAGGAGCTTTAATCGAAAACGCTGCCTAATCCGTTTGAGCTATAACAACACAATGTATGGTGGGGTTGTTTCTCATTCATAGGTCTACAAAAAAGTCCGCGATGTTAAATGTCTATCTTTTAAGGATAACTTACTATCCATTCTTAACTTCTAGAAAAAGATCACGTAAACGATCACTGGAAATATTCTTTTACACGCAAAGTTTTAGGGAAGTGCGAATTGCCTCGGCGACAAACAGCTATACAAAGAACACGAGGCAAAGTTTGTCTCACGGACGGAAATTCTATTTCGTTCCGACGCTGTCGAGTAGCTGCAGGATTGATATTACAAACAGTACCACATGTAAATACATGAATATGATAGAATAATATCGAAACCCAAACAAAAACTTTTTACCAACGCGAGGCAAGAACAAACATTACAAGCATTAGGAACATTACAAACGAATGAAAGCTAGTAAGTGATAAAATAAGTACATGTGTATTTTACTTTGTAAAATAAACATACTTTAAACTAATCTTAACTATATTAATAATATGATATAATGTTTTTTAAATATTTTACATTTAAATTGATTATAAAAGTCAATTTCACCAGCCAACATGAGTGAACAAAATAAAATTGACATCAAATTAATTTACACGCTTTGCAACTTTTTCATCAGTTTTTGAAGAATAAGTAAGTAAATATTCTTTATTGCACCACAATTGGCTACTTGACACTTTTTAGGGTTCCGTAGTCAACTAGGAACCCTTATAGTTTCGCCATGTCTGTCTGTCTGTCCGAGGCTTTGCTCCGTAATCGTTAGTACTAGAAAGCTGAAATTTGTCATGGATATATAAATCAATAAAGCCGACAAAGTCATATAATAAAATCTAAAATTTTTTTTTAGGGTACCTCCACTACACGTAAAGTGGGGGTGAAATTTTTTTTTGCTTCAACCCTACATGCAGTGTGGGATATCGTTGGAAAGGTCTTTCAAAACTAATAGGGGTCCTCAACAAACATTTCTTGATAAAGTGAATATATTCGGAGATAATTGCTCCGAAAGAAAAAAAAATGTGTCCCCCCCGTCTAACTTTTGAACCTTAGGTCCAAAAAATATGACAAAAATCTTGGCAGTAGAACTTAAGAAAGATATTAAATGAAAACTATAGCGGATATGATCAGTTTAGCTGTTTTTGAGTTATCGCAAAAAGTTTCCCCTTTATTGTAAAAAGAGGTACACCCACAGTTCATCCCTTGGTTAACAATCTACCATACTTTAAGCTCCAGTTTAGCTTATTGTGACGGAAGAGTAACTACGGAACCCTACTCTGAGCATGGCCCGACATGCTCTTGGCCGGTTTTTTGGAAATAATGTCAATCGATCTTGATTTTCCTGGGGATCAAATGTCTGTATAGGGCCCATGGCATTTAAGCAACACAAAGATCAGAAATGAGAGTTAAAGTCTGACGCTCGCACTCGACGATTGAAACGCCTCTAACAAAATGATAATGTGATGTGACGTCACATCACATAAGTCTGTCCTAAATGTATGGAAGATCAAGAGAATGGCTATTTTGATCCTGAAATATTGCGTTTATGTATATAGTTGTCATACAATTTATTTTTCAATAAAATGCAAGAAATCGAATGGTACCACTTTCTTTTTACTTTTTGAAAGTAAAAAAAAAATTCAGACTTTAGGGCCTTGTAATTTTTTATAATCTCAATGTGTCTTTTTAAATTCCATTTTTTTATAATGGATGGCTCATTTTCTCTCCGTTTATCTAAATTTTGTTATAATATTCAACATGTGTCAAGTACCCAATTAAAACAAATTTACAATGTACCTTTACGAGCTGGACTGGCGATAAAACATTTTCTTACTCAAATGGGGTAAATTGATATGGTTTGCTTTACCGTCGAAATAATTTCTGCTGTGCCAAGCGAACATGTATGTCTTCCATTACAAAAGAGCTTAAAAGTAGTACTTTTTCTGTTACAACTTGCCGTTTCAAATGCTATATTAGGGGCAGGTAACACATCTATCAAAGACAAGTAATCTTATTATTTATTATTATTTTATTTATTTTTATACCTTTAAACGAGCAATTCTTGTCTATATTTCGAGGATCTCGGAAACGGCTCTAATGATGTCCATGAAATTTGCTATATGGGGGTTTTCGGGAGCGAATAATCCATCAAGCTAGGGCTTATCTCTGGGAAAACGCCCATTTTTGAGTTTTATATGTTTTCCAGCTCGGTCTCCGAAATATTAGCAACATAATAAGTATTGAAGGTAAGGAATAGAATCTCCATGTGCCAAATAGTGTCCATCAAAAAACTTTATGTGTATAGGTGGCTCTAAAATACCTAGAATATTTAAAAAAAATAATTCCACCCATAGACAGCCCACTTCACATCTACCTACCTACTACTCGAAGCAAACGTGCAGACTTATCGCCTGATGGTAAGGAATTACTGTTGCCAATGGACACTTGAAACCCCACAGGCGTTATAAGTGCCTAGCCAGCCTTTAAATACGCTCTATTCTTGAAAGTTCGAAGGCTGTGTCAGGTCGGAAATACCGCAAGCGTCATTTCATTCGACGGTTTAGCTGTGCGAGGCAGGAAGTTTCTGGAAAAACGATAAGTTGAGGACCGCCAACCATTTAAAAGTGGTGAAGATGGAAATGTTGTTGCATAGAGCGATGGCGGGAAGAAGAAGTTTGACATTTTTTATTATTTTCTTGTCTTTACCGCTACCGTCTTAGAGCAAATGCTTTTATTTCTCAAAGTCTCAACTTACATTTAAAGTTAAAATGGGAATGCAAGCGGGAGCTACATTCAGTTTGAATTAAATATATGTTTGTCAATAATATACTTTGTCTTGTAGAGTCCTTGCTACCTTCTTCGAAATTTTTAAACTTTTAATCTTTTCCCAGCAGTGGGACACAACAGGCTAGCAAATAATAAATGAATAAATAATATTTACAAGTTCAAAACACTGGAGAAGGCTCATCGTCTTTCGTCAATTTATATTTACAAATATAATAACAACATATCAAACGTGTCAATATTTCTGATATTGGTATTGAATAAACCAAATTTTATTAAGTACATTGTAGTGTGACTACTTAAAGACATGAATCAAAATGTTTCATAAATTAATTTGATTTAATTTTTGACAAGCAGAAACGTCTGCGAACGATGTGGAAAAATTAGTATCGATCCAGAGGCCGTGAGTTCAAGTCTCACCCAAGGCAGTAATTTTTCCAGTTTTAAATTTATTCTAAGCTTAATTTGATTTGTTCCCAAAGTTGTATAGATGGAAGCACCAACTGTCTTTAGCCGCGTAAGCTGATGACGGCGTACGAATGCAACCTCGCCACTGGAGGGCTGTTACGTGCTGAGCGGTGCCGTGCGCGCCGTGTGCCGCGAGCTGGCCTCGGAGTGCGTGCTGGTACACTCCGAGCAGCTGGATCTCAGCGCTGACGCTGGACCCGGGGGCCTGGGCGCTCTTTTAGCAGAACTAGGGTCGCCATCCGTCCGGGTTTCCCCGGATTTTATTTCCGAATTTTGAAATGACTGCCATCATGATTCATAGTAGAAAGGATTTATCCAATATTTTCTTTTCCTCTGCTTTTTCTTCATGCTTCTTCTTAAAAGCAACAAGAGCAGAATACGTGTGATAGGATCCATGTCGAATTTAAAACTGATCGCACAATATTTTGAAGATGTACGAGAAGCTGCGGCGTCGTAATCGAACGTGGCACCGCACCGTGCATCTACTCAACTCAACACGGCAACGTTAATCTGCCCGGCGCGCGGCGCGACCTGCGGTGCCCGGTGCAGTAACGTGGATAACGTGCCACGCTCCGACGCAACACCGCGTCGTTTTACGTTTACGGCGCCGTGTCGCGGACATGTGGCCACGCCCGAAGGGTTCTGTACCATTATCTATAAAAACGGTCACCCATCCAAGTACTGACCCCGCCCGGCGTTGCTTAACTTCGGTGATTGGATGAGAACCTCGAGATTGGTAAGAAATATTTATTTTATACTGTTTTTAGTATTTGTTGTTATAGCGGCAACAGAAATACATAATCTGTAGAAATTTCAACTGGCTAACTATCACCGTTCATGAGATACAGCCTGGTGACAGACGGACGGACGGACGGACAGCGGAGTCTCAGTAATAGGGTCCCGTTTGACCCTTTGGGTACGGAACCCTAAAAATCTTATTGTTAAATAAAGATAAATATAGTTTATTATTCAAGTAGGCATAATACAATGCGCTTATGAACGTCAAATAAAGCTACACCGGCTCTAACCTTAAACCTCTGACCCGAGAAGATTTAAATCTCCCCCTCCCCCAGGGAGGGTATCCCAATATAATAATAATCCCAATACAATAATAAGAGACATACAGCAACTGTCAAACGAACTTTATTGCGAAATATCCGCGATAGAATTACTAGACTTAAATCTAATTGTTGTGTGTATTTATAGAACAAATGTTATAACCGCTAATGAATTTATGACTCGCTTAGAAAGTGTGCTCGCTAAGATCGCGGACTACGATAAAGATTGCATTATTGTAGGTGACATGAATATTGATTTTATGAATGATTACTCTACAAAAAATAATTTGACTGATTTACTAGTTGTATATAACTTTCGATGTATCGTAGATTTTTATACTAGGATTAGCAACCAATCGGCCACGTGTTTAGACCATGTATATACTAACTGCCAGCCCGGTGTAACGCATGCGTCTCCTGTGACCACAAACATTGGTGACCATCTCGCGGTGCGCTGTGAGGTGGTGTACCAGGCTCGCCCGCCACCGGCACCGGCGCGGCTGGCGCGCGCATTTACTCATGCCAACCGAGCTGCCTTCATAGAAGCATTATACAGTATAAACTGGAATGATTTGTGGAATCGCCGTGGACGCACGGCTGCGCAGATGGCGTCATCCACTATAAATATTATTAAATATCACTTTGACATTTGTTTTCCATTTAAATTGTATAATCGTAAGAATCACTCCTGGGTATCAGATGACATTTTTAATTTAAAACTATTTTTATTTGACATTATTAAAATTGGCAATGTATTTCCAAATAATGAAAGCCTTAAACAAATAATCGATAATACACATAAGAAGTATAACGAGCTCGTTAGGCAGACTAAATACGACCATTATAAAAATACTATAAAAAAGAGCCAAAGTGCCTCCAAATCCATGTGGCAAATTGTAAATAAAGAACGAGGCAGAACCTCACGGCCTCTGGCAGATTTTTTTGATGTTGTCGTAGACTCAGACGGGACCAGGTTCGCGTCGAAACAGGATGCTGCGAGTGCCGTGAACCGACGTTTTGCGTCCGCGGCGGCGGCATGTGGTGCGCCGAGCGCAGACCTGCCGCAGGTGCGCGCCGCGCTGAGCCTTGCCAGCGCGCCAGCCGATTGTGGCCTGCTCCTCCGTCCGTTCTCCGCAGATGAGGTATATCGAATAATCACCAAAAACATCCCACACAAAGCTACTAAAGATCTATACGGCATTTCTATGGACCTCATATATACCGCTGCCGCTCCCCTGTCACCTGTGCTGGCGGATCTGTATAATCAATGCATTTCCGAAGGAGTTTATCCCTCCTCCCTTAAAACTAGTAAAATTTCTCCTGTGTTTAAGGGAAAAGGGAAAAGAGAAGACATTGATGGATACAGACCCGTCTCCATAATACCAGCGGTGGCTAAGGTGTTCGAAAATGGCCTCAGCTCGCGATTAACAGAGTTTCTTACGGCTACCGAGGCTCTGTCTGCACGACAGTATGCCTACCGCGCGGGCCACTCGACTTGCGCGATGACGCGCGAGCTGGTGCGATGTATTGTGGGCGCTCGCGAACAGGGCCAACAGGTCGCTTTGTTGTGCTGCGACCTGTCGAAGGCGTTTGATGTTGCCGACCACAGCGTGCTCTCTATCAAACTGCGACACTATGGCATAAGAGGTAAAGCTCACGCACTCCTAACAGATATGCTTCATGGTAGGTCCCAGGCAGTGGTTGCTGACGGAGGTACAGTGAGATCGGAGCCGATATCGACGGCAATGGGAGTTCCGCAAGGGTCGTCGGTATCGAATATACTTTTCTCGCTGCTTCTGAATGACCTCCCGAAAGCAATAACAGCAGGAGAAGCTTATATGTATGCCGATGACGTCGCTGTTGTAGTATCGGCAGCTAATATAGATGAACTCGAGCAGCGCCTAAATGAAGTTGCTAGTCAGGTGTCGCAGTATTTTAGTGTGAACGGCTTAGTACTAAACCTAAAAAAGACCCATTTCCTGCATTTCCATCTTGGGGGAAAAGATCCTAGGGAGTTAATCGTACTCGTGGACCGTGTCAAAGTAGGTCAGGTCCAAAACACCGCATTTCTGGGTATTGAACTTGATAGGGGCCTCCAGTGGGGAGCACACACTATTAAAGTTTGTAACAAACTGGCAAGTGCTTGCTTCGCATTGCGACGCCTGGCAAGGGTGGTGTCCAGGGATGTGGTAAGGTCTTGCTATTTTGCCACTGTGCACTCGATCCTCCAATACGGCGTGGAGCTGTGGGGCCGCGCTGCCGAATGGGAGCGTGTCTTCCGAGTGCAAAAAAGAGCCATCCGAGCGATTGTGCAGGTAGGACAGAGTACATCTGCAAAACCGCTCTTCAAGGACCTCCAGATACTCACGCTGCCCTCCATGGTGATATACCAAGTGGCCGTCTATGTGCGATGTCACCTTAATGAATACGCGAGAGGAGCTGACGTCCACGGTCGTAACTTGCGGAACGCCCACAAACTCCTGGGTGTTCAGCATAGGTTAGCTAAGTCAGCGAAATTAACGCACGTCATGGGGCCGACTGTGTACAACCGACTGCCGGGTCATGTCACGAATGCGCCGTCATTAATTAATTTTAAAATGCAACTGAAAAAATGGCTTATCGAGCACACTTTTTATAGCTTTAATGAATTTTTAGAGTACAAAACAAGTACCTAAAAACTTAGATTTAATATTAATTTTATTTTTTTATTATTATGTAAAATATTACAAATCATGTTTTGTAAATAATTAATTTTAAATAATATTGTGACATATAATATGAATTATTATGAATAAATATATGAATATGAATATGAATATGAATATGGACCGATAAGAAACATAATTAGTAATACGTATTGCGACGAGCATTTATGCTGTACAAAATAGCTCTTATTTCTGTTATTGCGCCGTCAATCAATTCCTGAAACTTGAGCGTAAGGAGGGTATTAAATATTAAAAATTATGACGACATTTACGACCGTGTAGGCGGAACATATTACTTTTTAAGCTTTTCAGATTTATTATTCATGTTATAATCTAGAATATCGCATGTTCTTTCATGTTTTAATAGACATGTGCCGTCATGGTTAGGGTTCCGTACCTATACTTTGTATCTTTAGGTATATTTAATAAAAGTACACAAAATCTATCCTCAAATGGCTCTTTAAGCCAGTTGAGTAGATGAAAAATGTAGGTCAAAGTCAGGTCGTTCAGTGACCGATCCAGGCGATTTTGGATTTGCATTTGGTTGGTTAACCAATAAATGAGTGAATCGCAAAAAAGGCAAGCCTTAGAATGGACCCTGCAAGGCAAGAGAGGATCAGGCCGTCCCAAACAATCCCGGAGACGCTCAGTGGCATCCGAGTTGACAGCAATCGGGCTATCATGGCCTAAGGCGAAGCACGCAGCCGAAGACAGAACGAGATGGCGGCGCACTGTGGACGCCCTCTGCCCCACCTAGGGGACGTAGGACTTTAAGTCAAATCTTATAATTACCCGAGAATGTACAAATTGTTTGTTTACTTACAATTAAATACCTACCTTACTACTAAGCCCAAGATGTCTGTCAGTCTTAATTAAGATTGCATCTTTAAAACTAAAAGGCTGAAATATTACCTACGATTTTACCGCTTTGTAGCGAAAAGCACCCACGAACAGGGAACCCGTCTAGCTGATCCCTGGCAGTAAATGTGACTGCGTCTGTTTAACTCCTGTCCTTAATAATAACACTGGCATATTAACGTTTCCCCCATTTCATCCCTTTAGGGGATGAGTCTGTGATAGAAATAAGTTTTTGGCAAAAGAAATCAGTTTTGGTACAAGCTTTTGTCGCTTTTCTTTCCATATGCAACTAATACTCATTGCATTGAGACAATTCTTAAAACCCTAAACACAATATTGCATTGTCCCCCGGCTTACATATGTAGGTATGCAAAATTTCAGCTTAATCGGAAACCGGGAAGTGGGTCAAATTTAACTTGCCAACGCGAGATAGGTGAAGGTGAGACAGGTGTTTATAAGCTTGTAAAATAGGTAAAATTGTACTCAAATCTGTACATCAATTTATATATCCTGAACATCGAACATACGAGTATCAACAAACAATATTTCGGATTAATATTAGTACGATAAAGTCGATAAGTTTATGATAAAAATAATGAAGTTCTCACAATAAGACTAAGTAATTTAATTTGTTTGTAAATAATTAAAAAAGTAATTACATTAAATAGTCATTTGTTTTATAAGGGGGCACAGTTGTTGTTTAACTTCTCGTGCTAATATTAATAACCGGGCATGTGAAAGATGTCAAAAAAATTGAGTCGTGAGCATTTCGAGGGTTTCAAGACACAAGCGTAAACAAACTTTGCTACCGAGTGAAATACAAAATTTTCACCACACCAACGCGAGGAAAATACTAATTATAAAACGTTACAAATCCAAATAAATGTAGTTAAATATTTATTCTTCAAAATCATCACTTAAAAGTTAATTCTACCAGCCAACATGAAACTACTCGTAATTTGCATAACATTACTTAGCCACTCTTGTGGAAAAAATAATAATTTTATAATCAGTTTTTGCGGAATAGAGAGAGCTTATACGAGCTGGTATGGTAAAATAGTAGATTGTTAAACAAGGGATGAAAGCTACCCATTTCTGTTGATCTAGTAGCCAATAGTCCGAGACTGAAATGGTGCCTTTCACCCGAATTAAACACTTTATTTTTTATTTCGAATACGATGAAAGTAAAATATATGAGCTTTTTAAAAAACACAGCTAAGTATAAACTTCAGTAGTATATATATCTTGAGGGTACTTTAAATTAAAAATTTAGGTAAAAATATCGTTATATATGGAATGGGAAGTTAAATATTAGAATGGGAATTTTACAACAAATCCATTTAAAACAAAAATTGTAATTCCTTATCGTAAAAAAGAGAAAAAAAAAACGTACTTAGAAAGTCCAGTGCTCTAGAACAGAAACGTATCATTTTCTGCACACTTTTTACCGCGACTTTTTACGACCAACTTTCAGAGTATGAGAAATGAAAATTATTTAGTCATCATTTTGAACCCTTCGCGTCTTATTCAAAGTTTTCACTTTACCCATTTTCTTTTAAAATAACATCAATAACGCGAATTAATGTTTCCCCGTCGATAAAAACGCTGTTAAGAAGATTATGTTTATTGATTTAGGTACTTTGGAATACATTTCCGCCGTTTTTCATGAGAAAAATATTTTATAGCGTGTCTGTTCGTAGGAATATTATGTTTATAAGCAAAGATTGCTGATGATCATTGACCGAAGCGTTAGCGAAGGTCTTCCTTTTGACTCGGGCAAACCGCTTTCATATGTCCGGATGTTCTCCTCTATAGGTCGCAATTCTTAACCAATTCTCGTGAAATTTTGTAAACAGATTCAGTAGTTGGATAAAATTTTCCTGTCGATTCTTTTTTTGGAAAATATTCTAAATGCTAGAAATTGGTTTCACATTTAATTTACATTAACAATATACATTACGGATATATACAGAGGATTAGTATAACTAGCTTAAATCTAAAATAGGCCCTTGAAGTATTGTGCTAAGAATGCTGGCGGCATTTCTTCGTTGTATCGCAACTATTACGTTGTGCGAGGAAGCCACCAGCTTTTCGGTCACCAGTTACGTCAACCAGACGGTTCGCAATTTCTGCAAAAAACTTGTGCGTGCTCGGACCCCATTTTGCGATTACTCCGAATACATCCAAATACTATTTTCTTATATTTTTACATGTGTACTTGTATACGTACAGCAAAAAAATAATGCGATAAATAAATAATTAAAACTAATTTTGATTTCATATAATTTTACGAGCATGATAACACTAAAGAAAGCTTTCTATATTTTAGGGATCCAAACAGATACCTAAATATTAGGTAAAAAATTGCAATAGTTTGTATAGCCCAGATACAATGTTGTTCGAAAAATATGACAAGTAGGTAATTAAGTTTCACAAAAATTTAGGAAATAAAAGGTTTTGAAATAGGAAAAGAAAGAAATAAATAAATTTACTTATTTATAAGAAATAAATAAATTTACTTATTCATAAACGTGTACTAAAGTAAAGCAAGGTTTAGACTAGCAAGAACTTGCATGCAATTTTAGTTACGAATGCAATTTACCTTAGTAGTCGGCAATGTAACGTAACTTGCAAGCAAGTTCTTGCTAGTCTACGCCTTGCTTTACGATGCCGCTAATCATCGTTTATCCCTTTCCATTTTTATTTTATTTTATTTTTATTTTATTTTATTTACCAATCCATCATACCAATACGTCGGAACCAAACGATGATTAGCGGCATCGTAACTTTAGTACACGTTTATGAATAAGGGGGAGAAACTTTATTGCACAAAATATATACAACAATATACAAATGGCGGATTTAATGACAAATGGCATTCTCTACCAGTCAACCATAGGGCCAAACAGAGACACTTACAATTGGTGCAGAGAGAGAGAAAAAAAACAAGTCAATTAAATAATTAAAAAGAAAAACAAACTAATATACTTATAAACTACATATATATCACATAAATATAAACATACATACTTACTTAAAATATAAGACATACATACATACATATACATACACATACATACTATAAATATAATATTGATGAATATTATTTTAACTTTTGTTTTAACAAATGCTTACGTAACATCATCGTTACTTATTGCGTACAAGATTCATAAAACATGTGTAACTTGACTGTAAGTGTTAATTTAAGGATTAAATAAAATTAAAAAAAATGTGTAGGATTAATTACTTACTTAAAAAATTGGCTTTGACTTCTAATCCCGTAAAATTGCTAGAGACCTCATAATATTGTCATGTGACAAGGCACAGGTCTATTCATACGAGCTGGCATGAATGGATAAATGATATGTGCGTGTATCACATTAACAAATAAAATGGTGGCTCTGACTGTATACCGATACAGGTGTCACTCATACAATGAATGTTTCGTTCACTCCATTCGTGCCAGCTTTCGTGAATCAATATGTACGAAATTGTACTGAAATTAACCCATTCACGTTGTCATTTTTTTTTTTTTTAATTTTTTTTGCTATAATTTAACTTACACTAATAATTTTGCAATCAAATCTTGCCAAACATTAACGTTTGATGACAAGATGCGCCCATTAAAAAAAAAAAAAACAAATAAAAACATCTTAATCTATTTAACCTAACATCAAATGTCACTTGTGCTACCTGTATGCTATGGAAGGCTGTATGTCATCAAAAAACCTTAAATAGGTGTCGCTACAATACCTAGAATACTTGAAACAAATATCAAATCATAGACAGCGCACATCACTCCGTCAATAACGCCCAGGTTCTTAGCTACTCTAGCGCTACTCTGGAGAGATTTGGAACTATTATTTATAGCTGACAGCTGGACACTTTTGCAACAGTTCTACCATAAGAGATTTAACTCCTTTTAATTCCACACTGTATGCTAAGTTCCTTACTGCTCGAAAACAGCATGTCTATGGTGTTTTCGGCTATTGTGCTTGCGTTTTAAGTTTCAACCTGTAGACAGCTTGTTCTCGAGGAGGAAGGACCTCAGCCTTGACTTCAACATTGTTTTAGAGCGTTTATTTTGTTTTAAAACACTAATTTTAAAGGTTCTTGGCACTATATATTTCGACATTCTTTCGACATTAGTTATTTGCCGTCGACTGTACTAATCTTTTCTCTCTTACGCTTTTTGTGTTATATTTATTAGTAGCCGTTAGTTTATACAATTCATACATTCATTCATATTTTATTAAGTACTTAACTTTTTTTGTAGCTCAATTTATTTATACAATTAACAATTAATAAGAATTAGAGTAAAGTGTAAATGTAGGTACTATACAAACTTAAACTAAATAAAAACTAAAAATCTATATCTAAAGAGGTCATAGTGCCAAAGATACTGGCAGCATTTCCTCGCTGAATCGCAACGCTTATTTATTGAGCGAGGAAGCTGCCAGCTCTTTTGTCCCCTGTAACGTCAAAACTAACGTAACTTTTTTTATTTATTGGTAATATCTTACATAAGCACTAGGAAGAAAAAATAAGGCTGTGCATATTACTTTTACGTTTAGTCGAAAATATGACTCGGAACCCTTCACCCACAAGCAAAATATTTCAGTTGCCGCATTAAGTTACTATAAAATGTAGCTTCAACTTCGCCACGACAATTAATAACTGAAGAACCGAAATAGACAGTACTCAGAACATTCCAATATGAAGGCTGTGTTGGTAGTACTTTTTTGTACCGTAGTTTTGGCTTTAGGTGCCGTAATACCTGAGAAAACTAACGAAGTAAATACCAGGATTATTATGATGATTCTGAAATAGAATCTGAACCAGAATCTGAATCTGAATCAGAATCAGAATCAGAATCAGATTCTGAATCTGAATCAGGATGTGATCATGATTCTGAAGATGGTAAGTTTTTTTGCTTTAATATGAATATTTGTGTAGAATAAAGTCAGATGAGACAACGTTAAGCCTGTGTGTAATTGGATTTGTTTGTTTGTTTGTTATTTTATTATGTCATACAATTTAATTAATCAATAGTTAGAATTATTGATGATGTCCTGATCGACTGACAAATAATACAAAAAAGTGTTTTCATTTCTCATGATCTGTAAGTGGGTCGTTGTTGTATTAAAAAGTATACAGAAAAATATACGTTTCTGCTCTAGAGCACTGCACTTTATAATTAGCGTTATTTTTTATACAATAAATATTTTTTTTTGTTTTTAAATGGATTTGTCGTACTATTTCCATTCTTAAAATTAACTCCCCATTCCATATTTTTGCCATAATTTTTAATTGAAAGTACCCTTAATAAATACTACTGAAGTTTATACTTCGCCGTGTTTTTTAAATGCCCATGTATTTTACTTAGCTCGTATTAGAAATGAAAAGTAGAGTAAGTCGGGTGAAAGGCAACATTTCAGTCTCGGCCTATTGGCGCTCTCACTGCGTTCGAGCGCCAAACTTAGTCTTTCACCCCTTGGTTAACAATCTACTATTTGTTACTTTGTTTTTCTCTAAAACGGCTAGGTTGATTTGTTCATGGCTTTTTTAGACGATTCACAACGTTGTTAGATAGGTTTTGTAGAGGCAGCTGTTTACATTTTTGACTTTAAGTTATTATTTTACAGATAGCGACATGTCCAACGAATTACTCTGGTCAACTTTTGAAGAAAACTTAAATTTTTTTTAGGAAACCTTAAAAAAATAGGATGATTTTATGAATTGTATGACTTGAACTTTTAGTCTGTTTGTTTTTTAATAAGTTTCCAACAATTTATGAGGTTAGATATAATAGCGTATAACTGTGTGTTTCTCCAAAAACTTCCTGCCTCGCACAGCTAAACTGTGGAAAGAACTATCGCCTGCGGTATTTCCGGACCGATACGACCTTCAAACATTAAAAAAAAGAGCGTACTCCCATAAATGCCGGCGACGCACTTACAACTCCTCTGGTGTTGCGGGTGTCCATGGGCGTCGGTAATCGCTTACCATCAGGTGATCCGCCTGCTCGTTTGCCATATTACTTCTTGGCCTAGGCTCTAGGTCAAAAGTAATGTAAGGAGCCATAAATTAATTCAGCCTATATACGTCCCACTGCTGGGCACAGGCCTCCTCTCATGCGCGAGAGATGAGGGGATTTCTTTCTAAGTTTTTTGATATTTTTTACTTCATTTACACACTACGGCAAGATGCAACTTACAATAAAAAAATACCTCACTTCCTCAGACTAGTAGAAATCACTAATTTAGTGAAAAATATAACTCCTAAATTTTCCTTATTTATGTACAGTCAAGTGCAAAAATATGTATCGAAAGAATCGTCTCATAAATATGGTACTACGCTCTTATTACACTGGAATAAGATGCTATGGGACATATTTTTGAGTAAGATGTGTACACCCATTTTACACTTGACTGTAGATACCTATCCTGATAATGTAACTTCACACAATGAGCATGCAATGAGCCCTAACTCACCGTTAACGTGACAAGCTTGAATCACACAAACACAATTATATTTACGTACTGCGAGACACTAGATACCAGGTATACCAGTATAAAGTACCGAGTATTTTATACAAAACGGAATACTCGGTCAAAAAGAATACTTTTATACTACAATATCAATTTTAAAAAGTAAAGGCGACGGACAAACTATCAGTTTGTTTTACAATTAGTAATAAAAACGGGTCACTTTAAACTAAATCAATGAATTTCTATAACAGGTACAGACACCTGCAATAATACGTTACACAGCGAAGGGTGCAAAAATATGTGACACGCTCTTATGGCTCTACAAATAAGTGTGTGTCACATTTTTTTGCGGCCTCGAAAAGTAACATATTATTGTAGGCAACTGTACCAAGCGGGCTTATTGCATTTGTTTTATGACATATATCTAATCAACCATGTCTTACGTTAAGACCTAAGACCTCTTGTCTTGCAGGGATTCCTCAGAACCTCTGGGGTCTGGGGCCCAGTTCTCGAACGGTATTTGTCTAATATTATTAGCGTGTTGCCATGGTAACTCATATGAGCGTTTGAGAAATGGGCCCCTGGTGACATTGCTCACTAACAGAGGCGACGTCGGCGACCGCCTACGGCCTCCCGGTCAAATTATATTATAACAAATGTATGATAGTTTTTTTTTATAATTCTACTAAACATTACACACCCGGAGATAGTTTTAGGCCCGAGTAAGTATATAGGATATTTTTTATCTATCATTCATCGTCACCCCACGCAGACAAATCGCACGCAAAAGCTATTTTCTAATAGAAATTAGCCACTTACTAAAAATTTAATCATGATTTATGATTCTAAACCAGTGCATAGCTCTATGAACTGTAGACCTCGCGATAAGCTTAGAAAATGCAAAAGTGAAAAATACTTAGCTCGTTGTCTCAGGATCATTATTTATAAATAGCTTATATTTTGATTATTCTTACTTTTATCTATGATTAACTTATAAAAGAGTATCAATTGACTCTTACTTGTCACTGGTTCCCGCCATTTTGAATTGTTATAAAAAGACGAGTACGCAGTGACAAGCGGCCAGTTCGAGTACGGACAAGTTATAGTGAAGACGTCTAGGAATATTTATTGTAAATTAGTTGCTATTATATCTTTATCTTTAATAAAGTCAAAATATTGGTAAAATTATTCGTTTTCATCATCAATCCGGAAATATCTCAACAGTTGAGTTATCACAGTGAACTCACAAATGGTCTAAGCGCCTAGACCCTATTTCAGCATTATTTCCAACTACTGAATCGTCAATAAATTACATTTCATCATAGAATCTGGTCACGAAATTTTACGAGAATTGGTTGAGAAATTCGACCTGTAGAGGAGTAGGTAGATCCGGACTTACGAAAGCAATTTGCCTAGCTATGACTTTGGTCAATAACAGGTATAAAATACTTCAGCAAAACCTCTAGTGGGTACTACTCGCTAATGTTCTTAATCTCCCCTAATCCTAACGGCATCCCGTCATTTAGGCGACAGGCACGTCCCTCAGTCTACTCAAACAATTGGATAAGGACTGTTATATGAGAATAATATATCCACGAGGAAATGGTCACGTGAAACATTACAAAATGGCGGACCATTATTTTACTTCACACAGAATGTCCTGTAAATAATAGATACGCTTTTAACAGATATGGCAGCTTCAACCGGTTCAGAAAATGGGCTTATTTATATATAAGTTTAGTACAATTCTAAAGTGAGGACGTACGGTTACTGATTTTAATTGTTGTGGGCCATAAGTATATGATCAAGCTAATTTGGTTGTAAATACTAGGTAACGCTATGACATCGCCAATGTAAAGGAAACCCTAGATGTCCCAACAAATTACAAGTTCGTGACCGTACGAATTCCCCTGCGGTATCAAGTTTTTGGACATTCCTGTGTTTAAAATAAATTATTGCACACCATAGACGAAATAAAGTAACAGATAATTATTAGGAAACCGTTGAATCAGTTTATTTTGACACAATTTATATTTAATAAATCGTAGTTGACCGTCTAATCGTTTTCACGTTCACGTACACGTTCGAAATAAGAAAATTTGAATGGGGTGGTCGGGCGTTCTTAGGACGACCAACTGGTAGCCGTTCGGTGGGTCAGTCGGTCGGTCCAGGGCTATAACCGCGAAAATCGAGAGAGAGAGAGAGAGAGAGAGAAAATCTTAGTGAGAGTAAAAGATAAAGATCCCCGCAATTTGCGAATTTTGGTTTTCGAGCCTAACGCGAACCACGTTAGACGTGTTGCCTTCCTGTCACACTTACGTACGAATTTACAAGTGCGACAGAGAGTGGTTCACGCTAGGCCCTCAGGCATCGCTGGGAAGACAGTGTGACAGGATCTGCTTCAGCTGCGCGTCAGTAACTGGCAGGAAGTTGCGCAGGATAGGGCAGGTGGCACGCTCTCGTTTCGGAGATTATTTTTGGATTACTGAGCCAAAATAGTTAGTTAGTTAGTTAGATTTGACTAGTAGGATATCCTATTGCACAATCCACTATTATAAGTAAGTACTTTGGGTATACAATAGTAGCCAAATCGAAAAATTCCGTTTAAATCTGTCGAAAGCGAATTGTTTGTACAACGCGTTCCGTGAACAGAAGGGCGGCAATCCACGCACGTACAGGTATTTATTAGGTGTTAAATAAATAAAACAGTTAATGAGAGTCGTAGCCATGGTATCATTCGGTATGTGAGGTAAATAGTACGAGTATTTTGATATACAAGCTGGAAGAAAACTGCTTAAAAAGCAATTTCTGGCAAAATCTATTTATTCATAATCATAATTGATCGAGCGTTAGCGAAAGGGCAAACATTCTTTCGTTCGTATGCTCTCCTCTGTAGGTCGCAATTCACAACCGATTCTCGTGAAATTATGTGTTCGACATTTAAATGGATTATTTTTGTCAATTTAGTTTTTGGACACGTTACAAAATGGGGGCGCTATATATTTATTCAATATTCAGTTATGTTTGCAAGGTCTGCAGCTCCCAGAGCCACTAATTATAAGAGTATTTGTTTTTTTATTTTTTCAGTTTTGTGTTGTGTTGTCCCGGCATTTTGCCACGGCTCATGGGAGCCTGGGGTCCACTTGACAACTAATTCCAAGATTTGGCGTAGGCACTAGTTTTTACGAAAGCGATTGCCATCTGACCTTCTAACCCAGAGGGTAAACTAGGCCCTGTTGGGATTAGTCCGGTTTCCTCACGATGTTTTCCTTCACCGAAAAGCGACTGGTAAATATCAAATGATATTTCGTACATAAGTTCCAAAAAACTCATTGGTACCAATGAGTTTTTCGTATGTTTGAACCCGCGACCTCCGGATTGCAAGTCGCACGCTCTTACCGCTAGGCCACCAGCGCTACTTTCAAATAACATAATTAAAATTAAATTAATCCCTACAGTCTAAATTAGGTATATAAAAGGTCAGAATTAATATTGTCTACATCTTGTAAGTGTACCTATCTATATCTTTCTGCAACATTTTACTTCTTGCCTATTTCTTTAACCCATGTCAAATATGTCAGCGAACATTGCGATTGTAAAACTTAATCGTATAACCTAAACTGAAATAGAACCTATCGGGACCTATAAAGGGCGGCTGTAAAACTATTTGATCCAATTTATTAGGACTCAAGGCCCGGACCGGCTGGTGATCGGACCCGGATAACTCGGGTATTTATTAACTCGGTAAAATTATCGAAACTTACAAGGAAAAGTGTTCGGATCCGATTTGATTTATATTCATATATGTAAGAGGATAGTCTAAAATAACGGACATGTATTTTTTTTAGTTTCCCAATTGAGAGTGGGAGAAATTGTTTTCCAAAGCACTGAAAAGTGAATTAACCCTCTAACTTCTGTAGAAAGTTTTGTTCAAGTAAATTGTTGGTTAATTACTGGTTTGATTATACAATTTGTAACAAAAATAGCGGGGATCAGTTTAAGGGCATATTCGTAATCGTGTTTTGATTAGAAAAAAGTAGATAAAATATTATTTGACGCATTTTTTTTCTTGGTCGTCCAAGTCGGCCAAATTTTTTTTCTTCTACTTTTACCTAATCAGAACACAACACCGAATATGCCCTTAAACGGATCTCCATTATTTTTGTTACACCTTGTGGCTTGTATGTGTGAGAACATGAAAAAATAATGAGCAAGTGTTTTTTTATATCGCTTTAAACTCATATTTCCCTAAAAAACATCCTTTAAAGTGCCCTATCGGTGATTAAAAGGTTATTCATTAATTATTACTTAAGGGACACCATGTAAGATGTAAGGCGCATTTTCGTAACTTCAAAAGCGGGGTAAATTTGAAAATGGTAAATGTGATGTTTCACGGGTAAATGGTACCTTGCGGTGATCGGCGCTTTCATCGCGTAACACCGGATTAGTATTGGAGCGTCACCAACCGTCATCTAAAAAACCAAAAAAACTTACTACCACTACGCGTAACAAGGCATTTGGCTTACTATTTCTGCAGTATTTAGACCTTTAACTTTAGTAGATATATGCCATTTCCAACAAGATTTTTGTCTAAAAATATTTTTTGATACAAGCTTTTATCGCTGAATATACTTTGGTTTCAAAAGGCAAAAAACCCATCGATACAATTCTAACAACCCCAAACACCATCACCCCCCTCCTCCTCCACCCTCCTGCGTCCATCATCAAATCATGTCGATGTTACCATAATATTGCATTGTCACCCAACTTATATGGAATGTTTCAGCTCAATCGAATAATGAAAAGTGCTCTAATTTAGCTTGCAAGATTTGACACGAACAAACAATATTAAAAACAAATATTGCAAGTTAAATAAAAGCTTGTAATGTTACCCCGCTTATTTACTGTAACTTACTCTAATATAGGTAATATATATAGATATACACACACGAAAACCCTATCATCTCCATCATTAATTAGCCCAATCAATTTCCCAATCAAACCGGTGAGGCGCCTCATCCGGTCACCGCGGTATCTGTCCGGTTATCTACCGGAGTATACGAGTCCGCTACAGACAGAATTACGATACTTATTTACGAATTATTATAGTATTTTCAAACAGGAAAGGTACGCTGACAGATGTCATCTACACACAATTTTGCGAGATTTGACGTTTTTAGGTTATAAATTGTATGGAGATAACATCTATCAGCATAACCTTTCATGTTTGAAAAACACTAAAATAGTTATGGTTTTAAGAGACTGACAATAGGTAAATTTGCACATGTAAGTACGTACCTTAACTACGTACTATGTAACAACCTATAAATAATAGAAAGAATATTTTTTAAGATATAAATAATAGAAAGTTATTTCAACTGTTAATTTTGTTCAGAAGAGTTCATATCCTTGAGAAACTTTTCCTGTATGAGATAATAAAATTCTCGAAGCGATTCCCTCGACACTGAACTATGTATAAAACGGAAGTAATCTTAATTACTTCTAATATAATAATGTTTGTGACCCTAGGGGCCTGATTCATCATCCTGTGAAGGAAATTAGACGGTACACACCTACCGCACAGCGTTTTCAGGACCATTTCATCATGTGACAACCAAAACTCATTAATTACTACCACAAATTCAGAGCAGTAATAAACCGATAACCGTATAGTAGTAATAAAACAAGGTTACTTTTTGTTTAATTATTTCTTTGCAATTAGTGAGTTTTGAACGTCGCCTGGGAAAATGTTGACGGAAGAAATATTTGTCTACCAGATTCAATGAAATGCCTCGGGCCTTACCTGAAACAAACAAGTAAAATTAATTAGTACACTATTTAACACAATTTATTTATTTTTTATTGTACAGGCATTAATCATTCATGAAATTGTGTCTCCGCTTGAAAGTTGGTTAATATTTGTTTTATTTTTATTTATGGACATTTCTACACATATTGACTAAGCCTCACGGTAAGCCAAGAAGGCTTGTATTATGGGTACTCCGACAACGATGTATATAATATAGAAATACTTAAATACATAAGTAGGAAACATCCATTACTCAGGAACAAATATCTGTGCTTGACACAAGTAAATTCCCTTACCGAGATTCGAACCCAGGACCAAGACAGGGTCAATAACAAGGCCAGACCGGTCGTCGTTATTTGGGTAGCTTACACTTGCATAATGCTTTCTCGCTCACATAGCATGGGGCCTAGCCAAGATGACAAACGTTAGCAGAAAACGAAAAGAAACGTAAGATAAGCGTAAATAGTGTATGGAAAAAATAGCATCGTTTAGTTTTCTGGCTTAGCTAGACCGCGAGGCGGCGTGCGAACGAACATCAGTATGGGCCTGGGCCCGTGCCCAGGGCCCCCATCCTCGGGGGCCCCGATGGACAGACAATAACAGTATACTTGATTACCCATAATAAATAGGGTAGTACCAGTAGAGTAGAGTTTAAGACGGCGTTGAGTATGATAAACTAATAGTCAGCTAATGGTCGGTGTGTACCCTAGACCAACTTTCAACTATTGTGTGCGCAGTAGAATTAGTTAAAGTTAATTATGAAACTATACGAGTACACAACATTATCTGCTAGCAGCGCAATTTCTTCAGCAAACAACGTGAGAAGCAAGAAAATTGAAAAGTTGCTTGAAAATTAAATATGTTTCTTTTCGTAAGGTAAATGTGGAGAAGACCACCTACAAGTTCTTTCGTCATTTTTAGGGTTTCGTAGTAACTTAGAAACCCTTATAGTTTCGCCATTTGTTTACAATCATAAGTTTTTTTTTATCCATTACTTATACTTAGGTATTCATTAGTAATTATAGTTTTGAAAATCATTTCCGTCAGTAGAAAAATGCGGCAAACTTAAAAAAAATCAGGCGCGAAGGGTGGTCGTCCCGTAGACAATTTGAACTTCGCGCCTTTTTCTACTGATAAAGTTGTTTAACCGGCTATATATACATATAGTTTGGCTCATGACAGTCTCATTTTAAACATATACAGAGAAAATCATACTGTCTTTGTCTTACGCTAGTACTAGTAAAAGGAAGGGATGTTTTCCTGGTTCTTATTGACCGACAAGTTGTTTGCCAGACTAATTCCAAAAGCATTCGTAAGCATTCTAGTTAAATATCACCGACCGGAGATTCATTCATAACATATTTATGCAAGTTCAGCATGTTTAATTTGGAAAAATAAAATAAATAATAATCAAAAAAAAACCGTTCAAAACCAAATGAAACTTGAGAGACCCGCTAATTGATCCGCTAATGTCCTATAATATTTATTTATTTATTTTATTTATTGTTTTTCGCTGTAATCACCGCTTCGGAATGCTCCCCGCTGAATGTGTTCACTGTTCAGTTTCTCTTTTGCAACAATTGGTACTCGTAAAATAACACCAGATATCTGAGTTATTGTGGAAAACCTACTTACTATAACTTAAAAAGTTTAAAACTTCATACCGTGGGCCAATTTAAACCTAACTGATTTTAACCACGCATTCCTGAGGTTATAAGGAGCAAGATTTTTTTTTTTTGCGTTGATTGCACACGATACGTCTTTTATTACATACCTTGCTGAAAAAAAATCATTACAACGAATAAGCAAAGTTTTTTATTTACAGATGAAAATTGCGAGTTTCTTTTAAAACTTTAATGTCTGTCAGGAAAGAGAATTTCGCTTACAAAATGTATTTGCCTCGTATGGCAGTTACCTCAATCCAATGCGTAAAGCTCGAGAATATACTTCTAATTTGCAAAGTAAGCCGTGACACATTAGCAGACCGAATATAGCTTTCTGAGCATTTTCAGAAGTAGGTATTAGGTATTTCGTAATTTCGGAAGCGACATTTTCGTGGAATCCGCCATTACGTTTCATGAAATATTATACTCGGTTGCCTGTCTGAATGCAGACGTCTGTCTGACTGATAGGCAAAAGATATGTACAGAACCCTAACCAGTGTGCCCCAAATGCCACGGCCGGCGCAAATCGATGGAGACATAAATTATGTACTCACATTCCGGCCTTATTCGACGAAACGTCTACGGATCACATGAGAATGTCTGTTACTTTTATTTCTATTACCCAACTAATAAGAAAGGGAGTGTAATGTTTTAAGTATACCCATTTACTAACGATAATGTTTTTCAGGTAACTATGTGCAATGGCATGGTGGATGGGGGATAGGGTAGTTTACATTCACTAACCCGCTGGGTAGACATTGAAAAGAAGGCCTGCCAGGGATCTACACATCAGGCGCCTATTATTAGGGAGGCGGAAACCGTGCAGAATGGAGAGCCTTGGTGCACAAAATAACGATCTCATGTGGTCGCGAAGTCGCGACCCTCAGTCATGAGGAAACGAGGAAGAAGATAGAGAAATGTAATGTGCATACCAAACGCATGCAAGTATATCTATTCTAATTTTGCCGTACTTCTAAAACAGTGAATTGTTAAGGGTCGCGGCCTTAGAACATACAGTAACTGGAGTAGCCTTTCAGTAACTCCCACCTTCCCTCCCTCTCCTCTTAAAAACCTTGCACACTGTGCAAATCATATAAATACATTACTATGTGTGATATGTTTGTGCGTCAACATTAAAATTTGTCAATTTTTATTTAAATGTACGTGTGTCTCTTCGTGTTTAGACACGGATCTTTTTTTCATCTGTGATTAATCTTTTGCATTCGTTATTACTTCACCTCCTCGTAAAATTTGGCAGACATTTTGCACGCAAATATGACATATGCCGCGGCAGTACACAGACGGGGTAGCTCCGGTGTAGCCTGAGATTATAAATTACGGTGTTGTTAGCCACTTTTTATGAAGAAAAATACAGTTGAAAAATGTCAGTAACATGTCCAATACAGAAGGTCTTTATAATTAATCAATCAATGAATCCAAATTGTATTGTTGGTCATGAGTTACAGAGATGTTATTATAATTTACAACGGCCTTCATACCCTGCCTCAGAGAGGCGTACAATATGGGAACTTACTTCTAAATGAGATCATTCATGTTCATGTACCTACATATATTAACTTATGCTACACATTAAGCAACTACACCGAAGAGACAAAGTCATCGGGTCACTGTACGGAAATTCCTATATAAAGTGACCCATTTTCGTATATGTGGCAGCCTTTAAGCAGCTTTAAAACTAAAGCCAGGGCAGGTCTTCTAAAATTGTGAACAAGCAAAAACTAACGAGCATAATCCTCTCGGACCAGTCCGGTACATAGACCATCTCCTATAGATACTGCAATTTATAAGTGAGTTTCTCTCATCACTAATTTAATACAAATATATCATTAAGTAGTGTAGTTTAATACAAATATATCATTAAGTAGTCATGTGTTGCGGGTTCAAACCCCAGCGTACCAATGAGTTATTCGGAACTTATGTACGAAATATCATTCGATATGTACCAGTCGCTTTTCGCTGAAGGAAAACATCGTGAGGCAACTGGACTAATCCCAATAAGGCCTAGTTTTATCCTGTGGTTTGGAAGGTCAGATGGCAGTCGCTTTCGTAAAAACTAGTGCTTACGCCAATTCTGGGAATTAGTTGTCAAGCGGACCCCAGGCTCCATGAGCCGTGAAAAATGCCGGGACAACGCGAGGAAGAAGGATATATCATTAAGTATAATATAGTTTTGGCATTAATTCCGCCATTTGTACATAATTGCATATCTTTGTACAACAAAGTTTGAATAAATAAATATCAAGACTAATTCGTTTTTATTAATTTGATATCCCATGTAATAATAATTACATTTGACGAGTAGAAAAAAACATAAACGCGCGCCCCAGCCCGCTCGTCCCCCGTTCTATGGGAGCGCGACAGCAAGTGATTGGTTATTTTTTTTATAGTTGACTACAGCGTATCAAAATAAATTTTATAGTTAAGTTGGGAGCCTATACATGAAAGTACGCAATTATAGTTTGGTATACGAAATCTTAATTCAACCATTAGTCGACGAGTAGAAAAACAAATGTTATATCGTCTGAAGAGTACAATATATGTTTTTAATTTTATTATTTGCTCATGTTACAGGGCCCACCCAGTATTATAGGCTCGATCTATCTACTGGGAAGTGATCTGTGCATGGATTAACGTCCAATCTTCGCCGATTTGTACGAACTGGACCAGATTAGGGCTTTCGTTATAAAATTGCATGAGTGTAGTGTTTCGATTTGAAAATTATATAAATATTAGCTTAGCCAAGGTGCTAATCGTTTGCGCTGTAGCGAACGAAACGGTTATGTTTCTCTATCACGCTTCCATAAGTGCGACACAGAGGCATTAGCGTTTCGTTCGCTACAGTGCAAACGATTGGCATCTTGGCTAGGCCCCGAGCTCACTAATCGACGCCTTTGGGACACATTAGGTACTTGACAGGTAAATCTATAAATGGTATAAAATAATTACCCGTAAAAGCGCTGGTGGCCTAGCGGTAAGAGCGTGCGACTTGCAATCCGGAGGTCGCGGGCTCAAACCCCGGCTCGTACCAATGAGTTTTTCGGAAATTATGTACAAAATATCATTTGATATTTACCAGTCGCTTTTCGGTGAAGGAAAACATCGTGAGGAAACCGGACTAATCCCAACAAGGCTTAGTTTTACCCTCTGGGTTGGAAGGTCAGATGGCAGTCGCTTTCGTAAAAACTAGTGCCTACGCCAAATCTTGGGATTAGTTGTCAAAGCGAACCCCAGGCTCCCTTGAGCCGTGGCAATATTAGGGCAACGGGACAACGTTAGGAAGAAAGAAAATAATTACCCGTAAAATAATAAGTACTAGAAAATGATAGAACTCGGGACTTAATCGCGTATTAAGTTATTATTTTATAATGTGTAAAAATCGTAATAGTTTAAATCAGTATTAAATCAGTAAATACACAGCCATATTTATAGTAAATTGTGCAATAATGAAAGGCAGAGACTCATTCGGTGGAAGTATGTAGGTACTTTAATCGCCATAGAAATACTACTAGCGATATTTAATTTAAGCAATTTGTAAACTGTGCTCTCCTTCAAGAAACAGTCAACGTCAGATATATCGGAGCGGCCGAGGTGCTCACAAATATCTGAACACGCCTCTATTATCAAGGTGTTAGAGCGAGCGTTCAGATATTTTTGAGCACTTCGGCCGCTCCGATATATCTGATGGCGACTGTACATATGATCACATCTAAAGATGTTTCTATAAGATTAGATAGTTGGATCGTTGCCTGCACTTTTGCAGGTTCGCTCATCTTATAGATTCCGAGCAAAATAATTGACATACGGATGCACAGACGGACATGACGAAACTATTCCTAAAGTTTATTTATTACCATTTTAGCTACGGAACCCTAAAACAGGGCTGTTTTTGGTGGAGTGGTGAAAATAAACAAAATTAGATCGCCACTTCCAGGCCCGTCTTCCAGCTCACTGGCTCAAAGATAATGTCGGGCGTCACTTGACGCTGTCGGCGTCGGCAAATGACGTCTCTTAGGGCGTTCGCTTGCTGACGCGGGTACACAAAGTGGGCGCACGCACGCGGGTGCCATTGTAGGTAAAATCCGTTGTACGCGTTAGCGCCAGTTAGAGTTGCTCATACGCTCATACTATTTTTCGTTTACGCGCTCACGCTCTGTGCAACCGCGCCAACTAGCGGACGCCCTCATGGATCTTTATTGCCATTTTAGCTACGGTACCCTTATAAGGACTGTTTTGACCTACTGATTACCAGTTCTTCGGACGATATCGGCCTGTCTGTTATTCGCGATTGACAGCTTGTGCGAATAAATGACAGACCGATATCGTCCGGCGAACTGGTAAACAGTGGGCCCCTTTAGAGTGGTAAAAATAAACAAAATCAGACTGCCACTTCCAGGCCCATCTTCCAAGCTCACCGGCTCAGAGATAATGTAAGGGCGTCACATTTCGTGGCGCCGAATCGGCGTGGGCAAATGACGTTTCACACTTACTGACGTGCCGTCGAAAAATTTCCAAAACAGCGAAAATTTTCGTAAACGTTCCATTCTTAAAAAGTAAATTTTCGTTTTTTCCGCATTTATTTAGTGATATAAATGATTTTTTCATTAAGTACTTTACACATTTCAGCATAAGAGGTGTTTCACGGGTTAATAACGTTTTCTCAAGAAACGCCTAACTAAATACGGAAATAACAATTTAATTAATGTCATTGCCACTCGACGTAGTACATAGTCGATTTTATCTTAATATGGCGAAATAACGCGAAATATTAATTTTGACGGCCGAGGTTGGCGGGGCACGCAGGCAACATGCCACGCGAGGCTGGTTTTTTGACAATTCTGGACACATCTGTATTTTGTATATTTTAAATACTGTGGTAGCCAAATAAAATTTCACCCATGCGCACCCGACACTGGTCAGCGCATCATAGCGCATATTAATAGTGCTCAGTGTAATGCAATAATAAATTGTTTTAAATTAAAAATTGTCCCAAGAGTTATGTTCAAACTCTAGGTCCATGGGGTCTCAGAGCGCACAAGTTTTTTTGCAGAAATCGCGAAACGTCGAGTTGACGGAAGCTGGCGGCTTCCTCGCCCAACGTATCAGTATTGCGATACAACGAGGAAATGCCTGGGAAATGCTGCCTTGATACAATACCTCAAGGGCCTATTTTAGATTTAAGCTAGTTATAGTAATCCTCTGTATATATATCCATTGAATGAAATAAATTATTATTATTATTATATTATACAGTCCAAGAATTTAATTTTTTACCCACGTATAAATAAATAAATATTTGGGGACAATCTTACACAGATCAAGCCCGAAACTAAGCAAAGCTTAGACTATGGGTACTAGGCGAAGATATACATACATATATAGATAAATACATACTTATATAAATAGAAAACATCAATGACTCAGGAAGAAATATCTGTGTTCATCACACAAATAAATGCCCTTACCGGGATTGGAACCCGGGACCATCGGCTTCATAGGCAGAGTAACTACCCACTAGGTCAGACTGGTCGTCAAGTACGTTGCGTGCTTTATTAACATAGAGTAAAAGAATTTAAATTCCCTTCCATTTCGTACTTTGTTACAGTCACAATAAACATGAAACTCACAAGGGACCTCATACTACAGCCACCGTGACAATATACGAAAACGAGATGGTATTAAACTTTCAAATGCCATTTACAGTTTTTTGTATCGAGATTTCAGTGGTAACCGAAGAGGTATTTCATATTTTTTGTAAAATTAACAACATAATAAGCCGTAGTTGTCAATATAATGTTTCGCGTGGCAACGCGGCGAATGTGATGGGCACCTTTGCGTCCGGAGAGGCCCGGGACGAGTAGTTTGACTAGTTTTGACTTGTTTAGTTAGGTATTAATTTAGTTTTATTTATTGTATTCCCATTGTACGGTCAGCTGCAGAGAAGAAGTACCCCCCTGCATACAAAATTTCTATGCAGGGGGGTACCTTTTCTCTGCAGCTGACTGTACCTAGTTTTTTATGATTTCGTGACAACTATGTATATTTTAGATCATTGGGTAGAAATAATGTAAAAAGTAAATAAATCTTATAATATGTTGTTATGTATAGATAGTACATTAATGAAAATAATCTTATCTAGTCTTAATTATATTATTTAAAAAAATGTATTCGTATTTTTATTTTAATGTGAATCTGCATTTTACTAACATTAGCATTTTAAGATTATTGTATTACTAATAAATGATATGGGCTTATTATGTCTGATATAAATGATTGAATTCAATTGAATTGACATGAAAATAACGAGAGTCCTAACGCGTTTTGAAATACATAATTTTGGCTATACAGGTTTCTTTTTTTATTACTTGTGATGAGAGACACCTACCTTCTTTATTTTGATATGATATACGCAAGTTTATATTCTATAAGGTACATAATATATTTTTTTGCATATGTACATATACTAGTTAGTTTCCAGGGCCGACTCGTGACATGCTATATTTTTAACAACTTTAAAACACGAGGCACCTTTTCACAAAAAACCGTAATTAATCGCTATTTCCTTGTAACCTTTTCGCTTGAAATAACATTAATTACTCTTCCGTCACAATAAGCTAAACTGGAGCTTAAAGTATAGTAAATTGTTAACCAAGGGATGAAACGGTACCTTTCACCCGAGTTAAACAAATAGGCTTTGCATAATCAGTACCTAATTAAAGTAAGTCTTTTTACTATGAAGGGAAAACTTTTTGCGATAACTCAAAAACATCTAAACTGATCATGTCCGCTATAGTTTTCATTTAATGTCTTTCTTAAGCTCTACTTCCACGATTTTTTTTCATATTTTTTGGACCTATGGTTCAAAAGTTAGAGGGGGGGGGGACACATTTTTTTTTTCGGAGCGATTATCTCCGAATATATTCACTTTATCAAAAAATGTTTCTTGAAAACCCCTATTAGTTTTAAAAGACCTTTCCAACGATACCTCACACTCTAGGGTTGAAGCGAAAAAAAAAATCACCCCCAGTTTACGTGTAAATTTTTAGATTTTATTGTACGACTTTGTCGGCTTTATTGATTTATATATCCATGCCAAATTTCAGCTTTCTAGCACTAACGACCACGGAGCAAAGCCTCGGACGGACAGACAGACAGACAGACAGACAGACAGACAGACGGACATGGCGAAACTATAAGGGTTCCGTTTTATGCCATTTGGCTACGGAACCCTAAAAATGGTTATTCTTCAGGTTATTGGTTCCCGGGTCCCTGATTATTACCCTGATCTATTAACATTCAGCGGCGCTTTTCACGGAACTCGTGAGTCGAATACTAATAGCCATTGTCATATATCTAAGGACGGGCCTTACGGGCAATAAGAATGGGGCTAGTACAGTGGTGCCACGCACACGAATTCGAGCCAATCGTGCAGTCTAACGCCACAACGCGATTGGTTGATGAGTTCGCATCATGCGCGCGATTTGTATTTGTATTTATTTATTTGCTGAATATGGGTTTACAAAGGTGTACAATAATATATTTTAGTCCAACCATACTCTGCTTAGTGTGTGTAGCATGCAAATTTGAGGTAGGTATAGTCGCACTATAACATAAAATAACATGAAAATATTAAAAATAACATGTCAGATTAATTATTAACATTAGAAAAATCATGCAGCGATTTATTACAATTTCAAATTTCTATAACTGTTCAATTTCATAATCAAAGTATTCATGTATGGAATAAAAACACATGTCACAAAGCCATACAAATATTTTTTTTTTTTTAAACTTGTTGATTGGAAGGTCTTTTATGTCAGCTGGCAACCTGTTAAATATTTTTATGCACATATAAAACGAACTTCTAGCTGTTTGTTTGAGACAATTGGTGAGAGATTGGTCACAACTAGTTGCGTTAGACTGCACGATTGGCTTGAATTCTTGAGTGACACCACTGAACTAGCACCATTTTTAGTGACCTTAAGGCCCGTCCTTTGATACATGTCAATGCCTTTAAAAGTTTTGTTGTAGTCTGCCCTTACCAACATACAATTATAAAATACAGTTTCTGTGAATTTTATAGCATTTGCCCTCGATTAAAATGTGTAAAAAATCATAATAAAAACTAGTTAGTTTATGACATTTCAGAGGACCTACCGCGAACACCGAAGTACGCAAATTGCGGGCATCTTTCTCGTTTACTCCAATCAAGATGCAGTTAGAGTGACAGAGAAAGATGCGCGCAATCTGCAACTTCAGTGTTCGTGGTTGGAATAAATACCGACCGTCTTAGGGTTGGTTACAGATGGAAATAGAACAATCGGGAAGGTTTGGGTAAGGGATATAGCGGTATCGCAATTTGCGAAATAAGCAAACAAACTCAAATGAACTTACAAACTTATTTCAATTGATCGTAGCCATCATGCTTGTATCTTATACCTTTAAACGAGCATTTATATATAAATATATATTTCGGGGATCGTGGCACGTGATTACTGTGATTAGTCAAATTCTTTATAGTTAGCTACAGCGTATCGAAACGAATAGTATACTTGATTTAAGTACACAATCATAGTTTGGAATACGAAATCATAATTCAATCATTAGTAATGATAATTATATTTTTATGAATTTCCTTTATTTTACGGTTGAAAACTTTATTTAAATATTTCTTACGCAAAATAGTCTCCTTTGGCAAAATGTACGATGTACACTGGCAACAAATATATTTAGCAAAAAACCGACGAAATGCAGCACTATTGACCCGTTTCCACGGAATATTACACAAAACTAGAAAGTTTATCAGATCAATATTAAAATATTCTTGATTCCATTTCGTAGTTTTCGTGCAGGATTCCTGACGGCGATGAACACCAGATTTTACGTGTCTGTCAATCACACTTTTACGCTTTGCAGATAAATTCACTTGGCACTTTGTGGAAAAGATCGAGCCATTTGAATTATCATAAATTAGATCCGGCTTATTATCTATCCATTTACGAATTAAATAAATAAAATAAATATTATAGGACATTATTACACAAATTGACTAAGTCCCACAGTAAGCTCAATAAGGCTTGTGTTGAGGGTACTTAGACAACGATATATATAATATATAAATATGTATAAATACTTAAATACATAGAAAACACCCATGTCTCAGGAACAAATATCCATGCTCATCACACGAATAAATGCCCTTACCAGGATTTGAACCCGGGACCATCGGCTTCGTAGGCGGGGTCACTACCCACTAGGCAAAACTGGTCGTCATATATAGAATTGTGATTTCATTTGCCATAATTATTTTTAATATAAATATTAAAGGAAACGCATAAACTCGCAAGTGAAAACGTCAATGTAATTGACAAGTCTAAGACGTAATAGATATAAACACTTAAAAGTCTCAAGAGGAGATAATTTACAAGTGGCCAGTATTTTCTTAATAATCACATTTTGTTCTATGAAGGATAGAAATATTTTGTAATTTATGATATATTTTTAATAAAAATGTATAGATAAATATTGCTCAAAATTTAATAAAGCCTTATCCATCTTATGCTTTTGTCACCCGATTGCATCCGCAGTCCGCCCTTTGATCATTACAGTCGACGAGTAGAAAAACAAATCTTCATCATTCTCCAAAATAATCAAAACATCCTATGGATTCAATAAGTCTCATCAACTCATCATGTGTTTTTAATAACAACGGGAAAACATAATTAAAACCGAATACGAATATCGGAAAACTTGAAAATATACCGAACACCGAATAATTACTGAAAATTGGACCCATCATCATCCCCCGTAATCATAAAAATTAACCTACTTCTAACAACGCAAAAGGTTGATCCATAATCTCAATTTTTGAGCAAACGTCTGCAGGGCCATAATATGAATGTATGTAAGATGAGAGTTGCAGAACTTTTTGCATTAGTCAAAGCTTAAAAGTCGTCGAGAGCTTTTGCACTCAAATTAACTGAAACTTTTATGGTACCTTACACAGTAGGTATCTTATGCGTTGCAATTATTACAGTAGGATTGTGAACTGTATTTAAAAATAAAATAGTGTTTAAAACAGTTGCTCAAAAAGTGCTACTTTTCTTGCTGTTTATCGTGCGAAAAGTTGGTTTTCGCGAACTAGTGCTATTTACTTTTCCATTTTTTATTTATTTATACTTGTTCCACTTCATGACGACATATTGATGAGTGTTATTGTTAGTTTCCTTTAAAAGTCGTAATGAACATAAAAACCAACTGTTAATGTAAGAATAATAAAAATATACATACTTCATATCATATCTTATTACTTACTTATACATTAACACGTTTACTTTTTAATATTGAATATTGAAAAACCGTGAATGGAACGGAATAGCTGCCGAAACGCTTGTCAAAAAGAGGCGTTTTTCTTACTACAAACATGTTTTAAGTTTCCAAAGACAACATTCGAAATTGTTTTTATACAATTTGAATATACGATACACAAATAATTGTAAATAACGATACTGAGGTAATAAAACTACTTACAATGTTTTATATTTACAATTGTGTCTGTCTTATAGAACATGCATAAAAAAATACTTAATGTTTTTCGTATTTATTCGCAACTGTATTAAAAAAACGTCGTTCGATACACGTGCAGAAATGTCATTCTTCACGAGTACCTAGATACTTTCCACAGCAGCATCGAAATGTACTATTACAGCATATACAAAAATAAAACACTAGAATATTTTTGTAAAAACGTTGACCGCAGTCATTAATTCTAACAATTTATATTGAATATATGAAAGAACAATAAACATGACCGTGACGTATTAAATGAGCGATAGATCTTTCCTTTAGAAGGCCATGTAAGACTGAGACATGTGTTTAAGTACTTATAACATTTTTGTAATTTTTTATTGTTCTAATCTGAGGTTTTTGACATTTACTGTAATAGTAATATAAATAGTATCTACAGTCGCTAATAAAAATCTCCTCATGAGATGAATAAATAAAACGTAAGTATATTATTTAATTAATGTATAAAATTACTTACTAATTAAATGGATCATAGAAAGAGTGATATTTATAGTACGTCCACTGTGAGATTAAAATCAATAGACAATATTAATCCTTTTCTGGGTAAATAAAAAACTTCAGTTTCACCAAAAAGTGTGCAAAAAGTCTATCGTGCAAGACATGCTGCAAAGAAAGGGTTACTAAACTAAATATCGGCAATATGATACGCTGTTTTATATACTATGCTGGATTGTGATTTTTTTAAATAAATAATGTTTTAACGAGTTATTGAAATTAAAATAATATAGGTAATAAATACAAACCACGTGATCGTGTGTGCTACTTGTCTTTGTCAATAGTTAAATACTTAAAGCCTTAAATATTAAATTATTTCCAATCAACCCTTCAATTGCCAGACCTAATAATTACCACATTAATATTTAGAAGTATCAAAAGAAAAACATTCAGCACATGCCATGTCTTAGTCCAATGTCAACACGTGGCCGAAAAAAAAACAAAACCGAAATTTTCCAAAAGCCTCCCACTTACCTCTAGTCTTCTAACGTCACAAAAACAGCCATATAAGCGGAACTCAACTTCAAATTTCGAATGTTTATTTTTACGCGAGCGATTTAAAATGGCCGCAGGCGACGCGCGCGGTGACCGGGCCGGGAATGAATGAAAGCCCAGGGGTTGTTGAGAGGGCGGGGCTGAACAGAGCTGAATACCCTACCAGCTACAAAAGCCCTCCGTTCCACCACTTTTCCAGTTAAAAAGAACCATCTTTCTATAGCCGCTTAACGGAAAAGTCTTCGGTACCCTGTTTGCGTTACACCCAACTAAATCAAAAAGCTGTTTTTCCAGTCAGTTCGCCAGTGTTTTTTGTAGTGTTTTACTGGGTAGGGTTACATTTAGATGTTCATTGTTGTACTCATTTGGATGCTATTGAAAATTTTTGCGGGATTGTCTCATAAAATACGTTTTATGGTGTGGTTATTGTGCATTCCAGGGATAGTTGTAGCCGCAGTTTCTTAGAGATATGAGCTCTTTTTGCAAATAATGGACTGACCCGGGAATAGAAATTCCTTGTGTATATTAAGTGCCTCGGGAATTCACTTAATATATTGAGAAACATGTGAGAATTAGCTTCGACGTTTGCTTACGTTGGTGAAATTGGAAATTTATGTACCAGGAATTCGATTGCTATGTTTCATGTTTTGTTATCGTGACGCGTGCATAAGTAAAATTACATATGAAACATAGTATACCTATGATTTCCGACTTAAAATTTCAACGGAAAACTTCTGGAATTTCGAAAAATATCCTGAACCAGTTTCTGCCCTTCTCCGGGCCTGACACTACGTCCATACCTAATTTTATCTTAATCGGTTCCAGGGTTTAAGCGTGAAGAGGCAACTGACAGATAGACAGGGTTACAACGCATTTATAATATTAAGTTGGGATTATCATGATTATGAAGCGGTGGGGGCCTGGTGGCCGAGTGGATCTGACGTCTGACTTTTGATCCGGAGATCGCGGGTTCAAATCTTGGCTCGTACAAATTAGTTTTTCGGAATTTAGGCACGGAATAACATTTGATATTTACCACTAGCTGTTCGGCGAAGGAAAACATCGCGTGAAAACCTGCATACAACCGCGAAGAAATTCAAAGGTGTATGTGAAGTCCCAAACCCGCATTGGGTCAGCGTGGGGACTGCAGCCCAAACCCTCTCGCGCATGAGACGAGGCCTGTGCCCAGCAGTGGGACTTATGTAGGCTCAATTATTATTATCATGACATTGAAATGAACAAGTTGCAAAGAAAAGCTAAACGTAGGAAATATTTTATTCAGAGAAAAGTCCACGTCATATTCGTGAACATATTGATCACGGTATCTTAGACGTAAGGTGTGTTGGGGTTATTTAAAAAAATATATATTATAGGACATTATTACACAAATTGACTAAGTCCCACAGTAAGCTCAATAAGTCTTGTGTTGAGGGTACTTAGACAACGATATATATAATATGTAAATATTTATAAATACTTAAATACATAGAAAACACCCATGACTCAGGAACAAATATCCATGCCCATCACACGACACGAATAAATGCCCTTACCAGGATTTGAACCCGGGACCATCAGCTTCATAGGCAGGGTCACTACCCACTAGGCCAGACCGGTGGTCGGTGGTATTTGAGGACACTTCTGGAATTTCAAATATTATTCTATGTAAATTTGACGACCGGTCTGGCCTTGTGGGTAGTGATCCTGCCTCGGTTCGTATCCTTATAAGGGCATTTATTTGTGTGATGAACACAGATATTTGTTTCTGAGTCATGGGTGTTTGCTATGTATATGTATGTATGTATTTATAAGTATAACGCCTAGTACCCATAGTACAAGCTTTGCTTAGTTTGGGGCTAGATCATCTGTGTAAGATCGTCCCCAAATATATATTATATATTATTAGTTTAATTTCTCCACTACCTAAAGGTTGTCTGGAAGAGATCGCTCTGTAGCGACAAGGCCGCCTGTTGTTTACCTCTATCTTCATGTATTATATGTGTTCACATGTACATTTTTTCAGAGGTTGTGCAATAAAGAGGATTTGTATTGTATTGTATTGTATAAATAGGAGCAGAAAGCGCTTAGCGGTAGCAGCGTGTGACCTGCAATCCGGATGTTGTAGGTTCAAATCCTTGTCTTATCTCGGGCCTTACACGATCTCCATACCTACTAAATTCTGTTTAATGGCTTACACGTGAAGAGGTGAACAGAGAGACAGACAGAGTTACACTATCATTTCTTTCACATTTAATACATACACAGGTAATATTATTATAGAGGGATATATATATATTATAGGGATTTTTTTACACAAATTGACTAAATCCCACAGTAAGCTCAAGATGGTTTGTGTTGTAGGTACTCAGACAACAATATATATAATATACAAATACTTAAATACATAAAACACATCCATGACTCAGAAACAAATAACTGTGCTCATCACACAAATACATGCCCTTACCGGGATTCGAACCCAGGACCATCAGCTTCATAGGCAGGGACACTACCCACTAAGCCAGACCGGTCGTCGTTAGAATATTACCTAGTTGGAATAAAATCAAAATAAACATGTAGCGAACAAAAGCTCCCTAAACGTAGGTGATATTTTATTCAGAGAAAAGTCCGCATTACATTCGCGAACGTATAGATCACGGTTTCTTAGACGTAAGGTGTGTTGGGGCTATTACGGGAAACTTCTATCTTAAAGTATTAAATTAGAAATACTTGTCTAAATGCCAAGTTTATCAGACCTGCTAGCATGAGTTGCGTTCTCGCGACTCCAAAGTACAGCTTGCACGACTTCAAGTATGAACTCGCGCGCAAGAGCACAACTACTGCTAGCCGGTCTGACCTTCAATTGATGTGATGAAAAGAGCGTACAAAGGCCGGCAACGCACTTATACACCTCTAGTGTTGCGGGTGTCCATGGGGACGGTAATCGGTTACCATCGGGCGATTTAGCATATTAAGATTAATTTTATTGTATTACTAACAAATAATATGGGCTTAGTATGTCTGAAATAAATGATTGAATTGCATAGAATTGAATTGATTCGTCTGCTAGCCAGCCTCGTATATCATATAAAAATATTCGCTCCGAGACTCCCCAACAACCTGCCCTGCGTTGTCTGATTACACTGGTGAAACCGCGGGTGGTAACATTCCCACATTATATACATTATTATTTAACCGACTTAGTTAATTAAGTTTCTCTATTCGTCGAGACCTTTATTCGGTTTAAAGAAACTTTATTGTCTAACCCCCTTATTCATAAACGTGTGCTAAAGTTGACAAGCCGCTAATAAACTTGTGACAAGTCCCTGAAATGAAATGAAATGAAATCGAAATGAAATGAAATCGTTTATTCACAATGAACATATGGTAACATAAGATCTTAAATTACAAGCATTGTGTCCTATGAATCCCATGATATATTCAGTCCATGTAGACATGTGGACCCTTTCCGACGTATTGGTATGATGGAAAGGGACAAACGATTATTAGCGGCTTGTTAACTTTGGTAGACGTTTATGAATAAGGGGGTAAGAAATGACAGAAATTTCACTTAAAAGCAACTTATAAATACATTACAAGTTACGCAAAGTTATTCTTTGTAGCTATGCTTTATTATTTGTAGTTTTGGAACCAGTACTTTAATTTAGGGTTCAACCTAACTTGGTTTTCAATACTAATATGGCTCATCAATTAAAGTCCGTGAATTTACATGTACAGAACATATCTAAGGGCCATTTCTCGCTAAGTTGTTTACCTATAAAATACTGCGAGTCTATAATGGCCAATATTTCGAGCCAGCAATAAACTCGGATATAAAGCGTAATGGGCCATTTACCGGCCGCCAGATTTACAGACAGTTAACTGAAACTGCCATTAATGGGTTTACTGTTTTACTGTACTGACATTTTTTCTGCCCAGTGATTTTTATAGGTATCGATATATATTTAAAGCGCAAGTAGTAGCAAGCTGCATTGCTTAATATAAGTATTTCTACTTTAAATAACTTATCGTCCACATAATGATTCGCTAAGATTGTATTCCTTTATTAATAATTATTTTTTGATACTATATTACTATAGAAGGAAATTCGGGTTTGCCTACCAGCGGGGCGTGTGAATGTGATGTGTGATTCGAGCCCACTTTGCTGGCCTAAGCCGGCAATGTTGTATTATTTCCCATTGCCGGTGCGTGTCACTAAAACGTGCTGTTTTACAACATGTTCTGTTCATTTTTTATGAAATAAAAAGATGTTTTGGAGCCTATATTTATTCCTAAAAAATTATTCTATGTTCAAAAGTGTAACCAATATTGACCTCAGCACCAATGTTTTTGTGTTAACAGTATGATTAATGAAAGGCTTTTAATTTTTCCTTAATGAACTTGGGGAGGAATGGGAAATAACACAAACCAAGTCCCAGGCGGGCAGATCCGCGAGCATAGCTTGTCCATTTATATTTAGGTATCACTAAACATAGACTTGTCATTAAAATACTGTAAATCAAAGTAAAGCGTTGAAACAAGGTTAAATGGTCATCAACTTTAATGGATCGTCTTGATTGAAATGCAATGGCACGGTCAAAATTGCGTTACGTATGCCTAAAAATGAATTTGAACTGCATTAACTGTTATTGGAACTGGGTACGGGCAGTGGCGTAGCGTTAACTAATCTAGCCGAGGGCGAAGTTGCATCTGCCGTTTTCTTTCAATGTGTATGCCCAAGATAATAAAAAGGGGTTGGCTTCTGCGAGGCCCCCTTAAGTGCGTGCGAGGCTGTGGACGAGGTCCCACTTCGCCCACGCCTAGTTACGCCACTGGGTATTTGTATTTAGCATATTTGACTTATTTGTACTCGTATATATTCTTGCAGTGTACAGTCGAGCGTGACCGCGGTGTTCCAATTACGAAAAGTTTAGCTTGCTTTTATCTGCATTTTGAATGGGCTCAAACTTTCACACTAAGCAAAAAGAATCCTAAATGCATCCTAATTGGTTATCTCTCAGTACCGAGGGACGGAGTTTTCCTCGATGCAAGAAGCGAGGCAAATTTCAAATAAGTGACATAATGGGGATCACATCACCTCCCAATTTTATGAGTTTAGAACGAACGAACGAACTTTTACGAAAGCTCCTAATTATTTTACGAATCTCAGGTATATCTATATTTTTTTCTAGACGGTGGGAATTAAAATATTGTATAGTCACAAATACTCTTACCTGGATCATTCTCGAATTATATGAACTCCGTCAAACTTTTCATACATTTAGTATGGTTTGACGGAGTTTAGACGCAGGCAGAAATCTGGAGAATGACCCACCTTCTTGATGGCTTATATATCTTTCCTGGCATAGAACTAAAAACAAAGACTTATCGCATAAATTAAAATCCTACAGTGTCATTTTGCGTGTTGCGACCGCACTAAAAGTTTTGATAACCAAATATTAAACAGGTTGGCGGCGGTTGAATTTTTAAACTATGATAGCCCTGACCTGGCCAATGTCAGAGCTCGCCAACCTTCGCTTGTGAATTTATATTTAACAAATAGAATATCAGAGCCTTCACTTCAAAATAAAATGAGAACACGGGCATTTTGTCGTTATTATGCATTGAAGGCGAAGGCGGGAGAAAGAATACCTAGAAGTCGGTTTCGTCGAATTTATAGACTATCTTAACGGCATCTTGGGGCACTTAAGAGAGAATTTGGAGTATTTTTAACTATCAGCGAATTATCCTCGAAAAACCAACATACTTGCTTTACATCGGGCAAATTAGTTAGACAATTTGCCCATAGATAGCGCTGAACACAATAGGCCTGTGTCTTAAATTTCAAAAATGGCTTATTTCGATAGTTTAGTACCTGTATTACCCCAAAAAAATAATATTTCATGATAAAAATTATATTTAAAACACATATTTTAAGTTTGAAAAAAATATTTTGAAACTGACGTAAAAACACAAGAAAGTGTCATGGCGTCGTGAATGACGTCACATAGTTGCAAGCGATTGTGTTCACTTACGACGAAAGTTTGTTTTGTTTAAATAAAAATGGAAACTTCGTATTTTAAAAACTGTGTAGTGCCCCAGTGTATAAATACAAGTATAAAAACTCGGACTAAATTATTCATACCTACGTGTTCCGGTCAAAGAAAAAATGCGAAGAAAGTGGTTAAAACTGGCAAGGAGGAAAGATGCTCACATTGTTTATCAACAACATCGAGAATTTATTTTTGTGAAGATCATTTCGATGTAAGTATTATTAAAAAAAAGTAGTGACTACATATTCAACTCGTAAATCTTAAGAAAAAAAAAAAGAATTTTTTTGTTGCCCTGGGAGCAAACAAACAATTATTTTCTAATTCTTACTTTCGAAATAGGCAATTAAAAACCGACTATTCCACAAACTTGCGATAGGGCTTAAGACACTAAGACAAAGTAGTGTCTTTACAATATCATCTCTCTATATTTACATTGTAATTCTAACCTCAAAATCAATTAATTTGCAATTGGTATACATACCTTCAAATAATAATTGACTGCGTGCTAAAGTGAAATATACGTGAAAATGATAATAAGCAGTATTTTAGTATTGTTTATACTTACATAGAAGTTTTAACATTACGAAATTCCGATGAACAAAAGTCAGTGTTCGACGCGAAAAATCGGCCTAGCATAATAATAATAAATAATAATAATAATTCAGCCTATATACGTCCCACTGCTGGGCACAGGCCTCCTCTCATGTGCGAGAGGGCTCGGGCTATAGTCCCCACACAAACAACAGCCATAACAGCGTCAATTTTGGGTAAATTATTGCTGTTCGCTTTGATAAATCCAGGTTCCATGGCAGTTTATGCTAGTATTATCCGATATGGGTGGAAATAACACTCTCAACTTGTCGAAAAATGATAATAATAGAAAAAAACGAAGTGACTTGTGCTGTTGTATGAAAATCATAACCAAACGTCAACAACAACAATGGCGCATATCACCATGTGACGTAATACGTTCTAATTGGCGTTCACGGCGGAGGGGCCAGGGGGGTATTTTTTTGATTTTAATTTGTAAAAATAACAATAATCTTATTTTTTTATGAGGAATTATTTCGGTTTTCCTTGATTAAATATTACAATTTACGCCTAGAAACATTCATTCATTGGTTTCATTGTTAGTTGACACAAGCCTATTATACTTAGTATAGGTAATTCTGATCAAAAATCTTTCTCGTTTATAGTTCACGAGATAATTCAAAGTTTGAACGGAACCCTCGATGCGTGAGTAAAACGAACTCGCACTTGACCGGTGTTTTATATTCCTTGCCAGTCTGCCTGTAACCACGAACGTAACGTCACGTTCGAAACGTCAGGCCAAAAATAAAATAAAAAACGTAAGTTTACGCGATTAAGTCCCGCATTCGTTTAAAACTAAATAATTAATCCCATTTTATTTATGGCGGTTTTTACTCGCGACTTTAGGCGTTCTTGGCGATCAAAGAACTGACAAATCCTAACAGATTGCATACTCCATAAATAACTATTATACATTGAGATTACTCATAAACATAGGTCACAAATCGAATACTGCAAATAACCTCTAAATCGGAAATACATCACATGAACGCCGAACCATAATAAACAGCATTCAGTTTGGTAAACTTTGCCGAGATTACAAATACGAAGCGTATTCGGAAACGTGAAATAACTGTGATACAACGTAGTACATTATTACAGAGCTCAGAGGCCGGGAAATGAGAGATTGCAGGTTGAGTCGTCCGAGCGAAGTGAGGTCTTATGATAAAGTAGGGGTGACAAATAATTAAATAAAAGGAAAAATTCACAGCTTTGGGCAAGGGTCGACCTTGTGACCTTTCAAGACACCGGTCCAATATCTCCAGATGTGATGTAAAATTGTAAAATTTTAGCTGTTCAAAACATAAACTTAATATTGACATACTGAATGTGACAAATTAACCCCGAAAGTAGTTTACCTAATTAACCCCGAAAGTAGTTTACCTAATTAACCCCGAAAGTAGTTTACCTAATTAACCCCGAAAGGAGGATGCGGCCTACACAACAAGAACATCTAATTTTATACATGATTATAGAAAATCTATTTGTTCCTGTATATTATTTCCACATTATTTTAATTGTAAAGCTAATCCATTTCCGATTTTTTACTTAAATTTAATCAGTATTTTAATTAAAAAGAATCCATTTGTTATTTTATAACGAAATGTTGGAAAAGTTGAAAAACCCATAAGTTGAACCCACCATTTTGAAAAAAAAAGCAAAAACTAAAATGACAAAGATAAATTATATAATTGCCAAACCTAATCATCAATTACGAGAATCGGTTGAAAAATGCGACATACGGAGAACATCCGAAGCTGAAACGGAGACCTTCTCTTTCACTCGGTCAATAAAAAACTGGTTATTTGGAAAACTCGACATTCCCGCAACGCTCAACCAATGGCAATACGCCACCTGGGAGCCGAGTCAAGATGCCAATCGTTTGCGCCGTAGCGAACGAAACGCTATCATATTTAGTATTTTATTACCACTTCATCCACACTTTTACATCACACTCACTACGTGATCTGTACCCCTAGTGTAAATAAATTCTATTTCGAAACGTGACGTACGCGTTTGCGTTTAGTGTCATTTTGTATTGGATTTAGAAAGAGCGCGCCAAGCGGGACGTTTTGGAAACTCAAAATCCTATACAAAATGAGACTTAACGCAAACGCGCTCGTCACGTTATGATGTCGATCAAATTTACACTAGGGGTACTGGGTTCCGAGAGAATACCAGTGCTTTGTTCGAAAGAGTGAAGCGTATAGCGGAGTCGGCACCCTTTTCTTGTTGCTGCAATGCACACATTGTAACTACTACTATTCCACTATTCCTGTTTGTTTACAATATTTATAAGATTCTGTATTTTGTTTTAATTGATTGTGTACTTTGTTAATTGTGTATTTCTCTGTTTGCCTATGGTTTTTTTAAATTGTGTGTATTTGCAGCAAACAAATAAACGCTTTATCTATCTATCTAATGTATCTTTGTCGCACTTATATAGAAGAGTGATAGAGAGGCGTTACCGCTTCGTTCGCTACGGTGCAAACGATTGGCATCTTGGTTAGGCCACCAGGATAAGTTTACGATTTGGCGATTTATATTTAGACTGGTTTTGGTAACGCTGGAAACACGCGTAAGGTCGCACCTGTATTCCAAACTATCAAACGTACTCGTGCTACTTTTAGAATAAAATCGTTCAAACACTAAAATTCCATTGACTTTTTTTATCTACATGTTTTAAAAGAGCCTTTATCAATGAGACATGTCGGCTCCATTGGGCCTGTCAATTATAGTTACAATGTGTTACAAGTTATCAAAAAAACTGTACACGCATTTCGCAGTTTTAGATAGGTGTTCCGCCAATATAGAGTGAAAAACCCCAATATCAGTTACTGCATAACCCCTAGCTTCAAATAATTGTGCCCTCTTGTCTGGAGTCCGAACACATTCCATTAGGAAGTGCTGTACATCCTCAACAGAGTCGCAAATATCGCAGTTGGGCGACTCTGCTTTCTTCATCAGATGAGCAAACATATTTAATGAAATGACTTGTTGGCATATCCACACAATCTCTACCGAATAAGGCGTGATGGAGACCGAAGGTGTCTTAATCTTTTCTAGGGCGCAAACTGTATTTTAAGGATATTAAGTTTTTGACAAAAATTTATCTGCTGTCAAAAATGACAATATGGAGGACGAATGTTTGAAATGTCACCGTATTTAAGAATTATTTCCCTTAAAATTTAGTTTTTCCTCACAAGTGTGTGACATTGTGTGTACCACGGGCTGTACAAGAATTACGAACTTGTGTTCGAAGCCGAAGAAATTACCACTTGTTCGTGAATTCTTGTTTACCACCCTTAATACATAATGTACTTTTTAACATTGATAACAGTTTAAACAAAAATTAGTTTTTTTTATACTTATTACTTAAACTTCATGTGAACTGCCACCGTCAGCAACAAATGACTAAGGTTAATATTCGATTCGGACCCGCGAATGCTGAATATCTCATTTAATTCGTTTCATAAACCCACACTCGTATTTTAATGCCTTTCATTATGTAGCAGTCACATAAACTACTTTAAAATACAATCAATATCCCTATTCTATTTTGATGATCGATGACTGTGTCAGGAAGCGCCATGTAACTCCGTGCCCGTCACAATACTATTACTGCACCAAAACACAATTACGGCGCGTCCGTTTGTATCAAACGTTTATGGAACTGGAAATTTATGATCGAGCTGGGACCGAGCTATTTGATTATAGATTTACACAAGTTTTCCAAGGATAGGTATTTTGTGACCCAAAACACTCAAGTGTAAAAATATGGGTGCACACATCTTACTCAAAAATATATCCCATAGGTCTTAATTCGCGGAAATTAGACCTATGGGACATATTTTTGAGTATGATGTGTGTACCCATATTTTTATACTTGACTGTACACACAACTGCAAAAGTGCATAGGCACTTTATGAATGACTTCTAATCATTGTATTGAGGGTTGGCCGACTTGAGTAACGTGCCCCATTGAAGAAAAAAAAAATTTCGTGTTTTTTTTTTGTTCTTTTTTTTTATACTACGTCGGTGGCAAACAAGCATACGGCCCGCCTGATGGTAAGCAGTCTCCGTAGCCTATGTACGCCTGCAACTCCAGAGGAGTTACATGCGCGTTGCCGACCCTAAACCCGACCCCCCCTCGTTGAGCTCTGGCAACCTTACTCACCGGCAGAAACACAACACTATGGGTAGGGTCTAGTGTTATTTGGCTGCTGTTTTCTGTAAGGTGGAGGTACTTCCCCAGTTGGGCTCTGCTCTAGATCTGGAATGACATCCACCGGCTGTGCCCTACCACACAAAGGGAGATGACATTTACAATGCCCATACCTCTCTCTTGGACGTAGTTTAAGGACGTACCCGGGTCCAACGCGGGTTCTACTTTTTCCTAATCAAAACAAGATACCGAATATGCCCTTAAACGGATTCCCACTATTTTTGATACAGTTTTTTTTTAATTTATTGAATAAACAAACAAGTTACAAGACCCAAGGCAGAGGCCGTAGGCAAAACCTTGAGGAGGTTTGTGTGCTGATGGGGGACCTGTATAACTCTTCCATATTAGTGCGACAGAGAGACATTAGCTTATAGTTCGCTACGGACCGAATGATTGGCATCATGGCTAGGCACCCTGATGCGCTAAAAGGTTTCTTATTATTGCGCTACAAAATAGCTAAGAAACTGAAATAAATATCATTTAGTAAAAACCCCTATCATGGGACTGGTACTAGTAACGGGATGGCATAGACACATCATGTAAAATAAGTATTTACCATCAGTTTTTAAACATTTTACGATAAACAAGAGCAATAGAGCTAATTAAGTTTAATTTTTCATTGATATTTGTTAGTTTGAAAATTAATGGCGCTATACATCCCATGACTGGAACAAAAAAAACATAGTTTTAATTTGTTAATAATATAGAAACCAATTACAGCATCTTTCATTAAATAAGTAGAAAAAATAACCAACAGGTCATTCACCTTTAACGCGTAAAGCGATAGAAATATTACAAGTGTCGGTGAAATGTCAAAATTACTCCAAATTTTCTCTTAAATGTCCCATAATTGGTGCCGTTAACATATACTAAGAAAAAGTGACCAAGGCCTCCAGTGCCTCAGGCTGGAATCGAACCAGCATCCTCTGCTATCGCGGCAGGTGCCTAGCGTACGATAGCAGAGGATGCTGGTTCGATTCTATCCCTTGGACTGGAGCCCTCAGGGCTCCTCTACACGATGGCCCAGCGTAGGCCAGTCCAAGGGACGCAGCTATGCGGTGAAATGAGATAGCAATATCACTTGCTCCCTCTAACGCATAAATGCGTCCCTAGGACTGGCCTACGCTGGGCCATCATGTAGAGGAGCCATTAGTCACTTTTTCTTAGTATATGACATTTATTTCAGTTTATAAGAATAATTTAATTTGTTCTAATACTTCTAATAGGTAATAGTATATTTAAGAAACCTTCAACAAGACTAAACCCGCTAAACACTGTAGGTATCTTGATAGTTACAATGATGTGGGTAGGCTAAGCGATTGGTGAATAAAGTAGTCTATGCTCGGTAAAGGTCGTTTCAATATCTCCTGACATGGCGCAGTCGGTAGGATACCACACGTAGTTTCGAACGTACCCGTCCGGTATCGCAGACAACTGATTACTTTGTTTCTCGCTTTGGCAGGACAGTGAGGCCTCCTGATCGGTGGGGATACTCCGCACCTGGTGTACCGCAAGTGAATAATAATAACAATGATAATTAATTCTAGTTGTAAGAAAATGATCAGATGATGTGTTAAATTTGAATGTAATTAAACATGTCACGGGTCTTGAGTTGATTTTGCATTTTTTTTTACGAATTTGGTAATTGAGTATTATGCATGCATAAACTCGTAAAATCTAAGCTAAAACCTTTTTAGTACAATTCTACTCTTATGTGACACCACAGCATGCGGGTGAACATGTTCATATAGTTGCTAAATAAAAATAATAAAATTAAATAGTTATGAGTATCTCACCAATTAATTATGTTACGCATAATTAATGAAGCCGATTTTACTTATTCAATCAAATTAACTATTCGTATAATATAATATTAATGTCAATAAGATGGAATGTTACGATTAAAATTTAAGGAAAGAGGATGAGTTAATGGGTTCAATTCCATACATCTTGTACAATTTAATTTATTTTTGTAACAGGGGGGTTGTAGGTATCTTGATAGTTACAATGATGTGGGTAGGCTAAGCGATTGGTGAATAAAGTAGTCTATGCTCGGTAAAGGTCGTTTCAATATCTCCTGACAAACACCCGCCCACTCAAAGGAGAAAATTAATTGCAAAGCAAACATTTACCATTTAAAAAGCAACAAGTTGCTTCTCGGCTTGCCTTCGCAACCAAATTGCTTGCCACCAACTTTGCCTTTTCATCCAATTTACTTGCCATTAAGTTTTCCAAGATTTTAAGAAACTAATTAAGTTCACTAATTAGTAGAGCGGTTTTGGTCCAAAAGTCTTCTACAAATCAATTTTCGTTCATGTCATCTCGGATATGGGTGAATATGGTATTCATGCATTCAGTTGCCAGAGCTCAACGAGAGTGCGGAGTGTTAGGGTCGGCAACGCGCATGTTACTCCTCTGAAGACTCAGGCGTCCATAGGCTACGGAGACTGCTTACCACCAGTATGCTCGTTTGCCACCGACGTAGTATAAAAAAAACTTAAATATATGAGATGACAAGCGCGAAAATGGTGGGGTTAGTTACAGTGACGTCATAAAGTCGGGAGTACAAAGTTTTTTACTTTTAAACATCATGTGGGTTACCAAATGAAAGGGCTTTGTGAGTAGTTGACAAATATATAATTGTCATTTTTTTAACGTTTTCTAATAATTTGTTCTTTAATGAAAATGTTGTAGTATGTTATATATTTGCAATCTTCTCACAAAGTCCTTTCATTTGGTGCCCATATTCGAGATAACTAGAACGGAAAGTCACCTAAATTTTTCGCTCACAGTTACTAAAAAAAAAAGAGAATTAAGTAATTTCGTGGTAATTTCCATGAATAGGTCTAAACGTGAAGTAGATAACGTCAAGTTATTTTATATGCAGTCAGTAAATCTATTAGACTAGTATAATAGTCTAATATTGTGTATTGTATATAGATATTGTATATTGGTATGCAAGGGTGCTAAGGTAATAGTTTTGCTGACTGTACATAAAATAACTTGACAATAACGAGAACAGGGCTTCGTGAACACCGTAAGGAAACCGGAATAATCCCAATTTTCGTGTTGGGTTGGAAGGTCAGATATGGCAGTCAATTTCGTAATAAAACAGCGCCTACGCCAATGGGATTGGAATAGTTGCCAAGCGGCCCCGGGCTCCCATGAGCCGTGGCGAAAAGTAAAACATTAGAGCGAAGTTTTTGAAAAATTGTACCGCTTTTGATACGACCTTCATGAAAAGAGCGTACTCCCATCTTAAATGCCGGCAACGCACTTACAACCTCTCTGGTGTTGCAGGTGTCCATAGGCGGCGGTAATCGCTTACCATCAGGTGATCCGGCTGCTCGTTTGCCTTCTCTATCATAAAAAATAACACAATACGGTTGTCAAAAAAATAATTAGCAATCTTGAGGATTTCTTATAGTGACTTCATTGATTCGAATCCTGATTTTTTGACTTTTGATTTTGTCAATATAATCCAGCACCATGAAGAGATTAAAAATTAAAAAAATAAAATACGCCTATTAGGGTAAACCGTCTATTACTGGCCACCCTCCAATTACTGACCACCTTTTACTGAAAGGGATTCTGTTTAATAATCACACAATCTAAGTTAATCATCAGAACGATAGTTTTTTAATTTATTTGAATTGTGTAAATAAATAAATAGAATTCTTATTTCAGCCATTTTAGTATAAGGTGGCCAGTAATAGATGGTTTATCCTACTACCGCCACAGTCTACGTAGCTTTAACCATTAGGCCAATTCAAATAGTGTCATTCAAAATTACATATAGAGCACAAATTTAATTAATACTATCATATATGTAATATAAATTGCTCTTTGCAGGGAAACCTTCTTTTATTTGTGTGGTTTTTTTTATTTTGTAATGGAAATATAAATAAGATTTATCAAGTATAAAGTAGCTTCTTCACGAAAAAATACATTACAGCTCTCGGTCGAAATTTAGGATTTAAAGACCGCATCGCCTACCTTTTACGAGCAACTATGATGAAATAGTACATTACGATCAGGTGCGAAAAGTATGGTATTTCCAACGAGTGGCGATAGGTCCTTTCGATATCCATTTAGAAGTATTTGATATCTGTTATAATTAGGTACAAAATAATCAATCTCCTGATTACATTCCTAACTTTTGTATGGAATTTGTTTCCTCGTAAGTCTAAGGGCCCGTTTTACAATGTCCAAGTAAAGTCCTGAATAAGCTACTTGCCACTTATCTGACGAATAGTCATCTTTGGCGTTTCACAATCTTTAAATAGGCTTCACTGGTAGATAAAGTAAAACTTAGCAAGTTTTGCAGGAAGTTTTATGTTCTCTATCTATATAGCCAATACTTTACTTGGACATTGTGAAACAGGCCCTTAAAATAATAAAAATGTAATTGTGTAGTTAATGTTACAATAAATTGTGTAAACATATATGTATAACATATAGTCAGGGAAAAAATGGCGACTACGTGGACAAGTGCTCAACTAGCTACTATCCTCTTAAACAGCTGACTAAATACGAAAGCCCTAAGATAAGTTACTGTCTTTATTTATATACCGTGCACTATGTATGTAAATGCTACATGCTCACATGCACATCAAAGGTTGAGATGTTATTTCAGTGTCGCCATCTGTTGAGAGCCCGTAATAGCGCCTACGTGATGTTTACCACTATACCTACGTTTAAATGTGTCAGGGAGCTGGTAAGAGAAAATCATATTCAATTAACTTCTCGGGCAGTAGGTATAAGGCATTTTCGATCCCCGTTATAAATGTTGCAGTTCATTAAAAGTAAGGCTTGGCAAAAATATGTAAGTACCCGAAATTCGCCTTTAGTATATAACTTCGCCAGCACCGGCATTAAATCCCGGTGATGTACATAGGTTACTTTAGATTTTTTTTACTCTTAAAATATTTTTACGCAGTTTTTATTATTGTGAATTCACAGAATATGTATTTCTTGTATATTATTTTAATATTTTCCCTCGACGAAGTTGGGCACAAACGGTGAAGTTAGGATTCCCTACAGTAGATACTATTGCCAACCCTGATTGTCAATTAATTGCAACAATGTTAACGGGGTCTCGTCATTTTGTTCGTCGTTTCGTACTTTTGGGGAGTCGATTAAAAAAGTAACCGTTGCCACCACCAGTTTGACGCTGACATATTCGCTAGCTTGTGCGTAACTTACCTACTTTCTATGCATCTCGCTGGTACTCGCTTTTTAGTGCCAGCGAGATATATAGAAAATAAGCTACGCAAACGTTAGAGAATATGTCAGTTTGACACTACTAAGGCAGTCGTGGTCAGGCTACCGGAGTATGAACACAAATGGATAGACACCTTAGTCATGACAATTAGGTCATTAATTTCCTAAAAGACTACTATTGGATTTTTTAAACAGGGACGAACAAGATATTAAGTTTTCTGAAACGTACATTTGCTACTCCTGAAATTGCAAGTGTCTTAGAGTTCCACGGAAACCATTATTATATTATACACCTACGCTTATTCGCCACTGACGTGTTATAAAAAATCCATTCATTTTATCAGCAGTTTGGTTGAAAACTTTCGGTAGGCTCCCGGTCCATTGCCCATTGGCAAGTAGTTTATTAGTGTACGTCTTTGCTGTGTCTGTTCAGTGGCAGTGTTTGTCGTGTCCATTGCCCACGTCCATGATGATATAATGCAGACGATCGATCTTGTGTTAACTTCAGTCGAGTGTTAACTTTATACACATATATTTAATGCGTATACGTATGAAGCTATTTGAGTGACTTGTCATTTTTAGGTTATATTTATAGCAGTTCTGCATCCTATCACCTTACCTTCTAGGTTTTTGCCTAATAATTCTATTGTCACTTAATATCACAGGACTCGTTCATACAATTTTTAGTGCCATTTCAACTATAAAAATAAGTTTCTCTTTCTGTGTATATATTACATTATACGTATTAAGTATTAAGGACAATAAACAACAATTTATGAACGAGTGTGAATTGAAGCCCGAAGCTAAAAGCGAGGGCTTAATTAAGACGAGTTCGTAATTCCTGTACCACCCGCCCCCCACAATGTTTTTCATCAAACTTGTTAGGAAACAGGGAAAAAAAAGTTGGTTAAAAATCTTTTAGCAGACTCGCGGTCCATTACCTATTAGCAGGTAATTATTAGTGTGAGTATACCATGCTGTCTGTTCAGTGGCAGTGTTTGTCGTGTCTAGTATGCACGTCTGTGATGATATCAGAGGGGCGAAGATGGCCCTATTATCGTATGTTACTGTGTTTCAATGTCACTGTGACGGCTATCACTTGGTATTTTTTAAATAGCACAGCGGTGGCAAACAAGCATACGGACCGCTTGATGGTAAGCGGTCACTGTAGCATATGGACGCTTGCAACTCCTGCAAGTCCAGGTTCCAGTTCTGTGACATGCGCGTTGCCGACCCGATAGAAACCTGTACACTCCTTTCTTGCAGAGCCCCATAGTTCCTCGAGACTACCTCGGTAGGGAGGTCATTCCACAGATGGGGTGTCTGCGCGAGGAAATTCCTCTTAAAACGTGCAGTGTGCAACCATTTAGGGTAATTAGGATGTGAGGATGTACACCCTGCCGACGGCGAGCGATGCGGTGTGAGAAAGTGAACGTTGGCGTCATGTCAAACAATTCTTCAGGCAACCAATAAGAACAAGAACTTCACTTTACACCATGAGGCAAACGTATTTCATGCACACTAATATCAGCCCTAGATATGTCTAAAGCCTCTAAACGAACTTGGATAAGATCATCAGGGAAGAACTTGCTGGAGAATGATACCTCTCCTTCTCCACAGAACACCTCAATGGAGATCGCGTCTACCAATATCCTCCATGCCAAGTTCTCCATTTGGCACTACGGTCACCATCAGTTCCCCCACGATCAAGTTTAACTTGACCTTTAGCTGCATCGTAAGAAAAAGTCATATTCCCTGTACTCGATTTGATAAACAAGTTAAAGTTCGAATCAGCACGGACTTTATTAACACACAAAGGAGGAGTTTTGGCCGAAGGGTGTCAAGTTTCGGCGGTTCCGCGGCCGGCTCTCTGACATACCGGGGTTGCGAAATGCATCGCAGCCATAGTGTGTATTTTAGTTTTCAAGATATATTTTATAATATGTAAGCATGCTAGTTTTAAGGTATTAATCTGGGCCCATATATACGTATAGTTGCCTGAAAATAAAGATTTTTAATTTTTATTTTATTAATATAATATAATTTTAAGGCGAAGCTAAATGGTAGCGAGGGCAGTAACGGTTTAATTTTCCTTTATATAATATCCTTATCCTTAAAAAAGTTTCCGACATATTTGATCAGCCTTGAGCTAAGATATAATTTGAAATTGGATAAATTGTTTCTATCGCTGCTATATTTACGTCTATTCTAATGTGGGTTTATTTTAGATACAATGCGTATTTTATGCAAATTCCTTTAGGACTTAGTTCAAAGGAAGCCTTTGAGTTCGTATTTCAATTTTCTGTTACCTATGTTAATTAATGTTTGTCTAAAACTAATGAACATTACAATGAATAATTACCTACGTAATGTAATGTACCTATTGCTCTCTTGCCTCCGCAATGTAGACACACAGACATAGAATTATGCCTACAATACTAGTATTTATAGTTTTGAGTTAAAATTCTAGAAAGGGTCAAATTTTTGACATAAATGACACAATATGTATTTGATCCATAAATCGCATTTTGACTTGTGAACTTGGCTGACACTGCTTTCTGTGTTTCTATAGTAGATTGTTAACCAAGGATTGAAATAGTGCCTTTCACTCGAGATAAACACTCTACCTGTCGTTTTGAATATGAGGAAAGTAAAATACATACATATGTGCATTTTAAAAAAGACGGCTAACTTCAGTAGTATTTCTTGAGGATACCTTCAATTAGGTAACAATGTATGTAAAAATATCGTTATTTATGGAACGAAGAGTTATATAATAATTAGAATGAAAATTGTGCAATAAATCCATTTGAACCAAAATTTTAACTGCTTCTTGTAAAAAAGAGAAAAAAACGTACTCAGAAAGTACAGTGCCCTAGAGCAGAAACGTATCATTTTCCAAACACTTTTTAAATGAACAACAACGACCCACTTTCAGAGCATGGACAATAAATAAAAAAATATTTAATCAATCGACGTTTTTTTATTTATTTCTTAGTTTACCAATATTACATAATTTAATTGATATTCTAGTCATTTCCAGTCTATTACAGATGTTGTTTTCATTAAATTTTCCTCATCACGACTAATCTGCGGTGAAAAATTTATAAGTCTATGAGTCAATAACGATTCTAGAACAACACTATTCACTAAAGCCACAACTTATTGCCCTAAACGAGTCAAAACAAATCAACATCCATAATTGCTATCAGACAAAATGAACTTTATATATAAAAACTCTTAATAACCCAGAAAACAAACAATGCTGCTCTATAGATCATGTCATTCACGACGACGCGAACCTTGACTCGTATTGTCATCTTATCAAAGGTTAGATTTGACAAATCAGCGCGTCATCGTGGATGACACGAACTATATTTTATTGTCAAAAGATAGAACAAATATTGATACCTTTGAAGGGCTCAGGAACGCTTCGGCCCCAGTTTCATTTCGTCATCTCTATAAATCGTCCGCAGTGTTATGTTGTCACCCTACAATTCCTAATTCGTAACCTTCCTAACTCGTCCACTTTCTTATATCGTCAATACCCCATTTTGTCTAAATTCCTATTTTGACCATAGTGCCAACTCGTCCAATATCTGATATCGTCAATATACCATTTTTGTCTACGTTCCTATTTCGACCAAAGTGTTTTATTTTATGTTTTATTTTCACACTTTCATTTTGACTTCGAAAAAAATATTTGACTGACTTTGACGACTCCGTCGATTCTAAAACCATAGCGAGCATCCAAAAGTCCCAAGCCTAACTATTACTATGCTATGTAGTTGACGAGTTGGCACTGTGGTCTAAATAGGAATGTTGACGAGTAAGCACTATGGACGAATTAGGAGTGTTGACGAATCGGCACTGTAGTCTAATTAGGAATATAACCAAGTTTCTACAGTGGCCCACGTAAGAAAGCGGGCGAGATAAGAAAGTGACGATATAGGAATGCTGGCGAATCGGAACAGTAGACCAAATGCGAATGAGAACTACTTAAGAAGTTGACGAAATGAAACTGAGGCCGAAGCGGTCCTGAGCCCTTTGAAGTTGAAAGTTGACCTTGATATTGTTTTAAAATGCCGTATTGACCAAGCTATTCTTATTTACTTTAGTTATTTAATACACTAGTCCTAAGAATAGCAGTGTTTTTTCCTATTTGGAGATAATCCACGAAATTAGGTCCAATGAGAGCAAACAAAAGGTCAAACACGTAACACCTATTTTTTATCCTACGCTGAATAAATAAGGCGGAAAGAGAAATCAAATGCTCAGGTTCTGTAGGACTTTTATAGTGACAGAAACTATTCGTGGTTGGACCTTAATTTTTGAAAACTATATAATACTATTTTCATGTAGTAGTAGTAGTAGTACTACTACTACAGATTTCATGATTTTTATATTTCTCAAAGCAAATTTCTATGAAAATATGACATTTATGGCGGCATCTTTTCGAGCGATGGCGCCATACCTTTGGCCTATGCTCGGTAAGATGTCGCCACTTTTAGATATTCAACAAAGAAAAAAAGTGTCAAAGTCAAATGGCGTTCTAAAAGTTTTAATCATGTGTCGAAAGATGGCAGTAAATTTATACCTCTATTTCAAATTCTCTTTGATAATGGCACTCCCACATTTCACGTCAAAGTCGAAGCTGAGTTTATATTTATTTATACCTATTTATTTATTTCATAAAAGAGTTGGCAGACGTATTCTAGGCAGCTTTTGGGGCATAAGCATTGAGTTTGTACAAACGCATTTTATTTCATATATTAACTGCAGTTCATCGGGAAGATTGGGGCTTTGCCCAGCACAGGGACACATTATAGGTCCGTTAAAAAAAATTGCTACAGTCAAAAGATTTATTTTTGTGCCCCATTTCGGGCCTTGTCACAGTGACAATAGTATGATGTCTTTAGCTACTTTCATGTTGTTTGTCACTGTGACAAGTTAATACGAAATGGGTCACAAATTGAATCTTTTGACTGTACATTTTCTCAATGTTTCAAGTCGATGATTATATTAACTGAGCATTTTTTAATTTTTTTTATACTACATCGGTGGCAAAAAAGCATACGGCCCGCCTGATGGTAAGCAGTCTCCGTAACCTATGTACGCCTGAAATTCCAGAGGAGTTACATGCGCGTTGCCGTCCCTAAACCCGCTCCCCCCTCATTGAGCTCTTGCAACCATACTCACCGGCAGGAACACAACACTATGAGTAGGGTCTAGTGTTATTTGGCTGTTTTCTGTAAGGTGGAGGTATACTTCCCCAGTTGGGCTCTGATCTAGATCTGGAATGACATCCACTGGCTGTGCCCTACCACACAAAGCGAGATGACATTCACAATGCCCATACCTCTCTTTTGGACGTAGTTTAAGGACGTACACGGGTCCATCCATTAAGGCAGAAAAAAGCTCCTACACCTGCAAATCTTCAGAAATTTTTCATTTGTACGGGTATTCGACAATTTCGTGGAATGCTTTTTTAGGAAGGCATACGGAACCCCAAAACTCTAGCTTGTCGTTACGGCGTTATTATGGATATCAGTGAAAACAAGTTCAGTGTCGCGAATCTCGACAGTTCGTTTATTTGCATTTTATTAGTTTTGTTCGCGAGTTGGCCTTTTGTAAGATAGAATCGGGCACGTGTAAGAAAACGGGAGGCTTTTACTATGAGTAGGCTTTGATTAAGCCGATAGCTAAAATGTGGTTAACCAAAATCCAGAGTTATACAATTGTTTCGATCTTATATTGATGACTTATCATTGATAAAAGGAACTTTCTAGGGTTCCGTAGTCAACTAGGAACCTTTATAGTTTCGCCATGCCTGCCCGCGGCTTTGCTCCATGATCGTTAGCACTAGAAAGCAGCAATTTGGCTTGGATATATAAATCATACATGGTGACAGAACGCTGAAATAAAAACTACATAAAACATATTTTTAGGCAACCTCCCATACAAAATGTTATTTTTCTTAGAGGCATGTAAACAGTGTTAGCAGAACGTTAATTAGAATTGAAAATATTGAAAATTAACCATTACAAATTAAACCGTAAACGGTAACGGACGGTTACAGCGTGTAAACATATTTTTGGATCGTTGACTCGTAAAGATGTTTGTGGAACCGATTTTAGAGATGCCACCAATATTCGGCAACTAACCGGTATTCGGTTTCCGGCTAAATGTTGGCTACTATTCAGCCTCTAACTGCATTCACTAGTTCTGAGCAACAAAAGTTAAATCTTAGCAAACGTTGTACTGTGTTGGTAGTAAAATACATACCTTGTGCGCACCATACCGGGCCGCCCCATACTATGATGGGCCTTGTAACAGGCCTTTTCAGCAAGCGGGGTCCTAACCGAATAATATCACTACTTTCTCTGAAACATATAGGGACCGTGCGCGTTGGAGGGTCTGCCATCTTGTGGTCTGAATCGGAACCATAAACAGGCACATTTACACGTCAAGTGTTTTCTTGTACATAGTAGGTTCTGCCATCTTTTGGGCTACATCGGAACAAAAAACATCACATTTACGCCTCGCGCCAAAAATCTGACGGCTCCTGTGCTGCCTCCTATAGTTCATGCACGCTCCCTATTGCTTATGAAAAAAACACTAATACACTAGCCACGCTTTTATATTTATTAGGTACACATACTCTACACACTCATATTACTATACAATAAATTAAAAGTTTTTGATACATTGAAACATTTTTGATATATAATAAGGAAAAAGCACAAAATTCGATTAACGACTGACAGCACACTAACAGCCATTTTTTTAAATTGTGATAAGCTGTCTATGGTAATTGAGTAAGATCTCCTCGCTATGGTTAAAAGTATTAACTGTCTATGATAGAGTTCGTCTTTGCACCCGCTTGAGCAAAACAAAGTGAGGTGGTGTCATTAAAAATGTATGTATGTATGTATATACTTTATTGTACATAGAAATAAAAACACGAAAAACATAGTTACAGAGTAAATTAAATACAACAAAGGCGAACTTATCCCTGTATGGGATCTCTTCCAGTCAACCTTTGAGGAAATGAGTCAAACAGAAATAACGGTGAATGAATGACAAACGCAAACAAAAGTGTACAATCACTGAAATTAATGAAATGCACGTTTTGAATACACATTGATACAAATATACATAGATAGAAAAATAACCATAAAATAATGCATACATATATATATACAAATAAAAATAAATAAATATTCAATATATAATATAAATAGATATGAATTCGAACCAGAAAAGTAAAGGAAATTAAAAAAGCGGCCAAGTGCGAGTCGGACTCGCGCATGAAGGGTTCCGTACAATTTAAGACGTATTAAAAAAAAATCTTCTTACTAGATCTTGTTCAACATTTTACCACTTTGGACACATTTTACCACTTTGGAAGTGTCTCTCGCGCAAACTATTCAGTTTAGAAAAAAATGATATTAGGAACCTAACTATCATTTTTGAAGACCTATCCATACATACCTTACACGTATATGTTTGATGAAAAAATTTTTTTTAAATTTTATGACGTATTAAAAAAAAAACTACTCACTAGATCTCGTTCAAAACAATTTTCGGTGGAAGTTTGCATGGTAATGTATATCATATATTTTTTTTAGATTTTTCATTCTGTTATTTTAGAAGTTACAGGGGGGGGGACACACTTTTTTTCACTTTGGAAGGTTCTCTCGCGCAAACTATTCAGTTTAGAAAAAAATGATATTAGAAACATTAATATCATTTTTGAAGACCTATCCATAGATACCCCACACGTATGGGTATGATGAAAAAAAATTTTTTTTTTTAATTTCATGACGTATTAAAAAAAAACTACTCACTAGATCTCGTTCAAAACAATTTTCGGTGGAAGTTTGCATGGTAATGTATATCATATATTTTTTTTAGATTTTTCATTCTGTTATTTTAGAAGTTACAGGGGGGGGACACACTTTTTTTCACTTTGGAAGGTTCTCTCGCGCAAACTATTCAGTTTAGAAAAAAATGATATTAGAAACATTAATATCATTTTTGAAGACCTATCCATAGATACCCCACACGTATGGGTATGATGAAAAAAAAAATTTTTTTTTAATTTCATGACGTATTAAAAAAAAACTACTTACTAGATCTCGTTCAAACCAATTTTCGGTGGAAGTTTACATGGCAATGTATATCATATATTTTTTTTAGATTTTTCATTCTGTTATTTTAGAAGTTACGGGGGGGGGGGACACACATTTTACCACTTTGGAAGTGTCTCTCGCGCAAACTATTCATTTTAGAAAAAAATGATATTAGAAACCTCAATATCATTTTTAAAGACCTATCCATAGATACCCCACACGTATGGGTTTGATGAAAAAAGATTTTTTGAGTTTCAGTTCTAAGTATGGGGAACCCCCAAAATTTATTGTTTTTTTTCTATTTTTGTGTAAACATCCTAATGCGGTTCATAGAATACATCTACTTACCAAGTTTGAACAGTACAGCTCTTATAGTTTCGGAAAAAAGTGGCTGTGACAGAATCGGACAGACAGACGGACATGACGAATCTATAAGGGTTCCGTTTTTTGCCATTTGGCTACGGAACCCTAAAAAGTAGAAGTACTCAATGGAACTAGGAAGTCGTAACCAAAGTATCGGAAAGCCACAATTTTTTTAGCTTCTCCTTGAGTGATGCTACAGATTGGGATTGCCTCACGGACATCGGAATCTCATAAGTTCATAGAAATTTGTATGGAGGGTAGAGGATTTGACAATTATTATGACATGGCCACACTTTTTATTAACACAAGCAAGCGGTCTGAATGTATGGTATGCTTCACAGAGAACTCGCTGGCCGCCACGGGCCACGCCTCCCGCTTCGTCAAACGCTACTCTACACGCTCGCCACTCAGGGGCCTAGCCAAAATTGCCTATCGTTTGCGCTACGAAAACGAAACGTTTTCTGTCTCTATTACTCTTACTTATTAGTACGATAGAGAGACAGATAACGTTTCGTTGTTGTAACGCAAACGATTAGCATCTTAAATAGCTAGGCACCCAGGTCGTACACATTAGACTCAACATATTTTACTCTTTGGACTCAACTCTATTTTTCGGCTCATAATTCCTGCACTATTACAGGTTAACTCAGACATTATAAATATTATTATTATTTTAATACACATCGGACCTTATACCCATGATTATACAATAAACTATCATAGTGTGTGGCTACCGAATTTTGGCCGTGAAATTAAAAAAATCTTGGGCTGGTCACATTTCGTGTAGTAGGAATTATAGTTTTGATACTAGAACATATTTTTGATTTTCTGTGCACACGTAAGGTACCTAAGGAAATCAGTTAAATATACGTTGACGTGCACTCACAAGTTGTTGTTTACCGTCGTAATTATTATAGTTATCTCAGTAACTTAACTGTAGTTGGTAGCTGCGCGCAACTACGCTCCCTACAGGTGTCCACGGAAGACCAGCGTCAGCGTACTACTTCAGTAGGACCTGGCATTATGCTGAGTGTTCACCTTTTGCAGTATAATTATATACAGTGTACAAGTTAGTTATAAGTCATTTTTTCTCTTTCTTCCTCTATATGTATTGTATAACTGTGTACTTATACTGAAATAAATGATATTCTATTCTATTCTATTCTATACAAGTCAGCTCACATAATTTCTACCACTATGTAAAATACAAAGACATATCATATTTCGCCAAGATATTTTTATATCAATTACTACTGACCAGTCACTTCACTCCACAGATTTCTTCTAAATATTGGTTTTCAGTAACTCGGTACGTGTTCCAATGTTTGGATTTTATCGATATTTTCCAGAACTTCTAGTTTATCAGTTTTTTTACACACTTGTCCTGTTCATGAGATTCAGGTATTGATAAATTCACGTACTTAATCAAAGTTATAGGCAAATGCTAGAGCTAGTACTGAAAGTATCAAAATAGTAATTGAGCACCAACCTACTAAATAGTTTACGACTTGTAAACATAGCAGTTTTTCGTTATACAACACTTCACGTCAACTTCGCACATTTTCGTAATTATTTACGAGTTTAAATAATAGTTTGCGGACCCCACTCGGTATAGTCATTATCTCATTATTAATATTATTTAAAATAAGCCTCTTATAAACCGAGAACAATTTGAATGAATGACATAAATTTACAACAGGGTTTAGGTTTAAATCAATTTAATCATAGACAATTGGTGATACAACAAGGAAAAATCTGCCAACAATATTTGGCTAGCCACTTAGCCAGACTTGAGCCAGACTCTATCAGCTCCTATAAAGCGGGCCACTCACACACCTGCCGCAGGGGCAATACCGGTCGCACGGCGGTCGGAGCAATTTTAGGCTGTTTTCTACACACTAGCCTGCCACTCAGTGTGTAAGTGATAGTCCCGCTGAACGCACGTCGACGAGAATGGCTCCTGTGTTATCAAATCACCAAAGGATTGGTATCGCCTTGGCACTTTCTGTGAGGTCGTGATATATTTCGAACATTAATTCGAAAGTTTGGTTTCGCATGTCACGGTCTAAATATTTTTTGATTTTTTATCCCACATGTGGGGCCGGCCTTTATATACTCGTACATCTATTATCCGTATCCAAATTTCACGTTCTTTATTCATTGTGACAAGTGACCTCCGTTTGGTTCGGTAGTCGCCAATGAACTGACTGGATTGCCCCAATCGTACTACACATGTAACAACCTACCAGGGCGGTAGATACAATCTAAGGAGCTAGGAAGGTCTTGCGCCCCTGCCGCCCTGCTGCAGGCCCAATCTAAAAATTGCCCCTGCTTCTCTACACACATCACAATTAAGGAGGCAATTAAGGGTCCAATTCCAATATTGCCCCTGCGGCAGGTGTGTGAGTGGCCCGCTTTACCCAGCTTGTCGTTTTATAGATTGTATCCTCCATAGACATACAATATAACTAGACAAGAAGCCGAGCGACCAGGGGTAAGAGAAAGACATATATGACGTCATCATGACATCATAATATGGGGATACCATGGTCGCGAAAAATTACCCTAAAATGTAATAGGAAAACGATGCAACAAGTACTTAAATTACGTAATGAGTGAGTCGCAATTTTGACTCCCTAACTTGCGAAGTATCGCAAGAGAAATCGCGAACATAACGGATTATTTGTTTTTGTAGTAATTTGTAAGTAAGCCTTACTTACCTATATGAAGTTTTGAGTTGATATAAGATTAGGTGATTGTTGGAATAAAAAAAAAGGATAAACTATCAAAAGAGGTAATTTCTTTATTCAAAACTTATATTATTATAACTGTACTTACTAGAAATAATAATTAAATGTGTCGTTCTCAAGAAAAAGGTACCAAATAGTCGCTTACCATAAGGATACAATTTGCTTGCTCTCTATACGAATAACCTGTAAGAGCGTCCTTATGATAAGCGACAATGCGGTACCTTTTACTTGAGAACAACACAAATAAGTTGAATTTTAGGCCATAATTTGGTAAATAATTATATAATACAAGCATTTCAAAATGGAAACAACCCTATTGCAGCGAAGGTTCTTGACGGTGTGCTTGAGCGACACCTCAGTAGATACGCAGTGTTTGGTGATACATAATTTGGTTTTTGAGCTGGTGTGATTACTGGGCATTTTCGCGAGAAGAAATCGTTTTTTTTTTTTCTAACGTAGGTAAATTTTATATTTTTCCTACTCAGAATAACGAGCTCTTTAGAGAAAAAAGGTAGGAGAAAGGAAATGTCCCAAAATTTTCAGTGATTTTACCTACTCTCGATTGTGAAACCGCCGTACAAAGTGTTTGAAATATGGTAACCAATCCGTTATAGGTACCATATTTCAAACACTAAACGTAAAATTTGGGACGCTTTTTTTCTTCTAGTAGGATCGAAGGAGCTCGTGATTATGAGTAGGAAAACATTAAATTTATATATTTTAGAAATAAGTTGATTAGATTTCTTCTCGTGATAATGCTCTACTGAGAGTGCTATTTTGGTTCTGAAACACACCGTTAGAAAATTTTTGTTATATTAGCTTCGTTAGGTAGTCTCGAACGGTTAAAGAGCTCAGTGTGGAGGACTACTCTACGACTGTTTATCATTGATGTTAATCCGCTGATTGTCGAGCTCAGCAGCACCATGATTGGCTGTTCAACCGGTGGTAAAAATTACAAACATAAGTAACGCCGACGACATGGTGCTCTTTAGCTGTCGATCAGTGGAATGAAAAAATTAATAAAGGTTTATGACACGTACATATCATCAATATTACTAAAAAAGTATGATACTCATTTTCCGAGCAGGTAATCCTACCGATAGTTGAACCGGTGACACTCGGTGGTTTTGCCTTGAGCAGAGTGTTCATTTTTTAATACCTAGGACATAATTACTAAAATTCTAAAGGACGATGCGGATATTGAAAAGGAACATAGCGCACTGACATTTATAGCTATAATATTGATTCGCAGTATATGATTTTAAGCTAACATGGTCATTTACATTAAAACTGTTACTTAAAACCGAATATTTGTTTAAATAAAAAATCTTACATTTTGCGCGTTGTACATACTGTGGGGGTCAAGAAAACTTTATTTACACATACACTTGTAACCTGTGGATCAATTATATGAAGTTCAATAATAGCTTCAGAATGCTGTTGAGACTGCCACGACGACGACGTGCACGAATGGACGATTTCCATGACATGATGAAGAAAAGAATTTTCTCTCTCCTCTCCTGCGGGGTAGTATTAATCAATTTTAATAAATACATTATTTTAGAGTTTAATACTCATATAATCCGTAATCCCATGTACCAAGCCTCCAAAGAAGTAATTTAAAAATTTAAGTCTGTGGTCTTAATAGTACAACGGGTTATTTCTACTAGTTACCACCAAGTTGTTACTAGTGGTAACTACTAGGAACTTTTGTCCACCTTTTACCACAGGTAACTACTGGGAAATAAAATTCCCACTGGTAATAGGTAGGATTTTTAATTCCCAGTAATTACCCCCAATAATTTGTTAGAGTTTAATACTATTAAAACCCGTAGACGACCCGTGTACCAAGAACACAAATAAATACTTCAAAACACTGTGAGACCTATGTTAAGATGTACCAACTCTAATAGTGTAAGTCTGTGGTCTCTTATAGTGTAACGGGTTATTCCCACTAGTTACTATTACTTATTTAATAACAGCCAACTTACGTGTATGAACAAGGTTGGAAAAGAAAACTTTTCGATGAAAGTTCGTTTGCCCAGTTTGCGGACACAATGTTGTTCAAAATGTTTGGAACAAATACGCGAGTATTTGTGAGGCATCCAATTTGATTTTCTAGTTCCCGCAATCCATTCTTTAACAATTTCATCCTCCGTCGGAAAGCTGGAAATATCAAATAGCTTAAAACTCCCGAAATATAGGGTAATTGCAGGGGACTTTTTTTTCTATTTGTTTGCAACCCTAAATAAAATACTACTGAATTTGACTGGTTTACATAACCAAACTTTCTGTTTTATTTTTAGCAATAATTTACTGATATCTCCTATTTTATCAAGTTTTTCATAATCCAACTAATGATGTAACTCAGTAACTTGGTTCCTGTGAGATTTGAGAAAGAAATACATGATCAAAATACGAAAAACTTGTACTTACGCATAAAATGTTACACCCGCTTATTTTCGCAAGCTATTGCTTTTGTAGGCAACCACTGAACACCCCACCATGTTAATTGTACGTAAAAACTTCTTACACCTCCATTAAATACTTAATAAACACAATCATTCACTTTATAAAACCTCTACAATAAGAAAACCACTTTGTTTACTAGCACTCTTGACAATATGATTGACAGTTTAATGTATGGCATCTTGTGGGATTTTGTCTCTTTCACTCTTATAAATTTTTGTATATCGCCATCAGCCTCCTTCCTAAGCTGCCATAACCCGACCATGAAAAAAAACCCGGTCGGTGATAAAGACAAAGCATTGCACTATTTTCTCTTTCCTCTTATAGGAATCGCAATAAGACTATCTTTCTCTATCAAAGAGTGTCAGGCCCTTGGTATCCTCTGTATCCAGCAACAAAACTTTTATGGTCACTAAAACCTTATTTGTTTACTACTAAACATTAACTAACTGACAGTGTCAAGTGAAACTGTCAATATAAAGGCAATTTTATACAATGTTTACTTCAATTTATTGGTTTTTGTAACAAATATACCGCTGTTTGAGGGTGTGGGCATTCTGGTATGACTTATCTATCTTTCATACTTAATTACAATAATAATATACATAATGGATATATACAGAAGATTACTATAACTATAGCTTAAATCTAAAATAAGCCTTTAAGGCATTGTACCAAGGATGCTGGCGGCATTTCCTCGTAGTATCGCAATCGCGTTGCACCAGATACGTCAGCCAGACGCTTCGAAATTTCTGCAAAAAAACTTGTGCGCGCTGGGACCCCATAGACCTAGAGTTTCAACGCCATAATTAATTTTGTATCAAGCTAAAACATCTGCGAACGATGATATTAAGCTTAGAAACAAACTAAAAGTGGAAAAATACACTGTCTTGGGTGGGACTTGAACCCACGACCACCGGATCGCTAGCCCAATGCTCTTCCGAGATAGAAAGACCTTACTCAATACAGCGAGTATTTCCACCATCACCAGCGATCCGGTGGTCGTGGGTTCAAGTCCCACCCAAGACAGTGAATTTTTCTTTGTTTCTTACTTTATAGTAAGTACATACATATGTTAGTGTAGATCTACAATGACGTCCTTTAAAAAGTTTAAAATACCGACCTTATAAATTCAAGAGCTGCCTGTCAGCGTGAAGTGGGTAGCTATGAGCTAGGTTTTTCATCAAGGAAGAGTGTTTGGACAGACGCTGGTCAAACAGCTGCCTTAAGAGGAAAGGGGACTGCTGCTTCTTCTTACAAACGTAGTCCCCATTTTCCTCTCTAAATATTGACATTATGGAATATTTTTTTTACATAATTTGCTGTATATTAACAATAGCTATGCCCTTACGTTTGACTTTTTGTAAAAATTATTGTAAAAATTAGGAGCGGAAAACGTTTTTCATACAAATTTTTAAATGCTCCTCGAAAAATTCGAAACAAATTAAACGTAGGCGCTTAGCTGTGGTCGATATACAACTAATTCGGTCTCTTAACACATTTATTGCCACTAGGCGGGTTCTCTGTTGGTTGGCGCTTTTTCTTTACATACGGTTTTCGCGTTAGTCTACGCTCGTAGCGTAGCTGATGCTGGCACTGAATTACAGGCCAATTCGAGTTTAAAGAGCGTCACACACGACGAAGATAATATAATATTTTACCTTAAGATGCATGGATATAATATATTATAGTATGTTATGATATCACATACGGTTAAGATACGATAATATATTTTACTTACAAGCAATCACCATAAACTTATATCTGAAGCATCCCGTCTTAACATAAAGTATCGATATATTAAGATACTGTAATATGAAAATATATATTTATCTTAACCGTCTGTAATGGTTCATACGAAATGTATAGCGAGCGATATTTTATGTTAAGATAAAATATTATAGTATCTTTGCCGTGTGTGCCACAATGCCACAAATACCACCACAATGGCAATGGCATAGGCGCCACAATGTGCTGCAATAGTACATTGTGCAACGAGGGGGGTAAGGGAAATATCGTACGAGAGTCTATATATTCACGACAGCCGCAGGCTGAAGTGAATTAAAGACTCGAGTAACAATATTCTTACCTCCAAACTTACACACAATGTTTTTCATTACACTTGCGAAGAAAAAACTAAATTTAAAGAGAAATAATCTTAAATACGGTGACATTTCAAACATTCGTGCGCCATATTGTCATTCTTTAACAGGTTATGCATCGAAGGCACAGAGCTATCCGACGTACAGATACAATTGAAAGTTGTGTGAAAATATTTCAAACGGTTATTAAATTAAGCAAATTAAATATTTTTATAAATACTAAATTATAAACGTTAATATTTTAGAAGTAAATTTGTTTAAACCTAGTTAATTCGTATGAATTAGTAACAACATTTAATAAAAGTTATTACTCCCTAGGGAGTTATAGCTTTTTTTACAATCCAATACTCCCACGGGAACAATATAGACCTTTGTCCTTCAGTACACTTGATGTTAAAGATTTTCCGCTACATACCTACGCTACGGATTATGTATGCTACAACGTGGTACCGCTCAATACACTTACATACCAAGAGCCGTGTTCTGATTGTAATAACAAGGCATGAATTTGATCTGGAATTGTTATTGTTATTAAACTGATAATGTACAAATTTTGATATATTATAGCAAGATGAAGGAGATATAGAAAGGAAAGATGGATTTGCGGGACATCACAATATGTATACTGAAATGTATTCTCCTCGTTAAAAATATTTTGTCTGATTTAAAATCACTGACAGTGGAAAAAATGGTTTTCTATACTATTTGGGTGGCATACCGCCCGCCTAATGACTTGAAATGAAAATTAAATGAAAATCTTTATTTCAGATTACTAGTGACCCATAGATAAATATCTAAAAACGAACATACATATTATAACAATATATTTCAAAACTAAACACTACAAATCATATTATGGTTGCGATGCATTACGCAACCCGCAGGGACAGGGAGCCGGCCGCGAAACCGCCGAAACTTGACAACTTTCGGCCAAAACTCCTCCTGATAAGCAGTTTGCACAATTTGCACCTCTGTTTCACCTGCTGTGTTTCACCTTTTACCAGTGTCCTTTCATACATATACTGTAAATATCGAAAGTTGCTCAAAACGAGTAAACGCATTAAAAATTTTTTTTTTTTTTCTACAGGCACAGAGGAAACTAGACCCAATGATGAATGTACTAAAGTCCGTTTTCGGGGTGTGCAGCGGGTCCGCGGAGAAGAGTGAAGTTCACGACACAGTGCGTCGTATTTTCGGAAACGATATGGTCATGAAAGACAACACGGAACGACATTTGGTGTTAGTACCCACAGAACATTAACGTCTAGGAAAGGGGGCTGTAGAGTACCTAGGACACCCAGAAGTTTAGGATTAGGCCGCCATTACACCTGTAAGTTTTACTTACACAGCTATACTATAGAGTGAGAGATGAATATCATTATCTCATTCTAACAAATAGTTGTCCTTACTTACGTAAGTAAAACTTACAGGTGTAAAGGCGGCCTTAGAGTTACTACTAGACCGCGGGCCAGGAGCATATTTCGTCAGTCATCGCCTCCCGGCTGATACTTTGTCAGATGATAGTTTAGATGCTGTTTTAAACTTAAACAACCGTCAGCCGGTTCTATCGCGGTGGAATGACCGTCTGCTGTAAAATGAACATGTAAAAAATATACGCTTACCACTTTATGTGCGGCAAAGTATGCGTAATGTGTAAATTGCGTAATCCGTTGATGGCTTTTTAGACGATTACGACTGATGAAACGATGCAACTTTTCAATATTTGTTTTTTCTATTATAAAAGGTATAGCTCTAATTTTTCACATGTTCATGCGACCAGCTGATATTCTTACCACCGCGATATAACCGGCTGACGATTTTTTTTGATTAACTGCAGCATCTGAACTATCATTTGACAAAGTATCAAACGGGAGGCGATGACAATTTTTTTTGTTTTACGTGTTTCGGTGGCTGCCATTCCTCAACCCACCAACGTAGCGGCAGCTGACGTCAACGAGGGTTAACCACTACACAAGTTTTTAGCCGGGAGGCGATTGGTCATAGAAATTGTGCCTGACTCGCGGCCTATACGGGACTTGGCTCCAACACGCACCATCACTCCTATCAACGCCCGGTGAGTAACTGATGTCTACACCCACCTGCGTTAGGTGTGACGTGACGTATGCGCAAAGAGTATTATGAGAGGGGGTCAAGCTATACCTCTCTAAATCTCGCATGGGGGAGAGCAGGGGTTTTGGCAAATATCACGTAATTTAATAAAACACCGGAAAAGTGCGAGTCGGACTCGCCCACCGAGGGTTCCGTACTTTTTAGCACTTGTTGTTATAGAGGCAACAGAAATACATCAACCGTGAAAATATCAACAGTCTAGCTATCACGGGTCATGAGATACAGCCTGGTGACAGACAGACGGACGGACAGCGGAGTCTTAGTAATAGGGTCCCGTTTTACCCTTTGGGTACGGAACCCTAAAAAGGCAAGTTGTTGGACTAAAATATGCCAAATTCTGAAACTCTTCTTCTACGAGTATATATTAAAATTATTCTGGCGACCGGTCTGGCCTAGTGGATAGTGATCCTTATGAAGCCGATGGTCCTGGGTTCGAATCCCAGTAAGAGCATTTATTTGTGTCATGAGCACGGATATTTGTTCCTGGGTGTTTTCTACCTATTTAAGTATGTGTATATAATATATAAAAATAAAGAATATTTACTAAAATACATTTTATTATACAAAAAGAACACAAACCTTATTGAGTTTCAGTGGGACTTAGTATAAATAAGACAATAATAGTTGATATTTATCCGTTGGAATGTAGGCCATTGGCGGGTTGAGAATTCATTTAAAACATTTTTTTTTTTAATACGTTTTGGGGGAATTCAAATTATTTATTACAAAATACAAATTAATACACCTGCTTTAGCGGTGCTTCTTAGAGATATTTTAGCGAAATCGTTTCATCCGTTTCATCGTATTGTGGGTTTTTATATTTTTGATTTGTTATGGTTTTATATAGGTAGCATTGCTACGAGCAATTATTAGGGTTGGCAAAACTTAACATGCCTTTGCGTCACAACCACAGATAAGATAATATTTAATATTTGGTCTTATATTATATAGTCTGTGGCGTTGCTTGACGTTGGCAGCGCGCAAACTTGAAAACCCTAAACCGAAACTGACGAAAGGGATAACCCCATACATTAGAAAGGGACAACATAATTCGTCTCTGAATCACTGTCAAACTTCGGTTAAGAAGTGTAATTTCTGTACGGTATTAGTTATTTATTCTGATTTAGTGTAGTTGTGCTTCTTTTTTAGGAGAAGCAAGTATCTCCATCACATTAAGGAGAATCTGCCAAAAATGTTGGACAGCAAGGTAGCAACCTCCACACACAAGAGCAAGCCTAGCAAGAAACACACCGCTGTGGTAATAGTGAATGTTTGTATTTTTTTTCTTTATTTTTCTTTATTCTTTTTTTACCTTTATAACTAGCTTAAATCTAAAATAGGCCTTTGAGCGATTGTGCCAAGGACGCTGGTGGCATTTCCTCGTTGTATCGCAATGCTGATGCGTTGTGCGAGGAAGCCGCCAGCTCTTCAGTCGCCAGTTACCTACGTTAGCCAGACGCTTCGCGATTTTTGCGAAAAATGTTTTGCGTCTGGGACCCCTCGGATGTCTGGGACCTCTTAAACCTATTCATCAAACGATTTACTTAAAAATAAATTGCACGTTCGTTTTAAATATCGATTTTATTCATCATCATCTTCCTTAAATTGTACCGGACTTTTGCTACGGCTCATGGGGACTCAGGTCCGCCTAGCAATTAATCCCAAGAATTTACGTAGGCATTAGTCTCAGATCACGATAAAGTGATTGCCTTCTGACCTCCCAACCCTGAGAAAAAAATACTGATTGAGATTAGTCCGATGTTTTCCTTCAGTGGAAAATGGTGAATATCAATTATCGTCCATATACGGGGAGTCCGGGAGACTTGAACCATTTTATTAAAAAGTGCCAAATTCAAATTATTTGTTTTTAGCAGTTATATGGTCGATGGCCAAGGGAAGGTGAGGGGCATACATATAGTTTGAAATTTTCTGTCCCTCTTGCTCTACAAAACTGTGGATTTACGGCATTTCTTTCATTAAATAATAGGTATTAAATAACTGTTGTTTTATTATTTTCGCAGAATATGGAAACTCAAGATGACAGACATGGTCGTGTAGGACCTAAAATTGTGGTTTTTGACGCTTCTACTGGTAAGTGTGAGTGCACGACCCAAGTGGGGCGACACTCCTCTTTTCGGCATTCGTCGGCTCCGTTCGGCTCAGCATTGCAATTATTAGGGTTGGCACAACTTGACGACCCTATACGTGCACGACCACAGATAAGATAATGCCTTGAATTTCGACAACCCTAAATGATCGAAAGGGATAGTGCCATACATTAGAAAGGGACAGCATAATTCGTCCCTGAGTCGCTGTCAAACTTCGGTTTTGTAAGAAGTGTCACTTCTGTACGGTAGCACTATTATTTATTCTGTGGTCGTGCCGTAATATCGCACTATAACCAACTTTTCACTGAGGCGGAGTCGAGCGGAGATGAAAAGAATGGACCAATAGAATTGGTTCTAATCCACATCTCTTCTCCGCTTCTTTAGATTATGGTATTTTTCAAACGGGAAGGGTAGGGTGGCATTTGTTTTTTTTTTTTTCATTCCAAGCCACTGACGTTTCAGACCAATCCTTTTTAACAAAAATTACTTGGATCCCAATAGGACAAAAAATACATATCTTCGTAGCTTAGAATATCTCATTCATTCAAATTACCAAAATAAAGAGATACATTTTATCAAAAGAAAGTGCGCCATAGAGTCTTTTTTTTTATACTACGTCGGTGGCAAACAAGCATACGGCCTGCCTGATGGTAAGCAGTGTCCGTAGCCTATGTACGCGTTGCCGACCCTAACCCCCTCCCACCCTCGTTGAGCTCTGGCAACCTTACTCACCGGCAGGAACACAACACTATGAGTAGGGTCTAGTGTTATTTGGCTGCTGTTTTCTGTAAGGTGGAGGTACTTCCCCAGTTGGGCTCTGCTCTAGATCTGGAATGACATCCACTGGCTGTGCCCTACCACACAAAGCGAGATGACATTCACAATGCCCATACCTCTCTTGTGGACGTAGTTTAAGGACATACCCGGGTCCGGGTCTTTCTCCTATGCTCATCCGACACCCAATATCAGACAGTGTGAAAACACTTTAACATATACTTAGTGAAAATCATATAAGTAATACACAAAAGCACTTATATTATTTAATTTATTAGGTAGTTAATTGTTATACAATTTTATGAAATTTAAGCAATATAAATCTTTTAATTTTTGCTAAATCTGTTTTGAAGAAGTATGTATACCGTCAGGTGACAAACAAGACTCACTAATTACCACCACAAGTTAATTGCCATAATGCTACTAACCATATAACTACTAATTTTTAATTTACTGATATAATTAATTTTTGTTTATTTATTTTTTAGTAATTAGTGAATTTTGCTTGTTACCTGACGATATATTCACGTCCACATATAGACGACTACAAGATTATCAAACATGTTGACATTCTCTATGCCTTGTTGGTGGAAACTTTTTTTCCATTTCTTGGTTGTTTAGCTGAATCCTTGGCTGAAAAAGACAATAAATTTTACTTATGAGTTACGAGACCAGCTTTTATCGCCGACTGTACCTACTTTTCTTTTAACCTTTTAACCGCTTAGAATTTTTCATCAAACATGCTCGTGTCGCCTCGTGTCGCCACCACCAGTACGAAGTTACGCGAAGTTTTGTATTATTTATCAGACTGCGGCATCATGAGCTGGATATTGTATGTCTTATATATATGAAGAAGCATCAGGAGGCTCGGCGGAACGTTTGTCAACATTTAGTGACACATCACGAGTGTTGGCATCATCGCTTTCATCGTTATCAGCCATTGTCGTATAAGGATGGAGAAAACGCGGAAATAAAAGCACGTTCTACACGTTTACGGATCACTGATTTTATTTAAATAAACTTTAGATTAAAATACAATACGATTGACACGATAAAATTAGATTAGGAGCCAATAGGTTAGAACACGTGCACCGCCGTGCGCAGCTATCAACAGAATGACGGCTGCCGACCGGCGGCGCCATCTTGCTACCCTATTCGGGGGGAAACCCGCTCCTATTTTAATGCTACCTTCAACTTTTCGTAACTATCAATGTCAACATAATTTCAAAGGTACCCTAATTTTTATAATAATCAACAATCTTGACATTTTGACGTTTAAGCAATCAAAACAAACAATTAGCTGTCAACTGTCAATATGATACTCAATCAACCACGATATTTTGACGTTTAACCAATCACAACAAGTTAGTTTAGAGAATACCCAACATTAATACCAACATTTAACTACTAACATCGTTTACCATGATTTTACGTGCTATTTAATCAAAACAAACAACTAAATAACAATCATTTGCAAGTAATTCAAAGATAGGGACAAGTGCTGGCGCAATATCAAACGGCGCGCCGTCACGGCCGTCCTGCATATTCACACGTCCTCGTGTGCTGCAGCTGTCTCATCTTCAGTATCTGCAAACGAGTAATAAATAGTGGTTTACACTACGATCCACTCGGTCACCCTGACCATCATATGCCACACAAGAAATAAAGTTAAACTCGTGCCACACAGGCCCGTCATTACACAAGGTCATGAGTACCATATAGGATCAGGATGACACACACAGTTATAAGCATACACACAGTATAGGGTCATTAATGCCACACAGGCTAAGTAGTCAGTACCACAAAGGCGAACCATTGCCACACAGGCTCGTCAATGCCACACAGGCTCGTCAATGCCACACAGGCTCGTCAATGCCACACAGGCTCGTCAATGCCACACAGGCGCACCAATGCCACACAGGCGAGTCATTGTCATTACAGAGACCATTAGTGAAATCATAGTAAGCAAAGATATTGTACGTAATAAAGTTACTCACCATCGCCGTCATCGGCACATTCTGTCTCAACTTGGTCAATAGGGATTTCTAACCCAGCGTTTAACTCTAAAGGAACATAGCACTCAGGCATGGCCCGCACGCGATCATGTGCGTATTTGTATGTTCTATTAGAGTTAAGAGCCTTCAGCAGATACCTGTCACCATCCAACAGCTCTACTACCAAATATGGACCTTTAAATTTTGAGTCTAGCTTTGTTTGATTACGCTCGTGGTTTTCCAAAAGAACGTAATCACCAACTTTAAACTTTTTAACCTTGGCTTTAGTTTTATCGAACCTGTTCTTTTCGTAAGAAGCGCTAGCCTCTATTTCTCGTGCCGATTGCTCTCTAACAGAATTTAAGTCAATTGCAGTCTCGTCCATTTCTAATGTCATTAGGTCTAAAGGTCTAGCAACCTTTCCTATTAAAAGCTCTAAGGGACTCGCTTTTGTTACCCTACTCATCGTACAATTGATAGCCAGCTGAATATCAGGCAGCGCATCTTGCCAAGACCTATTCCTACTTGTCTCTACAGCTGTTAACATATTTTTGAGCGTAGACATAACTCGCTCTACCTGCCCATTAGCTCGGCTACTACCAGTTGCAACAAGATGTAAATCAACATTATGGGCGTTGCAATAGTCCCTAAAGTCCTTTCCTGAGAAACATCTACCCTGATCAGCAATAACGCGCTGAGGTGCGCCAAACAATGAAACATTGTATTTTAATGCTTTAATCGCACTAGTTGCGTCTATATTTCGTGTATGGTATAAAATCACAAATTTCGTAAAAGCATCTATAGATACGAATACGTATTCTTTCGTATCTTTCTTTCCGCTTAACTTTCCCGTTGCATCCATATGAATGGTGTGCCATGGAATAGTAACTTTGGGGATGGGGTGTAATTCAGCTTGGACCTTTCCGGAGTTACCCTTTGCCACCCTGCAAGTTATGCAATTTTCTACAAATTTCCTAACATACTTGTTCATGTTTGGAAACCAAAAGTGGCAGTAGACTTTTTCTAGGGTCTTTTCCCACCCTAAATGCATGATGTTTTCATGTACGTGATTTATTATGGCCCACTGAAAAGCCCGAGGAACTATGGGCAACCAAATACTTTTATTGTTCCTGTCAACTTTTCGATATAGTAACCCACGCCTAATTTCATACGTTTTAGCAATGTCGATATCGAGTTCATTTGTTTCAAGTTTAGCTATGATAGATTTTATTTCATCGTCTTTTTGCTGTTCGGCTTGTAGCCAGGTATCTGAAATTTCTGTTAAATTAATTCGTTTCTGTTCGACTCTAGTTATCTGCTCACGGGTTGGCAAAGGATTACGTGAGAAGAAATCTGCGTGACTCATATGTTTGCCCTGCCGGTATTCGATGTCAAAATCAAATGACTGTAGAAAACACCACCACCTATGCACTCGAGGTGTGAGATCGACTTTTGATTTAGATGCTTTGACCGCGTTGCAGTCTGTCACTACTAAAAACTTCTTCCCCTGTAAATAATGACGAAAATGCTTGATAGCGTTGACGATTGCAAGTGTCTCTAGTTCGTAGGAGTGGTAATTTGACTCAGCCATAGAGGTTCGGCGACTGTAATATTCTACGACATGTAATCTACCATCAACTTTTTGCATAAGTATTGCACCATAGCCTTCCGCGCTCGCGTCCGTGTGCAATTCCGTAGGAAGATCCGGGTCGAATATGGTAAGTACAGGTTTGCAAGTAAGAATATCTATGATTTCTCTACGAATTTTTTCAAGCTCGGGTGTCCAGTGAATTTTCCTTTGCCTGACGTAAGACCGTAGAGCGGGGCTGCTTTTTGCGAAAATCCAGGGACAAACTGCCGAAAGTAAGAAGCCAAACCGATAAATTGACGTAGTTGAGTAACAGTTTGAGGAGGTGCCAGTTCAGTTAAAGCTCTAATTTTACGTGGATTTGGTCTTATTTCGCCTGCAGACACCTCAAAGCCCAAAAATTCTACCCTCTCTTTCAGAAAAGCACATTTCTTGATATTTAAGGAGAATCCTGCATCCGTCAAAGCTTTCATTACTAACTGTAACCGCTCAAGTCCTTCCTCAATAGTACGCAATGGAATGATTACGTCATCTAGATAGACGACAGCAAAGGACTCGGTCAACGATCCCAGGGCTTTATTAATGGCTCGTTGGTAAATTGAAGGCGCATTGCGAAGCCCGAAAGGCATGGATAAGTATTCAAATTGGCCTTCGGGTGTGACAAAAGCTGTACGCTCGATAGACTCTTCTTGGACCGGTATCTGATGATATCCACTAGCCATATCTAACGAGGTAAAATAATTAGCTCCGACTAAGCGTTGAATTTGATCTGATATTAATGGTAGAGGATATCTATCAGGCACCGTGTTGTTATTGAGTTCCCGGTAATCGACGCAAAGCCTATCACTTCCGTCTTTCTTTTTAACCAGCAACATGGGACTTGCGAAAGGAGAACTGCTTTCCCGTATTACACCGGCTGATAAAAGCTCTTTAATTTGATTACGTACGACAGTTCTCTCATCTGGACTTAACCGGTAAGGCCTACGTTGAACCGTACGGTTGGGGTCTATCAATTTAATTTCCAGTTGGCCCGTAGTAACCCTACCAGTCGGCGTGCCCTCCACAAAGTATCTAGAATTATTTTCAAGGAGCGAAATCAATTTTTGTCTGTCGCGCCCAGTCATATCACTGTTTATACCTTCAAAACTATTTACTTTTTGCCCTACACTACAGACTGATACTACTTTTGTTTTATTAACCACAAGCTTATGCTCAAAAATCTCAACCGAAAAGCCTGACAAAAGCAAATCTCTACCTATCATAATGTCATCAGTAATATTTTCATCTGGCACCACATGAAACAACAACTCCACCGAATAACCTTGAATAGTTACTGTTGACAAAACTTGGAAGTTGCAATTGATATTTCCATTTAAACCTATCAGCGTCACTGCATAATACATTCGTTTGCCAGAGAGTTTACCTGCTAAACTTTCTCTTATTAAAGAGCATTCGGCACCAGAATCGAAACAAAATGAAAACTTCTCACCGGTTTGGTCCATAAGATGATCAGTGGCTGCTTTGATGGTGCAGATGTCCACCCGTCGCTCGACCCGTGTATCGCTGGCCTTAGTATCCTTACTAGGGCAGTGTGAAGCGATGTGACCTTGTTCGCCACATTTGAAGCAGGTTGGAGTAATCTTCTTTTTGTTTTCGTTGTCTCCTTTCGAAAATTGTGGTGTAGATGTACTTGAACTCTCGGAACGTATGCTAGTGTTGGGGTCACGACTACTGCTTCCTCGACATTCACTAGATATATGGCCTAGCCTGCCACAGTTGTAACATCGTCGTGAGCTATCAGTACGCGGCTTTTTTGCATCCACAAACGAAGTTGTCTTGTCTTGATTAGGAGGTCCTCTTTTTCTAAAAGTATAGGCCATAAGCTCTTGCTGAAGTTTGTTGCGGTTTTCAATTTCAGTGGTAAATGCCACTCTTTGTAATCGAGGCTCTATCTTCGCAGCATGGGCTAGTGTAACAGCGATGGCGATTTGCTCGGTGGTCAAAGACTTCCATCTTGCTAACAAGGCGCTCATAAAGCGACTGGTGTAAGCGGATAAGCATTCGCCTTCTTTTGGGCTCTCATTGAATAATCGCCATAAATTTGCGGCAGGAGTTTCAACAAAATCGAATCGGGCGAGAAACAGGTCTTTCAACTGGGGCCAAGTTATTCCAGGAAAACTAGCCTGTGCTAACCACGCTGCTGCGCTTCCTTTGAGTGCTTTGCTTATGGTCATTATGAGATTACCACCCGAAAGGTGTTTATCTTGCAAACATAAGTCCACTGTTTCGCACGACGCACGAGCATCGCTATCCCGAATATCAGGATTAAATTCAGGCAACGAAACTTTTGATTCCGTGACACGTGGTTCTTGTATAGCACGAATTAACTCTGCCAAGTTCCGTTGTTGCATGTCAAAAAGAGATTTCCATCGATCGCACTCATTATTTAGTGAATATTTTTTCATTCTGACCTGTAGGCTGCTCTGGAAATGCACGGGGTAATCCCACTTCTGATGAAGAAGCATCAGGAGGCTCGGCGGAACGTTTGTCAACATTTAGTGACACATCACGAGTGTTGGCATCATCGCTTTCATCGTTATCAGCCATTGTCGTATAAGGATGGAGAAAACGCGGAAATAAAAGCACGTTCTACACGTTTACGGATCACTGATTTTATTTAAATAAACTTTAGATTAAAATACAATACGATTGACACGATAAAATTAGATTAGGAGCCAATAGGTTAGAACACGTGCACCGCCGTGCGCAGCTATCAACAGAATGACGGCTGCCGACCGGCGGCGCCATCTTGCCACCCTATTCGGGGGGAAACCCGCTCCTATTTTAATGCTACCTTCAACTTTTCGTAACTATCAATGTCAACATAATTTCAAAGGTACCCTAATTTTTATAATAATCAACAATCTTGACATTTTGACGTTTAAGCAATCAAAACAAACAATTAGCTGTCAACTGTCAATATGATACTCAATCAACCACGATATTTTGACGTTTAACCAATCACAACAAGTTAGTTTAGAGAATACCCAACATTAATACCAACATTTAACTACTAACATCGTTTACCATGATTTTACGTGCTATTTAATCAAAACAAACAACTAAATAACAATCATTTGCAAGTAATTCAAAGATAGGGACAAGTGCTGGCGCAATATCAAACGGCGCGCCGTCATATATATGAGATTACGGCGGTCAGAAGGTTAACACTAATTTGCTACCCATCGAGGCAGTTGTAACAAACCCGTAGCGAGCTTACGTGGTTTCTTAGAGCGTTAGGGCAAATAACCGCCAAAATAGAAGTTCGTAAATTCGGAGCAACTATCTCTGTCACTTCAATTACTCTTTAATTAGAGTACAAGAGAAAGATGCCCGAAATTTGGGAACTTCCGTGTTCGCAGTAGGCCCCTAGAAGCGTGCACGCTTGACGCTGATTCCACAAACGTATGGCGGTCGCCAAGCTTGCACGCCCGTGACGCTCTAAACATGCCTTCCGTGGCTGAGACATCAGGGCCTACCGCGAAAATCATATTTTTCTAACGTGATAGATAGGCAGATTTCGATTTGCTCTTCCTCTCTCTCTGCTTTTGTTTCAATCAAGGCAGTAAATCCTTGTATACCTACTTCAAAGATTGACAACGCCATGCGACACTCAAGGAGCTGTAGGCCTAGCAAAAGAGGGACGCGACAGTATCTCTCCGCCTTTTTATAACTTTTTTTTTTTTTTTTTTTTTTATTAAAAAACTGATCGGCGATTGGCTCTAGTCACACCTGATGGAAAGTGAAGACAGGGCCTAAGATGGAGCTCACCGGTTCAGTAGTAGCCTATTCACTCTTGCTTTAAAGAGACCGAGGTCATATTTATCAGGGAATACAGATGGCGGGAGCGCATTCCATTCTTTAGCCGTCCGTAACAAAAAAGAGGAGGCAAACCGTTTAGTGCGAACAAATGGAATGTTTACCACGAACGGGTGCATTCGCTCCCCACGCCTGGATGTCCGATGATGGAAAGGGGAAGGTGGGATCAGATCGTGCAGTTCCTGTGCGCACTCCCCGAAATGTATCCGATAGAACACCGATAGGCTAGCGACTCGACGGCGATGCTCAAGGCTCAGTAATTTTGACTTGATAGTTGGGTCATCGCCAAAAAGTCTATGAGCCCGGCGCTCTATCGAGTCCAGGGCCGCCAGCTGATATTTGGCGGAACCGTCCCATAGGTGGCAGCAGTATTCCATGCTCGAGCGGACCTGTGCTTGGTATAGGGAGAGAAGCTGATTCGGCGTGAAATACCGCCTCACCTTAAATAGGACACCAAGTTTTTTGGCAGCAGTTTTAGCCCTGGACTCAATAGTCAACCCGAAGTTTAAGTTCGATTTTAAACTTAGACCAAGAAGCTCTAAAGTGTTAGTCACGGGAAGGGACACATTTCGGAAAGTGGGAGCCAAGGTGAACTGGCTCCGTTTTGCGGTGAAAAGACACGCCTGTGTTTTGGTGGCGTTGAATCCGACCAAGTTGGCTTCGCCCCATTCGGCCACGGCGTTCAAGGACAGATTCAAACGTTCCACCATGGTCTCCCAGAGGATCTTGATGTCACCTTCACTGGCCCTCGCGTCAGAGAGGTATCTCTCCGTAACTGTGCTGTCATCTGCGTACCCAAAGATGCCGGGCTTGAGCAGATCGTTGATGTGCAGCAGAAAGAGGGTTGCGGAGAGGACTGAGCCCTGAGGTACCCCGGCATTAATAGCCAAAAGATCAGACGAGCATCCGTCTAGGACAACTCGAATAGATCGGTCCCTCAGGAAGTCAGTGATCCAGGAGCGCAGGCCAGACGAGATCCCATACGCGGAGAGCTTACTTATTAGGCTGTCGTGCCAGACTCTGTCAAAGGCCTTGGAAATATCAAGGGACACGGCGATAGCCTCACCCTGTCTCTCGATGGCCTCGCCCCATAGGTGGGTGGCATAAATCAGAAGGTCCCCAGTTGACCGGTTCCGGCGAAAGCCGTATTGCCGATCACTGAGGAGATCGTTACCTTCGAGATATGCCAGGAGCTTGGTGTTCAGTACACGCTCCATAATCTTGCAGAGTATGGAGGTGATCGCGATAGGCCGATAATTAGACGGGTCAGCACGACTACCTTTCTTGGGTACAGGCTGTACATTTGCAAGCTTCCAAGACTCGGGGACTTGGCCCGACCTCAGGGAAAGACGATACAGGCGTGTTAGTACTGGAGACAACTCAGGCGCACAAGTTTTCAACACAATCGCTGGAACTCCGTCCGGCCCACTAGCTTTGTTCACGTCCAGACAGCGTAGTGCTTTCAATACCTCCCTTTGATGTATTTTTACTTCGGCCATTGAAGCACCAAAGGAAGGTAAGGAGGGAGGCTTAGCGGCGCCAGCATCCAGACGCGAATTTTCAGCAAATAGAGAGGCAAACAAGTTTGCCTTTTCTTTTGCTGTATGTGCCAGTGATCCATCCGGCCTCAGCAATGGAGGTAAAGAGGGGCGACAGAAATTCGACTCCACTGACTTTGCCAGCGACCAAAAAGCCTTACTCCCTGACGGGTAAGAGGCTAGCTTGGCGCCTACACGACGTACGTGAAGAAATCGAGCTTTCCGTATAACCTTCTTGCAAGACTTAGCTGCTCTGTTGAACGACTGTTTCTTTGCATGTACATCCGGATCTTTACGACTACGAGCATCAGCCCACGATAAATAGGCCGCGTGCTTTAGAGCTTCTGCCCGGTCACACTCGGCGTTGAACCATGGACGAGCTGTGCCACCGGTTGCTACGTCTGAGTAAGGAATATAGTATTCCATGCCCAGACGCAACACATCGGTGACAGCATTTGCACAGATCGACGGATCATCACTGATGAAACAGGTTTGCTGCCAAGGATATGACGCAAAGAAATGCCGCATCTCATCCCAGTCTGCTGACTTGTATCGCCAAACTCGGCGTGAGCCTCTTGAATTACGATCCTGCGGGGAATGGAACGACACAGATTTCACCAGACAGTGGTCAGAGGTTCCCAAGGGGGATGACACAGATACATTGTACCCGTCTGGATCTGTTGTCAGCAGAAGGTCCAAGCAATTGGGTGTATGGCCAGCAACGTCCGGAATACGAGTTGGCTGGTCGACTAGTTGGGTGAGATCGAGCGATAGTGCAAACTTGCGGGCCTCTCTCCCAGCATGGTCAGTAAACTGGTATGGGCATAACCACTCCTCATGGTGGGCATTGAAGTCCCCCAGAAAAACCAACTGTGCACGCGGGTATCGTTGCTGTGCAACTTCCGCCGCCTCAGTGAGGTGTTGAAAAAGCTTGGTTGTCTCCAAGTCACCACTGTGCGATCGATAAATTAAAGCGTATACAATTTGCTGCACGCCCATATCCACCAGCAGCCACAAGGTAGAGAAGTTGGACGTCTCAAGGTTGCGAAGGCGACGACAGCAGATGTTGTCGCGGGCGTATATACATACCCCAGCGCGGGGTACAAAAGTGTGCTCCAGGGTATACCCTGGGTAATGTAGATACGCCGCATCGGTAGGGCACCTGATTTGGGTCTCGGTTAGGCAGAGCAGGTGGGGCTTATCAGTCTCAAGATGGTGATGGACCGCAGCGAGATTGGAGTGCAGACCTCGAATGTTTGAGAGGTGCACTTTTAGTGAGAGGAGGTGCAATCCGCTGTATTTACTTGCTCTTTTTCTGACTTTTTTCATGTTTGGTATTTTGAATGTGAATAGGCTGGGGAAGATGGCAGTTGAACAGGTGCAATGCTACTCACCAAGCTGTGCACTAGAGTCGACTACACAAAACAGAAAAATGTACCTGGTCTGGAGACTGCGGGGACGCCCGAACCCCCCCAAAGACGTCTGTCGGGTCCTCTCTCCGGTCGCCAACCGGCACAACAGCGCATCTTCGGGATTTTTCGCGAGTTGGCGGGGCAGCCTTTCAAGATTGGCGAAACCTCTACTTGGGCCCCCAACTACCTGCGGTCGGCCAACGGAAAACCGTGCTTCGGATCCCGCTACCCTCCGCGACCAGGCACCAGGTGCAGCCAACCAAAGGCACTGTAACCGGTACGCAAGCAGAGCGGTCCTATTCGGACCCATCCTCCTCCTGATGGCTACTCCTGACTTCACACCGGAACACGGCATAGCCATTTAGCGGCGAGGTTTAGTACAGGAGGGTGGTGACAAGCCGCGGTGAAAACCTACCACCAGAAAGGGCTGTTCATTTGGCGCTACCCAGGGGACACGTGTGGGTATCTAGAGCTAAAGCCCACGGACGCGAACAGCTTTATCCCCCAAAACTGTATTAATTAAAGAGGGACGGGTAGTCTCGCGGGCGAGATACTGTCGTGCCACTCCTGAGCCCGGCTGCTCCCGTTATAAGCTGTATGCTTCAATTTAAATTATTAATGTTATTATCAAGTCCCATAACCATACGAGAATGCATCGTGTGAGAGCAGAATTATCAGGAAACTAGAACTGATGCAAATTTCCCTAATAATTAATCAAAACAATATATACAAAACTTATACAAATATCATATCCGAAATAAAATTAGTTATTGTAGCGGCGGATTTGAGCATTTACAACTTACGTGATCCAGCAGCTCCTGTTGATGATGGCCACGTGATGATTTTGGCTAATTTGGATAATCCTGTGCTCTTTCGACAGCTACATACACTCCATAGACGCACTGGGTAGAAAGTCACTTTCTTGTCTGGTTTGCACTTAACTCTGCAGCGAGGAACTCGAAATTATGATTGATTTAAACGGAGTGCAACGACGGCGTGCACTAGCGTAAATCGCAGGCGAAGTTGTGTTTTACTTCACTAGGTGGCGTGACAGGGCTTTGGGATCTTGTTAGTTGTCATCTCAAAAGATGCCGCCACATAACACGAAAAATGTATTCTTTCTTAATTGTGTTGCTTTGTACGTACAAAAAATACCTATTCAAATATATATATAGAAATTAATTAATACTAATCTGTTCCTCTACGGAACATGCCGCTCACCTTAAAAGCACGTAGTGACTTTTAAAGGAACGTGCGAAAGTTTAACAAGATATGAAACTTATGCCTAACTTAAATGCTAACATTAAGAATCGTAACGATTGTAGGAATTATTCTAAAGGTAAGGGACAGACCTTAACTACGGGTCGCTTGAACAATGTATTCCCACTCTTTAAAGTTACGACACGAATAACTTGATCAGTGCCCGGATGGACAGCATGAACGCGCGCGAGTCTCCACTGTAACGGTGGCAAGTGGTCTTCGCATACCACAACAACAGTGCCTTCACGGATGGCGGGACCGCGATCTTGAAGCCACTTTGTACTCTGTTGCAGTTGATGGAGATACTCACGACTCCATCGACGCCAGAAATGCTGTAAAGCCTGCTGTACCCAACGCCAACGCGTAAGACGACTAGGGTTTTCACCGATCAAAGAAACGTCCGGTAGGGCCGTTAAGGGCTCTCCGATTAAAAAGTGAGCTGGCGTAAGGGGCAAGGGGTCAGAAGAGTCTGAACTTAGCACGCAGAGCGGACGACTGTTAAGTACCGCTTCAATTTGACAGGTCAGCGTATGCATAGAATCATATGTTTGCGTCTGTGTACCTATTACGCGATGTAAATGGGTTTTAAAACTCTTAACAGCCGCTTCGAATAGCCCACCGAAATGGCTAGCATACGGTGGCTGAAAATGCCAAGTTAATCCTTGTTTTAAGGTTTGTTGATTGAGAGCGCTCATGACGGAATCGTTACGCAAGATTGCATATAATTCTTTAAGGTAATTATTACAACCAACAAAGTTACGTCCGCAATCGGTATATATATCTGTACAATATCCTCGGCGGGACGTGAAACGACGCAACGCGGCTAAAAAACCTTCTGTGGAAAGTTCTGAAACTAACTCGAGATGTACAGCCTTAACGCTCATACATACGAAAACGGCAACATAACATTTTATTATTTTTGCATTACGAACTTTATTAGCGCGAACGTAGAATGGTCCGCAAAAATCACATGCAGTTTTACTAAATACGCGTGCGGGGCGTAAGCGAACCGCGGGAAGCATACCCATGCGAGGTTGGCCGTGACTCGGCCGAGCCCTGAAACATGGGATACAACGATGTACGCGTAGACGCACAATATCGCGACCTGAAATAATCCAATATCGCTGTAAAAGCGAGGTTTGGACGCACTGCGGACCGGCATGCAATTCATTTTTATGAGCATCGTCAATAATAAGATTTGTAAGATGATGTCGTTTAGGTAAAATCAATTGATGTTTGGACTCATAAGGTAAAAATGATTTGTGAATACGTCCGCCGACTCGTAATAATCCCTCACTATCTAGAATAGGCGCGAGACGCCGCAAACGTAAGGAAGGGGATTTATTTGACGAAATATTTTTAATATCGTCTTCGAACATTTTTTGTTGCGTAATCAATATAAGTCGCTTTAATGCAAACTGGTACTCTGGTACGGTGATGTATTCAGGGAACGTTTGTTTATGTTTTCTACATCTATTATAGAAACGAAATATTAATGCCGTGACGCGAACTAATTTACCTAGCGATGAAAATCGCGTAATAAGGGTGTCATCGTCCAGGGAGGTAGGCAATGTGGAAACACATGCACAATTAACATTGGATGATTTAGTTTTATTACGTTTTTCCTCCGTTGTATTGACTACCGGTTTTTGTATAGGCCAGGAGTCGTGGCCTTGTTGAAGCCATATAGGACCATGGAGCCATAAGTCACTTTGCACGAGTGCGGCGGGCAGCAAACCGCGGGACGCCGGATCAGCGCTGTTGTCGGCTGACGGGACGTGACGCCAACAGCTCGCCGGGACACGGGACAAGATCTCACTGGTGCGATTAGAAACAAACGTTTTCCATTCGTGTGGGGGTGACTTAAGCCACGCGAGCGCGACGGAACTATCTGACCACGCGTATACTTGATTGGGGCGAATACGATCACCGTAAATATGCATTACTCGTTCTATCAATTTTGACAGAATCACACATCCCATTAATTCCATCTTCGGGATAGTGAGGCAAAGCCGAAGTGGAGCTACGCGGGTTCGAGCTATGACTAAATAAGTTTGAACCTTACCGGTATTGTCCGTAAGACGTATATAAACACATGCGGCATACGCAATTTGACTTGCATCTGCAAATCCGTGAATTTCGATTGAATCGAAGTCGTCAGTATTAAAAATATGACGAGGAAATGAAATTTGCGATAAGAGTGGTAGCTCGTTAACAAAACTCGTCCATGAGTTAATTATATCGATAGGTGGTTCCGAGTCCCAAGGAACTTTTGCTAACCATAGCAATTGAATTAAATGTTTGGCAAACAATGTCACCGGAGATAATAACCCGAGTGGGTCGTAAATTTTTGCAATTTCCGAGAGAATTGCCCGCTTTGTACAGGCTTTAGAAGTACTTTGTACCTTGAAGCTAAATGAGTCGGGTCCCGGATTCCATTGAAGTCCAAGGACTTTGACCCCTTTGTCATTTTCCATTTCGGCAAAATGAACATTTTCGCGCCGCTCACCGTGAAAATCTGGCGGTCGCATAGTAGCGAGAATCGCTGGCGAGTTACTTTGCCATTTACGTAATTCGAACCCGGCCGTGGCACAAATACCTATCAGCTCCTGCTGCAGAGCGAGGGCCTCAACTGTGGTATCAGCACCGGTTACCACGTCGTCGACGAAAACGTCATTTAGTAGGACTGGTGAGGCGAGCGGGAAATGCTTAGCCTCGTCGTACGCCAACTGTTTGATCGTGCGTAAGGCGAGATAAGGGGAACTGCTTACACCGAATGTAACGGTACGAAGTCTATAATCGCGTAAAGGCTCCTCGGGCGATTGGCGCCAAAGGATGCGCTGAAAGTCCCTATCAATTTCACGCACCAGAATATTGCGATACATCTGTTTGATGTCGGAACAAAATGCAATGTTATGCACTCGGAATTTTAGAAGAACGTCAACAATGTCTAAATGTAACTTAGGACCCGTTAACAAGGCGTCATTCAACGAGTGACCACTCGTTGTGCGACAACCAGCGTCGTACACTACGCGTGTGCGTGTGGTTTCGGAAATTTTTGACACACAATGGTGGGGTAGGTAGTAACTCGCACCAGCAGGGGGTTCATCGTCCGCGAGCTCCATGTGGTTGAGATCCACGTACTCCTGGAGGCAAGCATGATAATCCGCCTTCAACTGGGGGTTACGTTCTAGACGATATTCTAATTTATGAAATCGTGCTAGGGCAATTTGCCGAGACTCACCGAGCGGCGGTGCATCGGGCTTGAATGGCAGAGCGACCACGTATCGCCCTGTTTCATCGCGCGTATGCGTCTTTTGAAAAAAGGATTCGCATAGCTTTTCTTCGGGAGTGTAACTCCGCATCTCTGGTACTGACTCCAGCTCCCAAAACTTCTGCAGATTGTCGTTGTCGAACGACGTAAAACAAGTATGGCGTGGAGTCGAAACATTAGGAGTAAAATTTACTTTACCTCCTAGCAAATAACCAAATACACTGTTAATTGCGGTGGGCGTGCCAGGTTTGCCCCTGACAATGCCATCGCGAATAATATCCATAAGGATGTCCTCGCCGAGTATCATATCAACGGGCTGAGGTTTATGAAATTCAGGGTCGGCCAGAGCGAGTCCCTGCAAATGAGGCCATTCAGCGAGAGGTGCTAGTAGTACACTAGGCATTGGACGGGTTAACTTCGCTAAAATAGTAGCCTCTAACGGAATACTTGGACTTTGTTTGCCCTTAGGCGAAATTGAGCACACGAATGTACCTCTAGTTTCGAGCTGTATGTCGCCTACACCTACTAACGGCTCCCTCACGTGTTGTCGCGGTAAATGAAGGCGTTGCATACACGCTTCCGTTATAAGAGTCGCCTGAGAACCCCCGTCTAACATACAGCGAATTGTAGCAATTTTATTCCCTTCGTAATGAAGGTCAACCAACGCTGTTGAGAGTAAAACCGTGTTAGGTCGTTTTCCTAAACTACCTACACTTTGTTCGTTCACGCCGTGAACTGCAGACGGGTTATGAGTAGTACTAGTGCTAGTGCCGGGCTGTTCTGTAAGAGCGAGCGAGACAGCAGCAGATTCCGCAGCTTCGCTTATAACCGATCGCGGAATGTATGATTCTAAATGAATTAACGTATGGTGCCTTTTATTGCATTTACGGCACTTAAAACTCGATTTACAATTCCTTAAGTCGTGCCCGGGGCATAAACAATTGTAACACATGTTATTTGTTTGAACAAATGCAAATCTCTCTTTCGCTGATAAGTCTAAAAATTCAACACATTTATTAATTGAGTGAAGTCCTTTACACTTCAAGCAAGATCGAACCTTATTCGCCTCGTCATAAGGTCGACTTTGGGTTGGCGCCGCACTTGCCAACAAAACTCGTTTGTGCGATTGAGCAGAATTTATGTTTATCTTGCTTTTGATGCCCAATGATGAACAGTTTTTAGTGGACTGTGGATTTGAAACTGAAATCATCTGTTCCGCCGAAAGTTCGCGTTCTAAAAACATAATTAAGCTTTGTACTTTAGGTATTTCGCCCGGGTTGGTTAAGCAACGTTCATATTCTTTTCGCGTATTTACGGGAATTTTACGTAATAATAAATTTAACAGAACGAAATCCCATTCTTTAACCGGAAACTCCATGACTTCAAGCGCCTTAATGTTTTCATGATAAACATTAAGTAAATTCCGCATGGTAGCAGCTGACCGTTCGGAACACGATTCAAGGTTAAACAGCCTGTCCAGATGCTGTGTTGCAATAATACGTTTATTGTCATAACGGGATTTTAGAATATCGAGCGCAATTGAATAATTACTTTCCGTTATGGGAATTGATTTAATTAAATTATGTGGTTCGTTTTTGACTGAAAGGAGCAAGTACCTAAACTTTTCCGCATCCGAGTAGGCATTGTTATTATGTACTAGCGATTGAAATAAATCGAAAAAGGCAGGCCAGCCAGTCGGTTCGCCGTGATATTCTGGAAGTGATAGTTTAGGTAAATTTCGACGATCACTTATCAAAGTGTCGTTGGGGGTAAAAGCGCGGCTCGCGCGACGTTTTTCCACGTCTACCTCCTTTAGGTTATGTAAATGTGTAACTATCGCGTAATACAAGTCATTAAAATCGTTACGAATCTTAATATTGGCTTCTTTATTGAAGTTTTTCGATTTGATTAACGCTTTTTCGATTTTAGTTTGAATCTTTGTAAACTTTCGCTGATGCACTGTTAAATCTGTAGTTCTTGAACGAAATTGATCTGTATTTGTCGCTGCGAACTGTAATGTTCTCTTTAATTCGTCGAGAATTAAATCTCGCTCGAATATGTCTTGTGTAATACACGATATGTCGGCTTCAGCATTGCCGTCTGTAGGGTTTGGGGCCATTTTGCGAAGCAAAGATGGCGGAAATGGCAATACTAATTTGAACTATACACGTGTCTAAATGAAAAATTGGGTACGTAATACCGCAAATTACAAGAGCAACACAACCAGAGAAAGAAAGATCCGGATCGAACGGATCAAAATAATATATGTAGCGGCGGATTTGAGCATTTACAACTTACGTGATCCAGCAGCTCCTGTTGATGATGGCCACGTGATGATTTTGGCTAATTTGGATAATCCTGTGCTCTTTCGACAGCTACATACACTCCATAGACGCACTGGGTAGAAAGTCACTTTCTTGTCTGGTTTGCACTTAACTCTGCAGCGAGGAACTCGAAATTATGATTGATTTAAACGGAGTGCAACGACGGCGTGCACTAGCGTAAATCGCAGGCGAAGTTGTGTTTTACTTCACTAGGTGGCGTGACAGGGCTTTGGGATCTTGTTAGTTGTCATCTCAAAAGATGCCGCCACATAACACGAAAAATGTATTCTTTCTTAATTGTGTTGCTTTGTACGTACAAAAAATACCTATTCAAATATATATATAGAAATTAATTAATACTAATCTGTTCCTCTACGGAACAGTTATAATCTTACCTTTATTAGGCTTAGTCAATGTCTTTAATTCAGCTTCAGGAAAGGGATCATGATTAAATTCATTTTCCAATATCGTTTCCACATTACCCAATGACAGTTGCAACTTCTCAATTCCCGTATTCAATCTAATTTGTAGTTCTTGATATGCACCAAGATAATCCAAAAGTGTGCTCTCGAAGTCATCGGTCCTTGACACAATAGGATCTTCATCATCATTTTGGTCAGGTATAGTCACACCAGGATTCTCAATATGGGTGTTGTCTGTTAATCCCTCTTCCAAGATTTTCTCCACATTACCCAATAATAGTTGTATCTTCTGAACTCCCTTAATCATTTTTATTTGTAGTCCTAGATATTCAGCAAGATTATCTAAAAGTATGTTTTCGAATCTATTTTTCAAGTGCTCTTCATCTATTGGTTGTACGGTAGCACCAAAAGCTACAAGAAAGGTGCACAAGAATACAGCAAGGACCTTCATTGTGAGGTTTTCTGAGTAAAACAGATATTTACTTAAAACTGAGACTAATGGAAGATAATGGTCTTAGCGTTGTGGAAGCTAGGTTTTATACAAAATTAATGCGTTAATATTTTATTACGGAATTCTGACAGCTAATTACGCATAAGTAATAAAAGCTATCTTGTGCGTCATACTAATGAAGAATTTTTAGCATTATTAGCTTTTAATACATTTGCTACATTGATAAGATTACGGTTCAAAAAAGAAACTCTTTGTATTTGATATAGGGTATTAAATACTTTGAACAATTTTTGACACGAGTATATATTTTATTATGTACATTCGTATTATTTACGTAATTGCTGACATGTGTATTCACTGATACCTACTTATTCATTTCCTTGCGCGAGTCAGAAACACGTCTCAATTTGTAATAATAAAAAACCGGCCAAGAGCATGTCGGGCCACGCTCAGTGTAGGGTTCCGTAGTTACTCTTCTGTCACAATAAGCTAAACTGGAGCTTAAAGTATAGTAAATTGTTAACCAAGGGATGAAACGGTACCTTTCACCTGAGTTAAACAAATAGAAGGGTGTCGTGTTTCGGAGGTTCCGGGGCAAACTGCCGAATCCGACACAAGAGCAGCCGATTCAACGGAGCCACGCCGTTTTGTCGCCTAAATAGTGTTTAGTTGTAATTTTATAAAATGTATATGTATGTTAGTCTGTAAGGTATTTGTAATATGGGCCTTGTTGCCTGAATCAAATTTTAAATAAATAAATAAATAAATAAATAGGCAAATTTGCATAATCAGTACCTAATTAAAATGTCTTTTTACTATGAAGGGAAAACTTTTTGCGATAACTCAAAAACAGCTAAACTGATCATGTCCGCTATAGTTTTCATTTAATGTCTTTCTTAAGCTCTACTTCCACGATTTTTTTCATATTTTTTGGACCTATGGTTCAAAAGTTAGAGGGGGGGGGACACATTTTATTTTTCTTTTGGAGCGATTATCTCCGAATATATTCACTTTATCAAAAAATGTTTCTTGAAAACCCCTATTAGTTTTGAAAGACCTTTCCAACGATACCCCACACTCTAGGGTTGAAGTGAAAAAAAAAATTCACTCCCACTTTACGTGTAGGGGAGGTACCCTAAAAAAAAAAAAATTTTATATTTTATTGTACGACTTTGTCGGCTTTATTGATTTATATATCCATGCCAAATTTCAGCTTTCTAGCACTAACGACCACGGAGCAAAGCTTCGGACAGACAGACAGACAGACAGACAGACAGACAGACAGACAGACAGACAGACAGACGGACATGGCGAAACTATAAGGGTTCCGTTTTATGCCATTTGGCTACGGAACCCTAAAAAATGATACCGGGTGCAACGAGAGGGGTAAGTGAAATTTTGGATACGCGGGAATTAAAGACCCGAGTTTGCAATGTTCTTACCCCCGAAGTTACACACAATGTTTTTCATCACACTTGCGAAGAAAAAGCTAAATAAGCAAAATAATTCTTAAATACCGTGACATATCATACATTCGTCCGCCATTTTGTAATTTCTTGACAGATTAGGCATCATAGGCACAGACCGATTCGGCATTCAGCCGCAATTGAAAATTATGTAAAAATATTTTAAGCGGCTGTTAAATTATTCAAATTAAATAATTTTAAATATAACAAAAATATTAAATAATAAACGTCAGTATTTTAAAAGTTAAACTCGTACGTGTGTATGAACATAATTTTTAATAAAAGCTATAATTACCTAGGGAGTTATAGCTTTTTTTTCACAATCCATAAATCCCGCGGGAACTAAATAGGCCTTTGTCCTTGCTTTTTAGGTAAAAAAATCAGTTTCCTTAAATGTACTTAGCCATACCCCGACGTTAACGGAGTTAAAAAATACAGTATAGTTCCTTGGATACCTACATGAGGTGCAGTTTGGTACATAAGAAATACTTTCTGTTCCAGGTACTGGACGACTAGTTCTGGTCGGAGACGAAAGAGTCAGCGTCCAGGGTCTCTCTAGCTTCGCGACCATCAGAGCTACAGCTTGCGTGTTTGCGGGGAAATGGATGTATGAAGTTCAGCTCGGGACTAAAGGAATCATGCAGGTTAAGCCATACTCGTTCTAGTCGGAGACGAGTGAGTCAGTGTCCAGGGTCTTTCCAGTTTCACGACCATCAGGGCTACAGCCTGCTAGTTTGTGGGTGGTGGATGTATGAAGTTCAGCTCGGGACTAAAGGAATCATGCGGGCTTACCTACAAGCTCGTGATTACTGGACAAGTTCTGGTTCGAGAGGGTCAGTGTCCAGGGTCTCTCCAGTTTCGCGACCATCAGTCAGGGCTACAGCCTGCGTGTTTGCCGGGAGGTGGATGTGTGAAGTTCAGCTCCGGACTACGAGTAATGGGGTCATGCAGGGTAATATGAACTTGTATAATCATCATAGGTCTTGTAAGACCACGACTGATTTGATTATAAATTTACATGAAAGGTAATTTTTTTGCATATAATAGGCTATATTATATTATTCATAAGTCTTCTTCTTCCTCGCGTTGTCCCGGCATTTTGCCACGGCTCATGGGAGCCTGGGGTCCGCTTGACAACTAATCCCATGATTTGGCGTAGGCACTAGTTTTTACGAAAGCGACTGCCATCTGACCTTCCAACCCAGAGGATAAACTAGGCCTTGTTGGGATTAGTCCGGTTTCCTCACGATGTTTTCCTTCACCGAAAAGCGACTGGTAAATATTAAATGATATTTCGTACGTAAGTTCCGAAAAACTCATTGGTACGAGCCAGGGTTTGAACCCGCGACCTCTGGATTGCAAGTCGCACGCTCTTACCGCTAGGCCACCAGCGCTTCATATTATATTATTCATAAGTATAGCAAAATAAAAATGTGACATTGTGGCAGATTTCTAGTAGGATTTAGTATCAACGGCATTAATTTTACATATTGCTAGTTAAACAAGACTTATTAATTTAAACTTTATTGCACATATAAAGAAAAATTTACAAATGGCGAACTTAATGCCAAAAGGCATTCTCTACCAGTCAACCATTGGGTCAAACAGAGACACTGTACTTTTCTTAATTGTTTTTAATTTATCTGCTCTGTGGGTCGTTGTTGTTCTAAAAAGTGTGCAGAAAATGATACGTTTCTGCACTAGAGCATTTTACTTTCCCATTATATTTTATAAGCAATTTTTTTTAAATATGAAATGAATTTGTTGTATAATTTCCATTCTTATATTTAACTCCCCATTCCATAAATCACGCTACTTTTACCTAGACTGTTAATTGAAAGTACTCTCAAGAAATACTGTAAAATTTTATACTTAGTCATGTTATTTTAATACACATATATTTTACTTTCCTCGTATTCGAAATGAAAAGTAGAGTGCTTAACTCGGGTGAAAGGCACCATTTCATCCCTTGGTTAACAATCTACTATTTCTAAACTAAAACTTTTTTCTCTGTATACGTTGAAATATACAGTTTAGTGTACCTACCTATTTTTTTTAAATCTGATATTCAGATTGGCTGGTGCACCAGTTCCTGCCTCTTCTCTATGGACACAGGAGTGGGAGACACTGCCAACTCTTACGCTTATGACGGTGGAAGAGTTAGAAGGTGGAACGTAGCCACGTCTCCTTATGGCCATGCATGGTTGCCAGGAGACGTTATAGGCTCATGCATAGACCTGGATAATGGAACACTGGAGTATTTTAGGTAAGATCCAGTCGCTTTCACAGGATGCTCAGCAAAAGGATAGAAGATTCTGTCAACTCCTATACATATGACGGTGGAATGGTCTGGAGGTGGAACGTAGCGGCGTCTCCGCTCGGTCAGGGATAGACGAGAGAGACACGTTATTAGTTTCTGCATAGACCTGGTTATTGTATTGTATTGTAATACGGGCGATTTTCCGCAACTCGACGACTGGCGCATGGGGGACTGTCTGTAACAGCTATTATAAAAAGATGTTTGTGGATTATTTTTCCACGACCTGTTGTTATGACACACCATACTCAGTCGGACCTTCCCTAGTTGAAGGAGCGCCCTTGTGATTTTCTCGTTGATGCCAGCCATGACTTGTTTGACCTGTCTGCATCCAGTCTGGTTTAGCCAGTGTTCTGTGTGTAGTTTCCCTGTGCTAGCTGCCTGGTTAACAGAACTTTAGGTAAGACCTCACTCACATAGAAAATCGTGGTACTTACATGTACCCGAACTGTATACCTATCAAATTATTTCTTGCAGAAACGGAGTTTCAATGGGCGTGGCATTCAACAACGTCACTCACGGTAACGGCGTCGCATACTTCCCAGCCGTATCGCTGGCGATGCAAGAACACTTGTATGCTAACTTCGGTCATGTACCTTTTGTGTAAGTCTAGTAGACTCAGTGTGCAAGTTGAGGAAAGTTTAAACAAATTATGTTCTCGAAAATTTCAGTAAAATTCAATCTAAATCTATCTAAAGCCCGACCAGAAATATATACATATATGGTCAATTGATCACATTGATCATTGTCAAAAGGGCGCTGTTATTCTCATGTATAGGGTGACAGTTCAGTTTAGTATTCATAATTCAGTTCCAAGGAAATTCTGCAATTTGGGGCGATTGGCGCGTGATCATATATTACTGGTCAGGTATTAACTACCTAGGTACATATCCTCTGGTTTCTTTGAGAAATTCCTTTTAGACTACTAGAAATTTATAAGTATCTAGAAAAGAATATAAGGTCACTCACGTAAATCGACTGATCTATAGTCGTTGCGTCTGTCGAAGATCGAAACGGATCGAAACATGTAGAGCGATAACCGACTAAACCCCTCGTATGCTAAGACGGGAAATCCTTGCAAGGAAATGGCGTTGGATCGGACATGTACTCCGTAGACAGGACAGCCACCTGGCCAAGCAGGGTCTCCGCTGGCATTCAGCTGCCAGTAGACAATCGGGGAGGCCTTGTACTACATGGAGGCGATCAGTTGAGAAGGAGGCAAGTTCAACTGGACTCGGCTGGAAGGTAGCCGCTCATAGTCGCATAAATTGAGAATTCTTCTGCGAGCCCTATGTCCCTAATGACAGGAAACAGGTCCCGAGCTAATAGGAATGCATCATCATCATGCTTTAACATGGATTCGTGCCTGGGAATTTAAATCTATTGTTTAAATGTCTAGGTCATTTTTTCAATGAGTAAATTTGTTAGGCGGCATACGAGGGATTAAATTACGTGACCGGATTTAAATATTTTATTATAGCTGAGATTCTCGTGAGTTTCGTGTTGGTAAAGAGTCCTTTGAGTCCTCTGCCTTAAGATTCGACTTGGTTCTTCAGACTTATAATTAAATGAATTTGTTAGAGAACCCAGTCTGTTGTAGAGACCCTACCTTCCTACCGGTTGTAGTGTGTTGTTCCTTTTAGAGAACCTTCATTTTTTATACAAAAAAAGGACAAAATGACTTCATGTAAAATTTAAAGAAAATAAGAGTTATTGTATGTATATCCAATACATACAATAACTCTTATTTTCTTTACTACTAATCGTAGGTAAGATACAACCTACAAAATTGTTGACGAAGTTCTTTATTCGGAGACTCCAGTCCTATTTTATTCGCTTAAAGGGTCATTCTCTCATTTCGTGCAAATCGGTGATATTCTCTCGATTTGTAATTTTTCTTTTAATTGATAAAATTTTGGATTTCGTCCATGTGTGGATTCGTTTATTAACACTTTTATGCTAAAGGCACCTTAGTAACCTTATTACTTTTCATTTAATAGGGCTACTGGTAATGAACTACGCGCTGGTAATGAAATGGCCTGAGATGGTAATGAATGATAAAGGAAAGGAATGAAATTGGCATCGGACGGTAATTTTTTCACTGGACTGTAATGAAACAAACTTATGAAATCTGACATAAAAATCTTTATTTAAAGAAAATTAACAACATTAATAAAATCAACAATATTAAAAACGTGTCGATTAATGTCTGGCATTTAGCAAATACACAATATAACTGCATAAAACTATGAAATAGTGAAAAGGTGGCATAAAAAGTCTACCAAAGAAATATATATGCATACATAAGGTAATGTTCTGAATAAGAAGAATTTTGTTACAGCCGATCCTTATTTGTTATTTAATAGTTTAAGTAACCAACATAATTATTGTTTTATTCAAAAAACTAAACTAAATTTCAATCGGTCTTTGATTAGTCTATTATTTTAAATTGTTACATTGTCATTAATTGACTCACTACCTACGCAATTTCGATTAAATCTCTTGCATAGCAATTATTTTAATGGCGTGTTTTGCAAATTTGTACAAAAAAAATTTTTTTACTATTTGACCGCCATTTCTTTCTGTTTTCTTTGAGCACGAGGTGTCATTTCCTTTATGCTACAAATCTTTTTTGTTCCTTTCTTAACAAGTATCTATTTCTTTCTTTTTCTCTTTGTATCGCATATAATTCGGGATTATTTTTTATAATCTAATATTTTTCTTTTTTACGCTGCCTATCTTTTGCTAGTTAGTCTTCTTTGGTCATTTTTTTCTCTGGCCTGGTCATTTTAATGCTAAAACAAAGTGATAACAAAGCAGTCATTAAAGAACATTTGACTAAGGGAAGCCCTATAAAAATGGGAAACGTGCACACGAAGACGATACTGGGAATATGTAGCCGGATGTTGCCCCAAAAATAAACACTGCGCGTAGAGGAAAACCTGGAGGTAAATATTCAGGCATGGCAAGAGCTAAAGCACAACAGCGGAATATAGATTCGGATGAGTATGAAATGATCTCTGACGTTGATGAGGATGCGGAGCGACGTATCATACGTGCACGAGGGAAGGACATCTATGAGTATACCAGGGCAACTCCTGCCATCAGCTCAGAAGTTGTAAAGAGCTCCTCCTCGGTCTCGAAAATCTATGAGGGGGACATAATTGACGAAGTCTGCACGGAAGCCAACAATGTGCTAGAGGAGGCTCGCAAATCCGGGAACTTGAATGCCTCAGCCCTGTGCCGACTGCTCCCAAATGTAGGCGGTCCGAATGCTCCGTGTCAGTGACTGTATGCGGGAGTACTAAGGAGCATGGCGCTGTATGGGGCGCCAATATGGGCGGACAGGCTCTCGGAGCGCAACAGCGCCCTACTCAGGCGGCCTCAGCGAGTAGCAGCACAACGCACCATCAGGGCATATTCAACGGTGTCCCATGCCGCAGCGTGCCTCCTAGCTAATACCCCTCCGTGGGAGCTTGATGCTCAGGTACTGGCGGAGAGGTACCGAATGAGGGCGCAGGCGAGGGCGCGGAGAGAACGCGTAGACCCCGAAGAGTCGGAGCGAGTGCTACGTCAGGCAGAAGAGAGGCTCCTGGAACGATGGAAGGAAAACCTGGAGGACTCGCCCTATGGCACCCGCACCATTGGGGCACTCTTTTCATCGTTCCGGGAATGGATAAAGCGGAAAAGAGGTGTGCTATCATACCGGCTGACCCAGGTGGTGCTTCGGTCACTACCTGCACAAAATTCAACGGGAGCCGAGTCCGGTCTGTCATGAATGTGGTGACTCAGACGACACAGCCCAACACACCTTGCAGGTGTGTAACCGGTGGGATACCGAGAGAGGTGCCCTAACGGGCGTTATTGGGCGTAATCTCTCGCTGCATAGTGTTGTCTCGGCCATGTTATGCAGCGAGAGATCATGGAATGCGGTCGCCACCTTCTGTGAAACCGTTATGACACAAAAGGAGGCCGCTGAGAGAATACGCGAGGAAAATGTGGACGCGCATCCTCTCAGGCGCAGACGGCAGAGGAGAAGGCGAAGGCGCTATGCAGCAGTCTTAGTCTGATCTTCCAATAGGGCTGGTGGGCTGGGTACCCACCATACGGCCCCACACGTCTAGGGGGAGGGCCATAGCGTCTCTGGTCCTCTCCTTCCTTAGCGCGGGTGCTCTCAGCGTCTATGCTGGGGAGCGTCGTGGTAGAATGGCTGCAATCCCTCGGCGCTCCCAGTAACGGCAGAGCGGGTGACGCCGCAGGGGATGTTAGTGGGTATTCTCCTCCCCTCCCTCTGTGTAGCAGAGAGAGCCGTGGGAGGAGCGAGTCCCACATACTACCCCCACATGGGCTGACCTGGCCCGGGGGTGAGATGCGTAAATGCATTTACCCCTGCTTCACCATAAAAAGGCGATTATCTCACACTGTCACCGCATTTCGTTACGAAGTGCGGTGCAACGAATTCGCGAGCGGCGACGATGCTAAGGTGGTGCAGTTGGCTCCGTATCTTCGTCCGGAGCTGCTATGCACGACGAACCAGGTTTATGAACTAAAACCAGAAGTAGAATAAACAGATTTTTATGATATACTATTTCTTAAGATTAATATTTATCAGACGCACCCCTACATTCAAAACGTATGTATCACAGAAGTACTGAACACTCATGTTTTGAGTGTCATCACAAGTAAAGGTAACAGAGCGGCAGGTTTATGTTAATCTACTGCGCTCGAGTAAACCCGAAAATTCCCCGGTTGGGCTCCCTTATTATTACATATCTACAGTTTTAAATGCTTATAACAACGTAATCTTTATAATAACTGAGCCTCTTTCCATTAAATGTACTGCCTCGAATATATTATCATTACCTTCTTAATGCATTCATTACCTTCCCCAGTAAAACTGGAAGGAAAAGAAGTGAATGAAACAGATATGAATGAAGTTTTGGAAGTTTTTATCGCCTACGTCGGTTGGCATCAGACCTTAATTTTGCAGAATACACCATCTGGAAGGCAACACTAAAACACTTCATTACGTATAATTATAATAATGTACACTTGGAACTTACTGTGTAAATCACTGGATGGCGATGAAGATTGTTTTGAACCACACTCCTTTTCGACACGCGAGAACGTAGGTACGTTCGCTAACAGCGGCATACGCGCGTCCGCTACGAGATCACGCGGCCAACTGACTGACGAACAATGCGTAGCATCGGCGGTAGACGCTATATACCCTTGCTATGTAGCAAAATATAGCTAATCCATTTCTCGCGTCGGTAATGAAGAAATTACTTGAACCATACACTTATAAGGCTGTATAATTTTAACTGTTAATATCTAGCTTCTAATATTAAACGATTTAAAACATAACTAAATTAGTCATTAAGTGAGCAAACAACGAGTTTTCTATTTTTAGTATCTTAAGGTTCAAATGTCGGTCAAAGTTATACCTTCATGCGTTACATGTAGAGAGGAATGAAAAAATTGGGTGTTAATTGTAAATATAAAGAAAACTATTACCTTTTTAGAATTGTTCGTTGAAGAGACATATACTTTAGGCCGTATGTTACAACCTTGCTTTTACAGATATTCGAAAACTACAACAAATTTTTGGTAAATTACCTAAAACACCGATTTGCACGAAATGCGAGAATGACCCTAAAATATACTTAATAAAGGACCCGACTTAGGACTTTAGACAAATTTAGAATTAAAAGAGTCAAGTTCCTTCCAACACAAACGTGACTTTCCTAGTTACAGATAAAAAACCAGTAAAACTTTCGTCGGCAGTTTTCCCCAGGACGACTTCGCGCCTCTCCAGCTGCCGCCGGTGCGTGAGTGCGCGCGCGCGGCCCTTCTGTTCAAGTCCATTGACGCGCTGCTGGAGGAGCTGGCCAGGTTCAACGACCTTAGACCGATCTCGGCTAAGAGCAGTAAGGTTCGATCACCGACAGTATTCATAGACCTGGGGTCGGCAAACCGCAGCTCACGAGCCCCATGCAGCTTTTTAAAGGTACAATACCTCTGAAGTCAATATTTGCCGCTCTTCCTAAAACTGGTGATTTCTACAACGATTGGCTCTTTTTCACAAAAGTTTGCCGACCCCTGACTATCATCCATTGACTCTGCTTCATAAAACATTTACAATAAGCTGTCGGTCTTTTACTTATAAAATTACGTTGCGCCGCAGCCAAATTATTAATTTCCATCCTACACCATTTTTATTTTGACATCTTTACTCTATCATCTTTTGGTGACATTTGTGTTTATATAAGCAAAGCTCAGCTGCAAATAAATTCAGCGGTGGCACTTTCATGGTAATATGGTAGGTAGGTACGTGATCGCCAACGAACGTAGCCGCGAGTCGTCTTGTATGCTTCATCCAGTGTGTTTTACCGATGATACCTATTTTCTTACAGTTTCTGAAGTAGAAAATGTTTAATTAATGACCACGAACCGAGTAGTCTTTATAACCGAAGCAATTTATGTCGATAAACAATGCACTGGCATGGTTAGCAAGCGTTAGAGAAGGTTTCCATTTTGACTCGGGCAAACTGCTTTCGTATGATGTCCGGATGTAGTCCTCTACGGGTCATAATTCTTAACCGATTCTCGTGAAATTTTGTGAACAGATTCAGTGGCTAGATATATTATTTTTTCTATTAGAGTTAATGGTGCTTAAGACGATTGTGAGTACGCTGTGTTAATGACTCGACGAAGTAGGCATTTTTTGTTTTAACGCTTATGCATCTTATCGCGAGGTCTACAGCTCACAGAACCACTAGTTTTATATGATTTAAAATTTTATGTCTCTCAGAAAACTGAACAAAACTTGTCAAAACCCCTTATTTAAAATGCTCACTAAGATTAAATAAATAAGGCCCCTAAATAAATATTGTCAAAATTATTCTTAAAGTGGATTGGGTTATATAGTTGGTCAAACCAATTTGTCAGTAAATAAGAACAAAAAAACTATACTCATCCTTTTCTTTTGGATGCTAATACTAGTGTAAGACAAAGATAGTATGACTCCCTCTGTCTATGTTTGAAATGAGATAGCCCTTTGACAAACTATACCTATTATTTTTAAGGGGGATTTATTATATTTATTATTACTTTGATTCCTGGGTTTACTTTGATAAAAACTTTACCTCAGGTTCGAATTCATATATTACGCTTTCTGAATGCATCCTTTGGATGTTTTTTTGACGGTTGGCAAGTTTGAACGTCACTGCCAGTCTGTGATTGGTGTCCGAGGGATAAACCACGTCGATCGATGAAAAAAAAAATTAAAATATGTAAGTATTCGTTTTGTGTACTTTTAATAGCCTGTATAACTTTTAATGTACAATGTTCTATATAGTAAATACATAAATTTGATGAAATTAATGAATCAGGCACGTATGCCTATAACATCAATTCTTGTTGCAAATCATAATCATGGCAGCCATTTGTATTTTTTAGGTTTTTGTGGTATGGGGTGTCATTGATCGCCTATAAGGGTTTACTTTGATCACTGATCAATGACACCCCGCGAAATATATCTTTTTAGATAACTGATAGTTTTCTTGAAGGTTTCTTAACTGATTTTTGTTTCATTGTTTTAGAACAGTGCCTGGAACATATAAAAACCATTACACCATTAGGCACCTGAGGATATTGGACTACTCTGAAAAAGTTTTAAACCAAGCTGTGACAGAAGTGATCGAAGGCAGGCTGTCGATACGCCAAGCATCCGAACATCATGTTGTAGGGGATTACATATTAATAGTAAATTTTGATCGCTTTTTATTGTTAAATTGTGCGTCTAAACATAAATAAGTAAAATATAAGACTATTTTGTAATAAAATTTATTTTTCCTAAACTTTCCTGGTTTCTCTTTGTCAAAGTAACCCCAAATGCACAAAAATCCTTATAAATCCTAAACCTGCGAACGGATTTTTTTAATGTTTTGAAGTTTTACTCTCTATATGGGTTACTATTCAATTCCGTTGAAAAAAGGGGGGTATCAAAGTAACCCCAAGTTCAGTTAATAGTTGAACACCACTTATTTATTTTATTTTAAGATACATTAAAAATTAAAAATACATTATTACTGAAATCGATAGAGGAGCAAAAATCGATATTGACATTTTTTATCATTTTTTTAGATTACATATTCGGGGTGATAAATACATATTCATTTTGAAATTGATCAAAGTAACCCCCCAATCCACGGTAAATATTCTTCATTCAGGCCAGGTCAGAATCTTCCAAAGCGGCTGAAGAAGAGGTGGCACTGCGCATCCACAGTTCCAACTCCACGTACACCCCCAAACCCTCGCCTCATCATGTCGCGGTCACGAACAGCACGGATAACAAGCGGATGTCCAGAAAGGTAGACCAAGCCAGAGTTTTCTGAAAATAATATGTTATACTGCAAGGGTCTACAAACTTTTTTACCCGAGGGCCATGTAGCACCTCAGAAACTTTCGCACGGGCCATCGGTTTTTTGGCCTGGGGAAGGGGGGAGGTCTAGTCGTTGCAGGTTGTCGCGTTGGGTGACCGAGGGCCGGATTGAAACGCCATGCGGGCCTGATTTGGCTCGCGGGCCAGGATTTGGAGACCTCTGTGTTATAGTAAACACCCTTACATTCGTAACGACCGTGGCATCAATAATGAGACGTAAACCACAAATCCTGTAAAATAAGTTTTTACATTAGTTTACAAACTTACAAACGCCGGCAACGTTTTACCATATAAAAAATTCATAGAGATGTTTAACGGTTCAATATTTTTAGTTTGTTTTCAAAATGACCTGCTGTTACCTACACAGTGTGCAATAAAGTATTTTATTATTATTATTATTATGGCCCATGACCACAGAAAACATTGTTTTAATTTGTTAATTAAATTGAAACCAATTGCAGTATCTTTCATTAAACACGTCGAAAATATAAAACACGAATAGGACATTCAACTTTTAACGCACAAATAGCTAGAAATTTCACAGATGTCGATGAAACATCAAATTTACTTTAAAATTTCTCTCAAATGTCTCATGAACTCATGATTAGTGTGTTACAGTTGACAGTTAATGCTCTCATTGTTCCAGGCCTTCCTCATGTCTCTGGCTCGTTTAGCTGTCGTGGAGCTGGGCATCAGCCTGCGACTCTCGTATGTTGTGGTGTCAGAACTGCTGCCCCGACTTCGAGGCGCCCTTGGCGTCAAGAACAGGGCCATAAATGTGGACCCACTGGCGGCGGAGTTCTATGCCAAAGCTAGGGAAAGGAATTTTGTAAGTAGTTTGAGTAACTTCCTCATGTCCATAGCCCACCTGTTGAGTCAGGCAACAGCAGCAACAGCAGCGTAGCTGCAAAGTTTTATGCTAATGCTAGGGAAATTAATTTTGGAAGTATCATGTAAATTAATTAAGTATCATGGTCTGCAGTGACTGACTAACAAATCGTTTACTTTAGTGCAAAGACGATGGTTAGTTAACAGCGTTGCTGTTAATAATAAGTAAATATAGATTATACTTGTGATTTCTAATCTCTTATAATGAAAATGCAATTTTACGTAAATACGGGGTGTCAATTTCGTGGTCACGACTCGACAGCTTGTTTGCGTTTAAAAAGTAATGGCTGCGTTACTTAGGACAAGTTCTGTCTCTAAGGATAAACTATCTACATAGTTAATTATATCTTTAGCAGTGACAGACAGCGTCACAACTGGTTGAACTGGTACTCTGAATTATAGTATATAGATTTTCAACTAAAGATGTTACATAAATTCCTTTAGATTTTCAAATTTTGCCATTAAATCAGTTTAAGTCAGTCATCAAACGGAAGTTATGTAAAAAGGGATATTACAAAATCTCAGATTATCTAGAAGACCTTAACCCTTGGAGTTAATTAGTATGTGTATAGTGTAAATAGATAACTTAACTTATTTTTTTAGTAAATGTTACTATTTGACGTCATAAAGTGATTGTAAAATCCTATTATGAAAATAAAATGATAAAGATAAAGATATATATTGAAGGGATTATAGCTAACGAAATGTCGCTGCATGTCGATTTCAGCGAGTAGAATTGGGTATTTATAAATATATCGTGGGGTAGTATAGCCCATTTTCTTCCGTTTAACACAACACAATGTACAATGTAATTAGAGTTCCGTACCTCAAAAGGAAAAAACAGAAACCTTATAGGATCACTTTGTTGTCCGTCCGTCCGTCTACGTCTGTCTGTCCAGACCCTTTATCTCGGGAACGCGTGGAGGTATCGAGTTGAAATTAAAACTATATACACAGGTCTATAGTCCCTTGAAGCTGTAAAAATTAAACTACGTTAACGTAAAAAATATATACGGCCGTTTATGACGCAAAACCGTTTATTGCGACACTCAATGGAATCACAATTTATAGGGTAGTTTCCGTTGGCCTAGAACTATGAAATTTGGCAAGTAAGAAATACCGTCTTATACTTACTACAAGAATAAGGAAAAATCGGAAAACTATTTACATTTGTAATTAAATCATAAATCCCTGAACCCTTTGTGGCATATGTCGTTTTTGAGTTATTGGGATTTTGATTTTCTTTCAATTAATCAAATTTGAAATTTAAATGGTATAATCGGTCGGGAGTCGACCGCCTACCATTCCAAGGGCTAAGTACCTACAAATTTATACAGAACCGTCGGTGGGCGAACCCGACTCGCACTTGTCCGGTTTTTTTTTTAATGTAAAATAACCATAACCGAATCCGATTATTGACTTCCAGACCGACTTGTCAACCAAATTCCTTTCACAATCCCAGCCGAAGTTGTGCACGATGCTGGACCTGCTCTGGACGTTCTTGGACGAAGCAGCGTTATGTGATATCTTGGAGCATTGCGTTGTGAGGGAATGCCTGCTCTTCGATTTGGTGTCTCCGGTAACAGTTACAGTTACAGATACTAGGATGGCTCTAGTTATGCCTTCTAGTTTTATTATTGAATAAATTCTAAATCTAATCACATCGCGTGTTCTGGAAAAAAGTCCCATAAATGTCCTGTAACTAGTATACTTACAATAACGACATTATATCCAAACAAACAAGTCCGAGGATAAAAACTAGCTTACATATAATTTGGGTTACATAACAATATGTAACCCAATTTCGGAGGACCTCTCTCTCTATGAAACTCGTTATGTTGAATTTGGCTCCTGTTAATTTGGCAAAAATTTCATATTTGGTACAAGTTTTCATCGCTGACTGCGCTTTTCTTTCCACAGGCAACTAATACTCATCGAGAAAATTCTAAACACCCCAAACACAGTTAGGTTGTGTTGTTTTATCACATTGCAATTTAAATAAAAGCTTGTAAAAAGTTGGCATTTTGCCACGGCTCATGGGAGCCTGGGATCCGCTTGGCAACTAATCACTAGAATTGGTGTAGGAACCCAGAGGGTAAACTAGGCCTTATTGGGATTAGTCCGGTTTCCTTCACCGAAAAGCGACTGGTGAATATCAAATGATATTTCGTACATAAGTCTCGAAGAACTCATTGGTACGAGCCGGGGTTTGAACCCGCGACCGCCGGATTGCCAGTCGCACGCTCTTATTACCGCTAGGCCCCCAGCCACTACCTCTTCAGCTAATTCTCTTCCTGATTGTCTGATATATACGCCAACAAACTAATCAGTAGAATATTCTTCTCAGCTTAATACAGTTCTCAATTGCAGGACTTGCAGTTTATCCAGCAACTGGAGGGCGTGTACGTGCTCTGCGGCCTGATGCAGCATGTGGAGACCAGGCACCATCTCGTCAAATACGTTTTCTTCAACAAGATCTCGTAAGCTCCATTGTTAGCTTAAGTAAATCGGAAACATGTAGACAATTATCTAAACACCGACTCACTCTTTAATAGCATTGAATGAATGAGTACCCTAATTCCATTTATTATGGAATGAAATTGACTGGCATTTAACCAACTGGAGACGCCTTGTCTGTAATTTTCTGTACAAAACCGTCTGTCAATTTTTGCTGGGGAGGGGCACGTCAAATGTATGGCTATATATAGGATCGCCTGCGCTCGCAGTGTTCCAGATAAGAAAAAAATCCCTTAATATATGCCTACCTGTAAGGCGTGCGATTGTGCGTAACGTACCTACAAATAGCCATGTCAGATAATCGTCAGTCCATACAATAAGTACGACGTGAGTATGACCGTTGGCCGAGGTTTTCGACAGAGGGGTAAGCTCTTAAAGGCGCTGGTTAAATGCTCTTAGGGTATAAATATATGGCTTTGATTCATTGAATGTATTCGATTTTCAACAGATATTTTTTTATTTGTACATACAGATTCGACAACTTCCTAAACGTCAAGTGTCCAGATGAAGAAGTCCTCAAAACCGTTGTCCGGAACCCGTGGTGGCAGAAGCCAACTCCTGTTCACGGGGAGACGGATCCTCGGATAGCTGGTAAGTATACCTACATAAATATAAATAAATAAATAAATATTATAGGACATTATTACACAAATTGACTAAGTCCCACAGTAAGCTCAATAAGGCTTGTGTTGAGGGTACTTAGACAACGATATATATAATATATAAATATTTATAAATACTTAAATACATAGAAAACACCCATGACTCAGGAACAAATATCTATGCTCATCACACGAATAAATGCCCTTACCAGGATTTGAACCCGGGACCATCAGCTTCGTAGGCAGGGTCACTACCCACTAGGCCAAACCGGTCGTCATATCACTAAATCATCGCATCAGCCAAAATAGGGTAAAGGCACCAGTAGTCAGCCTTATAACGCATTTTTAAAGTTTGTACTCTCGACGTTTCTACAGGATTAGTCGGATAAATAAACGCATGACATGGTTAGATCAAGTGTTTATTATAGTTTTAAAACAAAGTATGTCAAAAAATAACAATCCTCTTTATAATATCTATAATTAAGATTAAACAAAAAATGGCACTTTTCTCCAGTAGTCAGCCTCTAAAATCCAGTAAGCAGCCTTTGTGTAACCAGTACTCAGCCTTTATAAACTATTAATAACAATGAAATAAAAAAACACTATTATTTGTATTAAAGTTAACGATATTATAATATTTATCATTCCTAGATAGGAAGCTAGAGTATAGGTAGGTCTAGGTACCTATACTCTTATAAGTACAATTCTCATGCCACGAAATTTGTAGGCCATAGGTGCTTCAAATTATTCTTGCAAACTAATAAACACTGTATTTATCTTCTTATTTTTTATTCATGAATCTGTTTATTTAATAGAATTCATTATTTTTAAAATCGGTTTAAATGCTGGTGAAACCCGTGCAGGGGTCCGTTAGATATTGGAATATTTCTCAACAAAAGTATGTATACACTTTTGAACCTTATTTAAATGAGTTAAAGTTCATAATATTTGGCAGCGACGTACCAAGGAAGATAATGGCTGAGTACTGGATCCGTGAACCCCAGTGGTCAGTCGCATTAAAACGTTATTTCAAATGCGGCTGACTACTGGGTTTTACTTTAAATTGACTGAGACATGCCTAACTAAATTTGAAAATGTACATGTAACTGTCCTAACGGTTGTATTGGATCGAAAATAAAAAAAAATAACTAATAACCCGAAAGTCAGCCGCGGGAGGCTGGGCACTGGATTTTTTGTAAAAAAGTGGTATCCAGTGGTCAACCTCCTCAATTTATAAGTTAAATATTGATATTTATATTTAAATATAATGCAATTTAATAGATAAACTAACCAATAAACCCATCATTAACAAAAAACAGTAACTTTTTATATTAAAACATATTTTTTCTCACGCGTTAAAAGAACACCACGTGCAGTAAAAAATATGGCGGACATGACACTCCAGCTCTCGTCAGCAAACATCACCTTTATGAATGAGTATATTTCCTCTCCCCGATACCTCACCGCACCTGCTGCGTTACGTATTAACGAATAAGGAATCAGAGCTCCTATTTGACTACACGCGATTTGTTTAATCGAATATACCAGATATTTATGACCAATAAACGACTTAAAAGGCTGACTACTGGTCCCTGGCTGGCCACTGGTGCTGTTACCCTACATCTAATGCTGGACATGGATTTTCCTCAAGGATATTCACAACCCGGTCGTTTTATCTTTGTCTTTTCGTCTTTTGTGACACCATTCAGCAGGCCAAAATTTCTACTCCACCAATAATGGTGACTACATCTATCTCTTGGAGGATTTAACAACTGGTGACGCCTCTTGTCTGTAATTTTCTGTACAAAACAGTCTGCCAATTTTTGAGGGAGAGGGGCACGTCAAATGTATGGTACATATGAACATTGGCCGACGTTTTCGACAGAGGGGTAACCTCTTAAAGGCGACACCGCTTGTGAAATCCTCCAAGTTCTATCTAGTTAATTTTCCATTTACCTGCTCGAAGAGATGGAAGATATCATTATATCTATCTCAAATTCTGTAAATTGTATTTTAATCGCGTGTACTTACAATAATGTGATTACTACCACTACATGAATCTGTTTATAATAAATAATAACACCTACCTACAATCAAATTTAAAATTTCAGAAATGGCAGAAACAGGCACCATTGCACGTCCCAACCCTTTCCCGGGAGGTAATGTTCAATTAAATCCTTTCCACGATTTCGTTTATAATACGACAAGAGAGAGAGTGGAAATTAAATAAAGAGGAAATAAAATACTTTTCAGTTCCACACCAACTGGTAAAGGCCCTCTTGATTGTTAAAAAAACTAATGAGAAAGTTGCATTTTATCCACGTGTGGGGCAAAGTAATCATATGCAAAGGGTCTAGCAAGCTAAGCTAAGAAGATTGGCCCCCGCAAGGGATTTGGTTGTAATTTGAGGTGCAGTAGTGGCAGGTCCTAAGAACACTGTATGCGTAATATCAGCCTTCGATCTTCTTTTGTTTCAGACTTATCCACGAAAATGTCAAAAAATCAAGGTAATTTTTAAACTGTTATTGCAGCTAAACCAAGCAAGCCAGAGCAACCAAATAAATTTAGAATTAAGGAGCATAAAATGGGATTCATAATGCATATTTTTACAGACATTCATTTCCTTGAACTTGGATGAAAAAAATAATGTAATTTTTTTCTGCTCCATTTTTTTGCCACTTTTCGCGGAGACACAACTATCAAAAAAATTACGTGATAAGCCACATTTGTTAACTACGTATCCATTTAAAAACATTTTGAAAAATCATGGTGCGTCATATTAAAAAAAAAACAATTACGAACATAAAGTCGAAAATATTTGGGCTCCACATACCAGTGCAAATGTCTAAGGAGCTCTTTCTGAAATCCTTACCATACGACATTTTTCTTACGGACGAAAATATTGCCCGTAAGAGAAAATGTGAATATTGTAGAATCGAATTTAGTTATACTTGGGACGATGAAGAGAAATGACCCTGTAAAAATGGAAGAATTGTATTGTTCTGTTTGCTGTATCGAGTTATTTGTTAATATGGAATGGTAATAAAAAATGTTTTTGTCAATGACTTTACATCCAATACTTTTATGTACCCACTTCGTTTCTTATTTGCATATTTAAAAAAAAATTAAATAATACCTAAAGCAATCAATTTTTGCAGCGTTCTTTATCACTTTTTTAGTTCCATTTGTTTTGCATAAACATATATTACAACATTTACACCTTCTTTCAGATACATATTATTAAAATTGCATAAGAAATAGCTAGATAATGTGTCAATTAATTATTTCATAATGAACGAAAGAGGAAGTTATACTACAGACACATTTGCCACTAGATAGTAGGTACTACTCTATTGATATAATATGATATAGTAAACATATCTTCGTAATTGTTTTTTTTTTTGACATGACGCACCATGAATTTTCAAAATGTTTTTAAATGGACACGTAGTTAACAATTGTGGCTTATCAAGTAATTTTTTTTATAGTTATGTCTCCGCGAGAAGTGGCAAAAAAATGGAGCAGAAAAAAAACATAATTTTTTTCATCCAAGTTCAAGGAAATGAATGTCTGTAAAAATATGCATTATGAACCCCATTTTATGCTCCTTAATTCTGAATTTATTTGGTTGCTCTCGCTTGCTTGGTTTAGCTGCAATAACAGTTAAAAAATTACCTTGATTTTTTGACATTTTCGTGGATAAGTCTGAAACAAAAGAAGATCGAAGGCGGATATTACGCATACAGTTTTCTTAGGACCTGCCACTACTGCACCTCAAATTACAACCAAATCCCTTGCGGGGGCCAATCTTCTTAGCTTAGCTTGCTAGACCCTTTTGAGTAGTTTCCTTATGATAGCTAGTAGAATTTACTTTGAAATGATGATTTTGAATGATATTTTTTTTGTTACGTTCATTTGGGTTTGATTTAATTTAATTTTTTTTTTTGGTATTTCATAGTAGTAGCAGTAGTAGTTTCCTCGCGTTTTGGTGTGGTGAAATTTTTTGTGTTTCACTCAGAGGCAAAGTTCATTTAACCCTCATGGCTTGAAACCCTCGCAACGCTCTAGTTTCCTCTACTCGAACCACTCACTACGCTCGTGGTTCAATTTTGGAATCTTACGCTAGCTCGGGTATCAATATTAGCACGAGCGGTTAAACAACAACTTTGCTCCCTTGTAAAAAAAAATAACTACTATAGTTGGCAATAGCAGAGGTTTTGTCAAATTATGTATCAAAACAATCAAACATTGTTGCATTCAAGGACACAAGACACCCTTATGTGGCATACTAAGATAGTTTAATAGCTGTTTGCAACCTACATGTTAATGCAGCATAAAACATATTGTTGTCCAATCAATTTCTACTCTGATGGTTGTCGTTGAGATTCAAGATGGCGAACACGTCTCTAGAATATTTTTTTGTGTTTTGCTCATTCATGTAGTTTAAAGTGTAATATTGATAGCTTATTATGCAGTGAACTATCGTAGAAGTGTGCAGCTAATGAAAAACTAATCTTGAAACGCGTTTAACCCTATTTTAATCAACACCCGGCAATCCATCGTGGCTTTTAGTAAAGTCCAGCTATCTCTTTACTAAAAGCAACTACCGAACAACGTCATGCTCTACGAGCACACTTAAAACTTACAACATAACTTGACATTGGCAAAATCATCATAGATTTGATGGAAGCCATATTTTAAAAGAAGAAGAAAAAGAATTTCTACTCTTTCTTGTCGGCCTGGAACTAAAAGCAACTACCGAACAACGTCATGCTCTACGAGCACACTTAAAACTTACAACATAACTTGACATTGGCAAAATCATCATAGATTTGATGGAAGCCATATTTTAAAAGAAGAAGAAAAAGAATTTCTACTCTTTCTTGTCGGCCTGGAACTTCAGAACTTTTGATAATTTCCATTACAATTTACAGAAACTAAAAACGAATACATCACTTCTTTTGAAGACATTAAGAAAGAAACGCAGTATAAGGAAGACTGTAATAAAATCACCAAAGCTGTCGCGCCTTTAGAACAGATCCAGGTATGTACCTTAGATTAGCATGATTAGGATTATGCATTGCAAAACTATATTAATATTGCATTTTTAACAGTATATTATTAATATTGCACTTGCAACCCCTCTATATTGTGTAGGTATTGGAGGTGTCCATGGAGGTGGTTTTGGGTCCTAAAAAAATATACTGCATTACCCCGCCTTAAGCTGGATGATATTAATGATGATCGATCCTTTCCTCCACAGCTGGAGTTCCTCCTAATGCTGCTGGATAACTCGGACGGCACGAACATGGTTCCTTCGACGAGGAAGATTTTCATGGAGAAGTTCCGAAGATACATCATGGACAACTGTATTTTGGACATGGTGATTTTACCTGACTTTAAAAACCTGTTGAAAAACTATTTACACTGGCACCTTGAAATTAAAAAAAGCGAAGTTTTTTTTTTTTCTTAGAACGGTCCTGAAAATACCGTAATTTTCAAATAAAAATGGAGCTGGATGGGACATGATGCCAGGCAGAGTGATGGCAGGTGGGCCAAAATGTAAACGGAATGGTGCCTGCTTTCAGACGTCCGTTGGCTCGTTGAATGGACGACATTCGGAAGATTGCGGGTCAGGATGAGATTAGCTCAGCAGTGGGCGATAACAGGCTGATATGATGATGATGATGATTCTGAGAATTGCCGAATCAACAAATTAGCAAACTTAAGCAGTTGCTTATTAGCAAACTTAAGCAGTTGCTTATTACCAAACTAAGGCAGTTGTTTATTATCAAATTTGGCAGTTGCTTATTAGCAGACGTAGGCAGTTGCTTGTTAGCAAACTCAATCAGTTGCTTATTAGCAAACTCAATCAGTTGCTTATTAGCAAACTCAATCAGTTGCTTATTAGCAAACTCAATCAATTGCTTATTAGCAAACTCAAGCAGTTGCTTATTAGGAGAGCGACTCGAATTCAACAACTCGTTATGGTTTTGAACTGGTTTTGATGTGCCTTGATTTCGTTTTCGTGATTAGCTCATATTATTAATGGCTTAAACATTCTTTCTGGGGTAATCCATTAGATTTGATCGGTTCCTGAGATGTTGCTTCCCCTCTACTTACATTTCTTCATTGGGTTCTGATTCTGAGTCGTCACGACCCCTAAGATCCTCTAAGGCGCAGAACTCACGTAACCAAATTTAAACATGGATAAATTTAATTTCTGAAATACCTAAATACTTGTGTTATACAGAGGCTGTTCAACATATCGCGCAACTCGCCTGCCATCTCGTGGTGCTGCCATGCACGGCTGTTGTCTGCCGTGCTTAAGCTGTGGGAGGAGAAGCCGCTGGGTCAAACGTAAGAATACCCACTGGGTTAACCACCGATATTAATATACGTACATAGGCCTTCTACAGAGGATGCTTTTCTTATTGAGCAACATGCCTGACATCTCGTGGTGCTGCCCCACTCGGCTGTTGTCTGCCATGCCTAAGCTGTGGATGGAGAAGTCGCTGGGCCAAACGTTAGCATTACACCTAAGAACCACCCCACACTATCGTCTCCCGAGCGTCGGCATCTAGTCAACTCTATGGCTGCTGCTCGACGCAACATTGGCGCAACTGCGCGGCGATGCCATTTTCCATAGCGCTGACTAGATGCCAACGCTCAAAAGACGCTAGTGTGGGGTGGCCCTAAAGTCTGCACTTCAGCTGCGAGGATTTGTAGGAGAGCCTCTCTTGCCATATCCCTGCGACACGATGCAAAGTTGCACGTGCGTATAGAAGATCGGTCGCATTTTGCTAAGCTTTACATCCGATGTCGGATCCGCTGAGCGGGCCCCAAACTAGGACTGGTACCCGGACCAATCCCGGACCCAGACTAAACCTGGTTCCCTGGTCTGTTTGACGCCATACGTTTTGTGGTGACTGGATTGTCTAATAGGTACAGTTGCCATCAGAAATATCGGAGTGGCCGAGGCGCTCAAAAATATCTGAACACGCGCTCTAACGGCTTGAAAATACAGGCATGTTCAGATATTTGTGAGCATATTGGCAGCTCCGATGTATCTGATGGCGACTGTACGATTAAGCAATTTTGTCGTTAAAAATCGGTTTTCCAATGACACTTTACCAGTGTGATAACCTGTGTGCATACGACTTTCCTTACATTGCTCGATCGAATACTTAAATTCCTTGTACTCTGTAGTTGGTATTGTATCGAATATTGCATGCAAGTTCTAACGCCGCTTCATTTGAGGCTTTGTTTAATTTCCCCAGCAACACTTCCGTTCCTCCTTACACCCCTCCCAAGTCGTTCATCGATGGAGAACTGGACTACTACAACGTCGATCGGCTGGGTGGCGTGCTGCCGTTTCTAGTGAGAACCTTACGGTACACTATTTATTGTATTTTATTCATAAAAATAGCTGCCATATAACATTGGGGAATAAAGTGTATAAAACTTACTACTAAACCTCGTGAACCCTTTGGCTCCGCCGTTTTGAAAGATGTCCTAAACCTGAATCCCTGAGGCTACTCAATTCACGACTCGAGAATTGGTTTGGGAATGCTATCTGTAAAGGAAAACGGCCGTACATTCTAAATAATCATAATAATTATCTTTGCGCTCGCACCGTTAATTGCCTAGGTATTTAATATTATAATAATACCCAATTATTTTCCTCAGACAAGAACTAATAAATGTATTGGGAGAAGAAAATCCGTTCGTGCAAAGCTTCGAGCCCACTTACAACAGGGGCGGAGGGATTGACATGGGTAATTATTTATTCTACTACTTCTACTTCACTAGCTCAGTGAACCAAAAAGCATCTAGGCCTCCAACACGAGAGAATACCACGCCATTTCGAGGGCGGACAGGTCTTTTAGGACTTCGTCACTCCATCGGTATCTGGGACGTTCGGACGGACGTTTTCCACCCGGGTGCCATACGCTCTTCTCACAGCACGATCTTCTCCCATCCTCTCATGTGGCTTTAATCTCGCCAATTATATTGGGCACCGCCATCTGCTCCTCTAGGTCCCTGTTCTTACTAATTAATTTATTTGCTGAATCACTGATAGCCTACCGGTAAGAACGTGTGACATTCAATCCAGAGAGTTTTTCGGAACTTATATACCTCATGTGCGTAGGTAGGTACAGACACCCCTTGATATACCTACGATATTAACAAGGCAGGGAGTCTTATGCATTCGAGTTCGTGCTTCTATTGCGTTGTCTCTACCTTGTTAAGAGTGGCCAATTACTATGGAGGGGCTAGGGGCCAGTAGCTATAGCAGGCAGAAAGCCAGGACAACGTGAGGAAGATAATAATGATTTTACAACTAATTTATTTAGAACTAGTAGTATTACTGCTAGTACTATAAACGTACGAGTAAGAACGACACTATGTATAGAGCCACTGAAACATGAGTGTTTTCATTAGGGATGGCACGAATATTCGCATTCGTATATACGAATATTTGCATCATTTTAAACATTATAATTGACATTCGTATTCTCATCAAATGAAGCGAATGTTTTGCGAATGCGAATGTACGCAGGACGTTGTCCTGTCTCGTCGACTCGCGTATGGGCTGTGTGTGCAAGCTGTTTTCAAGTAAGGCATTTTGACCAGATGTCAGCATTTTTCAACACTTTATAACATCCTTTTCTATGAACTAACAGATTTTTTTCTAATTAGGAATGATAATAACAACTTAATTTTCCCTAACATTCGTATTCGCATTCGCATTCGGACATTCGTATCTTGGACATTCGGATTCGCATGCGCATTCGCGAATGTGAGGATGCAACATTTCTGACATCCCTGGTTTTAATCCCATTAAAAATGTAATGACTCAACCGAGGCCAGTTCCATCCATCATTAATGCAGTACTGGGGTTCCAAAAACTTCAAATTTATTATTAATATAGCAGTTTTACGTGTTACCATGCATTTTGTATAAGTGGAACGATTCTTATGTTTTCAATACTTGAAACAATAGACAAAATAGAATGCCTACTAAAACGCTTAAAAAATTGGTACAACTCATAAACTTCACAATTGTACAACGACATATAATTATGTTTGTTATAATGGTAACTAGATTGTCCGAGTTTAAGGCTTCTATATACGTTGCAATAAACCGCATATGATTATCTTAATAATTTCCTTTTTCAAATGCCGCCATGATGCAAATCGCAGCGATTATCAGTGACGTTTAGTACCAATACCTTGACGAGAGAATAGGATAGCTTAAAGCTCCATGTCATTAAAAGTAGATACGCTTATCGCAGGTGTAAGCGAGATGGGCGCAGGCTCTCCCGGTTTAGCAACACTGCCTCAAGTAATTTCTTCGATGGCTCGCTTTATGCACGCTACGCTACCGCCGATTCCAAACAGGTAGATATTGTAGGAAATCCTAATTAGATTTCTGTCTTTTAAAGGTGCTTCTTTTTGAAGTTCAAAAAACACGAAAAACGAATTTTTAGCGTTCCGGGCCGTCCGAAATCTCCGCATTCGATAAAGATCAGTTTACGTTCCTGAGACAGAATTCGTACAGTTCGAATCCCCTCTATTCTTATTTTAAATACGGTCTTTCTCTCTCATATTAAAGTTTATCTCGGTTGTATCTTCAACTACTTACTGCTCATATTCATATATCATTATATTCTCAGATCTATAGGAGAAACAGCTTTGGCGCTTAAGGGCGCCCGCTCCATGATGCCTGGAGCTGGCTCCATCAATGTCAGGACAGGGTATCTTCGGCTCCTAGATGGACTGCTGGCGTTGTATCATGGCTCAGCCATCAAACATGCTGAGAAGGTAAAGGAATTAGGACTAGTAAAGTTCCGATCACTACACGGCTAGAATGAGGAGCTTGGTTTATTAACATCAGAGAAGAGTGTCTTCGACTCTTAGTTGAACTGCTGGTATAGCTACTGCTAGTAGCTACCTATATGCTACTGAACCATCAAATGTTGTTTTAATATTATGGTTAGACCCCTTATACATGATTAACCGGTATTAAGAAATCCGCTGAGATACTCGCAAGCTCTAGGCTGCTACGAATATGTATCGCAAGTAGCTGGTAAATATTGAAAATTTTGAATAGAAGCCTGTAGTTACCTTTACATTTCAGTTTAGTTTTATGGTTGACAAGTAATTTTAAACCTGATCTGCATATTTTCTAATTTATCGAATGGATAAATATATTAGATGTAGAATGTGGATAAATACTTAAATACTCGTACATAGAAAACATTGATAACTCAGTAACAAATAAATATTATAGGGACATTCTTACACAAATTGACTAACAAAATTCCACGATTAGCAAATAAGGCTTGTGTTGTGGGTACTCGGACAACAACATACAGGATGATTTCGGGGTCGTGGAGCAAGAGAATTATACATCGTACAGAATTCAAAGACGACCGAGAAGTAGATGGAATCCCAAAGCAAACGAAGTGTATATCACGTTAGGGTATTTAAAGGAGGTATTTAGTAACCAAGCTGTGACTTTCTGGCAATAGTGATTGTAGAATGTGGGGCGCAGAGTACCGAAAGGGCACTACTCTTTATTGTATAAATAGCAAGCGGTTATGATATTTATTCAATCGGTTGTACTAATTGCACCTGCTTAGTCGGAAATATGTAGAAAATCACATGCGGTTTGTTGCATGGTCTTTGTGGCTTTTAATAGATAATGGAAAACCTATGCTACTGTCTCAAAGATAAAGAATGTACCTACTACAACCACAAATGACACCAAAGGAAGAAAAATGGGGGTTGTATATGGTGATTAAATCATTCCATACTCTGCACCTCACTTGTGTTTAGACACCTCTCATTATTTATCAGTCGTATAAAGTCAAACCAAGATAAGTTGACAACGATTTTGATAGCCCAGACGGTGCACCCTTTATTTTAAACGCCAAACTTCTATGAAATTTTGACTTTTACTTGACACTTGCACCATCTGGGCTATCAAAATTGCTGCCAACTTATCTTCGTCAGACTCAAAACTACTATTTATAAACGGTTGTTTGCAGCTATGCGAGCTAAGAGACAACCAGCAAGACATGGCAGATTGTCTCCACGACATCGAGCACCGAATCGCAGACTTAACCAGCGAATTGCAAGCTGCAGGTACAATTTATTATAGGCTACACCACACCGATGATTAAGACGATTAGAGTCGACCGCTTCCCCGTACAAACGTAGTCCTTCCCCATTTTCCTCCCTAGACATTTGATTATGGTAAGAGTTAGTGTGGTGTACATCAATTGGCGTAATAGTTATTTGTGTCCCAAGGGAGGAAAAGTAGGAAATTGCGTGCCGCGTGTAAAATTGTTACCCAAGCCGAAGACGAGGGTGGCAAACACGCGGGATGGAATGTCCTATGTTTCCTCCCGTGGTGCGCATACAATTTTCTAAATTTTTTTCAAGTAAAAATATTTTTCCCTTATCATAGGTGTTCCTATGTACTTATGAAAATATGACGTTTATAATGACACTGCTTCACTCTCGTTCTATTAGGTTAGTTAGGTAAGACGGATTCTAATCACAGCTCAGAGTAACTAGAGTCAGAAGAAGATAAGCTTGCAACGATTTGACAGCCCAGACACTTAATGTGTTATTTTAAACGTCAAACTTCTATGAAATTATGACGTTTACAACACGTGCACAGGCTGGGCCCCAAAAAATCGCTGCCAACGTAGCTTGGTCTGACTCCACACATTTGCGTGTCATATGTGGGACTTACCTATTTCTCAACTCATCATCCTGCTTATAATATTTGAATATTTCTCTCGACTTCTACAGAATTCCATCTTCATATCCTGTCATAATTACAATTGTGTCGACTATTCAAAATGTTCGCAAATCGGTCCAGCCGTTTTCATGAAATCGGGAAGCATATCACTATAACAGATTCCGACTAATTGAAAACCTTATCCTTCGAAATTTTTAACCTCATTTCTACAACACATGGTTTACATTTCAGAGAAAGGTAACATTTCCGAATCAGACATATCAAAAAAGGAATTGACAGAGAAAATACTTCAAGAACTCGAAAGATCCAAAAGTGTCTACGAGGTAATTGAATACAATACAACTAGAATTGTGAATGATGTTTCCTTCCACATACTTTAAGTATTGAGTATCGGGATCCGTCCTACTCTTTCTTAGTCTTTGACAAAGGAAAATACTTTGTGGCATTTCGTCTGTCTTCACAAATAGGAGACCCTTCGAGCAACCCCGGCTTCCGACACGTCGGAAGGGAGGAGCCTAAGCGATATCTTACCGTACAAATCTTTTTGCTTCACTCACTAGGTACATACAAAATTCAATCTACAACGACACACATACATAGAAAATGACACACGTCAAAGACAAATCTTGCACACCTCGATCTCTTTTTGTGTACGGACGAGTCACAACATGCACCGCCATAGGCACAGTTGTACCAATGCTTTGGCAGAGGGGAAATACTATGAATGCCGTCTCCCTTCCCTGTGTTGCAAGAAGAGGAGACCGATCGGTCCTCTGCGTTCACCAACGACGGTACTTTAGTTTTTCCGGGTCAGTAACTCAGTATCAATTTCTCGATATTATTAAAAGGATTCTGGTGGTACCACTTAAGGTCTACTGATATGGGTCGTATTTATCCGTTGTTTTAGCTTATTATTGGAATATACAATTGTTGGTATGAAAATCGGTCCAGGAAATCTAAAGCATCCGGCATTAACATTACTTTTGGCTTGATCCTTTGCGTGGTTAGTGTTCATGTTACTTTCAGCCAATAAGCTTCCTATACAATAGTTATAGCTTCTAGAAGAATTAAAGTACCGATGGTTTCCAGGAGAAGCTAAAAGCTGGAGCGCTGCAAATGGCGTGGGTGATCGGGGCTGTCTGGACACAGAGCCGACAAGCTGACTTGGCCAAGCACTTCGCGGGCACGTTGCACTCTATGCGGCTTGCTTCTGACACAGAGTATGCTGCTCACACCCAGGTTAATATTTACATTGTTTCTTATAGAAATAATGTCACATTCATTCGTAATGTCTGGCAAGTTTTAACGGCAAAATAGCTAACAATTACAAACCAGGCTTACGCACCACGCCTCGTCTAATAGTACATTGCTATACGAGTAGAGGCCAGGAAACGAAGGATTGTAGGCCAAGTAAATATAAACATAATAGATATAAGATGTGTAGAAATAAGTTTGAAATTGTGACCTGTAATACCTTTTTACCAATAAATTATATCTATGTCTATAGAGAGATACGTGGCCGGCAAACCCGTTTTTCGCCGAGATTTGTATAGTGCTTTTCTCAAACTTGCAATGAAAAAAAGCAGTCAATTTGTTTTATTCGTAGGTTTACACGGGTAAAAACAAATTACGAATCTATTGATGGTTGAATGGTTGAAAAGAAGTTTGCTTTACAGGGCTAGGTGTGTAAGGCCTTATGAATTTACTTTACATATCATCTTCACTCATCGCACCGGATTTGTAGTATTTCCGGACCTAAATTAGGGAAGTAAGTTGTGTCATCCTTTCATTGCAAGTTTGAGTAAAATAATCTTCCTGGAGCCTGATACAGAGTTTACAACTTCTTACGGTTTTGATCTTATTTTTATACGACTTTGAAGATCGGACACGCTGATAGGTGTATGCGAAATGAAGTGAAAGTCATGCGTGAGAGGCGCGCCAATCACTAAGACGATCGCTAAGATCATATGAAAACCATAACCAATTGTAAACTAGAATCGGCCTCCTAGTCGACCCGGCATTCTTGACACGGCTCGTTGGAGAGCCTGAGGTCAACTCGGCAAGATGTGGAACTAAATTTCAGCGTCATTCAAAGATTGAGATTCTGAACTTCATGCTTTTTTTCTTGTCTGTTTATAATTGGACCATTCTCTGATAATATGTCTGCGGGTGAATCTAACTGCCACGACTCTTTTCATTCATTCTATGACCGAAATTCATTCAGTCATCAGTGTAATCAGTCACCTTTACTTAAAATAGTAGTGTTTCTATCATATAAACTTGTTTTTAGCATGCAATCGACTATGAATAACACAATTGTCATTAAAGGTGGCCAGTAAGGAGATTCTTCCAGGGAAGAGCTCTCTACTCGGAAGCTACGCGTCTCTACAGCTCGAATACACAGACAGCTCCAGTAATAGGTAAACACAAGGATTAACAGCTGTATAGTCACAACAGTCTAACTAGACATTGATACACAAATAAGAAAAGCTTATCCTCACTTTTTAGATAGGTACATGGCACACCAATAAGCGGGTATCTCGCTCGTTTCTTCATAGAACGTGCATAATGTGGAATGAGTTACCTCCTAGGGTTATTTCCTAGATTTTCGACGACCGGTTTGGCCTAGTGGGTAGTGACCCTGCCTACGAAGCTGATGGTCCCGGGTTCAAATCCTGGTAAGGGCATTTATTCGTGTGATGAGCATGGATATTTGTTCCTGAGTCTTGGGTGTTTTCTATGTATTTAAGTATTTATAAATATTTATATATTATATATATCGTTGTCTAAGTCCCTACAACACAAGCCTTATTGAGCTTACTGTGGGTCTTAGTCAATTTGTGTAATAATGTCGTATAATATTCCTTTGCCCTACAACATGGAATTCTTCAAAAAGCGGGTATTTAGGGTTCTCAATGGTCGGCAACGCTTAAGTGAATGAATGAATGAATGAAAGTTTATTCACAAGAACATATGGTACATTAGATATCATTAAGTGGCTCCTGAGATGTTGCTTATGTCCATGGGTGACGATGACGGCTTCCCATCAGGCGGCTCTGCTCGTTTGCTGACTATGACTTAAAAAAGACAGGTTTTGTAGCGTTGACACTTGTTTATTGGTAATAAAAACCGGCCACGTGTGAGTCGTACTAGCGCACGGAGGATTCCGTACCATTATCTAAAATCACTTTTTTGTATGGGAGCCCCCTTGAATATTTATTTTATTCTGTTTTTAGTATTTGTTGTTATAGCGGCAACAGAAATATATAATCTGTTGAAATTTCAACTGGCTAACTATCACGGTTCATGAGATACAGCCTGGTGACAGACGGTCCGACGGACGGACGGACGGACGGACAGCGGAGTCTCAATAATAGGGTCCCCTTTGACTCTTTGGGAACGGAACCCTAAAAAATGAGGTTAAACTTGCAAAAATGTGGAAAGCACACGCAACCTGCCACGCCGTTTCTGTACCAATAGCACAACGTGTAATGTAAGATTACTTGTAATATAGCTTCAACGTGTGGACGGCACTGCGAACGCCTTTATGTTCAAGCTAAAAACCGACAGCCGATAGATCGCCGGATAAGCGTTACATGTAATGCTCGTAGTGCCGTCCACACGCAGTCTTCCCGTTACATTACAAGATGGATTACATTACAAGTTACACCCGTCTAGACCCGGCTTTAGGAAGAGAAATATATTAAAGCTGTCGTATCATTCACCGCGGCAGATCGAGTTAGCCTTACTTAATCTAGCTCATTCTTATATTTAGCCCCCAGACACCAAACTCAACGGCGGCCACCCCCCGAAACGCATCCAACACTCAAGTCGGACCGGCCAATCGTAAGCGTAACTTATAATTTAGTAAGAGATTAACAGTGAAACGACTGTACGAGTCTACATTTATAATACCAGTAATACAACCCTTAAGGTCATCTTGTTTTATGTGAGCTACTCCACTTGATCCATTGCTACACGCGTCATATTTGTTTTTATTTTTTTAGTTTTCCAACTAATACGAGTAAGCTATGCCAGCACTTTGCTTTGTCTCACCAGAACCAGTGACGCGTGAATTTGCAGAACCCCTGTTTGCGTTCGTACCGGAATACCACGTGGACGCCATGTTGGAACTCTGCAACACACTCCGGTTGTACATGCATCCCACAGTACCTGTTCATCAGATACCAGGTAAACTTGCGTACCTTATTACTTATGTCACACCTTGGAGGAAGAGTCATTGAAAAACCTGGGAAGACCATAATCGTCTCATAAGTACATAGAGTTAGACCAAGCTAAATTAGCAGCTATTTTGATAGCCCAAACGGAACAAGTGTTATTTTAAATGTCAAAATTCTATGAAATTATGATGTTTACTTAACACTTGCACCGTCTGTGCTATCAAAATCGCTACTAACTTAGCTTGGACTGACTTTACCAACATGTGCAAGTAAAAGTCTTCAAGAAAATTTCACAGAAAACGATTGGAAATGTTAAATTTCAATTTCCATACGTAGGTATAAAATGTAAAAATAAGTTTCCGAAAGTTTTTCGAAATCAATTTGGGGAAGTTTCCGACGACACATCAGTAGTCAATTACTCATAAGTAAGGTTTTGAGGCAAATATGTGGGATATACGGGGTGTGTATACACCTCGCTTGTTTATGAGACCAGAGGACCTACCGCGAACCACGTTCGACGTGTTGCCTCCCTGTCACACTTACGTACGAATTTACAAGTGCGACAAAGAGGCAACACGTCGAACGTGATTCGCGGTAGGCCCTCAGAGACTGACTGCTGACTGTTTGATTGTTGAGAGTTCTGTTTCTAGAATAGAAAAATTATTAATTCTCTTTATGGCGCATCATCATTGAGTTTGGGCTATAAGCCATCTTGAAAAGTAACGAAAACCTAAAATCAAAACTTTTATTGTAGAATGGGAAGATCTGATGGTATCCTGCGCTTCTTTCCTGTGCTCTGAGTTCGCAGACCAGCGCATAGTGTTAGCGAGTACCCGCGAGTCCTTGGTGCAGACGCTGGCTTCGTTTGCCACGCAGCCACCCACTATGAGGGCTATTGAGCGGGTGCCTGTCAAACAGTAAGAGTTTCTTCCTTTTCAGAAGACATAATTTTGCATTGCACAATACCTACAGTTTAGAACCTGAACTGTACATGTTCATTGCTGAATCATGCGTTTTTAAATTATACATCTCGCCGTACCTATACAATACAATAATAGGTTCAGTCTGGATTTTATCCGCCCACTTAGTTTTTGCAAAAGAGATTTCACCAATGGATATTAGGTAGATACTTCTACGAAAAAATCGAAGGGTGTATGTGATTTCTTGCCTACTAGCCAGCAATAAAAGTTAAAACAAATCCGGCACTGTCTGGGTGCCAATATAATAAATATTTGATCTTTTCAGCCAAATGTGCATGGTGGAAGAACTGATTCGTCCTTACCAGAACCGAGCATGGGCGCAGTCCAACTGGGTGCTTGTGCGCTTTTGGCATGGCTCAGGATTCGGCTTTCGGCACCGCCAATGGCCCCATCTTGCTGCCAGGTGAGGTGACACTCTCAGGCTGCGGCGACTCTTTGAACGTCAGCAGGTAGCGAGACGAGGAGCGGGCGTACATAGTTGAGGTCGATTAAATGTATGAAACGCTGTCGTGCTGGCTAGCGTTCAGGCCAGTCACCGAGGCATTCGTGCTTGCGATAGCGTTAGCACTATGCTCAGCATTGGTATTAACAATGCGTATTTAAGGTAGACCCGTATTACACTATATATGAATATTGCTGCAATCTGTAGCAACGTTCTTTTTGCGCATACGCGTAATGCTTCATGCCGATTGATTACAGGTTGACAATAGGTATTTATCACTCGATTGGTTTATCAGGAAGCATTTAAATTTATGGTAAATGTGTAACACGTTTTGTGTGTTCTATGCACGTTAATGGTCGTTTCTATATCTCCTGAGATGGCGCAGTCGGTAGGATACGAACCTGCGCTCCCAAAGGGAATGTGATTTCCAATGCAAATATCAATGTTCATGAAATAAAATTTAAGGAAAGAGGATGAGTGAGACGAAGAGAGTGAATGAAAGAGACGGGTACGATTCCATACAACTTGTACAATTTTCTTTTGTAACGGGGGGTTGTAGGTATCTTGATAATACAATAGTGTAGATTTATGAATAAAGTAGTCTATGTTCGGTAAATGTTGTTTCTATATCTCCTGACAAAATGCTTTTATTTACAGATACGGTGACAGAGAACCAACAGTGAACAATCTTGGTGCCAAAGTAGATGCTGGACTTATGAGTCAATGTTTCGGTATGTTTCTTTTACTATCTTCCTTTTCCTGAAAAAATATACTACCATATTATCCATATATTCCTAAGTAAACAATCCCGCTCAAATTTACTTACATGATACTTAGCACTTGATAATAGTGTGCAAGCCCAAGCCTGCACAACGCGTGAACGCTTGAGCGGCGGCGCCAACGGAGCGTCAGGCGCAGCATCCATGTTAAACAAATGCCAGACGCCTTGAACGCAAATATGAACGCTCGACGCTGCACGCTCCGCTGAACGCTCGCTGGTGGCTTAAATCCTAAGTCGATCCGTCAGTGCTAATGATCGTGACTCCGCTTCTTAATTTTACCTATGGCAGCTCTCCACTTCTCCCTGTCGGTTGCTTTGTGGAAAGCGTTGCTTAGTGTGATGTCCATCTGGGTGGATATTTGGTCACACTTAGTCCTCTAGTCCGTCTGCCTTTTCAATAACACAGATCCCTTTAATATCACATTTTAAACTATCTACAGGCCCGTGCCCATCAGAAGTGATCCAACAACGAATACGAGACTACATCGCGTCACATCCTAAAGAAGCTGCGTCATTCTTCAACTCGTTGTTGAGCCAACTCAACTGGGCATTCTCTGAGTTCATCACTATGATGCAAGAGGTAAAACCAGGCTCAATTGATCCTACAATACAATAATATAAGGTTAGATAGGGTAAGAGAAACACTTGTAGGGAATCCTCATACTATTAAGAAAATTTAATTTAATTTGTGTTCTTTCAAGTAGAATCACTACCAGTCTATGTGCGGAAAGTGAAGAGTCATAGAATGTATTGGTTCTCTATCCGCAGAGTCCAGTAAAAAAATAAAAAAAATAAAAAATAAAAATAAATAAATAGGTGAAGGTAGGTGAGGTTCCTACCTTCTTCCTTGGAACGGATCCGTCAACGTCAAAAATAAATTCAAAACATAACTGTCTTGATCTCTGTCGGTATTGCAACGACGAGTAAGTCAGTGCCATTAATATAGGTATACCTATCTAAGGACGGGCCTTACGGGCAATAAGAATGGGGCCAGCTATGTCAATTTTTCAACTGGCTGCTGAGCCACTTAACAGGGCGTTCTCTGAGTTCATCACGATGGTGCTAAAAGTACGACCACGCAGAAGCAATGGCTGCTAGGACAGAAAGTAAGAAGAGTATTGAAAGGCAATTAACTAGGTGTAACTGTGACGACCGGTTTGGCCTAGTGGGTAGTGACCCTGCCTACGAAGCTGATGATCCCGGGTTCAAATCCTGGTAAGGGCATGTATTTGTGTGATGAGCATGGATATTTGTTCCTGAGTCATGGGTGTTTTCTATGTATTTAAGTATTTATAAATATTTATATTATCGTTGTCTAAGTACTCTCAACACAAGCCTTATTGAGCTTACTGTGGGAATTAGTCAATTTGTGTAATAATGTCCTATAATATTATTATTAACTAGGTACCTATCAGAAAACGAAGGAAGAGAAATTGTAATCAGAAAAATAAACATCTGGCTATACCATTGGCGTCGCATGGCATCCCGTGGAAGTCGCAACACATCTTCGTATTTTATGTTTAACTAACCAATCCGATACCATGCACTATGCCAACACGTGTCCAGATAAATTTTATTTTATACAATTCACACTATCCATAATTCCGTATTGCGTTTATAAAACACATTTATACTTGATTTGAAACTTTTCCGCCGAGGCGTGCCAAGCATTTTCGCTGAGATTATAAATAACAGATACTCCAGTTTAACAATTAAAACCCTAGTAGTTTTGTATTTAAGGGAGGAATAGAAGCGGGAGTTGGAAGGGGTAGACCTCGGCGGATTTTCTCTGATCTAATCGGGGAGCACCCTAAACCGGCGAGCGTGTATGAGGAATGTTATGAAAGTGGAGGCAGCGAAAGAGGTATGTCAGGATCGTAGCAAGTCGAAATCCGTGGTCTCTGCCTATTACCCCTTCGGGAAATAAGCGTGACTATATATATGTATGTACATATGTATTTATGTAGATATGTATTTATGGATGGATCAACGTTTTAGTGTTACTCGTTGCCATGGTTACGTTACCCCTGGACAACACTTACAACTTTAATTTTATCGTACCTATTTAAATTTAACAAACACGCATTTTGGTATTTATAAGCGTTTCTCATAGACAATGGGCCAACATGTTAGTAGAACGTGAATTGTACATTTATTTTAACAGATTGTGCCTTTATCGTCCCATGATGAACGGGACAGAGTAACAACATTTAAAATCAATTTGAACATTCCATTTTATTCAAGACACTAGCCAGCAGCATGTTTTTATACCTGTAAAGAATTAGAAACTAAAATTGTAGACACAAAAGATTCAATAATATGTGCATTTTGAAACTATCAATTCATTTTTTCCCGTTTTGGCTAAGTAACCCCAAAAATAAAACGAAAATAATAATAATTCAGAACAACGTTTTCCGAAGTGGAGTATCTGACTTTATACTTAGTATTTGTTATCCATGATTTTGGCACAGACATTCGCCAGTTCCGAACGTCTGATAACTTGTGTCCGGTGAAATTGCTATGAAATACTAGTAGCTATCAGTTGTGTCCGGACGGATAACAGTTTCCGTTTTATTTTCTGGAAAAAAATGGACAAATATAATAATTCGATTGTGATTGCTCATTCAGGGTTGTAAAGAAAGTTTGCAATGAAGTTTGGTAGGTATGGACGTGAATAAGACTGACTTATTATTTTGAATGGAATAGTTATTTTAATGCTACAACAAAACTAAATTGTGTATTTTCGCGTCTTTTCCCCAAGTTTTGTCCCTGAATACAAATAATATTATACAAATTTACAGTTTTCAAACTTCGTAAGTCGATTACTTACTTAATGGCGCAGCGACCCAAAATGAGTCTTGGCCTCTGACACGAGTACACGCCAGTTGTCTCGATCCTGTGCAATCTCCCACCAGTTAAGACAGACAGCCGAATACTAGGTCTTAAATTAAACTTGCAGATGGACAGAGTGAACGTGGACTCCAACCTCGAGTCGCGTCAAATCAAGCTTTGTGCCACCTGCTTCGACCTCTACCATGGACTGGCGAGGGCCCTGGAGATGGCTATATGCCTGGCGCCTACAGTTCTCACGAAGGCGGAGGCCTGTGATAAACAGAATGAGCTTTTACTGGGCAGGACTTGTCAGGTAATAACTGCTTCGACCTCTACCACGGACTGGCGAGGGCCCTGGAGGTGGCTATATGCCTGGCGCCTACAGTTCTCATGAAGGCGGAGGCCTGTGATAAACAGAATGAGCTTTTACTGGGCAGGACTTGTCAGGTAAGAACTGCTTCGACCTCTATCATGGACTGGCGAGGCCCCTGGAAAGGGCTATATGTCCGGCACCTACTGTTTTCATCAAGATTGAGGCCTGTGATCGTCAGAATGAGCTTCTACTTGGCAGGACTTTTCAGGTAAGAACTGATTCGACCTCTACCATGGGCTAGAAAGGGCCCTGGAAATGGCTATACGTCTGTCAACTGCTGTTCTTATTAAGCTAAAGGCCTCTGATGGGCAGAATGAGCTTCTACGGGCGGGACTTGTCAAGTTAGAACTGCTGCAAGTGAGATACCGGCCCGACCTTACAAACTTTAAAACTAGCAACTGGTTTACCAAAGCACAGATCACACCAAAGTGTCACCATCAACCGACACTACACTCTCGTGTCGAATGTAGGTCCCTGTGACTTTACTTTTATTGTCATTTTTTTATGTGATCGTTAGCAAACAAGCAGACGAGTAATAGTAGTTTTTAGTAAACCATTTTGGAAGATTAGCATATTGGATACGAAAAACGGGCAAAGACACATTTCTTCAATTATTTTATAATTTAAGCCCAACCAAAAAATTTTTAAGGAAAGGTACCACCATTTGAAACGAGAGGTATGCCTAAAAGTACATACCTAAACATCTGAAAGTCGCACATCACTGCATTCTCTAGATACTAATGGCCGTCGTGTCTCGCGTCTGCGTCCGGTCCGGCGGCGGCGCCGGCTTCGCCCGTCTCGTGGCCCGTGGACTGCCGGACACGGACCGTGTCCACTACTACGTGGCGCTGGCTCCGGTCGCCGGGTGCATCATCAGGATGCTTGACCCGAAACTTCCACAGGAGGTATTTTAGTTGGTATATTTGGATTTAAATGTTGCAACAAAGTAACCTTCCCGAAAGTGTTAACCTCGTAGTGAGTATTATATTCTTTGGTGTTAACTTTCCAATGAAGTAGAAAGTTTTCTGTGAAGTGGATGGTGGCCCGCTCAAATTAAGATCGCAATGACATGCTCCGCACACGAAAGGTTCTTTTTTCGCTTTATAACCTCAGGCGCGAAGTTATAGCGAAAATAGTCCATCCTCTAATTTTCATTTTCATAAGTCTTGGAGGATTTAACAACCGGAGTCGCCTTTAAGAGCTTGCCCCTCTGTCGAAACCCTCGGCCAATGATCATATATATTGTATGGACTGACGTTTTTCTGACATGGCTATTGGTACATTACGTAACGTACAGAAAATTACAAACAAGGCGTCTCCCGTTGGTTAAATGCTCTAAGACATAAATATAGGGCATTTAATTTTGACTGGAAGTTATAATTTCATTCCCAGATATTTGTGGATTTGATCTTTTTCCCTAAATTACGTCGAATTAAAATAAAATAAATTACTTAAGTTAAGCTCGTAATTATTTAACGACCGTCGTGTCACCGGCTGCGTCGTCAGAATGAATTGCCCCGTACGCGAAAATCACGCAATTCTAAGGGAAAAATTACATCGGATAAAGCTGTTAACTTACAAAATGACACAATGATTTCTCTGTCAAGCTTGTGATCGGGAAAAAAACAGGATAATATACGTAGGTAGGTAATTAATGTGTGTTATTGGCAGCACTTGGAGCGGGCGACGAAAGCGCTGGTCTCCGAACCGCTTTTCCACATCGATGGTCTCGACTTCATGTTGGGGAAGTGCAAAAGAGCGGATTTCTCCTTCTACAACTGTTAGTACATACGAGTATCTACTACAACTTTAATTATTTATTAAGCAAAATTTGTTAAGTTCTAACTGTAAAAGAGGCTCGTTGATGTCTTTTGTTTTATCCTTTGGTTTTGTCCTGTTGACCGTGTCGAGGCGTGATTGGTCCAATTCATTATAGTTTACTAAAGTGTTTCGTAATGAATTCATTATAGTTGAGTCGGGAGCCCATAGTGAAAACTATGCGATTATAGTTTACGTATTATAGTTGGTTACGTCGTACGTAGAGTCGACGAGTATAAAAATAGAATAACATACGTTTCCCGTCGCCGGGTATATTATGGAATTTCGACGCATTGTATCGAGATTGTATTCTTTCCGCTCTTTAATTTGCAATTTGAAATTATTTTTTGACAGATCCCGAGGACGTCACGGTTGAAGAGATGAAAGCGTTAGAAGCGGTCGTGGAAAAACTCCGAGCTGCTAAAACTAACTTGGTAAGGCAACGCTCTTGCGTATAAAAGCGCGGAGGTACGATACATGTAATGAATCCCTTATAGTCACCACGTTTCGAAAGACACCTAGAAATAAAAGCTACAAATAAGTTACTGTCAAAAACACTGTTGCATGCATTTGCATGTTTATCAAATACTTCTTGAGACCTTTCTAATAAGCCTACACTTGATGTGTTTTTGTTTTTTCATTGAGGAGTTTCTTTGGGCATCATCAATTCATCAGATCAACTCCATTAAGTTATTAGTGACGCTAAATAAAATCTCGCAAAGTTGGTGACTTTTTAAGATGGAGTAACGCTTACGAACGCTACTCTTAACCTGAGAAAGATAGGAAGACTAGGTTTGGCTTGACAATGTAAATTTTGGCCAAGACATGGAAAATCAAGCCATTGTCAATGTTATCTTAAAACCCCGTTTAATGGTAACATGTACAATGTTACGAACACAACTAGTTCTCCGTCAGGGAGTTTTTACAAAGTGCCTCGGTGAAAACTAGTTTTGACTTTGACTTAATGATTTGTATTCCTATTCGTATGAATTCATCTGTGATCATAGATTTCATGACTTGCAGGAGTCGTCACCAGGAGGCAGCGGCACGCAATCAGAACTGCTTTGCACTATTTGCTACGCGCGACCAGCGGACACGGCCTTCATGCCGTGTGGACACCATTCCTGCAGGTCAGGGCGCTAAAAATTTGGTTTTTTCTTACGATTTTGTGCTGTAAATTACATTTGCTTATTTAATAAACTCAAGTAGAAACGGACCGCGATGGTCATTTTATTTTAAAAACCGAACTCCTGGAGAAACTAATTGGGGAGCCTTTGGTCTAGGGTGTCCGATAGTTTTTGTCAAAGGCCTCAAATTCACCCCGCCATCTTTGACGAGGTCTACCGTGATTCCATTTTGAGTCCGATAGGTCGTCTTAATCTTGATCCACATGTGATCTGGCATACGAAAACAAATTCACAAATCTTTTTTTTTATTTACAGAGCCTGTGTTATGCAGCACATGCTGAACAGCAAGCAGTGTTTCTTCTGTAAAGCGGAGATCGAAACAGTACGAGAAATCGAGCCAGCAAACAACTGAACCTGTAGGTACTTAGGCTTACATTAGCCAATAAGGCTGTTAGCGGATGCGACGACGCTCAGAAGTAACTTGAAGGTACCTGACAAAAACAAAAGTTTTCACTTCTGCTCAAAATGAGATGGATAATGCGACGGTTTCACTCTGTGATTCAACCAACGATATACAGTTCCTTCGATACTGAAGCAATTTATGAAGTCAGTTCTGACGAATGCGCCGGAAATACAGGGTGTTTTTATCAATCCTTTGTCATATTTTATGAGGTGAACATAAACTTAGTAACTTTCACTAGTTAGTACTCCGATAAAAAACATTGATACCTATCTGATCAGTAAAAAATTATGAAACAGAAAATTTTGTCGCATGTCCCTAACGCACCATGTGTAATATTATTTATTATTACTGGCTTATATGGTGTCCCACTGCTGGGCAATGGCCTCCCCCTCGATCTCCATCCGTCTCTGTTTTGAGCAATCTCCGGCCAGCCGTTGAGATATGCGTCCAGGTCCCGCCATCTCCGCCAGGGCCTACCAGCTCCTTATCCATCTTGCGGCACTCACTCCGTGGCTATTTTCGCCCACCTCTGAGGGTGCATGCGGCAGACATGGCCGGTCCAGTCCCATTGAAATCTATATAATTACAATAACTATATATACTACTACCTACGAAAAGAAATAAACCAGAGGCCCTACCGTGAAAAATGAAAATCAAATTTTCTTTATTTGATTTCTGAAACGAAATTTCGATTATCATTTTTCACGGTAGACTTTCAGATGCTTGCTCGTGACCAAACGACCTGCGAACTTATCGCACTATGAAATGCAGTCTTAAATACATGTTCGCCAATGTAGACGAATTTTAAAATTGTACCTACCTTATTTATATAAATTACGCAAGAATTGAAAACTTAGATTCTATTTTATAATACTGCATTCATTTTGTAATCTCTTGATATTATATTTTGAGTTTGTTCATTAATTTTAAATAGTTATTTTTAATCGATTTTCAGAATAAAGTATTCAAATATAACAATATTATTTTTAATATTCATTTAATACATTAAGTACACAGATCATTACAAAGTTCATAGTAAAAAAGTAGATATTTACTATTCTAAATTGATATTATTTATTGATATAGAATACCTATTAATTATTAACTGGCTTACTGCAAGCTTAAAATGGTAAAACACTTACATATGGCCATCAGTTTTAAGTAGTTTACCTTAATTTATTTACAAAAGATGACACTGGAGATCAGACGAATCATTTTGAAAATGCATACAAGTAAGGCACTGCGCCCTGGGGGCCTAGCCAAGAAGATGCCAATCATTTGCGCCGTAGCGAACGAAATCTCTCTGTTGCACTAATATGAAAGAGCCATAGAGAGACATTATTAGCATTTCATCTTGGCTAGCCCCCCTGTACTGTATTGATTTATTAAAAGTCTGTCCACATTTGGCGAATACGTCGCTTGTGCCAAATGGTGCCAATCGCAAATCACTAGCGCAATCCGCGCACAGTCAGCTAGCACTCGCGGCTTGTTTGCCAGATATGGACGCACCTTAGGATAGTGTTAACCCTTTTCCAGGCCTCACCAATCTACAAGATTTTCCAAATAATGCAAATATATTTCATTTGAAGACAACACTGAAAAAAATAGATGGCCGAACTGGTTTTGTAACTTTACTAAATAACTAAACTACGGTTATAAGAAAATAAACTTTGCATAAATTTACAAACTTATTTTGTAGTGTATACCCAGTACCTGAACACTGATAGCCAAACACGGTTTTGTAACATATAACACATAGTTCGCAAGTCCCAATTTTTGTGTAAACAGTAACCAAAATTTTGTTACAGTTATGCAAACATTTCTTTCAGTGAAGTCACATTTCTCGAAATAAGGTTGAAATTTAATTGGCGTGTATGTGGTCGATAAATCGCACTATGCCTCGAAAAGGGTTTAATAATAATCATGATATGATATGAAACTTGAAATGACTTAAGCGTCGATTTATTTTTAATTAATTCATATTGCATACTTGACGTTTATTCTGTTCTGAAAGCCCTCTCTTAAAGGCTTCTTTTCTTTACTTGAAAGGGTACTATTTCAGAATTCTAAGTTTCTTCGTGGTTTTTCTACCGCACGAGGTAAGTAACGTTGTCTACTATGGTCCATTGCGGAGTTGTGGGTTTATGGGCCTTTGTTCAGTCCTTGTGGGTAAGCGTAAAACGCGGCTGTGGGGCAATCGCAGGAGCCACGCGGTCCAGGCACCCCTCGGGGACCCATTGCCCCTGTAAATCAATTTAAAACATTTGTGTTATTTGTTTTCATCAACAGGTCAATAGACAAACAAGCCAGTTAAAATTATTTATTTCAGGCACAAATCCCATATAAACTAACTAGTGCCTACGCTAATTCTAGGGATTAGTTTTCAAGCGGACCCCATGCTCCAATGAGGCGGGAAAAATGCCGGGACAACGCGAGGAAGCAGAGAAGAGAGGCACAAATTAATGATTTACGGTTTAATACTTTGGAACAGCCTGTATGGAAATACACGGTAATTAAAGTGTCACTTTCATCTTATCGTCATTGTGAACGACTAATATGTATGTTCCTATTTATTGATGAATTATTTATTATTTTTTAATATTTATCTAATCAAATAATTTACCATATTAAAACATTCCTGAGAAGGAACTCTACTCGAGATCTCGGTCAATATCCAGAGAGTAGAGACACGTTGTATACGAGTAATTACTTTATATAGTTTCAGCTTAAAACAAATGAAATACAGGAAAAACAAGTTTTTTTTTTATGAAGAACTTAAATTCGATGTTCTCTGAAAAGCTACATAAATTAATTACAGGCATAGATATACTTTTTCCTATTCTAAGTACAAAGTTTCAAAGCAATCTATGTAGTCGTTGTACAATGAGAGCGTAACTACGTTTGTATGGAGAACCGAGCTCTTTAAAGTACCCTATAAAAGCCAAAAAATAATGACTACAAACCTTCTCTGCCAGCCTCTCCTCTGTCTCCTGTTCGTCCAGCGGGACCAGGTGGCCCAACAGCACCTGAATAACAAAATTTTATGAATAAGTTCTCACTTCTCTCCGATGAGATATCGGACAAAATCTCTAGAGGATCTAGCCAAGTGCAAAGTGGAAATCGTTTATCGTTCCTACAGCCCAAGGTCCTACCGATAGTACTTATTCAGTTCAATGAAATTTAAATCATATTCAATTGGAACAAAATCGCATTTCTTTTGTTTCGTTCAGTTCTCAAACAAATCAACTCTATTTCCTTGTTGGATTTTTCATTTGTATGGCTGGGCCGCAGGAAGACAGAAAAAATAAAAGTTAAATACCCACTGTATGGAAAAGACACGTGACTTTTCTCGTGAAAATCTATTGTGCCCTCCAAGCTCATGCTGGCCTGGTAAGCCGCGACCGTCCACCTCCCGCGCTTCTTTATTTCCCCTGTTATGTATTATACCCAGCTTCGTCCGGTGCCGCGGTCTCCGTAATAGTACATTACGATACAAGTGCGAAAAGTAGGAAATTCGAAACGAGTGGCGATAAATTAAAACACGACCGAAGGGAGTGTTTTAAATCGACACGAGTTGCGAATTACCTATTCGCACATGTATCGTACAACGTTTTACAGTACATATGGCCCTTTAAATGTTCGACACAGTAACGTAATATGCTACTTCTCGCACTAGTGCTATAAAGTAGCCCCATATGTACTGTAAAATACTTTAAAAACTAACAAAACACAACCGACCTATGATCTTCTTGAGCCTTTGTGGCTTGGTAAACCACGTTCCTCCGCCCCCGCTCGCCTTTATCGCCCTTGTCACCTGGCCTCATTCGGTGCGAGGTGAACTTTATACAAAAGAAATACAAAACACAACCAACCTGCGATACCCCTCGGGCCCTCCTCGCCTGGTAGACCGCGTCCCTCCGCCCCCCTCTCTCCTTTATCACCCTTGTCGCCGCGGGGTCCGGCCTCGCCCGGCCTACCGGGGTCGCCGGACTCGCCGGGGTACCCGCGAGGCCCGGTCTCTCCAGGTTCACCTCGAGCGCCTGTGAATAGATTGTTCAGTAAGAAAAACTTACTGTCACAATATACATTTTTATGGCTGACTTTACTTGCTCTCCTTTGCATCTCTATTAAGAATTGGTCGTGCATGGCCTGTCTAATGAGGCTAAACTCAACTTGTGTTTTTCCATCGAGGAGTTCCTTTGGCTATCTTCCGGCTGCATCATCAGATCAGCTCCACATTTGTATATATTGCGTTGTCATCAGAATAACGGACTTACCCAAAATTTCAACTCAATCATTAGGAAGTGAATATACTGCATACAAATAGCCTTTCCTCTGTGGCTTGTCAAAAATATGCTATTAATATAGTGATCTTGAAGTTAAAATTCTTGAATTGTAGAATTGCTCAACGACAGATGCCCGATTCAGACCTCGCCACAGACGAGAAGATATACAGAGTGAATCTAAATAAAAGGTGTAAAAACATAGTCATACGATCGTCATCGTGTTTCAGTAAATCGTTATAAGTAACTCACCAGGTGCACCAACAGTTCCAGGTTTTCCAGGTGGACCCCTTCTGCCTACCCCTGGAGGCCCGGGGGGACCTGCTAGACCTTGCGTCCATTCCTTAAGACGATCTGAAAGTGTAAATGCACATCATGTTTTCCGGTATAGAATTTAAGGTAAAATAATACGTTAATAATCAATTTGAAATGCTATAATATAACTTTGATACTACCTTATAATTTAAACTTTGTTAACTAATCCACATACAATATTTACCTCTTATAAGGGCTTCGCAAATATTTCTTACTTCACTTTCGGATATTGTTGGTGCCTGGAAAAAAAAAACGTTAATATTACTGGTAAAGCCTTTTCATTTATAGGTGCCATATTTATAAATTAAACATCTGACAATGAGACATACTTGATTAAAATGAACACCTATTAATATATATTTTTTTCATTTCAGTATTCAGGTCGATAGGTACGTTTATTACCAGGATCAGCAAATGTATGGTAAATTGTCAGCATGGTGAAACAGAGGTCAGGTCGCACTTGTAAATACCCAAAGTCTTTACCTGCGATATCAAACTGTGTGGTGCAGGAAGACCAGGAGGTCCTCTCTGCCCTGGGGTTCCCGGTATGCCATCTATGCCTGGAGTTCCGGGCACGCCCGGTAGGCCTTGCTCACCTTTCTGTAAAACAGAATTTTCTTTATTAAGCAGTACCTACATAAGTGGATCAAATTGTAATACTTAAAAGCTACGTTGTTCATATTATTATGTATTTTTTTTTATATTGAACCTGTAATATATGACAAAAAAATCTTATTCTTAAATTAAGCGTCAGTAAAAGACAAAAAAAAAAAACAGTCTATAATTTAACAGCTTCAAAGACTGCAGAAGTTGTAAACATAGTATACTGTGTTAGCTATGTAATTCAAGCGAGCGGTTAGTTCGAAATGGTGCAACGTTCGAAAATGGCGCGGTAACGGCGCATTCGTCAGGTCTGAAAATTTAATTGGAAATCGTTGTCTGCCCCTTTATCGCTTGAATACGCAAAAGCGAGTGCATAACAATAATCGATTTTTCGATGTTGGCGGTGGGCTCTCTGGACGTACTTTCAAAATGGCACTTCTAGTTTCGAATCATCTTAAAGAATGGACGCAAGAACGGTAGCGAGTTTCTCCTGTAGCAATTCCTGCTCCTTACATGAGAAGTGGTCCCAGGTGATAGGTGGACCAGAGAGATGGTAGTACTACTAGCGGGCCGACTGGACCTGGTTGGTTGCGCTCTAAATATTCCTCACAGACACAGACAATGTAAGCTCTATCCCTTAGAAATCCCAGCTTTTTACGTGACCAGTGGTTCCGGGTGGTCCAGGGACGGTGGTGCCATGGGCAGCGTTGGAACATGGTGGGCCCGGTGGGCCTGGTTAGTTGCGCTCTAAATATTCATCACAGACACAGAAATGGAAGGTCTATTCTTACCTGACCAGTGACTCCTGGTGGTCCCGGTGGTCCAGGGACGGTGGTGCCCTGAGCAGCGTTGGAGCCCGGTGGGCCTGGTGGGCCTGGCAGGCCGCGTGGGCCTTCCCGACCCTGATCAAATCAACATTAGACTTAACTTTGCAAAATATATTACATGGAATAAGGCATGCAAATAATAGACAAAATGTTTATGGCCAGCATTGTGTTTCTTGCTATCCACTAGTAATTTATTTTGGATCTACTTTTTACGTTGATGTTGAACCCGTCCACGGTAATTTAAAAGATATACATATACAAATACATGCCCCTTCCACGCGGCCCCAGTGGATCTTGATAGTACCTGTGCTCCATCTTGGCCTCGTTCACCACGAGGTCCGCTTGGCCCCGGGAGACCTATCACACCCGGAGGTCCCGGTACACCTGCTGGGCCTTGAGGCCCCTGTGGGCCCTGAAATAAAATAATATCATGGTCGTTGAAGGTGTACATCATATCGATGTTTATATAGTAATAAATATAATATAAAGGTATATAATTTACTTCGTTTAGTATTTTCTTTAAGAAAATTTGACTTTACCGTCCATGGCAGTCAAGGTTCTCATTTTACATTGTCTCAACTTAGTATGGTCGGAAAATAAATATGTAAAAACTACTTTATAAAAAATGTATGCAAATATTGTACCGTGGCACCATTTGCGCCGGGGGCGCCGGCGGGTCCCGGGCTCCCATCCAGACCTCGTCTGCCTGGTGCCCCTCTCTCACCTTTTGCACCTGTAGGTAAATAACTAGTACATTACTTGATTATTATCTTAACCCTTAATTTGACATAAAATCTGAAAAATAAAGACAAGTAGTTTATTTATACCACAACGGTAACAAACACCGCAGCCTATGGCCGATTACAATTCTACAGGGCTATAACCGCGAAAATCGAAGTTCGTCAATTGCGGGCATTTTTCTCTGTCACTCTAATTACGTCTTAGTGAGAGTAAAAGAGAAAGATCCCTGCAATTTGCGAATTTCGGTTTTCGCGGTAGGCCCCCTGGAGTGACACGCGCGATGCCGACTCTACAAGCTTACAATAATTTTCTTCCTAATTCCTGATATTCTACGCTGTAATATTTTTATATTCTGAATCGCCAATCGGGTAATACCTTGTAGTAGTGAAGCGTTTATGTTAGTAACTGTGCCTGGAGGTCCAGGGAGCCCCGGGAACCCGCGAGGCCCCTCAGGACCCGGTGGGCCGCGTTTACCCTGTAACAGGCGTAAATGTTATGTTATATTTACGCAAAGACTATTATCCCTCATCTTAGCGTTTCTCTGCCACTCTGGAATTGGAATACTTTTCAAAAATAGGGATATAATCACATTCAAAGTAATCTGCCACAATCTAATTGTTATACATACAGAGACGTATCTCTTTTTACAAGCTTTTATTTAACTTGCCCTGTTAGTATGATGTGAGAGTAAAATATTGGAAGATAAATTTGACCAACTTTCCGATTCCCGATTGAGCTGAAGTTTTGCATACATATGTAAATCAGATGACAATTCAATATTATGATGACATGGAGCTGATCTGATGATGGAGACAGGAGGTGGTCATAAGAATTCTGTGATGGCAAACTGCTGGATAGAAAAGTACAGTCAGCCATAAAAGGTACAAGCTAAAATCCAATATTTGGCAAAAACTTATTGTTAGCTATTAAAGAATGGTAAATAATGTTAACGTAATGTCTGATTCGCTTCTTTTGATGCTGACTGTACAATCAACGTCAAAGACAATTATAATTACGTTTTTCTTCTTATTACAAAGGTGTAAGATAAAGTGTAAACACATCCTTTGACTTTGACGTCGACTGTACCTTGTTACATTTTTAAGCCTTATCTAAAAGGCGCTTTAGGTATATTAAGAAGATATCAATAAAAAACTGTTAACTTACATCTCTGCCTGGTTCTCCTGGAAGGCCGCCTAGACCCGTCAGCCCTGCTTCGCCCGGCTCACCTAAAATTCGTTTGGTGTAAAATTATTTTTTATTAACGAATTGAATTAAAGCACTAAACTACCTATAAATCCAATTTAGATAGCAAGCGACAGCATGTTTCGCACTCTAAATTAAACCGTAATGATGTTAGTAGAAAGCTCAAATTAAAGTGAACGGAAAAATTTGGTATCGCGCCACACACTTAAATATAGAACTGTTTAAAATCCTTATCAACTGGCCATACTTTAAAGGGTGACCTGTATGGTTTTCAGCAATCTCTCTGCTGAGAAATAACTTATCCCAGCCCTTGGGCCGGCAAGCGTCAATTCTCGGCCCGCTGCGCTAAACGAATTGCCGCTTTCCGGCTCCATCGAACAGAAAAATAGTAAACACAACTCAGCCAGTAAATAAGAAACCCTCGTATCGGCTTTGCCTCGGCCGATGATCTAAGAGATTTTTTAATTTACTAAGAATATTTTTTTTATTTGAATTGGGTTGACCAAAACTTCTAAAATCTTTTATTTACAACGAAGCGCAAATGGGTAGAAACACAATGAAACACTTAAATTAAAAAATTGTCCCAAGTCGAGATCGTTTGGTAGGGTGCCCAGAAGGCTGGCTGCATTGCACCGGTCTGGTCACCCGAAGCCTCTATAAGGCGCTTTGTTAACATAGAGGCGGCGCGCGCTAGACCCCCACGGGCATAATTACTAAGTATGTAATTTACTAGGTATATTGCATGGTAGATACCTTTCTGTCCTGTGTCTCCCCTCTCTCCTTTCCGACCAGACTTTCCCGGTTTTCCTGGCGGGCCAGCTATCCCTACGGTTCCCTAAAACATTCAGTTAATAGTATTAAAATTTTGTATTTGAACAACCCATTTGTTTATATAAGTGGCCCGTTTTACGTATTATTTTATATTTGGAAGATACTTATCATGTAACTTCTGCTCTTTACAAGCTCAATCGATTCTTATAATCTAAAGTCCCACTTTTTCTAATCTGTTACAATTCTTCACAGACACGACAGTTTTTTTTTATCGTGGTAACGAAATAGACAAGAGATGTATGGACATTTTAGGCCATTTGGTTTTTTGTTTTCTCCTTTCAGGATTGAGTAGAACTTCGAGTACCGAACATAAAATTGTCTATATAAAAAAATATCGATCAAAACTTTCCGTGAAATGACGAAAATGATCTAACAATCCTTGGCTACACAGGCAGACAAAACAGTATGGACTTACTGATGTGACTTCCCCCGGTGGTCCCCGCTCGCCCCTCTCGCCTTGAGGCCCCGGTGGCCCAGGGGGACCCATAGGCCCCTCAATGCCACGTACACCCTGTTAACATATTTTTTGCATTAAACAGGTTCCGCATTAAAATGTCACATTTCTAAATAGGTTAGAATACCTACCCAGAAAAGTTTCTTAATTTGGTAATAGTACAGTCACAAAAAATATGTCCTTAGGCTTATGTCGACGAATTAAGTACTATCGGACATATTTTTGAGTAATTGTATGCACCCATATTTTTACACTTGACTATATGAAATATTGTAAGTTCATGTATGAAAAAACATGATAATTAATAAATCTTATAGTACTTAC